>NC_068914.1:19051599-20301599 GCF_023091745.1 Budorcas taxicolor | reverse complement strand
AGTGGCTGAATTACAAGAGCCCAGAGTAATTACTCCTTTGTGCCTTTCCCTACAAGGGAAATGAGATGCAGAAAACAGGAATTCTTTAGGACACTGCTGGAGAATGCCAGGCTTGGTGCCAGAAGCAGAGAGGCAGCAGGGAGAAGAGCCAGATGCAGAACCTGCCCTCAGGAGTTCACATTCTAATTGGGGTGAGTAGATCCCCTCCTTGCACAACACCAGGGGGCATCATTTTCACAGAACATGATATAAGTGGTACCTATAGTTCTTTCAAGATAGTTGCCTGTGGGTGAGGTAAGTGGGGAGAGGATGTGGGTGGGTCATGTTATAGAGCTCGCAAGAAAGAGGGGGCACAAATGTGCAGGAAGTGACAGCACAGAGGAAGGGCCCAGCCCAAGAGTATTACCAGTCTAAGGCCAGGAGGAGCAAAGGTCAAAGACGGCCTCCATGGTGTTCCCTGTGCCCAGTACAAGGCCGAGCCAGGGCCAGTGCCCAGTAGCTGAAGGCTTGATGAGTGGGGAGTGAGGCTCACTCCGGGCTCGTCTTAGGAAAAGAGAGCAGGCTTGCTCTTACACCTGGCCCCCTAACCCAGTAGGGCTTGACTCCCCTTGACTCTGTTCCTCTAGCTGGTGACTCTTCATTCTGCCTGCATGGAGAAGCTTAAACTCAAAAATGAGAAGTTTAAAAAACCCCACCAGATGCTGGAATCCTCTCCTCAGGGATTCTAATTCAGGTGGTCAGGAGTGGGGCCAGGCAGCACCTTACTAGATGCTGCTAATGTGTAGCCAGTTTGAGAAGCACTGCCTTAGAAGTCTTGCTGCTGTCCCAGGACTGTGGGAGGATCCAGGTTAAAGGTTCTTAACCCTGTAGCCTCACAGACAGAATCAGAAGGAGTCTGTGAACTTGAAATAAATCACACCTT
The DNA here is from genome assembly GCF_023091745.1 of Budorcas taxicolor. NCBI lineage: Eukaryota > Metazoa > Chordata > Mammalia > Artiodactyla > Bovidae > Budorcas > Budorcas taxicolor. The sequence continues at coordinate 20,300,677 of NC_068914.1, read as the reverse complement.
AACATTCACCAACCTCTAACCGGAATTGAGCATTTTCTCTCAGTATGGAAGTGGATGTCAAGCAATAGTGTCAACGATGCCTATGACTTTGTCACCCATAAGAGTCATAGATATTGTCATATCAGTTTATGGTTGTTGAGGGTATCTCAACATATAAGTTCATCCCTACAAAATTAAGGTGAGCACTAGCTTGCCTTAGACTGGGTTATTTAATGTATTCATATAGGTGCACATGCAACACTACATCACAGTGTTAAAAGTATTTTGATTCCTGGTATTCCGTATGATCATTTCCATTGAAACTCTATGTATATTATACACTTTTTTTAACAGTATTCTGAGAGGGGGCCCATAGGGTCTCTCAGATGGCCAAAGGGGTCCTTGATCAAGGCAAACCTTCAGAGGAAGTTCCCTGCTTACCCCAGAGGAGAATCAAGTGGCATGTATTAGAAACAGTAACTTGATCTCTTGTTCTATGTGGCCCTCCAGCAAAAGTCACACCATTCGTGGTCAGGGCTGTCTGACTGCCCTTGGGCTGGGCACCCCAGCTCATTCACCCCATTTCCCCTCTTTAGGCAAAAGTGCCCCTTTGCCCCCCCTTGGCAGCCCTGAAGGAGGCCTGTCTGTTGGTGCTGGTCTGAGGCTATTCTTTCTGTCACATTGGCCCACTGCGGAGGGGGCAACCCAGACATGTAGGCAACAAGAAGAGCCTGGACTGGAGGAGAGCAATTGTTCCCTGAGCCTTGGCTAGTGTGTGTTGACCACTGGCTCCCAGCTGCCTTCTCACCACTCCTTGCCCCTGTTATTAGTATAGTAATCAGCCAGATGGAGGAAAGGGGAGACCCACTGATGTAGAGCCCTTCTTCACTTCAGCAGACAGAGGGCATCCAAGCCTGAGCCAGAGTTCCTACCCCTCAGGAGCTTGCAGTCTGGCAAGGGAATCAGAGCAAAGAACTCAGAGTAGGAAGAGATTAAAACCTTACAGCCAGCATGGACCTACTGTATAGCATAGCGAACTCTACTCAATATTCTGTGAGAACCTATATAGGAAAACAATCTGAAAAAGAATGAATAAACGTATATGTATAACTGAATCACTATGCTGTATACCTGAAACTAATACAACTTTGTAAATCAACTATACTACAATAAAAATTTTTTTTAATTAAAAAAACTTTTAAAGGTTTGGAGGTGAAGTCTGATCTAAGTGAGTGGAACAAATTGGAAACAATGAAGTTAATTTTATTTTATTTATTTATTTATTTATAACAGTGACAACATCCACACTCTGTACTTTATTTAAAATTAACAAAACGATAAAGACAGTTACAGGTAAATGACAATTCAGTATATTTAGCTGGATAGTATAAAAATTTACATATTCACAAGCACATAGCTCCTTCACCATCAACAACAACATGGAACGTTTTAGTTTATGTAGTCAAAGTCTTCTGGAATTCCAAAATTTTTATCAATTTTATTTTCTTCAAATCCAAATTTTCTTTTGGCCCAAGATTTTATGGCAAATATGTTATCAGTCCATCTGTTAGCAGCTTCTTTGGCCACTTGATTTGCTTGACGTATTTCTTCCACAACCTGTGGGTCACATTCTCTGTACTTTTCTACTTCAGCCTGTAGCTGTTCCTTTTGCTCTCAAAGTGAAAAAAGCTCTTTGGCTAGCATAGTTCGCTCTTCCGTCTCATGTCTGCCAACTTTAGCTTTCTCGATGCTCTTCTGTAGGTTCGCATACTTTTGGTTTCCCTCAGATAACTGAGAATCCAGAACCTCCAACTTACGTTTCCTGGCGTGAAGAGCTTTACTTGGAAAAGCCCAATAATAATTAGATGTTGCAATTCTCTCACAGTCAACCATACCATCATCAACCAAGCTTTGAAGGACTTCTTTTACTGACATAGCAGTAATGCCTTTTTCTTTGGGAGCAATCTTCTCCATGTCTTTTAGTTGAAATACATCTTTCGTCTCATAAAATATCTCCATCATGCGGGTTCTCTTTTCCTCTGCACTTAGTCCTTTTTTCTTCGACACGGCGCGGGCGGCTGGTCTCTGAAGTTAATTTTTAATGGTGCTTCCTGGGCTGTTGGTGGGTTGCTCAGAGGGGCTGAGGTGGTTTAGAGGAAATGAAAAGTAGAGGCCTAGGCAAGAGCTGGAAAGAGGCGTCTGGGCCCACTTCCTGGGCTGCTCAACTCTTGCTGAGAAGACACCATTTCCAGGCAGCCTGGATGCAAAAGCCTTTGGCCTACCTTCCATTCAGATTTCAGCAAAGACAAACACTCTGGTTCACCGTGGTTTGGTTCTTGTTAAGACCCTGATTATTTTCTCTGCTTGAGGAGGAAGGTGTGGATGAGAATAGGCTAAAGGGTTAGCTGCTTAGATCATGGCGGTGTCCCTGGGGCGCATGCCCCACCCTGAGGACATGTACACTGAGAAGAGCAGTGACCAGTCAGTGGGAGACGGCAGCGTCACCGTGGGGGAGCTTGACTTCTTGGCTCTGCAGTCAAAAGCAAGGCTTTGTTGAACAAAAAGAATAGTAAGTGTGGGTGGCAGGCATCGGGACGGGGGAGGAGATCACTGAGACAAGAGCCTGCATGAAACCCTGTCCAATGGCAAGGCTAGGAAATGGCACCCAGGGCTCCCAGAGTCAGAGAACAGGGCCCTCAGACACAAGTTCATCCACATGGGGTCAGGGAATTGCTTTAGTCCCTGGAGAAAATTACAGATGTTTCTTCCTAGGAGAATGCACGTGTACCATATAAATCTGCACAGCATTCAGAGGTTCTCAACCAAAAGGTGGAAACCCCCTGTTTTCAGGAGAAAGACATGAAGCCAGAGGAGTGGAGTGACTGCCCCACAACCCACTGCACAGCTGGTGGCAGAGCCAGAAGCCCAGGTCTGATGCCCTTTCCCTTCCCTACATTGTCTCCTTTGGAGGAGACAAAGGATGGAAGGGCAGGCCACACATCTGGTTCCACACTACATCCAGGATGCTACTTGGTAAGAATACACACAAGATACTACGGGCCCCAAAGGTGGCAGAGGCTTCTAGTTCCCCCCAGTTCTCATCCTCCCTCTGAATTCTTGATTCTATTGCAAAGGACCAATAAGTTTTCTCCCTGAGGCATAATCTGGGGATATTATAAAGAGCCTTCTAGCTTCCTCTGTATTCAATACCTTCCTCCTTAAGCAGAGAAAGTTTTCAGAATTTTCACAAGAAGCAAACCATGATGACCCTACAGTGTTCTCCCTGCTGAAAACTGGAAGGAAAGTGGGCCAAAGGTTTTATACCTAGGGTGCCTGGAAGTAGTGTTTTCTCAGAATGAGCTGAGCAGCAGAGGGCAGACTCCTTTCCCCCACACCCCCAGCAAGGCACAGGGGCTGCTGGTGACAAGAGGAGCCTGCTGCAAATAAATAGAGGATCACCCGCAATCTCAACTGCCTCTACCTACAAACAAGGAGTAAAGGGTTGGTCATGTGCTTCTAGTGAGCTAATCCCTCCCAGGGCTGGGGTTCAAGAGTGATGCAGGCTGCAGGTATCTGAGACTTGCATGCAAGAATGCTGTGCCCAGAGGCCCTGGATTTTCTGAATCAATGTTCATTTCAGATTTGCTATTTCCCTTCAGTTGTATGTCCTGGTTATTGATTCAGAAAACATGTCATTACAAAGGCTGGGCCAAAACCTTGTGGTGTCTACTGTGGGCAGGGCTCAGCAGTCTACATAGAGTCTGGATTTGAGAGTTCTGTCCCCAGCATTCACTCTCCAGGTTTTATTGGTTTCTGTTTAATATGAGTTCATTGTGGACCAATTCTTGCCTCTTTTCTCTTTCTCTCTTTTCTTCTCTTTTGCCTAATTTTAGCCACTACCAAAGAGAAGTCAACTCTCTCTTCCTGTCACCAACCAGTCAATTTTTTATTTCATGGACAAATTGACCAAATTGGGGCAAAATACAGACTGATTCATGAAGAGTCTATCTTAGAGAATGTTTAAGAAGAGGACTCTAGATGACACTGGTTTATAATTGGCATGTCTCTTAACTAATCTGGAGTCTTAGAAGAGTTTATTCTCTTTAAGTTTTCTTAAGTCATTAGGAATGCCACTCCAACCACTCCCAACCCTGGATCTACATTTGCACAATTTATTTGCTCTATCTCAGGAGTTTACTAAGTAAAGGGGAATTTCAGGTCCACCCCTGCCAAAATGAGTAAGATTTCTCTGAGTTCAGAATTCTGCTGGGGGCTCCTTCTGTGCAAAATTCTCCTGGCTGTAAGAGCCTCTGAATTCAAAACAGAGATGAAGCAGAAGTTGCCATAGCCTCTTTTCAACTTCCCAGCTACTGTGGTGAGCCTCTCAGGAATGATAATCCTCACACAGCTGCTGCCTCTCAAAATTGCCACAGGAAAAAAAAAAAAGGAAAGCCACTTAAAAAAAAAAAAAGTGTGTGTGTGTATGACTTTTACTTTTGAATTCTTGTTCATTGCAATAGAAAAATTCCGTGACCACTTTTGACACAAATAAGCAGCTCATCCTTAATGAAGCCCACCTGAAGAAAAGACACTTTTCAATGGCAAACACGGTATTGTTCCTCGCACGCTTCTGAAGATTAAATATGGGACATGCACTGCTGACCTGTGGTCTCCTTGGCAGGGCACCATTGAGTTGGAAGAATTTTTAACTTAATTACACTAATGTAACTAAATTTACTTAATTTACAACTCTGTTGTAACTCTGGAGTAATGTGATAAAGCCAATCCAGGAAATTTCCCAGGAACAGAGCATGATTTAGGAGTTACAGTATTTCTCGGACTTATAGGCTAATGGTGCTGGCAGTTTGAGAATTACACAATCTCTGCTCACATGCATTTCTTAAGTCACTGGATGTAGTTAAATGAATACTTCTTGTTCCTGTTGGCACTTCATAAAAATAGCAAAAGGAGCATCTATGAGATTGGGAAAGGAAAACAGCCCAAATAGCAAATTCTGTTCCACTCAACCCCATGTACGTGATAGTGATCAGAGGACATCTCTGACAGCTCGGTTTCCTCCTGACATTTTTGTACTTCCTGTACTCAGCTGTCTCTGCTGGGCGTGCCGCCCCTGCAGGGCTCCAGCTCCTCTGGCAGCACTGCCATGATGAGACTGCTGGCAAGCATGGGCTTCTGGAGTCTTCCTGGCACACACAAGGAACTGCTGCTGCTCACTATAGATCCGCCACAGCTCTGAGAGGCCGCTCCCCCACCATACACATACACTTCATAGATGAGACAAAGAGGCTCAACAACCCGCCCAGGGCAGGCCACTCTAGGTGGAGGAGCAGAGCTCAGGACCAGGTCCGTCTGGATCCAGAGCCTGCACTCCTGTAGCCCTACCACCCACTCTATGACTCGGCCTCCATTTGTTTTCCTCACCAAGATGTTTTTGAGCAGTGCAGAAGCGACTTAGCAGCGGCAGCAGCAGCAGAAGTGAGAAAGCCTGGCTTCAAGAAGCCCACAGTCTGGTTAAGGAGAAAAGATGAATAGACGACAAAGCATTTCCTTCTCTGTACTATGAGGAACCTGGTATCCAGGGACTGTAATTGGGGCACCAAACCAGATGAACTCACCTGCAGGACCCTGGAACACAGCACTGTGGGAATTCTGCTTAGTTCTTGGCCAGAGCTCTGTGTATGGGCAGTAGGGAAATGGAGTGGGTAACAGAGCAGGGTGGAGGGACCAGAGTTTGTACTCCAGAATGAAGGGTAAAGTGTAGACAGTATAATAGCTACTTCAACAGCTAGTATTTCTTTGGGATTTACCAAGGCCAGGTTTTAAGTGCTTTACAGATTTTGATGTACTGAATCTACCTTATACCCTCAGAGTATGCGCTATTACCCTGTCCATTTTCCACATAAGAAAAGGAGGCATGGGGGTAGGGAACTTGCCCAAGTCCCTCGACTAGTATGTGGAGAGTAAGGATTTGAAACTGGGATGGCTGGCTCCAACCCAAGTTCTTCCCCACTACACAAAGAACAGGATAAGTTAAGCCATACCCTCCCATAGACTTCACCGTGGTGCTTGTCAAAGCTGTAATTATTTTCTGTTTTCTCTACTGGACTATGTCTTGAGAAGGTGGGGATTCTATCTATCTTGCGTTTAGAGGCAATGTCAGTGCCTAGACTAGTGATTGGCACATAGAAGGAACTCGAAAATTTTGAAGAATGGATGAAATGCATTGGAAAGAGGATTCCTTTACATGGGCACCCCCATCCGTCCCCTGGGTCTGCCACTCAATAGCTGGGGAATATGAGCAAATCACCTCACTTCCTCCCCACCTCAGTTTCCTCATCAACAAAATGAGGATGATGACAAAGGTGAAACTTTAGCAAACAGCCTGGCAGTTCCTCACAAAGTTCAACATAGAGTTACCATATGACATAGCAAGTCTACTTCTGTGTTTATGCCCAAGAGAACTGAAAATACAGTTCATGTCTACACAACAATTTGTACATGAATACTCATAGCAGCATTACCATATTAGTGTCAAAATGTGGAAACTCAGATGTCCAACATTTGGATAAAGTGTGAACAGCATTTGACTGAGAAAAGGAAAGAGGTGCTGATATATGCTACAACACAGGGAAACTTCAAAATATGATTCTAAGAAGCCAGTCAAAGGTCACATATTATATGATTCCAATTATATGAAAATATCCAGAATAGACAAATCGATAGAGGCAGAAAGTGATTGGCAGGGACTAGGTGGAAGGAGGAGTGGAAAGTGACTGCTAATGGATACAGGGTTTCTTTTTGGACTGATGCAAATGTTCTGGACTTAGTGGTGAGGATACTAACAAACTACTGAATTTTAAAGGGTGAATATTATGGTCTCTGACTTACATCTCAAAAAAATAATGGAAGTGAAAACAGTATACTAAGTTGTGCATAGATTCAGGTGGGCTACTTATTTATATTTTGTAGGAATGTGGTTTCTGTTAGGTCCATACCATTTCTGTCCTTTACTGAGCCCATTTTTGCATGAAAAGTTCCCTTGGTGTCTCTAATTTTCTTGACGAGATCTCTAGTCTTTCCCATTGTTGTTTTCCTCTATATCTTTGCCTTGATCACTGAGGAAGGCTTTCTTATCTCTTCTTGCTATTCTTTGGAACTCTGCATTCAGATGCTTGTATGTTTCCTTTTCTCCTTTGCTTTCCACTTCTCTCCTTTTCACAGCTATTTGTAAGGCCTCCTCAGACAGCTATTTTGCTTTTTTGCATTTCTTTTTCATGGGGATGGTCTTGATCCCTGTCTCCTGTACAATGTCACAAACCTTATTCCATCATCAGGCACTCTATCTATCAGATCTAGTCCCTTAAATCTATTTCTCACTTCCACTGTATAGTCATAAGGGATTTGACTTAGGTCATACCTGAATGGTCTAGTGGTTTTCCCTTCTTTCTTCAGTTTAAGTCTGAATTTGGTAATAAGGAGCTCAAGATCTGAGCCACAGTCAGCTCTCAGTCTTGTTTTTGCTGACTGTATAGAGCTTCTCCATCTTTGGCTGCAAAGAATATAATCAGATTTCGGTGTTGACCGTCTGGTGATGTCCATGTGTAAAGTCTTCTCTTGTGTTGTTGGAAGAGGGTGTTTGCTATGACCACTGCATTTTCTTGACAAAACTCTATTAGTCTTTGCGCTGCTTCATTCCGTATTCCAAGGCCAAATTTGCCTGTTGAAAATGCTGCAATCAATATGCCAGCAAATTTGGAAAACTCAGCAGTGGCCACAGGACTGGAAAAGGTCAGTTTTCATTCCAATCCCAAAGAAAGGCAATGCCAAAGAATGCTCAAACTACCGCACAATTGGACTCATCTCACACGCTAGTAAAGTAATGCTCAAAATTCTCCAAGCCAGGCTTCAACAATATGTGAACCGTGAACTCCCTGATGTTCAAGCTGGTTTTAGAAAAGGCAGAGGAACCAGAGATCAAATTGCCAACATCCGCTGGATCACTGAAAAAGCAAGAGAGTTCTAGAAAAACATCTATTTCTGCTTTATTGACTATGCCAAAGCCTTTGACTGTGTGGATTACAATAAACTGTGGAAAATTCTGAAAGAGATGGGAATACCAGACCACCTGACCTGCTTCTTGAGAAACCTATATGCAGGTCAGGAAGCAACAGTTAGAACTGGATGTGGAACAACAGACTGGTTCCAAATAAGAAAAGGAGTACTTCAAGGCTGTATATTGTCACCCTGCTTATTTAACTTATATGCAGAGGACATCATGAGAAACGCTGGACTGGAAGAAACACAAGCTGGAATCAAGATTGCCAGGAGAAATATCAATAACCTCAGATATGCAGATGACACCACCCTTATGGCAGAAAGTGAAGGGGAACTAAAAAGCCTCTTGATGAAAGTGAAAGAGGAGAGTGAAACAGTTGGCTTAAAGCTCAACATTCAGAAAACGAAGATCATGGCATCCGGTCCCATCACTTCATGGGAAATAGATGGGGAAACAGTAGAAACAGTGTCAGACTTAATTTTTTTGGGCTCCAAAATCACTGCAGATGGTGACTGCAGCCAAGAAATTAAAAGACGGTTACTCCTTGGAAGAAAAGTTATGACCAACCTAGATAGTATATTGAAAAGCAGAGACATTACTTTGCCGACTAAGGTCCGTCTAGTCAAGGCTATGGTTTTCCCAGTGGTCATGTATGGATGTGAGAGCTGGACTGTGAGGAAAGCTGAGTGCCGAAGAATTGATGCTTTTGAACTGTGGTATTGGAGAAGACTCTTGAGAGTCCCTTGGACTGCAAAGAGATCCAACCAGTCCATTCTGAAGGAGATCAGCCCTGGGATTTCTTTGGAAGGAATGATGCTAAAGCTGAAACTCCAGTACTTTGGCCACCTCATGCGAAGAGTTGACTCATTGGAAAAGACTCTGATGCTGGGAGGGACTGGAGGCAGGAGGAGAAGGGGACAACAGAGGATGAGATGGCTGGATGGCATCACTGACTCGATGGACATGAGTTTGAGTGAATTCCGGGAGTTGGTGATGGATAGGGAGGCCTGGCGTACTGCGATTCATGGGGTCACAAAGAGTCGGACATGACTGAGCGACTGAACTGAAATGAACTGAGGAATGTGGTGGTCTGAGCACAAGTCTCAAAAAATTAAGATTTTTTCTTTTTTTGGTCTTTGATCTAGTTCAGGTATTGATATTAAACAGGAAGGCAAAAGAGAGATTTTACACTGGGTTCCCCAGACCTAATATGTAGGGGATGGTAAAAGAGCACTTGGGCTGGGGACCAGCCAACTCTAGAATTGCTCAGCCTAACATTTCAGAATACTTTCTGCCACTCAGTAGCTGGGGAATAGGAGCAAATCACCTCTCTTCCTCCCCACCTCAGTTTCCTCATCAACAAAATGAAGATGATGACAAAGGTGAAGCTTTAGGAAACAGTCCAGCAGTTCCTCACAAAGTTCAACATAGAGTTACTGTATGACATAGCAAGTCTACTCCTGTGTTTATGCCCAAGAGAATTGAAAATACAGTTCATGTCTACACAAAAATTTGTACATGAATACTCATAGCGGCATTACCATATTGGTGTCAAAATGTGGAAACACAGATGTCCAACATTTGGATAAAGTATGGCCTCTGTTTCTTCTGCTTCCATTCTTTTACAAGACACTGTCATCTCGTGTCTGAAATACTGCAATTCCCTCTTGTTTCAATCATTCCAGAAATATTTACTGAACACCTACTAGGTTGGTTTTTCCTTCTTTCTTTCTTTTGACCACACCGAGCAGCTTGTGGTATCATGAGATCTTAAGATCCTAAGATCCCACCAGGGACTGAACCCAGGACTTTGGCAGTGAAAGCTCAGAGTCCTAACCACTGGCCCACATGGAATTCCGCTGAATACCTACTTGTGTTGCAGTGTTCAGGTACTAGGGATCAGCAGTGAATAAAACATACAAAAATCCCTCCCCTAAAGCAGCTGACATTTCAACAGAGACAGACAATTAATAAGTGAGTATACAAATCATTTGACCGATAGAAAGTGGTAAGTACTCTGGAGATAAATAAAACGGATGGATATGGGGAGTAGTGGGTTGAAGAGTTAGAGTTTTAAATTTGGAGGTGGGCAAGGCCGAAATCCAGAGGATATCATCTGAGCAAAGACTGACAAAGAGGGAGTGAGCCATGCAGCTATCTGGGGGAAAGTGTCTAGGCAGGGGGAACAGCCAGTGTGAAGGACTCACTAATAGTAGCCTGCAGCGGATGGAAGGCAGAGGCCAGCAGTGCAGATGGAAGGCAGAGGCCAGCAGTGCGGCTGGGGGAAGGAAAGGAAGCAATGAGGTCAAAGAGGTAAATGGGGGAGGGGGACACCATGGTCTGAAAGGCATCCATCCTTTCCTCTCTGTAAAACCTTCCAGTGGATTCTAGCCCCTCGGCTCTAAGACTTTCAGACCCCAGTACCTCCTCACTGCTTTGCCAAGTTCTTTCCCATCTCAGGATCTTTTCCCTTGCTGTTCCCTCTGCCTTGAAAGCCCTTTCCCCCATCTTCTCCTGGCTGGTTTGTTCTTACCATTCAGGTCTAAGCTCAAACATCACTTTTTCTGTGGACCCCATGTAAAGTACTCCTCCCCACACAAACACATCCTTTATCCATTCCTGGTTTTATTCTCTTCTTGCTTCCTGATAACCTAAAATGATCTTGTTTTACATGTGAGTTGTCTGTTTTCTGCTCCAGAAAGGACACTCATGAGGTTAGGGTCTTCCTCAGACCTCTGAACAATACATTGGTATCCCTACAGCCTTCCTCAATAGTTATTTACTGAATGGATGGGACATTTGATGACATCCTCCTGGAAATTCCTCTGATTAAAGGGGTGGCCTCGGAGTGTCACCATAGGCCTGACGCTTTCCTGAGGGGTTTATTACTGTCCTATCCAGACAGTCTTTGTCCTTGGGAAAGACTGATTATTCCTCAGGTGGGGCCAGCATTCTTTCCCTCCTATCTCTCTTAAGAACTGTGTTTTGGGGCTTCCCTGGTGGCTCAGAGGTTAAAGCGTCAGCCTGCAATGCAGGAGACCTGGGTTCAATCCCTGGGCCGGGAAGATCCCCTGGAGAAGGAAATGGCAACCCATTCCAGTATTCTTGCCTGGACAATCCCATGGACAGAGGAGCCTGATGGGCTACAGTCCATGGGGTCGAAAAAAAAAAAAAAAAAAGAACTGTGTTTTGCATCTTCCACATTCTGTGCTGTGCTTAGTTGCTCTGTTGTGTCTGACTCTTTGCTACCCCATAGACGGTCCCAATCCAGGGACCGAACACAGGTCTCCCGCATTGCAGGTGGATTCTTTACCAGCTGAGCTACCAGGGAAGCAGGAAGCTTCCACCTTCTATTCATCTTTAAACACTTCCAAAGTCATGCATGCTTTCCTCTTTCCAATCTCATTTTAGGTGGCTTGCTCTCTAAGAACTAGGGGACTTCTGAAATCACTGATGTGTGAGATTTGAGACTGTATGGCCAAGAGAGTCTAGAGAATTCATGTTACAGATGGGGAAACTGAGGTCTACAGTAGGGAAATAATATGTCCAGGAGAAGTGATGGAAGAGTTCAGGTAGAAAACATCAGAATAGAAGGTTTAACTCTAAAACCCCTAAAATTATGTGAATAGTTTTATGGTTACAGTCATTTTTCCAAAAAGAGTGTTCATCAGTTGTCTTAAGGGGTTCCTGTAGTGGCCTTAGGAGTTTACATCAAGAGCATGGACTCCTTCAAGAAAATTATAACTGGACTCCTTGCGCTGTCATGACACCATCCTACTAAGTACATAGCAGTGCCAGCTCACAGTTGATGACCCAAAACTATCTATTGAATGCTTGAATGGATAAGGAGTAAAATAGATTAATGGAGTGATAAGTGAAACTGCCCTCTCCATTTAATCCCAGTGCTCTTTTTCCCAAGTCACAAATGTAAGAATTCAATCTGAGTCCATAAAGGTCTGAGGTCCTTGGATCCCTGTCCCTCCAGGATGGTCTCTGGGATGGCTGCAGGTGTGTGCTTTCAGAGGTGGGCAGACCTTGAGAAGCAATCTCCGACCCTCCCTTGGGCCAGGCTGTCAGCTGACCTGAAGGTGCTCCTATTGTATGCAAAAGACTCAAACTCTCCCTGTCTGACTTTGCCTGCATCTAGAAACACAACCTCAGGCTCAGCTCTGGCCCTTGGCAGTGCAGCTCTGGCAGGGACAAAGACAGGGACTGGAGCCAGAGGAGGTGAATGTCTTTGAGTTCAAACTCTCCTGCCTTTCCTGGGCACTAATTAGTGATTCTTCTGGGGGTGGTTGGGTTGGGACACAATAAGTCTTGTTAAAAGAAAATCACCAGACAGGTTCTTGTGTTTTAGAACTCAGTCATGTTGGCTTAGAAATACTCGGACCAAGAGTTTGGGATCAGCTGAGAAGGTGGGTAATGCTGGGGGCTGCTCACTTGGAGACGATTGTCGCTGCCTTGAATCTAAGGACAGGTTGACTCATGGTCTCTAAGACCTTCCTGCAGCTGCTGTTCTGAGACAAACAGCAGCTATTGGGAAAGAGCAAAAGCCCTGGAGTCTGGAGACTTTGATCTGAGCTTGACTACTTAGACGCTGCATAAGTCCAGTCTTTGGAGACACATACGGGTTTAGACTCTGGCTCTCTCTTTGCCAGCATATGATGGGCAAGTTGCTTCTTTTCTGAATCTCAGTATCCTCATCTACAAGAGGAGAACCCTGGTAAATTTTGAACCCCACCATCCTGTAAGCTTCTTTCTTGGTATTTGAGGACACACTCAGGAAGAGGAAACATCTCCTGCTCCGTTGGATTGCCCTGGGGCCGAGAGTGCTCTCAACTGCTCTTAGATCAGGCAGGACTCTTTCCCTGGTTAATGTTGAGTCTCCCACCTTGCTTGGGGCCTGGGAAAGTGACAAGCTTACTGTGAGGAACATCCCCTCCTCCTTCTGTCTCATTTTCTTCCCTTTCCCATTGTTCCCCACAGCATTATTATTATTATTATTATTATTATTATTATTATTATTATTTTGGCTACACTGCACAGGTTGTGGGATTGTAGTTCCCCCACCAGAGATCAAACCCTTGCCCCCTGCAGTGGAAAAGCAGTGTCCTAACCATTGTAAAGTCCCTTCCCAGCATTTTTTGAGGACATTATTTACCAAATCTTTTTAGACAAGAAGGTGAAAAGGAGTTCTGTGTCACTCCTTTTAATGGCTTCTCCAACCTCCTTGGTAACCCCGGGGAACAAAGGTAACAATTCCGGAGTAACGGGCAAGCTCGTGGCAGAGCAGGAAGTAGCTCTACATCTCATGCTTGGATTCCAGAAATATGGCTTGAGATTGATGATTGAGCAAATTAGCAATCACGGAAGCCACAGAACTCCCTTCTCACCTACCCTCTTGAAGTTGGGTGCAAGCCTGGAGTGAGGGGAATTGCAGGAGAGATACAATGATACCAGAGTACGTTTCTAATACTCTACTTATTTCAGAGAAAGTTTTCTGGTATTTTAAATCTCCCAGGTGATCGAAATGTACAGCAAAGTTTGAGAACTAGAAGTAAGGGAGCTAACAAAACCACCTGATTGACATAAACAATGGGTAATGTATGGAGGTGGACAGTGGGGTCAACAGTGGATCAAGGAGCCAGGGTACCTGGCCCTAATCTCCCCAGCAGGCTCAGTTCCTGACTGGCATGAGGAAGGGCCTGGGCACAAACTCTGGTTAATATCAGAATCACTGGGGAGCTTATGAAAAAGAGTATAGGCTCCTAAGGCCTAATTCAGAAGGTCTGAGCCTGGTTCTGAAATCGTGTTGATTACCCCTGCCAAATTCCTTAGATGATTCCAATGTGCAGCCAAGTTTGGAAACCACTAGCTTTAGCTAGCGTGCACCAGAAACACTGGAAGGTGTTTCTTAAATAACAATTGTTGGGCCCACCACCTGAGTTTCTGATTCTGTAGATTTGGAATGAAAGTGTCAGTTGCTCAGTCATGTTTGACTCTTCGCAACCCCATGGACTGTAGCCTGCCAGGCTCCTCTGTCCATGGGATTCTCCAAGCAAGAACACTGGAGTGGGTAGTCATTCCCTTCTCCAAGCTATCTTTCCAACCAGGCATCGAGCCTGGGTCTCCTGCACTGCAGACAGGTTCTTTAGCATCTAAGCCACCAGGGAGATTTGGAAGTGGGCCCCAGAATTCACATTTCTAACAGGTTCCCAGTTGATGCTGATTTTGCTGATCTGAACCACACTTACCACACACCAGACAAGGAGAGTCAACCTTGGTGGAGTTCTTACAACTCTTGGTGCAAAGGCTGTACCAATTAAATGCATCTATAGGTTTAGACCAGGCATCAGGATTTTCCTTCCAACAATGCACTATGGAAATTTTCAAACAGATAGTAAAATTGAAAGAACTTTGCAGTGAACAGCCATATACTCACTGCCTAGACTTCGCCATGGCCATCTGACTCTGCTTCCTTAATCACACATCTTTCCATCTACCCCACGCCCTTAACACAAGGGTTTCTTAATGCTCGCTACTCGATTTCAGCTGAGTTTGAGGATCAGGTGCTAGTTATTTCTGGGCTCTTTCTCTGGCTATAGTCTGCAGAATCTCTGCCAAGAAAATAGACATGCATTTATTTAGCACCTACTGAGTATCATTGGAGATATGTTTCCCTTGGGCTGAGTCTGGTGGGAGAATTCATTTTCTGAAATCTTTCAAAGCCAGAGAGATCCAGACCAAAAAAGCTAGTGAACTTAGTATGTGGCCCTCTACTGGTGAGGAAGGTCCCACTGTTGTCCCATCACCAGGACCTGACTAGATCTGGATGTGACTTGCCTTGGGTCTCCTCTCTAGTGAAGACTGGGATGGGATGAAGCTTCCAGAGCGGGCTGGTTAGTCACTGATTACAGAGTACTGACCAAGCTGTCATTGTGAGATCTATGCCTACTCCCAAGCTCAAGGCTTTGTAGCAGCAAGTAAACTCCCTTCCTGGAGAAGGAAATGGCAACCCACTCCAGTATTCTTGCCTTGAAAATTCCATGGACAGAGGAGCATGGTGGTTACAGTCCACGGGGTCACAAAGGGTCAGCCAGGACTGAGCAACTGAGCACCAACTCCCTTCACAATGAGTGATAAGTGCTCTGCCAAATCCCCCGAGGTTTACCAAATACTGGAGATAGACTTTGGGGCCAGCCTTGGAGGGGAAAATGATAAAGAGTTTCTGCTGTTCAGTAATTCCTAGAAGGGCAGTATCTGACCAGTAACCACTCTTCCTCCCACATCACTGGCCACACATCTGATCCTGTGGGGCCTCGGAGTCTAAGGAAGAGGGCAAAACCATAGCTCCCAGGTTGTCTGAGGCCTAGAATTTCCAGCTGGGCTGTGTACCTTTAGTGTTTCTTCTACATCAGTCTCTGGCAGTTGGGTTAGGATGGGGACCGGAGAAGAGGGTTTCACATGAGAGACAATCCTGGTGGGGTAGAATAAGTGAATGTGAGTTCTTTTATTTCTAAAGAAAGAGTAGAGGGACTTCCCTGGTGGTCCAGTGGCTAAGTCTATTCTCCCAGTGCAAGGGGCCTGGGTTCAATCCCTGGTCAGGGAATTAGATTCTACATGCTGCAACTAATTAATTGAAGCACAGCCTGATTGATAATTAATTTAAAGAAGAAAGAGTGAAGGGATTCTCTGGTGGTCATCCCAGTGGTTAGGACTCAGCACTTCCACTGCAGGGGACCCTGGTTTGATTTCTGGTCAGGGAAATAAGATTCTACAAACTGCACAGTGAGGCCCAAAACACCCCACCAACACCCCCACCCCCAAACAGTGGAAAAGTCAAATAACAAGAAAATCCAAGCCATACGGCTCCTTTCCCACCCTCTGTTTAGAGTGAGAAGTGGAGAGAAGACAGGAAGGTCCAGAGAGAGGCCAGCCCATGCAGTAGCTCCACCATGCCAGAAATGGGCCTAAATTCTTTCTCCTGTGTGTGGGCAAGGTGTCTGGGATTTCCTGGCTGGCAACAGGGTTAGGGAATTCATTCTGAATTAAAGGTGGGTTTTCCCTCAGTTGCCAATGAAATCAGAAGACTTGCCGTTTAGAAATACAACCTCGTGTGGAGGTAGTTTCAGGTCTGCTGGTAACTGAAATTTGGGAGCTGGGACTTCCTCAAACACTTTACTTCAGTCATTCTGAAAATGTAGAATTCTTTTGGGCCCCTCAGACTTCAGTCCCTTTTGCTGGGGCTTTTAGCATGATTCACTCGGTATGTCTTCCAAGGTTTCTTTGCATTTTGCTAAAATGGTTTGCTGGTGTGCTTTGGGACTTTATGTGTCAATGGAACCTTGGGCTCTTAGAGGATGGTGGCTGGTGACTCCTGGGCCCTGAAGCTCTCAGCACAGGACCCGGGTGGAAGAGATGCTCCACAGGCAGTGCTGAGTCCATGAACACTGCACTGTTATCCACAATCCAAGAAAAAAAGTAGAAGTCCAACAACAGGGGAATAGTTTGTAATTATGGCACAGGAACCAGAATAGAGCAGCGTATAGCTTTTGAAAGTGTGAATTATGAAAACTAAGCAGGAATATATAAAAATATAAATGGTGGAAAAGTATTCTCTGGTAAGCAGGTTGTGATTGCTTCTGCTATAGAACATGATGTGTACGCCATAGTTAGGAAATGAAAGGAAAGACAAATGGAAATAGTTGTGCTAAGACAGATTATGTGCAGTGACTAGCCAAAGTTTTTCTTAAATTTTAATGTTTGCATCATCATTATAATATAAAACCCTGACCTCTGTGGGTGTATTCCTTGGTAGGCATGACCAGGACTCAGGGGGCCAAAGTCCTTTACTTGTCTTGTCCTGGTTATATGGAACTCCTCCAGGCAGGGTCTGTGTTTTTCATACCTCACCCTCATGGCCCTGTATCTTGCACATAGTAGGTGCTTGATAAACACTTGCTGAACGAGTGGATCAGTGGGCAGCTTATTCCAAAGGTTTGGGTCTGTTTTGAACGTACCTAGAGGTATTCAGAAAACGAAGATCATGGCATCTGGTCCCATCACTTCATGGCAAATAGATGGGGAAACAGTGTCAGACTTTATTTTCTTGGGCTCCAAAATCACTGCAGATGGTGACTGCAGCCATGAAATTAGAAGATGCTTACTCCTTGGAAGAAAAGTTATGACCAATCTAGATAGCATATTCAAAAACAGAGACATTACTTTGCCGACTAAGGTCCGTCTAGTCAAGGCTATAGTTTTCCCAGTGGTCATGTATGGATGTGAGAGTTGGACTGTGAAGGAGGCTGAGCGCCGAAGAATTGATGCTTTTGAACTGTGGTGTTGGAGAAGACTCTTGAGAGTCCCTTGGACTGCAAGGAGATCCAACCAGTCCATTCTGAAGGAGATCAGCCCTGAGTGTTCTTTGGAAGGAATGATGCTAAAGCTGAAACTTTGGCCACCTCATGTGAAGAGTTGACTCATTGGAAAAGACTCTGATCTTGGGAGGGATTGGGGGCAGGGGGAAAAGGGGACGA
This sequence comes from Budorcas taxicolor, assembly GCF_023091745.1. Lineage (NCBI taxonomy): Eukaryota > Metazoa > Chordata > Mammalia > Artiodactyla > Bovidae > Budorcas > Budorcas taxicolor. The sequence goes on along the minus strand of NC_068914.1, from coordinate 20,283,082 downwards.
CAGAGGATGAGATGGCTGGATGGCATCACGGACTCGATGGACGTGAGTCTGAGTGAACTCCGGGAGTTGGTGAGGGACAGGGAGGCCTGGCGTGCTGCGATTCATGGGGTCGCAGAGAGTCGGACACGACTGAGCAACTGAACTGAACTGAGAGGTATTTAGATTGGAGGAGGAAAAGACCTGGGAAAAGAATCACTTCTCAGCCACATATCACCCATCAAAGGAAAAGTTTAAGCACTGTCACCTCTTATCTAGGTTGCATGTAAGTTAGTTCTTTAAAGTGGTTTAGTAAAAGCATAATCAAATGATTTAATTTTTTTTAACCTCTAAGGTTTTTTTGTGTATGAATAAGATCACAAAAAGGAGGGGAAAACCCCAGTCCACTTGGGACCCATTCCGAGTTCAGAGAACAGCGAGGTAAAAAAGGCTGGCCCTCACGGAGGAGGCACTTCCTAACATCCCCTTTTGGCCCAGGACTCAGAGCTGAGAACTGCAGGTCGACCTTCCTCATGTTCCAGAGGTTGGCCTCTGTGAACCTGGGAGGCAGGCATTCACTGCCATCTTTCCCTTCCTGAGGTCCTGGTGTGTATAGGACCCCCACTCTGCCAGTCTTGTGGGGACATTTGAGTCAGCACATGGTGGAGGACTCGGTTTGGGGACAAGGAACAAGTAGGGTGTTTTTGGTTTGGTTTGACATTTGCTGACTTGTAAAGGTCCTGCCCTGAATAATCCCTCACTAACCACCCTTTGGTTGAAATACCACCATTAATCCATCCTTGAGGGTAGGGTTTTGAGGCTCCTGCTCAGGCACAGATCTGGAAATGGAGCCTCTCTGAGACATTTCTCCAATGGAAAGATGACCACTAGGTGACTCAACACTGGAGGAAATTAACCAGTGAATCAGGTTGATGGATGTTGTATCTGGAAGCTATTCTTGATGTGCCCCCAACAAGGGAGGTCCAGAGTATGTTTATCTTTTCCAGAGTCCACCTGGACTACTAATATATCCAGCCAGTTGTTCACTCAACAAAGAAGACCCTTAAAGACTGGAATCAATCCAGTTCAGTCACTCAGTTGTGTCGAACTCTTTGTGACCCCGTGAACTGCAGCATGCCAGGATTCCCTGTATATCACCAACTTCCAGAGCTTGTTCAAACTCACCATCGAGTTAGTGATGCCATCCAACCATCTCATCCTGTATAGCCCCCTTCTCCTCCTGCCTTCCATCTTTCCTAGCATCAGGGTCTTTGCCAATGAGTCTGTTCTTTGCATCAGATGGCCAAAGTATTGGAGCTTCAGCTTCAGCATCAGTCTTTCCAGTGATTATTCAGGACTGATTTCCTTTAGGATTGACTGGTTTGATCTCCTTTCTGTACAAGGGACTCTCAAGAGTCTTCTCCAACACCACAGTTCAGAGGCATCAACTCTTTGGTACTCAGCTTTCTTTATGATCCAACTCTCACATTCATACATGACTACTGGAAAAACCATAGCTTTGACTAGATGGAACTTTGTCAGTAATGTCTCTGCTTTTTAATATGCTGTCTAGGTTGGTTATAGCTTTTCTTCCAAGGAGTAAGCATCTTTTAATTTCATGGCTGCAGCCACCATGTACAGTGATTTTGGAGCACAGGAAAATAAAGTCTGCCCAACACAGTAAATGGCTGACTTCTTACCCATTGTTTTCCAAGCAGTATACTAAGTCCCCTGTACATGATATTCTCAATCTTCCCAACAACCTTGTGAGGTGGATAATATCACTACTTTACATGAACAAAAACCAAGGCTCAGAGATGTGGTTTGTCCAGTATTATGCAGCTAAATATAGTAGTGCTAATTGACAGTTAACAACCATTGAGCACTTACTACTAGAGGGCTTCCTGCTTCAACTCACTTAATTCTCATAATGTCCTTGTGAAGGAAGTAGTATTGTCTCATTTTTAACAAGTGCGGAAACTGGAGCACATGCAAGTTAAAGGCTCCCCAAGGCATTCAGCTAGCAGATGTCAGAGCAGGGAAGTGAACATAGGCAGCTTGGTTCAACCATGCTCTGAACCCTCATGCTGTATACAGTATGCACTGGATCCAGCTGTGTCTAGTCTACAAAAATATCCTGAGAACCTCGTCTCTGCTGGCTACCCATATAGAACCAGTCCCTGCCCTTACCAGCTTCCATGCTGGTGTCATGACAGGCCAGGGTTGGGAAAGGGTTGGAATAGCCAGGAAAATGGCATCCAGGGGACACTGGACCTAAGCAGAAGCAGGACCCTGCCTCCCATCTCCTTTCGCCTGCAGAAGGCATAAAGGGGTGACACTAACCTCATCCCCTGTGGCTGCTCTGAGATAGTAACTATCCTCTTTAGGGGACTGAAACAAGGTTGGAGGTCTCTAGGGCCTGCTTATCTCCAGGGCTTGGACCTCTGTGGGGTCTTGCCTCACACGCCCATTGTTAGGTTTTCCCTATCTCTGCTTCACATACACACAGCAGAAGAGGAGATGCTGTAGATGGATCCTATCAGAGAAGCTCCTTCTAAGGAAACTTTGAGGCCAGGATTAAGAGGCCTTAAATAGAATTTTCTGCTAGGGAGAAATTGTGCTTGACTGGGTGGCTCTGCCTTCAGAAGATCTGGTGGGGTGTGACTTGATCTGATTTGTGTTATAACAAGCTGGCTCTGGCCACTGGGTGGTAGTAAGATTAGTGGGGCCTGTTTCTGGGCTCTCCTCTAGGGTCAGCCCTTTGGGAGCCCACCTCAGCCTCAACTCTGGAGGCCTGCCCTGTGTTGGGGAGGTCCCCTCTGCTCGATACTTTTGAACCTCGGCCTCAGCTGATCAAATTCTACCCTCAGCTTCCTCACTAGTACCATCCTCAGTGGACTGTGACAGGATTAAACTGTCATATCAGCTGTGACAGTTGATATGTGAAAAGTGTTTAGAACAAAGCCTGCTCATCTTTTACAAGGGTGATGATTATTGTAATTATATGTGGCCACATAAACAGAGATGGACAGATGCCTCAGTCCATCCTGGCTCTTTCCCTTTACCAGCCAGCTTGAGCTGGTCAGGTCAACCTGGCAGAGTTGTGTGGAGATCAGATTTCACACCCACACCCTACCTGGCACCTAGTAAGCTCCTCCTCACCCAAGATTTTAGAAAACAAGTTAACAATTTCTCAGGAAGCTTTTTTAAAAATTTTTTTAAATTAATTTATTTATTATAATTGGAGGCTAATTACCTTACAATATTGTGGTGGTTTTTGCCACACATTGATATGAATCAGCCATGGGTATACATGTGTCCCCCTGTCCCCAACCCCTCCCCCACCTCCCTCTCCATCCCATCCCTCTGGATTGTCCCAGTGCACTGGCTTTGAGTGCCCTGTTTCATGCATCGAACTTGGACTGTTCATCTATTTCACATATGGTAATATTCATGTTTCAGTGCTATTCTCTCAAATCATCCCACCTTCGCCTTCTCCCACAGAGTCCAAAAGTCTTCTTTATATCTGTGTCTCTTTTGCTGTCTCACATATAGGGTTGTTAGGCTCCAGTTTCATCCACCTCATTAGAACTGACTCAAATGTGTTCCTTGTAATAGTTGAGTAATATTCCATTGTGTATATATACCACAACTTTCCTATCCATTTGTCTGCCGATGGACATCTAGGTTGCTTCCATGTCCTAGCTATTGTAAACAGTGCTGTGATGAACATTGGGGTACATGTGTCTCTTTCAATTCTGGTTTCCTTGGTGTGTATGCGCAGTAGTAGGATTGCTGGGTTGTACGGCAGTTCTATTCCCAGTTTTTTAAGGAATCTCCACACTGTTCTCCATGGTGGCTGTACTAGTTTGCATTCCTACCAACAGTGTAAGAGGATTCCCTTTTCTCTACACCCTCTCCAGCATTTATTGCTTGTAGACTTTTTGATAGCAGCTATTCTGACTGGCATGAGATGGTACCTCATTGTGGTTTTGATTTGCATTTCTCTGATAATGAGGGATGTTGAACATCTTTTCATGTGTTTGTTAGCCATCTGTATATCTTCTTTGGAGAAATGTCTGTTTAGTTCTTTGGCTCATTTTTTGATTGTGTCATTTATTTTTCTGGTATTGAGCTGCATTACCTGCTTATATATTTTTGAGATCAATTATTTGTCAGTTGCTTCATTTGTTATTATTTTCTCCCATTCTGAAGGCTGTATTTTCACCTTGCTAATAGTTTCCTTCATTGCACAAAAGCTTTTAAGTTTAATTAGGTCCCATTCATTTCAGTTCAGTTCAGTTCAGTTGCTCAGTCGTGTCCGACTCTTTGTGACCCCATGAATCGCAGCTTGCCAGGCCTCCCTGTCCATCACCAACTCCTGGACTTCACTCAGACTCACGCCCATTGAGTCAGTGATGCCATCTAGCCATCTCATCCTCTGTTGTCCCCTTCTCCTCCTGCCCTCAATCCCTCCCAGCATCAGAGTCTTTTCCAATGAGTCAATTCTTCACATGAGGTGGCCAAAGTACTGGAGTTTCAGCTTTAGCATCATTCCTTCCAAAGAACACTCAGGGCTGATCTCCTTCAGAATGGACTGGTTGGATCTCCTTGCAGTCCAAGGGACTCTCAAGAGTCTTCTCCAACACCACAGTTCAAAAGCATCAATTCTTCGGCACTCAGCCTTCTTCCCAGTCCAACTCTCACATCCATACATGACCACTGGAAAAACCATAGCCTTGACTAGACGGATATTTTTGCTTTTATTTCCATTACTCTGGGAGGTGGGTCATAGAGGATCTTTCTGTGATTTATATCAGAGAGTGTTCTGCCTATGTTTTCCTCTAGGAGTTTTATAGTTTCTGGTCTTAAATTTAGATCTTTAATCCATTTTGAGTTTATTTTTGTGTATGGTGTTAGAAAGTGTTCTAGTTTCATTCTTTTGTAGGTGGTTGACCAGTTTTCCCAGAACCACTTGTTAAAGAGGTTGTCTTTTCTCCATTGTATATTTTTTGCCTCCTTTGTCAAAGATAAGATGTCCATAGGTACATGCATTTATCTCTGGGCTTTCTGTTTTGTTCCATTGATCTATATTTCTTTCTTTGTGCCAGTAGTATACTGTCTTGATGACCATAGCTTTGTAGTATAGTCTGAAGTCAGGCAGATTGATTCCTCCAGTTCCATTCTTCTTTCTCAAGATTGCTTTGGCTAGTCAAGGTTTATTGTGTTTCCATACAAATTGTGAAATTATTTGTTCTAGTTCTGTGAAAAATACCATTGTAGCTTGATAGGCTTGAATCTAGAGATTGCTTTTGGTAGGATACTCATTTTCACTATATTGATTCTTCTGATCCATGAACATGGTATATTTCCCCATCTATTTGTGTCATCTATGATTTCTTTCATCAATGTTTTATAGTTTTCTATATATAAGTCTTTTGTTTCTTTAGGTAAATTTATTCCTAAGTATTTTACTCTTTTCACTGCAATGGTGAATGAGATTGTCAGGAAGCCTTTGCTCCTGCTTTTTTATCTTCTAGAATTCCCAATTGTCCACCCTCTCATGGCCTCCAACCCCCAAGTTTACCACCCTCCAGTTCCCAGATGTAGTGTGTCTCCCTGCAGCTTCTGTCTCCATTAAAATGGCCCTGTGGCCCCTATTCTAGTTTTCCACCTCTACCTTTAAGGACTACTAACTTCACCATGCCCATATGATAAGACAGCCTGTTTACTGGGCACTGACTGAGGGCCTGACTGATTTTGTTCCTTATTGCAAGGTGCCAGATCTTCACAGGAAGGTGAATGCGCTTGTCTGATCCTTGGAGGTTGATGCAATTATCACCCCATTTAAAAGGTAGAAAAACTGAGGCATAACTTGTTAAACAACTTGCCCAACATCATAGGGCAAGGTTTAAACCCAAGCAGTCTCAGTCTAAGCCTCAGCTCCCAACCACACCATTTTCTTGCCACAATATGACCCTAATGTTTAGAATCCAGAACTGGGGAAAGGAACATCAACTTTGTCCTATGAATGTAAGAATTTTACTTGTTTGCCTTTTTTTTAATGTTCTCTCTTTCTTTCTTTCTGGCTGCCTTGCACAGCATGTGGGATCTTAGTTCCCCAGCCAGAGATTGAACCTGTGCCCTCTGCAGTGGAAGGGCAGAGTCTTAACTGCTGGCCTGCCAGGAAGGTCCTTACTTTTTTTAAAATCAGAAGTGTTTTACTCCAGAGTTAGGCATCTCAAATTTCCCCTGATTATATTCTGCTGATATTTCATCTCCTTCTAAGGCAAGTATTCTCTAAATCTCATTTGAATGCTCTTATAGTCAGAAATGGGCATTTTTCTCTTGCTCTGTCACCTGTAGGGATGGAAAATTGCCCATCAGCATGTTCTTTATCATGCTTGAAAATAGTCTTATGATGTCTCAAAATCTCTCTGAGGAAGAAGGACTTGGCTTCTTTCCACTGGCCCAGTTTCCTGTCCCCTGCCCTGAGAACAGTGTTTGGAGTTTACAGGCTCTCTCCTTCCACTGGTTACGTGCTAGACAATGAGGGTCCCACCCAGAGAGCACATGAGGTCTTCAGAGTTTTGTTTTAGCCTGGTTTGTTATTTTCATATTCCAGACAGGAAATAAAAGTGAAAAGAAGTAGTTAAAAAAAATGTTATCCATAAGACCTCCTCTTCTGACATTTTTATGCAGATTAGAATGTACATTGATCACAAGGGCTTGCCTATGTGCCGGGCACTGCACTTTTGGGCCTGTGGCAGGGACACAGGCCTTGCCTTGAAGTTCTTACTGGCTGAACTGGTGAGCATCAAGAACAGCTTTGAACAATTTCCATTTCACCCACTGTTCACTGAGCACCTACTGTGACCACGGGTTCTTCTGCACCCTTGGGGAACATCAATGAACAAAAACCGCTGGTCTCATGGAGCTTATATTTTAGAGGAGAAGGAAGATAATTAGTTGATAAATGTTATAGAAAAGAAGAAAAGGAAGGGGGCTGGGAGGCTGCAGTATTGGATAGGAAGCACAAGAGCATCATCTATCTCTTTGTGACCCCATGGACTGTAGTCCATCATGTTCCTCTGTCGAGGGATTTTCCAGCAAGAATACTGGAGTGGATTGCCATTTCCTACTCCAGGGGATATTCCCGACCCACGGATCAAGCCCTCATCTCCTGCATTGCAGAGAGATTCTTTATCGCTGATCCACCAAGGATTCCCGGCTTCCCCGCTGGCTCAGAGTGAAGAATCTTCCTGTAATGCAGGAGATGAGGGTTCATCCATGGGTCGGGGAGATCCCCTGGAGTAGGAAATGGCAACCCACTCCAGTATTCTTGGGTGTAAAATCCCATGGCCAGAAGAGCCTGGGAACCCCAGTCCATGGGGTCTCAAAGAGTCAGACAAGACTTAGCAACTAAACCACCACCATCATTGGGGAAGCCATTAGATGGGAAATAGGACCCTCTAAAGAAGGTCAGATTTGAGTGAAGACTTGAAAAGCGATTTAGCCTGAGGGTGTCTGGGAATCCAGCATTTCAGGCAGTGGAAATAGCTAAAGTCTCAAAGAAAAAAATCCAACACAAACATCAGGAAGTGGCTACTCAAAAGATAAAGAATCTGAGAAGAGGCCAGGGGAAGGAGGCAGGAGGCCGCACATGCCTTTGCTAATTGCTCTGTGGCTGCCCTGCTAGGGGGGATGACTTATTGACCCAGGGAACCAGGCTCTGCCCGAACCTCTGGTCAAGCAAAATTAGCCTCTATCCAGGCTCTTACACAATAGGCCATGGCTTTGACTGCATCATATGCTCCCTGGGCCTCGGAAACCAGGTCTGTCAAAGAAGATAGGGAACATCTGGCCACTCCCCCCTACCCACCAATCCCCTGAGTGCACTTTTTAATAATAATAGTAATTACAATAATAGTTACAATAATAATAACAAAGTTACAAATAAGATGGCAGTTGCGGCATCTTTCCAGCAAGAGTAAGAAAATTATTCTTATTTTTGAGCCTTTTTAAAAGCAAAACTATCTAACTTCAGTGGTTTCTGAGGAAACCAAAGGCAAGAATATGGTTTTTGGTCAGGAGAAAAAAAAAATGAGGTGAAAGAGGCAAAAGGCTTCCTCTTACCAGCATTTAACTGTCATCCCTTTGTGGGAACTGGGCTCTGAGGGCCTCTGGGCTGCTCCCTGAGAATATTTCCTTAGCTGAGCTTCAGAACATTTGCAAGCAGCCAACTGTCAGTTTGGGAAAGTTTGGAAAGTATTATGTAAGGTGAAAAAAACGGTTTCTGACAAATTAAAAACCTGGCAAAACTTCCTAGCCTTCAGGCTGCTGGGTCCAAAAATGTAAAACTGTGTTCTCACAACCTACTAAGTTGCTAAGAGGAGTTTGAGAGCACCATATTTTCAGGTACTTGGTTTTGCCCAACCTCCATGATTCAGAGTCCTGAACCATGGAGCTTTCCCTATCCATGACAGACTGGAGTGTTTGATTTTGTAGTGCCAGGACATAGTTGAGGTGGGCCTGCTGGGGAAAAAAGACTAACAAAGAAAAGTCCCCTCAGAACCTACACCCAGGAAGGAGAGCTTATGTGAGGGGTTGCAGAACAGGTACAAGTCAGCATCTGAAGTCTGACTGCCAAAAGTCAAATCCCATGTGCATTTATACCTCTCTGTGCCTCAGTTTCCTCATCTGTATAATAGGTGTAAAAACGATGCTACTGCACAGTACAGTTATGATCATTGAGTGAATTAAACAATGAAATCTAATTGTACATATGTCCTAATGAAAAAGTCACCAGCGGGTGTTTTTTCTTTGGGTTATGTGGATTCCTCCTAATCAATGAGTGTTTTTCATTGAGAAGTACCTATTTAGGGTCATTTTCAGTACAAGCACACTTGCAGGTCATGCATCTCTCTCTTTTTTTTAAAATTTTTTCTTATAGAAATACTTACTTTTAATTGAAGTATACTTGATTTATAGTTGTGTTAACTACTGCTGTACAGCAAAATAATTCAGCTAGATATATACATATTGTTTTTTAAAATATTATTTTTCATTGTGGTTTACCACATGATATTGAATATAGTTCTCTGTGCCTCTGTTCTTTCTAGCGAATATGTTTTTTAATCTTAAAAGAGCCTCCTTTTCTAAGCCAAAACTGTCTAATAGAAACACAATGCACTCCACAAATGCAGGCCACCATATTTGATTTCAACTTTTCTGGTAGTCACATTTAAAAAAGTAAAATGAAACAGGTGAAATTAATTTTAATAATACATTTTAACCTAATATATCTAAAATAGCATTTCAACATATAATACAAACACATAGAGAAATTATTAATGAGATTTTATATTCATTTTTTCTTACTATATCTTTGAAATTCAATGTATACTTTACAAATACAGAACATCTCAACTGAGACTAGTCACATTTCAAGTACTTAATAGCCACATGTGGCTACCCTAATGGACACTACAGTTCTAAATGACAAGAGGATGGTTCTGGGCAGGGAGCTTGGGTGGGTTAGTCATGCTGTGTCCTGACTTTATCCCAATCACTACTATGATAACCATTATGGCCTCTGGGAAGAGGGGGTTTCCTGGTCATATGGAACAAGGAGGTTCCTGATGCAAGCCCTACAAGTCCAACAGTGTGGTTTTGAACAGAGATAGATTGAGCAAGCTCTTGCTTGCCCCTAACAGTCTATCCCTCCCCACTAACCCCATCCTCTGCCTCTGCTTGTCTTGAGGATTAAAATCTAAAATAAGTTTATTAATGGTTATCATCCTCTATTAAAATGCAAATGTTGGGATAATACCTTCATTGAGTATCACCTAAGACTAAGGCAGTTGAGACAGAGATAAAGATGGGAAGTAGAATGTCTTTTTGGGTTCTGTTTGGAAGCTCTGGGAAGTAGCATGGTAGGAAAGTGAGCAGTGATAGGAAAGCCTTGCAGAGCTAATTCTGCTCTTTAATGAGCCCTTCTAGCACAAGTCACTTAGCTCTAGTGGGAACCTCATTAGCCAAAAGGCAGCAGCTATGAGAATGAGAGCAGACACTAACATTCTGAGTACCTTGGGTTTATTATTGTTTTTAGGTGCATAAATCTGAATTTTAAACTATATCTCTTAAAACAGGAATTTTGCAGACTTGACCTACTCATCCATTCCTAGCAGCCCAGAAGAAGGAGAGACCACCCCTTTCCCCCTGGGGAAATGCTCTTTGATTCCATTCAAGGAGATTTCAGTTTGGTTTTTAGAGTAAGATGTGCTTTGGCAAAGGCTAATGTGATTTTTGTCTTTATCTGTCCCTTTCTTCATTCTGTTGTTTTAGGGTGAATTTGTACATCTTTCCTCCAATTCATTATTTGAAGAAGGTCTCATTTTCCTATTTCCAAGTTCTTGGAAAGAGTGAAAGAGACCTCATTTCCACCCCCATCTTGTTGCTGTTTAGTAGCTAAGTCATGTCCAACTCTTTTGAGACCCTGTGGACTGTAACCCTCCAGGTTTCTCTGTCCATGGGATTTCCCAGGCAGGAATACTGGAGTGGGTTGCCATTCCCTTCTCCAGGGGATCTTCCTGACCTAGGAATCTAACCCTGTGTCTCCTACATTGCAGGCAGATTCTTTACTGCTGAGCCACCAGGAACCCCCCACTCCCATGAGCTGATAGTATTATTATCTCTGTGGATATTCTAAAATCCAAAAAGAAACTCTTCTTGTTTCATCTGTGATGATATTGGACTATTTAGCTAACTCACAAATGTTCTTTCCCCTCAGCCTCCCTGACTGCTACTCTCCCTCAGTCTGTGGTATTCTTGGGGCTTCCCAGGTGGCACTAGTGGTATAGAACCTACCTGCCAATGCAGGAGACATAAGAGATCAACATCACCTTGAGGAAAATTACTTTCATCAGGCAATTCCTGAGTGCTAATCTCTGACTCAACATCTTTAGTCTCACTGTGTCTCAAGGGAGGTTATCCAAAGAATGCTTGCCACTAAAAGTGTTGGGTTTTTTTAAGTTAACTTTTGTCAACAACCAAAATATTTTTATTGTGTTTTCCTTGATTACTAAGATGATCCATAATTTTATTTTACAAAATTTGGCATAGTCTACAAAGGATAAAGAAGAAACATTTGTCATCCTACTGTCTAGAAAACACCACTGTTAACTTTTTGGTAAGCAATAGTTATTTGAGCCCATTAGATTCTGTACTAGTCAAAACTATATCCCTGGACTAATCAAGGTGTGAAGACAAGACTAGCACATACAACAAAATAGAAATATTCAATACAGATTTCATTCATTTATCCAATCATTCATTGCCTTATGGGAAAATACAGAAACATGGTAACCTCTTCTAGAAATTCAGTCTACTTGGGCATGTATGTCATCAAATAAAGGTCATTAAATGCAGAGCATAGTGTTGAGGCCAGAAGAGCAACTATTCCAGCAGTAGATTCTGTCTCTTGGGATGGAGGGCAGGCATTTTCTTTTCATTCTTTAGTGGGGATTAAAAGTTAAGGTTTCCCATGAGAAAAACCTTTACTATCTCAATGTAGTAACTGTGACCAAATGGTGAAGCTTCTAAAAAGCATTTAACTAAGAGATTTTGTTCATTTTCATGTTTGTAACAAAAACAACCTCCCCACCCCAACTCCTGCAAAAAAGAAAAAAATGAGCCTAGAGTCTAGGAAAAAAATAAGAACCGACTAAAGTGTAGTAACTTTATCGGCAAATGTGGTCAGCCTCAAGAGGATTGAAATCAACAGGCCGTTGAAGATCTGGTTTATGTCCTGTGGTTACAAATTAAGGGGCAAGAATTTCTCTCTTCCATAGTGACCAATAACCTTAAATAAAATTGCAGGTGAGTGAGTGGAACTTCAGTATCTGTATATTTTGGGAAGTAGGAGTGAGGTTGAGTTGTGAAGCCTAGAAAATATTATCACTCAGTTTGGGAACTTGGATAGTTTGTTAGCTCAGGGCATTCAGGTGGTGAATTGATGGATTGGCGCTAGAATTGACTGGAATCAAGTTAGTTCTGGAGACATGTTAGGTCTGGAGACACTTGTGAGGCCAGGTAATGCCACAGGTTAAGGTGCAAAATAAAAGCCATAAGAGGAAATAAGCAGGACCCCAGTGAGCAAGAAAGTGGTGTATGCGACTTTGAATTACCAAAGGCAGGACATAGCAGAGGTAATCTGGACGGAAGGTGATAAGGGATTTGTACTTTCCTGTAAGTCCCCTTTGGCCATCCCTCAGCTGCCCACTTTTCCATAGTAAGCATTTATTAATTTCTAACAAGGAAATATAATTTAATAAGGATATAAAAATAATTTAGAATAGTATTGATAGACAGTATGTCTTGGGAAAACATAAGACTTAAGTCAAATAAAGGCCTCCTTTCTTGATTCATTTTTAAAGGGTCTTATTCCCCCTAGTCTTGTGTCCATCCCCATTCCCTCACATCTGAAATATTTCCTAAAAGATTTGTTTCCCGTATTTTTGATCCCTGTGAAAATATTCCCAAGAAAAGTAACACATCCCCCTGTTCCTGGTTATTTATATCAGTAATATTCAACAAGCTCCACTGCAACTTTCGGTTCTTCAAAGCCCTGTAATTTTGGAATTGGAACATCATATTCTACTAGACTCTAGTTAGTATTTGAGAAGTTCTTTTATGCCTCTTTTTAAAAATAGAATTTATTTTTTAGAGCAGTTTTAGATTCATAGCAAAGTTGAGCAGAAGTTATGGAGATTTCCTACATACCCCCTGCCCCTTTGTTTTTCTTCTTCTTTTTTAATTGGAGGATAATTGCTTTACAATGTTGTGCTAGTTTCTGCTGTACAACAACATGAATCAGCCATAAGTATACATATATCTCCTTCCTCTTCAGCCTCCCTCCCACTCCACCCCCCATCCCACTCCTCTAGGTCATCACAGAGCACCAAGCTGAGCTCCCTGTGTTGTACAGCAACTTCCCACTAGCTAGCTATTTTACACATGGTAAAGCCTCTTGATGAAAGTGAAAGGGGAGAGTGAAACAGTTGGCGTAAAGTTCAGCATTCGAAAACTAAGATCATGGCATCTGCTCCCATCACTTCATGGCAAATAGATGGGGAAACATTGGAAACAGTGTCAGACTTTATTTTGGGGGGCTCCAAAATCACTGCAGATGGTAATTACAGCCATGAAATTACAAGATGCTTACTCCTTGGAAGGAAAGTTATGACCAACCTAGATAGCATATTGAAAAGCAGAGACATTACTTTGTCAACAAAGGTCTGTCTAGTCAAGGCTATGGTTTTTTCAGTGGTCATGTATGGATGTGAGAGTTGGACTGTGAAGAAAGCTGAGCGCCGAAGAATTGATGCTTTTGAACTGTGGTGTTGGAGAAGACTCTTGAGAGTCCCTTGGACTGCAAGGGGATCCAACCAGTCCATTCTGAAGGAGATCAACCCTGGGTGTTCTATGGAAGGAGTGATGCTAAAGCTGAAACTCCAGTACTTTGGCCACCTCATGTGAAGAATTGACTCATTGGAAAAGACCCTGATGCTGGGAGGGATTGGGGGCAGGAGGAGAAGGGGACGACAGAGGATGAGATGGCTGGATGGCATCACCGGCTTGACGGACGTGAGTTTGAGTGAACTCCGGGAGTTGGTGATGGACAGGGAGGCCTGGTGTGCTGTGATTCATGGGGTCGCAAAGAGTCGGACACGACTGAGCGACTGAACTGAACTGAATGTATGTATATCAATGCTACTCTCTCAGTCAACTCATCCCACCCTCTCCCACCCCTGCTGTGTCCACAAGTCCATTCTCTACATCTGCATCTCTATTCCTACCCCGCAAATAGCTCCATCAGTACCATTTGTTTTTCTTCTTGTCAAATTATAGACCAAACTAAATGGCAACCCACTCCAGTATTCTTGCCTGGAAAATCCCATGGATGGAGGAGCCTGGTGTGCTACAGTTCTTGGGGTTGCAAAGAGTCAGACACAACTGAGCGACTTCACTCACAGGGGGCAGGTGAGCCTTTCCCTCCCCTATTCCCAGTTCAAGATTAAAACACTTAAGTTCCCAAGCTTTTATATACTTGGCAACACCTACAGCAACTTCTGGAGTAGCATTGTGGAAACCTTCAACAAGGGGGCGCCTGCTCCTGGGAAGCTGGATATGTGGCGTCAGTGATGAGGAGGAAGGATCAAGGAAAAGAGCTGCTGGAGATGCCTGTGCCCTCTCCTAGGGCACTCATCCTGTGGGTGCCCATCCATAGGTACTTGGTGAGAGGTCTTAGGACACAGTGGTAGCTGCTCCTGTTGTACCAGAAGCACCCAGATACTTTTCTGTCTTAGCTACAGTCTCCCCATGTACTGAAGGGAGGGGAGGGGAGAATGAGAGTAGAACTGAAAGAATGGGAAATTCAAAGGATGACGGAGATCTAAGAATAAAAATATGCTTTTTAAAGAAAAGATTTTTTTTTTTCCTGCAAAGCCCTATTTTTACTCAGGAGATGTTTTCTGATTTATGTGGATTCAAAAAAGATAAAGAAAACCTTTTTAAAGGTGTTTTATTATGGAAATTCTAAAAACATTTTACGGTAGGGAGACTAGTGTAACGAGCCCCCACTTTTCCTATTGCTCATCTTCAGCAATCATCAGCCCACTGATATACCTTTCTTATCCCCTCTCCTCACACTGGATTATTTAGAAACAAATCCCAGTCATTTTATCATTCTAAACAGGAATATTTCAGTACATACCTCTAAAAACCAAAAGGACTAAAAGGAAGACTTCTAATGATTACGAATCTTCATCTTGTTGCTTCCTCGTTCATCCTCTGTCACTGGACTATGAAGTAGGAACTCTGAGTTCTGACCTGGTATTGACACTTGCCAGCTGTGCGACCAGCTGCAGTCACATAACCTTTCTGGACTTGTGCTTTTCCCACTTGAGTGGGTGAGGTAGGTGATTTCCAAGGTCTCTTCCAGTTCTAGAAATCAAAAGTTCATGGAAAAATCACTCTTTTATCCTCCAGAAACATAATACAGATTTGGTACAGTATCTATTTCCTGTTTTCTTGGGTGGCGGGAGTGCCCAGTTCAGAGTCAAGACCTTCTCAGTGAAGAGCCAAGAAAGTCCCAGAGGCTGCTAAGTGGCAGAATCTTTAACTTGGAGTTTTTTAAAAGAACTGAGTGCTGGAGCTGTCCCTTGGGACAGATTGTGGTGCCTTCAGTATCTCCTCTGACAACCTCAATTTGTCTTAAAACAGCATCACTTTGTCGTAACAAGTGTTCTGCTGAGTTGTGATGCTGGGAAAGTTCAAGTGCTCCAGACTCCCCTTTTCCAAAGACCACCCAGATACCAATAGCTAGTGAAAGATAGTATTTATATTGCTCTGGAATGGGGTGGGGGGTAGTTAACACTTTAAGACAACAAGGAACTGTTCCAGGATGACTCTTCAGGCATAAAGATACTCATTTTAGAGGTAAATCAAGTAAAGTAGGTGCATTTAAGGTTGCCTGGTGAGGGGCTCCCCCGGTGGCTCAGTGGTAAAGAATCTGCCTGCTAATGCAAGAGACAATGGGTTCGGGTTCGAGGTTTATCGGGGAAGATGCCACATGCCGCAGGGCAGCCTGTGTGCTGCAACTACTGAAGCCCGCAGTCCGAGAGCCTGTGCTCTGCAAGAGAAGCCACTGCAATGAGAAGCTCGTGTGCGGCAACAAAGAGTAGCCCCCGCTCGCTGCAATGAGAGAAGAGCCCTCACAGCAACAAGACCCAGCACAGTCAAAAATAAATAAATAAATAAACATTAAAAAGAAGAACTCTATTAAAAAAAAAAAGGTTGCCTGGTGAATGAAGGATTAAATCTGGAGTGGAATTCGTCTTTTGTAGAGGTTGAGGTTTAGGGCAAGATAGGGGTCCTTTTTCACTAATGGAGGACGCTTGGGCAAGAAGACCATACCCAACCCAGAGGACCACTGCCAACACGAATCTCATAGTTATGAGCTCTCGTGGGTGCCCCCTCACTGGTGTCCCACACCATCCTTAGAACTAGAATGGTGGGCACGCAAGGAGCACGTGGCCCAGCATCTCTCATCTGGTCAGTGAGCTCAGACCCAGGACTTGTGGCTTCTGCAGCCATGTGTCCTGCTCTGCACAGCTTGAACAGGACTAGGGAAATGAAGCCGGAGGAAGACTATTTGGAAAAAGAAACTTGGTTGTCAGTGTAGCATAAACAGAGCAAATGCTAATGAATATTGTGAATACTTAAAAAAAAAATCACTAAAACCTGCTGCTGCTGCTGCTAAGTTGCTTCAGTGGTGTCCGACTCTGTGCGACCCCATAGATGGCAGCCCACCAGGCTCCCCCATCCCTGGGATTCTCCAGGCAAGAACACTGGAGTGGGTTGCCATTTCCTTCTCCAGTGCACCAAAGTGAAAAGTGAAAGTGAAGTCGTTCAGTCGTGTCCGACTCTTAAGAGACCCCATGGACCACAGCCTACCAGGCTCCTCCGTCCATGGGATTTTCCAGGCAAGAGTACTGGAGTGGGTTGCCATTGCCTTCTCCGCACTAAAACCTAGAGAATAAAAAAAAATACTCAAGTGGAAAAAGGCTCCAAAATTACCATTTTAAAGCACAAGCTCTAATCAGATCTGAGAACTTACTGAAAGCGGACTTATTTAAGCTATTGACAGGGATTATTGTTTTGGTGCCAGGGTTTTAAATTGAGGGATAAAATTAAAAGGGGCCAAAGATGAGGGTTGTTATTTCAATCTGAAACTAGTATTCCATGGTGGGGAACCCCCTGGATTTGAGCGTCTGGGGGTTGATTACTGCACTTGGAGTCGTCCCTGGACACATTTCCAGATGGTTCTGAGGAGGGTCAAAATGTGCATGCTTTGCAGCATTTGTGGACTTGCACCACAGCTGCTCAGCGATTAGTCTGAGGCCCATCCTTGGCAGGAAATGGTAAAGGAATCAGCAGGAAGCCAAGAACAAGGGAAGGGAAACTCCTCCCTCCTGTCAAAGAACAGGCCAGAGGGAGGATGAAAATGGAAAGTGGGCATTGCAGGGTTAGACACGCTGGGATGGACAGTGTGTGTTTCAAGGGCAAGAGTGCGATGAACTGTTGTGTTTATTATGTGACTTTATTATGGAGCCTGTACTTCATGTTCCTCAGGCTTCAGTCAGCATATGATCCCCAGGATACGGGGGAGATGCTATTCTTTTACTTTGTTTTGTGTTTTCTGAGGTCCAGCAGCCCACTGACAGGACAACCTCCCCTTGTTTCTGATTTCTGGCTTATTCAAGGCCAGAGCACCTGAAAGTCAAGTTGAAAACTTTTACCAGGAGGAAAAAAAAACCAAACCAGACTATAAATGGAATCAAATCATAGGAAATGCTCGGTGTGAAAGAGGAGAGGACCGCAAAATCATTTTTGTGTTTTACCCAGTTCTTCATAACCAAAAATCCTCACTAGATTCTTGAGGCAGAGTGAGAGGCTGGTGGTCCAGTGAGAGAAACTGAATCTGATAAGAAGAAACCAGTTAGCTGAAATCCAACAACACTTTCTTGTGGATTAGAACTCAGCTTTGAAGTTTCACTTGCTATGCTTGGCTCTGTGAGTTATGCTACTCCTGATGAAAAATAAAATCAAGAATATTTTACATTGAAGGGCCTCAGTGGTGAAAAGGCAGCATCCAACTCCCTTATCTCATCAGCTGTGCGGTTGGCTAGCAAACTTGTGTTTAGATTGTTACCTGAAGAAAGAAAAAACAAAGTGTCCTGAATGCTGATTCTACTGTTTCAGTGGGAAACAATTTCTAACAGGCAAACAACAAAACTTTTGAGAAAGCAGACCTGGGGAGAGTTCACTGCAGTTTCATAATGGTATGAATAGTTATTTTGCTGCCTTTTTTCTTTTTTTTTTTTTCGAAATCTTTCTGGGGTTGATGTGGATCTCTTTCTATTTGTTCAGGAAACTGTGACGTATGTTCTGGGCAGGGTTTGAGGTTTTGGAACCTTTTCTAAAAGGGACAGAGAGCACCCGGCTACACTTCCCTGTTGTGAGGTTGGTGCACAGCTGGTGGAGCTGAAGCAAGTTGGTCACCATGCAGGTGCTCCTCCAGTGCACTAGGCTTGCTCTGGCTCTTGCCTTCATCCTGATTTCATCTTCAGTTCAAGGTAAGATCCACTAATCTTGTCACCTTATAATCTTCTTGTATGCCCCAGGGTCCACACAAATGATTATATTCACTCTAAGGTATAGAATATAGTATATTATGGGAAAGTAGGCCAAGGAAAAAAAAAAAAAAAAGAATTTGGGTGAAGTGAAGTTGGTTAAGTTTGGTACCAAAAAAAAAAAAAGTTAAACTCTGAGGCAGCTATGGCCTTGTAAGTTCTTAAAATGATTGAAATGTATTATTTTATTGTCAGGTGAAAATGGCTTACAAATTTCTAAAGCCTCAAGAAAGGAATAGAGAAAATGGTTTACCTCTAAGTGCCCACATCTATCCCAAGTTTTAATAATTAGTGATGTTATAATTATTTTGACACTGGGAAATGCTATTTTTAAAATCAGAGTAAATTTGCTTGTATTTTCTCTCCTTTTAAAAACCTGCTTCTTGGTGAAAATTCAATTATGTTTAGACACAGCTAATGACTACCCGCTCAGATTTTAAAGAAAGGCCAAAGAATTTTAGCAATTGTGTCATTGCTCAGAGAAACAGCATATTTGGAAAATTCTTGTTAGGTCTATCATTTAGGATTGTTTTAGTCAGAATGAAACAACTTAAAACCTTTAATGACTAAGAAAATGAAAATGATCAGTTTGTAAGAAAAACACAGTTTCTTCTCCTTTGGTAAATAAGGGATTATAGTCATGGCCTGATAAGTAGAAGGGAGAATTTATAGTAGAAAAACACTAAGTTCCTCCAAATCGTAAAGGAAATATTGAGTCATAGTGATGCACACATCTAGATACGTTTCTTCGAAGTGACTTCTAGTTGTCTTGTTTTTACTTCTGGTGGAAATGAAATTGTATACCTAACCTCAGATACATTCATTATATATTGGAAATTTATAAAAATCACTTTCTTCTTGTTATTAAAGAAAAACCAGCAAATGATGTTGATGAAACCTTTCCATTAATCTATTTATTTTTTTAAAGGATAAAACATTGTTGATTGTAAGGAACAGGCTTTACTCCAATCTTTCAGGGAAAACCTTCAGCCAATGAAATAATTCCCTAATGTGTTCTGACAAGATCCAGGCAGTCAAGTCCATGTTTGTAGAACAGACCTGAGGGACCTGTTGGTGTTGGGTCTACTCTGACCAGAGCTCGATGAATCTTTACATCTTCAAAATCTCCCAGAAATGTCACATTTCCCACTAAGATTCAATAGGGAAAACTAAAATTAAAACAAAAGTGTTCTTTATATAATAGGTATTTTCCAGAAAGTAGTGAAGAAACCGTTATAAAATTGTATAAAGCACTAGTATTTATGTCATCACTGGGTACATTTTGCTCCGTGTTGGGAAGGGAACCAAAAATAAGAGAATGAATAGACTGAAACACTAGGGAGTTTCCAAAGGAGAAGTGCAGTTGGTATTGGAATTAAGGGTTTGTGCCCACATTTGAATAAGAAGGGAAATAGACGCCCACCCACTGGCTCTGTGTGTGTGTGTGCACGCGCGTGCGTGACATCAACTCAAGGCTGCAAAGAGGTCTCTATTTCATAATATTCTATGTGATGCCAGATATGATTCTGTAGCACTCTTTCCCCACTTAAAAATAATTTTTTTCCTTAACCCATTGATTTAACTGAATGATCAATTCCACTAGGCTTTTGGCTTGCTTTTACTGAAACGAAATATCTCAGGTTACTGTATTAATTTGCTAGGGCTGCCATAACAAAGTACCACAGGCTGGGTGGCTTAAACAACAGGAATTTATTTCCTTACAGTTCTGGAGACTAGAAGTCCAAGATCAAGGTGTTGGCTGGGTTAGTTTCATCCTGCAGCTTTTCTCCTCAGCTTGTAGATAGCCATCTTATCTCTGTCTCCACATGGTCCTTTGTGTGTTCCTGGTTTCCTCTTCTTATAAGGACAACAGCCATACTGGATTAGGGTTCATCCATGTAAACTCGTTATATCTCAACTATCTCTTTTAAGTCCCTATCTCCAAATACAGTCCTATTCTGAGGTACTAGGGGTCAGCACTTCAATACATTGAGTTGGAGTGACACAATTCAGCCCACATCAGTGATTATAAGTGAAGCTGAAATAAAAACATGCTATAAAAGCCTATCTACCAGTTGCAAAAGAGACGGAAGTTTGGCAAGATGTGGGAGACCCTGGAGAGGACAGATAGCTAATCAATTTAATGTAGAGCTTCAGGAGATTACTGATGAGGGCTGTGAATCTCAAATTCTTTTATTAACTCTCTTTTTCAAAGATGCCCATAAAGAAGGAAAATGGAAAATCCATGAGCAGGTGTAGCCGGGGGGTCATTGCCAGACTCTATGTCCACTCTACACTGCCTCTGAGATCACAATAATAATATTGATTCCACCAGTGTTCACTGCTGTTCAATTGTAAAGTGATTTAGCATCCACTCTCAGGTAAATGGTCATCGCATTCCCTGTGAGGAGGAATTAATACCAATTTATAGAGAAGAAAACTGGATCTTACATTCATTATCTCATTTCCTCTTTACATCAACCTCTTTCAGAAAATGCATGAGACTTGCCCTACGCCCACTACAACTAATTAATGGCAGAGCTGGTCACCTGATTTCAAGTTCAAATTAACTTTCTACTGTAATTTAGCTGTTTTCTAGGTGGAGTAGAGATTGTCTTTATTTAAAACAACCTTGCTTTGTCTACAGCTCTTATTACTAAAGCGTCTGAGTTGAGGGACAGAGAGGGAGAAATTGAAAGTAAACTTGGAACTTTTTATAGCTTGTCAAACCACACAAGGGTGAGGAATCTTGTGCAATTGATTGGCCAGTAGGAAGCAGCTCCAACTTAGATAGTGATGTCTATTTGGATGCCACTAAACAATGAATGAAAATGGTCTTTTTTCTCCCCTAACATGGCAATTTTAAAGTTTTTCTAACAAACCCACAGCAAATCTCCATTAAGAATAGGAAATTAGTAAACTGTGATGACGTTGGGGAAATATTGATACTACAATATAAAAAGATACAGAGAGATTGCTGGGGTAAGTTATTTGCCCAGTGTCAGAGGTTTATTTTTATAAATGGTAATATTTATTCATAGAAAGTGTTTTGCTGAAGTAGAACTAGTAGACTGTGTATGTATGAAAGAGAGACAAAGACAGAGACACAGAGAGAAAGGACAGGAAGTGATTCTAAACAAAAAACATTCTTCTTCCTTGAATCCACTACAGAATTAACCAGGAGACCTGTAAGTGGGATCTCTTAGGAAGATCATTTTTCTGTCCATGAGCATGTTTCCTCTTATTTTTTTAATTACGGTAATCACAAGACACTTCTCTCAAGCAAAAGAGAATCAAGATACTCCCAAACATTGCAGGGCTGGAACTGTTGAATTTTCACATCCTGCCAACACTCTTGAATAAGTATATCAGGAACTTGGTATCTGTAACCACATTCTTTATTTTAAAGCAGATTTAAGATCCCCAGTCTATGTTAATCATTTTGTAATGTATAATAATGGAAGATCACTATGTTATGCATCTGAAACAAATATAGTGTTATAGGTCAGTTATACTTAAAAAAGAAACCCACCTCATATTATTTTATTTATATAAAATGTCCAATTTGGTAAAAAATACAGAGACATAAAGTAGATTGATTACTGGTTACTTCGGGATAAGACACATAAGATACAGGAGTTGGATAGCTAAAGGACAGAGGATTTCTCTGAGATGATAAAATTGTTTTAAATTTGTGCACATACCTATAAACATGCTAAAAAAAAAAAAAACCACTGAAATTTACACATTAGAAGAGTGAATTGTGTGCCGGGTTAAATATGTTAAATACCAATAAAACTTTTTTAAATTAAAATAAATGAAGTAAAATCATCAGTCTCAAGTTGTTGTTGTTTAGCCGCTAAGCTGTGTCTGATCCTTTGCGACCCCATGGACTGTAGTCTGCCAGGCTCCTCTGTCCATAGGATTTCCCAGGCAAGAATACTGGAGTGGGTAGTCATTTCCTTCTCCAGAGGATCTTTCTGACCCAGGGATCAAACCCATGTCTCCTGCATTGTAGAATTCTTTACTGCTGAACCACCAGGGAAGCCCCAATCTCAAATTAGATAAACATTTTTTGGGGGAAGATGGACTTCTACTTTTGATTTCTTATAAATTTTGGAACATCTTTATTGAGATAGAGTTCATATACCATACAATTCACCCATTTAAAGTGTACATCAATGGATTTCTAGTGTATTCACAGATATGTGCAACCATCACCATAGTCAATTTTAGAACATTTTCATTACCCAAAAAAGGAATTCCCTCTTGGGGACTTCCCTGGCAGTCCAGTGGTTAAGACTCCACACTTCCAGCTCAGGGGGCATGGGTTTGATCAAGGAACTAAGATCCCACGTGCTGACATTGGAAAGAAATGTCTTGCCTTAAAGAGAATTTTCACATGCTCTCTCTCTCTCAAAAAGAGAAACTCGTTATAAATTTTGAAAGCTGAGATGCCAAACTCTAGAAAGAATTTGTATTTTAGTTTTCTAATTTATGAAAGTTGTGTTTTTTTATGCTAGTGAAAAGATACAGTCTTTCACTTGGATTCTTCTTCATAAACTATTAGTTTTACTTTTCTGTTTAACTTCCTGTCTATGTAAGCACTTTCTCGGTTTGATACTCGGTCAACAATGGCAGTAGAGGGGAATGTCTAGACCTGCTCTATCCAAAACGGTGGCCAGCAGCCTCTTGTGGCTACTAAGCACTTGAAATGTGTGAAATGTGGCAAGTCCAAACACACCTGGTGTAAGTGCAAAATGCACACCAGATTTAAAATCCTAGTGTGAAAAAAAGTGTAAAATATCCATTAATAACTTACATTGTTTATTGGATATATTGGTTTAAGTAAAATGTTTTAAAATTAAGGTCACATTTCTTTTTTTACTTTTTAAAATATGACTGTCCTAATATTGAAAATTTCATACATGTTCGGATGGTTCCTCTTGTTTCTATTGGACTGCACTGGTCAAGATGGCATAGGGTGTGAAGACATTGCCCTCTGCTGGAGGACATGTTGAATTTTCACCCAATTTCACATGATGAAGCTTCTAAGCAGCAATTCATTAGACGGCAAAGTTCTTCAAGAAAGAATCAGAGAGGGAGAAAGAGCTAAACTGTATTCAATACCTACTGCACACAAAGGCTTGTGATAGACGTGTCACATACTTCTATCTTGTTTAAACTGGAACTCTTTGAAAGTGAAAGCTGCTCACTCCTGTCCAACTCTTTGCGACCCCATAAACTATAGTCAGTCCATGGAATTCTCCAGGCCAGAATACTGGAGTGGGTAGACTTTCCCTTCTCCAGGGGATCTTCCCAACCCAGGAATCAAACTTGAGTCTCCTGCACTGCAGGTGGATTATTTACCAGCTGAGCTACCAGGGACTCTTTGGGAGACTATTATTCCTATTTTAAAGATGAGAAATTGAGAATCAGAAAGGTGCTCAGTGGTGGGACAGGAATTTAAATTTGGTTTGTCTCTATCAGAGATAGGTCAATAGGTCATTGTCATCCTCTTCATCACAGAAACTAGCATTTAAAGAGCTCTGACAATGGCGCTAGGTACTATTCTAAGAACCTAATATTTGTATCTTATTATGAGATCTATTACTGTCCCCATTTTATGGATGAGGAAACTGAGGTCCAGGGAGGTTATAGTTATATAGCTAGTAAGGGTCAGCCATTGTGATGTCATCTGGCAACCTTACCTTCAGCCTCTAAGCGATGACAAAGCTAACCCATTCTGGATGACTAGTGTCCCAGACCAGAAATTTGTAAGCTATATTCAGGAACTATGGGGAAGAGTATGACAGAGTAGTAGTTCTAAAAAAAAAGAAAAAAATGAAAGCAAGACAGAAAGAAAGAAGAAAAACAATGGGAGAACATTTACTTTCTACATTAGAGTTTTTGCTTTGTTTATATTTTAAAAGAATATTGTTTATTACAGTAATTTAGAAAACAAAGTGAGAAAAAAAAATCACCAGAGCCTACCACTATAGCTATTTCTGTGTATTTCCTCCCATCCCCCATATCTATATATGTAGTTACATTAATAACTATTATGCATAGAATGGCATTCTGCTATTTTTAACTCATTTTTTAATATAAATTTTCCTATGATGCTATGTAGTCTTTTCCATAGCTACTACGTTTTTTCCATTTGGTTAATATTCTCTCATAATAATGCCTCAGAGTTAATCTCAGTGTTTTCTCTTGTTTTGATTAGTTATTTACTGTTTTCCTGTTTTAAATAATACTAGGGTGAACAGCATCATGAATTATTTATATATTCCCCTTCATATATATGTATATCTTAATGAAACCTAACAAAGCTGTATTTATGAAATTAATCAGAAATATTAACTAGGACAAAGTTGAGTATAAATAGACATAATAGAGGTTCATAAGGAAAGAGAACATTTTGCAAAATTCTGTGGGTCTGCAGTCTTTTAGGAACAAAGTCCTTGGCCATCCCATTGAGATATAAAGTGAATTTGACCTTGGTAGAGGCTCCACTTTTCAACCTCTGATAGCTGAGAAGGGAAACAACTTGTGCATATTCTCTGAGAAATAGTGATACCCAGAAGGAAAGAAAACTCTAAAATTTATAGTCTCTAGGGGTTTGGCTAATGAGATTAGGAATAATTTTTTTTCTTTGTTTGCTACATTTTTCAGTTTTAAGGAGTACCTAACTAATCTCTCCACTTTTAGGAGAGAGTACTATAAAAGGTAGAGAGCCCTCTAGACCCAGAGTTAAAGTCAGAAAACTTTTGACAAGTAGCTGTATGAGTCCATTTACATAAAATCTAGAAAATGCAAACTAATTTATAATCACAGAAAGCAGACTGATGATTGAGGGGGGCTTGGGGGAGTCAGGAGAAGGGAGGGAGAAGGGCAGGGTCACAGAGGGGCACAAGGAAACTCTGGGGGATGTTGGATATGTTTATACCCTTGATTGTGGTGATGGTTCCATGCTGTATCCACTTGTTGAAACATTAAATTGTACACTTTAAATATGCACAGCTTATTGAATGTCAAATCCACCTTAATAAAGCTATTAAAAATAAAAATAATTAATTTTGAAAGATAATACATAGTATAACTCAAGAATCTAAAAGTTCAAAAGGATATGCAGTGAAAAGTCAGTGTTCTTCCTTCCACTCTCTTCTAGCCACCAGTTCTCTCCACTAAGATGATCAGTTTGTTGTCTGTCTTTTAAGAGGTGTTCTGTGCATGTAAGCTTGTATGTAAATAAATTCCAAAAAACCACAACACACACAAATGGTAACACACAATGCATAGTGTTCTTTACTTTTTTTAACCTTGGAGGGAATGCCCTCGAAGTCCAGTAGTTAAGACTCCATGCTTTAATTACTGAGGACATGTTCAAATCTCTGTTCGGGGAACTAAATTCTTGCAAGTCACATAGCATGGCCAAAAAAAAATATATATGTATACACACACACACATACATATACATATATGTACTATGTATACACACACTTGGAAATTATTATATATCAGTACCCAGAGAATTGCCACATTATTTTAATAGCTGCATAGTATTGTACGCTGCATCTTAATTCATTAACATCTGATTTTATAGTCTTTGGTACTGCAAAATATATTGCAGTGATTATCCACAACACTGTTCTTCATTTTATTTTGTTTTCTTAAATATGTGTTATCAGTTGCATCTCAATCTGTACAGAACAATAATGTACTGGGCTTTACAACTCTTGCAGGAAGGGGGACCCCTTCCATGACCTGAGAGTGGATTCTTGTCTAACACTCAGAAATAAATTGTCCAAGAAGACACATGTACTGAGAAAGCAAGAGACTTTATTGGGACGGGACCCCTGGGGAGAGAGCAGCAGGTTAGGGCACCCAGGAGAACTGCTCTTCCATGTAATTTGCAGTCTCAGGTTTTTTGGTAATGGGGTTAGTTTTCAGGTTCTCTCTGGCTAGTTATTCTGACTCAGGGTCCTTCCTGGTAGCATGCACATCACTCAGCTAAGATGGATTCTAGTGAGGAGGATTCTGGGAGGTTTGTAGGACATATGGACTCTCATCTCCTCTTTCCTTTTGACCTTTCCTAAATGCTTCCAGGTGGTAGCTTGTTAGTCTGCATTCTTTACCAGGACCTCCTACTGTATGATAGATGACTCGAGCAAGTGGTTACGATTGTGCTTGGCCAGGACAAGGGAGCTTTAGTCTGTGGTGCCCCTAACAAAATCTCCTTTTCTGCTTTTCAGGAGTTTTAGATGTGCTCCTTCATGTTAGGTGATGATTAGCTGTACTTGTGTGAATCAAATGTACTTGAGGTGGGGAGGAGACGATCCTTTGGCAGGGTAGTGAAATATTTCTCACCACCAGGGCTCCATCCTTGCTAAACTGAGGAATGAAATTTATTTTGTAAATTAATAAGCAATCTCCTATATAACCTCCTAAGATGGGATATGGAGCCTTTTATGTAGAAATTAAAAGAGGCTGTGAAAGCCCATCTTTGGTGAACAGAAGAGCCTTGACTTTTGAAATCTCTGACTAGATGTGAGGCCAAAGAAAGAGGTTAAGTTTTTAATCTGCTTTTCATTCTCAAGAATACCACATGGCCCCAAAGAACTAGGATTCTGTAATATCTCAGGACTATTTGGTACATTTCTTAACCTTTCTGAACATAATTTGACTCATCTCTATCAGAAGAGGCAGACTTCGGGGTCAGATAGAAGGTTGGATTCTGGGTGCTTAGTACCTGTGCAGCCTCAGTTTTCCTTTGTATAAAATGGAAATAATAGTACAGAGACAATAATAGTTAATATTATTAGGTGTTTATTTACTGTGTGCCTGGCACTATGTTAAGATCTTTACATGCATTTTCTCATTTAATTTTTGTGACCAGCGTATGAAAAAGAGACACTCTTAGTTCCTGAGTTTTCTGTTGGGTACTTGGGGAAGTGAAGGTTTCACAAGTCACCAGTAACAGAGGCAGCTAACTGCCAAAGCCTATTCTAATGTTAAACTCTAGGCTACTTTGCACAGGTGTAGTGTGAGAAGGATAAACTATGTATAAAGGGCTGGGAAACAGTGGGTGCTCCTGTTATATTAATGGTCATAAAACCTGTCCACACCTTACCTACCAAATTTAAAATCTATTTAATTAAAAATTTCTTAGGGGAAAAGTGATTAGAAGCTGTGTAAGAGATACTTATTGATCATGAGGTTTCCTTGTTTGGGCAGGTTCTCCTGTGCAGAGAGCCAGATACCAGTGGGTACGCTGCAATCCTGACAGTAATTCTGCAAACTGCATTGAAGAAAAGGGAAGAGTGTTTGATATACTTCCAGATGAATCCAGCAGAATCCCACCTCTAAGGTCTGACATTTTCTCGTAAGTGGACTTTCTTGATTTTACTTTTGTCAGCCTCTGTTGAGATCTTGGCATGGAGGCAGAAGGGTTGCCCAGAGTGTTTTCTTTAGGCTCTTGCTTCCACAGGTCAGTTTTCACTGCATAGTGCAGGGTAAAACTGTAGTGTATTTACTGGTATATGAGATGCACAAGAATACATGACTCACACTTTCGCAAGGTCTTTTTCTGGTGGCAGAAACAAAAATTGAATACTTTTCACCAATAGGTATTGAAAATAATTGAACATTATTTTATTAATGTAAATAGAGCACATTATATATGAAAATCCAGTAGGAGTCTATCATCTGAATGCATAAACAAAATGTGACATGTACATAAAGTGTAATATTATTTGACCATAAGAAAGAAGTACTGATAAATGCTGCAACATGGCTGAATCTGGAAAGCATTATGCAAAGTAAAGGAAACCAGACATAAAAAGCCACATATTATATGATTCCATCTATATGAAGTGTACAAAAATAGGCAAAACCCACAGAAAATAATTTTTGAGGGGTAATAAAAATGTTCTGTTTAGACAGTAGTGATAAAAAAAAAAGAAATTAGGGGAAGGAACAATAAGTGGCTGTGACTCATAAAAAAGAAAGCCATACCTCTTCTTGATCAAATAAAACCTGCCTTATACTTGCCAAAAGGATCCAATAGGAATTCATAAGTAACAAAAAATTGAATTGTATTAGAGCCCATTATTTTACTGAATATCAGTTACATGTGGCAAAGATATATTATGAAAAGAATTATCATAAAAGTTTTAATATTCAGGCTTAAATAGAAAATCACTCTCCTGGGACTTCCCTGGTGGCCCAGTAAAAATCCTCCTGCCAATGCAGGGGACATGGGTTCAATCCCTAGTCCAGGAACTGAGATCCCACATGCTGCAGAGCAACTAAGCCCGTCAGCCACAACTACTGAGCCCGTGTGCTCTAGAGCCTGTGCTTTGCAATAAGAGAAGCCACTGAAGTGAGAAGCCTGCACACTGCAACTAGAGAATAGCCCGAGAGAGTAGTTTTCTGCTCACTGCCACTAGAGAAAGCCCACTCACAGCAACAAAGACCCAGCACGGCCAATAAAGAAATCTTTTTTAAGAAATGAAGTGGATCAATGATGAAAATAGCCAAATCTGAGCATCTGAAGATCTCCTAGTCTACCTGATGTATGATCTCTGTAGTTCTGAGAAGCAAAGAATAATTTAAAATAAGGCGTGCATGTGTGTAAAAGTAACAATGGAAAACTGAGGACTTACAGGTGAGTGAGTGAGAACTGGCTGCAGGTGTGTGTGTATAAAAGGCTGATCAGTTCTGAGCAATGACGAAAAGGTTTTACTACAGACCTTTATAACTATAAAGATTTCTACACTTGATCTGAGCTCTAAATTAAAGAAAAAAATAATAAAAGAAAATCACCCTTTTGAAAGCCACATAAGTCATTGTGCCCAAACCAGGTAAGCCTGTTATCACTTTGGGGATACCGGCAACCCCCTTCATCACTGAAATTATATCATCACCATCCTCAAAATACAATTCTGCAACGCTGTGCTTCTGTTTTAATTCTCCGGCACAAAGGTTGAACCTGATGTTACAACTTCCTCCATTATTTTAAGTCATGGATTTCAATACTAATTCATTTAATCTAAAATATTAGAGGAATAACCTAAATCCTCCAAAACAGCTATTTTATACTATTTCTTCCCTCCTCAAATCTCCATAATCTTCCATACTCTTTGACATAAATTGTAGCAATATTTTTTTGGATCTGTGTCTTATGGCAAAGGAAACAAAAGCAAAAGTAAGCAAATGGGACCTAACTAAACATAAAAGGTTTTGCACAGCAAAGGAAACCATTGACAAAACAAAAAGATGACCTACTGAAATGGAAGAAAATATTTACAAGTGATATGACTGATAAGGGGTTAATATCTAAAATATATAAACAGCTCACATGACTCAACATCATAAAGCAAACGACCTGAAAAATGGGCAGAAGATCTGAATAGACATTTTCCCAAAGAAGAATGGGCAACATGAACATGAAAAGATGCTCAACATCACTAATCACCAGAGAAATGCAACTAAAACCCACGAAAAGATCACCTCACACCTGTCAGAATGGCTGTCATCGAAAAGACCACAATTAACAAATGTTGGTGAGGATGTAGGAAAAGAGAACTCCTGTACATTGTTAGTGGGAATGTAAATTGGTGCTATCACTGTAGAAAACTCAGAAAACTAGAAATGGAGTCACCATATAATCCTGCAATTGCGTTCTTAGATATTTATCCAAAGGAAATGAAAACACTAATTTGAAAAGATATATGTACCCCAATGTTCACAGCAGCATTATTTACGATAGCCAAGATGCGGAAGCAACCTAAGTGCCCATCAACAAGATGAACGGATGAAGAAGATGTGATACACACACATACACACACACACACACACACACACACGGACACACACATTGGAATACTACTCAGCCATAAAAGTCCAAGAGATTTTTCCCATTTGTAACAACATGCATGGACTTGGAGGGTATTATGCTTAGTGAAATAAGCCAGAGAAAGACAAATACTGTATATTACTTATATGTGGAATCTAAAAAAATAAAACAAATTCATGAATATAACAAAAAAGAGATACACAGATGTACAGCACAAACCAGTGGTTACCAATGGGGAGAGGAAAGTGGGGAGGGGCAAGGTAGGGGCAAGGGATTAAGAGGTACAAAATACTATGAATAAAACAATCTACAAAGATATATTATATACAACAGGGAATATGGTCAATGTTTTATAATAGCCATAAATAGAACATAA
The DNA here is from genome assembly GCF_023091745.1 of Budorcas taxicolor. NCBI lineage: Eukaryota > Metazoa > Chordata > Mammalia > Artiodactyla > Bovidae > Budorcas > Budorcas taxicolor. The sequence continues at coordinate 20,252,610 of NC_068914.1, read as the reverse complement.
CCTTTAAATAGTTTCTTAAAACATCTGTATAATCTTCCCTTTTCTCAGCCAGTAACTTTCCTTCCTGGTCTGAAACTCCTGTCACTATGGATGCACAGCCTCTCCTTCTGTGTCAGTGTTGGACTCTTTTGCTCTCAGATGCATTTCTTCTCCTTCCCCATCCCTGCTCTGTATTGGGTGGAGGGATGAGGGCTGATCCCTGTGATCTGCATTTCTCACACTCCCGGATCTGTGGCTGAGTTTGGCCAATGGGATGCCTGGAAGGGAGACTGCTCAGTATGGGTGGCAGGGAGAGAGAAGTATGTTTCTTCTCATTCCTGCCTTGGTGGCACCTCTGGCAAAGCTAATATCTCATACATGACTTCAGCTTCCACCAGTGCTCTTGGTCCCTGGGCTTAGGTAGTACCACTTCCTCTACTGTCCTTCTATGCCAGGGAGAGAAGTGTTTTCTTGCTGTTGCTCATCTCTGGAGTTCTTCACTGTTCCCTATTTGGCTTTCCTTCTTTTCCATCTCATGTGTAAGCAATTCCCTGTCTTAAATATTTAGATGAAGTTTCCTGATTGGACTCTGACTGTGGCAGCTTCCAAGGCCACCTTCCTTGTGCTGGGTATCTTATCTCATGCACCTTCTCCAGGACTTTAATTCTGCAGTCCACCCTCTGAAGCCAGCATTAGTCTGCAGACATTCTCTAGTATCACCTACTTTTAGGTAAAATCTCTTTGATTCTGCTTCCTCTGCAGCTGTTGTCCTTTTCTCTGCTTACTGTCACCCCGCTCCTCTCCTCAACCCCTTCTGGTTCTACCTTCTACCCAGAGTGCTTGGTGGAAGCACTTACTTTTTTTCATTTTCTTTTTCTTTTATTTTTTGGCTGCTTGGCATGTGGGATCCAAGCTACCCGACCAGATATCAAACCTAAGCTCTCAGCAGTGAAACCACTGGACCACCAGGGAATTCCCAATTAAAGTTCTTTTTTATTTTCCTCCACACTGGCAAAAATTCTGAGGGAATTTAAAGCTTTGTAAACATTTAAACTAGGATTCCCTGGTGGCTCAGTCTGTAGAGAATCCACCTGCTGTGCAGGAGACCTGGGTTCGATCCCTAGGTTGGGAAGATCAGCTGAGGGAGGGCATGGCAGCCCACTCCAGTATTCTTGCCTGGAGAATCCCCATGAACAGAGGAGCCTGGCGGACTACAGTCCACAGAGTCACAAGGAGTTGGACATGACTAAGCAACTGAGCACATACAAACTGAAATGTTAACATGTTGGTATATACAATTCTTGACTTGTTACAAAGAATTACCTAAGAGTGAGCTTTGTTGAAGTACTGTGACGTTATTAGAAGTTTTGTAGAAATTTTAAATTAGGAAAAATATCATCTATCTATTGAGTGGGAGAAAGTGTAGAAATGGGAACTTTTGTTTAAAAAAAAAAAAAAGAAATTCCAAATATAGGATTGCCATGTTAGTGATAGCATTTTGTATCCATCTGCAAGAGCAGATGTGGAACTGAAAAAGGCAATGAGTTAGTTACACTAAGTATATGCAAACATGTGGAAAGGCTGACTTATTTTTTTGTTTCAAAGCACTAAATAACTAGAAACTTTTAACTTCTAATTTCAGCAACTGAGTCACTACATTTACTTTCTTACCTTAAAAAATGTTTCATGATTATCTTTTTATGTCTCAAACTTTAATGGTTTTTTTCCCCCTTTTTTCTGTCTTACTTCAGACTGGAGAATTCCAGGGATTTGAATGAAGTCTTCCCTCTTTCTGAGGACGTCTCAGGATCAGGTTCTGGAGCAGGATCTGGAAATGGCTTCCTAAATGAAATAGAACAGGAATACCAACCAGTAGAAGAAAATGATGCTTTTTATTACAACTTTAGATCTAAGGAGGGAAATGCGCCCTCATACAACCAGGACTTGGGGCAGGATGGACCAGAAGATTTTACTATATAAAAGAGAGGGTTTCCCATCTTCACACCAGGCAATGTATTTAATTTGTAATTAAATACAATGTAATTAATTTGAGGACAAAAAGCTTTTTAGAAAATTTAAAACATCTGAAAAGGAAGTTTAAGTTTTATAATCTTTTTTCCTCATGGATTCTTAAAGCCTCCTTTATCTATCCTGCTGTCCTGGAAAATACCTGCATTTCTTATGTATCATATTCAACTATATCACTATGAAATTAGCTAGACTCTCCATATCTATAAAATTGCTTTAAAGAATAAATTATACTGTTTTTAAAAAATTTAGTTTGAGAAACAAATTGAGAGGCACTATTTCATATCTAAGTCTTCATGAAGCTGACTCTGATTATGAAATCTAGACATGCCTCTTTTTTGTGACAAAACACAGATGCAACATACCATGAATGTATAGAGGAGGTACGTAACATTTTACAGTATGAAGTTAACTGTTCTAATATCAGCATCAAATGTGTTTGTGAGCTAGTGGACATTGTTTGCTTAGAAGTGTGATTGCTGCCACATTTAGAAACTTAGTGCCTAAATTAAAGCACAGTTGTGCTCTCTGTACTTCATGCTGTGTTACCTTTCCTCCTGGATATCTATGTATTTGCAAACAGTCTATTAAAGCAGAAGTATTATCAAAGAGTTACGCTGTCTGGGCTCTCTTTTGTTCATGAAAGGATTATTTTTGTTTAAATGTTTCTAGATTCTCATCAAGTGTAAAGTTACTTTACAGTGAGACCAAATTTTATAGCTATAATCAAATCCTATTAACTAGCAGATGAAGAAAACAATCATTATACAGAAAGAGGGTTATTCTTGTCCAAACACTTCCTCTTCTTGAAGGCTATACTGTACCCATCCCTGTTCCCCCTAGTTTTGAAAAGTCTCTCATGGATCCTGCATTATCTAGATCCCCTCTTCAGAACTGATACCTTATTGAAATTAACCTCTGTGGAAGAGATGCACCTTGTCTAAGGCCACACTGCTTCCCACAGCAGCCTTCACCCAATGCCTGGTCCAGGTGGGCATATGGATACCATATTCCTCCCCTGAACTTGGAACAACTTGGCAGGGAAATCACAGATTCAGAATTCCCTGAGGACTTGGCTGAGGCTTTGTTGGGACTGCTTTGTAGCTCAGTTTCTTCTTTTACTTAGTCTTGCTTCCTTGCATCCCCCCTGCCGTAGCTCCCTTAGAAACTTTGTGCACACTAGTTTTCATATCAATGTTTCTTCCATGGAGATTCCAACCTGCAAAAGTTGGTGCTAGGACGGGGAGAAAGCAGTTGCTAAAATGAGATTTTGGAGCTGGATCACCTACTGTCTTGGCTGGTAATGAGGACCCTATCCCTGGCTGTAAATGCAGAAAACACACAAGAGAGCATTGCAATTATTCAAACTTGCACTGATGATGAACTGGGATGGTGTACCAGTGGAAGGAAGTGCACCAGGGTGCAGTATATGAAACATCTGAGAATATGGAGAAGCAGTAATTATAAAGATGATGGCATTAGATAGCTCTTGCTGGAGGTAACTAATGAAAGATCAAGGATGATTAATTAAAGACTAACTGTGAAAACAAATGGGTCTCCTCAGCAGCATATTAAGAAACTCTCTTCTGCAGTGGGAGGGCTGGAAAAGTTGAGGCCCAGGCCCAGGATATAATCAGAAGAATAGCAGAGTTCAAGAATGTTAAGGTGCCAATCTAACCAAGTCTGTTATACAACATCAGGACACTGATTTGGAAAGTACTGGACCTCAGAAATGAAGATATCTGGGTATAAATGTATCTGGGTCGATACATTCAGAATTTGAACCCCTAAGCTTCTTCAAACCCTTTGGTTTTATAGAATAGGCTCACTCCTTAAAAATTGATGCTTTCCTCTGGCTTGAAGATGGTTAAGAGGCCTCTGCCCTTTAAGACCATATGCACTCTCCCTCAAGGTCTGCCCCGCCCCCCTGCCTAGCCAACAGATCCATAACTAAAGTTACAATATAAACCAACAGGAGAGTGTTGGGCCTGGTAAGGAGGAAAGGTGAAGGTTCGACAGAACTTAGTTGTTATGCACCTCAGAAGCCAAGAGAGAGTCTATGAGACTTAACTCTATTGTTGTTTGGTCGCTAAGTCATGTCCAACTATTTTGTGATCCCATAGACTATAGCCCATCAGGCTTCTCTGTCCATGGGATTTCCCAGGCAAGAATACTGGAGTGGGTTGCCATTTCCTTCTCAAGGGATCTTCCCAGCCCAAGGATTGAACTGCATTGGCAGGCGAATTTTTTACCTCTGAGCAACTAGGGAAGCCCAACTTAACTCCAAGAGTGCTAGATCAAGGGATGGAGACAAATCATAAAGTTGGATAAGGAAATGTTCACCAATACAGAAGCATTAGTGGAATCACTGACCAAAACTGTCCTACCCTGTTCAACCAACTCAGTAACCACTCGTATGAGTTATAGGTGGTTAAGAACAGTTAACTTGTATGAGTTACAGGTGGTTAACAACAGAAGGTCCAAGCAAGGAACGTGGAACTGACAAGCTACCACCAACTGAAAGGATTTGGGAAAGGTCAAAAGGGAGAGGAGACACAAGTCAATATGTCTTACCAACCTCCCAGGATCTTTCTCACTAGAATCCATCTTGGCTGAGTAATGTGTGCCGCACCAGAAAGGACCCTGAGTCAGAATGATTGGCCAGAGACAACTCAGAAACTTACTCCATTACCATGAAACCTGAGAATGTGAGCCACATGGCAGAACAGTTCTAGGTTCCCTTATCCTGCTGTTCTCTGCCCAGGTGTCCCTTGCCAATAAAGTCTCTCACTTTGTCAGTATGTGTTCTCCTCAGACAATTCATTTCTGAGTGTTAGACAAGAGCCTACTCTCAGGCCCTGAAAGGGTCCCCATTCTTGCAACAGGAGTACTCATCTGGGAAACAGGTGTTGTCATCCTGGTAAGAACCCTGGGAGAAAGTGTTGACATACACTAGAATGGCCCTTAGAAGCCTGGAGAAAGTAAAAGCTTCCCTTAAGTAGAAATGCTAGAACTACTATGGCAGATAGTGGAAAAGGGGTCAAAAAGTTAAGGAAGCGAGCATGCTAGAATGGACAGATTGTGTAAGCTCTAAAAACCTACCAAATGGCTTGGTTCTGCAGGAAAGTCAAAGCAATGAAGAATATGCTGGCAAGAGAGATAGCACCTCTGAACTATCAGTGGTAGCTCTCCCCTTACAGGGCAGAGTTGATGGTAGAAAGTTGTTACAGAACTGGGCTCACTAATAGCAATGGGAATGACGGGCATCCCAAAATAATAGAGGCCAGCTGAAGCCGTTCAGCCATCGGAAGCCAGATGGTATAATTACCATGTGAGCAAGGTCAGACTGGAAAGCAGGGAAGCCTGATGGGCAAAGTTATGGAGTGGCATCTTCAGAGGTAAGATAGTTGGTAACGGTCTGCACCCAATTCCATTGCAGTAGGGGTAGAGTAGTGGGGTAGTAGGGAGGAATTTCCCCACACCAACAAGCAAGTTTCTGACATCATCTAGGTTTCTTATAATTCAACTCAATTCTGACACTGTCTACCTGGAGTCAGCATCAGATTCCACAGGGTAAAGGCTCAGTCCCATAAGACTTCTCTTCACGTCAGATGCCTAGGTTGTTTCCTATGCCTCTGATTGGGTATATATTAGAGCTTCCAATGGTCCCCTCCTCAGGTTCAGCTAATTTGCTAAAGCAACTTACAAAACTTGGAGAAACATTTTACTTACTCGATCACCAGTTTATTATAAAAGCATATAACTCAAGCTAGATGAGGAGATACCCAAGATGAGTTCCCAAATAAAGGAGCTTCTGTCCTTGTGGAGTTTAGGGCCTTGTGTTTTGCTGAAAGTTTTAACTTTCAGGTTTGAAGGATTCATTAACAAAAGAAATCACTCATTTTACAGAAATAAACAATGTTAATATTTAAAAAAATTAACATCTTTTTAAATTTTTTAATTAATTTATTTTAATTGGAGGATAATTACAACATTGTGGTGGTTATTGCCATACATTGACATGAATCAGACACAGGTGCATAATTTCAATATTTAATAGTGAATTATCTAACTTATTTTCAACATATGATCATGAAAAGCAAAGATAAATAGAAACAGCAGAGGAGAGTAACAGTACATATATCACCAAATTGGGCCGACTAACATCCAGGTTGAAATAGCACTGGGAAGTCCTAAGTAACAGCAATCTGGAGTCCCAGTTGGGAAAAAGGTCCTGGGCAGTGTGTCCCTGCCATGGGCAAGACTACAAATTGAGTTTGGGGGTTCCTGTTTATAATCCAGGGCCACAAACTGATATCATCATCAGTTTGAGAGCAAAAATGCAGCTCTGGTTTCACATTAATCTTTTTACAATGCTGTTTATCTGGTGAGTAATGAGACCCTGGGAGATGGGTCAGATCTTCAGGGGCTTCCCTATCTTATCTATAGTGCCGCTTGGCTTACTGGTAACAACTGGTGTGCTCACAAGCAAGCACATAGTCAGGCAGTGTCTAGGCAGGCCAGAAGCAAGATGAGAGGCTTGCTCTGCTTTCTTGTCTCTGAAGTCTGAACAAGACTTCCTCCATTTTAATTTCCCTAACACCTGGCACAGTGGCAAGCAGAAGGTTCTGGTTCCCCAATCTGAAGTTCTTTGAACCCTGTCCTTTAGGTTTTTTTGAAGCCTTCATTATAGAGGTATGATTAATTAAATAAATCATGTTGTTGTTCGATTGCTAAGTCATATCCAACTCTTTGTGACCCCGTGAACTGCAGCACACCAGGCTGCTCTGTCCTTCATAGACTACCGGAGTTTGCTCAAACTCATGTCCATTGAGTCAGTGATGCCTTTCAGCTGTCTCAGCCTCTGCCAACCCCCTCTTCTTCTGCCCTCAAACTTTCCCAGCATCAGAGTCTTTTCCAATGAGTTGGCTCTGCGCATCAAGTGGCCAAGGTATTGAACTTCAGCATCGGCACCAGTCCTTCCAATGAATAATCAAGGTTGATTTCCTCTGGGATTGACTGGTTTGATTTCCATGCAGTCCAAAGGACTCACAAGAGCCTTTGCCAGCACCACAATTCAAAAGCATCAGTTCTTCAGTACTCAGCCTTCTTTGTGGTCCAGCTCTCACATCCATACATGGAAAAACCAAAGCTCTGACTTTACCAACTTTTGTTGGCAAAGTCACGTCTCTGCTTTTTAATATGCTGTCTAGGTTTGTCATAGATTTTCTTCCAAGAAGCAAGTTCTTTTAATTTCATGGCAATAGTCACCATCTGCAGTGATTTCAGAGCCCAAGAAAATAAATTGGTTACTGTTTCCACTTTTCCCTCATCTATTTGCCACGAAGTGATGGGAATGGATGCCATGATCTTAGTTTTTTGAATGTTGAATTTTAAGCCAGATCTTTCACTCTCCTCTTTCACCTTCATCAAGAGGCTCTTTAGTTCCTCTTTGCTTTCTGCCATTAGAGTGGTATCATGTGCATATCTGAGGTTGTTGATATTTCTCCCAGCAATCTTGATTCCAGCTTGTGATTCATCCAGCCCAGCATGTCACATGATGTACTCTGCGTATAAGTTAATAAGCAGGGTGACAATATATAGCCTTGATGTACTCCTTTCCCAGTTTTGAACCAATCTGTTGTTCCCTGTCTGGTTCTAACTGTTGCTTCTTGACCTGCATACAGGCTTCTCAGGAGGCAGGTAAGGTGGCCTGGTATTCCCATCTCTTTAAGAATTTTCGTTTGCTGTGATACACACAGTCAAAGGCTTTAGCATAGTAAAAGAAGCAGATGTTTTTCTGGAATTTTCTTGCTTTTTCTGTGATCTAATGGATGTTGGCAATTTGATCTCTGGTTCCTCTGCCTTTTCTAAATCCATCTTGTACATCTGGAAGTTCTCAGTTCACATACTGTTGAAGCCTAACTTGAAGGATTTTGAGATTACCTTGCTAGCATGTGAAATGAGTTCAATTGTGCAGTAGTTTGAACATTCTTGGCATTGCCTTTCTTTGGGACTGGAATGAAAACTGACCTTTTCCAGTCCTGTGACCACTGCTGAGTTTTCCAAATTTGCTGACATATTGAGTGTAGCACTTTAATAGAATCATCTTTTAGGATTTTAAATAGCTCAGCTGGAATTCCATCACCTCCACTAGCTTTGTTCATGGTAATGCTTCCTAAGGTCCACTTGACTTCACACTCCAGAATGTCTGGCTCTAGGTGAGTGACCACACCATCATAGTTATCTGGGTCATTAAGACCCTTGTTGTATCTGTGCATTTCTGCCACCTCTTCTTAATCTCTTCTGCTACTGTTAGGTCTTTGCCATTTCTGTCCTTTATTGTGCCCATCTTTGTATGAAATGCTCCCTTGGTATCTCCAATTTTCTTGCAAAAAATTGTATTTCCCTTCATATTGCTTTCCTCTGCTTCTTTGCATTGTTCATTTAAGAATGCCTTCTTATCTCTACTTGCTATTCTCTGGAATTCTGCATTCAGTTGGTTATATCTCTCTCTTTCTCCTTTGCCTTTAGCTTCTCTTCTTTTCTCAGTTACTTGTAAGGCCTCCTCAGACAGTCACTTTGTCTTCTTGCATTTCTTTTTTGGGGGATGATTTTGGTCACTGCCTCCTGTACAATATTATGAACCTCCATCCATAGTTCTTAAGGCACTTTCTCTACCAGATCTAATCTTTCAAATCTATTGGTTACCTCCACTGTATAATCATAAAGGATTTGATTTAGGTCATACCTGAATGGTCTAGTGGTTTCCCCTACTTTATTCAATTTAAGCCTGAATTTTATAATAAAGAGCTCATGATCTGAGCCACAGTCAACTCCAGGTCTTGTTTTTGCTGACTATATAGAGCTTCTCCATCTTTGGCTGCAAAGAATGTAACAATCTGATTTCAGCATTGATCATCTGGTGATGTCCATGTGTAGAATGATCTCTTGTGTTGTTGAAAGAAGGTGTTTGCTATGACCAGTGTGTTCTCTTGGCAAAACTCTCTTAGCCTTTGCCCTACTTCATTTTGTACCTCAAGGCCAAACTTGCCTGTTAACTCCAGGTATCTCTTGACTTCCTACTTTTGCATTCCAATCCCCTGTGATGAAAAGGAAATCTTTATTCTTTGATGCTAGTTCTAGAAGGTCTTGTTGGTCTTCATGGAATCATTCAACTTTAGTTTCTTCAGCATTAGTGGTTGGGGTACAGACTTGGATTACTGTGATGTTGAATGGTCTGTCTTGGAAATGAACTGAGATTACTCTCGGTTTTGAGATTGCACCCAAGTACTGCATTTCCAACTCTTCTGTTGACTATGAAGATTACTCTATTTCTTCTAAGGGATTTTTTTCCCATAGTAGTAGATACAGTGGTCATCTTAATTAAATTCACCCATTCTTGTCCACTTTAGTTCACTGATTCCTAAAACGTTGGTGTTCATTCTTGCCATCTCCTGCTTGATGACTGGTAATTGAACTTAATCTCCAGCCCCTCTCCCATCTCCCTGTCCTGGAGGTCAGGAGGTAGAACATACAGAAATCACTTGTATTTCTATATACTAACAATGAAAAATCAGAAAGAGAAATTAAGGAATCAATCCCACTCACCATTGCAACAAGAAGAATTCAAAATCTAGGAATAAACTTACCTAAGGAGACAAAAGAACTGTACACAGAAAATTTTAACACACTAATGAAAGAAATCAAAGATGACATAAACAGATGGAGAGATATTCCATGTTCTTGGGTAGGAAGAATCCATACTGTGAAAATGACTATACTACCATATGCAATCTACAGATTCAATGTGATCCCTATCAAATTACCAATGGCATTTTCCACAAAATTAGAACACAGTTCACATGGAAACACAAAAGACCCCAAATAGCCAAAGCAGTCTTGAGAAAGAAGAATGGAACTGGAGGAATTAACCTTCCTGACTTCAGATTATACTACAAAGCTACAGTCATCAAGACAGTATGGTACTGGCACAAAAACAGAAATAGAGACTAATGGAACAAGATAGAAAGCCAAGAAATAAACCCATGCACCTATGATACCTTCTTTTTCACAAAGGAGGCAAGAACATACAATGGAGCAAAGACAGCCTCTTCGATAAATGGTGCTGGGCAAACTGGACAGCTACATGTAAAAGAATGAAATTAGAACACTTCCTAACACCACACACAAAGATAAACTCAAAATGGATTAAAGACGTAAATGTAAGACCAGAAACTATAAAACTCTTAGAGGAAAACATAGGCAGAACACTCGATGACATAAATCAAAGCAAGATCCTCTACGATACACCTCTTAGGAAACAAAAGAAAAGTAAACAAGTGGGACCTGATTAAACTTAAAAGCTTTTGCACAGCAAAGGGAATTATAAGCAAGGTGAAAAGATAACCCTCAGAGTGGGAGAGAACAATAGCAAATGAAACAACTGACAAAGGATTAATTTCCAAAATATACAAGCAGCTCATACAACTCAATGCCAGAAAAACAATCCAATCAAAAAGTGGGGAAAAGACCTAAACAGACATTTCTCCAAAGAAGACATACAGATGGCTAACATGTGAAAAGATGCTCAACATTATTAATTATTAGAGAAATGCAAATCAAAACTACAATGAGATATCACCTCACAGCAGTCAGAATGACCATCATCAAAAAGTCTACAAATAATAAATGCTGGAGAGGGTGCGGAGAAAAGTAAACATTCTTGCATTGTTGGTGAGAATGTAAATTGATACAGCCACTATGGAAGACAGTATGGAGATTCCTTTAAAAACTAGGAATAAAATCAGCATATGACCCATTAGTCCCACTCCTAGGCATATACCCTGAGCAAACCAAAATTGAAAAAGACACATGTATCCCATTGTTCATTGCAGCACTATTTACAACAGCTGGAACATGGAAGCAACCTAGATGTCCACTGACAGATGAATGGATAAAGAAGTTGTGGTACATATACACAATGGAATATTACTCAGCCATAAAAAGGAAGGCATTTGAGGCAGTTCTGATGAGGTGGATGAACCTAGAACCTATTATACAGACTGAAGTGAGTCAGGAAGAGAAAGATAAATATTGTATTCTAACACATATATACAGAGTCTAGAAAAATGGTGCTGAAGAATTTATTTACAGGGCAGCAGTGGAGAAACAGACATAAAGAATAGACTTATGGACATGGGGAGAGGGGAGGAGAGGGTGAGATGCATGGAAAGAGTAACATGGAAACTTAATTACCATATGTAAAATAGATGGCCAACAGGAATTTGCTGTGTGGCTCAGGAAACTCAAACAGGGGCTCTGTATCAATCTAGAGGGGTGGGATGGGGCAGGAGGTGTGAGGGAGGTTCAAAAGGGTGGGGATATATGTATACCTATGGCTGATTCATGTTGAGGTTTGACAGAAAACAACAAAATTCTGTAAAGCAATTATCCTTCAATTAAAAAATAAATTAATAATAATTTTAAAAAAGGATGGCAGCTGCTCTGCAGTGTCCATCAGGAGTAGTGCTGAAAACAGCTGTAAGGGGAAACCCTCCCAATGAATAGAGCTTCAAGTGGTATACCTGGTTATTTACCCTGTATAGAAAGAGAAGTAGTCCAAGGTTACAATACATACAGTTTCACAAGTAGTGGTAAATGTTTTGGTAAGTTTGTAAGGGGACTAGCGACTTAGCAACTGAACGACGACAACAACAAGGGGCCTAAAATAGAAAAGATTGGACGATTGAGGACTAAGAATTCTGCAACAGCACATGAATGGGTCAATGAGAGACGATGCAAAGTGTGAAAATCTTTGTGTCAAATGTCAATCAGAAAACATCCAGTACAGAAGAGGCACTAAACAATCAGGTAAATAAAATGACTTGGGTGGGTATCAGTCTCTGTAATGGGCTACCCTAATGATAGCACAGTGAACTGACGGAGAAGTAGCCATAATGGCAGAGAGGCAGGCTATGCATAGGTTCCCACTGACCAGGGCAAATTTAGCTACTGATGTTGCCAAATGTCCCATATGCTAGCAACAGAGCTCACTGCTATGTTGCTGATATGGAGCTATTCTTCAAGAAGACTCTGGTGGCAGGTTGACTCCTTAGACCCCTTCCATTCCGGATATGCCAGAGATTTGTTTTAATAGGAATGGATATGTATTCTAGGTATGTATTTGTTTTTGCTACTCTTGGGGCCTTCAGAGCATCAATATCTAAGGGCTTACAGAATGTTTGATCCACTAACAGATTTCATGTATAACATTGTATCAGACCAAAGGACCTATTCTACAGCAAAGAGATTTACCAGTGGCACATGAAAATAGGATCCACTGGTTCTAGATGCCACCAACATGGTAGAATGATGGAAGGACCTACTGAAGGCACAGCTGAGGTACCACCTTGGATATCACATACTGAGTTTTGCACACCAACTACCAGGATGCAATATACATGCTAAATCAATAACATTTATGTTATCCTTAATATGCAGAGAATATATGGCTCTAGGAACCAAGGAGTGGAAGTAACTTAACATCAAGCCTACTTGGGAATCTGTGCTTCCGATTCTTGCAACTGTGTTTTGCAGATTTAGATGTTATAATATATTTGGGGAAATGTTTCTACCAGTTGACAGACATAGTAAGAATCCTATTGAACTTTAAGCTGTGACTGTCATCACTCAGGCACTTTAAGGTCTTTTTGCCAAGGGTTCAACAGTTAATATGAAGTAATCATCTAGGTGGGGGCAATGGACCTGATCATCAAGAGGAGAGAGGGCTGCTGCTACACAACAGGGACACGGAGGACTATCTTTGAAAGCCACTGAAATCTACTCAGGCTTCTCTTAGTACTTCCTTATCCAGTTTTGATGGTAAATGGACAAATTTAGCAGTCAGGCCTGAGAAATGTATGGTAACCAGCGGCTCATATCCTCATGGTTAAAGGTACCGTCAATCCTCCAACTAAGCCATCTAGACCACTAGTGATGTAAGTAGCTAGGAATAAGAAAAACCTACACTGATAACAAAGGAGGAATTTGATGAGTATCAATTATATCTCGCTACCAGCTGCAGCAGAAGGAGCTGCAGTTCATTCCATCGAACCTCCCCTCATAAGTTTTCCCCAAGAAAAGAACTCTCCAGAGTCCTTAAGAAGCTGCTTCCAGAATTGATATGAAGCAAGCAGATCTGAGAGGAACAAGGGTGGACTGTGCTGTACCGTGTTGCCGATTCCCCCTTGAGAATCAGAGGACTTATTCCTCCAGCTACAGAGAAGGCTGGCTGATAGTCATACTCTTTTCCTAGGACAAAGACTCCTGTATGTGGCAGTATAAAGTTGCAGACTTCATGCTCCCCTTGGGGCAACTCTGAAGGGACAGCTACTTTTTATGGTGTCATATGAAGCTTTGTTGTGATTCCATTGCAGCTCAGTTTATGCATGTCTAAACTTGCTTCCTTCCAATCATCCACAGGCATTGATCCTAAGGACAATCCCTGATAAACTTCTGTGGGTTTGCTTTCCATAGGATCCAACTCATAGGAATTATCTTTATAGCGTTTTACTTCTGATGACAGTTGTTAAGTTATACCTTGAATTTTCCATGAATAAATCTGTGATTTATTTAACAGGAATTTAGAGAGTTTTATGCCCAATAGGATGTTACTGTCATGAGATCTATTTTTGGGCTCCCTCAAAACACAGCAGGAAAAATAAGGCATGTTTTAAAAAATACACATACTATTTTTGCATTTTCTAGTTAAGTACAAGGTTTTACACACTTGGAAAGGATAATCTAGGCTGATTTTTATTAAAAAGTGACCCTTTTTTTGGAGAAAGATCTTAAACTTGCCACAAAGAAAATGTAGAATATGTCTATGTTTAGGCAAGTAATTAGATTAATAAAAGAAGTATAAACTTTAGAATTTCAAAGTCCTGGCTTAAGTACCAATTTCACCCTTTACTTCACTCTTTTAAGGCAAGTTAGTTAATTTTGCTAGTTTGTCTAGGGAGGGCAATTGTGTGGCCTCTGAAATCAGATCACCTGGGCTCAAAGCTGTCACTAAGTTATAACAGATGAGTTAACTCAACCTCTGTGTACCTCAGTTTTCTTCTCTTTAAAATGAAGATGATGATAGTGACTACATTATAGGTTTGTTGAAATTAAATAATGTATGTAAAATGCTTAGAACAATGTCATTGAGTGATCAATAAATGTACAAGCTGTTATTATGATCTGTACTACAGGTTAACAACATTTGCCCATAGGCTTGTGGTGAAGATTAAATGAGGCAATGTATGAGATTTGATTAGCTCAAAGCCCCTAAAAATTATAATCATGAATATGTGTTACAGCTACTTCCTAAGATTATTTTAAAGATTCCTGGCATAGCCAAGCATTGTGCTAGGCACTGAAGATACAAAGGGAAACAAAGACACACCAGACAGCTTTTGTCCTTTTTTTGTTGCTGTACCTTCAAGGCTTGTGGGATTTTAGTTCTCCTGAACCCCAGCCCTCAGGGATGAGAGCTCACAGTCCTAACCAGTGGACTACCAGGGAATTTCCAAGACAGACTTTGACCTTGAGCCTAGAGTCTTAACAGGGATCAAGTGAGACTGAATAGATGTTAGTCTTGCCTGGCACAAAAGAAGGTAGATAGATAGAAGTAACTATTCTCAGGCACATAGGGGAAATAGTATATAACCCATGTTCTTTCTCATTCTTACTCTTTTACCTTTTTTTTTTAATCAGTCAGGGAAGGGAAAGGGTTGGGCTTTTTCCAGTTTGAACTTTCTGTACCCCTCTAATTCACAGTCACTTTTTCCCATATTATGCAATCAACAAAAATGTACTAAGGACCAAGATACTAGGAATAAACAGTTAAGGTTACTCACAATGTAGTGGGGGAAACAAATAACTGTAATACATTACATTATGCTTTTTTTCCCCAATTTTTAACATTTATAAACAAAATGCTAAGGTAGCAAAGAGAAGGGAATGATTGATTTTGCTAAGCTTTGTGTCTCTATTCCCTCAACATGTAGTCTGTTTTACCACTCAAGTCATTGCTTAAAATATTATATAATTGATCTTTCATTATTTTCTTCTTAGGTTTATACTAACCCAGGGTTTCTCAGCCTTGGCATTACTGACATTTTGGACACAATATTTCTTTGTTGTAGGGGCTTGTCCTGAGCATTGTTAAGATGTTTAGTAGCATTTCTGATCTTAGTAGCACTCTCCCAGACTTGACAATTAAAAATGTCTCCAAACATTGCCAAATATCCATTGAGGAGAATTATCCTCTCCTCTTGAGACTCCCCTGGTGGCTCAGATGGTAAAGCGTCTGCCTACAATGCGGGAGATGTGGGTTCAATCCCTGGGTTGGAAAGATCTCCTGGAGAAAGAAATAGCAACCCAGTTCAGTACTCTTGCCTGGAAAATCCCATGGACAGAGGATCCTGGCAGGCTATATAGTCCATGGGGTGGCAGAGTTGGACACGACTGAGTGACTTCACTTTCTTTCTTTCTTTCTTGAGAATCATGGCACTAAATCAATGATTATTTGTGGACTAAAGTCTTATTAGTTATCTTCTCACCTTATAATGAAATAGTATGATTTATCATTGGTCCATAGGAATCAGAAACTTTACTATCATGATCATTCAGCTACTTGATATATCATCTGATACAACAGAAATTACATCAGTGATTTATGAAAAAAATCTGCAATTTTAGATGTTTATATGTTTATTACTGGATGTTTTGTTTCTTTATCTCCACAAGGACAACAAGCTATTAAAATGGGACTATCAGAGACTAAAAAGAGTTCTTGGAAATAAAAAACATAACATCTATTAGTTATCTATTGCTGTGTGATAAATTGCCTCACAACTCAGTGGCTTAAAACAACAATAAACATGTATTATTTCAAACAGAGTTGCCATTGTTGTTGTTCGGTCACTAAATCATGTCTGACTCTTTGCAACCCCATGGACTGTGACACATCAGACTCTTCTGTCCTCCACTACCTCCTAGTTTGCTCAAATTCATTTTCATTGAGTCCGTGATGCTATCTAACCATCTTGGTGAGATTGTCTTTCTGGCTTTGGAAAATAGGAAAGAAAAAGAAAGAAAATGACAAAATCAATTAGGAAGCCCAATATGATGAATACAAGATTCAGGAAAAGAGGAGAGAAAAGAGAAGGGAGGAAACTAACAAAGAATTTAACAAGATTGCAAGTTGTAAAGTCAACATGGAATATCTTTCTGTCTCTTATACACACACACACACAAGCATGGAAAAACTGGAAAATGAAAATTTTAAATTCAATTTATAATATTATAAAAATATTAATGCTTAGGGATAAATTTAACAAAACATGTACAAGATCGCTACACTGAAAATTACAAAGCTCTGCTAAGAAAAAGTAAAGACCTTCCTAAATAGAGAAATATACCATGTTCATGGATTGCAAAGCTCAATATTGTTAAGAAGTCAATTTCCCTCAAATAAAGCTAAGTGTGAAAGTTGCTCAGTAGTGTCCAACTCTTTGCCACCCCATGGACTGTACCTGCTAGGGTCCTCTGTCCATGGAATTCTTCAGGCCATAATACTGGACTGGGTAGCCATTCCCTTCTCTAGGGGATCTTCCCAACCCAGGGATCGAATCCAGGTCTTCCACATTGCAGGTGGATTCTTTACCATCTGAGCCACCAGGGAAGCTCAAATAGAGCTAAAGGTTTAGTCAATCCCAACAAAAATCACAGCAGCCTTAAGAAAAATAAAAGTGAATTAACAATTCAAAAAGTTATATAGATGGGATTCCCTAGTGGTTCAGACAGCAAAGAATCTGCCTACAATGCAGGAGACCCAAGTTCAATCCTTGGGTCAGGGAGATCCCCTGGAGAAGGGAATGGCTAACCACTTCAGCATTCTTGCCTGGAGAATTCCATGGACAGAGGAGCCTTGGTGGGCTACAGTCCATAGGATCACAAAAAGTCAGACTCAACTGAGCAACTAACACACACACAAAGAACTTAGGACAACCAAAACATTCTTGAAAAAGAACTAATTTGGAGTAACTACCCTTCCTTACCTTTCCAGGCTTACTATAAATCTATAGTAATCATGGCAATGTGGTATTGGAGAAAGACAAATAGATCAATAAAACAAATAAAATCCAGAAATAAATCCATAATCACATACTCAAAAATTTGGTTGGGGGGGGGGGGGGGGATGCTGGAGGCATATGGTGAGATCTTAGTTCCCTGACTAGAGATTGAACCCGTGCCCCTTGCATTGGAAGCACCAAGTCTTAACCAACGGATTGCCAAGGAAGTCCCTGTAGTCAACAGATTTTTAACAAAGGCACCAAAGCAGTTTATGGGGAAAGGAAATTATTTTCAACAGGTGGTGCTGAAACCATGGGGACAAAAATAAGCTCTAAAATCTTATCTCGCATTATCTGCAAAGTTTAATTAAAAATGGATCACATAGCTAAATGTAAAAGCCAAAATTCTCATGTCATCCAAAAACATTATTAGGAAAATAAATAGTAAAGCTATAGACTGGGAGAAAATATTTGCAATTGATATATCTAATACAGGACTTGTATCCAAAATATTTAATAACCTATAACTTGATGTATTTTTAAGTCAGTGCCAAAGAATGTTCACATTACCAGACAATTGCACTCATTTCACATGCTAGGAAGGTAATGCTCAAAATCCTTCAAGTTAGGCTTCAACAGTATGTTAACCAAGAATTTCTAGAAAAGGCAGAAGAACCAGAGAACAAATTGCAAACATTCTCTGGATCATAGAAAAAGCAACAGAATTCCAGAAAAACATCTACTTCTGCTTCATTGACTACACGAAAGTCTTTGACTGTGTGGATCACAACAAACTGGACAATCTTCAAGAGATGGGAATGCCAGACCACTTTACCTGTCTCCTGAGAAACCTGTATGCAGGTCAAGAAGCAACAGCTAGAACTGGACATGAACAATGGACAGGTTCCAAATCAGGAAAGGAGTATGTCAAGGCTGTATATTGTCACCCTGCTTATTTAACTTATATGCAGAGTACATCATGCAAAATGCCAGGCTGGATGAAGCACAAGCTGGAATCAAGATTGCTGGGAGAAATATCAACAATCTCAGATATGCAGATGATACTGTTCTAACGGCAGAAAATGAGGAGGAACTGAGAGCCTCTTGATGAAAGTGAAAGAGGAGAGTGAAAGAGCTGGCTTAAAACTTCAACATTCAAAAAACTAAGATCACGGCATCTGGTCCCATCACTTCATGGCAAATAGAAGGGGAAAAAATGGAAATAGTGACAGACTTTATTTTCTTGGGTTCCCAAATCATTGAAAGTGGTGACTAAAGCCATGAAATTAAAAGATGCTTGCTCCTTGCAAGAAAAGCTATGATAAAACTAGACAGCATATTAAAAAGCAGAGACATCACTTTGCAGATGGAGGTTCATATAGTCAAAGCTATGGTTTTTCCAGTAGTCATGTATGGATGTGAGAGCTGGACCATAAAGAAGGCTGAGCACTAAAGAATTGATTCTTTCTAACTGTGGCACTAGAGAGGACTCCTGAGAGTCCTTTGGACAGCAAGGAGATCAAACCAGTAAATTCTAAAGGAAACAATCCTGAATATTCATTGGAAGGACTGATGCTGAAGCTGAAGCTCCAATACTTTGGCCACTGGATGCGCAGAACTGACTCACTGGAAAAGATTCTGATGCTGGGAAAAATTGAGGGCAGGAGGAGAAGGGGTTGACAGAGGATGAGATGGTTGGATGGCATCACTGACTCCACGGACATGACTTTGAGCAAATTCCAGGAGATAGTGAATGACAGGGAAGCCTATAGTCCATAGGGTCACAAAGATTCAGACATTACTGAGCAACTGAACAACAACAACAAAGCCTATTTAATGGCAATTTCCCTTTCTCCTCCTTTCAGTCTCTGGTAACTGCTATCCTACTTTCTATTTCTACAAATTTCACTACTTTAGGTATCTCATAAAGGTATCTCATAAAGAATCATACAGTATTTGTCTTCTTGTGACTGGCTTATTTCACTTAGCATAATGACTTCATCTATGTTGTAGCATATGACAGAATTTTCTTCCTTTTAAAGACTGATTAACATTAATCTGACCATGAACCTTTGGGTTGCTTCTATCTCTTGGCTATTATGAATGAACAGGAATGTTAATATATGCTGTGCACTTATATGCAAATGCCCTACTCTCAATTCTTTTGGATATACATCCAGAACTGGTGTTGCGAAATCATATGGTAGTTCCATTCGCACTTTTTCGAAGAACCACCTACTGTTTTCCATAAGGGCTGAACCATTTTGCAATCTCACCAATAGTGCACAAGGATTCTCATTTCTTTACATCCCCATCTATATTTGTTCTTTTCTTAATAGTAGCCATCCTAATGGCTGTGAGGCGGTATTTTGTGGTTCTGATGTGCATTTCTTTGATGATTAGTGATCTTGAGTATCTTTTTATATGCCTGTTGAACATTAGTGTATCATCTTTGGGAAATGTTTTGTCAAGTCCTTGCCCATTGTTAAATCAGTTTATTTGATTTTTTGGCTACTGAGTTGTAGGAGTTCTTCATATATTCTGGATGTCTTATCACACATATGATTGGCAAAAATTTTTTCCATCCATAGGCTGCTTTTTCACTCTGCTATGTCATTTGATACACAAAAGTGTTTTTTGTTTTTTTTTTTGACCATGCTGTATGGCATGCAGGGTCTTCGTTCCCCTACTAGGGATCAAACCCATGCCCCCTGCAGTGGAAGGGCAGTATCCTAACCACTGGACCACCAGGGATGTCCCACATAAAAGTTATTAAGTTGATGTAGCCCCATTTGTCTGTATTTGCTTTTGTTGCCCAAGCTTTTTGTGTCATAAACAAGAAATCATTCATTGCCAAGTCCAAGGTCCTGAAGATTTTCCCCTATGTTTTCTCCTAAAAGTTTTACAGTTTTAGGTCTTAGGTTTAGGTCCTTAATCCATTTTGAATTAATTTTTATATATGATATAATGGTTCAAGTTCATTCTTTTGAATGTGGATACCCAATTTTCCTGACACCATTTGTTGAACAGACTGTCCTTTTCCCACTGAGTCATCATTGCACCTTTGTCAAAGATCATTTGACTAGATACCTGAGGACTTTTAAAAAATACAGTTTTCAGAGCAGGTTTAGATTCACAGCAAGTACAGAATTCTCATGTATCCCTTGCTGCTCCCCAACCCACATGCTAAATACGCTTTTAGCTTCTGATGTAAACTTAGATTATGAAACTTTCTTTTCAAATATATGCATGTAAAGGTACAGATCTTCCTCTAAACACTACTCTCACTGCATCCCATAAATTCTCTTAGGTCGTATTTTCATTATCTTCCAGTTCAAACCATTTAAAAATTCCCATTGTTCTTTGACTTCGAGGTTTAGAATTACATTGCTTACCTTCCAAATATTTGTGGATTTTCTGGCTTTTTGTTATTTCTAGTTTAATTCTGTTGTGGTTAGAGACCATATTCTAATTTCTAGCTTCTAAAATATGAGACTTGTTTAATGACCCTGCGTCACAAACTTGATGGGGTTTTGTTATGATGGGAAAACCGGTGGGTTTAGACTGTCTTTTTTTTTTTTTCTTCTCTTGCTTTGGTTTTGTATAGATAGAGTGCGCTGTGGTAGCGCAACACTAAGTTCTGATATCTTAAAACAGTATTCCACTCAGGGGTATGTCCCCAAAATTTACACTACAAGGATTAGGACGCGGTTCAAGAAAGGAGTACCTTAAGGCTGTATATTGTCACCCTACTGCAGTCCATGGGGTCGCAGAGTCGGACACGACTAAGCGACTTAACTCAAAGACCGTACTTTCGAGCAGCAGCATCGGACTGTTTAGGAACGCTTTCTACGCTTCACTGAATGGCAGGGCGGTACAACTGTTCTGAGTCTGCTACAGCTCGAGATTGATACTTCACCAGCCATCTGTGTCTCTCTCGAAGCAACGGATGTAGTACTCTCTTTTTCGGGGGTGGGGATTGTCAGAGGTGACAAAGCTAGTAAGTTCTCAAAACTCAGAAGGTCTCTGAGGGAGAGGATATAAGTTAGGCAAAGCTCGAGAATGGTGGCAGGATGCCTCTTCCCGGAATTGAGGGAGCAAGTCTCTTGAGAAGTCTAACGAAACAGGGCCTCGGGTAACTGCTACCCTTCAACTCCGCGGCCCCATAAACCATCCGCAGGGATAGCCTCCCACAAGAACCTTTTCTTTCTACCTTCTTTCCCAGCAGCTCAAATTTCCACCAAGAAGAGGAACTGGGTGTGGCAAAAAAAAGTCAGTCAGGGAACCGCCTGTCACATGACTGGAGGGCGCGGAGGACCTGGGGAGCCTCGGTCCGCCCTGGCCCCGCCCCCTTGACGCCGTCGCAGTGACCCCGCCCCTCCGCCGTGGGGTGGAGCACGAGGCCCCTCCTCCAAACGGCCTCCCCTCGGAGGGCCAGTCTGGCCAGTAGGGCGGGGCGGGAGGCTCAGAGGGGCCCTGCTCTAGGGGAGGGCAGGAAAGGAAAGGACGGGTCACGTGCGGCCGGCGGCCTGAGGTCACGTGACGGGCGCCTGGGAGGAGGGAACTGGGGCTAGGAGTTCTCCTGAGGGAAGAGGCGTGAAGTGGGGGGGACGCGGCGGCGGCAGCGCTGACAATGGTGAGTGCAAGGCGGCCCGCGCGCTCGCCCGCAGCCTTTGTCCCGGAGCGCGCGGCCGGACGGCCAACTGCGGGCCCGATGTCGCGGGGACGGCTCTTGGGAGCGGCAGGAGAGGGTAGGCGGGCAGGGCGGGGAGCCGGGTTAGGCCTGTCTGGCCGCCGCGGGGCTAGGGAAGAGCGGGCTGCGCCGCTTCTTCCCGGTCTCGGCAAGGCCCGAGTACCTGCGGGTGACGAGGCGTTCTGCTGGCTATGTCGGAGCCTCTGCCAGCGTTCTTCGATCGGCTGTGGGGGGCCGTGGCTGGTTACTCGGATCCCGCCTCTGCGGACCCGCCACCGCCTCCCCTTCCAAGGTAGCCAGATCTTCTGCTCCTGGGCAGCCTCGCTTCCTTTCAGATGAGGTGACCCAAGAGTCCTCCAGTTCCGGACTCGGTGGACTTGGTCACTCTCTTCTAGTGTTGATCAGGAGCTTGGTAAACTCCTTGAGTCTTTTTTTTTTTCTTTTTAAACTAGCATATGGTGATAACCTGCGATTTCCTGACCCCAGGTTAGCCTTAACGTTGACACTTGTAGAATGAGCGAGAAAAAGAAAAGGACGTTGGAGGCGAGGACGTTTTTAAGTCAAAGGCAGTAGTTTCGTGCCCACTGGTTTAAACGTTGGCTCTCATTTCCTTCACCAAGCCATTTTGGAAACTTATCTCTTTGGGATGTTGAAATGGCCTAGGGAGCAGAGGAGGGAGGGAAGTCAGTACTTGCACCACAATTAGTGGGAAGCACAAGCGTGAGCACGATGGCTTTCAGCTTTGTGTGTGTGAGCGATTTCCTCTCGATTGGATCTCATTTGACTCATTTTATGGTAGTATTAATTTACTTGGTTCACTTAGCATGCATATGTTGAGCGCCTACTGTCTATTTTTCTTTAATAGTACCTGGTTTCCCAGAGCTCACCCAGTTCCGTAATCTGCTTGAGACTTGGCTTCAAGACTCAGCTAGGTTTATTTTTTGAAAAAGTTACATTTGATGAATACATTTTAAAGTCAGGAATCGAGTTGTTTTAAATTTAAAAAAGAAAAGGAGCACAGAAATGTTCATTCTTAAACTTCGAGCCCTTTTCTCTTTTTTTCATCAGCTATACTTAGGCGCTCCCAGGGGCTCTGAGCAAGACTGAATCAGCCCTTGCTCTCTTGTAGCTTGTAGGCAAGAAGGCGATAAACATTTGTGTGATTATTTGTTTAACGTGGAAACAAATAAAACAGCTGTGATAAGAAGGAAGTATTGGGGGGTGACCTTACTAGTCAGGGGGTTAGAGATGGCTTCTTTAATTGAATATAATTTGCAAAGGAAACGTAAAAGGCCTTCCTATTTTTTGCTTACATTTAATATTACTACTTTTAATGCATTATTTTCAAGAACAGTTTTTATTTTCAAGTTACTCGTGAAACAAATACAGTTGTAAAGCTTGGAAACACTGAAATAGGCACAAGTGTAATAATATATGTATGACAATTTGCTGTTTCATTGCTCCAGAATGCACTAAGTTAATAAATTTTGAGAGCTTCTCTTCTGCCTCACCTTGAGTTGCTTTTCTTTACATTCAGAGGTTGTAGTGAAATTTCTTCAGTGAGGGCTATAAAATTCGTCTTTTAACATCCACTTGTAATTTTGCTAGATAGTAATGCTCAATGTTGGGTTACAAATTATGTGAAAAATCTTAAAGTTATTGATGTGAAGTTTAGGATACGATTAGAAAACTGTGAAAATAATTGTTCTAATATTTAAATAGTCATATATAGTGCCCTGTAGTTATTTAAAGGCTACCTAAGAGTTTTGATGTATATAATTTCTAGTATTGCTCCTGAACATCCCATATTTTGAATACATACTTGAAGGTATCTTTTCTAAAAGATCTTGGCAGTCTTTCTCTTAAGATTTCAGAAGTGCCTCTTGTAATTTCAGCAGAAGTGTACGTTAATATATCCTAACCTTCTTTACAGCTCTTATTCCTTTGCCTTGTAGTCTTCACCATTCTGACAATTCTGTATTTTTCCCTCTTTATATAAATCAGAAGTATTATAATTTGACTGTGAATAATTTTTAAAAGATTTAAATTTTGTAACTTTTTGTTTGAAATGATAGGATGTGCAAGAAGATGCACATCTTGAAATAAAAACTTTATTTGTTTAATTTTTGGCCACACAAGGTGACTTGTGGGATCTTAGATCCCTGACCAGGGATGGATCAAACCTGTGCCCTTGGCAGTGAAAGCGCTGAGTCCTAACCACTATTTATGAAATACTTCATGCATGCAGAAAATGATTGAGGACAACAGATAGTTTTTACATATTTTTAATGCCTAACAATTTTTAAGTTTTACATATGGTGTCAAAACAAGACTTATTGTTTACAATTACTAATTGTCCTTAGTTAATTGTGAAGTTTATGTACTTTTAAGTCTGTTTTATACCATTTTAATTAGTGGCAACTTTGACATTTTATATTTGAGTATTGATCTTTTAATATCAACTTTCAAATCCCAGTTCAGTTGTATATGTTAAGCATTATATATGTGGGAAAAAGTAACCATAATATTTTGTTTCATTTGTAAAACAATTCTTATAGTTTTCAAATCTCATTTTTCCTGGAACTAACTCTAGGAAGTATTAAGGAGGAATAAAAAAAATTTTTTTTATTTTCCTGCTGCGGTTTTATGATTCAAATTTTGAGACTGACATCTATTCTTTCATAATTGTTTCTCTCATGGCAGCTCCCCAGTACCTGCCCCCTTTGCTGGATCAGTGCTTTGCAGGTAGTTGATGATTAGTAAATATCAGCTGACTGATTTTGACCCGCTATACATTCTCATATTTGTAGCTCTTAGGAGAATGTATACCATTTTGAGCAAGTTGTGAGTTTAAAACTTGGGGTATGAAAGCTAACTAGGAAGGGACAAAACATCTTGTCAAAAGGAAAATTTGCTCTTTATATATTTGGAGTATGAGTACTAATCTGGTAATTCATTGAGTTGCTTTCTTGAAATTATAATCCTTTTGTTAATAAAGGATTAATAAAAACGAAGAAGCAGGAATTTTCCTTGTGGCCCAGTGGTTGGGACTCTGTGTTTTCACTGCCAAGGGCCCAGGTTTGATAACCAGGGTCCCACAAACAGTGTGCTGTAGCCAAAAAAAAAAAAAAAAACCCAAAAAACAAAGAAGCTAGCTCAGAATTTAGGAAAACGGTCTCCGTCCATCATATTAGTAGTATCACCCTGTGATCCGCATAGCCTTAGCAGGATTGTTAGCTTGTTTGCCATTATCCTTCCTCCTGAGCACAGAACTGAGCCTTAACTCAAGCTCCTTGCTCTAGACTTCACTACTGCATCAATGCCAACTGCCTGGGGGAGGGCTGGTTTTACCAAACATGCTAAGTTTTAGCTCATTTCTTTTATGTATCCATTTATTTTTTATTATCAGGACAGTATGTGTTTTACTCAAAATTAACAATCAACAAGTATTTGAATGCCTTCTATTAAATGCCACATGCTGCCCCTGGCCACTGAGTCTTCAGTGTTGAGCAAAGGATAAGGTCTCTGTCCTCATGAAGTTTATAGTTCAGTTGGGGAGTCAGATACTCAGGAAGTACACAGATTATAATAAATGGGCTTCCCTGGTGGCTCAGATGGTAAAGAGTTTGCCTGCAATGCAGGAGACCTGGGTTGGGAAGATCCCATGGAGAGGGAAATGGCAACCCACTCCGGTACGCTTGCCTGGAAATTTTCATGGACAGAGAAACCTGGTGGGCTACAGCCCATGGGGTTACAGAGTTGGACATGACTGAGTGACTAACATTTTTATAATAAATGATGAAGTAAACTTACATGGTGTTGCACTTCCCAGATTTGGAGAATTCAGTTTTGATTAGGAAGTTAGGGAAGGCCTCTTTATGGAGGTGAGTCACAGTGAAAGGATGACTTTGTTAGGATAACTTGGTCTAGGACAAGAAGTAGACTGGGCGTATTTGAGAACTTGCATCATCTGAGTCTGGTGTGGCTGGAGGGATGAATAGAGCAAGATATGTATAGGCCATGTTATGGAATACATTGTATATGTATATGTTTAAAATAGCATTTCATTAAAGTATGTGTTAACTATAGACAAGTGCACAAATAAGTGTACAGCCTGATGAACTTTCACAAAGTCAATATACCTATGTGTTAAGCACTCAGATAAAACCAAACAGAACATTAATAGTACCCCAGTGCTTTCTTCCAGCTACTTCCTGACTTCTAATACCACTATAATGTGCATCATGTTTTTTATTTTTTAATAAATGGAATAATACAGTGTGTATTTTTGTGTCTGGTCTCTTTCACTCAACGTGTATGTGAGATTCATCTTTGTTGCAATTCATTCCATTGCCCACTGTATGAATATAGATAAAAGTGTATGTGTCCATTTTCTCATTGATAAATATTTGGATTATTTCTTAAGTGGGCCTGTTGTGAACAATGATGTTATGAACATTCTTATATTGGTCTCCTGGTTTATATGTGTAAGTTTCTGTTTAGGGTAGATACCTAGGGGTATAATTGCTGGATCATTGATATATATATATACATATATATATCTTTAGCTTTACCAGATAATGCCAACTATTTTCTAAAGTAGTTGTTCCAATTTATACTGCCACCAGCATATTGAAGGATATGATTGGGTTTATTTATTTATTTATTTCTGTTGCACTGCACAGCATTCCAAATCTTAGTTCCCCAACCAAGGATTGAACCTGTGCTGGTGCAATGGAAGCGTGACATCCTAACCACTGGGCCTCCAAAGAAGTCCCCAGATTTATGTTTTTAAGAGAAAACTCTGTGTAAATTTTAAAAAAGACTAGAAAACTAGCTTTTATAGCAGGCAAAAAATAATCCACAACTATATGTGACATTGGAATAGCCAATGGATTCTGTATTATTTCCAGCTAATGTGTTTTGCCGTTCATAAGCAATTGATCTTTGTCTCTTTTACTTCTGTCATATTCAGGATTTACAGAACAAGGCTTATACACTTTGTTTAGAAAAATTAACATTTAAGTAGTCTCCTCTATTAGAGCCAGTTTTATTTCAAGGGTTTACACAATGTAACATATCTTGTTCAGACTTATATAGCAGTAGGTTTTGCATAAGTAGTACATTGTAATAATTCATGAGTAATTGGGATTGTATGAGTTTCATTATAGCAATATAATGAAAGAACCTCAAAGATGTATAACTAAAGGTAACTTTTTTCAAATCCAGATGTTAAGATTAATTTTTTAGATTTTTGGTATATGTTAGAATTTGATTATTTATAGTGGTTACTTGTGGAAATGATTGAAATTATAGTGTTTCAATTTATTTAGTTTCGGGGGGACTGTTTATTTTATTGTGGTAGAAAACAAATTTATCTGCAATAAAATTTTAAGGGTACAGTGCAGCATTAGCTATATGCATATTGTATGATATTTAGTTTTGATGCAGTATTTGGTATGAATTCTTTCTTCATCCTGAATTCATAGGTTAACTTTAGGTTATAGGTAATCAAGTTTGAATTTTAAACTGTAGTGACTGACAAAACAATTGTGAGAATTTTTCTTTTATTTTAGAGTTTTCTTGGAGGATTTTTCGGTCCCATTTGTGAGATCGACGTTGTCCTTAATGATGGGGAAACCAGGAAAATGGCGGAAATGAAAACTGAAGATGGCAAAGTAGAAAAACACTATCTTTTCTATGATGGAGAATCTGTTTCAGGAAAGGTAAATATTTTGTTTGGAGAATTATCTAGTTGTAGAATATTAGAATTAGTCATGAAAGTGGCTTGTGCTATATCTAAATTTGAATGATTTTATTAGAGATGGAAAATGTTTTTCAGAAGGTCAGCTGAAAGCTTTGATTCAACAGAACACTTGCAGGAAAGATTCTTATACTGAAATGGTTATGGGCAGAGTCTAAATTAAACTATGTGCAGAATTTTGTGTTTGTGACCATGTGAATCTGTTTAACATACAACAGTTTCTACAGTGGGGCTGTGATCCACTCAAAGTTTGTTTCTCCTTTAATTGAGTTATGGAGACTGGGGATAATTCTCTAGTTCAGTTCAGTCGGTCAGTCGTGTCTGACTCTTTGCGACCCCATGAACTGCAGCACACCAGCCCTCCCTGTCCATCACCAACTCCCAGAGTTCACTCAAAGTCATGTCCATCGAGTCGGTGATGCCATCCAGCCATCTCATCCTCTGTCTCCTTCTCCTCCTGCCCCCAATCCCTCCCAGCATCAGAGTCTTTTCCAGTGAGTCACCTCTTCACATGAGGTGGCCAAAGTATTGGAGTTTCAGCTTCAGCATCAGTCCTTCCAATGAACCCCCAGGACTGATCTCCTTTAGGATGGACTTGTTGGATCTCCTTGCAGTCCAAGGGACTCTCAAGAGTCTTCTCCAGCACCACAGTTCAAAAGCATCAATTCTTTGGCGCTCAGCTTTCTTCACAGTCCAACTCTCACATCCATATATGACCACTGGAAAAACCATAGCCTTGACTAGACAATTCCTAAAAGTTCTTTTCTCATTCTTTATAGGTTATCAGTCTGTACTACTTTCGTTGTGTCTATTGATCTCATTTCTTGATACTCTGTAGAAGATTTAAGCACATTTAGAATGTGTCCATGCTTGCTCAGATACATTTGTGATAACTTCTGTGGTTTAACTTTATCCCCCTTTTCCTTACCAAGGATTATTCTTATACCTTATGGAATATGATTACTACTCATTAATTTGTGATACTGAAGAATGGTAATATCCTAGATAAAATCAAATCATAAAATGTTTGAAAAAAATTTTCTAAATATAAAAGATTAAAAAATACTAAGAGTTTTTCTCTCCTGCTTGTTAAGGTAATACATATACATTGTAAACAGTTTGGGAAATAAAATAGTTATCTATAGTCCCATCATATAGAAATAACTCACTATTAAAATTTGAATGTGTTTCTTCCTAGTCTGTCTGCATTAGTTAATGTTTATGTATATGTAATATATTAAGCATACCTTTTCCCTACTGTTGGATATGTAACTGGTTTCTGTTTTTCAAATTGCTTGTAGTATATCCCCGTATGTTTAGTAATACAGACATTTTATACATAAGTTTTTCTTCAGATTTCTGTAGGATAAGATTATTTCCTTTAGAATGAATTCCTAGGAGTGGCTGGACATGAATATTTGACATGAATATTTGAAGGCTATCGATACATGTTAACCTGGAAAATTTGCATGAAATCTCATGTTCACTTAATACCTTGTTTCACTCAGGGTAGAGCTGAATATGATCACTTTTTAACCTTTGCTATTTCTGTAGGCAAAAATGATACTATTCTTTGATAGCATTCTTTGGTTACTAGATAGGTTGAACTTAGGTTTACCAGCCGTTTTACTGCATCGTCTATTCTGGTCCTTTGCCACTTACTGGTGTCTTAGTGTTATATCTGAAATAAATGTTTTTCTTTTCTACTTTACTCTTCCTTTAAAATGATCGGGAGAAAGAGAAGAAATCTGAAAGAGAGTGACAAAATCATTAAAAGGATGGAACACATCAAACAAGTAAAGGAAATAGTGCTTGATCTATGGAAAAGATGAGTTGTTAATATGGTGGGATTAGAAGAGGTAGAAGGAAATGGCAACCCAGTCTAGTACTCTTGCCTGGAAAATTCCATGGATGGAGGAGCCTGGTGGGCTACAGTCCATGGGGTCACAAAGAGTCAGACACGACTGAGTGACTTCACTTTGAGTAGAAGGGGTAGAGATACCAATCTAGTTTTTCTAGGGAGAGACTGAACCTCAGATTTTCAAAACTTACAGACATAACACCACCAAAAACAAGTCTTACCACACTAGTCTAGGCTTTGTAAAATGTCTGAATATAGTTATAAGATCATTTGGCTGGGGTTGGAAGATCTAGCCTTGGACTTTACCACTGTCTTGATAGGTAGCTCTGGGCAGTCATTTAACTTTGTAGATCTCACATGTAAGTTGAGGTTGGACTAAATCATTGGTTTCCAAACTGTGTTATGCATTGTAGGAAGAATACTTCATGTATTAGAAAAAAAATCTTAGAGACTCGAAGACCTGACATCCTGCCTAGAGCAAGAATATTCCTGACATGTGAGCTGTCTATGTATACCTTTTTTTCCAGGTTTTTTCTAAGAGTAGTTTTAGATTTACATAAAACTGGGGGGGAGGTATAGAGATTTCCCATTATCGACATCAGCCCCTAGAATGGTACATTTTTGATCAAGGATGAACTTACATTGACACATTATAGTCACCCAAAGTTTGTAATTTATCTAAGGGTTCACTTGTGATGTATATTCTATGGGTTTGGACAAATGTATAATGTATAATATATAATAATAATAATAATATACTCTACAAATGTTGTGTTTCCTTTTTGGTAGTGCTTTTTGTATCCTATTTAAGACATCTTTGCCTACCTTATGGGCATGAAGATATTCTCCTGTTCCTCCTATAATTTTAAGTAGTTTCATATTTCACATTTAGATTCTCTGTTTTTTGAAATTGATTTTGTCTTTATGACATAAGAGTCAAGGCTGCTTATTATTTTTTTCCCCATATGGATATCTAATTGACCCAGGACATTTATTGAAAAAGCCATCCTTTCCACCACTGCATTGTAGTGTCACCTTTGTCAGTAACCAGAGGTTGTATGAGTCTGTTTCAGCCTCTCTGTTCTATTCCATTGTTTTATTTGTAATATATACTTTCTTTTATATTTAAAAAATATAGCTTTATTGAGTTATAATTCACATATCATAAATTTACCCTACTGAGTATATACAGTTAAGAGATTTTCACTACTTTTGCAGAGTTGTGCAGCTGCCATCACTAGCTAATTCCATAACGTTTTCATCACCGAGAAGAAACACCATAACATTAGCAGTCATTCACTTGGTGCCATATACTAAATGTTTGTGTCCTCATAAGATTTGTGTGTTAAACCCTAATCCTTAGTATGATGTACTTGTAGGTGGGGTGGGGCTAAGTGGAGGGGGAGGGGGAGAGGCTTTGGGAAATGATTAGGTCATAAGGGCTGTGCCCTCATGAATGGGATTAATGTCCTCAGAGAAATCTTGTGTGCACCTTCTGACATGTGAGGACATAGTGAAAAGGTAGCCATCTATGAACCAGAAAGCAAACTGTCCCAGACACCAAATCTGCTGGTGCTTTTATCTTGAACTTCACAGCTTCCAGAACTGTAAGCAGTAAATTTATGTTGTTTTTAAGCCACCTAGTCTGTTGTTTTTTGTTACAGCGGCCTGAGTGAACTAAGACACCTAGCATCCACTAATCTACAGATGTACTTTCTTTCTCTATGGATTTGGCCTATTCTGGACATTTCATATAAATAGAATCATACAACATGTGGCCTTTGTGTTTGGCTCCTTTCACTTAGCATGATGTCTTCAAGGTTTAGTACTTTTAAGAAAATTTTTGGTCAAAAATATAATAAAATTTGCTATTTTAACCATTTTTAATGTATGTAATTCAGTAGCATTAATCACATTCACAATGTTGTGCAATCATCACCACTATTTTGAAATTTTTTCATCGTCCCGAACAGAAACTTTGTACTCATTGAACAATAGCTGTCCTCTTCCCTTTTCTCCCAGTCCATGGCTACCTCTAGTCTACTATTTTTCCCTGTAAATTTGCCAGTTCTGGGCTTCTTCTGTTTCATATAAGTGGTTATACAAGATCTGTCTTCTTGTGTCTGCCTCATTTCATGTAGCATGATGTTTTCAAAATTCTTTCATGTTGTAGCATTTATCAAAGCATGATTCTTTTTTATGGCTGAATGATGTTTTAGTAGCCCACCAGGCTCCTCCATCCATGGGATTCTCCAGGCAAGAATACTGGAGTGGGCTGCCATTTCCTTCTCCAGGGGATCTTCCCAACCCAGGTATTGAACCCAGGTCTCCTGCATTGCGGGCAGACACTTTAACCTCTGAGCCACCAGGGAATTAAATATAATAGAATAAAATGTAATGAAATAAAAACTCTATTAAATGAAATAGAATAAAAGAGCCACTAAAATGCAAAGCTCTGGGGGAATTTAACCTTCTCACACAGGACAGAAGATTCTCCTGGTAAACCAGCAGGCTGGAAAGGGTTTCACAGAACTGAACAGAGAGCTTGAAGGGGCGTCTGCCGTTCTGACCACAGACCGCTATTGGTCTTTAAGGAACACGTTCAGCTTCTTATTGCTGGCTGGTCTGACTGGACCTCTCATGGGAATGGGCTGTGATAAAGGAGGTGAGGTGGGGAGAGCTCTGCCTCCTGTAGAACTAACACCCAAAAAAGTTGTCCTTTTCATTATAGGGGACTGGAATGCAAAAGTAGGAAGTCAAGAAACACCTGGAGTAACAGGCAAATTTGGCCTTGGAATGCGGAATGAAGCAGGGCAAAGACTAATAGAGTTTTGCCAAGAAAATGCACTGGTCATAGCAAACACCCTCTTCCAACAACACAAGAGAAGACTACACATGGACATCACCAGATGGTCAACACCGAAATCAGATTGATTATATTCTTTGCACCCAAAGATGGAGAAGCTCTATACAGTCAGCAAAAACAAGACCGGGAACTGACTGTGGCTCAGATCATGAACTCCTTATTGCCAAGTTCAGACTTAAATTGAAGAAAGTAGGGAAAACCACTAGAACATTTAGGTATGACCTAAATCAAATCCCTTATGATTATACAGTGGAAATGAGAAATAGATTTAAGGGACTAGATCTGATAGATAGAGTGCCTGATGAACTATGGAATGAGGTTCGTGACATTGTACAGGAGACAGGGATCAAGACCATCCCCATGGAAAAGAAATGCAAAAAAGCAAGATGGCTGTCTGGGGAGGCCTTATAAATAGCTGTGAAACGAAGAGAAGCGAAAAGCAAAGGAGAAAAGGAAAGATATAAGCATCTGAATGCAGAGTTCCAAAGAATAGCAAGAAGAGATAAGAAAGCCTTCTTCAGTGATCAGTGCAAAGAAATAGAGGAAAACAACAGAATGGGAAAGACTAGAGATCTCTTCAAGAAAATTAGAGATACCAAGGGAACATTTCATGCAAACTTGGGCTCGATAAAGGACAGAAATGGTCTGGACCTAACAGAAGCAGAAGATATTAAGAAGAGGTGGCAAGAATACACAGAAGAACTGTACAAAAAAGATCTTCACAACCCGGATAATCATGATGGTGTGATCACTCATCTAAAGCCAGACATCCTGGAATGTGAAGTCAATTGGGCCTTAGAAAGCATCTCTATGAACAAAGCTAGTGGAGGTGATGGAATTCCAGTTGAGCTGTTTCAAATCCTGAAAGATGATGCTGTGAAAGTGCTGCACTCAGTATGCCAGCAAATTTGGAAAACTCAGCAGTGGCCACAGGACTGGAAAAGGTCAGTTTTCATTCCAATCCCAAAGAAAGGCAATGCCAAAGAATGCTCAAACTACCGAACAATTGCTCTCATCTCACATGCTAGTAAAGTAATGCTCAAAATTCTCCAAGCCAGGCTTCAACAGTATGTGAACCGTGAACTTCCAGATATTCAAGCTGGTTTTCGAAAAGGCGGAGGAACCAGAGATCAAATTGCCAACATCTGCTGGATCACCGAAAAAGCAAGAGAGTTCCAGAAAAACATCTATTTCTGCTTTATTGACTATGCCAAAGCCTTTGACTGTGTGGATCACAATAAACTGTGGAAAATTCTGAGAGAGATGGGAATACCAGACCACCTGACCTGCCTCTTGAGAAATCTGTATGCACGTCAGGAAGCAACAGTTAGAACTGGACATGGAACAACAGACTGGTTCCAGCTAGGAAAAGGAGTGCGTCAAGGCTGTATATTGTCACCCTGCTTATTTAACTTCTATGCAGAGTACATCATGAGAAACGCTGGACTGGAAGAAACACAAGCTGGAATCAAGATTGCCAGGAGAAATATCACTAACCTCAGATATGCAGATGACACCACCCTTATGGCAGAAAGTGAAGAGGAACTAAAAAGCCTCTTGATGAAAGTGAAAGAGGAGAGTGAAAAAGTTGGCTTAAAGCTCAACATTCAGAAAACGAAGATCATGGCATATGGTCCCATCACTTCATGGGAAATAGATGGGGAA
Source organism: Budorcas taxicolor (assembly GCF_023091745.1). Taxonomy (NCBI): domain Eukaryota; kingdom Metazoa; phylum Chordata; class Mammalia; order Artiodactyla; family Bovidae; genus Budorcas; species Budorcas taxicolor. The sequence continues at coordinate 20,218,629 of NC_068914.1, read as the reverse complement.
ACAGTGGAAACAGTGTCAGACTTTATTTTTTGGGGCTCCAAAATCACTGCAGATGGTGAGTGCAGCCATGAAATTAAAAGACACTTACTCCTTGGAAGAAAAGTTATGACCAACCTAGATAGCATATTCAAAAGCAGAGACATTACTTTGCTGACTAAGGTCCGTCTAGTCAAGGCTATGGTTTTTCCAGTGGTCATGTATGGATGTGAGAGTTGGACTGTGAAGAAGGCTGAGCGCCGAAGAATTGATGCTTTAGAACTGTGGTGTTGAGAAGACTCTTGAGAGTCCCTTGGACTGCAAGGAGATCCAACCAGTCCATTCTGAAGGAGATCAGCCCTGGGATTTCTTTGGAAGGAATGATGCTAAAGCTGAAACTCCAGTATTTTGGCCACCTCACGCGAAGAGTTGACTCATTGGAAAAGACTCTGATGCTGGGAGGGATTGGGGGCAGGAGGAGAAGGGGACGTCAGAGGATGAGAATGGCTGGATGGCATCACTGACTCGACGGACATGAGTTTGGGTGAACTCCGGGAGTTGGTGATGGACAGGGAGGCCTGGCGTGCTGCGATTCATGGGGTCGCAAAGAGTTGGACACGACTCAGCGACTGAACTAACTGACTGACTGTCTAGTATGTGGATGTACCTTTCTTCATCCTTCAGTTGAGGACATTTCAGTTAAGTATACTTGGGTTTCTATTTATTGACTATTAAGAATATTTCTGTAGATTTGTGTATACGTTTTTGTGTGACTGTGTTTTCTTTTCTCTGGAGTGTAGACTTAGGAATGGAATTGCTGGGTTATATGTTAACTTTTTGGGGAACTTCCAGACTTTTCCAGAGCAGCTGTGCCATTTTATATTCTCTCCAGTAATGTATGAGTTGCAGTTTTTTCACCTTCTTGGCAATGTTTATTACTGTCTGATTATTTTTTGTGGGTGAAAAGTGGTCATATGGTTTTGCTTTGCATTCCCTTGAATAATGAATAATATTGAGCATCTTTTCATGTGCTTATTGCTGTCTGTATATCATCTATTCTTTCCCCATTGAACTGTCTTGGGACTCCTGTAGCATATACTTTTTAAACTTAATTGCTGTTTGTCAAAAAAAAAAAAAAGCTGCAAAGAAGGAAGCAAAATTACCCACAGAATTTTTCTTTTCTGTACTTTAAAAAATATAATTGGCATTATATTTGTATACAATTTGACCATGCTTCCTACATGTAACATATCATGCACATCTTCCCACATCATTAAAAATTCATTGACCTTATTATTTTTATACTTTAATTATACTCCATCATGTGATATACTCCAATTTATTTACTTCTTTTTCTGACATATTAATTTTGGAAGGTGAATAACTTAACTCACCCTGGTTATAGATGTAGAAGATATAGAAGCATGAATATTTTAATCACATAGTTTATAAACAGAAGTATTTGAACTTCATTTTGTTGGTTCTTGATTTCTATTGAGAAGCATTGTTTGAAAGAACAGCTTTTAAGAGTCACATTACCAGTATTTTTTACAGTAAAGAACAAACCTGGGAGTATGTTTTTTTTTTTGAATTTTAGCTAATCCTTAAATGGTTGAAATTTTGTTTTTAATATCTGTGTACTTTATATTTTGTCAAATTAAAATGTGTATTATTAAGGTTTCCATTTAGCAGATACAAATTTAGGGATTTTAGATTATATACTTAATTTCAAAAGTATGTAAGATGTCATACTCAAAATTTAAATCTTTAGATATTCTATTTTTAGGATGAGCAGCAGACTCTGGGCAGTAACTGTTGCTTTTAATATCAAAAATTATAACAATATATGGTTGGTTGTAAAAAGCTGAAAGTGATCTTTTAGGTCAGTTTTTGGAATTATTAATAACCTTTATATTAAAATGCTATTATAGAATTGTTTAACTATTTGACCAGAAAACGTATTTGAATAGTTGAAAGTTTTCCCTTTTATTGATTCTTTGTAGTTCTCCAGCTCTAAAGAAACATTCCTTCCTAACAAAGCAGATGCTTTAAATGTACATATAAGTAATCAGTTCATTAGTGATTGTATAGGAGTAAGTTTTATCTTCTCTGGAGCTATAAGATCATCATAATCTAGGTTTGTGGTGGTTTCTCAGACTTCAGAAATGAATGCCTGAAGTATTTATATATTATATTCATCTGGAAGGAATCTACTAGTAGGCCCACAAAGGATTGTTAACATATCTTAAAATTTCGTGTTTTGGCAGGTGAATGTAGCCTTTAAGCAACCTGGAAAGAGGCTAGAGCACCAAGGAATTAGAATTGAATTTGTAGGTCAAATTGGTGAGTTTTAAAATAGTACTACTTTTTTTTGTTGTTAACTGAGTTTGAAGAGAGTTTGATATGGCAGTTAAATAATTGAATTAGAGTTTAGCTTTATGGAGAGAAGGAATTGATTTTGCATAATAAAAGGATTTATTTTATAAACATTAAATAATCATGTTTCTTTTAATTATATTAAATATTTGACTCATGCTGTCTTTACTTGTGATGAAATCTGATTATTAAAAGTGAAAGGAGTTATGTAAGCTAGCAGCCTTGAAAAATAATTCAAGTAAACTAGTTGACTCCCTGAAATGTCCATCTGCCTAGGTTTTTCACCAGCTTTATTCACAATTAGCGGTGTCACCTTCATCCTTCACTTGCTAATTACTCATGCCATTGTCTTCCTAACTTAGTTTATACCTGTAGCCAGACTCACCTGTCAACAGAAAATTCCATGTGAAAAGGAAAGTTGCAATTTCTTCTTGACTTAGATCAACTTGTGTATGTTTCCATACATATATTTCTTGCTTTAGCAGGAGTTAAACTATATAAATCTTCGGGTACTGCAGATGCAGAAAGAGAAAAGAAAATAGATCCTAGCTTTCTAAGTTTTACTGTCTATTTTGAAAGTGTCAAAATTGGAATGGGTAGATGTTTGTGTAGGTATCTATTTTGGATGAGATTATACTTAAGGGGCAAATTATGGTAATTAACTGATAGTTGATTTTAGTCTTTTACATAGTATAGTTTTATCAGGGTAATATATTCGCCTAACTAAAGCAAAACAACAAAGCATTTTTTGTCTTGAAGGGAGGAAGTTCAAATAATTGCTGGAAATGTAGCAATTTAAACAGCTTCTTATTGGGCAAACCCTAACTACACTAAAGGATTGAATTCTTTCATAACAGAAATTTTCATTTTGCCATGCCACTTGAATTTTTTTATGCCCATGTGGAGCAAAATAGGATAATGGAATTCAGATCATAGCTCTGGTATTTAAAGTGAAGGCAAATCCAAGTAATTCTTTTGATAAAAATTACTTGCTCTGGAAGTAGAAGTTTGGGTTTTGATGAGATGGATATCAAACATAATTGGTCTTTCTTTTTAAAATTTCTTAGAGCTTTTCAATGACAAGAGTAATACTCACGAATTTGTAAACCTAGTGAAAGAACTAGCCTTACCTGGAGAACTGACTCAGAGCAGAAGTTATGATTTTGAATTTATGCAAGTTGAAAAGCCATATGAATCTTACATCGGTGCCAATGTCCGCTTAAGGTATGAATTGATTTTGTCTACAGTTTATGATACACAAACCAGAAGGTAATGACTACTGTTGAATGTCCTAAACTTCTAATTATAATTTTGGACTGGAAGACTTAAGATTTTGAAAATTCTGTCAAATATATATATATATATATTTTTTTTTTTTTTTTCTGGCTAATGCAGATCTGATGTAGTAAGATCCTTCTATCAGATTTGTGTGTATGTGTGCACGCACACGCGTGCGTTCAGTCATGTGCAACTCTTCGTGACCCCATGAACTATAGCCTGCTGGCTTCTCTGTCCATGGAACTTTCTAGGCAAGAATACCAGAGTGGGTTGCCATTTTCTACTCTAAAGGATCCTCCTGACCCAGGGATCGAACCTGCATCTCTTGGGTCTCCTGCATCGGCAGGCGGATTCTTTACCACTGTGCCACCTGGGAAGCCCTCTATAGGATTCAGAGGATCCCATTATAAGAAATTTTAGTCATATACTTCCCTTGTATGTGCCTCAGTTTCTTAGATACTTCATTTGTCTTGTAAATGGAATTACCCTCTAAATCCATTAGTTTCTCAATGAATCTCATTTAGTCTATGGTTAAGAAGTGATGTAGGAAAGGAAAGAAAAAAAAGAATCGATCTAGAGAGATCTAAAAAGTATGTCCACTATTCTTAAAATTGAACTTTGTATTTTTTCCATGGTGAAGGCATTTATTTAAAAATGAAAACTTCTTCATGAAGTAAATGGAGTAAATTGATCCCTAAGGAATGTCAGGAAGGAGAAAGCTGAAGTTTGCTTATTTGAAACACTGAGGTATCTCACAGGAGGTTTAACTTGTCCTCTCCATTAACTTTTGTAGGTATTTTCTTAAGGTGACAATAGTAAGAAGACTGACAGACTTGGTAAAAGAATATGATCTTATTGTTCACCAGCTTGCTACCTATCCTGATGTCAACAACTCTATTAAGATGGAAGTGGGCATTGAAGATTGTCTACACATTGAATTTGAGTATAATAAATCAAAGTAAGTACCTTTTACAAACAGATACATGGTCAGGGAAAATTAAGAAATAAACCTTTTATGTCTTTGTAAATTGGTCAAAGAAAGGATAGAATCAACATTAACCTGATGTTAAGAGACCATCAGAATCTCCGAACTGAAAGAAACTTTAGAAGGATTTGGTTTTGTTTTAGTAGGAATTTGACTTGGTGCAGATGTCTTTCATATTCTATGCCTGGTAAGACTCTGCTTGGCCATTTTTTAATAGAAGATCTCACCATCTCAGAAGGCAGCTAATCCTGTAAATCTGTGAAAGTCTATCTTACTGTCTTGGCATCGTTTCAGCTAGTCATCTCTTTAAAATAAGCAAAAATGCTCTTTTTTCTGACTACATGAACAATACTTTTTTATTATTAAAAAAATTGACGATGTAGAAAAGTCAAGGGAAATAAAAATACCACGTATTTTCACCTTTATCACTCAACCACTATTAATATCCTTTTGTATAGCTTTCCATGGGAGGGGGTATATGCATTTATATATGTTGTGTTTTTTCAGAAATGGGCTCTTTAAATTTTATTTATTAATGTCTTTTTAAACTTTCACCAAAGTATATACCTAAAAATATTAATATTTTCTTAACATGTTCACATATCTGGTCAGTATTCATTTCCTTAAATGACTTATAAAAGTTTGTTTATGTCAGTATCCAAACAAGATTTGTTCAAATCCAGTGGATCCAAACTCACTTAACAAACACACTAATCAAAAAACATTTGGTTTTTGATACTTAAATCTGTTTTATGTTTTCCCTTTTATTTATTTTTTCATTAAAGTTTGTTTGTTGAAGAAATGAATGTTCATTATTTTATCCTCTTCCTGTGCACTCTTCTGGTATATGAATTTTTTAAAAATATACCTATTGTTGACTGTGCTGGCTCTTTGTTGCTGCGGGCGGGGTCTCCTCTCTAGTTGAGGTGTGTGGGCTTCTCATTGCAGTGGATTCTCTTGTTGTGGAGCACGGGCTTTATGGTGAGCACGCTTCAGTAGTTGGGACTCACAGGCTTAGTTGCCCCATAGCATGTGAGATGTTCCCAGACCAGGGATCAAACCTGTGTCCTATGGATTGCAAGGCAAATTATTAACCACTGGGAAGCCCTACATGATTTTTATTGCTTGTCATGTCCCAGTTTATATCACTGAAATTGTGATACACATGTGTTCAGAGTCTTAAATTATATTGTTGATAAAATTATTAGTTTAGGACCTAAAACTTGTCACTGGAAGTCTCCCTTCAGAGACATAATTACATTAGTCAACTCTTGGGATATTATCTTGAGATTCAAACCTAGAGAAGGTCTCTTTGTGACCGGGTGATTTTTTTAACTGCACTATTCTAGCACTTGGAGCAATACACTAAACACCTGTATAAAGTTTTTAATGTTCGGAACATCTTCATATGCCAAACATTTTCAGGCATAAAAATCTTAATTTTCCTCGCTTAAGTTCTTTAGAAATGAAGTTGACCTCTAAATAGGTGACTAACAATTACTCTGGCTAATTTTTCCCTCTGAGGTTTATTGATGATCAAGTAAAAGTTTTTTTCCTAATTTTTATAGTAAAATGATGAATACTCTTTTGAAAAAAAGGAACATTAAATACATGAATAGTCAGAATGGTATTCTTAAATAGTAATTATCCTACAGATATCTTAATAAACCTTTTCAGGACATATTTCACTCTTTGTTTTGTAAATTGATATTTAGTAAGTGACAAATATTCTTTCCCTAAAGGTATCATTTAAAGGATGTGATTGTTGGAAAAATTTACTTCTTATTAGTAAGAATAAAAATCCAACATATGGAGTTACAACTGATTAAAAAAGAGATCACAGGAATTGGTAAGTTAAAGGGTTCCTGAATTGAAGTTCATTTTGGTTGAAATTTTAAAATCTTAAAATACTGTTTAAACTTAAATATCCACCTTGGATACTAACTTTGATACTTAATATTGCTGGCAGTGAGTTACTCATTTATGTTTTTAAAAATTAGTTTTTGAGTAGATAATTCACATGGTTCAAAAATAAAATATGAATGATTATACAGTAAAAAGTGTCCTATTTATGTATCCCTGCTACTCATAGGTGATACAAGTTTTAAAATCATTTAAACATTTATTCATACACATGCAAGTGCCTCTTTATTACACCCTTCCTTTTAGTCAAGTGGTTATGTACAGTGCATACTTTAGAGACACTTCACTTAATAATATTATTTCACATGTGTTAGTTTATATGCAAAATAAAATCTTAGAAGTGGAATTGCTGTTTCCAAGGATATATTCATTTGTAATTTTGATTAATATTATCAGTTTGTCCTCTTTATGGACTGTACCAATTTGTATTACTACCAGCAGTGAATGTAGGAAGGTGCCTTTTTTTTCCATGTGTTCTTATAAGCACAATGTTATAAAACTTTAGCTGATCTCATGGGAGCGGGGAAAAGGTTCCCCATTGTAGTTTTGATTCATTTTTCTCATTCGAGTGAGGATGAGTATCTTTTCACGTGTATAAAAGCCATTTGTATTTCTTTCCTATAAACTGCCTATCCATATCCTTTGCCCCATCTCTATTGGATTATTAGTCTTTTCCTTTTGAAGTGTAGAAACTCTTTATATATTAGAGAAATCAACCCCATTTTCTGTATTAAGAGCAGCAAAATTTCCCATTTGTCTTGCTTGTGGTAGTTTTTACCATGTAGAAGTTCTTGACGTTTGTGTAAGTCACATTGTCAGTTTTTCCTTTTATGGATTCTGGGTTTTGTACCACAGTGAGAAAGGCCTTTTTTACATTGAGGTTCTAAAAATAATCTTCTGTGCCTGATTCTACTAAAAGAATACATTGTAGTTTAGGAATTTTGTTTAAAGTTTTAATTCATTTGGAATTTGGCCTGATGTAAGCAAGAAACAGCTATGGATCCAGCTTTACTTTTCTCCAGATAGCTGACAAGTTACCCCAAATCATTTATTGGTTCATAACTGCTTTTTTTTTCATAACTGCTTTTTAATTTTCCCTTTTTTTGGCTGCACTGTGGGGCTTCTGAGATCTCAGTTCCTTGACCAGGGATCAAACCCATGCCCCCTGCAGTGCAAGCGCAAAGTGTTAACCACTGGATTGCCAAGGAATTGCCTATTTTTTCCCCTAGTTTTAATTAGTATATAGATTTAATTTGTTCCCTCTAATTTTCCTGGTTTTCTGCTAAAAAGAATTTTAGGCACCACTTTTTAAGAATTTATAATTGATAGTCATAAACATCTGTAATTTCTTAATCTCCATTTTTTACCTGCTAAAGTGATTTAAAGATATTAAAACCAAACTTCAGTTTCCCATTTGTTGTTTAAAAAAGTTATTTAAACATTTTTTTCTAGTTATAAAAATTATGTTTGGGTGTTCTAGAAAATTTTCAATAAGAAATAATTTGTACTCATAATCCAGAACAGATCTTAGTCTTTGCATGTTATATACTTTACAACATTGGGATCATTACTGTGTGTTTTGGTATACTTTTAAACTTGTATCATTGACTCTTCAAAAGAACTGTATGTCAATTAAGCATTCACTTTGATATTTTATCTCTGTTAAAGTTAACAAGAAAGGACATTGTGGGTGTTACAGAGAAAGCTAGCATGTCAGTGCTCTGCTGTGCCTTCCTAGTTTCTGTTTCAGCAGATACTAGGAATGATGGAAGGAAGTCTGTGGAGACTTCCTTATTATTTCTGAGCTGTATACAGTTGACCTGTGAAGAACATGAGCTTTGAAATGCACGGGTCCACTTACAGTGGATTTTGTTTAGTAGTAGATTTTATGCTGCTTCGTGGTCTGCAGTTGGTTGACTCTGCATAGGAAGGAACTGTGGATACTGTGGACAGGGAGCAGTGGAGGATACAGAGCAGGGACTGTAAATTACATGCAGGTTTTCATGCGTGTACAGTGAAGCACTTCAGCCCCTGCAGTTTTTCAGGCGTCTACTGAATTACCTTTGAGGAGAAGGGAGTGAGACCTCAGTTGGGTGGCAAATAAGTGTGGATCAAGAAATAGAAAAGAATGATCAACATTTTCACAAAAGGGGGAAAGTCAGTTAGGACTAAAATAATGTCAGAAAATAGGAAGAAGGTATAAGCCTGGAAATTATATTCTAGCAATATTTAAATTAATATCATTTACATTATTGCCCTAGGACCCAGTACCACAACAGAAACAGAAACAATCGCCAAATATGAAATAATGGATGGTGCACCAGTTAAAGGTAATAAACTTTACTTTTACTTCTTTTGTGTTATAGGTAGTGCAGATAGCAGTGTTCATGGCAGTTTAGCTTGAAAGTATTTATTCACTGTGAATATGTGAATTCTTAAAATGATTTTTACAATGATTTTTAAGATCATCTTTGTATAAATACTGAGGAGACTGTATAGTACTTTCTGGTTTGAAATAAGGTTTAATTTTTTACTCAGCTTAAATTTAGAATTTAGGAAAGACATTGATGTATATCTGTTCCCTAGTTCTGAATTTATAATATTTTGTCTTCTGTTACAAGAGTTTCTCTCTGTAAATCTTTTTTTACTCATGCTGAACATAAGGTACAGTATAGCTGAGCATTCATTCTGTGGGATTTTGGAATTCTATATAGCCCCCAAGAAAATAAGCAGCTCCCTTACTAAATAATTTTCAGTATCTAAGATAATGAAGCCAGTACTTATCATTTTAAATTTATGTCTTTGGCTTTTCTTACTCTGTTAGTAATTACTTCAGAAAGCAGTTAACCATTTATTGAGTGCCAACTATTGATGAGGCATTGTATTCTCAGGTGCTTAAAGTTCTCTTCCATTTACACTTCGAGTTAGGTAGCGGTAGCCCTTATTTTATCCCTGAAACTGAGATGTAGAGGTTAAACACTTGTTAGGGTAGGCAGAACTACCTCTACCCACTTAGATTTTCAGCTAGAATTGTTTAACAAAATTAAGAGAAAAACAGTTTATTAACGCATGCAGTGCACATCACGCAGGAGCATAAAAGTGAAGTCGCTCAGTTGCTCAGGAGCAGGCTACCAGGCTCCTCTGTCCATGGGATTTTCCAGGCAAGGGTACTGGAGTTGGTTGCCATTGTCTTCTCCTCATGCAGGAGAAACCTCAACAAAAAAGTAACTCAAAGCAGTGTCTTAGCATTTCAGCTTATATAGCATCTTCAAAAGAACAGTAAATTTGGAGAGAAACAACTGGGCAAAGGAAAGCAGCTTAGGCTTCCAAGGGCACAGACTATGGGAAGGTAAATATGAGGGAGGAAGCTAGCAGAGTAGGCTTGTTTGCAGATTCCTCTGGTGCCATCCCTGGGCTAAAGAGAGGGTGTCTCCAATAAAATAATTTATATCCTGCCTTTAGGCAGAATAGGGGAATTCTTTTTTGCTTTCACTGCTGCTTAATTGCCTTCAGCTCAGAAATAATTTTAATGTCAAAGAGGCACATTTTTTGGTGACATATTCTGGTTTCCTTCAAGAGCTAATCATTGCAGAGTTGGCGTTTGAGCCTGCGCCTTTCTGACTTCGAAACTCATGCCTGTGTACTTGTGTGTTATGCAACATTACTTAGTAAAATTCCAGCAGCCACAAATTTTTATGTAAAAGAAACCAGTTGTATATCCTTCCCCCCCCTCTGGTTACAGCTTAATTTTATTTGGTAAACAAAGGATAGTATACCCCCCAAGGCATGAGGGTGGGCTGACCCCTGAAGGAGTGGCCCCAACCCATCTGGTTCCCTCTTTTTGTACTTTTTGTCTCCTCCCTCCAGCCTGCCCTATATAAATTAGGGCTAGCACTCATCATTGATCAGGAACAGGGCATGTTTGTTTCACCTGAGGTTTCTCCTTTGTTCCCTTTCCATGCCCTTGGTTGTGTATCTTTAAGGAAATAGATACACATAAGAAAAGTATTACATAAAAAGAATTCAAAACAGAATAGGCCAGTAATTACTCTTAGGAAAAGAGAAGCTATCAAGTCACCAAAAATAGCAATCTTATTAGTAATAAGTATTCAAGCATTTATACACATGATGAGAAATGGCAAAATTCATGAAAGCTTGAAAGTAACAAAAGTGCTAGAGTAGAACTTAACTGCTGGCACTGTTTGAAGCTTTTACACATATTAGTCCATATAGTCCTTACAAATCCTTTATAAGATGGATATACTTGACTGGAGTTAGAATTCGAATCCAGGCATTTGACTTTAGAGCTGGTGGTTCTCAGCCAGGTGCACTTTTACTCCCTCCTCCCCACGGGAAGTTTGGCAATGTCTGGAGACGTATTTGGTTGTCATATTTGGGGACTGTTAACTGGCATCTTATGGACAGAGACCAGGAATGCCCTGAACTTCCTACAGTGTATATGACCTTACCCACAACATAGAATTATTAGGCCTAAAATGTCAGTAGTGTCAACACTAAGAAACTCTGGTCTAAAGTTTTTGTTATGCTCCCGTCTCAGGAGGAACTGAAGCGTTAGTGTCTTTATAATACTTAGTTTTAGGTGTTATGTAACTGTATTTGGTCATCCTTTAGAACTAAATAGAAATTGCTTTTCTTTCAGGTGAATCAATTCCAATAAGACTATTTTTAGCAGGATATGACCCAACTCCAACAATGAGAGATGTGAACAAAAAATTTTCAGTAAGATACTTTTTGAATCTAGTCCTTGTTGATGAAGAAGACAGAAGGTACTTCAAGCAGCAGGTATGGTGCCACCTACATGGTATTTTGTTCTGTGGTGGTTCTAAAAACACCTGGAAAGCACTCACTTTTCTAAGCTTTATTGTACTGAGCAAGTGGGGGTTTCTAAGTAAGTGAAAACACTGAAAGTGTGACACAGAAGTAAGGCATGAATGGATCTCTGTTGTGATCAGTCTCCTTCCAGTCATTCTGCAGGACTCCAGGATGGGCTATAATTTGGCAGGGCTTCTATTTTTTTTTTCTCTTGAAACTTTTGTTTTTTATAAAAACAAAATCTGCTATTTGTTTTTTTTTAAAAATCAGGCAAAAAACAATGAAATAAAGGTCAACAAAAATTCCACCACCATTGTGATAGTTTCCCAGACAAATTTGTATATTTGTTTTTAGATCATATTATGCATATTGATCTTTAACTTGCTTTTTCATTCAATAGTGTCTTGAATAGATTTCCTTTATCAACAAATAAAGATTTCCTTTCATTTTTCATGACTGCATCCACTTCATGGATTTCAGTTTTCCATTTTTCCCTAATTAAACAATCCTCTTATAAACATCTTTGAGATGACCCAAATCTATTACTTTATAAAATATCTTTATCATAGAACTTGTTCTTATTTGAAAATCAATTAAAAGCTTTCAGTGAATTTTGAGTAAAGCCTGTGATTAGAATGGTCTTCTCTGTTCTTTATCAGAGTAATAAATATTTGAATGTCAGTTGAGTGTTCAAAGCTAAATTGGAAATTATTCTGGGGGGAAAAAAGAAAGCATTCTGTGCTGAGGACTGTGAAGAATATAAAAGCCACCTTTTTAAACAGAGTTTTTCCTTACAATTCTCACATTGCATATTTGTGGAAAAAGAAAAATTATATAATTAACAGAAAACTTAAATAATGGTTTGACAACAGTTTGGAAGAGAGAAAACTTATTTTGCTAATGTTGCCATAATGCTGTATAGTTAAACATAAGTGATTTATAACTTCAAATTAGATTATGTGAAATTTACAATTTTCAAATCAATTACATATTATGACCCTATTGAGTAGTATATGCCTGCCATGGTCATTCATTTAGATGTTTAAATTCTGCTATGTTGGTTAAAAAACAAACAGCCTGCCATGACTTCATGAAGCAAGTAATTTGAAGAGTTTAGAAGATGGACCTCCCTGGTGGCTCAGTGATAAAGAATCTGCCTGCTGATGCAGTGTTTGGTCCCTGGTCTGGGAAGATCCCACATGCCGAGGAGCAGCTAAGCCTGTGTGCCACAACTATTGAGCCTGCTGTGCTCTAGAGCCCACGTGCCGCAACTACTGAAGCCCACATGCCCTATAGCCTGTGCTTCACACCAATAGAAGTCACCATAATGAGAAGCCTGTATACAGCAACCAGAAAGGGCCTCCCTCCTAGCTTAGTTGGTAAAGAATCTGCCTGCAATGCAGGAGACTGGGGTTCGATCCCTGGGTCAGGAAGATCCCCTGGAGAAGGAAATGGCAACCCACTCCAGTATTCTTGCCTGGAGGAAATCCCATGGGCAGAGGAGCCTGGTGGGCTACAGTCCATGGGGTCACAAGAGTCGGACACGACTTAGCGGCTACACCACCACCACCTGCTCACTGAAACTTGAGAAAAAGGCTGCAGAGCAACAAAGACCAACCACAGCCAAAAATAAATTCAAATTATTATTTTTAAAAAAGAGTTTAGAAGAGCTCTCAGGATGGATTGGTTAGGGTAAGACAAGCAGAGGAATCGAAATTTGAAGACTATAAAGGGGAGGATGGAGGGAAAGTTTAATTTGAAGTGTGTCTAAAGGCAGAGAGTAACCCAGTTCGCTGGCTGGGTACTGGGACCTTGGTGGGGAAGAGTGATGTTAGTAAATTGGATAAAGGTTGTGGAGGGCCTTGAACACTGGGCTGGAGATTTATCCTGGAGGAACTGAGAGCTACTGAAGAGTCATCCAGCAGTGTTTTAGACGAGTCTGGCAGTGATGGGTAGGATGGGTTAAAAAAGGGTTTCAGGCAAGGGAGGGAGAGCCATCTATTAGGAAGCTGAAATATTTAGTGACAAGGGCTTGAATTTGGATAAGGACAGGGGAAACAAACTAAACCACAGATTTTAGGAGTTCTTTAAAGCAGTAGTAGCTAGACCTTTGTGTCAGTTTGGATTCATGGTGGGTAGTGTACATAGGTGTTGGTTGGAGGAGCAGAGTTGGCAGAAGGGGAGACCCATTATTAGAATTGAAAGAAAGTAGGTCCATCAGGAAAAGAGGAGAGCTTTTGTAGGGAAGAAGTTAGTTTTGTTATGGTTAAAATTGAAGTGTATTATTTCTGTGGTGAAAATTTAAGGCATAATACAAGAATATTAATTTGAGGATATTAATTTGTTATGCATTTGTTTTCTAGGAGATCATTTTGTGGAGAAAAGCTCCTGAAAAACTGAGGAAACAGAGAACAAACTTTCACCAGCGATTTGAATCACCAGAATCACAGGCATCTGCTGAGCAGCCTGAAATGTGAACTGAATGGGAGAAAAAAAAGAAGAAAAAAACCTCCTATATCCGTTGAGATTTAGGTTTGGCAGGTTAAAGATGGTTGCAGCGTGTAGGGCAGGGAAAAGGCCAAAACTCCATTTATGATAGTCTTCCTTTATCTTACAGTGCTGAATTTATTTTACGACATAACTGTTCTTCATGTATATACATTTTAAAAAGTGCTTTCTTTGAAACACTGGAACTTTCTTAAACTGCCGTTTGTTTTTTTTTTAATTTGTCTTTTTAACTGCACACTTTGATTTGATCATAAGCACTCAGATATACATCAGCATAAACATTATATTTTCATGTAAGTAGGTTGATATTTGTACTTATGCTTTTTTTCTGCATAATGTTGATTATAAATTCTTTTCTTCTTTCTTATGCTAATGATTACCTCTTACTCTCTCTACATGCAAAAAATTTGTGTTCAAATAAAATTAGAAAACCTGAGTGGCCCTTACAGCCTGCAAAGATTTAAAACACGGCATCTCAATATTTTTGAAAACTACATTTATGTTTTTCTATATGTGTTTGAGAAATGCATATGAGTCTTTCACTGTAGGTGCCTCTGAGTCTACCATTCCATGGCTTCCTGAATTTCGTTCTCTTTGAAATCTTCTGTGGTATATTAAATTTTCCCCCTAAGGGATAATGTAGCATGTCATTGCAGCTTTTTTTGGGGCGGGGACCATATTAAGGAACCATTTTGCTACTGCTATCCAACAGGTACCACTGTTATGTTTTCTGCAGTGTGGAGTGGATTTTATGTTGGCAGTTTAGAATTTGTTAAAACTATATGATTGTTCCATAATACTTTGAAAAAAGTTTTTTTGATTTAAGGAATCTTTTTAGCACATGTACGCAAATATAAACTTTGTTGCAAATATTCTCTTTTCCGGAGAAAATTTGAGGATGAGGGCACTCAGAAGAACTGGTGAAGCATGTAGTTACCCGGATCTGGACAATTTCACATTTGTTAAATCAGAACCTTGACTAGTTCAAACTCAGATTTAAACTTCTTTGTCCATTATGTTTAAATTTTTTTAACATTAAACTCAAACATTGTTCAAAGCCTCTAAAAAAGAAGGTTGCAGTCATCTGTTTTTATGCTATGCATGGGGTCTGATCTCAGATACACTAAATACGGGGCATAGGAACTAAAACCTGATGTATGAAACTACTTTCACTTATGGTTCATTGGTTTTTGTACCAATATTTTTTTATACACTTCAGTGCAAGTCTTGTCAGTTAACCTTACTTTATGAGTAAACTAAGTAACCCAAATTACATTTCTTTAAGCCTATTTTACTACTGTGGCTCTTTGAAAAATGGTTAGTAACCAACTTCTTAACTGGCAAAAAGTTCCAGTGCTGGAGCACTGGTTATAAATGTGGATATCTGTGAATGATAATGTTTTCCTTCATGTAAGTGCCTGTTCAGAGTTTCAGAATTTTAAAATGCCAAATATTTTCATGGTCACTTGCATGTAGTAATCTGGAAAATATTCAAAGAAAAATTGAAAACCAGTTGTATTTAACCAGTCTCAAATTGTGCAACCATGATGTATAATAAAGAATTTGAAACAGATATTAAGCTTGCTATTTGAATGATTAAAATATTTATATTCTGAAATCTCTTCTCATTGTCATATTTATCTTTGAGGACAAAATTGCTCACTAGTTTAAGAAGCTGTAATTGTGATAATTACAAATATCAATTTCAAATATCTATATAATTACTTTTAACTAGGTGGCTTAAAACACTGTCATAAATAGGATGCTTATTCAGCATAAATGAGACTTCATGCATAACCAGTTTGAAAAATAAAAATTTGAACAGTATTTGGTGAACTGTAAAAAAGTTAACCAGTTAATTAGAAATGAACTGAAAAAAAAATGGTGTCTATTAGAGCGCAATATCTAATGCAGTGGTTCTCAACCTGGGCTGCATGGTCAAATCACTTTTAGGAGTTTTAAAAAATAATCATGCCAGATCCTATCCAGGCCAATAAAATCAGAATTTCAGGGGCTTGGACACCAGTGTTTAAAAACTACCCAGGATTGAGAACCACTGTTCAAACCATTTAGTTATTTCTCTCTGGTGAAGTTGTCATTGTTCTGAATTGCTAGGGAGGAAAAACTTCTCTTTGCTTTCTTTTGTGTTTGAGAGCCTACTATTAAACTGGTAGATTAGCAAAAGAAAAGGATTCTAATTGAGTTAGAGGACGTTCACAAAAATGTGATTTACAGGGGTGGTTAGAATTTGAGGGTTGTTTACCATCTTGCTAGGGGAATGGGGGTGAAGGACACTTACAACTGACTTAGTAGGGGAAGTAGTGGGGAGAAAAGAGCACTAATGGGAAAGCAGATGGCTTTAGGAAAGACAAAGGGTCTTTAGGAGAACAGGTGGTAGATAGCATTCTGTAACCAAGGTCCGTTTAGGTGTTAATGCCAGTTTCTCACGGTGATGAGTTAATCCTTCCAGTTTGCTCTCTGTGAGGGGACTTATGGCAGGCTCTGCATTTAGGGAGGCTCTGCATTTAGGCAGACAGGATTTCAGGAACTCAAATGCATTCTATTAAAAAGTTTATGCCACAGTGGTGTATTCTGGATCCCTTCAATGTGGATCAAGAAGCTGGAATATTCTAATTACCCTGTGAGTCAGCAAAGTCTTTAATTCCTTTTATATTCAGCTTTATCTGAACATACATAATGGCCCTCTCTGGGAGGTTTATACCCGCCTGGATTGAAATGTAACACATTTTACAATTTCAAATTAGATAAAAACAGAGTGAGGAAAATATGCACCCTTAAACATTGTTTTTTAGGCTTGAGGTCGTCTGTGAGCGTAATTCTTATGTCACTCCCCTGGTCGAAATCTTTTAGTGACTCAATTGCAGGAAAAGTTCTAATTCTCTATTACAAAACACCTTCAGCTCCAGTTATGCCAGACTCCTTGGAGAATACATTCCCTTATGCCAACCAGCCCTTCAGTTAAGACTCTCCAGGCCATTTTTGTCTTGATACCATCTCCATCTCTTCAAGTGTCACATGTCCCTTTGTTATGTCGACAAGTCACGCCAGGCACATCTCCAAGACTTTACTCTGCTTTTATTTATTTATTACCCCGCTTTTAGAAGACTTTTAATTGTATGGACTTAGTATAGCTCTTGGGGGTTCAGCCCATTTTGTTTTGCTATACTTTGTGCTTATCTCATAATACACATTAAAATATCTGAGAAAATGGATGACGCTTACTTTCCTAAAGAGTGATTATAAAATTAAAGTGGCGGCCTTTAGAAAAAAAATTGTCTACATGTAGTAACATTATGGTAAGAACTGTTAATACAACATATAATTATTGGAATAAAGGAAATAGACTGGATTCTAGGAGTCATATCAGGTCCTGGAGAGAAAGCAAGACAGCAGAGCAGGACCATGTGGACACTACAGCTCTATAAATGCATATGATAGTTGGCTCCCTTCCTAAGATAGGGAAACAGCCAGATAAGCTCTGAGACCCCTTCCATGATGAACAATTTGGTATCTAGATCATGATAACCTTACATTAGAAAAATGCCAGAAATGTCAAAGTACAGAATTTGTAGGGAGATGTGAGGGGGAGAAATATAGAATGCATTTTGTGAAACCTCACAAACCAGGTTTTGTTAACAGCAAAGGCAAAGAAGAGAGAACTTGTTTTATTCCCTACCACAAGAGTTATCTTTATTTCTCCCACTTCCTTTCCCTGTCTCACATTTATGTTTTCACACACACATTCAGCATTTTCCTGAGTGTTTCTTTAGTGCTATTTTATTGGCCCTGGCCCTACCCTGAAGGAACTATAACCCAGAGCTGCTGCTAAGTCGCTTCAGTTGTGTCCGACACTGTGCGACCCCATAGATGGCAGCCCACCAGGCTCCCCCATCCCTGGGATTCTCCAGGCAAGAACACTGGAGTGGGTTGCCATTTCCTTCTCCAATGCATGAAAGTGAAAAGTGAAAATGAAGTCACTCAGTTGTGTCCGACTTTTAGCGACCCCATGGACTGCAGCCTACCAGGCTCCTCCATCCATGGGATTCTCCAGGCAAGAGTACTGGAGTTGGGGTGCCATTGCCTTCTCCGATAACCCAGAGCACTGGTTCTCAAAGTGTGGTCCCCAAATCATCAGAAGTATCACCTGAAAACATAAATTCCAATCTTGGGCATTACCCCAAACATTCTCAATCAGAAACTCCAGAAGTAGGGCCCCAACAATTTTAACAAAATTTCCAGATGACTCTTACACACCCTAAAGCTTGAGAAGTACTACTCAAGAGACACAATTATGATACAATTTTAGTGCTGTGACAGCAGTTACACCTGGCACCCTATGACATATGGACTTGAGAAATGATGACATAACTAACAACTGGCCTGTAGTTTTGACATGAATCGTCCTTTGACCTCTCATTAGCTTATATATTATATAATTACCTTATATATTATATAATCATAATTAGCTTATATATTATATAATAAATATTTGAATTAGTTAATGTTAACCCTTCATATGACCAGAGCCAGATCAGAAACTCTTTGAGGCCAAGAGGCTGTCTACTTGAATCCCTGATGTTTAAAAAGTATGTGAATCAAAGGCACATAATGTTGTTACTGAAATCCTACTTGACACACACTATTACAGGTCACATGACATATTCCTTCAAGTTGCAAGACTGTGATGTTTTAAGTATAATACAGAGATATGGAAAATCCAAGGGCCTACCTTGAATTTTATGTTTCAACTTCATATGAAACAGTATCCAACTAATGCAAAAGAAACAACTTTGGCCTGGGTACCAGGACATATTTTTGCTACACGGTTGTAACACAGCAGCGTATGATGTACACACACTGCTCCTATTAAAGTATAAGAATTTACACGCATGTCATACAAAGGGTTTACCTAAGAACTCATAAAATTCCTTAGCAACTCAGAATTTCTACGGTCCTGAGAGTAGATCAAGATATGTTCTCTAACGCTACTCTATCCGGAAACTAAAGTTAATTATCCAAGGAACTTAAGGAAAATGCTCTGCAGAGTTTCCAACCCGCAAGGAACGCTGGCGCTACATCCCAGTTACCCGCATCTCCACCAGTGGCACCCACATAGCTCACAGCTCTGCCCACGTGCTTTGAACACAGCCGTTCAGGGCCAGCTTGCTAACATCACGTGACACACTTCACAGGCCCCCGCCTCTCATCTGTGACATCCCCAAAGGTGCCTGATAATTTTCTTCAAAGAAAGCTGTCGCCAATCTCCTATAAAAGAGAACAAGGACTTACAGGAACGTATCTTGTCTGATTTTCACTTCGAAGTTTTTACTCCCCTTTATGAGCAATTTTCCGGCTCTGCTTTTTCCTTATTGATCGGGCCTCTTCTTGGGCAGCTCCCCTGCTCTGGGTCTTTGAGGGCTTCAGGCACTGGCGGTTTGCGTCACTGTCGGTGGCCGCGCGTCACTGTCCGCTGCCGCGTCCCCAGGCTGCTCCAGCCCGCCTCCTCTGGAGCCTGCAGTCTCGATGTCCTTACCCCGGTGTGCCCTGTTGTGGGCTCGGCTCCCCGCGGGGCGCCAGGCTGGCCACGGGGCAGCCGTCTGCTCTGCCCTTCGCGCCCACACCGGGCCCTTTCCTAGGGCTCTGGGGCGCGTTCCTGCTATTGCCTGCGCCTCTTCCTCTGCCTCCGGAGGCTCCAAAGCTCCAAACACGTCCTTGTTCGTGCCGCTGACTGTGAAACCTCAGGGTCCTAGCGCAGATGGCGACGTCGGGGCTGAGCTAACCCGCCCTCTGGACAAGAGTGAGTGTAGGAGCTGGAGAGGGTGGCGAGGGTGGTTGGTGCAGCGCGAGACGCTTCTCCGAGGCAGCTGCTTTTGCATCCCTTGGAGACCCAGGTCCCTTCGAACTTTGTCACTGAACCTGTCAGTGCCTGCCTCCCTTGCTGGTTTTGAGCCCCTCAAGGTTTGGGATTGTGTCTGATTGATCCTTTGATGTGCTGCCCTTGAACTGGCCTTCTCCCTTTCACTGTACCCGTGGTAATGGTCTAAGTCCCCTTGTGACGGGACGATTCATCTTTTTTGAGCCGTTGGGTGCACGACTGACTTTCTAGTATAGTCTTTCTCCCCCCACCCCCCCACCCCCCCGCTCTCCCGCCCGCCACCGCTGCTTATAACTGTTGCTCCCAGAAGGGACAAGGGAGTGGGGTGGTGAAAAGCCAGAGGAAGACTTCTTTCAGGACTTTTTGTCATTGACTGGGTACCTACGCAAACCAGACACTGTTAGGCTGTATGGTGGTTGCCAAGAGGAACCAGACTCAGATCCAGATCTCTTCCGCTCCAGAAACTTACAGCCTTGTGGGAGGAAGGACCGATGGATGACCAACTATACTACAAGGTAGAACATGATAAGGGTGAGCTTACCAAAGGTGGAAGGTACCCTGGTCATCCAGGGCTCCAGAGAGAAAGCTCTCGCTTAGCATCAGCAAATGGCAATAGCTAATCCTGTGGCTCCCCTGCAAAAAATTGCTTAATGCTTTTCCATTGTCCCCAGTTAGAAAGGGTCCTTACTCCCTGCCTGATCTGGCCTGGGTAACTCTTGGAGAAGGTTTGTTGCACACCACTCTCCTTCCTTCAGCCAGATTGATGAAATAGGCACTTGTGCTCCAGGGCTTTTTACATAATGCTACTCCTGCTGCCTAGAATATCTCTGTGGTTCCTTCTTTTTCGAAAAAATAACATTGGCTAACACTGAGTGTTAGAGACAGGTACTGTTTTAAACATGTGACCAATTTAATCTTCCTAAAAACGCTTATGAAGTACAATTTTTATCCTCGACAAATCTTATTGAATGCCTACTATGTGCTTATTTCCAAGCACTCTTCTAGTCACGCAGTAGGTGCCTATGTATGTGTGTGTGTGTATATATATATGAAAGTTATATATAGTAATATATATATGTATAAAATATACACATTTTTCTGGTTGATTGTAACACACACATATATGAGTATATGTATATATCATATATATACACATATATAGGTAAATGTATATATCATTTTTTTTCTGGTTGATCAGAATACAGTTCGGCAAGTAAGGGTAGACTGACTACAAGTAGAAAATGTTGCACATTTGTGATAGTCATATATTGCTTAACTGACTGGAACAATTTACAGTTTACCTACCTTTTGTCCACTTCCCAAATGCTAAAATATAAATAATATTTTCTCTGCCTGTATCTCTGGATTGTGAAAATCATGATAATGTGTTTGGCAAAGCACTTTGAAAAGTGTGAAGGGATGAATAAGTGTAAACTAGTATCACTTGTACTAAATGTTTGCTATTTAAAAAATGGAATTACCCTACAGTAGAATCTGATGTGTGGAAGCTGGGAAAACTGTTTCCCTAGGAGGCCAGATAGTCTACCCCAACTATATAACATAGGTTGATGTGAGGATTTAACAAAATAAGTATTTTTAGGTTACTGTATAAATAAATGTTCTAAACTTCTCTTTTTTTTAGGTTGTTAATGCAATCTCAGCTTAATTAATTTAAAATATTTTCACCTGTAAAATTAGTGATTGATAGTAGCATTTCAGCAGGCATCTAATTCAATCTCCTTTGCAGCATAGTAATTTCTCTGCTGTCACCCTTGAAATACAGTCATCTAAGCCTTACTTGAGCACTTTCAGTGACACGGAGCTGGTACTTTTGTCAGGCAACCCCTTTTCTTATTCTAATTATTAGGAAGTTCTTGTATAAATTCCACTGAAATCTGTTTCCCTCACTTCCCACTGACTTTAGTTATGCCACCTAGAATGAAATACATGTAATTTGTTCTCCCTAGAAATCATCTTCAAGCTAAAGGTTATCCGAGGCTCCTTTAGTCATTCACATAAAAGCATGATGATCTGGCCCTTGCAGTACTGGTTATCTTTCAGCTAAAAGATACCTTTTGGCTGCTCACTATTAGATGTGCAGAATGGTTGTGAGTAAACCAAACAGAACATGGGTATCTAACAGTGGTCTGGTGGAGGATAGGGTGATGCCAGTCCTATGGCACCTTGCTTAGTCTTCTGCAGTATAATGGGAATATTGATTGCATTGTTTGACTTTATACTTTTTCTTGACACTATTAAACCATAAAAAGTTTGTGATCAACTAGCCCACCTTCAAGTTCTTGCAACACTCAGTAGACCACTGCCTTGAGTGTTAGGACTTCAAATTTCTTTTGCTCTGGGGGTATTTCTCTATCTAGAAGACAAATGTTAAACATATGTTCAATTTTGTTATCTTTCTTCCAGATGAAGTAAAGAAGATCTTAGACAAGTTTTACAAGAGGAAAGAAATTCAGAAACTGAGTGCTGATTATGGACTCGATGGTAAGGCTAATACCATTTCCATTAGAGATACCTCATTGCTGCTTAGATTACAGCTTTTTCATTATTGTGTGGGACCTTGTGTGGCCTGAACATAAGTTCATAGTTGTAATATAGAGAATGTCCCTGTCTTTTGCCTCTGTCCGGGTGAAGGTGAGCCAGACACATGGCAAAGGAGCTGTGTGTTCAGCTTTCCTTCATGCTGTACTAGAATTTCAGTTTTAGCCCAGATCATAACAAACCAGGTGTACTACAAGAAAGGAAAAAGACACTTTGATGAGTTAGGTGTGATGTGTGTATGTACTTTTTAAAAGGAGAAAATGAAAACTAAGTCCTACCTGTTTTGATTTTGTGTTTCCCACAGCTCGTCTCTTCCACCAAGCTTTCATAAGCTTTCGAAATTATATCATGCAGTCTCATTCTCTGGATGTGGACATTCACATTATTTTGAATGATATTTGCTTCAGTGCAGGCAAGTATTTAGAGACTTTTTAAAATCCTTTCAACATACTTGCTGTTTCTTTTGTTTTTTTCTGTAGTTAGCTTATTTGCTTTAGAATAAGCCCTGTTAACATCCTCTAAATAATTCAGTGCTGTCATAGGAGGCCTTCTAGGTCTTTTTGCTTTATAGTAGGCCTGGGTTGGTTATTAAGTCACCCATGTGTCTTAGACTGGAGGAAGACTGGGACCGCAATCTGTCAGCATCTGCTCTTCACTAGTATAGGCCTCGGTAGAATGAACTCTCACACAAGGTAGAATTAATACAATACAGATTCCATCTGTTTTTGCCACTGACTTCTTTGTCCTTCGTACTTTGACAGACCGCTTGCTGTAAAAGAAAAAAAAAAGGAGAAATAATCATTATTTTATTCCTATGGGCAGTTTGACTTTGGTTATGTTTTTATGTATTTGACTGTTAGACCATTGCCCTGGGCCAGGCAGTGAGGTAGAACCGGGACACAAAGCAGAATGGAACTCAGCCCACCCTCATCAAAGCCATAAGGTGTGGTGACTTCTTGCTGAGAAGTCAATTCACTTTCACATTTTGTTTCTCAGTGGTATCTGTAGTTTAAAAAATACTTGCATCTGGGTCCCGTATTTTGCTTCGGTAACCATGGAGCCTTCTTGCTAATGTATATTCCCAGGTGTTTTGTTTTGTTTTGTTTTTTGCTGTCCATGATCCCACCTTCCCAACCAGGAATAGATCCCAGGGCACTGGCAGTGTGAGCACTGGGTCCGAAGCACTGGACTCTCAGGGAGGTACCCCCAGGTTCTTTGTTTTTAATTTAACTTTCATCAGTGCTGATCTTTACCTGGTGCATTGAAGAAGTGGGACATGGTTGCTGACAGCCAAAGTTTGCTGCTTTCCTAGAAAATACAAGTGAAATAAGGAAGAAAACATAAGGCAAAGCAGGATCTCAGGAAAGGATAGCATTCCTTGTTCTAGGGTTTACCTTTTTTTCCTGACAACGTCCCCTTAACTTAGCTCACTAAGAATAAAGCTTTCATTAAGTTCAGTTGTGAATAACATTTAGATTGCACAGATTAATGCAGTGTTTTATTTTCCAGCTCATGTGGATGACTTATTTCCATTTTTCTTGAGACACGCAAAACAAATATTTCCTGTGTTGGAATGTAAGGATGATCTACGAAAAATCAGTGACCTAAGAATACCACCTAACTGGTTAGTTTCTTTATTGTGGATTTGAAATTTTCAGTTTCTGATCTTGGGAGATTAGTGATCACTATATATATGTTTTATTGTATACTAGATGATAAATCAAGTAGTCTAGATTGTTTTCTCTAGAAAAATACACAATTAGTTTTGGCAGGCAGTTAGCTGGTATCTCCTCCTAAATCCTAATCAAGCTTGGTTTAAGGTTTTATTAGGGCAGATCTAAAGTAGGTCTTTAGGTTGTCCTTACAATTCAAGTGTGACCTTTCTGGTGTCTCAACGGAATATGCTGTTAATAAGTTCTCTCCACCACCACTGTGCCTGGAACTCTAACATCTCCTAGCACTTTGCCATTTCTTTGAGACTTTCTACTTAAACTCTTAGCAAGCTGTCCTCTGCTAGGCCCTGCATGTGTTCAGCCCAGCCATTGGTCAGGGACCCAAGGAACCCCCACATAGACTTACAAAGCTCCCTCTCTATTGCACCTTTCTTCTCTTCCACACTCAGGCCTTCAGATTCCAGCTGCTTCAGCAGCTTTAATCTTGATCTCTACTGCTAAGCTCGGTGGGACTATTTTAACTTGCTTGGTTTCCACCTCCCTGTGCCCTCTTGGGGTCCGCAGGGCTCATCTCAAGTGTTTCTTTCTTTTGGGGCTTATAGTCCTGCATTGCCTCTTGCCCATGTCCCCAGGGAGCTGCTATATATATTTTGTCCAGTTTTGTAGTTATCATAATAGGTCAAGTCCAGTACCATTCATCATGGCCAGAAGCAGAAGATTTCAGTCATTTTATTGTGTATGCTAAAATTCAGAAGCCTGGGAATATTTACTTCTAGGGCATATATAGAGAATGTGAAAATAATGTGAACATGTCTCTGGAGCTGATAGCAGTTTAAATTTATTTTAAGTAACTCTTGGGGAAAAGGAATTTGTACAATGGCAAGAATATCCAAGAAATTAATTTGCATTTGGGTTTTTCTGTCCTCTAGTTAGTAAACGCCATTCTTGGAAAGCAGTCATTTTGGTGTGGACATGAAACTCACCATTTAATTTAGTTTTTCAAAGATGCTATTTTGTGAATGTTAAGGGGATGTTTCATTGGAAGTTTTTTCAGTTAATACCTTTGCCAGGATTTGGAGGTTAATGGAATTAAGCAGTTTATCTACTCATGTTTTAGGTACCCAGAAGCTAGAGCCATACGTCGGAAGATAATATTCCATTCAGGTCCCACAAACAGTGGAAAGACTTATCATGCAATCCAGAAATACTTGTCAGCAAAATCTGGAGTGTATTGTGGCCCTTTAAAACTACTGGCACATGAGATCTTCGAAAAGAGTAATGCTGCTGTTAGTATATTGCCAAATATTCTCTTTTTCTTGCTAATTTGGGGGAAAGAGTGAACCGGGCGGAGGGAGAGGGTGTGTGTAGTAGTAATTTACTATTAACAAAAAGTGCCATATTTCATTGCCTGTAACTTAAGGCCATCAATTGTAAGATGTACTATTATTTTATGCAAAACTGAGAAAGATGCTGATGCTGCCAACTGAATTCTGACGTGCCACCCATTGTTAAGAGATATCCTGGTTTCAGAGATACTAAAATGTGAAAAAATATATTAGAATGAGTGAAATACAATATTATAGAATATTTCACATATACAGAGAAATGAAGGCGTAACATTCAAATAACTTGAGTCCCCTACCCAGCTCCCGTCAGATTCTAACATTTTGCCGTACATACTTATTTTTTTAACTTTTTTAAGAAATAAAATATTGGGGAATTTCCTAGTGGTCCTGTGGTTAGGACTCCATGCTTTCACTGCCGTGGGCCTGGGTTCAACCCCTGGTTAGAACTAAGATCCCACAAGGTGTGTGGCATGACCAGGGAAAAAAAAAGCATTAAATAAAATATTATTGATATAGATGAAACTCCCTCTGAACCCCTCCTTTACCCCCTCAGAGGTACCCACTACTCTGATGTATTCAATTTACCTTTTTTTTAAATGATCAAACCTTTGATGTGATTGCTAGAACTAATGATAAAGACGGAAGCCAGCTTTCCAACCTGAAAAGGACTGAATGCTCTGTGGTCTGAGGCATCATTTCAGAAAAGGGGCCACATTTTGGTTCATTGTTTTATTATGACTTTATAATGTGAGATTAACCAGTTTTGTAGGTAGTTTGCATCATGTTCTGGACAATTTGTATAATTTGCATACATAATACCTTCTTACTTATAAATACTTAGAAGTATTTCTGCAAAACAAAGACTTTCTTTTACAAAACTTCAGGATGTTCATGTAAAGCAGGACATTTAATATTGATAGAATGCCACTATTTAATCCGCTGTCCATACTCAAATTTTGCCAGTTGTTCGGTAACACCACCACTGCTCCACTTCCGCTCCCCTGTGCCCCTGCCACCTCCAGCATTCTGTTCAGGGTCTCCTGCTGTATTTTATTGTCATTTCTCCATTAATCTGGGACAATCCCTCAGTCTTTGTGTTTCATAACTTGTACAGTTGGGAAGATTACAGGTCATTCGTGTTGGAAGCTGTCACTCAGTTTGGATGTCTGATGTATCCTCATTAGTTTCAGGCCTTTAGGGAGACCAGCTGTTCCAGTTTGCCTGGACTTTCCCAGATTTATTACCAAATGGTCTTTGTCCTAAGTTATCCCTCGGTTCTGAGTGGATTGGGGTAGTTGGCTACTCACATATATACCATAGCACTGATATGAGTCCTTCTCAAAGAAATATCTTAGGAGGTCTTTATATTCTTAAATGTTATTCATAATGTTTTTCTTGAACATAGAAACAATTTCATTTTAATAAACTAAAATAGTACAGGAACTGTTGACATAATACAAAGTTTGGTTATTTATTTATTCAGCTGTGCCATTGCCTTAGTCCGGAAGGCTCTTGTTGCAGAGCGTGAGCTCTAGGCACATGGGCTTCTTTACTTGCAGGACTCAGACTCAGTAGTTGGGGCTCAAGGGCCCTAGATCACCAGCTCAGTTGCTCCATGGCGTGTGGAATCTTCTTGGACCAGGGATCAAACCTTTGTCCCCTGCATTGGCAGGCAGACTCCCATTGAGTGTGCCACCAAGAAAGTTCAGTACAAAGTTGAAAAAATAAAAGTGCTTCAGTTGCTTTTGTTACCTGAGAATTTAGCTGATTTGAGATGTTCCAAGTGTACGTAGTTTATATGAAAGTGGCTTTTATTTTTTATTAAGAGTTTTTTTAGAGGATTGGGAATATTTGTTTCAAGTACTAGACAAATAAATTTGATATAATGGAAGGAAGTGAAAAGAAAAACAAGTGCAAGCGTTAATCACTCATTCGGGTCCAACCCTTTTCGACCCCGTGGACTGTAGCCTGCCAGGCTCCTCTGTCCTTGGAATTCTGCAGGCAAGAATACTGGAGTGGGTAGCTATTCCCTTCTCTAGAGGATCTTTCCGACCTAGTCTATTAAATACTTTATATTTAATACGAATCTTCTTTTTGCTGTAGTTTTCAAGGTGGAGATAAATCCAGTTTTCTTTTTGTCGTCCTAGGGGGTGCCATGTGACTTGGTAACAGGTGAAGAGCGTGTTACAGTAGACCCAGATGGTAAACAGGCTGCCCATGTTGCTTGTACTGTTGAGATGTGCAGTGTTACAACTCCTTGTATGTATATGCTATTTTAAAACTTTATGGTTCAGTATTTTTTATTTTAAAATACAGATGAACATATGGAATGTGTTTTTTATTGTGAAAAAAATTTGTAATTGAGGCAGAGACTAGTAACAGCAAATACCCAGTATTTAACTGCTACTTAAAAATGCCAAACTTTCCGTCATGTTTGCTTTTGAATTTTCTTTCCCTTTTTCTCTTAAAAGAACTGAAATTTTAACAGATATGAATTTTCCTTTGTGTCACTCCACAGTTCAGTTCGTCTCCCCTCTGTGATCCAGTTGCTGTCAAATATTTGGTGTATACCTTTCTTGTCTTTTTTGGCGTCACTATTATATATTACCTATCAATGCTATAGTTTGTGTGTTTTAAAATGTTTACATGACAATCATATTGTATTATTGCTCTACAACTTGCTTTTTTTTCTACACATGTATTTAGATCTAGTCTTGTTTACATGTATATGTATCATAAATATATATATCATATATTCACTTAAACTGTTACATAGTATTCCATATTATGACTAAATGTATTTATTCCTTATTCTTCTATTAAATAGTATTTAGGTTGTTGTAAAGTTTTTCACTATTATATATAGTACCACAATGAACTTCTGTATAAGTACGGTAGTTTTGAAAACATTTAAAATGAAAATTAACTTTTTCCTTACTGTATAGACAATCATTGCTTCATTGTAGAAAATGTAAAAATAAATGCAAAGAGAAAAAAAAATTAATCTCCCAATTCCATCCATCCAGAATCAATAAGTATTAACCCTGTGGTATGTATTTTCTAGGTTGTGTTCATATGCATATGCTTACATGTACATTGTGGGTGTGTATATTAAAATAGGGATTATACATTATGTACTGTTTAGTATCTTGCTTTTTTCATTTTAATAATCTTAACTTTCTGAGTAAATGGATAGTTTTTAAAAATCAATTTATTCTAAAAGTAATACATTATAAATATTAAAATAGCGCTTATAAATAAAAACTCCCTCTTCTGCCCCCTCTTTTCTAACCTTATTTGTATACACTCAGATATGCTAAGTAATTTTTAATCTAATGGATTTTCAGAAAAAAATTAGCTTTCTTTTGTTTCCTTAGTGTCATTCTGGGCATATTAAATTTTTCTTTAAAACATGTTCCTCTCAAATCTTTGGTATTTTGGGAAGAGAACTAAAATATAATTTAAGTGACTGAGAAGACAACGGCACCCAACTCCAGTACTCTGGCCTGGAAAATCCTATGGACGGAGAAGCCTGGTAGGCTGTAGTCCATGAGGTCGCTAAGAGTCGGACACGACTGAACGGCTTCACTTTGACTTTTCACTTTCATGCATTGGAGAAGGAAATGGCAACCCACTCCAGTGTTCTTGCCTGGAGAATCCCAGGGACGGGGGAGCCTGGTGGGCTGCCGTCTATGGGGTCGCACAGAGTTGGACACGACTGAAGCGACTTAACAGCAGTAGCAGCAGCAGAAAGAATAAGATAATATGGTTGGAAGCATTTTGGCATTAGAAAATAAAATGAGGCTTTTTTTTTTTAACCATAGTAATGAACTTTAAAACCCCAAAGAATGAGCAGAGCTGTAGCTCAGGAAATTACACTTTCCACTCCACTTCTCCTAACACCCATCGGGGTTCCTAAGGTGCTTCGTTTACAGCAGGCTTATCTATTCCCTGGCAGTCCAGTGGTTAGGACACCACACTTCACTGCCCAGCGTATGGGTTCAGTTCTTGTTCAAGGAACTAAGATCCTGCAAGCCGGATGGTGCTGCCAAAATTTTTTTTAATTAATCATTTATTTGCCTGCATTGGCTCTTAACTGTGTCACGTGGGGTCTTTGAGCTTTAGTGTGGCACGTGAACTGTTAGGTGCAGCATGTGGGATCTAGTTTCCTGACCAAGGACTGAACTCGAGCCCCCTGCTTTGGGAGCACAGAGTTTTAGCCACTGGACCACCAGGGAAGTTGCCCACCGCCCCCCCCAATTTTTTTTTTAAATTAAAAATACAAGTATGAGATTTTTTAAAAAAAGGAAATGTAAGTTATGATGACACTTAGTGGGTGTATTGTGAGGATTAAATGAGTTGTAGTTGTAAAGCGCTTAGAACAAGCCTGCCAGCAAAGAAGCACATAGTAAGTAATGGTGATGATTATGGTGATGTTGAAAGCTTGAATTTTGATATTGTGATTTGTTTATAATACTATTGAAGTAGATTGTCTTGCTCACAATAACTTTCTGTTTTAAGATGAAGTGGCCGTGATTGACGAAATTCAGATGATTAAAGATCCAGCCAGAGGATGGGCCTGGACCAGGGCACTACTAGGTTGGTGGTTAATACTGTAAAATCTGTGCTTTGTGACATCTGCACTGGAAGGCATTTATGTGCTTGGCACTGCCAAATAGAGCCAGCTAGACCCTGTCTTGACACAAATGAAACAAAAAAGTCAGCTAGGTGTGAATTTTAATTTTCTAAATATTTTAATTATAGGTCTATTTTTTCTATTATAAAAGCATAATCATTTAATAAAAGTGTCCAAATCTTACCATATTTACACAACCACTATTAACATTTTGGTGTTTCGTGACAATCTTCTTTCTCATTTTTATGGTGTTTTGTGAATACATATAAATTTTGTATCTTGCTTTTTTTTTTCAGTGCTTTTTCATAGACTTTTTTTCATAACACATATTAATGTTGTGTATTATCCATTGAAGAGCTGTGCTATAGTCGTCCCTCGGTATCTGTGGAATATTGGTTCCTGGACCTCTGCAAATGCTCAAATCCCTTCCAGGTGGATGGGTTCTGCATGCATGAATTCAACCAGTGGTCCACCCCTGGTTGAATCTGCAATGTGAAACCTGTGGATGTGGGAAACCAGTTGTAATTTGTTGAGCATTTTTCAAAGAGGTGAACATTTTTCCCTATTATTAGTGATGCAATTTAAAAATCTTTGTAGCCATAACTTCTTATTTAATATTTCTTTAAGATAGGCTCCTGGAAGTGGACTTCTTGAAGTCCACAGACATGAATGAACATTTCTCCTGCTTGATCTTTGGAGTGAATTTTTGATCAGCATGTTGTAGGGCAAGTGTTTTCAAATTTAAAAACAAATAGGTGAACTCTTTCTTTAAACCAAGAGTGTACACTAAAACCTGTAATATAAAATAGATGAAAGTGTATATGCTAAGTGGTAAGGATCTTGGAGTTTCTTCTACCCACCAGCCCCTACCCCCTACCCCCAAGTCACCTCAGTGATTTCATGGAGCCTGATTTGAAAAGAAAAGTATAGGTCAGTACCAACCATCAAAATGCCAGATTCTAGGTCAGACTGGCTTCACCATCTAGTAGACTCAAAACCTTGGCCACAGCAGTTTAAAAACCCCAAGATTTATAAAAATGGTGATAATTTTTGCCCACTAGAAGATTTTTGTTTTCAGGGTTGAATCACAGAGATCGCATTTATGATAACCCTTCTTAAAGTTGTAAAGCAGTAGGTAAGCAAAGTATTTGGGGTATGTGAAGTATTACATATTTACTTTTGTATCTTTAAAATAAAAAAAAAATCCCAATTTTGCATTTAACAGGACTCTGTGCTGAAGAAATCCATCTGTGTGGAGAATCTGCTGCAATTGACCTGGTTACCGAGCTTATGTACACAACTGGGGAGGATGTGGAGGTACTCAATTATATGGCTTGTTCTCAAGGTGGTAGCAAATAGCCAGAGTACCCAGGCAGTGGCTTCATAGGCCCCAGATGATGGCAAAGTCAGAACTTGAAAGATTAGCTTCATTTCCCTGTAGTTGACTAGATCATGCATAGTTGGTTGGACCTCATGATCTAAACTTCTGACCGAGTGGCTCTCACACCCTAAGTCTTCAAAAGTCCAAGCAGATTCCTTAACCTTTTCTTGACAGAACCTTTTGGAATTTGAACAAATCTCTTTAGAATTAAATAAATCTGGAATGTCAGAAATTTGAGGCTCAGCAAAAGTTTGTAATTTTCAAAGTCTCAAATATCAGATACTGGGGACTCTGATACATATCTAATTGCTAGAGATAGTTTGTATTCTTTTTTCACATTCCTAAAATAGGAAGCAACTCATTTCTGCTTAATCCTACTTTTTCTTTCTTTACCAGACTTCTATAATAAAATGAAATATTTAAAAACTGGTCCATTAGTTTTGTACTCAGCTTTCAAGGAGAGATAGTGGAGTATAGTGGAAGAAATTCTGGGTTTCAGTCTTGGTTTTGCTGTTAACTCACTTTGTCTTTTTAGGCAAATCACAGAAGGCTACAGCTAGAAAAGTCCTCATCAGACCTGATCTTTTTTTTGGCTTGATCACTTATTAGACTCTATTTTGCTTTTTCATAAAATGGAAGTAACAGTTAATAACTGTTCTGAACTTAGCAAGTTCCTATACAAATCAAATATATATGAAAGTGCTTTGAAAATTTGTGAAATCCTCTGTAACATTTTGCTAATTTAGAAATACCAATGAGAACTGATGGTAACACTTATAATATCAAAATAAATGTTTTTCTGTATTTTCTCTTGAAAATGTTGGAACTTGTCTAACTTTAGCAGTTTTTAGCTACTTGACTGCTTTGTGAGTTTTTCACAATGCTTAGTCATAAGAAGTTCCGTCAGGTATGCTATTTTACAGTATCATATCCTTTATTGTAGGTTCGAACCTATAAAAGGCTTACCCCCATTTCTGTGCTGGATCACGCGCTAGAATCTTTAGACAACCTTCGGCCCGGGGACTGCATTGTCTGTTTTAGCAAGAATGATATTTATTCTGTGAGTCGACAGATTGAAATTCGGGGATTGGAATCAGCTGTTATATATGGCAGTCTCCCTCCTGGTAATTATTGACTTTCCTCATGATAGGATATGAAGTCTCTTGTTTTTGCCACGTATTTTGAAATACATAAAGAAAACACAGTAAGATACTGAGTTAAGTTGCTTGGTGTATAATTTGTAACAGGTCATATAAAGTACATACCTTTATGGTGATAGAAGTATTTTGATTATCTATAGCTCTTGTTAATTGTTGCTATTAGTAGACTGTATTTTAAATGTTGAGCTGATGATTTTCTTACAGAAATGTCATTAAAATATGATCCTGGTGATATTCCTAAAATATTACCGGAAATCTATTAAAAGTGTCCTCAAAAATGATACAGCTAGTGTGGTAGGGGACTGTGTTGCTCTTTGTGAGGTTATTTAGAGGAATACAAATGAAAGGATAAGTGACTATTTGAGAATAAAAAGAAATAAGTTTGAAACAGTGAGAGTTTTATCCATAAAACAGACAATAAGAGGTGAGGGTTTCCAAGACACTACAAGATACTCCTTAGTGTGATGTAGTAAAAGACAGAGAACATTAACGTAAACTGTTCTTATTTTAGGGACCAAACTTGCTCAAGCAAAAAAGTTTAATGATCCTGATGATCCATGCAAAATCCTGGTTGCTACAGATGCAATTGGCATGGGACTTAATTTGTAAGTAATTTGTTTTTAATAATCGAGGATATTCAGTGGGTTAGATAGCAATTTAAACACTTCTCAGTGTCATTAGAATGACCAAACTCTTTGGCTTTAGGTGAATGGGTACTGTAGTATAGATCCTAGATTTATCTTGCTCACACCTGAAGAAATAAAATTAAAATATCACATAACACTTGGACTTTTGAGTGCTGCTCCCTACCACTGCTAACCTATTATGTTCAGTTCAATTCAGTTCAGTCTCTCAGTTGTGTCCAACTCTTTGCGACCCCATGGACTGTAGTACGCTAGGCCTCCCTATCCATCACCAACTCCCAGAGTTTACTCAAACTCATGTCCATTGAGTCGGTAATGCCATCCACCCGTCTCATCCTCTGTTGTCCCCTTCTCCCGCCTTTGATCTTTCCCAGCATCAGGGTCTTTTCCAGTGAGTCAGTTCTTCGCATCAGGTGGCCAAAGTATTGAAGTTTCAGCTTCAGCATCAGTCCTTCCAATGAATATTCAGGATTGATTTCCTTTAGGATGGACTGGTTAGATCTCCTTGCAGTCCAAGGGACTCTCAAGAGTCTTCTCCAACACCACAGTTCAAAAGCATCAATTCTTTGGCGCTCAGCTTTCCTAATAGTCCAACTCTCACATCCATACGTGACTACTAGAAAAACCATAACTATGACTAGATGGACCTTTATTGGCAAAGTAATGTCTCTGCTTTTAATATGGTATCTAGGTTGGTCATAACTTTTCTTCCAAGGAGCAAGCATCTTTTAATTTCAGGGCTACAGTCACCATCTGCAGTGATTTTGGAGCCCCCAAAATAGAGTCTGTCACTGTTTCCACTGTTTCCCCATCTATTTCCCATGAAGTGATAGGACCAGATGCCATGATCTTCGTTTTCTGAATGTTGAGCTTTAAGCCAACTTTTTCACTCTCCTCTTGCACTTTCATCAAGAGGCTCTTTATTTCT
The DNA here is from genome assembly GCF_023091745.1 of Budorcas taxicolor. Lineage (NCBI taxonomy): Eukaryota > Metazoa > Chordata > Mammalia > Artiodactyla > Bovidae > Budorcas > Budorcas taxicolor. The sequence continues at coordinate 20,184,527 of NC_068914.1, read as the reverse complement.
TCTTCACTTTCTGCCATAAGTGTGGTGTCATCTGCATATCTGAGGTTATTGATATTTCTCCCGGCAGTCTTGATTCCAGCTTGTGCTTCCTCCAGCCCGGCATTTCTCATGGTGTACTCTGCATAGAAGTTAAATAAGCAGGGTGACAATATACAGCCTTGACGTACTCATTCCCCAGTTTGGAACCAGCCTGCTTTTCCATGTCCGATTCTAACTGTTGCTTCCTGACCTGCATACAGATTTCTCAAGAGGCAGGTCAGGTGGTCTGGTATTCCTATCTCTTTCAGAATTTTCCACAGTTTGTTGTGATCCACACAGTCAAAGGCTTTGGCATAGTCAATAAAGCAGAAATAGATGTTTTTTTGGAACTCTCTTGCTTTTTTGATGATCCAGTGGATGTTGGCAATTTGATCTCTGGTTCCTCTGCCTTTTCTAAAACCAGCTTGAACATCTGGAAGTTCACAGTTCATGTACTGTTGAAGGCTGGCTTGGAGAATTTTGAGCATTACTTTGCTAGCGTGTGAGATGAGTGTAATTGTGCAGTAGTTTGAGCATTCTTTGGCTTTGCCTTTCTTTGGGATTGGAATGAAAACTGACCTTTTCCATTCCCGTGGCCACTGCTGAGTTTTCCAGATTTGCTGGCATATTGAGTACAGCAGTTTCACAGCATCATCTTTTAAGATTTGAAATAGCTCAACTGGAATTCTATCACATCCACAAGCTTTGTTTGTAGTGATGCTTCCTAAGGCCCACTTGACTTCGCATTCCAGGATGTCTGGTTCTAGGTTGATGATCACACCATCCTGATTTTCTGGGTTGTGAAGATCGTTTTTGTATAGTTCTGTGTATTTTTCTTCTTAATATCTTAAGATATCTGTATTTCTTCTTAATATCTTAAGATATCCGTATTTCTCTTTTTAATATCTTAATACCTATTATGTTACCTCACTTTATTTTCAGTGTCTCAGTCGGCAAGTGTGTGTGCCTGTTAGGCATGTAGCGCCAGCCATTATCTTTAGGGGTTAACAATATTAAGCATAAATATTCCTCTGTGGGGATGAAAGCAGCTATACCTTTATGAATGAGCTATTCAAAGCCATTAATAGAAGCTAGCATTTAAAAGTAGCCTAAGAAGATCTTGTGTGTTTTTTTTGTAAAAAGAGTTATTTTTTAGAGCCTTCAGTTCAGTTCAGTTGCTCAGTTGTGTCCGACTCATTATGACCCCATGAATTGCAGCACGCCAGGCCTCCCTGTCCATCACCATCTCCCGGAGTTCACTCAGACCCACGTCCATCGAGTCCGTGATGCCATCCAGCCATCTCATCCTGGGTCGTCCCCTTTTCCTCCTGCCCTCAGTCCCACCCAGCATCAGAGTCTTTTCCAAGGAGTCAACACTTCGCATGAGGTGGCCAAAGTACTGGAGCTTCAGCTTTAGCATCATTCCTTCCAAAGAAATCCCAGGGTTGATCTCCTTCAGAATGGACTGGTTGGATCTCCTTGCAGTCCAAGGGACTCTCAAGAGTCTTCTCCAACACCACAGTTCAAAAGCACCAATTCTTTGGCTCTCAGCCTTCTTCACAGTCCAACTCTCACATCCATACATGACCACAGGAAAAACCATAGCCTTGACTAGACAGATCTTAGTCGGCAAAGTAATGTCTCTGCTTTTGAATATACTATCTAGGTTGGTCATAACTTTTCTTCCAAGGAGTAAGTGTCTTTTAATTTCATGGCTGCAATCACCATCTGCAGTGATTTTGGAGCCCCCCAAAAATAAAGTCTGGCACTGTTTCTACTGTTTCACCATCTATTTCCTATAAAGTGATGAAACCGGATGCCATGATCTAATTTACGTTATACTTTTCACCCACTTTAAATGAATACTTTGATGATTTTTAGTAAAAAGTGCTACTTAAAGGGAAGAAAAATAATAACTGACAAACCCCTTTACCTTACTTTGTAAACAGTGGGCAATATTGCAAGTAGGCCTAACTAGAATTCGAGTGAGCCTTTGTACAATGAACCAAATGATGGACGACTTTTCAGACAGCAGCTCATGAGATCATCCTTATTTCTCTTTCAGGAGCATAAGAAGAATTATTTTTTACTCCCTTATGAAGCCAAGTATCAATGAAAAGGGAGAGAAAGAAATAGAACCAATCACCACCTCTCAAGCCTTGCAGATTGCTGGCAGAGCTGGTAGGTTCAGTTCAAAATTTAAAGAAGGAGAGGTTACAACAATGAATCGAGAAGACCTCAGTTTATTAAAGGAAATTTTGAATAGGCCTGTGGATCCTATAAAGGTAAGGTTCAATTAACATAATAATTAATTACCTCTTCTCTGTGAAGGACAGTCCTTCCTTCCTTCACTGCCTTTCCAGACTTTCACCTCAGATACCTGGAAACAAATAAGCCAAAGAAAATATTGTGCCATGAAAATCATGTCAAGAAAGACCTGCTTCGGAACTTCCCTGATGGTCCAGTGGCTAAGACTCCACGCTCCTGGTTCAGGGGGCCTGGGTTCGTGGTCAGGGAGCTAGATCCCACATGCAACTAAGAGATCCCGCATGTGGTAACTAAGACCCAGTGCAACCAAATAAATAAAAATATTTAAAATGAAAGAAAACCTTGCTTTATTGCTTTTGAGGGGCCTAAGAGAGATCCCCTGGTTAGAGAATGGTATGCAAGTGAAAGATCCAGATTTTATAAATGTAGCAATAATGTAACAAGTTTAGTAAACCTGATTTTACCTTAATTTTTCCTGTAATTTAACAGGTGGGGTTTGGGGCATGAGCAGGTGGGCATATAGCTTTGTCAGTAGTCTGAAAATTGCCAGAAACTTGACAGTAGAAGAAACCTTTGCATGTTGGTAAAAACAGCATTAAGCTGTACAGCTTTGAACCATTAAGGACAAGGTTAAATTTTGGTTCGTGCAGTTAATGAGACAGAAGTGTATGAATTTTAAACAAACTATTACAATTTAAAGTTTGCCTGGAAAATTCACTTAATAAGGCTTATCTTACTTTTAGGGATCTGAGGTAAAAGGGTATATAAATGAGATAACATGAGGGAAAGTTCCTGGTGGAAAGCTGTGGATGGAATCATTTCTGTAGCTTTTGTTAAGAGTATAGCTGTGGGACTTCCCTGGTGGTTTGATGGCTAAGACTTAATGCAGTGGGGCCCAGATTCTGTCCCAGGTCAGGGAACTACATCCCATGTGCTACCATTAAGACCTGATGTGGCCAAATAAATATATTTTTTTAAACGTTTAAAAAAAAAAAGTGCAGCTGATAATGCACCTCCCATCTCCCTCCTGGGTACCTCCTTTCTTGTGTTTATTCTCTTCCTCCCTCTCATGATTCATCTCTCTCTTTTTTTCTCTTTGTTTTTCCCATTCTCTTTCTTTTTTTCTTTCTAATGCTTCAGTTCAGTTCAGTTCAGTCGCTCCGTTGTGTCCGACTCTTTGTGACCCTGTGAATCGCAGCACACCAGGCCTCCCTGTCCATCACCAACTCCTGGGGTTCACTCAAACTCACGTCCATCGAGTCGGTGATGCCATCCAGCCATCTCATCCTCTGTCGTCCCCTTCTCCTCCAGCCCCCAATCCCTGCCCGCATCAGAGTCTTTTCCAGTGAGCCAACTCTTCACATCAGGTGGCCAAAGTATTGGAGTTTCAGCTTTAGCATCAGTCCTTCCAAAGAACACCCAGGACTGATCTCCTTTAGGATGGACTCGTTGGATCTCCTTGAAGTCCAAGGGACTCTCAAGAGTCTTCTCCAACACCACAGTTCAAAACCATCAATTCTTCGGTGCTCAGCTTTCTTCACAGTCCAACTCTCGCATCCATACATGACCACTGGAAAAACCATAGCCTTGACTAGACAGACCTTTGTTGGCAAAGTAATGTCTCTGCTTTTAATATGCTATCTAGGTTGGTCATAACTTTCCTTCTAAGGAGTAAGCGTCTTTTACTTTCATGGCTGCAGTCACCATCTGCAGTGATTTTGGAGCCCAAAAAAATAAAGTCTGACACTGTTTCCACTGTTTCCCCATCTATTTCCCATGAAGTGATGGGACCAGATGCCATGATCTTCGTTTTCTGAATGTTGAGCTTTAAGCCAACTTTTTCACTCTCCTCTTTCACTTTCATCAAGAGGCTTTTTAGTTCCTCTTCACTTTCTGCCATAAGGGTGGTGTCATCTGCATATCTGAGGTTATTGATATTTCTCCTGGCAATCTTGAATCCAGCTTGTGCTTCCTCCAGCCCAGCGTTTCTCATAATGTACTCTGCATAGAAGTTAAATAATCAGGGTGACAATATACAGCCTTGACATACTCCTTTTCCTATTTGGAACCAGTCTGTTGTTCCATGTCTAGTTCTAACTGTTGCTTCCTGACCTGCATACAGATTTCTCAAGAGGCAGGTCAAGTGGTCTGGTATTCCCATCTCTTTCAGAATTTTCCACAGTTTATTGTGATCCACACAGTCAAAGGCTTTGGCATAGTCAATAAAGCAGAAATAGATGTTTTTCTGGAACTCTCTTGCTTTTTTGATGATCCAGCGGATGTTGGCAATTTGATCTCTGGTTCCTCTGCCTTTTCTAAAACCAGCTTGAACATCCGGAAGTTCACAGTTTACGTATTACTGAAGCCTGGCTTGGAGAATTTTGAGCATTACTTTACTAGTGTGTGAGATGAGTGCAATTGTGCAGTAGTTTGAGCATTCTTTGGCATTGCCTTTCTTTGGGATTGGAATGAAAACTGACCTTTTCCAGTCCTGTGGCCACTGCTGAGTTTTCCAAATTTGCTGGCATATTGAGTGCAGCACTTCCACAGCATCATCCTTCAGGATTTGAAATAGCTCAACAGGAATTCCATCAGCTCCACTAGTTTTGTTCATAGTGATGCTTCCTAAGGCCCACCTGACTTCACATTCCAGGATGTCTGGCTCTAACTGTGGGCAATTCTTGACATTGTAAATATTCAGGTAAAGAGATAACTGGCCTCCAATTTAGACATTTTCTCTTCTGTATATGTATGTCAATTTTATTGCCCTGGTTAAAGTGATTGGGTTTTCCTTTTTTGTTTTGTTCAGTGGAGAGAATTGAGACCCTGGAAAGTACTTGTGTATGTTATCAGATCACCACAGATTTTAGGAATATAAGTAAAATATAAGCCAAAAATTACTCAGTGGGTGTACTTGAATAGTTTTATTGAATTATCTCACCACCTTTCCTAGTTGGTAATAAATGGCAAAATATGATGCTTGTCTCTGTTTTACTCAAATTCTTGTCCCTTAACTCATTTGGCAAGGGCCTAACCCAAATATAGGACTTTATCTTGAAATAAGAAAACTTATGCTTAAAAAAAAAAAAGCTTATGGTTGTTTTTTCTTTTACTCAAGGCAGCTGGTCTTCATCCAACTGCTGAGCAGATTGAAATGTTTGCCTACCATCTCCCTGACACAACGCTTTCTAATCTCATTGTAAGTAGAAACTCCTAAATCTCTTTTCTAAAAAAGTCAGTATGTGATTTCCCCAGTGGTTAAGACTCTGTGCTCCCAATGCAGGGGGCATGAGTTCAGTCCTTTGTTGGGAAAAATAAAAACATTTAAAAGGTGGTATGTCAGACAATTACTGGTTAACATTTAGTCTGTTTTTGTGAAGTTGCTATTCATGAAGTTTATCTTGAAAGTGGAAACTTTCTCTCAGAAGTTTTAGGGCTTTTATCCTGGGGAGTTTTCTGAGTATTTCAGGTTGAGAAGGCTGGTAAGGACGTCTGTTAGCTTGAGGAGGCAGTGAATTAAGCAAGCCTTTCCAGACGTCTGTTAATGTATTAAAGTGATTGTCTTTTATAGACTTGAGTACTTTATTCATGCCCGGCTAGGTAGTCCAGTAATTTAATGTATTTTTCCCCCCCAGGATATTTTTGTAGACTTTTCACAAGTTGATGGGCAGTATTTTGTCTGCAATATGGATGATTTTAAATTTTCTGCAGAGTTGATCCAGCATATTCCATTAAGTCTCCGAGTGAGGTATGTTTTCTGCACAGCCCCTATCAACAAGAAGCAGCCTTTCGTCTGTTCTTCACTGTTGCAGGTAAGCCTTTATCATTTTGATATTTTGAGTTGTTTCGGGTTGATGCATTTTCCCCAAACAATATTTTGTTAATCAGAATAAAGAAAGAGGAGAGTGTGCCCTCTAATATGAAATACGGTGTAAGAACTTAATAAAACATGACTCTTGTTCTTTCAGATAATTTTTTTGGGGAAAGAGAATTCTTGCTTTGTATTTGGTTTTGTGTGGTAGCCTTTTTGCAGAAGCTAAAATAAAAATAATTAAACATAATATTTTGAGAGAAAGGAGTCTTTGCCTGATGGTAGATACACTTTTTCCTTGTTGGTGTTGGGGAATGTATTCTGGAAGGGAAGGGGCTTAGGAGTCAGTAGTGGCAATAGTATTCAGTTCTCTTAACTGTCAAGGATGGCTGTTTGTGTGAATTTGGTGCCAAGGTTCCAGCCCCTTTTCTTTTAACTCTTTTGGGTAGAGAGACAACTCTCTGACTTCTGATCCCAAGAGTCACCCAAACAAGGGGCTGGGCAGAGGCAGCAGAAGCTAAACTTCCAGGCTCTCTCCTTGTTCTCTGCAGTCTCTGGGCCATTGCTCCCCCTGTTGGGTCTGCACGCTCTCCCTGCCCCACTAAGCCCAGAGGTCGTCTCTTTAATTTTCCTGATTCATTGTTGTCATTTCACTGCCATCTTTTTTTTTAATAGCTGTTAACATTCTGCGTATTAGCTTTGTTTGGATCAAATCTATTTCTAAGTTTATGTTTTAAATTATTTTAAAATTATGTAAACAATACACAAGTACTTTTTTGCACAAAATTAAAACATTAGAGAAGGTTAAATTGGGCTGCCACCAGGGTGGCATAACTGCTATTATCAGCTTTGCTATAATAGCTGATATCAGCTATTATCCTTGCAGACCTTTTCTGTTACATTTGCCTACATACCCATAGGAGCAGAAATTCTAGTTTTTGTTGGGTGGGTGTGTTCTCCCATAAATGCCATAATAAATTAGTCTGCAGCTTGTCTTTTTCCTTGAATATGTCTTAGAGGTGTTCCGTGTCTGGGTATTTACCTAGGAAATATGTTTCTTAGAGCTGGTGTTGTGAGAGAGCTAACTAGCATAAGATTGAAGTTTATGGAACAAAATCTTAAACTTAAAAGACCCGAGGACTTCCTTGGTGGTCCGGTGGTTAAGACTCTGTGCTGCCAGTACAGGGGGTGTGGGTTTGATCCCTGGTTGGGGAACTGATCTCACATGCTGTGCAGTGCTGCCAAAATATTAAAAACATAACAAAGAACTGACCTGGATGGAACTGGAGCCCATGGGCCTGACCCCATTTAAACCATCCTTCAAACTGCTCTCTAATAAAATAAAGGGCATGTTTCTAAGGAGTAAGGAGTCTGGGAGCCAATAGTTGCTTATGTGTTGTGTTTACAGGTTAAAATGTGAAATCTGGAGATTTTCCTTGATCTCCATTATTACTGAATAAAAGAGCTCAGTTCTGCTAATGGTCTCTGATGCCCCTTAGAAAGTAGTTTAGGAACTGTTCCCTGGAGCTCCTTTAGGGCTGGCTGTTGGATGGGTCTTTCTCCCTCTCTGTCTCTGAGCAGCTCCATACCCACATACTGGGCTTCCACTAGTTGTTTGTGGCCTAAAATGTTAAACCACTGCTTTTGTAAGAGAACTGAGTTTTGGCATGTTCTGCTTATTAGCAAGTTAACGTGGTCACGTTTCCATTCTTCATGGCCATCTTACCTGGCATGTATTAAACAGCAGAATGAAGCAGACTGAACCTAATAAACTTGTAACATTATTTAACCACAGTTATTCGAAAACTACCCTGCACTTCTAAAGTTTTGACTTTGCTTAGGTTAAATATTTAGAGATAATTTTCCCTAATTAAGAAATGAACCTTTCAAAATCACCTTATCCTTGAAGCTAAAGATTGTAAACTTATGCTTGCTAGTTTTCTCATGGTTTTATTATATCCTGTAGATATTGTGATGCATAATAGCATCTAGCGTTGTTTGGGAGGCAGCATGATTTGAGTGTCTTGGGGTTCAAGAAGGTGTGGTGATATGGTACTGAAGAAGCTGAATCACAGTGGTGACTTGGCCAGAACTCTATAACTGTACAGCTGGTGGAGAGGCAGAGTCTCTTTACTAGTTTGACTGGCTCATGGCCAACCTTGCACCAAGTCACCTTAAAGAGTTTCTTTTTCTTTCTCTGGCCATGCCACATGGCATAGGGGAACTTGGTTCCCCAACCAGGGATCGAACCCAACCCCCTTGCAGTGGAACCATGGAGTCTGAACCACTGGACCGCCAGGGAAATCCCTCAAAGACTTTTTAATATAATAAAGGATGGTATTGATAAAATAGAAGCCCCTATTTAAGGCTATAGGACTATTACCTGAAGGGACAGAAGTCTCTGGGTGCTGTCTGCCTGGAACTTGGAACTTAGAACATAAAATGTTCATAAATGTTAGCAGGCAGTCCCTGGAAAGTTAGTTCATAGGCGTTTTATTGCCTTGGTTTTGGAAAAAGAAGGAAATCATTCCTTTCAAAAACAAAACCCAAACTTTAAAGAGCATGAAATGTTCTTTAAAATATAGAAAAGTATAAAGAAGGAGAGAAACCAGCCCGCCTATTGCGGTAACAGCACAGTTAACATTTTGTTGTGCTGTCTTTTTTGGGGGGGTGGGGTCACAGACCAAAGTGAATTCGGATTCTTTTGCCAAATTCCTTTCTTCTGTCTTTCTCAGTTTGCCAGACAGTATAGCAGGAATGAGCCCCTAACCTTCTCATGGTTACGCCGATATATTAAATGGCCATTACTTCCACCTAAGAATATTAAAGACCTCATGGATCTTGAAGCTGTCCACGATGTCTTGGATCTTTACCTGTGGCTAAGGTACCAAAGTTTTCCATTATGTGCTCTCATTTTTCCAAGTAATAGGGCAAATCAAAAGTTTTTATGATGGTCTTTTACACTTTCAAATTAGGCACATACTTGCAAGGTGTTTTATTGTCCATTTAGGCAGTTGAGCCTGGTTTCCACCCATTCCAAAAATGGCTTACGAGTTCTTATGATTCTAGTTAGGATAAGGAGGCGAGAGACTCTACTAGACCTTCGCTATGCAAATAGTGGTCCCTGGACCAAGAGCATTGGTATTGATGGGAGCTTGTTAAAACCAGAGAATATTGGGCCTACTCCAGCTTTAATAAAATTCTACATTTTAATAGAATTTCAAGGTGATTCATGTGTGTATCATGATTTAAGAGGGACTGCTGTAGATCAGTGATTCCCAAAGGAGGGGCATGTCCCACTAGGGGAGCAGATCAGAATCACTTAAGATAGGAGTAGTGAGCAACTCTCATAACAACATACTCCTTAGGTGTGCTGGGGGCAGGAGTGAAGGTTGAGCAAAGGCACTGGACACAGTTTGCAAAAACAGAATATTTGGAATTAATCAGTGTTAAGATTTAGTCACTTCATTGACAGTAGTCCAGCAACTGCCCTAGGAACTCTTCCTATCATGTAATGTGTTTTTTTTCTTTCCAGCTACCGGTTTTTAGATATGTTTCCAGATGCCAGCCTGGTTCGAGATCTCCAGAAAGAACTAGATGGCATTATCCAAGATGGTGTACACAACATCACCAAACTGATTAAAATTTCAGAGACACATAAACTGCTGAATTTGCAGAACTTGTCAGCTGAGAGCCAGTCCCGTTTGTCAGGTGCAGCAAAGAGCCAAAGCAGAAGGAATCGGGGCCCCAAAGCTGTGGGGAGTAAAGCTGCTGAGCCACTCGGCCCTGATGCAGAAGAGAAGTCCCTTGCTTCCAGGTTGGTGCAGCAGGGACTCCTCACTGCAGACATGCTGAAACAGCTGGAAAGGGAGTGGATGACACAACAAACCGAGCAGGGCAAAGGAAGACTAGAAACTGGGACTTCCTTAAAAGGGACAAGAAGAAAGAAGAAAGAACCGGATTCAGATTAGTTTAATTCTATTTTTACAAATAAAAATATTTTAAGCTCCTTTTTTCTTTATATGCATTTACTGCCTGCCTGTGGTATTGTGGCTATCTTTTACTGCGTTTTTTGGCTAAGAAAAATGAACTCTTAAAGATAACTAAACTATTTGTTTCATGTCTTAGAGGTTTATTCAAAGCTTTATTTAGTGGCCATTTGTAGTATAGCACTAAGACAATGCATTCTGAGGAACTCTGCATGGGGATAGAATCAGCATGGTGAATTGTTTTGACCAGTTTCCCTACACCTTTGCGAGGATGTCACAGGTGGAATTCTTTGGCAAACATCTGCTGTCTGTTGTACCCACATACCAGAGGCTCTTCTATGTGCTGGAAATACGTAATAAAAGAAACAGATTATATCCATGCCCTCATGGAGATTATATTTGGTATGGTGACAGATAAGAATAAGTTAACAAATAAACAATGTCAGCTCTATGAGGGCAAATATTGTCTGTATAGTTCACAGCTATATGTATGGTGCCTAGAATACAGTAGAAGGAAAAATGAATGTGAAATTAATAGATGTGATTTCAGAGATAAATGCTAGAAAGTAATAGAATAAGGAAAGAGAATGGTAGTAGTTGGTGGGCTATATCATGTGGAATGAGGGGTCTTCTCCTGTCCAAAGGCCAGTCTGATGCATAGTGGCCTTCACTTGTCCAGTAGTGTTTTAAGCTTTGGTTGGAGACACAGCTTATAAGAGCTTAAATACATAGGCTTTGGGGTTGGACAGATTGTGGTTTAGCTTCTGTCATCACTACCAGCTCAGTGACCTTGCCCTCTCTATGGCTTGGTCGTTACATTCAAAAAAGATGGATAGTAATGCCTACTTGGAGTTGTTTGGAAGGTTAAATGACATCTCATGACATTAAAGTCCTGGTATACAGGAAGTGTTTTATAAAGGAACCTGAAGGTTTGAGTTCATTCTGGGCTGTGAATTGAGCTCTTAGGTCATTGGAAGAACTTATTTCTTGAGCAGCTGCCAAGTTGAGGCTGATTACAGCCTGGGGATTAAAGTGATTTGGTTGCATTTCGGTCAAGGAATAGCTAAGTTTGCAGTTGTCTCTCTCTGACTTTTTCTTCAATAGTTCAGAGTTCAGATGGTATTTAATTGAGATAGCAATTTTTATTCTTCTAACCTTTGCCTTCATAGAAATGAAAGCTGAACAGGTGGCACTGACTATCTTTTTCCCTTACTTGTGTATAATCAGTAGTGAACTGCCTGGAAGGGCATGTTTCTTTTAATATTTTGTGTTTGAGCAACTTTAACTTATGGAACTTGCTTTCCACTGTGACTTACATCATAGCAGACATAGCCCGTTCTTGCCTAGGTGGTGTCAAAAAATACCTGTGAACTGAATTGGATAATGGATTTGGTTTCATATTTAAGTGAGGATATACATCACTTGGGCTTCCCAGGTGTTGCTAGTGGTAGAGAACCTGCCTGCCAGTGCAGGGGACATAAAAGACGTGGGTTCAATCCTTGGGTTGGGAAGGTCCCATGGAGGAGGGCATGGCAACCCACTACAGTATTCTTGCTTGGAGAATCCCATGCACAGAGGAGCCTGGCGGGCTACAGTCCATGGGGTCACAAAGAGTCAGACAGGACTGTGCCTGCATGCACACATACGTCACTCAGAGTGTTATTAATTCTCCCACTTTCTCCAGTTTGGAAGCCGGAACTGGTAAGTCAGAGAAGACACTTTAGGCAAGACGCTTGAAAACTCAGGCAAGTTTATGTTAGTGAAGCTTCAGATAAGGGGGGTGGGGAGGGGGGCTGCTGTAAGCTGTTTGAACATTGAGCTAAAGTGTATTTATAAATACTAGTGATAGTTTACTTTTCACTTGTCCTGTCTGTGGGGGAGGAATAGCTCTGTGGTTAGGCAGAATAAGATTAAAGAAAGATGAAATCAAATGAAACAAAAAAGGAAAAATATAATTGGAGTGGTCTTAATTAATTCTCTGCAGTGTGTTTAAAATTGTCACTGTAAAAACAAATCTTCCTTCTCTGTTACAAGTTGGACATGTCACTTTCTCTGTGGCCTTATGGGCGAGCTAAGTTCAAGGCATACTTTTCACTAAGGTCATGTTTTCAGTCTTTCCAAAACACAACTTTTTTTTGTTCTTGAAGTTTTCTAACAGGTTTTGAAACACTTGTCTGAAAACCCTCCTTGGACTATTGTGGATTCAGCTCAACATCAGCACTGAATATGCACTGAGGCTTAGATAATGACTTCAGTTCTGTCAGTATAGATCTAGATAACTTAGTAAAATGTGGTTAATACATAACTGTATTGGTTAACAATAATAACCAATGACTTGTAAAGCATTGTCCATTGTCTACAAAATGGAATTGAGTCTTGAAAAATGACTTCTTGTGAATCACAAAGCTATCATCAGGAAGAACCAAAGATTCTTAACACCTCGAAAGTGGGAGTCTAATGATGTAGTCATTCTTTGTCCAATTTGAAACAAAGCTATGAGTATATAATGAAAAGTTGTGGTTTAATAAGAAAATGGATAAATGAATTAGGCTATTTCTTTTCTGTATTTCAAAGGTTATAAAATACATACACTTGAACAGAGATAGCAATGTTTGTAAACATCCTTCTGAATTAGCACTATTATCAAAAAGCCTGTCACTCCACATAGTAGGACACTTCCACATAGAGGTGATAAGTGATAGTTGTCTTTATGGGCAAAAAGATGCCAGAGACGGGGAAAAAAAAGCTTTGCAAATAGGATCAGGTTTTGAAGATTGAATTTAAGAAGTTACTTCTGGCAAATTTGGGTTGAAGAGGCGATTTTGAAGTCCTTTAAGGCTACACTCTTAGAATCTGCCCAGAGTCTCAATATCAAGCGCTCCATAGGCAGTCCAGGCCCTTGAAAAGCCTCTGCTGCTTAAAGAGGCTTGGTAAAGGCTTGTAAGCTCAGTGACTACTTTGAACTGCTATTTGACACACCTGTAAAGTGCAGCAAAACTGATAATTTCCTCCTGGGAAATCGCTTTTTTTCTCAAGTGCTTGTAATTCGGTTGAGATCATATATATTTTTGAAAGTCCCTTAAGTAATTTGTAATGTTCACAAATTGCTTTTTTCTTTCCTCTTAACAGCTACATTTTCATTTTCTTAGCATGTTCATCACTCACTGTTATTATTTAAAAATTGATAAATAGATGTTGATCACATGTATTTAAAAGTACTGTATATAGAAATTCAAAACAGCTCCCTTGAAAGTAAGAACTTTTTCCTAAGTCACACTTGTGTACATTAACTTACCTCTAGCTATACACATAAGCCAAGTAAGCTTAAGCCACTTTTTAAAAAGTAATTTTTGCGAAAGGAATACATACACAGCTTTAAAAACCACAAACAAGCACTTTCAACTCTATTATCTATTTCTTCTCATATTCACCTCTTTGCATAATACACATCCTCTGCTAACTCTTGAGTCATTTTAAAGCATTAGCTACTGATTTCTTGTTATATTAGGTGAGGATTTAGCTTTCTTAAATCACTCCTTTTCTCCATTTCTCTTTTGATATAGCTATTATTCCTTTTTGTTTTGTTATTAATAAGTTAAATAAATTAGTTATTAATTTTAAGTCCATATTTAAAATTGTGTTCATGACCTTGTGGCTACTTTCTAGGCAATTTCTCCAATTTTAACCCCTTGAAGATTTAATTTATTTTTTCTTCTAACCCCTTGAAGGTTTAATTTTTTCTGCGAGAGATTTCATTTCTTAGACATCCTTATTTGATAGTTCCTTTTTTTATTTTGAAAATAAGAGGAGTAATAATAAACTGTAATGTCTGCATCTGAGAAGAGATTCAGATACACATTTGCTAAGAATCACAATTCAGAAGAATAAAGGGGAGCATGGCAATGTGAGAGAAAAAGGGAAGACTTGTGGCTTATTATGAGAATGTTGGCATTCTTAAAAAAAATGGAAGTATAGTTGATTTACAGTGTTGTGTTTCAGGAATACAGCAAAGTGATTCAGTTATATATATATATACACACACATATATTTTTCCATATTCTTTTCTCTTATAGGTTATTACAAAATACTGAGTATAGTTCCCTGTGCTATGTAGGGGGTCCTTATTGGTTATTTGTTTTGTATATAGTAGTGTGTATGTGTTAATCCCAAATTCCTAATTTATTCTTCCCCCTTCCTTCCCCCTTTGGTAACCATACGTTTTTTTTTTCTATGTCTGTGAGTCTATTTCTGTTTTATACATAAGTGCATTTGACTCATTATTTTTAGATTCTACATTATCATATGATATTTGATATTTTGGCTGGCTTCATTTAGTATGATAATCTCTAGGTCCATCCTGTTGCTTCAAATGGCATTATTTCCCTCTTTTTTATGGCTCAGTAATATTCTATTGTACCTATCTGCCATATCCTCTTTATTCATTTGTTAGTGGATGCTTAGGTTGCTTCCGTGTCTTGCCTGTTGTAAGCAGTGCAGTAAACATTGGGGTGTGTGGGATCTTCTCAAATGACGGTTTTCTACAGATATGTGCCCAGGAGTGGGATCCTTGGATCTTATGGTAATTTTTTTTTTTTTTTTTTTTTAGTGTTTTAAGGAGCCTCCAACTGTTCTCCATAGTGACTATACCAATTTATATTCTTACCAACAGTGTAGAAAGGTTTCTTTGAGAATACTGGCATTCTGACAGTCCCGAGTTCTTAGACAGGAGGTGCTTTCAGCACTAGCCTTTACTTGGTGGCTGTCAGCCACGAGCAGAGTCTCTGTCTTGTGGTGATAGAAGTGATTTAGTCTCCTAAATTCTGCACAATGATTTAATTTCATCACCACCTGGTTCATATACTGTGACTTTTTATCCAATTATATATATAAATTCACATAAATTATTTCAGCTGAATTATCAATTCTGACTCCTGCTATTTAATTTTTAGTAATATTAGAACTCATGTGTCTTCACATATTCTTTTAACTATAATTCTTGCCCTGAACTTGAAAGTTTTTAGCTTTTCTTGCTTATTTTCTGGGCTTCCCTGGTGGCTCAGTGGTAAAGAATCCACCTGCAATGCAGGAGACCCAGCTTCAATCCCTGAATCAGGAAGATCCCCTGGAGGAGGACATGGCAACCCACTCCAGTACTCTTGCCTGCAGAATCCCATGGATGGAGGAGCCTGGTGGGCTGCAGTCCATGGGGTCACAAAGAGTTGGACACAACTGAGCGACTTCACTTTCACTTTTCACTTTCATGCATTGGAGAAAACCCACTCCAGTGTTCTTGCCTGGAGAACCCCGTGAACAAAGGAGCCTGGCAGGAACAGTCTATAGTGTCCCAAAGAGCTGGACACAACTGAAGCAACTGAGCATGCTTATTTTCTAGGGTAATGCTCTTCTTCCCTTACCAACTTAATACATCATATCTTGTATTGTTAAACAATTTACAATGTATGGGTGCGTGTTTTATCCCTATTTCATTTGCAGACAGTCCTGGTACAGTATAGTATTTCTCAGAGGCCATTATCTTACTAGCAGAATTTAAACTGTGCAGAGCTAATTAAAAGCTGTAAAATGTAACCAGAGAATATGAAAGTTTAATACTGTCAAAAATAACTGGAAAATTTGTTAGACTATATCTTTATTCTCCAAAGTTTTATTAGGATGTTCTCTAAAAATTCATATAAACTTTTTATCAGTTATGGCTCAAGGTTAAATTTCTCATTTTGAACTTAAAATTCTTGCTAGGAAAAAAGTACAGAATTTTGGTGTGTGTGTCATATAATTCCTCTCCCACTCCCTGCTCCACTCTTATTTTTGGTTATCATCTTGTTCTTGTTTCATGAATGCAATCAATATCTTTATTTCCCTAATGATATTATAGTTTTTGTCTTAAATTTTCTTGTTTCCTTTTTTCTTTCTTTCTCGTGTGGTTTCTGCCTTTGTTGTTGTAAACTTGTCTTGAGTGTCTAGTAGTCTTTGGCTATGTTCCTATTTAAAAGTGAATTAAGCTGTTGGAGAAGACTCTTGAGAGTGAGATCCAACCAGTCCATCCTAAAGGAGATCAGTCCTGGGTGTTCATTGGAAGGACTGATACTAAAGCTGAACCTTCAATACTTCAGCCACCTCATGCGAAGAGTTGACTCATTGGAAAAGACCCTGATGCTGGGAGGGATTTGGGGCAGGAGGAGAAGGGGACAACAGAGGATGAGATGGCTGGATGGCATCACTGACTCGATGGACGTGAGTCTGAGTGAACTCTGGGAGTTGGTGATGGACAGGGAGGCCTGGCGTGCTGCGATTCATGGGGTTGCAAAGAGTCGGACACGACTGAGCAACTGAACTGAACTGAAGCTAATAGGAAGCTCTGTTTACATGGGTAATGCTTTTGGGTTTTGATGCAGGTTGTGGAGAAGGCAATGGCAACCCACTCCAGTACTCTTGCCTGGAAAATCCCATGGGACAGGGGAGCCTGGTGAGCTGCTGTCTTTTATGGGGTTGCACAGAGTCAGACACGACTGAAGCAACTTAGCAGCAGCAGCATCAGGTTAATTGACTCATAAGCTGGCTTTTTTAAAAACTGAGGAATAATTGACATATGATATTGTTTAATTTTAAGGTGTGCAGCGTGTTGGTTTGGTACATTTATAAATTGCAATATGATTATTTTTGAGTGTTAGCTAATACGTTTATCATGTCACATATTTATCACTTTTTTTTATATTAAGAGTAGTTAAGATTTAGTCTCCTAGTAACTTTAAACTTTATAACACAGTACTATTGGCTAGAATCACTATGTTGTACCTTAGATCTCCAGAACTTATTTATCAACTAGTTACAAGTTTGTACCTTTAACATCTCCCCAGTTGCCCCATCCCTAGCACCTGGTAACCACCATTCTACTCCGTTTTTCACAAGTTCAAGTTTTAAAGATTGCGTATATAAGTGAGATCATAAAGTATTTGTCCTCTGTCTGACTTATCTCATGTTGTATACTGTCTTTAAAGTCCATCAAGGGAATTCCCTGGTGGTTCAGTGGTTAGGACTTGGTGCTTTCACTGCTGTGGTCCCAGGTTCAGTCCCTGGCCGGGAAACTAAGATCCTGCAAGCTGCACAGTATGGTCTAAATAAATAAATAAAAGACTATCTTCATTGTCCCAAATGGCAGGATTTCCTTCTTTCTCATGGTCGTATAATATTCTTTTGTATAAATATACCACATCTTCTTTATATATTCAACTGCTGACCGACACTTAGATTGCTTTCATATCTTGGCTATTGTGAGTAAAGATACAATGAACTGGGTATGCAGATATGCTTTTGAAATACTGATTTCAATCCCCTTGGATGTATACCCAGGAATGGGATTGTTGGATCATATGGTAGTTCATTTTTTAGTTTTCTGAGAAACTGCCATCCTGTTTTCCATTATAATGGTTGTCTCAATTTATAATCCCACCAACCATGCACAAGGGTCTCCTTTTTTCCATATCTTCACCAATGTTGTTATCTCTTGTCTTTTTCTAAAAGCCATCCTGACAGGTGTGAGATGAAATCTCACTGTGGTTTTGGTTTGCATATCCCTGATGATAGTGATATTGACCATCTTTTCATAGATCTGTTGGACATCTGTTGGACATGTCTCCTTTGGAAAAATGCCTATTCAGGTCCTTTGCCCATTTCTTATTAGATTATTTTCTTTTTTTGCTGTTGAATTGCATGAGTTTTTTTTTATATATTTTGGTTATTAGCGCTTTATCAGATACATGGTTTATGAATATTTTCTCCCATTCTATGGGTTGTCTTTTCAATGTATTGATTGTTTCCTTTGCTTTTCAGAAGCTATTTAGTTTAATGGAGTCCCACGTGTTTATTTTAGTTTTTGTTTCCCGTGTTTTGGTGACTAATCTAGGAAATCACTGCCTGGACCAATGTCAAGGATCTTTTCCCCTATGTTTTCTTCTGGGAGTTTTATGGCTTCAGGTATTGATTTTGAGTTAATTTTTGTGAATGGCACAGGGTAAGTCTCCTGGGTATTTTTGAGGGGTCATGGAACTAATCCCTCACAGATACTAAGAGATGACTGTACATGTATCATTCCAGAATGATTAAGTCATGTTCTTGGGGAAAGCAGCTTTATCAACAATTGCACTCACTCATTTCCAAAGTTACCCAGGTCAGGTCTTTTCTTCCCATCCCCTTCAGGGAGGCTATTTTTATACATTTGTAATATTGTTATTTTGTCATTCCCATTACATCCATCCTCTCCTAAGTATTCTCGTGAAAGTGAAGTGAAAGTGAAGTCGCTCAGTCGTGTCTGACTCTTTGCGACCCTGTGGACTGTAGCCTCTGTCCATAGGATTCTCCAGGCAAGAATACTGGAGTGGGTTGCCATTTCCTTCTCCAGGGGATCTTCCTGACCTAGGGATCAAACCCAGGTCTCCTGCATTGCAGGCAGACGCTTTACCCTCTGAGCCACCAGGGAAGCCCAAGTATTCTCTTAGATTCACATAAATTAAATTCACTCTTCATGCTATAAAGTTGTATGGATTTTGACAAATGTATTTTTTTTTCCTCATCCTGAACTCCCCTCACCTCCCTCCCCATCCCATCCCTCTGGGTCATCCCAGTGCACCAGCCCTGAGCACCCTTGTGTCATGTACTTACCGTTACAGCATCATACAGAATAGTTTCACTGCCCTAAAAACTTCTCTGCTTCACTTACTCAATCCTCCTCTCCAGCTCCTTGCAACCACTGATCTGTTTACTATTTCTACTGTTTTGCCTTTTCCATATCTGAGGTCATTTAATTTTACCAGAGGAAAACTGGATTCCCCAACTTTTCCCAGTGGGGGAAGAAAGGGATATATACAGATAAATATTTGGTGGTGGAAATTGGAAATAAGTGGTTTGGGGTCTCACTGTTGACTTGAGGGTTTAATTTGATGGCCATATTTTCTGTCTCGTGCCTCATTCCTGCTTCCCATGGTGCCTAATGGTCCCAGGTCCAGAGGTTGTTGGATTCAATCTCTCCAAAGAACAAACAGCTGTTCTCCTCTAGGGTGTGGGATGCGGTGGTCACTCATTGCTCTAGGCAGAGGAGCATACCTGGGACCTAATTGCCTTTTCATATACAGTTTTAGCCGATCTCTTTTTTCCTCTCCTCTTGCTTTTCTGAAGTATCAAGGCCTCCACTTTCTGAGCAGTTCCAGAGTTACAGATGTCATTCCTTTTTTTTCTTTTTAAAAAATCAAATTTAGGTATCATGTATCTGTATAATATGTATGTATTTTTAAAGTTAATAAAAAAGAAAGAAATCAACTGTACATTATTTTTTATCACAACTGTACACAGAGCTATATTATGTAATTAATTATTTTTTTTAGAACTATAGTTAATATACATGCTCGTTTCTTCATGAGTGTTCCCTGGATGCTCTTGGGTCAGGAATAAACCTGTTAAAAAAAAAAAAAAAACTATCAGTAGTATTCTTGTGAAACTTGCTGAAGTTAACATTTCAGCTTCACTTGTGGTTGCTCCCATGGAAACACCATAGAAAGTGCAACAGCTGGCAGAGTTTGGAAGTTTCTACATTGACTTCTTTCATGGCAGTTTGCTCTTTCACACACTCTCTTTCTTATTCTTTGGCAGCAAGTGGAATACCAGCAGGTCAGACTGACTTATATTAGGGACATCTTAACTTTGTACATGTTGTTAAAAAAAAAAAAAATCAAGGACAGAATTCAAGACCTGTTTACTTTAGTAACAGGAATAAAAATTATAAAATTACTAATTGTTTCTATAGTTCCAGTAAGTGAAACTGGTAACTTTTAGTGGTTTTGGTTATGGAATATTTTTTAGGTTTATTCAAGTTATTTATTAATATTTATTATTGAGGTATCGATGCACAATGTTATATACAAGTTTCAGGTGTACAACTAGTGAGTCACAATTTTTAAAAGGTTACATTCCACTTGTAGTTATTATAAAATATTAGCTACATTCCCTGTGTTATACAATATAGCCTCATAGCTCATTTCTTTCTCTCTTTTTTTATAATGATTTCAATAGACCTTTATTATCCTGTACTGTTTTCTAGGAGTCTCTGCCATAGAGCTTTCACTTTAGACTTTTTTAAAATTTGCATTTATGTCAGACATAGTAGTTTGTACTTCTTACTCCCCCTACCCCTATCTTGTCTCCCCCTTCTCTCTCCCCTCAGACAATTCCTAGTTTATCTTCCATATCTGTGAGTCTGCTTCCTTTTTGTTTTATTCACTAATTTATATTTTGGATTCCATAAATAAGTGATATCATGGTTTGTAGTTATGTTTTACTGAATGTACTGAAAGGGCTGCATGTATTTTCTTATCCTAAGGGCTTAAATGGGATGAGATGAAATAGCAGTTTTAAGAAGGGGTATCTAGCTAGGTGAAGGCTTAAAGAGATGCTTTTGGTGTGCCCACTGTGGGATGCATGGCTTCTCTTATGTGATCTCATTTACTTTTGTTTTCCAAATGACCACTGAGGGAACTATGAACACTTTACAGATTCAAACTTGGACCCTTTGTCTTCAAACAGGGCAGAGCCAAACTGGGAACCCAGGGCCTGTGCACTTTCCACTGGGCCCGTTTCCCTAGCTTGGGTTCCGTATTTCCCCCGTGCTTTGCTTCCAGGTTAGCCAGAGCCAGTGGAGGACAGTGGATAAGCATGGACCCTGAAGCCACACTGCCTGCATTTAAATGTCTATCCCATGTACCACTTGGGCTCTGTGCCTGTTTATTTGTGAAATAGAAGAGAATGATAGTTGCTATGGGAATTAATATTGTAAAACACCCAGTAAACATTACACAGGTGTTTACTAAATAATAGGTAAATTCTGCTGGATTTCTTATCTTTCTGCTATGCTCAGTACTTAAAGGAAAGTAGATATTGTCTTTAGGCCTTCCCCTAGGGGCCAGCTCTATGGAAACAGAAGTGTGTATAGATGTTAGAGTTCCTTCTTACATGGAAGGTTTGGGCCAGACAGATAATACATTTTCACTAAAATGTTACTCAGTTTCCCTGGTGGCTTAGCCATGAAAAATCCACCTGCCAATGTAGGAAACAGTGGGTTTGATACCTGGGTCAGGAAGATCCCCTGGAGAAGGAAATGGCAACACTCTCCAGTGTTTTTGCCCATGGGAAATCCCATGGACAGAGGAGCCTGGCAGGCTAGTCCATGGGGTTGTAAAAGAGTCGAACATGACTTAGCGATTGAACAAAAAGAAAAAAAATAGTCACTTAGCTGGCCAACCCTCAAATGGTGTTCTTAAGCAAAATCTAAGTGCTTATAAGACTTGCATATAGCTACATACAGCTTTTTTTTTTTTTTTTTTTTTTTAAATTTTGCTGTGTCATGTGGCATGCAAGATCTTAATTCCCTGACCAGGGACCGAACCTGTGCTCCCAGCAGTGGCAGTGTAGAGTCTTAACCACTGGACTGCTGGGGAGGTCCCCCACAGAGCTTTAATCAGGGTGAAAAATTCCAATGTTTGTACTGAAATAATCAGATGAAGGATGGCAAAATAATCTAATTATTTAGTCTTTATAAGTTGAGAGGGCTGAGCTAGATGACTCCAAATACATATGATCTTTGTAGTCATTAAGCTTCTTGATTTAGTCATCCAGCTCTGACCTGGAATGTATGAATAGATGCTAATGTGCTTAGATTAAAGAACAGAATGATACAACAGATGAAAATCCTCAGGTGTCTTTTGCCTGATTAAAGTTCCGGAGGCTGCCTATCTGGCACATAGAAGCAACCACAAGATTGCAGAGATCTTCGGTTATAGCTTTGTGTCCTTTTGTCCACGAGTCACCATGACCCTTTATCCCCATGTTGAATAGATCGATGACCTCGGTGCCATACTGCACCTCAGAGGTTACTTTTTAAATGAAGGAATTAGGACAATGCTGTTATCCCTCATGGGCAGGTGACCTGCCCAGGATGTTATCCTCATCCAGTGTAGACTCAGGGACAACACAATCTGTCTCAGGAAACCAACAATTTCACATGTCCAGTATTGTCAACAACTGAAGATTAACCTTTGCTGCTTGCTTGTAGGAATGACAGAGGAGCTGAAAGTGTTCAGAGTCTGAGGGGTAAGCACACTGAAAAAGATAGTGTTTCTCACTCTGGGAGAGGGTTTTATATCAATCTGAGAAAAGCATTTGAGTAATTGTAATCGAGCATCCTGGGCTCAAGCTAGACCTCTCGTGGCTCATCCACATGATGGATGGATAGTGAGCACTGATTGGAGAATCAGTACCTTCTGAAGAGGCAGCTGTCGAAGGTTCTCACCCTGGCAATTATCTGAAAATTGTCTTGGTTGATGAGATTATGCTGCTGAAAAGCAAACAAAACTGAGGCTGTTGAGCTTATCAGGAAAGTGTTTTCCCTTTGTATTGTAGAGTAGGTGCCTATGGGAGCAGAGAAACACTGGGGTGCCCGTCTGACTCTCGTTTGCATCAGGCATTGCTAATTTTGGAAGTGTTTGGGACCTTAGGCTCAGAAATTTCCTTATTTAGCCATTTCCCCCCACTGGGAAGATCCTGTTGTAGTGATATCTCTGTGTTTAGTTTTCCAAGTACTGTTGACCCTTGAACAACTCAGAGGTTACGGGCACCAGACCTTCCATGCAGTCTAAAATTTAACAGTTAACAGCCAGCCCACCATGTATGCGATTCCACATCTGCAGGATTCAACCAGCCCTGGATCATGGAGTCCTGTAGTATTTACCATTGAAAAAAATCCACATATAAGTGGACCCATGCAGTTCAAACCCTGTGTTACTCAAGGGTCAAATGTAGTTGGAATTCTTGACAATAACCCAACAGAATGCTGCTGCTAGTAGTAGATCTTATCTATCATGTGGGAAAAGAAGAAAGGCAATGTTGTGTATTGGTTAACAGCTGGGCCCTGAAATAAAACTCCTGGATTCAATTCTTCATTTGCAAGCTTTGTGATTTTGAGTAAATTAACCTTTCTGGGCCTCAGTGTTCACATTTATAAAATGGAAATAGTAAGTGTTCCATCCATGTTAGCTACTGTTGTTAACATTGTCGTCAGTTTTATTAGCTGACCAGTGACTCCAGGAAGAATCAAGGTCTGTTGTATCCATACGTCAGCTCCTTTATGGGCCCTTCTCACATCAAGTATGATGAGTGAGATACGTGAACCAAACATCCCAGTGGCCTGAGACATTTCCTGCTTATGACTTCGATTTTTCTCGCCAACAGCACAGTGAGTACAATGAGTACAGGTGATTTCATTCCTTCTCATGGATATTTTTTCCCTAGTTCTTTATCTGGGAAATCAAGGTTTTCTGGCTTACCATTCTGAAAAGATAAACCTTTATTGATTTTTTTTTTCCATTACCACAGGCTGTTAGCTAAGAGATCTTGATCTGTCACAAATGAAGGAATTTGCCCCAACATTCTTGAAATCTTCTGACCAAGGCAATACTTACTCTTAATTAAGATAGTGCTCTGGAAGAGCAGGGATCCAAGAGTTACGTCCCTGTGTTGAGAAGAAAGGACCAAAGAGAAAACTCTGAGACTAGACTTTTGCAGAGCAGCTCAGCTGGTTGGGAATTGGCTTTGTTTAATGGTCAGCTCCTCAGAAGATTTTCCTCAGCTGAGTGGGCTTGGTGGGGCACTAGTTTGAGCATGTTGCTTAGCAACGAGATTTTGTGACACCCAGTTCTCAAAGAGTCAAGCAACCCACCCCTTGCCTGCCCTCCACCAACCCTCAGCTACCACCCTGAGCCTCCTATTCTATTAGACAATCGAGTGTGTGCTGGAGGGAGGGACCAGAGACTGGGGGTGAAGTTTAATCATTGAACTGAGCAGCCCGCAAGTATATAATCTGTAGCACCTAGTGCCCCGGAAGCCTCCAGGCTAGACTGGAAGTGGGCAGCTCTCCAGAGACGTGGGTGTAACACTGCACAGAAACCTCTGCTCACCTCAGGAGAAACCAAACTTGGAGAAAATGTTTGCGGTACACTTGTTGGCGTTTTACTTCACCAAGCTGAAGGAGGATCAGATCAAGAAGGTAAGCACTCTCAGAGCTGAGAGATACCTGGTTCTGTCTTCCCTGATAGAGTTAACTGACCCCTACACAGGAAAAGATTTAAGAGAGCTTATTAGCATAGGCACAAGGCACACAGGAGAGGATTAAAAAAAAAAACTCACAGAGGGGGACAAAGAGGTAAATCTCCCATCAGCTGTACATTGCATACTGTCCTGAGCCTTCAATTTCGCTCAAAAATTCCTGGCAGACACCAGATGGGAAGGGGATGAGGAGAAGGTCTGTAAAAAGCCCGGAGATGATTGTGTTTAATGTGAGAGATGTTTAGGAGGGAGGGCTACAAAGGAGAATAATTTTGTTTTATTTTTTTAAAGAATTTGAGAACTTTAGAAGTAATTCACATGATTCTTCACATGCTTGAAAAGTATAAATGCAAACACCAAAAAGGGTGTGAGATTCCACATATAGTAATCAAAATATAAATTATTGGTATGTGCTGTTTGCCAGGGGTGTGTGTGCTATTAATGATGTGCATTATTTTGCCACTTTGCCCAAGAAACCTATCTATGAAACTGATTCCAAGGTGGGCTGATTAAAAGTTGCCAAGGCTGGAGGCCAACAGCATTCTCTCCTGGCAGCTTGGAATGAGGCCGGCCTGCCACTCTAGCCACACCAGTGGCAAGGCTCTGAGCACAAAAATTGCTCAATTTATAGATACCAGAGGTCCTCCCAGCAGGTCAGTTCAGTTCAGTCGCTCAGTCGCGTCTGACTCTTTGCAACCCCATGGACTGTGGCACGCCAGGCTTCCCAATTCCCGACTTTCATCACCGACCCCTGGAGCTTGGTCAAACTCAAGTCCATCAAGTTGGAGGTGCCATTGAATCATTTCATCCTCTGTTTTCCTCTTCTCCTTCTGCCAGTAGGTTGGTTTAGCCAAGATTACCCAGGTATTTAAGGTGGAGTAGGGATTAAACCCAAGCCCCTGACTCCTCTTCCAGCATTCTTTTCATTGTATCATGATGCTTCCTAGCCTTTCAAACTGAAAGCAAGGAAGCATGGCACCTTTGGGCAGCCCTCCTGCACTGGGTGAGATAACCTCCCTCCCTACATTCATTAGGGAGCTGGCTTGCAGGTTGCAGCAAATCTTAAAATATTGTAAATCAGTCAGAGTTAAGTTATCTGACTTTTCCTTTGTCAATTAGATTCATGGAGCCCTCTGCCAGCTTAAGGAGGGGGGAAAGTGCTAAACAGCACTGCTTAAGAATTCATTTACTTCTTGGTCAAGATGCGAGCTGCATGGTGTCTCTCCAGTCCCCAAGGGGAGTCTTTGCAACCTCTGTACCTCCAGTTCTAGCAAATGAGTTTCGTTTCCTTGGGCCCTGTTGTGGTGGTTTACCTTTAGTCACACCCTGGAATCAGGCTGGACATGTTTGTCCACCAGCCCAGGTGCAGGCCCAGGAGGCAAGGTACGCAGCCTCCAACAATTTCTTCTCAGTCCTTCTGGGAGGAGGATTGGTGTTTGTCAAGGCCTGGAGGTGACCCTTCTCTCTCTGGGGAGAGAGTTAAGAGTGAGGTGAGCAAGGATAGTCAGGAACATTTTCCAACCACCTGGACTGAGTGAGCAGCAGGTGTCTGGCATAGCAAGGTTTTATGAGCTGCTTGGATGAGTCACAGGTTCAGAGAAAAAACAACTCATTCACCGTCCTCATGGTGACAATACATCTGGTCAAAAGGCGCAGGCTCGTTCTCCCTCCTGGTCAAGCAGCCAGTCTTCTCCAGAGTTTCTGTGCTTCACGCCTTGAGAGTTGTCAAGATCCTGGGCCCTACTTGCCCGCAAGTGTTAGTATTCAGAACCTGGGGTGATTTTTGAAACCTGCTTATACCAGTATTAAAATGAAAACAAAACAGAAAGGAAGAAGAAAGGGAAAGAGAGAGAGAGGGAAGATAAGAGAAAGGAGAATCCATGCTTACGGCTGCTTGTCCAATTCCATGCATTGGCATTATTTGACCTAGTGATAGCATTGAGCTGAGTTTGGTCACTGACCTGCAGATTGTACATTCATAAGAGAAGGACTGGCTAGGGTTTTCTATGTGTACTTTTTACAGTTTAGTAAGTCAACATTGCAAAAAGTGGAGATGTTACCTTTGGTCCCATCCTTCTCATAAACACTGTCATATTTGCCATGTGGAAGACTTTGCAGCCTTTTTTCACAGTGGATGTTTTTATAGTTATATGGTGCATATTGTTCTGGACCTATGTCCTTCACTTACTGTTATATTGTAACCACGTATATAGATTTCACCATAACTATCATTTTAATACCTTCCTAATATTCTGTTGAGGCTTTCCTGGTGGCTCAATGGTAAAGAATCCACCTGCCACAATTAAAAAATAAATAGAATTTAAAAAAAAGAATCCGTCTCCCAATGCAGGAGATGTGGGTTCAATTCTGGGTCAGAAAGATCCCCTGGAGAAGGATATGGCAGCCCACTACAGTATTCTTGCCCAGAAAATTCCATGGACAGAGGAGCCACTGGGCTACAGTTCATGGGGTTGCAAAAGAGTCTTAGTGACTAAACAATAACAATATTTGATCAAGTTGGATATGCCATAATTTAAACTTCCCCATCTTTTTGGACATTCAGCTACTTTCACAAACATTTTTTGCCAATTAAAATATTGCTGTGTTAAACATAGGCATGCATTTAATATTCTCCATATTTGGGATTGTTTCCTAACGGTAGGTTTCCAGAAGTGAAATCACTGGGTCCAAGAGTTGAACCATTTTATGACTCTCGATTCGTAATATGGGACCTTTGGACTAAGTGATCTGTGAAGTCCCTTCCAGCTCCCACATTCTGTAATTCAGCAGCTTTGAGCTTACATTTTTGAATTTGCTCTTTCTATGTTAAATGTGCTACTTGTTGTTTCTTTTGTTTAGAAAGTATCTCATGTCACGTGATTTGTGAGTCACTCCAAGAGTAGACTTGGTTTTCTGAACTCAAGCGCCTTCCTTGGCGCCTACAATGTGTGTTCCTGGTTATACAGTCCTCAAATCACCTGTTTGGGTTTAAAATATAGCCTTTTTGTCCCAAGGTAGGTTTCATTCTTCTTTTCTAGCTGCTTTACCAGGGGTTGTGGAAGATAAAAAAATATATACAAAACAAGAAAGCCATGCTAGTTGACATTTTTTTTTGACATAACTTTAACTTATTGAAACAGCAGGAGTAGTAACCCCAAGTCCTGAATGACTCTTTTAAACGTCAGCTGGCAAACGACTGCCAAAGGGCCTCAAAACCATTACTCACAAAGGATGATGCTATGGGAATGCCTAGAGAAGCTCATTATACTCTGGGGATGGGAAGAAATGAGCAGTAGGTTGAGGGCCACTGTCTGAAGGGCCTTGGGGTGGGAAAGGAGCACGTTTAGTTCCTGAGGGGCACGTCTCACCCTTCTCTGAGCCC
Source organism: Budorcas taxicolor (assembly GCF_023091745.1). Lineage (NCBI taxonomy): Eukaryota > Metazoa > Chordata > Mammalia > Artiodactyla > Bovidae > Budorcas > Budorcas taxicolor. Next base: position 20,156,899 of record NC_068914.1, on the reverse strand, counting down.
CAGTTACTTGGGTCATGTCCTTTCTGTCGGTTGTCTCCTTGTCTGTTGCTGTGCCAACCAATTAGTCATAAACAGACTCCGAGTGAACAGAAAGCCCTTAATGAAGCATGACCTGGTTCCATCCTATCTCCTCAAATATGCTGAAAGCCCAATTGTCCTCTTTTGTTAATGACTCTCTGATGGTCTTCTGACCTCTTTCTGGCCCTCAGGCCCCCAAAGCTATGGACCACTTCACTGGCTTAGGACTCCATACTGGCCCTGGACTGAACTGAGATGCCTGCCCTCTAGGCTTGGCTGAAGGCTGGGTACCTGTCTTATGATAAAGGTCATGTGACCCCTGGCTTTGGTGTAATTTGTCTGTTGGACTTGCGGGTCCTGCACAAAGCTTTGAAGCAAAACCAGGCCATTGGAGTGAGGAACGTGGAGGAATTGGAGTCCCAGTGCTGCCCCTGACATACAGCTCTCCTAATGGCTCTGAGCCTTGGAGTCCCCATCTCTCAATTAGGAGCCATCATTCTGGCCTTACATGGCTGCCTCAAGGGGCTTCCCTGGTGGCTCAGACGGTAAAGAATCTGCCCACAATGCAAGAGACTCAAATGGATATCTTGGAGATTAGATGAGGTATCATACACAAAAGCATTTTTTAGACTGCAACTGATGTTCTTAGCCTTAAGGAAAAGTGTGGGGAAGCAATTCCTGCAGGAATGTGCCCAGATCAAGCCTTCTTGTGACCTGGATGAATAGCGAGGCTGTTCAGTATATAAAGCAGGGTGGCAATACAGGATGCCTGTCCCACTGTCCCAGCGAGCCCTGGGAATCCAAGCCACGCCACCAAGTGACTAGTGTTAGCATGGGAAAGGAGGTAGTAAGATGTGACTTCCTACTTTAAAATGGACTGTGTACAGCAAGAATAACTTTTATATCTTTCCTCCATTGGGGCATCTGTCTTTTGTCCCAATTTTCTGATTATGTGAGTGACATCACTCATTTCCAATAGCAATTTGAGCTGGCTTTAAAAATCAAACTTCGTCTTGGTTAGAACAACCTCAGTTAAAAAGGAAATTTAAAGTATTGGACTTCAGAGATTGTACTTGGAAACTGAATTTGGCTTTGAGCTTCCTAGCAGCCCATAAACAAGGGGAGACATGTAAATAGCTAGTATTATCATTGCATAAAAGAAAGCTTCCTGTTTTGGAATTTAAGGTTCAATCTATAAGCAAGTCTCTTCCAGTGGAGAGGCAATGGGAAAATGGTGAGGACATTTTCCCATTAGGGAATTAGAAACTGAGTCCTTCTTGTTTTTGCCCCTCTATTGTCCCATCAGAAAAGTGGGGGGACCATTTTTCCCTCAGGGTTTGTCTTTCAGGGGGAAAAGTCCCTACCCCTCATCCCTCAGTTTTCCATTCAATTCTGTTCTTCTAAGCTCAGTGAGGGGTCAGGCAAGGGCCCTTTGGGGATCCACATCAAGAAGCTGTCCCAGGGACTTCCCTGGTGGTCTAGTGGTTGAGAGTCTGTCTGCCGATGCAGGGGACATGGGTTCAGTTCGTGCTTCGGGGGGATCCTGCATGCCGTGTGGCGGCTGAGCCCATGAGCAACAGCTACTCAGCCTAGAGCCTGTGTTCCTCAAGAGAAGCCGTCACAGTGAAAAGCCTGCATGCCACAGCTGGAGAGAGACCCCTGCTCGCTGCAACTGGAGAAAGCCCGTGCACAGCAACGAAGACCTGGCAGAGCCAACAATAAATAAATCTTAAAAAGAAAAAAAAAAAAAGAAGAAGAAGCTGTCCTGAGTCAGGAATGCAGCTTTCTGCCTGGAATGGGAATTAACAGCCTTGAGTGGAGGGCAGGTGCCCCCAGCAGCCAACCCTGATCAACTCTGCACCCTGTTCCAGGTGGACAGGTTCCTGTATCACATGCGCCTCTCTGATGAGACCCTTTTGGACATCATGGCTCGCTTCCAGGCAGAAATGCAGAAGGGCCTAGGGAAGGACACCAACCCCACAGCCTCGGTGAAGATGCTTCCCACCTTCGTCAGGGCCATTCCAGATGGCTCAGGTGAGTGAGGCTGGGGGCGGCCGGGGACACTGCTCCCCCTGGCTCCCTTTTGGCTGATGGGTACCTGAAATTGTCTCCTGTGTCCTGGCTTACCTCTCCAAGCCCTCTCTCCACATTCCCCTCCCACCTTCCCGACTCCAGTAATGTTCCATATCAAAAGTTTTGAGCCAAAGTTCAAATACATCTTGCTTTCTCCCTGCCTGCCTTGGCCCTACGTATTCTGTGCCCTCTCCTGCTAGAGCATCCCAACACTCTTCCCCTTATGAACACCAACCTGGCCTTTCCACCTTAGTGCAGAGATCACTGACTCCACCTGGGAAGCATCCCCATGCTGGGTTAGGTGCTTGTCACCCTGCTGTGTATGGGAGTCTCCCCACTGGACCAGTGCTCCCTGAGGGCGGAGTCTGCATCTTCTTCACCACAGTGCTCTGAGCGCTGCATAGTCCTGGATGCATGCTAGGCCTGAAATGTCTGCAGAATGGATAGTAAATGGCATTTCACTCCTAAGTGCCTAGGTTCTGTGCCACAGATAGCAAGTAGTGGAAGATAGTATAGTGGAAAAAATATTAAATGGTAGTTGAGGAAACCTGAGTTCTAGACCCAGGCCTGTCATTCATCAGAGACCTTTGGCAAAATGTTTAGCTTTGATTTTTTCTACCTGTAAAATGTGTTCTCTCTTGGTGCTGTAATAAGTTAGCACATACTTTGTAGCTCTAAACAACACACATTTATTCTCTTGCAGCCCCGGAGGTCAGAAGTCTGAGATGGGTCTATAATCAAGGGCTATCATCAAGATGTGGCTGAGCTGCGTTCCTGGTGGAGGCTTTAGGGAAGAGTCTCTCTGTTTCCTCGCATTTCCCAGCTTTTCCTATGTTCCCTGGCTCATGCCCTTCCCATCTTCAAGCCCCAGTGTAGCATCTTCAGATCTCTGACTCTGACCCTTCTGCCTCCCTTTCCATACTTTAAAACCCTGTGATTACATTAGGCCAACTGATGAGCAATATTGATTCTATCGGCAACCTTCGTTCCTTCTTGTCACAGAACCTAATATATTCATAGGACCCATGATCAGGATGTAAACATCTTGTAGGAACTGTTATTTTGCCATCAAACTGCTTTACTCTCAGCCTCTGGGTAAAGCCATAGGAAGGAAAGAAATTGGTATCTACTACACACCTCCTCTGGTCATGGGGTGCTAGGGACTCACTGTCTCATACAATCCCCATAAGAACCCCATGGTGGAGCTCTTATCCCCAAGTCAGATGAAAGCAGTGAGGAACAAGGGGCTCCCCCGAATGTCAGAGTCCCAGTGCTCCAACCAAGCTCCAGCAGGGGCTTTGGGGCTTTCAAGGGAGCAAGGACTAAAGTTTAGGAAGCGCTCAGGGATATTTGATTGGATTAGCAGGGCTCTGGGCCCCTCTGGGAGAACACCTAGGCCAAAGTTGCTTGACTCTGCCATTTGAGAGGCTCCTGGGAACTGTGATGGGAAAGACCCATTCCCTTGCTGGTGGGGGTTGTGCAGCATAGGCTCTGTACCACATGGAGAAACACAAGCTCTGAAGAGAGACAGTCCCGCTTTGAAATCTCTGCTGAGTTCTGACACTGCTCTTTGAGAATGCTGAGAAGACTGTGGTCCTTGATGGGTCCTCTGGGGCCATTCAGAGAAGCACCTGAGTCCTGAGGGGTGTGTGTGCTGGAGAGCACCAGCTCAGAGTCCTCCTGGATTCCAGTGCTTTGTCTCTTCTTGTAGAGGTGTGTCCCCAGAAGCAAGGGGAAGCGGCCTTCGATGGTCTGGAGAATGCTGGCTGCTTCAGGAAGGTTTGGAAGTGAAACTGACCAAGTTTTAGAAATTACCTCCTCATCAGGCCAGGAGATGCCACCTCCTGTCTTCATGGTCTCCTCAGAGCCTCTCACTATACAATCGGTCTCACCAGGGATTCTGCTGCAGTGAGGTCCCTGGGCCCAGAGTCTTTGTGGAACCATATGCCTTTGTCAAGTCCCAGAACCACTGTACCCCTGTTCTCATTAGTAAAAGAGATGTGGCCATTTTGTCCACCAACTTGTAGGTTTGGTAGCATCAGATGAGGTCATGTACAAGGAATGCTTGAAACTCTCCAAAATGTCCCAAGTGCTATGGAGCTCCTCTGAGCTCCTGGTCTGATTTTAGGATTATTTCCTAATCTCTTGGGACCTCCATTTCTGAAATGTGTGCAGTTTCCAGAAGAAATCCATCTGCATTGGCCCATTCTCTAGTTTCCCCTCCTTCATCTGAACCTGTCTGAGGCGGGTAACCTGATAGAGCCTTCGTTACCTCCCAGCTGTCAGTCAGGGAGCTGCGCTTGACTGTGCTTACAAGAGCCTTAAAAGCATGGTTGTCATTTGTGCCTTCTCCTCCACCAGTCACAAGGGAAGGGGGACAGGAAGTGCCCATCTTGTGATTTGAATGTGTCAGCGATTCTTTAGGCCTCTCTTCTTGACCTCTGCCTCCAGGCAGCCTCCTAGGCCGCCTGGAGGCTGAGCCTTGTGGGTGAGACCAGCAGCCTCTGTGTTATCAGCTGAGGGCCCCAGATGTCTGCACTGGGGCAAAGGTTCCACACTTGCCTAAGCATAAGACTCACCCGGGCTAACTCCTGGGGACTTCCTTGGTGGCTCAGATGGCAAAGCGTCTGCCTACAATGCAGGAGACCTGGGTTCAATCCCTGGGTTGGGAAGATCCCCTGGAGAAGGAAATGGTAGCCCACTCCTGCACTTTTGCCTGGAAAATCCCATGGATGGAGGAGCCTGGTAGGCTACAGTCCATGGGGTCACAAAGAGTCAGACACAACTGAGCGACTTCACTTTCACTTCAATGGGGTAATTCCTAAATATACAGTTTCCCAGGCTTCTCCCCTTGGAGATCGTGAATCTCCAGAAATCTACTCATTCAGTCCCTGTGCACCTTTGGGAGATGCTGTGCTAGAGAGTGGAGAAGGAACAGGGGCACAAGCCAGACACAGCGCAAGCCAGGGCAGGAAAGCCCAGTGTCTACAGTTTCAGCCTACCATGTGGCCACTTTGGCTACCAGCTGACCTCTGGTGTGCAAAATGCTTCCATTTCTGTTTTTACCACCTAGTAGCAATTTCCCTCTGTGTTTTATTTCACATTTTACAAGGAATGAATCTGAATGGCTAGCTGGTCCCTTAGATTCAGGCAGCTGTGTCTAGGGTCACATGGTACCAAAAAAAGGCCATTTGAGTGACCAGATTGATGTGCATGGAGTTTCATTTATACATGCCTTGGGTATATGTCATGAAGTATGCCTGGTACACGCAGCCAATTTTCCAGCACAGTTAATTTTGTATGAAGACTTGTTGGTTCAAGGGTCTGCACACATGAGCTCCCATCCCATATCTGTAGCTGATGCTAAAGACACTGGCAGGGTCCTAGGCAGGAATTCTGGCTGGATGGATTGACATCAGGGTGGGCCGCCTCACCCCAACACATGTGTCATTTCTACCTTCTTATTAATAGCATCTGTCTTATACTGGGCTAGGTCACGTTACATTTTCTCCTTTTGGAATGACTCTGCCCCAAAATATTAAGCATCCTTGGCTCCTTAAGGGCCAGAATTAGGTGTTTGCCTCCCTTCCCTCCTAGAGTATTTTCTCTCTGTCCATGAGACTGAGGCTTGTATGAAGCTGGATTCTCTTCCCTGAAATCCTCCTGTCTTTTCTGCCTTATTTGAATTTTGTGAAGTATCAACTCTGGTTGTGGTGGTTGTGGTGTGCTAGAATAAGCTCCATCCTCAAGGCTCGTTTCTTTCTTTCTTTCTTTTTTTAAAATTTTTGGTTGTGCTGGGTCTTTTGCTGCCTGCAGGCTTTCTCTAGTTATGGTGTGCAGGCTTCTCACTGCAGCATTTTCCCTTGTTGCGGAGCACAGGCTCCGCATGCATGGGCTTCAGTAGTTACCGTGTGTGCACAGGCTCAGCAGTTGCGGTGCCTGGTCTTAGTCTCACTGCAGCATGTGAAATCTTCCCAGACCAGGGATTGAACCTGTGTGGATTCAATCAGCAGGCGGATTCTTATCCACTGTACCACCAGAGAAGTCTCTCAAGGCACATTTCTATTACCACCTGCCTAAAGTGCATTCACATTTCCCCTCTCCCAATGAACACATTTATTCCCCACAGGATGGCTCAGTGGGCAGGGGTGAGGCGGCAGAGGCAGGCAGACTTGGGTCACACCCCAACTTTGCCCTTCACTGGGAGGGTGCAAATCAACAGTCACACTTCTAGAGTCTTGGCACATGGGCATACCTGGCTTGTGAGGGTGTGAGATTTCATGTTTATCACAGTCCAACTTCTAATGCAGAGCTTGTGTATAGCAGACTCTCAGTAAATGATAACTTTGGGGGGTTTATATTTTTCATAGAAAATGGGGAATTTCTCTCCCTGGATCTTGGAGGATCCAAGTTTCGAGTCTTGAAGGTGCAAGTCTCTGAAGAGGGGAAACGACATGTCCAGATGGAGAGTCAGTTTTACCCAACGCCCAATGAAATCATCCGAGGGAACGGCACAGAGGTACCAAGACCGGGGGCTCTGTGAAGGTGGTCCTCGGTAGCAAGTTTCTGGATGACCTTAGCCCTGTGTCCTATGCTTTCTTTCCCCTGTAGCTGTTTGAGTACGTAGCTGACTGTCTGGCAGATTTCATGAAGACCAAAGAATTGACGCAGAAGAAATTACCTCTTGGCCTAACCTTTTCCTTTCCCTGCAAACAGACTAAATTAGAAGAGGTAAGACTGGTGCAAGGGAGGGAATAGGCTGTGTAGGATTTGGGTTTGGAGCTGGAGAATGTAGCATGTGAGGGGATCAGGCTGGGAACGGGAAAGATCAGCAGGAGTTTTCTTGGTTGCTTTTTCTTTGTTTTTAAACAGCGAGGTGGACACGTGAGGCAGAGAAGATGGTGACACGGCTGCCTTGAGTTTACATTTACCCTGGGCACAGCACAAGGAAGGAAATGTTTTCACCACCAAGCTCAGTAGTTCTCAGACCTTGGTTTAGTCAGAACCCCTGGAGGGCTTGTTAAACACAGATTGCTGGGCCCCAGGCAGGAGTTTCTTAACCAATGGAGCCTTAGATTTGTATTTTTAATAGTTACTGGGTGGTATGGATGTTGCTGGTCTGGCGACCACACTCGGAAGCACCGACATAGTTCACTAGAATAAGAAGGGGGAGGCCGGGGGAGTCTCCTTCTACAGTGAGCCCTTAGGAGGAGGGCTGAGGTGGGGTCACTGGAGGGACAGCGTTACTGAGCAGACCTGGCCTCTGGGATGCACTCTTAGCTGTGCAACTAGCCAGCTGGGCACTCGGGTAATCCACCTCTCTGTGCCTCAGATTATCAGTTTGAAGATGGGGAGAAGATAAACCTGATCTTACGTGAATCTGTGAAAATAAATAAAGGGCCATATAACAGGACAGTGAGCTTTCTGGGGCCAGGAGGCTATTGTTTTGAATCAGCTCTCCTGCCTGGGGTGATGGTCCCTGAGCTCTTGCTGCCCAGACCGGTCATGGCCCCCAGCTCACAGCCAATTCATGGACCCACCTTGACTTGGGATGTGTTTGATGTTGTTGCCTTGAGATGTTTATTGATTATGGGATAGTGGAAAGGGAGTGGGTTTTCACATTTAATAAACCTGGCTTGGAACCATGGCTCAGGACATGTTGTGTCCTCTGGGCAAGTTACTTAACTTCTTGGGTCCCTTTTTTTCTTATCTGTAAAACAGGGACACTGTCTCCTCACTGGGCTGAAGTGACGCTTAGACAAAGCCTCTGTAATGTGCTGAGCACTGTGCCTGGTGCATCGATGGTAGCTTCAAAGTTTTAATGAATGTCCCTATACAACTTGTCTCTTCATGCTTTTGTATCTTCTCCCTCAACTGAACAGATATTTCTGGAGGGCAGGCACTATTTTATATTGTTCTTCCTGTCCATTTCTAGGGTCTCAAGCACGGTGTCTTATATTTAATAGCTGCTTGATAACTATCTGACAATTGAAATGTGCAATCAATCATTTACTGGATTCCATTGAATGGGAATTTACTATCACCTATCGATACAGGATATGGGCTGAGGTTTACTGATTAGTTATTTTCTAAAGAAAGAATTAGGAGGAAAATAGTGTAAAGGTTTCAGGGAAGTTAGAAGAGGCCAGGTGGAGCTTTGCTTCTCTTTGCACGTTGAAAGGACAGAGTTCCCACAAGTCAGTAGGGAAAGTGGGGGGAGTCAGGAAATCAGGCCTCAATTCTCCAGATAGTTAAACACCTCTTATTTGAGTTTAGGAACAGCGACCTTAAGCGCTGGAGTGGATTGCCAATTTCCTTCTCCAGGGGATCTTCCCGACCCAGGAATCGAACCCGGGTCTCCAGCATTGCAGGCAGACGCTTGACCATCTGAGTCACCAGGGAGGCCCTAAGAAGAAGGAAGATTAGGATAATGAAGATAGACTATACCTCAGATTTTTACACTTGTACTGTGTTGAACTCTCCATGTGTATAACCTCATTAAAATCCCAAAGCAATCATATGAGGCAGATAAAATTATTTCTATTTTATATTTGAAGAAACTGCAGTTCAGAGAGGTTAAGAGACTTATCCAAGGCCACACAGCCAAGAATTGCTCAGCCCAAGCTCACAAACTCTCTGACCACACTGATTTTCCAAAAAGACACAGTTCTAGAAAGTTGTTTAAAATGCCAGCAGGGGACTCCCTGCTGATCCAGTGGTTTATTCTCCCTGTTTCCAGTGTAGGAGGAGTATAGGCTTGATCAGTGGTCAGAGAACTAAGATTTTTTACATGCTGTGTGGCATGCCACACACCCCCCGCCCAAAAGTAAGTAAATAAAATTGTTTTTTTAAAAAATACCAACAGGTGCCTGAAAGCATTTGACCCATTTTGTGTTGTACACCAAGGAGAGTTTTCAGATGACATTTAAACTAGGCAAGGGTGGCTTGATTATATCAAGTAAAGGTGAAAATATTTCTCTTCAAACTCTAGTTGAATTACTTGAATTTTGTAAAATTTCCTCCCAGGCTGCCTTTCAGAGAAGTCTAAAGGAGAAAAGTTTCAGTCACAAGGAAATGAATTAGTAATAACAACCAAGAGTGGGCATAGCTGTTTAACCACGATTCTGCTGCATGCAAATTTGTGACATGAAAATAAGGGCTTTGGAGAAGGTGGAGTCTGATCAGCCATGTAGGTACAGAAGGAGGTGGGAAAGGGAAGACTTCCTGAAGGGGTGTGACTGAGGAGGATTCTTTGTGATACTAAAAAATGATTAAAGAAGACCAGGGCATTGGACTTAAAGGAGAAGGTCATTTTGTTGTTGTTTTGTTTATTTAAATGAGGAAACAGAAAAGTCTTAAAGAAAAATTTCTCTGTGTGTATGTGTGTTTCTGATGATAAAATGGCAATATTTCTTAAAGGTAGGGGAAAAAAGAGAGAGAAAAGAGGGTTGGAATTGAAAACTTTAAAGAAGCCTCTAATCTCAACCTTCAGAGACACCCACTACTAGAATCATTGGGTTTTCCTTGCAGTCATGAAAGTGTTAGTCACTCAGTCGTGTCTGACTCTTTGGGATCCCATGGACTATAGCCTGTTAGCCTCCTCTGTCCATGGAAATATCCAGGCAAGAATACTGGAGTGGGTAGCCATTCCCTTCTCCAGGGGGTCTTCCTCAACCAGAGACTGAGCCTGGGTTTCCTGAATTGCAGGTGGACTCTTTACTGTCTGAGCCCCTTGCAATCGTATCTATATTGAATACTGGTGCTATGCTGTATGTACAGCTTTTTTTCCCACCTAACAATATGTCACATACATTTATTCCCCACTCCCTCATATATCTCCCCTTAACAGGTCCCACATTGTCCCTGGCATCCTATTTGAGGGGATACCACCAAACAATCTCTCACTCCTCTGTCCAGCGAGGCAGGAGTTACCATAGCCCAAGAGGGCAGAAGTTAGGGGGAGCTACCACTAGGTGGCGCTGTGGTGCAGGGAAAAAAACCTGCTCTCTAAAGTGGGGGTGGGGGGTTAGAGGGGTGTAGGGGAGGGGGTTAGTGTCAGAAACCTGCATTCCAGCTGGGCTCTCTCTTTCACTGACTATGAACTTTCACTGACTATGATACTCGGAGCAACTTCCTTCTTTTCTGAAGCTTGTCTGCTTTATTCATAAGCTGAGGGGGTGGGGCTAGTCAGGGAGTTTGTAAGTTTGGGCTCACCTCCTCTCCACTAGGTAACCTTGGGCATCTTTTAATCTCCAAGTTCTCCTTCAGTCTGAAAAATCCTGTGATTATTTGCTAGGTTAGACGTGAAACTCTTTGAGAAACACCACTTGTAAGCAGATAATTGATAATGCATATTGAGATCCACTTTTGCAAGTTGAAATTCAGTCCCCCAAAGAGTCTTACAAGGTAACATGTTGGTTCTGCTTTGTGGACCTGGCAAACTAGACATTCTGCACACATCATGTATCTACCACATTCCGGGTACTTCCATCAGAACACTCCTGAGACAGAGGCAGGGAGGTGATGTTTCCATTTCCAGATGAATAAACTGAGGCTCAGGGAGGTTAAATGACTTGTACAATGTGTTGTGAACCCAAGCATTCTGACTCTGCAGCCATTGTTCTTTCTGCCCCTGTTTATAATATTTTAAACTGCTCAGATGAGAGTAAGAAGCATGTCGAAATTATTAGAAAAGGCCTCTAAGGGAATGAAAGAATTGGTGTGACTCAACTTAAAGAGAAGGCTACAGGGGACCCACTGTAGTAAGCATGAAATTTCTGCAGCTCATTTTCAGAACTGAGTGCCTTCTTTATTTTGTCTGGATCTAATATCTTCCCCCAGGGTATCCTGCTTTCATGGACGAAGAAGTTTAAGGCGAGGGGAGTTCAGGGCACAGACGTAGTGAGCTCTCTGACCAATGCTATGAAAAGACACCAGGTAAGGAACCCATCTTGGTGTGGGGAGCTCCCCAAGTTCCGGCCCTTATCTCTTGTGGGGGTGGGGAAGGGTTGTCTTCTACTGTGCCTGCCCTTGAAGGAGAATCAGAGAAGGACTTGATCTTAAGAAAGTTCTCACTGTAGCACAGATGTGGCCAATTTGGATAAACCCTCCCGTGGGCCTGGTATGTGGCAAGTGTTCTAATTACTGTTGAAGGGTGACCCATACTTCCCTGAGGCCTCCCCAGCTGCCACAGCCTCTTCAGGGGTCTTGGTTAGACTTGATGCTGTGTGAGGCTCCAGGCCTCACCTTTCCTCTCTGAGTCATGAAAGGTCACTTTCTTTCCTGTCTGGTTCTCTCTCCCATTTTCCACACCCTACTCATTGAATATCTCTATTTGTTGGATACATTTTATAATAATTTACATACATTTTACAATAATATTAAAGCAAGCCATGCTCCTGGCTGACCTGAGTACACAAATTAACCCAATTGACTTGTTACACTGACAATGTGAGAAATATTTTGAAGTATACCCTTCCAATCTCTTTTCTCTTTAAAGTTGCTATCATAGCCTTTTGTATGTTTTCTCTTATTGTTTTCATTTTGCTTTAAAATGTTCTCCCAAACCTTGTGGGACCGTGGTGCAATGACCCTCGATGACTTGATAGAACAGGAAAGCCCTGGTGCTGCTCACGGAGAGGACTTGGCTGAGGCTGGTTAAAATGTCCCTGTGGGCGAGGACTTTGGTGTTTTCTCCTGGAGGCACCATTCCTCCTAGGATAAACATGATTCCTCAGCGTTCTTCAAGCACTGGCTGGAGTCCTGGAGATCTGTCCCTCATGCTTTCATTGCTCAGAGGCCTTCACCCATGAAACAGGAGCGAGGGTTTCATTCACTCTCAGTCTCAACTGCTCTTTTTCTCTCCTGGAACCTTAAACCTTGAGAAAGTCCTTTTTTCTTCTTCTTTTTTTTTTTTTTTTTGTAGCAATTTAAATTTTTTCTAGAAGATTATTTAACTTAATTTCAATATGCAGTCATCAGAGGAAACCGAAACAATAGAGAGGAATAACAGTGTATACATCACCCAATTGGGCCGACAACCTACATCCATACTTGAACAACACTGGGAAGTCCCGAGTAACAGCAATCTGGAGCCCCAGTTGGGAAAGGGGTCCAAGGTGGTGCATCCACATCATGGGTGAGACTTCAGATCACAGTTCTGGGGGCTTCTGCTTATAATCCCAGCCTGCAAACTACTATTAACCAGTTTTCACATAAAAATGCAGCTCTGGTTTTCCTTTAACTTTTACAATGCTATTCATTTCAACTTGTGAATCTTAAGATTCCTTAGACCCTGGGGGACTAGCGAGGTCTCCAGGGGCTTAAGAAAGTCCAAGACCCACTCCTTTTCTTCTCTAAAGTGCCACTTGACTTGCTGGTAACCACCCGTGTGCTTGCAGGCAGACATGTAGTTCTGCCAAGGTCGGAAGTCAGTCAGAGGCCTGCTCCCCTAATTTTGAATGCCAAACAAGACTACCTCCATTTTAATTTCCCTAACAGTTCTTTCCTGTTTTGCTAGTTCATCTTGAGTCACAGGTGTGTAGGATCTAGGGGTCAGCAGGAAAGTCAGAACATCTTGATTGAAGGCAGACAACTGCAGTGGAGCAAAGGCCTTATTTCTTACAGGCAGGCCCAGAGGGCAGGATCTAGTGATTCTCTCAACCAGGCACCTTCATTACTTCTGCTTCCCCTAGGAGAAGGCAATGGCACCCCACTCCAGGACTCTTGCCTGGAAAATCCTATGGACGGAGGAGCCTGGTGGGCTGCAGTCCATGGGGTCACTAAGAGTCGGACACAACTGAGCGACTTCCCTTTCACCCTGCACTTTCATGCATAGGAGAAGGAAATGGCAACCCACTCCAGTGTTCTTGCCTGGAGAATCTCAGGGACGGGGGAACCTGGTGGGCTGCCGCCTATGGGATTGCACAGAGTCAGACACAACTGAAGTGACTTAGCAGCATGGGGAAAACTAAGGGAATATCGCCTCTCTCCCACACATTGATGCCCTCTGGGACTGGTGTTCCAGCAGGACTTAGATGTGGACATCCTGGCTTTGGTCAACGACACCGTGGGGACCATGATGACGTGCGCCTATGACGATCCCTACTGTGAAGTTGGTGTCATCATTGGTAACTCAATTTGCCTTGCTCTTTGGAGGTGGGTTGAAAGGGGCTGGTTTGGGGCTTAGTTTAGGAAACACTGAGCAAATTCTGTGGGAAGAGTATTGGTATTTTCTACTTAGAAGAAGCAACATAGGGAGATAGAAAATTAATACACGCGTTCATTCAACAAGTGTTTACTGAGTAACCACTGTGTGCTGGGCCTTGGGCTCTGTGTTGGATGCTTGATGGTGAGAGTCCCAAAGATTCCTGTACTCATGAAATTTTCAGTGCAGAGGTGGGTGAGAGACCAAAAAGGCCTAAACAAATCATATTTCAGGTGGTTAGTGTGATGAGGAATATAAACCAGGGTGATGAGACTGAGAGTGAGGGTAGTGGGGTTGTGAGGTGAGACCTCACTGAGGGGTGACATTTGAGCAGGGACCTCAGTGATGAGGAGGAGCGAGCAGAGCAGAGATGGAGAGGAAGCGAATCCTGTGGCCTGTGACAGGGGAACGAGTCTGGGCTGCTCGAGGAGCCCTAAAAGGCTGAATGGTTGTGAATCAAAGCAAGAGAGGCTGAGAGTAGAAGGCCATTCGGGTGAGAAAGAGTGGCTGGGACCGGGCAGATCACCGAGGACATGGGACACAGTCCCTGGAAGGTCTTTGACTTTAAACCCACAGGAGATGAGGCACTAGAGGACTTTGGGTGGTGGATGGACAAGTGGGGTGTGCATTTTGCAAAAGCTCATTTGGTTGCTGTGTAGAGAATCAACTACTGGGGGTAAGGCCAGCCAAGAGGCCACTGCGCTCTGTGGCGCAGGACCAGGGAGACCACAGCAAAGTGGGAGTGTCTGTGGGTGGTCTCAACACCTGAGCTGGAAGGGGGCCCTCCTGGAGGGGTCCATGAAAAGGGCTGTGTGGGGTCAGTAAGGCCAAATGGACCAGATTTATAGGCTGTTCTCAAATGTCCCTTCAACCCTCCTATTCCTTTACTACTGTTGGGGAAAGTTTTCTGAATTGTTTTTTCCTAATTTGCATCTCAGTCTCCTCAGTCTGACTTGCCCAAAGAGCAGGATCTTTACATCTGGGGGTCTTGATTTGCCTTCCAGTTTCTGGAGCCCTGTATCTCAGAATGGGCCTGGCGCTTGCCCGGCATGGCACCTGCTATAGTTGGCTGTGCCTGTCTTACTGATTCTGTCTGATAACCTGCTAATTGGGTGCCAGTGTCTGTACTTTAAGCCTTTTCCAAATATTGTATTACAATCTGATTGCCTAAATCTCTTATTTCTCATGTTGCCTTTAAAATCCTGAGACCTAAATATCAGCCAGGGAAAGATACTTAAAATTAAAACAACAACAACACACACCAACAAAATAGCTTTATTGGGACTTCCCTGGTAATCCTGCAGTTAAGACCCCACATTTCCACTGCAGGGGGCACAAGTTTGGCCCCTGGTTGGCCAACTAAGATCCCACATGCCACATGTCAAGGCCAAACAAAGACAGACTATCTTTGAAGCATAGGGTTTGAAGCATAAAACCCCTCTCATTTAGGTAATAATTAGTGATTTTAGTGAATTTATAGAGTTTTGTAATCATCACCACAGTCCAGCTGGAACGTTTCCATCATCCCAATATGTCTCAAACAGGTTGTGCCTATCTGTAAGCCACTCCTCACTACTCAAGTGTTTGAGGCATTTCCTTGCAGTGAATTTATGTTTGAATAATGCATGTTGCTCTCTTATGCAATAGCTCATCACTGTCAAAGATAAGGATGTAGCTTATGCTAGGGACAATTTGCGGCAGGTATGAGTAAGGAATATTTTTAGTATCAAATAGAGAAGAGGCTAAGTAGCACAGGGGAAAGATTAAAAATATTAGTGAGTCGGTGAATTTTTGAAAACAGAAGATTCAGGTTACTCATCCTCCTCTCCGTAAATGTGCTCTGTCAGCTTTCATACATATTCATCAGGGACTTCTTCACAATTGACTCCATTCATAACAGCAGACCATTAACACCCTGACAAGTGTGGACTTGACATGTCAGCTTTATTCCTCATGAACTCCCGGGCTGGCCAAAGCTGCTTCCCTCAGCAAGAACCAGCCCCGGGAGTGGATCAAAAGCACTTTGTGGTGCATTCAGAGGACTCTCGGGCGGTTGAGGGTTTCCTCTGTCTTTGCCCAGCTGGGAGCCCTTGCGTCTGTTCGTTTTCTCTCTGCTCCCTCGTCCAGGTACCGGCACCAACGCGTGCTACATGGAGGACATGAGCAACATCGACCTGGTGGAGGGCGACGAGGGGAGGATGTGCATCAACACCGAGTGGGGGGCCTTCGGGGACGACGGGGCCCTGGAGGACATCCGCACTGAGTTCGACCGGGAGCTGGACCTCGGCTCTCTTAACCCCGGGAAGCAGCTGTGAGTACCCTGTGCTGTAATCTGGGCGTCGGCACCAGTGACTGTCCACTCACTCAGGTACGCTTTATACCTGGGAGTCTTCCTAGCTGTCACTTGTTCGCCATCACAGGGAGTTTAAGAGGCGAGGCTTATACTGGTATTTCAGTTTTACCAGATAGATGAGGAAAGGGAAGCCAAAGAAATTGAGCGATTTCTCCCAGGTCATATCCCTGATCAAATTCAATCCAGAGGCAGGGGGGATAGAGCTATGAACCTGGTGACTCAAGTCCTGCCTTTTTGGCCCATTGGAATGAATGGTCACAGAACAAATCAGTGCAGCCCGAGGAAGCACACATTCCTCATTTGTGTTTCAGGGCTCCCCTGCACCTCACTTTCTCCTAGGCCTCACCACGAAGCACCTGGTGTGAGTCCCTCCCAGCCTCAGGTCTCATGGAGACTTCCTGCACGCTTATCCCATGCTCACATGTAGTATAAGCCTTCAGGGTCTGCCCCAGCTCTAACTGTATGCTGAGCTCCCTGAAGGCAGCTACACTTGGGAATTCCTTTCCTTTCTGCACATAGTGTCTTTACACGTTGTTGCAGCTTTAAGTGTTTGTTAAAAAAAAAACAAACAAAAGTGTCTGTTGAATGAAAAAATGTTTACAACTTAAAAAAATAATCTCAGATTTATAGAAAAGTAGTGAGAATAGTACAACTTTCAAATTCCCAAATAGTAACATTCTATCTGTGTGTATATGTATATACACAGACACATAAAATATACACCTGTATAAAATATACACCTGTATAAACACGTCTCAATAAAATTATTTTTCTGAACCATCTGAGACTACAATTGCAAATGTAGTATCCCTTCACCGCTATATACTTCAGAGTATTACCTGAGAACAAGTGCATTCTCTTATACAACCAAAGTGTAACGATCAAAATTAGAACATTAGCATTTAATCAGTTCTAATATCTAAGTTATAGATCTTACTCAAAACTCACCAGCTGCCCCACTAATGTCCTTTATTTAAAAAGAAAAATTGTCCAGGCCCAGGATCACACATTACATGTTGCTGCTGTGTCTTTTAGCCTCTTTCAATCTTCTGTAATATAGTTTTGCTTTCTATGGTCTTCAAGAACACAGACCATGTATTTCACAGCAGATCTCTCAACGTGTTTTTGTCTGACGTTTCTCATGATTAGAGTCAGGCGATGCATTTTCAGCAGGACTGTCACACAAGTGGTGTGTGTCCTTCCCAGGGCATCAGATCTGGAAGCGTATAATATTTATTCAGTTCCTGGTGACACAAATTCAAATCACTTGGTTAAGGGAATATTCGAGAGGTTTTTCCACCTCAAGGTTATTCCCTTTGTAATGAATAAGTATCTGGTGAAGAGATTCTTTGAGACTATGCAATTATCCTGTGTTTCATTAAACTTTTACTCTCTAGTTTTAGCGTCCATTGATGAATTTCTAGATGCATCATTCCCTCTGAAGTTATTAGTTGCTATTCCACTGTAAGGAGTACTGTAAGGAAGAGCTAGCTCCTCCACTTACTTCCGTATACTAATAGGGATTCTTTTATAATTTAATGTTATAATTTTTTCCTATCATTATTTTATCATTCCTTCCTATCAAATTTTTTTTCAGATTTAGCCAGTGGAAGCTCAAGCTAGTCCCTAAGTGCTTTTGACATGTTCCCATCCCTCTCTAAGTACTTCCCTATTTTCTTGCACAGTAAGATGCTCCAGGCCCACCATGTACTTCCCAGTCCCAGCAATGGAATCAACCATTTTCCCAAGAAGCCCTGGTGAATAAACATTTTAAGTACCTCCTGGAAACCACTCCACACTAGAAGTGAATATCCGAGGAACAAATTTCTGCTTCTGATGTACTCATTCCCCAGCACACACCCATTCTGCTGGTGACACAGAACAGTCACAGCCTAAGGAACTGGGTCCATTGTGAGGACTTTAGCATCCTCACACTATTCATTTCACTTAACATAATTCCACTGTCCCAAGCTCAGCTGGGATTTCTTTCTGTTGTCTTCTATTTTTGCAATGTTTTAAGACTTTTTATAATGAAATAGAGAAAGTTGATTAGGAAACTGGTTGTCCTTGATTTTGTATTTTATTATGTTTGCAGAATAAAAATTATATTGAATAGTTTACTTGGGAAACAGTTAGTAATTGCTTGTTGTATGCAGACTGAAAGTCCACATGTGGGTAACCTGGTAGGACATTTCACCCATATTATTGTGTGTGTGTGTCTATAGATTTTATTTTATTATTATGTTTAAAAATTTTATTGGAGTATGGTTGATTTATAGTATTAGTTTCAGGTGTACAACAAAGTGATTCAGTTATACATATACATATATCCATTGTTTTCCAGATTTTTTCCCATATAGATTATTACAGACTATTGATAGAGTTCCCTGTTCTGTACAGTAGGTCCTTGTTGGTTATCTATTTTACTCATTATTGTAGAACCTCTCTGAGGCTATCTAAGCCCAACTGACAGACACAACATCTTTTTCTTTTGGGCAGAAACGTGTAGGAGTTGGAAAAAATTTCAAATTTGGATTTGTCATGCTGTGGTTAGTGATCTTGGGAAAGTACCTAAATTCTCTGAAGTTGAGGTTCCTTAGATCTGAGACTGGCACCCCCACAGTCAAGTGTGATTTGAGATAAAGATTCTTGGACTCAAGCACTTTGTGATCAGAAAAGAATCATAGGTTTTCTCTAGTTCAGTGTTCCTCTTTTATAAGTGGGGATAATGCAGCTCAGAGAGCTGCAGTGGGCTCCGAAGGGCACCTCAAGGTGGGGCAAGGACTGAGGCCTCCTGACCCAGAAAGAGGCCTTTCCACTACTTGTGTTCCTGACCATGGGCCATGGCTCATGGGCTTGGGAAAGGAATGCTGCATAACCGAAGGCATTGCTGCCACTTATCTGTTCACCAAATTGTAGGTTTGAAAAGATGATCAGCGGCCTATACTTGGGTGAACTCGTCAGGCTTATCTTGCTGAAGATGGCCAAGGCAGGCCTCCTGTTTGGCGGCGAGAAATCCTCTGCTCTTCACATTAAGGGCAAGATTGAAACACGACATGTAGCTGCCATGGAGAGGTGAGCTACTGGCAGGATCCCTCCCACCTTGACTCTGAAGAGGGTAGGGTGGGCAGCCAAGGCATGGTGTGCTCATGGGAGTGGTGCATAGGAGGAACCAGGTCTTCCTTCTTCACTGGGACAATTTCAGACTTGTGCACAGCTTCAGGTGGATTAGCAGTGCCTGTTGTGCCTCACATGTGGCTTCTGGTTGGTATCAGGAACCAGGGATTCTGCTGTTGGAGGTTTACCCCCTTCTTACGTTTTGTTGCCTTTTTCCTCCCTAAACTGGTGACATAACTTTTTTCAGGTTGCAGACCCCTTTGAGAGTCTAAGTTCTGGACCTTTTACCTCCAAAATGCACACTTGCACACAACTTTGCTCATTATATCAGGGTATCCCTGGAACCATTAAGGCCCTAGCGTGGAATCCAAGTTAAGAATTCCCACTACAGCAATCATCTTCTCTACCTGCTGCTGTCAGGGACTGCATTAGGCTTTGGCTTTGGCAATTAGAGGGAAGAGCTCACACAAAGGTCTGCAGTAGGGAGCTGACTGCTGAGGGTGACTGGCCCCGGTTGACTCGAGATCCTGTTAGAAACCCTGGCACTGCCCTGAGCTTTGCAATCAGCTTAGATTCTGAGCTCAGCAGGGTGACACTTGACTTCCAGAGTCTGTGTTTATGCAGAGCTTGGCAGGGACTGAGTTTCTATGAAAGGCAGTGCAGTACAGGGTGCTTACAAGGGTGGGCTCCTTAATCTAACTGCCGAAGTTCAAATTTCGACCCTTGCACTCACCAGCTATGTGCCTATGGACAGGTTACCTACCTTGTCTGTGCCTCAGATCCCTCTTCGGCTCAGTAGGATAATAACTGTCCTCCCCCCAGGTTTGTTGTGAGAACTAAGTTAACACACGTCAAGTCCTTAGACTAGCACCCGGCACCCAGTGAGTGAGCAATAAGTGGTGGCCGCCATGATCATTGTTGAAATCATCATTATTATTATATGACGATGTGCCAGCCTGTTTATGTTCACAGTCCCGAGAGGTGGGAACACTCTCTCTGAGGGGGATTCCCATGGGATGGGGCAGTGTGGTCCTCTCACTCCTGTCGCCTGGCCAGGTACAAAGAAGGCCCAGCCAATACAAGAGAGATCCTGACAGACCTGGGCCTGGAGCCTTCGGATGCAGATTGCATTGCGGTCCAGCGCGTCTGTACCATCGTCTCCTTCCGCTCAGCCAATCTCTGCGCAGCCGCCCTGGCAGCCATCCTGACACGCCTCCGGGAGAACAAGAAGCTGGTGCGGCTCCGGACCACAGTCGGCATGGACGGCACGCTCTACAAGATCCATCCCCAGTGAGTGCTGGCCTCCGGCCCACACGCTCCGCGACAGTCTCCCTTGGAGCAGAGTCCGGGTTTCTTTCTAAACTAGGCTGCTTCTCTGGGTTTCCAGAACCAACCATATTCTATGGTTCTGAGATTATACAGCAAAGGGTGAATTCAGAGATTACATTCATCTAGCTGGCAGGGCTGCTTTAGGGGGTCATTCTTAAAGGAATATTTTGCTAAAGCCAATAGCCTGACTAGCAAGGCCATCCACCCATGTGCTTGTCCATCTATCTATCCCTATATTCATCTATCTATCCATTATTATTGAATACTCACTACGTTAAGACAGGAAAGTAAGATATGTCCAATTACAAATGGGGCAATAACTGGATGGCAGAGGTTGCCATGTTCACATGAAGGATACCAGTAGGAAAACACAGAAGGGAGAATGAAAGCCCCTCTGACTAACAGAGGTGTAACTGAAAGTCAGGCATGTACACCTGGGAAGAGCTGGGGAAAAAAGACCTTTCCCTATGTTCAATCAATATATGTATTGATTGTATATGTGTATGCATGCTAAATTGCTTCAGTTGTGTCTGACTCTTTGAGACCCTGTGGACTGTAGCCCGCCAGGCTCCCCTGTCCATGGCATTCTCCAGGCAAGAATACTGGGGTGGGTTGCCATGCCCGCCTCTAGGGGATCTTCCTGGCCTGGGAATCGATCCTGCCTCTCCTGCAGCTCCCGCATTGCAGGCAGATTCTTTACTGCTGAGTCACCATGGAAGCCCGTATATTATGTGTGGATATGCCCTACTAGTTGTAATATTGGTGATAAAATAACCACTTCTTTGAGGCTTCCAAGGATCCTTTCCACTCCCTCAGATGACCTGGACCCTACCCTAGTCACCCCCATCGTCTCCCTCCGTCCAGCAACTAAAGGGGTGAGCCTTGGCCCAGCAGGGCTCCCCAGGACGCTGTCCCACTGCTCCACCTGTATCTGTTGCTATTGGCTGGGCCCGGGCCTTCATGGTTTTTACATATTTTGCCACCACCCCTGCCTATAGATACCCGAAGCGCCTGCACAAGGTGGTGAGGAAACTGGTCCCGAACTGTGACGTCCGCTTCCTCCTGTCAGAGAGCGGCAGCACCAAGGGGGCTGCCATGGTGACCGCCGTGGCCTCCCGGGTGCAGGCCCAGCGGAAGCAGATTGATAAGGTGCTGGCTTTGTTCCGGCTGACCCAAGAACAGCTTGTGGGCGTTCGGAACAAGATGCGGGTTGAGTTCGAGTACGGGCTGAAGAAACATACCCACCCGCTGGCCACAGTCAAGATGCTGCCCACCTACGTCTGTGGGATGCCAGATGGCACAGGTGGGCCCTGCGCCGCTCCCTTCTCTGATGGGCCACCCGGAGCTCCATCCAAGCTCCTTAAACCCAGTTAGGATCTTTGTTTCAAGAGCCTTGGGTTCGTGTCTAGAATGGAGGGAGGGAGAGTACTCTGCTGAATCTGTCCTTTGGTTGATCCAGGTCACTGGCAGTGAAGAATACCTGAGTTAGGTTCCATGTGTGTGAAGACCCTGCTGCTGTCCCCGGGAGCTACCGTCTGGACACGTGGCGTCTCTGGCTTGTCTTCTCCCCTTTCCTCTGGCTTTCTTCTCTCCTGGGGCTTGGCTCTCTTCCTCTCCCCTCTCTTCCTTTTCTGCCCCTGAGTTTTCTGATACTTGATCTTTTTTCCTGGTCCTCTGTGCTCAGCTGACAGGAGCTATACAACAGTGAAGTCAGTTCTTTATACAAGTAACTCTATCTCTTTACATCTCGTGAATCTCACCGAGATATCCTGATCTTTGTAAAATGCTTCATCTCTTTAATTTGCTTTTGACTCTTTAGTTTCATTTTGTGCTCACAACTACTCTGTATGTTATGTAAAGAGAGAATGATTCCCATTTTATGGATGACAAAACTGAGACTCAGAGAAGTTAGGTCACATACTTAGGGTTACACAGCTGTACTTGGAGTCTCTCAACAACAAAGATCTTTTCCAGGGCCAGTATCCTTCGAGTCTACTTGGGGGAGAAAATGAGAGCAGGAAAAGACACTATTCAATTATTCATTCTTTCATCTCTTTTTTTCTTTTGCCTCCATTCCTCAAAGTTTCATTAAGTGCCTGCTATAGGTCAGGCTCTGCTGTAGGCACAGTGACAGAGCAGTTAAGAAAACAGAGTCCCTGCCTTTATGGAACCTTTGTTCTGTTGGGCTGACAGACAGTAAACAGATAAACACCAGATGATGCCATGCCATGAAGGGCTATGAAGACAAATAGAGCAGAGTCAGGGGTAAGAGAACTGGCCGGGGGTGAGGGCTTTGGCAAACTCAAGGAGCAGTAAAATGACCAGTGTGATGAGAACAGAGTGAATGAGGCAGTCAGCGAGAGGAGGGATCACACAGAACAGACTGTGATGCTCTGAGATGTCAGAGAAGCAAGAGGCACTGCCCTGGGTAGTAATGGGTGTTGGACTTGATACGGTTTCTTATCAGTCTGGTGGGGGTGTGGGAATCCAGGGATGGGAAGAGTGGGACAGAGAGTCATTTCAGGCTTGGGATGAGCAGTTCCTCTAGGCCCTACAGACAGAATGGAAGCACCTTCCTGAGTCCACTGTAGTCAGGTAGCCTGACCTGGATTCACCCTCAGCGGTTCCTTGAGTATAAGTATCATGTGTGGCCGTTAGCAGACACCAAGGAAAGCAAGCTGGCCTCAGATGGGCTCAGGATGCCTGCCCAGGGCTCTGACACCATGCTTGCTGACCACCACGCCCCTTTGGCCCCTGAACCTCAGGCCAACAGGCTCTAGGTCTGTTCTCTTTCGGCATCTCTTCTTCCTCCCAATGCCTGCACACGAGGCCCTGCTTAGTGCATGCTGGTGGAATGCCACACTCACTTCCTCTACCACAGAGAAAGGAAAGTTCCTCGCCCTGGATCTGGGAGGAACCAACTTCCGGGTCCTCCTGGTAAAGATCAGAAGTGGACGACGGTCAGTGCGCATGTACAACAAGATCTTCGCCATCCCCCTGGAGATCATGCAGGGCACGGGCGAGGAGGTAAATGCCGGCCGGGGGTTCACCCTCCGAGGGGCCAGCCTGCCGTCCACCCCGTTCAGTGCAGTCCAGCAGGACTGCTGCTCTCTCTCTCCCTGCAGCTGTTCGACCACATCGTGCAGTGCATCGCCGACTTCCTGGACTACATGGGCCTCAAGGGAGCCCAGCTGCCTTTGGGCTTCACGTTCTCATTTCCCTGCAGGCAGGCAAGCATTGACAAGGTAAGACGGTCCAGCCCGGCGGGCCTCCCTCCGGCACCTGGGGAGTCTCAAGGCAGCTCTGAGTCACTGTTCACTTTATTTAGGGGTCTCGGGTTCAGGGCAGCTGGGGAGACATGATCAAGGATTTAGACTATTTAATTTTTTCTATTTACTGCGTTCCATTTTCACTATTACTGTATTATGGATTGAAGTTTGCAAGATGCTTTAGGGTCGTATAAAGAGACACATGGATAAAATTACTGTTAGAAGTCAAGTCATATTATCAAGAGATAAGAGTGAATGACCAGTTAAGGCAATTTATAAAACTCTTAGCCTGTAATATTACATGTGTCTTCCTGGGTGGTCAGTGTAAACAGGGAGACATAGAAGGTAGTAAGGCTTTTATTGTCTGATGAACAAAAGCTTACCAGTGCTTCTGAAGAAATGCATTTCTTTCCTGATATTAGACTCTCAGGAGACATTGATCATATTGACACATATTTTGCTGACACTGAAGAACTTCACGGATGATGATTTTAATAAATTGTTCATAATAACTTAGAAACGCCTATCACATGACTTTTCTTGGACAAAAGCACCATTCACCTGCTCAAGGAGAACAGAGTACTCTCTGTTGCTCTCTAAGAGGCTTATGTCAGTCAAGCTAGCTGATCTGGTGTAAAAGCAGAACACCACTTTCAATTTACAGAGAGAACCCTGGTCAGCACGGCAAGGCAGCCAGAGAGCTCATGACAATAATAAGAATGGCACCGAAGATTTAAGACTTTGATCCAGTCAGTGTCTCCATGATGTACACATTATTTTTGTTTTGTTTATTTTACCATCTTTTATTGTGGTAAAATTTATATAACGTTTACCATTTTGGCTGGTTTTAAATGTACATCGGTACTTAAAAGTGTACTGATGTACACTTAAAAAGTCCAGCTGTGCTGAGGCATTAAGTACATCACGTGGTTGCGAACTATCACCACTATCCATCTTCCGAAGGCTTTCATCTTCCCAAACTGAAACTCTGTGCTCATTAAGCAGTCTCTCCATGTGCCCGTCTCCTAGCCCCTGCTAGCCTTTGTTTTACTTTCTGTCTCTATGAATTTGACTATCTTAGGTACCTCATCTAAGTAGAATCAAAACAGTATTTGTCATTTTGTGACTGGCTTATTCCATCTAGCATAATGTTCTCAAGGGTGATTCACATAGAATTCCATTCCTTTTTAAAGCTGAATGATAATTTATTGTAGGTTTACATGCTATTTTGAATCACCATTTTGTAGTTAAGAAAAACAGAGGGACAGAGAAGTTAAGTTGTCCAGGTTACCATATCTATAAACAGTGGGGGAGGGGCCAGTCCAGGACACTGGCCTGAGAGCCTAGGTTCTTGCACTTTGCCCTCAGGACCTGGAACCCATTGTTTTTGGACCATTTCGGCTATAATGCACAGTATACTTACATATATATATATATATGTATATATATATATATAATGAAGACAAAAAAAGAAATAGTACCTACCCTTGTTCTGTGCATTTAATTTTATTTTCTATCCTGTTTTTCATATGAGGAAATTGAGGCATACAGTCTCATCCAATCAGCAGTTGCAAAACCAGAACTGAAACAGAACTCTCCAGGACTCTGAGAATGCCATGAAAACCCACTCACCAGGCTTACCTCTCACTCCTAATCATTCAGAGAACAGGAAGAGAGGGGTTCAGAAGGTGAAATTATCTGGTAATAGGGCTAGATCTCTCAAAATTAAAAATGCGAGAAGGCTAACAGCCATAAGATCCATTTCCTCAAGATTAATGAACAAGGATATTCACTACACCATCCCTCTTTAATAATGAAAAATTAGAAATAACCCAAATGCCTGGCAATGGAAAATGACTAAATAAAAAATGGAAATAAATTTTCATTTCCCCTAAAATGGAAAATGACTAAATATAGACTATCACTCATATGAGATTACTGGATTTTTATTTAACAAACACGTATGTAGTGCTTGTTTGGTGCCTGATGCTGTACTAAATGCTTCACAGACATCACCTACCCAGTCAGGAGGCCAGCAGAGTGCAAGAGTTTGAGAGCATGGGTCTGGAACCACACTGCCTCAGTTTGCATCTTGGCTTCTCCGCACTTACTGGCTGTATGACCTTGGGTGAATTACTTAACCTCTCTGCACCTTTTACTTCCTTATTTGAAAAGCAGGGATTAAAATAGTACTCATAGGTATGTTTCGTGGATTTTAAAATTTCTCTGCAATTATACTTGAGGAATATTTTCCATGTTAACTGACCAGGAATGGTATAAAAGATATATTCCTGAGTGAGAAAAACAAGGGCTTCACAGGTGGCTCAGTGAAAAGAATCTGCCTGACAGTGCAGGAGACATGGTTTCGATCCCTGGGTCAGGAAGATCCCCTGGAGAAGGAAATGGCAACCCACTCCAGTATTCTTACCTGGGAAATCCCATGGACAAAGGAGCCTGGTGGGCTACAGTCCATGGGGTTGCAAAGAGTTGGGCACGACAGCGGTATAACTTAACTTTCAATAGAGGTTACCTCCCAGGTTTAGGGGAATGGGGAGTTAAAGGAGACTTTGTTGTTATCAATAGCACTGAGTTTTTGCAAAGGTAATGCATTCTTGTATTACTGCTGCTGTTAAAAATTAATACACATAGAAATGGAGTTGGGGGTGGAAGGGGGGAAAGCCACGTGCAGCTGTCCATGGTCCTGAGTGGTCCACAGGCACCAGGACACAGCTGCTCCTCCTGACTCGGGGCACTGGGCCTCCAGGCCTCCCTCCCAGCAGTTCTGACAAGTTCACGAAGACATAACTAAGAAGGAAGGGAGACCAATGGAGAGCTTGGAGCAAAGACACCAATGGCTGAGGAGAAAAAAAACTTTCTTTAAAAATAAATGAAATGTATTTGATTTACAATACTATATTAGTTTCAGGTATATAACATAGTAATTTGTTATTTTTATAGGTTGTACTCCATACAAAATTATTATAAAATACTGACTATATTCTCTTGCTGTACATTACATCCTTGTAACTTATTTATTTTATACCTAGTAATTTATATCTTTAAATCCCTTTCACCTGTTTTGCCCCTCTCCTCACCACTCTTCCTTCTGGTAACCAGTAGTTTTTCAAGAAAGAGAGACTTTAAAAAAATATGATTTGGTATAATTGTAACTAATTAGATTTTTCAACTGGGGTTGAATCTCTAAGGTTCTACATATATTCACCAGGAAAGGAGCAAGGAAGCCTAGCTTCCCAAGGACTGTGCAGAGAAGGGGGAGCCCGGAGCTGAGGGCCTCAGGGTGAGGTGGCCGTTAATCTCCTGGGGTTGGGGTGCTGCCATTAGAGTTTCTGGCCATCTCACCTATTCCAGCTGCTCTTCTGGCCTAGACACCCCAGCTTTCCCTGCACTCACCCACCCCCAGCTCTAGGATATGGAGTTTGAGGCTAGATAACTCTTGCTTCTGGCTAACAGTGTAACCATCTTTTTAAAAATCAGAAATACTTTTTCTTGGTAGTATAAAAAGTTAGACATATTGATTTTAGGAAAATCGGAAAACATGGACAAGCAAAAAGGAGAGACTGAAAGGTACCTATAATCTTACACCTAAAGAGAACCACCGTCAACCCTCTGGTGTGTGCATTGCTCCAGACCTTTTTCCAGATTTGAGTGTGTGTGTGCGTGTGTGGTTTTTAAAAGAATAATTGAATAATTCATCATCTGTATTTGTTTAATGTGAGTTCACTTAACAGTGTATGGTAAACATCTTCCTCTAATGGCTAACATTCTCTTAAAGCATTATATTTTTGTGGCTATAGAGCATTTCCTATATTGATATACAATGATAGATCCATATTGTTGGAAAGACAGAATGTGTGCGTGTGTGTGTGTGTGTGTGTGTTTGTGAGTTGCTCAGTTGTGTCTGACTCTTTGCAACCCCATGGACTGTAGCCTGCCAGGCTCCTCCGTCCGTGGAATTTTCCAGGCAAGAGTACTGGAGTGGGTAGCCATTCCCTTCTCCAGGGGATCCTCCCAACCCAGGGATCAAACCCACATCTCTTGCATTGCAGGCAGATTCTTTGCTGCCTTAGCCACCCATTTTTCCTGTGAAACAATGCTTTGATGAACATTTTGTAGCTTTATCTTTGATCATGAAGATGTGATTGATTGGATAAATCAGAAGTGGTGTTTGTTCTGTGCAGTCATGGCCAGGGAACGTGAGTTGATGTAAATTTCTGTAATTATTCCACTCAGCAGTAGACCTTGCCTGAGCATCATGCTTCATGGTGCCTCTGGGTCCAGTGTTAGGGATCCAAATGGAAGCACAGTCAAAAGCATTTGACCAGCAGTCAGCTGTGGTCTCTTGCATCTATTTGATGCTGAGGTTGTGCAGTGGTTCCAGCAAACTATTGCTCAAATGAATTTGCCTTCCTTTCTTTCAGGGAACACTCATTGAGTGGACCAAAGGCTTCAAAGCTACTGACTGTGAAGGGGAAGATGTGGTGGATATGCTCAGGGAGGCCATCAAGAGGAGAAATGTATGATATGGTGTTGAAGCTCATACCTGACCTGACCTTCCCCAAGGCCCCTGTGCTCTGTCCTCAGACACCAGCCCTGCGACTCTGGCCTCTGCCCACCTCAGTCTGATATCCCCTCTTGAGACTGTTTGGCCTGCACATCCTACTTACAGTAGAGCTCTCTTCCTTTGCAGGAATTTGACCTGGACATAGTTGCAGTTGTGAATGACACAGTGGGAACCATGATGACCTGTGGCTACGAAGATAGTAATTGTGAGGTTGGCCTGATTGCGGGTAAGTGATCAGGCCTGTCCCATTGGCCTGCTCCCATCTGATCTTTTGGAAGTTACCTTTTAACATACTGAGGGGCAGGGGGCCATTGTTCCATTACATAGGGGCTCTGAATCCAGCTTTGTCCATGGCAAAGATGAAGTTAAGGTTGGGATCTCAGGTCTCCTAATTCCCAAGTCTTTACTTAATATCTTTTTCCCTAAGGGTTCTAAGCCAAGGTTGTCCTTTCTGTTGAGGAAGGAGAATAATATAGAAAGAGGGAACTTTCACATTTGGGCCTTGGGGCAGATTTTACTGGGTGGAGGGAGACCACAGTTGGATCATGTTGGTTGGCCTGGAGCTGAGAGAGCTAGATTTTCATTCCAGCTCCAACTTGTACCTCTTCTGTTCTCTGACCTCTTCTGGCTGTCAGAAGGTGCACAGGATGGGGAAGAGTTGGAAGGAAACCTAGGAGAGGAGCAGGGAGTGGCCCAAGGTATGATATAGGCATTTTAGGAGTCTTCTGGAAAAGTCTGGCGGTGATTAAGGGCAGGGGTAGATTCCAGGGGAATGACTGTAAGTGGTGAGGGGACAGGTGGCATTTGAACAGGTAGAGACGGGGTGGTGGGCATTCCAAGTGTCAGGCACTTGTTAAGTAATCACAGAATCTGAAAAAGTTGTTCCAGCTGGTTGTCTGGGTTTCCTGAGGGTAAGTAGCGCATAGCACAAGGAGACGGGGATATATTGAGATGTCTTCAGTGCCAAGGAGAGGCTTCATCTCACTCTAAACCTTACCTGCTTTGTGACCTTGGGCAGGTTGCTTATTCTGTCTGGTCTTGAGCTTCCTCATCCATAGGAAGGGTTGGGCTAGATCTGGGAGGTCAAAGAGGTGAGATTTGTTTGACTGAAGATGATAATTGCCTGGATTATTGTCTTGAGAATAGTTCTGAGACCAGGTCATGGACAAAGGAGAAGAGGGTGGCTTTCAGATACCAAGTGTCTGCTTATCCAAGCCTAGATGGTTCCTCGTGGTCCCTTCCAGCTCTGCTAACTCTGTGACTGCTTGGAGCTCACTTTGTGTGCCTACGGCTTATCAATAATGGGGAGGGTGAGGAGGAGGATAATGGTATCACAGGGATGAATTCTATGTGGAGGAAACTTACAGACATCATCTCATTTTTTTTTCTTGATAACAAATCTATAAGACAGGTGATAGTTCCTTTTTACAGATGAGGAAATTGGATATATGAAAGATGTAATACTCGCCTGCAGTCACCCAACTATAAATATAAGGCTGAAGTCCACACCCAGTTGTGTCTGACTCCAAACCTAAATTCCTATCTACTGTACCCTCCTGGCTCTTTAAGACCTAGTGGTGTCTTCTGAAGACTAAAGTCCCTTCATGATTCCTTCTAGGAACAGGCAGCAACATGTGCTACATGGAGGAGATGAGAAACATTGAACTGGTGGAAGGGGATGAAGGGAAGATGTGCATTAATACCGAGTGGGGAGGATTTGGAGATAATGGCTGCCTCGATGATATCCAGACCCAATATGACAAGGAGGTGGATGAGGGGTCCTTGAATCCTGGCAAACAGAGGTGAGAAGGGGGTTGTGTGTACATTTCTGTAGGTCGTCCATCTTCAGCAGATCAATGGGGGTGCCCTTTTCATATTACAGCTATTTGTATAGTTTGTACATGTATAACAACTCTTCATCAGATGTCAGTGAAGTGTCTAATTTGAACAAAAGCAAAGGTGGCCCAGTGGTAAAGAATCCTCGTGCAATGCAAGAGAGCTGAGAGGCACAGGTTCTATCCCTGGGTCAGGAAGATTCCCTAGAGAAGGAAATGGCAACCCACTCCAGTATTCTTGCCTGGGAAACCCCATGGACAGAGGAGCCTGGCAGGTTACAGCCCATGGGGTCACAGAGAGTCTGACATGACTAGAGCATGGACACAGCAGCAGCAAAATTTATGACAAGTTCCCAACAAACAGACAGTGTGCCTTTTTCTAATTACCATAAGGTTACCATAAGGTTACCATAAGGTCTAGTGGTGGCTTTGGAAATGAGGCCAAGGTTGTCAGGAAGTCTGTTCACTGTGGCCTTGATGTCACACGGCAGGGGCATGGTGGGCCTCTCAAGATGGGTTTCTAGTAAGTCCTGTTTAGAGGTCAACATCCTTAGTCTTTTAAGAGCAGGCGGCCAGGTTGCTGACCTCTGTGGTTCTGGGGTTGGGGAAGTAACTGCAAGTGAAGGATAGGAATCCTGGTTCTCAGCCATGACGTCATGTCCCAGCATGGGTCACAATCACTTGTAAGGGTTATTCCAATTGTTAACCATACTAAAAACACTGAAAACAATGAATGGTTAAAAAAGAACAAACACAAAACCGGGTACATTTTCACTTGCATTCTCATATAGCTTCTTTAGTGGGAGAGAAAGGGGTAGAGCTAGCATGGGGGGAACTGATTATTAGCCTGGCCCCATCTGTTTCCATAGGGGTTGGCGTACTTTTTCTGCAAAGGATCAGAGAGTAATGTTTTACTCTCAGGCCATATGGTCTTTGTCACGACTAAGCTCAGTGTCTTTCTATATGAAATAAGATGAAAATATAGATTTACTGAGAGACAATATCCAAGTGGAAAAGTTGAGCTAGGAAATGTGATGGGATGCCTGGGTCATAGACGCCTTGATGACTATTCAACTGAGAACACTCAGTAGGAAGAGGCTTGACAAGACCAAGACCAGCCCTGGTGGTCCCACATCTTCCTTTGGCACTAGTCTTTGTTGCTGGGAGGCAGGCAAGTTACCATAAGCCCAGCTGAACCAGGGGCCAAAATCACAAGGGACCTGAATTCCAAGTTGGGGCATCCAAGTTTTGTGTCTGAATCCATTGGAGGTTCTCATTTCTGGAGTGAAGAGTGTTAGGGGGCAACATACTTGGATTTACTTTGCTGTCCCCATTGTTTGTCTAAGTGTTGGTTCCTTAGACTGATGAAATCCTGAGCAGTTAAGAGAATGCAAGTCCAGCATGTAAGTCGCAGGCACACTCAGATTTTCATTTGACCCTGCAGGCAGTGGGAGTCCAACTCCACCTTACTATTATTACTATTGTCTCACATACCTGGGCAGAGTGCCTGGTCAGTGCCTGTTGATTGTAGAGCTTCTTTTTCTCTTGCACCTTCCATCATGGAGCTCACAGGCTGGTAGGAAGAGGGAAGGGAGCTCACATTTTGGACCATACTTTGTGTGTGTATACAGTTCAAATGTGTTATCTCATGAAGCAGAAGCTCTAGTGGAGAAGATTTCTTCAAATACAAAGCCAAAGTAAACTAGCTTTGGGGGCAGAAAAGGGACTTAGCTTAGCTTAGTGTCTACTGTGCACCAGATGCTTGGCTTCCAACAGTCTTGTGAGGTCAGTGCTTTGCTCCCGGTTTCATAGATGATGGCTTATAGTCCTTACTCAGGTCATGCAGCTAATGTGTGGCAGAGCTGGAAATTGACTTCTGCTCAGCATGCCTCCAAAGCCCGGCCTTCCCACATATACTGTCTCCTGCATGTACTTCTCTGGGCCTGATGCCCACTCCACCCCACTGTGACCCAGGCAGCTGGTGGATGCCAGTGGCACGCCTTCCACGCTCTGACATGTGATCCTCTTGGGAACCACTCACCAGCACTGATTTTCCTGCTCTCACGCACCTTGTCACTCTTTCTCTCAACAGATACGAGAAAATGACCAGTGGGATGTACCTGGGGGAAATCGTGCGGCAGATCCTGATCGACTTGACCAAGCAGGGTCTCCTCTTCCGCGGCCAGATTTCAGAACGTCTCCGGACCAGGGGCATCTTTGAAACCAAGTTCTTGTCTCAGATTGAAAGGTGACTCATGATCAGTTTCACTTGCTCCATGTAAAGGGCCCTATATTGGGACATGCTGCTGTCTCACCAGGCTCCAGCAGATTTGAAATCTAAAAATAGAGAGTAAGGGCCTGGCTGGGCAGAGGGTTGCCTCCTGGGGCTACTCCCTCTCTCCAGCTGCATCAGTACTACAGCACCCACTGAGGAGCCAGAAGCCTGTCTGGGCCCCTAGATTCCTAAATGGTTACAGAAGAGTTAGGTTAGGTTAAAAAATGATCCTCTTCTGGGACTTCCCTGGTGGTCTGGTGGCTAAGCCTCTATGCTCCCAGTGCCAGGGGCCTGGGTTCCATCCCTGGTCAGGAAACTAAATCCCACATGCTGCAACTAAAACCCGGTGCAGCCAAGTAAATAATAAAAAGAAGATCCGCTTTTGATTCTGAAAAGATGATGTGCTCATACTTTGAAGATGATGGGACTTCCTGGGGGTGACAGGCTTTCTCGAATCTCAGCTTCTAAGGCATCCTGCTCCAACCTTGGCTTTTCTGGGACCATTTCTTCTACTCAGGCACCTAGGGATGGGGGACTGTGAGTCCTGGGGAGCAGGTTCCAGGGCCCCAGCAATAGCTCTTGACATCCTGCTCTGCTTGCTGGCAGCGACCGGCTGGCCCTCCTCCAGGTCAGGAGGATCCTGCAGCAGCTCGGCCTGGACAGCACATGTGAGGATAGCATCGTGGTGAAGGAGGTGTGCGGTGCTGTGTCCCGGCGGGCGGCCCAGCTTTATGGTGCTGGCCTGGCTGCCATCGTGGAGAAGAGGAGGGAAGACCAGGGACTTGAGCACATGAGGATCACCGTGGGTGTGGATGGCACCCTGTACAAGCTGCACCCACAGTGAGTGCTCCAGAGACTCAGGGCTGGGGGCTGAGGCTGAATGTCGAGCCGTTTGGGGCTGACGGACAAAGTGGCTCTGCTTCCTAGTGCTATGATGTGGGAGTGTTCACCACTCTCCCTAAACCCCAGGCTCTTCATCTGTATCAGGCAGGCAGGAATAATCTCGAGGATTGGGTGAGTTCATACATGTAAAGGGCTTTACACAGTCCTCGGGTGGCGCTAGTGGGACCCGCCGCGCTAGCGGAACCCACCTGCCAGTGCAGGAGACATAAGAGACATGGGTTCGATCTGTGGGTCAGAAAGATCCCTGCAGGAGGGCACGGCAACCCACTCCAGTATTCTTGCCTGGAGAATCCCATGGACAGAGGAGCCTGGCGGGCTACAGTCCATAGGGACACAAAGAATCAGATATGACTGAAGCAACTTAGCACACACGCAGTAAAAAGAAGTGGTTGTCATTAACACAGTCCAACCTGACCTCAAAGGGAGCAATGAGAACTGAGTATTTTGCCCATCACAGAGAGTGTGTCAAGTATGAGCTCAGAATCAGCAGGCAGAAGGATGAAGAGTGAATTTGAATCCTGGCTCCACTGCTTAGAAGCTGGGAGGCCCAAGGCCAGTTTCTTACCCTCTTTGACCCTAGTTCTTTATCTGTAAAAGGATGATAAAAATCGTACCTACCTCATAGGTTGTCAGAATTAAGTTAAACAGTGTCTGTAGACTGTGACAGATTACAAAGACGGCAATGATGATAGCTTTTATTTTTATTTAATGTTTTACATTTTATCTTGGTAGATGAAGAAAGGTATTAGCCAGCTTGTAAAAAATTCTAATCATGCTGAAATATATAGATAAACATATTAGTACTGTAGTCCTTGATGCTTAGCCCTTCCTATGATGCTGACTAATTATCCAGGATAACTGACTGATATCTTTTCTTGATTCTCCCCTTGAGGTCACATATTTTTGCTGTGATTCCTCCAAGCCTCTTCCTTTGAACCAAGACCTAACCAAAGGACAAAAACCATATGTTCATTTCAATAGGTGCAGACAAAACTTTTGATAAAATCTAACACAACAGACTGGTTCCAAATAGAAAAAGGAGTACGTCAAGGCTGTATATTGTCACCCTGCTTATTTAACTTATATGCAGAGTCCATCATGCGAATTGCTGGGCTGGATGAAGCACCAGTTGGAATCAAGATTGCCGGGAGAAATATCAATCACCTCAGATATGCAGATGACACCACACTTATGGCAGAAAGTGAAGAAGAAATAAAGAGCCTCTTGATAAAAGTGGAAGAGGAGAGTGAAAAAGTTGGCTTAAAGCTCAACATTCAGAAAACGAAGATCATGGCATCTGGTCCTATCACTTCATGGCAAATAAATGGGGAAACAGTGGAAACAGTTTCAGATTTTTATTTTGGGGGGCTCCAGAATCACTGCAGATGGTGACTGCAGCCATGAAATTAAAAGACGCTTACTCCTTGGAAGGAAAGTTATGACCAACCTAGATAGCATATTAAAAAGCAGAGAGATTACTTTGCCAACAAAGGTCTGTCTAGTCAAAGCTGTGTTTTTTCCAGTAGTCATGTATGGATCTGAGAGTTGGACTATAAAGAAAGCTGAGCACCAAAGAATTGATGCTTTTAAACTGTGGTATTGGAGAAGACTTCTTGAGAGTCCCTTGGACTGCAGGGAGATCTAACCAGTCCATCCTAAATGAAATCAGTCCTGAATATTCATTGGAAGGACTGATACTGAAGTTGAAACTCCAAGACTTTGGCCACCTGATGTGAAGAGCTTACTCATTTGAAAAAACTGTGATGCTGGGAAAGATTGAAGGCAGAAAGAGAAGGGGACAGCAGAGGATGAGATGGTTGGATGGCATCACTGACTCAATGGACATGTTTGAGTAAACTCCAGGAGTCAGTGATGGACAGAGAGGCCTGGCATGCTGCAGTCCATGGGGTCACAAAGAGTCGACACGACTGAGCGACTGAACTGAACTGAGCACCTTTTATGATAAGAGCACTCAACAACCTAAGAATAAAGGAACTCCTTCAGCCTAATAAAAGCATCTGTGAAAAATGCACAGCTAATGCCATACTTACTGGGGAAGCACTGGATGGATGATTTCACCATAAAATTAGGAGCAAGACAAGGATGTCCACTCTTGCCGCTGTTCTTCAACATTGTACTGCTTCTAACACTGCCTACAGATGATTGTGTGGTTTTTGTCTCTCAGTCAAGTCTTTATTTAAGGGAGAGGCTTATAGGATCCAGGTCAAAAAACTATGTGACCTCAAAGGGAGAATCAAGCGTTAAGTCTAGACAGGCAGTTAGGCAAGAAAAAGAACTAAAAGGCATCCATATTGGACAAGCAAAACTATAACTATCTTTGTTTGCAGATGATATGATTTTGTATATAGAAATCCTAAGGAATCCACAAAAAACTGTTGGAACTAAGAAACAAATTCAGTCAAGTTTCAGGATGTAAGATCAGTATATAAAAATCAACTGCATCTCTATGCATTAACAGTGAGTAATCTGAAAATGAAATTAAGAAAACAATTCCATTTCAATAGCATCAAAAAGAATAAAATACTTAACAATAAATTAACAAAAGAGGTATAAGACTTGTACACTGAAAACTACAAAACATTGTTGAAATTAAGAAAGACCTAAATAAATGGAAAGATATCCTATGCTAGCGGATTGAAAGCCTTAATGTCGTTAAGGGAACAACTTGCCATCTTTTTTTCTAACTGAAGTATAGTTGACATGCAATATTCTATTAGTTTTAGGTATATAACATAGTTATTTGATATTTATATACATTGCAAATTGATCGCCACCGTAAGTCTAGTAACCATCTGTCACTGTTTAAAGTTATCGCAATCTTATATTTTCCATGCTGTACATTACATCCCCCTAACTTACTTGCTTTATAACTGAAGGTTTGTACCTTTTAGTACCCTTTACCTTTTTGGCCTGATCCTCTAGGCCCCTCCCTTCTGACCACCTGTAGTCATTTGTTTGTTCTCTGTGTCCGTAGCTCTGTTTCTGTTTTGTTTTGTTTGTTCATTTGTTTCATTTTGTTTTTTTGTTTCACATATAAGTGAAATCGTGCTGTATGTCTTTCTTTGTTTGACTTACTTCACTTAGCATAATCCCCTCTAGATCCATGCATCTTTTTGCAAATGGCACGATTTCATCCTTTTTATGACTAATGTGCCATTGTGTGTATATGTGTGTATGTATCATATCATATTTCTTTATCCATTCATCTATTGATGGGCACTTGGGTTGCTCCCATATTTTGGCTATTGTAAATAATGCTGCAATGACCATAGGAATACGTGTATCTTTTCTATTTAGCATTTTGTTTTCTTTGGATGAATATCCAGAAGTGGAAATTAGTGGACCATGTGCTGGTTCTACTTTTAAGTTTTTGAAGACCCTCCATCCTGTTTTCTGTAATGGCTATGCAAGTTTACATTCTCACCATCAGCTGATGGATGGATAAACAAAATGTGGTGCATCTATACAGTGGAGCATTACTCATAAAAAGGCACGAACTACTGGTACATGCTACAGTTAAATGCCAACGATGTTTCCCCTTTCTCTTTTTCTATAGCTTTTCTCGGATTCTGCGGGAAACTGTGAAAGAACTAGCTCCTCGATGTGATGTGATGTTCATGCTGTCAGAAGATGGGAGCGGAAAGGGAGCAGCTCTGATCACTGCTGTGGCCAAGAGGTTACAGCAGGCACAAAGGGAGCACTAGGAGCCCCCTGGGGTTGGGCCTGGTGTTCTTTGGCTACTGACCAGCCTTTCCTCTGGCAGACGAGTTAATCAGAGACCAACACGCGAGCTTCTGGCTGGCTTCGCCTTTCTGGATGGCCAAACGAGAACCCCAGGTTCTTGCGTACTCTTAGAATTTTGTTACTGGCTTTCAGCAGCATGAAATGACTCTCCATTTGCCATCTTTGTACCAAAGATGAGCCAACTTGTAAAACCAAAGCATTGGTCCTGAGAGACTCCATTTCAGCAAATTTCTCATTTGAGACCTAAGCTGTTAATTTTCTGTGGCTTAGTGTCCTGTGGCTGCTGGACTTGGAAGCAAATACACACTCAGCCCAGGTGGCCTGGCTGGCTGAATTCCTTATGGGGACGCTTCAGTCATGGCTTGTAGCAGATTGGGCCATCTACTGGGAATGCACATTTCAGAGGGATAGGGGCTCACGTAATTACCTGGAGATCTAATCTAACTTGTCGTGTTGACTTCAAGCATGAAGTGAGAACAAAACTTTGGAGTATTCAGCCCCAGGATGAAATCGAAATCCCAGGATGATTGCCAGGGATCTCCATAGGAAACTCTTCATGCTTAAAGTGAGTTATATCAGCGCCCTGTAGGATTTGTTTCTCAATACACGTGAGTGACAGGGAGGGTGCTGTTCGGGGCACCTGTTAATCATTGTACAGGTGGCTTGTGCCACTGCTGATGATAGCTTTTTAAAGGACTATCAGGTATATGAAATCCAGTAAAAGAAAAAATATTTGATTTCCCAAGAATCTTAGAATTAAGTTTTAATAGTTCATCTGGGAATGAAATGATTTCATCACTTGGGAACTCCATGCTCTGTTGGTGGAAGAAGAGACACATAGAGTCAGAAGTTGTGGTTTAAACTCTCTCGTTTAAACTCCTTACCAACAAGGAGAAAATATATGGACTATTGTCTATAATATCTTTAACAAATTATCTGAATTTGATTTGAATGAATACTTCCTGTGACCAGGGCGTTTACCCTATGACCCTACAGCTCTTGCTTTTGAACAGCAGGAGTTGACCAGAAGAAGTTTTGTCTTCCAAACTGACCCCTACCTCTCTGGAACTTGGCCCCTCCTGCATGCTCCATCTGTCTCTATTCTACCCTCCAGAACTAAGGGGTGCCCTGTCCTTGACCTTTTGCCCCCTGGATGTCCTCTCTCTTTCTCTTTCTATTCATTTAATTCCCTGCTCCCATTCTCTAAACCACCTGTAACCTTCTACCTTGTCACAGAGTTATCTGTACACATCTCTTATCAGGCCTGGTAGATTCTAAGTGCTTTGTTAGATACATCTTTGTTCTGGCCCAAGGGACCCAGCACTGTGCCGTTCCTATTAAATATTTCCTAGATAGAGGCATGATTGAAATAAAGTCTTCCAAGAAATTTTTCTTAGAAAAAATGTAGGCCATTATCATGGGTAACAAACTGAATAGAATGATATTTGATATTCCGGATCATCCAGGTTGATTTATTTCATGTGCTTAATGATGCTAATTGTCTCCATTTGCTAAAGCAAGACATTCAAACAGATAGAATGGAGGAGGCTGGAGGGAGGGTAAGAGAGAGTCTAGTTGAGGCTGGGAACAGATGAGCGAGTTCCCTAGGAAGTATTTTTTCACACATTTATGAAATAGGTATGGAGATACTGTTGTGGGTTTACAGGTTCTAGTTACCAAAATGAACTTTTTTTTTGCATTGGCATTATACCTCTCCTCAAGGATATTGTGTGGGTTTGTTAAAATTATATTTTTGTATTTTGAGGTTATGCCTCCTTGGGGAAATGTTTCACCTTAACAGATTTTGCTTAGTTAGTCCCAGACCTTGTTGTCCTTATTATCCTTTCCCTAGTTCTGCTATTCCTAAGATACCCCCGGCTCCAAGTCCCTTTCTCTCCTGATTCTGCTGGGGTTTCTCCCTTTGCCATCCTGCCTGGATGGATGACCTGGCCCAGAGATTCAGGGATTTGTACCACCACATTCTCCCACCACCTGGTCTTTCAGCACACGTTTGGCAGGTTCGAAATCACCTGGCCTACTTGTCTCTCGGGTTGGCTTCTTGCGAGGAAGAGAAGCCCCAAGGTATCTAGGCAACATTCTGACTAACTGATAGCATCATAGAATCCTTGAACCAAAACAGAACTGCAGAGAGGGCAGATAGCCTTTTTGCGGTCTTCAGACAGGCTGGCCCCAGAAACACCCGGGGCAATGGAGGGCTAACTTCTCACAGTTTACTAGGCAGGACCAGCAACCACACAACAAGGTAAACTGTCCTCACGCAACCCCACAGGCTTGTCCTGTTAGGAAAGACATCGTTGTCTACGTTTTCTACCTCGTGGTGACTTTCCTAGGACCCTTTTGTCCAGAAACAACTGATG
Source organism: Budorcas taxicolor (assembly GCF_023091745.1). Taxonomy (NCBI): domain Eukaryota; kingdom Metazoa; phylum Chordata; class Mammalia; order Artiodactyla; family Bovidae; genus Budorcas; species Budorcas taxicolor. Next base: position 20,117,796 of record NC_068914.1, on the reverse strand, counting down.
AATATAGTGGTAAGAACTAGAGATTCCCCATGACTATGACCCCAGAACTAATGGGGTCATTCCCACTTTCTCTCTTCAGAAATCCTGTTTTCTCTCCTTTCCATGAGATGGAATGGGTGCTCCATGAGAATAAGGAGTTGGGTTTCATTTTTCCTGTTGTCCCCAGAGCCTGCCACAGTGGCTGGCATTGAGGACCATTGGACAGGTCTCTAAATGAACAAATGAATGGATGCTCAAACAAGCATGTGAATGAATTTTTGCTCTCCTTTGAATCACTCCATTCTTCTACCCCACCCAATGGGACTTGAGCCTTACACAAAATAGATACTCTATAAATGATAGCTCAACAAGTGCTGAGCCCTGTTCTAGGCACTGAGGAGTCAACGAAATAGAAGGTACCACTCCTGCTTCGTGAGGACTCACAGGCTACCAGGGAAGGAAAGGTATATGAATGTAGGTGATACAATATGGTAAATGGGAATAAGGTGAACACACAGTTCATGGCCATGTGCTGTATCCTTTAGGCAAGGAACTAAGGAACTCAGCCTGTGTGTGCGCAAGCATGTGTGTGAACGTGACCATAAACCCCTTTGGCAATCATGAGAAATCTATGGACCCTTTCTCAGAATGTTTTTAAATGCATTAAATACCTAGGATTACAAAGGAAGTCAGTGGTAGTGAATTACAGTTATTAGAATATTACAGGGGCAGTGTATTAATGGACATGCTTATTGTTAATGCATTCTATGACAAACCTAATAACAATTGTAGTCTTCCCGATGAGTGTAAACAGTATTTTGAGACATTTGCAACAATAGCTCGTATATGAAAATGTCCGTGGTTTTCACTGGAAAGTTACAGGTGCAGCTGTTGCCCATATTCGTAATGGAAGGAAAGGCTAACTTTTAATTAGAAATGATTAACATAAAGTTGAAACCCTTTCCCAAAGAAGTTTATGAACTCCTTGCTTTGAGAGTCATTGCACCCTCCACCCTCCATCCCTCACCATGGGGTCCAGGTTAATACTCTCTGATCAAAATAGAACTGGTGCTTACTTAGGGATAGCATATTAGATGGCAAAGAGGCAGTGTGGTTTGGATTCAGAAGAACTAGGCATGCTATTTAAACTTCCCGAGCTTGAACTTCCTCATGTGAGAAAGGAGAATAAATATAACAGCCTAACACAGCTGTGTGAGCAACACAAGCTGAACATGTGGACTTGTGGATAAGCTATAAGCCATTTGTACACGTGTGAGGTGGTTGTGTTATGGTCGTTACGGGCATCTTATCAGGGGTGTGATCAACTCAAATGTCAGCATTAAGGTCCTTCAAAGCCCATTGTCTGGACATATAAATGGCTGCTGCTGCTAAGTCGCTTCAGTCGTGTCTGACTCTGTGTGACCCCATAAACGGCAGCCCACCAGGCTCGCCAATCCCTGGGATTCTCCAGGCAAGAACAGTGGAGTGAGTTGCCATTTCCTTCTCCAATGTAGGAAAGTGAAAAGTGAAAGTGAAGTCGCTCAGTCATGTCCGACTCTTAACTACACCATGGACTGCAGCCTACCAGGCTCCTCCGTCCATGGGATTTTCCAAGCAAGAGTACTGGAGTGGGGTGCCATTGCCTTCTCGAAGACTGGCAGTTGAAGCAACCCTTCCTTCCATCTCTACTGTCTTGTTATTCCCTCTCTTGCCATTTCACAGTTGAAATTCCTAGTGAACCATATTTTATTATAGAAAGCAGGGGATTTGGGAGAAGTTGGAAAATAAATAATAGAGGAATCTGGTACCTCATATTTAGGGTGAAATAAGAGGTGATTAAAGTAAAAGTAGGACAAGATAAGAGTCAGACAGGACTGAGCGACTTCACTTTCACTTTTCATTTTCATGCATTGGAGCCGGAAATGGCAACCCACTCCAGTGTTCTTGCCTGGAGAATCCCAGGGACGGGGGAGCCTGGTGGGCTGCCATCTATGGGGTCGCACAGAGTTGGACACGACTGAAGCGACTTAGCAGCAGCAGCAGCAGCAGAGTAAAAGAGTTGGGTTATTTTCTGCTCCAGTCAGGGAAGGAATGAAGCTTGGGAGAAAGTGAAAATACAAAAACTCTTCCAGTTTTTTTTTTTTCCTTTCATTTTTTGTTTTTCTAATGAGAAAGAGAGGGAGATAGGACGAAAGGTAGGTTATTGACAACCTCGGGAATCAGAATGGCTTGAGGGATTGACCTCGAGAGCAGGGATGGATTAACAGCACAAGGGACAGCTGCAAGGTCTGCAGTTCACGTCATGATCTGAATGTGACCCAGTTCCTATTGAGTCATCTGTGTGGTAGCTCACATGGTCTCAAGAGGCCTTTCACAAGGTATGTTCTAAGTTTAACTGGATATCCCCAAGTTCACTAGTCCCTGGAGTCAGTCACTGTTTCCTTTAATACTTGAATGAAATGGCTTATTTCTCCATACTTATTTCCAGATACTGCAGAAAGCTCTGTCCCTCAGCCCTAGTATTTCAGCAGTTCCTAATGGTAATGCTTATATCTTCCCATTACTTCGCTAATTCCTGCCTCCAGTTTGCTCCCCACTCGTCTCAGCTGATCTCACAATTCCTACAGCGGCTGCCTCTCTCTGTGTTTTGCCTAATCTGTGGGACTGTCCCTTTTTGATTCCCCAAAACACCATTAACTCAAGGCCAGTGACTGGAACACACTTAGCTAAATATTTGGGGCCTGTGGAGGGGGACTCCATCACAGAATAGGAAACAATTAATTAATTAATTGATGGCATAAGATGGCAGAATAGAAGGACATGTGCTTATTTTCTCCTGTGAGAACTCCAAAACTACAACTTGTTGCTGAACAACCATCAACTGGAGAATGTTGGGTCCCACCAAAAAAAGATACCCCATGTCCAAGGGCAAAGGAGAAGCCCCAGCAAGACAGGAGGGGTCAAATCCCATTTAGAATCAAACTCCTTACCCACCAGAGACACTAGGAGGGCTAAAACAAACCTTGTGCCCACCAGGACCCAGAAACCCTACAGAGACTGAGCCAGGACTGCGTTTGAGTGTCTTCTGCAAAGGTACAGGGCAGTAGTGGCCTACCTCGGGGGCAGAGACTCTGGGTGCAGCAGACCTGGGTATGGCATAAGCCCCCTTGGAGGAGGTCACCATTAATCCCACCATGGAGCTGCCAGAACTTACACAGGACTGGATAAACAGACTCTTGGAGGGCACAAATAGAACCTTGTGCACACTAGGGCCCAGGAGAAAGGAGCAGTGACCCCACAAGAGACTGACCCAGACTTGCCCGTGAATGTCCAGGAGTCTCCGGCAGAGGCATGGGTCAACGATGGCCTGCTGCAGGGCCGGGGGCACTGAGTGCAGCAATGCGTGCATGGGGCCTTTGGAAAGAAGTCGCCATTATCTTCATCACCTCCATCACAGTTTGGCCTTAGATCAAACAACAGGGAGGGAACACAGCCTCACCTGTCAAAAGAAAATTGTATTAAAGATTTACTGAGCATGGCCCTGCCCATCAGAACAAGACCCAGTTTCCCCCTCAGTGAGTCTCTCCCATCAGGAAGCTTCCATGAGCCTCTTACCCTTCTCCATCAGAGGGAAGACAGGATGAAAACCACAATCACAGAAAACTAACCAAACTGATCACATGGACCATAGCCTTGTCTAACTCAATGAAACAATGAGCCATGCCATGTAGGGCCACCCACGATGGATGGGTCATGGTGGAGTGTGCTGACAAAACATGCTCCACTGGAGAAGGGAATGGCAAACCACTTCAGTATTCTTGCCTTGAGAACCCTGTGAACAGCATGAAAAGGCAAAAAAGATAGGACACTGAAAGAGGAACTCCCCAGGTCGGTAGTTTCCAAATATGTTACTGGAGATCAGTGGAGAAATAACTCCAGAAAGAACGAAGAGAGAGAGCCAAAGCAAAAACAACACCCAGCTGTGGATGTGACTGGTGATAGAAGTAAAGTCTGATGCTATAAAAAACAATATTGCATAGGAACCTGGAATGTTAAGTCTAAGAATCAAGGCAAATTGGAAGTGGTCAAACAGGAGATGGCAAGAGTGAACATCGACATTCTAGGAATCAGTGAACTAAAATGGACTGGAATAGATGAATTTAACTCAGATGATCATTAAGATCATGACATCCGGTCCCATCACTTCATGGCAAATAGATGGGGAGACAGCAGAAACAGTGGCTGACTTTATTTGGGGGGGCTCCAAAATCACTGTAGATGGTGACTGCAGCCATAGAATTAAAAGACACTTATTCTTTGGAAGGAAAGTAATGACCAACCTAGACAGCATATTAAAAAGCAGAGATATTAGTTTCCCAACAAAGGTGTGCCTAGTCAAAGCTATGGTTTTTCCAGTAGTCATGTATGGATGTGAGAGTTGGACTATAAAGAAAACTGAGCACCGAAGAATTGATGCTTTTGAACTGTGGTGTTGGAGAAGACTCTTCAGAGTGTCTTGGACTGCAAGGAGATCCAACTAGTCAATCCTAAAGGAAATCAGTCCTGAATATTCATTGGAAGGACTGATGTTAAAGCTGAAACTCCAATACTTTAGCCACCTGATGCAAAGAACTGGCTCATTGGAAAAGACCCTGATGCTGGGAAAGATTGAAGGCAGGAGGAGAAGGGGACAACAGAGGATGAGATGGTTGGATGGCCTAACTGACTCGATGGACATGCCCGTAAAGTCTGGAAGTTGGTGATGGACAGGGAGGACTGGCTGCAATCCATGGGGTCGCAAAGAGTTGGACACGATTGAGCAACTAAGCTGAACTGAACTAATTAATTAATTATTTGGCTATAACACACAGCTTGCAGGATCTTAGTTCCCTGACCAGGGGCTGAACCCTGACCCTGGCAGCAAGAGCACTGAGTCCTAACCACAGGACCACCAGGGAAATCCCAGGAAAAATTAAATATGAATATCAAAGTTCTATCACCATCTCTGCCCTAGAGAATTTCTCACCAGCCATCTTTCTTCATAGGCTCTGCTGGCTACATGTTTCATGGATTCTTCCCACTTTCTCTGGAGACTTCTTTCTCCCCTTTTCTTAATCCTGGACTCCTCCATAAAGTGAAAACTTTCTATAATTTTTTTTTTTAACAAAGTGATTTCTCCTGTGGTCTCCACCCACTTCTAGGACAGCCCAAGGAACCTCACCTTTCCCAACCAAAAAGACCCATTAAGGTGTTTGAATAAAAAGGACTTTTCTCCCTAAAATGAAATCATTCTGCTCTCCTAGAGTCAAGTTACAAGTGCTTTTTCTTGACATAAGTAAACTGCATCTATTTAAAATGTAAAATTTGATATAATCTGATGACCCATTACTAAAATTTAGACAATGAACATTATCCATTACCAACAAAACTTTCCTTGTGACCTTTTGTAATCTCTCTTTCCTATCCCTCTCTTCCTCATCCACATTTGAGTACTGATTTGCTTTGTTTTTAAATAATTTCTTCTGCATTTGCTAGAATTTTATATAAATGGAAGCATTTATTGTTGTTCAGTTGCTCAGTCATGTCTGACTCTTTGCAACCACATGGAAGGCAGCACGCCCGACTTCCCTGTCCATCATCTCCTGGAGCTTGCTCAAACGCGTGTCCACTGAGTTGGTGATACCATCCAACCATCTTGTCCTTCACTGTCCCCTTCTCCTCATGTATTTTTACACATCTATTGATGTATCTTAATTTTTTTCTCAATTACTTACAATAATGAGTATCACCTATTAATTTAATAATATTACACCATCCCTGCAACACTGCCATAGACTCATCTTAGCCATGGTTTATTACCATTTTTTATAACTATTGAATTTGATTTGCTAACATTTTATTTAGAAATCATGCATCTTTCCAAGTGGAATGAGCTTATAATCTTTCTTTTTCATATTGTTATTGTCTTGTTTTTGTAAGGTTATACTAGTCTCATAGAAAGAGTTTTTATTTTCTGGAAGAGTTAATTGAAAGTTTTGTGAAACCCACCTATAAAGCCATTTTAACTACTTCTTCAATTATTTTGAATAATCAGACTATCTAGGCTTGCCATTTTTTCTTGAATCAAGTTTGTAGATTATAGTTTTCCAAGAATTTATCCATTTTGTCCTATTTTTCAAATATATTTGCATAATTTTTTAGATTTATGTAATTCATATGACATAAAATGCACCAGTTTAAAGTGTAAAATTCAGTGGTTTTTAGACTATTAACAAGTTGTGAGACCATCACCACTATCTAATCCCAGAACATTTCCATCACCCTAAAAACTATTCTCTGTGGATTTGCCTATTTTGAAAATTTCATATCATGGAATCACACAATATGTGCCCTCATGGGTCTGACTTCTCTCAACATAATGTTTTCAAGGTATTTATCCTTACTATAGCATGTATCAGAACCCATTCCTGTTAAATGCCAAATAATTTTGTTTATCAGTTCATAAGTTGATGGACATATGCTTGTTCCTACCTTTGACTATTAGAAATATACTACTACTATGAATATTTTAAAATAAGTTCTTGTGTGAACATATGATTTTGAATCTCTCAGACATATATCTAGGGTGCAACTGCTGGGCCAAATGATAATTCTGTGCTTTAACTTTTTGAGGAACTTTCGAATAGTTTCCCAAAGCGACTACATCATTCACATTCCCAAGACAGCAAGCTGTGCGTGTGTGTGGTGTGGCATCACACCGCCACGTCCTCACCAACACTTGTTAGTATCTGTCTAGACAGCAAGCTGTGCGTGTGTGTGGTGTGGCATCACACCCCCACGTCCTCACCAACACTTGTTAGTGTCCATCTTTTTGTTTATAGCCATCCTAGTTGGTATGAAGCAATACCTCACTATGGTTTAGGTTTTCATTTCCCTAGTGACTAATGATATTGAGCATCTTATTATGTGCTCTTGGGCTATTTATCTATCTTCTTTGGAATCATGTCTACTAAAATCCATAGCCCATTAAAAAAAAAAAAAGGTTATTTCTCTCTTTGTTGTTGAGTTTTAAGTGTTCTGTATATTCAGATGTATGGTTGACAAATAATTTCTCTCATTTTGGTGAGTTATCTTTTCATTTTCTCGATAGTGTCCTTTGAAGCAAATAACATAAATGATTTTATTATTTCTTCTGTTCTGCTTTTGATGTTGTCTTGAAAACCACTTCTTAACCCAAAGCCAAGTAGATTTACCCTTCTGTTTTCTTTTGTAAATTTTACCTAATTTGCCTTAACTCTACTCAGTGAATTCTTTTTCCTCCTTTCTTCCTTTCTTTCTTCCTTTCCTTCTTTTTGTTTTCTTTTTTTTTTACAAAATATTATATGAAAAAAATGCTTATCACAGGACTTGCAAAGGGTAGTGCACAATAAATTATCATTAGGATGGGTTAAGAGAAAATGTTTTTTGTTATCTTTATATTATTTCTAGTTTTATTGGGTAGTGAAAATAGAATGTCTTTATGGCAACATAAAACAAATTGATATTTATAAAAAATTTATTGACATAATAGTGTTGTATTAGTTTCAGATGTATTACATGACTCTATATATGTGCATATCGTAAAATGATTACCACAATAAGTTTAGTTAAAATTCTATCCCACACAGAGTTAACAGTTTTTTCTTGTGATGAGAACTTTAAAAATTTAGTCTTCGTACCTTTCAAATATACAATACGACATTCTTAAATATAGTCATCATGTTGTACATTACATCCCCAGGAATTATTTATATCATAACTGGAAGTTGATCACCTTCACCTATTTTGCCCATCCCTTATGCCTCATGTTTTGTAACCACACAAAGGTGGTATCTATGAGTTTTTAAGATTCTACACATAAGTGAGGTCATATTGTACTTGTCTCTCTCTATCTGATTTATTTAGCTTAGCATAATGCCCTCAAGGTCCATTCATGTTGTCACAAATGGCAGGGTTTCTTTCTTTTTAATGGCTGAATAAAATTCCATTCAATATACATGAATACCACATTTTCCTTATCCATTCATCAACTGATGGGTTCTTAATTTCTATGCCTTGGCTGTTGTAAATAATGCTGCAATGAATATGAAAGTACAGATTATCTTTTCAAGATAGTGATTTCATCTCCTTCAGATAACTGCCCAGGAGGAGAATTGCTGATTCATGTAACATTCCTATTTTCAATTTTTTGAGGAATCTCCATATTGTTTTTCTTAGTAGCTGAACTGATTTATATTCCCATCAACAATGCACAAAGATTCCCTTTTCTCCATATTCTTTCCATCTTGTTTTTTTGGTGGATGGGGAAGAATGAGGGCAGGAGGAAAAGGAGGCAGAGGATGAGATGGTTGGATGGCATCATCGAATCAGTGGACATGAGTTTGAGCAAACTCTGGGAGATGGTGAAGGACAGGAAAGCCTGACATACTGCAATCCACAGGGTTGCAAAGAGGCAGTCATGACTGAATGACTGAACAACAAGCCTACATATTACCCTATATCTAGCTTTTTTGGCTTAACAATACATCATGGATAACTATTATGATTTATGTCTTTTTATTTTTTTGGTAGCTCCTTATAAGCTTAAATGAAATAACACTCACAGCTACCCCACTGCTGATAAAAACACAGTATGTTTTACAGTGAACTATGGAGGGACAGGGGATAGTGCTGGGCACAAAAATAAATCTGAAGGAGCAGAGGAAAGGAGGTTGACATTTCCCAGAGAAACTGATATGTTTGACCCATGTCCCAGGTCAAATCTATCTTCTTGGAACCACCCAGCAGTTCCTCTGACACCTAAAGCACTTAGTGCAAAGCTCACTGCTCAGGTGGCTGCGTGGCTCATTTTTAGATATGTGCATGCTTAATCTGTTCTATCACTTTGCCTTTTCATACTGTTCATGGGGTTCTCAAGGCAAGAATACTGAAGTGGTTTGCCATTTCCTTCTCCAGTGGACCACATTCTATCAGACCTCTCCATCATGAGCCGTCCATCTTGGGTGGCCCCACAGGCATGGCTTAGTTTCATTGAGTTAGAAAAGGCTGTGGTCCATGTGATCAGATTGGCTAGTTTTCTGTGCTTATGGTTTCAGTGTGTCTGCCCTCTGATCCCCTCTCACTTAGATTTCTCTTACCTTGGATGTGGGGTATCTCTTCACGGCTGCTCCAGCAAAGCGCAGCCACTGCTCCTTACCTTGGATGAGGTCACCCCTCCTGACCTTGAATGTGGAGTAGCTCCTCTCGGGCCTCCTGAACCTGTGCAGCTGCTGCTCCTTGGATGTGGGGTTGCTCCTCTTGGCCACCGCCCCCGATCTTGGGCATGGGATAGCTCCTCTCAGCCTGTGCCGTTAGTCTTTCAGAACTAACACCCAAAAAAGATGTCCTTTTCATTATAAGGGACTGGAATACAAAAGTAGGAAGTCAAGAAACACCTGGAGTAACAGGCAAATTTGGCCTTGGAATACGGAATGAAGCAGGGCAAAGGCTAACAGAGTTTTGCCAAGAAAATGCACTGGTCAGAGCAAACACCCTCTTCCAACAACACAGGAAACAACTCTGCACATGGACATCACCAGATGGTCAACACCGAAAGCAGATGGATTATATTCTTTGCACCCAAAGATGGAGAAGCTCTATACAGTCAGCAAAAACAAGACCAGGAGCTGACTGTGGCTCAGATCATGAACTCCTTATTGCCAAATTCAGACTTAAATTGAAGAAAGTAGGGAAAACCACTAGACCATTCAGGTATGACCTAAATCAAATCCCTTATGATTATACAGTGGAAGTGAGAAATAGATTTAAGGGCCTAGATCTGATAGATAGAGTGCCTGATGAACTATGGACAGAGGTTCGTGACATTGTACAGGAGACAGGGATCAAGACCATCCCCATGGGAAAGAAATGCAAAAAAGCAAAATGGCTGTCTGAGGAGGCCTTACAAATAGCTGTGAAAAGAAGAGAAGTGAAAAGCAAAGGAGAAAAGGAAAGATATTCCCATTTGAACGCAGAGTTCCAAAGAATAGCAAGGAGAGATAAGAAAGCCTTCCTCTGCGATCAATGCAAAGAAATAGAGGAAAACACCAGAATGAGAAAGACTAGAGATCTCTTCAAGAAAATTAGAGATACCAAGGGAACATTTCATGCAAAGATGGGCTCAATAAAGGACAGAAATGGTATGGACCTAATAGAAGCAGAAGATATTAAGAAGAGGTGGCGATAATACACAGAAGAACTGTAAAAAAAGATCTTCACGACCCAGATAATCATGATGGTGTGATCACTCACCTAGAGCCAGACATCCTGGAATGTGAAGTCAGGTGGGCCTTAGAAAGCATCACTATGAACAAAGTTAGTGGAGATGATGGAATTCCAGTTAAGCTATTTCAAATCCTGAAAGATGATGCTGTGAAAGTGCTGTACTCAATACACCAGCAAATTTGGAAAACTCAGCAGTGGCCACAGGACTGGAAAAGGTCAGTTTTCATTCCAATCCCAAAGAAAGGCAATGCAAAAGTATGCTCAAACTACCGCACAATTGCATTCATGTCACACGCTAGTAGAGTAATGCTCAAAATTCTCCAAGCCAGGCTTCAGCAGTACGTGAACCGTGAACTTCCAGATGTTCAAGCTGGTTTTAGGAAAGGCAGAGGAACCAGAGACCAAATTGCCATCACCCGCTGGATCATGGAAAAAGCAAGAGAGTTCCAGAAAAACATCTATTCTGCTTTATTGTCTATGCCAAAGCCTTTGACTGTGTGGATCACAATAAACCGTGGAAAATTCTGAAAGAGATGGGCATACCAGACCACCTGACCTGCCTCTTGAGAAATCTGTATGCAGGTCAGGAAGCAACAGTTAGAACTGGACATGGAACAACAGACTGGTTCCAACTAGGAAAAGGAGTACGTCAAGGCTGTATATTGTCACTCTGCTTGTTTAACTTATATGCAGAGTACATCATGAGAAATGCTTAAGCAAAAGCTGGAATCAAGATTGCTGGGAGAAATATCAGTCATCTCAGATATGCAGATGACACCATCCTTATGGCAGAAAGTGAAGAGGAACTAAAAAGCCTCTTGATGAAAGTGAAAGAGGAGAGTGAAAATGTTGGCTTAAAGCTCAACATTCAGAAAATGAAGATCATGGCATCCAGTCCCATCACTTCATGGGAAATAGATGGGGAAACAGTGGAAACAGTGTCAGACTTTACTTTTGGGGGCTGCAAAATCACTGCAGATGGTGACTGCAGCCATGAAAGTAAAAGACGCTTACTCCTTGGAGGGAAAGTTATGACCAACCTAGACAGCATATTAAAAAGCAGAGATATTACTTTGCCAACAAAGGTCCGTCTAGTCAAGGCTATGGTTTTTCCTGTGGTCATGTATGGATGTGAGAGTTGGACTGTGAAGAAAGCTGAGCCCTGAAGAATTGATGCTTTTGAACTGTGGTATTGGAGAAGACTCTTGTGAGTCCCTTGGACTGCAAGGAGATCCAACCAGTCCATCCTAAAGGAGACCAGTCCTGGGTGTTCATTGGAAGGACTGATGCTGAGGCTGAAACTCCAATACTTTGGCCACCTCATGCGAAGTGTAGACACTGGAAAAGACCCTGATGCTGGGAGGGATTGGGGTCAGGAGGAGAAGGGGACGACAGAGGATGAGATGGCTGGATGGCATCACTGACTCGATGGACATGAGTTTGAGTAGACTCTGGGAGTTGGTGATGGACAGGGAGGCCTGGCGCGCTGCGATTCATGGGGTCGCAGAGTCGGACACGACTGAGCGGCGGAACGGAACCTGTTCTACCAGCTCTTCAAGTGCCTCAGAGTCTATTCCGCCCTCCCACTCGCCACCACTCACCCATGCCCTTTCCCTCTTGTGTCTGATGCACAGAAGGCCACAGGTACTGGCTGAAACTGGAGATCCATCTGCCCTCTCAGAGAAGGCTGGAGCAGTGGGGTCAGCCTCTGGGCCCCATATTCTAGCCTATCTAGATTTCTGAGTCTGTTCGTGAGGCCAGGGAATGCTTTTGGGGGAACACAGGATGGACTGTCCTGGGACTGAAGCTTGGATCTGAATGGTTGGAGAGTGTCTGGAGTTTTGTACAAAGGAGAATTGAATTGTGAACGGGCTGGGAGGTTATTGTGATAGCCCTGGTGCCCTGCGCCTCCAGGGGACTGGAAGCCTGTGGGAGCACATAGCTGGCATTTTTTACTTGAGATTATGAAGCCTTTAGCTTCCTCTGGGTAGAGGCTTGAATTCAATGAACTGTTGTGGTGGGATGTAGTCTTTTTCTTTCGGAAAAATGAAACAGAGATTTGGCTCCAGTTATTACGAGGTGGTGGGCAAATGAGCCGACTCTATGGCGTTCGGTGGGAAGCCAGTGTGAGAGCACGTGGTCACAGTTTTGTCCGGCATCATCAAGAGCATGGAGAAGCTGTGATTCCAGCCTCAGAGGAGGGAGCTTTTATCTCGATATGATTCTCCAAAGACCATCTTTATGCAAGAAATGTCAGAGCCCCATTTCATAGTAAGTTTCTTTTGATGGTTTATTTTGGTTGAAGATTTATTTTATATCCTCACTCAAGGACTGACATCATCTTCAGATAGTGGTGTTTGGAGAGCCTTCCCAGGCCTGGGAGGTGCTGAGTGTTGGTGGGATGACCAAGCTGGGAGGCTGATCCCTGTGTTGTATTCTAGGTTTCTGTCTGGCTCTCCCTGGGCTGATCATCTTTCTACCCTCTTCCTCATGTTGCGAAGGAAGTTGGGAGAGCATGAGAATGCAGGTTCAAAAGCGAATTTAAGTTCCTCTTTCACACACTGTCACGTTTCTGTTTCCCCAGCTCTTTTGTTAGCATCAACTTTGGAGCAGAACTTGCCTAAAGTTCTCTTAGGTTTTTCAGCTTGGAGAAGAAATTGGGTAGTGCCCAACTGCAAGTTGATTGAGGAGGCTAGACTGGACTGGACGTGCAGAATGGTTAAATGGATGTGTGAATGAATATACAATTGGTAGAATGTGATTGAGAACCTCAGATTGGCACCAGAAACATGTTCTGAGGGATGTTTATTCCAGAAACTAAGTAGATCCTGGCTCTTGTGTAGTTAATACCCATAAGCATTGATAGTTTACATATACAGTCCAAAAACTTCTTCCTAGCCAGCCAAGTCATGAATGCAGGACTTGAAATAAACCACATGCTAGGTGTCATGGGAAGCTTGGGCCAGAGTTAGGAGTCAGATCCTTGTAACCTTTGTTGAACATTCTCCAGAATGTGAGCCAGTCTGCAAAGCCACCTTCATGTCAGTCAGCCCAGCTGAGAGGCACATGTTCTTGTAATTGTCTCTATCATGTTCACGCTTGCTTTAATAAAAGCTTTTATAACTCTGGGATCTTCTCTTATATTTCAGTTGGTCAATTATTGTATCTTCACTAAGAACTTTAGATAAACAAGATTATTATCCTTGGGAGGTCATAGGAAAGAAGACTTCTTTGCAAGAATCCAGAGAACTAAGGTTGATGAAAGGAAGTCAAAAGGAGGCAGATTTGGGGGCTTCCCTGCTGGTCCAGTGGTTAAGAATCTACCTGCGGATGCAGGGAACATGGGTTTGATCCCTGCTCTAGGAAGTTCTCACATGCTGTGAGGCAGCTAAGCCTGTGTGCTGCAACTTCTGAGCCCAAGCTCTAGAGTTTGAGGGCTGCAACTACTGAAGCTCATGTGTGGCCTGGAGCCCAAGCTCCGCAATAAGAGAAGCCACCACAATGAGAAGCCTGTGCATCACAGTGAAGAGTAGCCCCCACTTGCCACAACTAGAGAAAACCTGCAGACAGCAACAAAGATCCAACACAGCCAAAAATAAAAATAAATCTTGTTTATTTTTTTAAAGAAAAAATAAAAGGAGGCAGATTTCATCCCAGACATGATTAGCCATCAATGGAAAAGGCTACTTTAAAGGGTGGGGTATCACCTACCCAGATCTTGTCTTGAACGGGGTTAAGAATAGGATATGATATGCCAAGTTCTTTCCAGTTTTCAAAGAATCTGATTTTACCTCCCGGAGTCTCATGTCTGGGGCAATGGACCTCAGACTTGCTAAAATGTTCGTATTTTATCCCCCATTCTCAACACCATCAAATCACTTGTCCCATTTCTCTCTACAGCTGCAGATCCCTATCAGACCTACTCGCAGAAGATTATCTGTGAATTCCTCTTCCATAGGGAACACGTGAGAAAGTGGGAGAGAACCAGAACCTATCATACTTTTAGTGGGTGAATCCACTTGACTGTCGGTATCTGGAACATAGCTCTCCACTTCATCAGTTGCAGAATGGCATGAGGTCTTGTCGAACACAGATGGTTGGCTCTATCCTCAAAGTTTTCAGTTCGATAGTTCTGCAACAGGGCCTGAGAATGCACATTTTAAACAAGTTCCCAGACAATGCTGCTACCACTGGTCCAGGGAGAAGAATTTGAGAACCATTTGAGAACCCTAGAGGCCCAAGCCAGTCCACTCTCAGTAAGACCCAAATCTGGACAGATAGATTAATAATCAGTTTTAGGGCACACCCTCCTCCTTCATCCTTCTCTCCTATTCTTTCATCAAGATTCACTTCTCACTGGCTCAGAGGCCTCAGAGAAAACTCTGAGGACTTCCCTTGTGGTCTGGTGGTTAAGACTTCACCCTCCAATGCAGGGGATTCGAGTTCAATACCTGGTCAGACAGCTAGGATCCCATATGCAAAAAAAACAAAAATGTTAAACAGAAGCAATATTGTATCAAATTCAATAAAGAATTTTAAAACGGTCCACAACAAAAAAGTCTTTTTTTTCTTTTTTGAAAAAAGAAAACTCTGACCCAGACCAATGTGTCCCAGATCCAAAGTTTGTAATGTGTGACTTTTAAAAAACTTTCTATGTTTATTTTTGGCCATGCTGCTCAGTTTATGGGATTTTAGTTCTCTGACCAGGGACTGAATCCACGCCTCAGCCCTGAAAGCGCCAAGTTCTAATCACTGGATTGCCAGGGATTTTCTGACTTCTTTTCTAAGTTGCTCTATTATTTATTCTTTACAATTATACTACTGAAGTATTATTGATGTACAGTATTATATGTTACAGGTGTACAAAATAGCGATGTACCATTTTGACAGGCTATACTCCATTCAAAGAAAGCCATTTAAATTTTTTTAAATTTTCTTTTGTTTTGGCCCCACGGTGTGGCATGTGGGATCTTAGTTCCTCAACCAGGGATTGAACCCTTGCCCTCAGCAGTGAAAGTGCAGAGTTCTAACCACTGGAGCGAGGGAATTCCTTCATGTGATTTCTTAATTAATTTACCTCTCTTCCAGAGACTCTAAGCTCCATGAGGGCAGGATTTAAGCAAGAAAGAGGTGAAGGGACAGTAGTAGATTACTCAGGATTGTGAAAGAAGGTAGAAGAACGGGGGGTTTTGTCCAGAAAAGAAGGGCCTATTGATGGAAGGAGGAAAGAAGGAGGTGACCTGGGACAGTAACTAGGACTTTTGGCTCAGGTCTGCCTCAGCTCAGTCTGGCGCCAACAGATGAGGTTTGTGTGTGTGTGCCTGCTAAGTCGCTTCAGTAGCGTCTGATTCTTTGCAACCCGATGGACATGTAGACCCCCAGGCTCTTCTGGTCATGGGATTCTCCAGGCAAAAATACTGGCGTGGGTTGTCATTCCCTTCTCCAGGGAGTCTTCCCAATCCAGGGATCGAACCCGCATCTCCTGCGGCTCTTGCATTGCAGGCAGATTCTTTACCGCTGAGCCACCAGGAAAGCCCAGATGAGGTTTACCTTCTCTATTTTTTCCACCAACCTGAGCATTTCATTTCTTCCCAGATTTAAAAACCTGAGTTGGTTTTACTAATTCTGAGCTACTTGCTAGCTCTAAGCCTCCGCTGCTGCACCCATAAAATGCAGAAGTCAAGCCCCAGGAAGGGAGATATCTGCGTTCAAAAGCCAGCTCTGCTTTTTCCTGCTGTGTTTCCATGAGCATCTGACTCAGCTTCTCTAAGCTTCAGCTTCCCTAGGCATAAGGAAAAGGTTTCTACTTCTTGAGGCTGTTGGGAAGCCTCTGGAGTCGACACACAGGAAATCTTTAGCATAGTACCTGGCACAGTGAGGGCTCAGGGCACATGGGTTTCCACTGCCATTACCATCCTCACCATCCTCTTCACCACGGTCACCATTCCTGTCCTCCCCACCCAAAGCTTCTGTGAGATCCCAGTGGGACAAAGAACTTTATAACCATAAAGCACAACCATAACCTTGACCTCTGAATGTCAAGGGCACCAAGGTCCCCAGCCCCTGCCCATAAGGCCATAGTAGCATCCCCTTCGTTGGAAACAAGGCCTGTGTCCTTCCGTCCTCAGGATGCTGGAGCAGCCTCTACGCCTTCCCGTCCTTTGGTGAGCCTTCATACAGTGACAAATGAATCTTTTGTCTCTTTCTGTCCTCAGGACTCCAACCAACCAACCGAAGAACTGTTACCCAGTGCATTGTTCCCAAGGAAGAAAAGAGCCAAACACCCACCCACACTTGCTTTGTGCCAAGAATCTACAGTTGGGTTGCAAGGCAGCATATGTTGTCCTTTTGGAAAAATGAAAGTGAGACCAAGTGAAGAGCCAGCAGAGGTGTCTCAAGTCATCCCAAGGCAAGTGAGTGGGCGGCCAAAACCTGGTGGTCTGACTCTACCCGGAGCCACGCCCTCCCTGACCTTTGCATTAGACAGCTTCCTGTCCTGTGTGAAACAGGATGAGTAAAGAGATACTATGATCTCAAAGGGTAGATCCTGGAGTTCAAACCCACATACTCCACAAAGGGCTTCCCTGGTGGCTCAGACAGTAAAGAATTTGCCAGCAAGGCAGGAGCTGCAGGTTCGTTCCCTGGGTCAGAAAGATCCCCTGGAGAAGAGAACGGCAACCCACTCCAGTATTCTTGCCAGGAGAATTCCATGGACAGAGGAGGCTGGCAGGCTACAATCCATGGGGTTGCAAAGAGTCGGACACGACTGAGAGACTAACACTTACTTACTTGACTGAAGAAGCCCAGAGAGGGGCAAATACTTTCCCAAGTTTACACAGCGATATATGTATTTATTTGTGACTGCACTGACTGGGTCTTCACTGCTTGCACAGGCTTTTCTCTAGCTGCCGCAGGTAGGGGCTCCTCTTTGCTGCAGTGCACCGGCCTCTCACAGCAGCAGCTTCTCTTGTTGCAGAGTATGGGCTCTAGGTGCGGGGGGGCTTCAGTGGCTGTGGCACAAGGGCTTAGCTGTTCCACAGCCCGTGGAATCTTCCTGGACCAGGGATCGAACCCATGTCCCCTGCATTGGCAGGCAGATTCTTAATTCCTGAATCACCAGGGAAGCCCTACACAGTGATTTTTCAACTGGACCCAAACTCACTTCAGTTAAGTCTTTTGGTTTTAAATAACTGGGCTAACAGTGTGATTTTTTTTTTTTTAAGGTAAAAGCTGTACTGGTATTCATCATAGCTTAATAAACTGTAAAGGGTCTCTCTCCTGAGTAACATTTGCCCTTCTTATTAATGTCAGTGTTTGAGCTGATGCTCTGCTGTTGAGGGAGAGTGTAGTACAGAAGTGAAAAGTGCAGGAGCTAGAGCCAATCTGATCTCCAATCTCAGCTCTGCTACTTACTTGCTGTGTGACCTTGGTAAGTTACTTGACCTCTTTGAGCCTCAGTTTCTTCATCTGTAAAATGGGATAATATTACTTATGATATGTTCTTGTGAATTAGGGTCTTGACTTATTTGTAGCAGTGCCTGAGAAATAATATGCTCTCAATAACTGCTAGTTACAATCACCTCCAAGTGAGTTGTTTAAGGGAAAGAGTTGTTTAAGGGAAAGATTTGAAGTCAATTGATTAGAAGATTCATGCTTTCTCATAAAGTCTCAGATGATACCAAGAAAGCATATCTGGAAACCAACAAGGAATCCGATCACTGATATGTGCAAATGAATTGTGGATTTGTTGTTGTTATTAAATTCAGGTAAATGACTTAAATTGACTTAAATTTAATTACTTAAATTCAGGTAAATGACTCAAGAAATGAAGCCTCTGTTTGGAAGTTGTGTTAAGATGTTGACTGTGCCAGGTTTTTTGGGAAGGGCAACTCTCAATTCACACAGATGCTCTAAATTCTGAGGAGGGAATTGAAAAGAGACTGTGTGAGTCCCAGAAAGAGGACTAATGGGCTTATGGGGTAATGCCAGCTCCTAGAAGGAAGGAGGGTGTGTGTGCTGATAGAACCACAGTGGGCCAGTGGAAATGCCACCAATTTCCACATGAGCTCTGGGCCAAAGCAGTTTCTTAACAAAAAGAAACACTGCTTTGAGTGACCTTCACACTGAGTGCCCTGGGCCAGTCCCGAGGTTGCTTTCTCCCCTCATTCCCATCTCCTGGGTAACAGCAGATAGGAAGCCAGCAAAGAAGAGGATGAGAGCATAATCTTCTCGGTCATGTGACAGACCCGTGGTGGCTTTAAGAAACAAATACCAATGGGAAAGATAGACGTTTATTGTCTGGTAGGTTGCTTTGGTGATCCGGGGTAGTGTTTGAACTAGACTTGGGAAGCTGCCTGGGTATCAGAAAGAGTGCATGTAGAATGTGTTGATGAACTGCTTTGAATGCTAGTGGGCAACTTGGCTCCTGCAGACTCTCCTTGGGGAGGGGCTGGACCTGGGGAGTGTGTGATTCACTCCACTCCAGCCTTCAGGAGGATGAGGCATGAGGAGGCGTGGATGACATGACAGAGACTCTGGAGGACAGACAGCTTGTGGAGGGGGACAAGGTCTCGGGAGTCTATGAGATCTTCCCCTGTGCTTGTTTCCCTGTGTCCTGCTGTGTGACCTTGAACAAGTTACAGCACCTCTCTGAATGTCCTCATCTTCTTACAACTGAGTGTTGATCGTACTCTCCCCCTTGCAAAAGGTGTTACCAGGATCAAAGGAAAAAATGTATAAGAAGTGCAAATGCAACTTTTTCTTCTTATAGCATTATTAATTATTGGAAGGCAAAGTTTCTTTACAGCCAGCTGCCATTCAGGCCATGCTAATAGCTCCCTTGAGGGATACAAGTAGTTGGATGAGATCTTCACAATGACCTACTGAAGCAGACAGGAGAGCAGTTGTGATCAGGTGACACTCTGAGGCTTGGAGGGGTTGAGCGTCTTCCCCGAGACCATTTGGGTAGCAGCTGGTGGAACCAGGCTAGAGGGGGGCAGCTCCCTGGCTCCTGGCTCAGCACTCTCCTATTATAGATGCTCCTGGGAGGCTCAGTTATTTATTGCGATGTTATCAAAACACCCCCAGGGACTTCCCTGGAGGTCCTGTGGTTAAGACTCCATGCTTCCACTGAGGGGGGCACAGGTTC
This sequence comes from Budorcas taxicolor, assembly GCF_023091745.1. Classification (NCBI taxonomy): domain Eukaryota; kingdom Metazoa; phylum Chordata; class Mammalia; order Artiodactyla; family Bovidae; genus Budorcas; species Budorcas taxicolor. The sequence continues at coordinate 20,098,367 of NC_068914.1, read as the reverse complement.
AATCCCTGGTCCAGGAACTAAGATCCTGCATGTTATGTGGCATGGCCAAGAAATTAAAAAAAAAACAACTTTGTGGCCTAAAACAATAAGCTTGAGATTCTGTGTTACAGCAATGTAGGCTGGGCTGAGCTGAGTGGCTGTAAAAGAAGATCCATTTCATTTGTGTATCTTCTGCTCACTCCAAACGCTTCTGGCCACCAGGTGGGTGGGATTTCTCTCCCAAAGCAAACAATTCCATGACACCAGAATTATAGACCATCCTACAACTTAATTCTGACACCATCTACCAACTCCATGGGCTAAGGGTTCAATTCCACAAGGCTACCTCTCCACCCCCACTTCAACGCCAGTCACAAATCCAGGCTGTTATCTGTGCTTCTGACCAATTGACTCTGTAGATCAGAATTTCCCACAGTCCTCTCTTCAAGTTTAAGTTGCTAGAGCAGCTCACAGAACTCAGGGAAACGGTTTACTTATTAGACGACCAGCTTATTATAAAAGGATATAACTTGGGAATACCCTGGTGGTCCAGTGGTTAGGACTCTGTGCTTTCACTGCTGAGGGTGCAGGTTCAATCCCTGGTCAGGAAACTAAGATCCCTCAAGCTGTGTGGCATGGCCAAAAGAAAAAAATTTATAAGAGTATTCCTCAGGAACAATGAAATGGAAAAGATACATAGGGCAGGATATGTGGGAAGGGGAATCCAACTTCCATGCCCTCTCCAGGTACACCTTCCTCACAGAACCTCCATGTGTTCATCAACCTGGAAACTCTCTGAACCCCCATGCTTTTAGGTTTGCAGGGAGTCTTCAATACACAGACAGGACTGATTAAATCACTGATATTAATTCATCTTCTAGCCCCTGTCCCTTCCCCATGGGTGGTGTGGCAGTGGGACGGAGAGGGGCCTGAAATTCCAACCCTCAAATCGCAGGGTTGTTTCCCCCTGGCAACTAGCCCCATCCTCATTAACGTGAACTTGAAAGGGGCTTGTGAATAATAAGGCACTCCCCTTGATCACTTGAGTTGTTCCTGGAATTGAAGCTATCTGAGGACAAAAGACCAAATATTCTAACAAGAGTCTCTCATTATTTTTATCACTTAGGAAATTACAAGGGTTTTAGGAACTATGTGCCAGGAACAGAGACAACGACCAAATGTATATTTCTTATTGTAAATCACATTATCACAGTGGTACTGCAGATCTGAGGCACATGTGGCTGGTCTTGGTCAGACTCACTCCTGCATTTCTGTCAACTCCCTGGTTGGCTGGGGGCTGGCCAGCCACAGATACTCAATTGGGATGGCTATTTCTGCCCCACTGTAGCTCCTCATTAGCCAGTAGGCCAGCAGGGGCTTCTTCCCATGACAGCAGTGGCAGGGCTCCCAAGAGCAACAAGAGAAAGCCCCTTATGTGTAGGCACTTTTCAAGTCTTTTCCTGTGGCACAGTTGCTATTGGCCAATTGCCCAAGGCAAGTCATTGGTGAAACCTGGGTCTTTGTGTATGGGAGCTACCCAAGGGCATGGATACAAAGAAACCCATCCACAGTTGCAACAATCTGCCATGTGCACAGTGATGAAAGGGAGAAGATGAGTGCCAGGGGTCCAGTTTTTATTCAACCTAGGATTCTGTGCCATGGGCCAGAGGTTGGTGTTCTTACTCTGAGAAGTCTCCTTGGATTCCTAAAATGTAGTTCTTCCCCATCACAGTGCACTACTGTTGGGGGAGTTTGTAATTTCTTCAGTTCTGTCTCACCGCAGCAAAAATTTGAATCGACAGACAGATCGGTGTTACAGCTCAATTTTACTTGGCATGCAAAGGAAAATACATCCTCAAAGCGTGAGGGTGGGCTGACCCAAAAGATGTGAAGAGAAGAGAAGCCCAATTTTGGCTCTCTTTTTTTATATGTTTTTTCCTCCTCCCCCTGAGCCTGCCTTATGTAAACTGGGCTAGCCAGGAGGGCTGTTTGTTTCACTGAGGTTGGTCCTCCGACCTTCCTTTGTTCTATTTTTGGGGGCTTTTCCTTTCTTTGTCTTTAGCTATCACCATTCTGGACTCCTTTTGCCTATTCTAACTACCTAACATTCCCCTCAAGAGATGGGAGGCCTAATTCTTTGGGAATTGGGACATTGAGATCTCTCTGGCTACTTCCTGCAGAGCTGGGATGGCGAGGGGCATTAGGCCTCCCCCTCTTGCTAGTCTCAAGCCTCAGAGTCCTTATAGCAGTGTCCATCTAAGGGTGAGTGATATTTTCTGTGGTTGGGTGTAGTTTTATATATCCTTGTTGAACTGGCACTGCATGTTTTAGCTTGTTGACCTGGGCAGAGACAAAATGGGTTAAACAATTGATAATATATGGGGCAATCACATGCAGCATCAGTATGGTGATAAGGATTAGTAGAGGCATTCAGTTCAGTTCAGTTCAGTCACTCAGTCGTGTCCAACTCTGCGAACCCATGAACTGCACCACGCCAGGCCTCCCTGTCCATCACCAACTCCTGGAGTTTACCCAAACTCATGTCCATCAAGTCAATGATGCCATCCAGCCATCTCAACCTCTGTCATCCCCTTCTCCTCCTGCGCCCAATCCCTCCCAGCATCAGGGTCTTTTCCAATGAGTCAACTCTTTGCATGAGGTGGCCAAAGTATTGGAGTGTCAGCTTCAGCATCAGTCCTTCCAATGAACACCCAGGACTGATCTCCTTTAGGATGGACTGGTTGGATCTCCTTGCAGTCCAAGGGACTCAAGAGTTTTCTCTAACACCACAGTTCAAAAGCATCAATTCTTTGGTGCTCAGCTTTCTTCACAGTCCAACTCTCACAGCCATACATGACCACTGGAAAAACCATAGCCTTGACTAGACAGACCTTTGTTGGCAAAGTAATATCTCTGCTTTTTAATATGCTATCTAGGTTGGTCATAACTTTCCCTCCAAGGAGTAAACGTCTTTTAATTTCATGGCTGCAATCACCATCTGCAGTGATTTTGGAGCCCCAAAAAATAAAGTCTGACACTGTTTCCACTGTTTCCCCATCTATTTCCCATGAAGTGATGGGACCAGATGCCATGATCTTCGTTTTCTGAATGTTGAGCTTTAAGCCAACTTTTTCACTCTCCTCTTTCACTTTCATCAAGAGGCTTTTTAGTTCCTCTTCACTTTCTGCCATAAGTGTGGTGTCATCTGCATATCTGAGGTGATTGATATTTCTCCCAGCAATCTTCATTCCAGCTTGTGCTTCCTCCAGCCCAGTGTTTCTCATGATGTACTCTGCATATAAGTTAAACAAGCAGAGTGACAATATACAGCCTTAACATACTCCTTTTCCTATTTTGAACCAGTCTGTTGTTCCATGTCCAGTTCTAACTGTTGCTTCCTGGCCTGCATACAGATTTCTCAAGAGGCACGTCAGGTGATCTGGTATTCCCATCTCTTTCAGAATTTTCCACAGTTCATTGTGATCCACACAGTCAAAGGCTTTGGTGTAGTCAATAAAGCAGAAATAGATGTTTTTCTGAACTCGCATTAGCCAACTCCAAATTCCCTCTCGCCATGAGAAGTATCTCCCAAAGAGAGATTGTAGTCACCCTGAGAATTCTCTAGCTCATTCTTTGAGATCCTGTAGGAATCTGAAGGTTTTTCTTGAGGACTGTGAGACTTTCTTTAACTTAGTTGGAGGTATTTACCCAGAAACAACACATCTCATTCAAGATGTCTCAAGTCCCTCCTTGTTCAGGGATCAAGAGATCTCAGTTCAGTTGCTCAGTCGTGTCCAACTCTTTGTGACCCCATGGACTGCAGCACGCCATGCTTCCCTGTCCATCACCAACTCCCAGAGCCTACTCAAACTCATGTCCATTGCATTGGTGATGCATCTCCTGTCTATTTTGGAGTACAACCCCTGCCAAGCTGTGTTGGCTCTTAAGAGCTACCCTGAGAAATCTTACCCCTAGAAACTTAATTTTAGGGTTGTTCATTAGAATGGCACTCATTTGTAGTCCTGAATAGGTATCTGAGAGCTACCAGGAGTTCACAGGTATATTGAGTATCCTCTTCTGTTTTCTTCCATGGTTTGACTCGTGAGTAGTGAATCCAGGAGTCGTGTCCTGGTACCTTGACTGCTGTGGGGGTAGAAAGTATTACAGGGTAGGGGCCCTTCCATGTGGGCTGGAGTTTGAGCCTTTGGGGACACATCTTTCCAGACTTAAATTAGGACTTGAGTCCCTGGAGCATATAGTGGTGACTCTTTAGAATCTTTCGGGTCCTGGTTGACACCCCACAAGTGTATATCCTGTTGGAATTGCCCAATGGCCATGGTATAAGACCAGAGGGTCTGAGCCTCTGGATCTAGGAAGAGGTCACTGACATAAACAAAAAGGTCTCCCATATAGCATCTCATCAGAACTAAGACCAACCTGTTCCTTTCAATATCGGTATGGAGGAGAGCTATTGGTAAGCCTCCTTCCATCCCAGGGAGGTCTCCTGGGTTATCTTTTTTATCGCTGATTTAAGAATTTGTTGACTCTCTCTACTTTTCCTGAAGACTGAGGCCTCCAGGCACAATGGAGATAATAAGTAATGCCCAATGCTTTAGAGACCCCTTGGGTGACCTTAGAAGTAAATGATGTCCCATTGTCACTTTGTAATGACCTGGGCAGACCAAATCTCAGAATGATTTCATGAAACAGTATTTTTTTTTACCACCTCCTCAGCCTTCTCAGTCCAGGTGGGAAAGCCTTCAATCCATCCTGTGAATGTATCTGTCATGACTACTAGGGGTTTATAACCTTGAAAAACTGGGATCAGTGTGAAGTCCATCTGCCAGTGCTCTCCTGGGTAGGTCCCACATCATTGGACAGACTAGGCCAGCTGGGGTCTTCGAGCTCCTTGGGGGTTGTTTAATTGGCAAGTGGGACAAGAGGAGACAACTTGCCTTATAGTTGTTTGGAGGCCTGTTCCTCTGAAGGACCTTTCTAGTAGTCTTTGGAGGACCTTTTCCCCGAAATTAGTGGTGGCATGTAAGGAGTAAACCAACCTCCATTGGAGGTTCCTTCAGTATATGAAGGAGTTTCTGGCAAATTAGTCTGTGGAACTAAGGTGGCAGCCCCTGTTAGGTCATGGTTCTGTAACGCTGCTCTCCTAGCTGCCTGATCAGCTGCTTGGTTCCCTCGTGCCACTTCCATGCTCACTTTTTTGTGTCCTTTACAATGGGAGACTGAAACTTCAGTGGGCAGATGGACTGCCTCCAAGAGCCTAAGGATTTGATCACCATATTTGATTGGGGACCCTCAGGTGGTCAAGTGGCCTCTTTCTTTCCAAATAGCTGCATGTGCATGTAGCACTAGGAAGGCATACTTGGAGTCAGTGTAAATGGCTACTTTTTTCCTTTTCCCAGCTCTAAAGCTTGAGTCAGGGCTATGAGCTCAGCTAATCGGGCTGAAGTACCTGGTGGCAGAGGCTTAGCCTCTATGGTCTCAAAATTGGAGACTACTGCATATCCATCTCTTCTTTTTCCATCCAAGACAAAGCTGCTTCCATCAGCGTACCAGATTTTCTCAGGATCAAAGGATCTTCAGAGGATCTTCTGACAATTCCTCTTGGGGTTTTGTTCAGTGGTCCAAGGTTTCTAGGCAAGAATGAAAGGGGAGAGAGGCCTCAGGGATAGGCAAGAGGGTGGCTGGGTTAAGAACCTCACAAAGGGTTATAGTCAGGCCTGGACTTGCTATCAGAACTACTTGATATCTGAGGATTCTTTGATCAGACATCCATATATGGCCTCTCCCACTCAGGAGTTGTTTCACTTGGTGGCTGATAAAAATAGTTTGCCTGCAAGACAGAGTTTTAAAGCATCTTCTATCAGGACTGCAATAGCTGCAAGATTTTGAAGCAGAGAAAGATCTCTTCCCAATAAGGGAATAGGACACTCAGGGAACACCAGAAACTGGTGGGAAAATATTTGTCCATCCCAGGAACAAAGAAGTGCTTGGGTGAATCTTTTTGTAACTGTTTTTCCTGTAGCACCCAAAATGGTACAGCTTTGGGAGGAGAAGGCTCCAGAGTAGGAGGTCAGGACAGAGTAGGTAGACCCTGTGTCAATCAAGAAATTCTTGGACCTACCTGCCACATCCAGTTGCACCCTTGGCTCCAGCCGCATGATGGTTACCTGTGACAGGCAGGCTGGCTGGAGCGGGCCGCTTCAGTCCTGCTGAACCATCGTGAGGGAAGGCTTGGCGCTTGACCTTGAGGCTCTTGGGTCCTGAGGGCAGAGTGCCACCCAGTGTTCTGACTGATGGCATTGGTAGCATGTTTTAGGAGACTTGTCACAGTTTGGACACTTAGGCCCAATGTCCTGCCTGTGTACAGATTAGGCATTTGCCTTGTGCTTTGTCCTTTAAGGACTCAGGGTTTGCCATAGGGCTTCCCTGGAGGGCGTCCAGCATGCTTTGTCCCTTTCCTTCTCTCCCTCTCCTGGGCCTTGGCCTCCCTCTCCTGTTCTCTGTTATAAAAGGTATTGGTGGCTGTCTGAATGATCTCATCTAAAGAAGCAGCAGGGTCCTGCTACTGTAGCTGTTGTAACTTTATCCTGATGTCTGATGAACACTGGGACAGGAATTTGTCCTTTAAAATCACCTGTCTGTCATAAGAGTCTAAGTCCAGATTGGTAAACTTCTGAAGGGTCTCGTTTAGCCTTTCCAGAAAGGCAATGGGGTTCTAACTGGGCTCCTGAGTTATTGCTGAGCCCCAGGCATAGCTGATTACTTTCTGCTGGGCTGCTTTTAGTCCTGTCTTTACACAGATTATAGAATGATCCCTTTCCCAGATGTTTCAGGGTCATTCTAATCAATTAGGATCTGAGAGAGGTACTGCAGTTTCCCCCACTGGGTATTTATCTCTTGATATGTGAAGCCCCATAGCATACCTTCGGGCTTCGTTTAAGACCCTAGCATGCCCAGGGTCAGATAAAGTTTTACTAAATATGACCGTGATACCCTTCCATGTCAAGTCAAAGGCCAAGGTAATGTGTTGGAATGTATCTATATATATGCTTGGGTCATCTGTATAGCTTCCCAAGTCTTGTTTGATCTGTCTTAGTTCTAAGAATGAGAAGGGCTTATGACCCTGGTTTGTCTGAATTCTCCAGTTTCAACTAAGGGACACACTCAAGTTGGCTTTCGTGGAAGGGGTGCTCCTGGATATGGGGGCACGTTTGAATACAAGGAAGGAGTGCCAGGTAACTCGGGAGCCGTGGGAGGTGAGCCTTCACGAGGCGCTTCCTTCTCTTGGTTGTCTGCGCCTCACACCATTTGCCTGGTAGGCTCACTTTTAGGGCAGACAACAACCCCGTACTTAAGACAGAGTTCCTTCTTATCTCTTAGTTGGAAGAAAATTTGGACATGGGGATCTCTGCCCATTTCTCTTGTGTTTTGCAGAATAAGACTAGCTGCAGGAGGGTATTGTAATTTAAGCTCTCATCCTCAGGCCAGTGCTCCTTGTCCCACAGAGGATACTGTGGCCACACAGTGGCACAGAAGAATTTTAAGCAACTTCTCGTTGAGGTTAGAGGATCGAACAGCTTCCAGTTATTGAGGATGCATCTCAAGGGCGTCTGTTGGGAAGTGGATTGGTTATTTCCCATCTGAAAGACAGTGATGACAGGCAGGAAAAGAAAAAAGAAAAAAAATTAATAGGCTTCCTTCTATTTTTATGGGTGGACTTCATTAGGGGTGAGTCTTTCTAAAGATTATCCTACCCAGTACTGTTGCAACCTGAGAGCCAGGCGTCCCCAGGTCAGGGTGCAGGTCCCCAGGTAGGCTGAGGCCTGACAGCCTGCTGGAGATCGAATCCCCAGGCAGGTCAAGGCCGGTCAGCCTCCCGAGAATTGGGTCTCTGGGCAGGTCAAGGCATGTCAACCTCCTGGGACTCCTGGACAGGCGGATCCCCAAGCAGGTTGAGTCATGGCAACCTTCCAAGGACCAGATCCCTAGGCAGTTCGAAGCAGGTCGACTTCCTGGGGACCCCAGACTGGAGTTGGGCATCCCCAAGGTCTCCAGCGTGACCAGTGCTGGGTAGAATTAAGGGGACACGACTGAGCGACTGAACTGAACTGAACTGAATCTTAACTCATTGCTGGTTTGTCCACTGTGGATGGGAATAGATACCATGATGTAAAGCAATCCAAGTCTGTGCCCTGAGACTGAGAACCTGGTGAAACAGCCGTAAGCCTTATCCTCTTATTGCTCTGAGGGAATGTAAACCACTGATTTCCTCTCCTAGTCTTCCATAAGAGCAGTTTAGGGTGTTTTCAGTGGTAAACATTTCATTGTCATAGACCCACTCCAGGTAATAACAGAAGTAGTGACAAAGGAGTGGGTTATCTGGTCCTGTTAGAGGCATTAAGAGTATTTTAATAATAAGTGGGATGGAGCAATGTTACCTACAAGAGAGGAGGGTCCTGGTTGTAGGAGTTAGTAAGCGGCTTAAGAACAAATTGATAAGAGGCAACAAACCAGATGTTCCATAAAAGTGGAGTGGAGATTTGATCTGGGGGTATGTTTGTAACTTTAGGAGAAGGATTGTAAGGGTCTGGGCCCAAACAGCCTGCAGGGCTAACTCCCAAAGTGGCAAACATTATCCCTTGAAGCCCAATTGCCCTTGAAGGGATGCCACCACCAGATGGACTTCTAGCAGGCATTGTGTGCCTGTCACCCACCCTAGCGGGTTCACTGAGCAATGCTGTTGTTGCACATGCTATAGGAAACATGGAAGATGAAGGCCTGAATATCTAGAACGATTGGATATTACACAGTATTTCTCTTGCAAGGGCTAGCTATCTTCTGTTTGTCCATCTAGAAGATCGTAGAGGCAACATTGTGAGCCCAGACAACACTGTGGGCTCAGGAAAAGAGCGTGGAACAGGAGGGAAGAGGGCAGGGCACAACTTTTGAAAGAATGACATGGCCCAAGGGCATAACATAAACTGATTAAAATCAAATGGGTTCAAGATGACAAGTCAAATTCAACTAAACCTTGATCCTCAATCTGCAAGCTAAATGACCCACCCAGAGGTGCCAGGACAGTTCCAAGGCACTGTCTAAAGACCAAGGAGTTGGTGGTTCCCCAATTGTTGGGATGGTCCTCCCACTCATTAGCATACGAAATCACCCAGCTTGAAAAAACTAACCATACCACATTCCATGGCCACCACATTCACCCTCTTTGACAGCCCACACCCTGTGCACTGTACTTCTCTCTAAATCCGAACAAACCCACCTCTTACCTATCGCTGTGTCTCTCACTGAATTTTTTTGCAATGAGACATCAAGAGCCTGAGCTTCATTAGGTCTTAAAACCAGGCACCATGGGTTTTGGCCAGGCTCAGGTCTCAGGAGAGAGGACATGAAGGATGGGAGGGAAAAGCAGTGAGAAAATGTGCCTAGGAATCCCCTTCATAACCTGCTGGAAAATCTACTAAATACCTGACCTGTGCTCACAGTTTTCATTGGCCTGATCCTTGGTACAAAGAAGATTAAGATCAGAAGAACCCCTACCTGCTTGGGCAACAGCTCCAAGGGCGCAGAGGATAGTGGAGCCTTTGAGACACACTGGGGAGTAGCCTCTCCAGAGCCCCTCAATTGCACCCACTGCTACTCGCCTGTTTGCAGGGGGGTTCAAGGAGACAAGCAACAGGAGATTGTAAAGGAATTAAGATTTTGTTAGCCATATGTCCTTCAAGCCCCAGGGACAAGGACTTCTACCCCAACCAGAGGTCTTCTAGAGTCTGGGACTGAGCTGCATGAGCTTTCTGCCAATTTGTTTTGGTTGTCCTGGTTTCCAGCATGCTGGGCTTCCTGTCACTTCCACTGCATTGAGGTTTCTTTGCATTCAGCTTCCACCACAGGAGCTTTTGCTGATTTGGGCTTCTGCTGTGTTTGGGCCTCTGCCTTGCGGGGACCAAGCTGAGCTTGTTTCAGCCAGGTTAAATCCGAGAAACGGCACCATAGATGTCCGGGAAGTTGGTAATTTTCTCGGTTCTGTTTCACCGCAGCAAAAATTTGAAGTGACGGACAGATCAGTGTTACAGCTCAGTTTTATTTGGCAAGCAAAGGAAAATACATCCTCAAGGTGTGAGGGTCCGCCGACCCAACAGATGTGAAGAGAAGAGAAGCCCACTTTTGGCTCCTATATTTTAGTTTGTTCTCCTTCCCCTGAGCCTGCCCTATGCAAATTGGGCTAGCCAGGAGGGCTGTTTGTTTTACCTGAGGTCCTCAATCCGGTCCTCAGACCTTCCTTTGTTCTATTTTCACCGGCTTTTCCCTTCTTTGTCTTTTAGCCTCTGCCATTCTGGACTCCTTTTTCCTATTCTAACTACCTAACACTATCATTGCTCTTTAATTGTTATAAACTCTGCAAGGGCAGGGACTGTGTCAATCTTTTTCACTACAGTGCTCCTAACATCTAGTACAAATAAATACTCAGTGAATGGACATCTTTATAATTTCACCTTTGAGAATTACAGAGAGGTGTTTTCTCATGCTTCATAATAGGGCTATATCTGGCAGCTTGATACCCACACCTGGGCTTCTCTGGGTTAGAATAATCTGTTGCCCGCTCTGAGTTGGTAAGTGTAAATATAACATTAATAATAATAATGGCCATATTTATTTGGTACTAATAGTTGTTGCTTATTAAGGACTTATGTATGCCAGGCTTTTCACATTACTTAATCTGCAATGCACATCAGGAGAGTTCCTAGACTCTTCTAAACCTCCAGATTCAAAGATTGCCACAGGCCACACTTGTCCCCATTCTGCATGCAAGACTATAAGACAAGAACCACAACTTGCCTGCAGGACAAGTCCGAGAGCTTCTTTTCTGAAGGAGTCTGTGTAGCAGTTCACAGATAGGAGGAGACAAAATCTCATCAGGCAGCAGGATTCCTTTTAGCTTAAAATCTCCCTTCCCCACAGGAGACAAATTCTCTTGTAACAATTCCATGGGGACATCTTCCAGGGTCCCTGTGGGCACAGGACAAGAATCACCTCTCTGAGGAAAGCCCAAAGCTATGGCATTCTATCTAGTGTTTATAGTTCGTCCAACCAAGAGCAATCTACCAGTCAGGATAATCTTTATCCTAGGAGATATTGCTTATAAATAAATTTGACATAGTACCCTTACCAGGTAAGTAGGGGAACAGAGCTAGAGCACTAACTAAGGCCATGTTCTAGTGCAAATAGGGTGTACCCTGGTGGTTTAGTGGTTGGGATTTCGGGCATTCACTGCCATGGCCCGAATTCAATCCCTGGTGAGAGAGCTCGGGGGCTTCCCAGGTAAATAATCCATCTGCCAATGCAGGAGACACAGGACACTTGGGTTTGATTCCTGCGTTGGGAAGATCCCCTGGAGGAGGAAATGGTAGCCCACTACAGTATTCTTGTCTGGGCGATTCCATGGACAGAGGAATCTGGCAGGCTACAGTTCATGTGGCTGCAGAGTCAGACACAACTGAGCATGCACACCCATGAGAGAGCTGAGATTCTGCAAGGCGTGTGGTGCATCCAAAAAGAAAGTAGACAAGGATCATTCGTTCTCACCTATTACGACCTTCGCTTTATAGACAAGGAAACATAGAGAAGTTCAGTGCGTAGCAGAGCAAGGATTGAGCCCAGGTCCTAGGCTGCATTGCTATTTTGTTAGTCTATCTAGCATTCTTTTTATAAAAATTGAATTAAATCATAAATTACAAAGCAAAATGTTTGTTGCCCATAGGTCATATTTTCTTTGGACTGTGCCAATGATTGGAATTTCATTAGCACTAGATTGATAGAGCCTATTACCTTTTGTTAGTGCCTACTACCACACAATTGCACTCATCTCACATGCTAGTAAAGTAATGCCCAAAATTCTCCAAGCCAGACTTCAGCAATACATGAACCGTGAACTCCCTGATGTTCAAGCTGGTTTTAGAAAAGGCAGAGGAACCAGAGATCAAATTGCCAACATCCACTGGTACATGGAAAAAGCAAGAGAGTTCCAGAAAAAATCTATTTCTGCTTTATTGACTATGCCAAAGCCTTTGACTGTGTGGATCACAATAAACTGTGGAAAATTCTGAAAGGGATGGGAATACCAGACCACCTGACCTGCCTCTTGAGAAATCTGTATGCAGGTCAGGAAGCAACAGTTAGAACTGGACATGGAACAACAGACTGGTTCCAAATAGGAAAAGGAGTACGTCAAGGCTGTATATTGTCACCCTGCTTATTTAACTTCTATGCAGAGTACATCATGAGAAATGCTGGACTGGAAGAAACACAAGCTAGAATCAAGATTGCCGGGAGAAATATCAATCACCTCAGATATGCAGATGACACCACCCTTATGGCAGGAAGTGAAGAGGAGCTAAAAAGCCTCTTGATGAAAATGAAAGAGGAGAGTGAAAAAGTTGGCTTAAAGCTCAACATTCAGAAAATGAAGATCATGGCATCTGGTCCCATCACTTCATGCGAAATAGATGGGGAAACAGTGGAAACAGTGTCAGACTTTATTTTTTGGGGCTCCAAAATCACTGCAGATGGTGACTGCAGCCATGAAATTAAAAGACGCTTACTCCTTGGAAGAAAAGTTATGACCAACCTAGATAGTATATTCAAAAGCAGAGACATTACTTTGCCGACTAAGGTCCGTCTAGTCAAGGCTATGGTTTTTCCAGTGGTCATGTGTGGATGTGAGAGTTGGACTGTGAAGAAGGCTGAGCACCGAAGAATTGATGCTTTTGAACTGCGGTGTTGGAGAAGACTCTTGAGAGTCCCTTGGACTGCAAGGAGATCCAACCAGTCCATTCTGAAGGAGATCAACCCTGGGATTTCTTTGGAAGGAATGATGCTAAAGCTGAAGCTCCAGTACTTTGGCCACCTCGTGCGAAGAGTTGACTCACTGGAAAGACTCTGATGCTGGGAGGGATTGTGGGCAGGAGGAGAAGGGGACGACAGAGGATGAGATGGCTGGATGGCATCACGGACTCGATGGACGTGAGTCTGAGTGAACTCCGGGAGTTGGTGATGGACAGGGAGGCCTGGCGTGCTGCGATTCATGGGGTCACAAAGAGTTGGACACGACTGAGCGACTAAACTGAACTGAGTGCCTGTGGAGCAAACTAAGAGGAACCAGGGATAAAACTAAGCTGGCTTTACACTCCCAGCCAGATGTCTCCAAACTTTTTTGGTCATGCACGCTACTGGTAACATACTTTTGCAGGCACATTCCCAAATGCACGCATTGTAATTATTTTGAGATTGTATACACATATGATTTCACATATGTGGAATGTTCAAAATAGGCAAATCCACAGAGAAGAAAGTAGCTTAGTGGTTGCCAGAGACTAGGGTGGGGAGAGTGAGTGGGGAGTACCTGCTGATGGGCAGAAGGTTTCTTTCTTTTTGGCTGCACCACTCTTCTCTTGGGATCTTAGTTCCCTGACCAGACATGGAACCTGTGCCCTCAGCAGTGAAATCATGGAGTCCTAACTACTGGACAGCCAGGGAATTCCCTACAGAGTTTCTTTGAGGGTGATGAAAATATTCTGGAATTAGATAGTGGTAATGTTTGCACAACCTTATGCATACACTAAAACCACCAAAGTATACACATACTTTGAAATGTGAATCTTTTGGTACGTGAATTATATCTCAATTTAAAAAAATTATATACATTTAGTAAAGTACTAAAATAATGTACGCATTATGAAGACTAGCCTAAAAGAGTTACAGAGTGAGATTTAAAAAGTTGTAAATAAAAGTCCTGATAGCATCTTCAGTCACCCCAACAAACTGTCTGGTGTTCCCTGTGGACTTACTTTGTTAAACCATCTCTGAATAGGCTGTGTCCCCTAATTATAAGCCTTTTCTGGCTCTCAATAAAAGCCCTTTCTTCTTTCACAGCTGTTTTGAATGTCTGTAAATTTGCTTATCAATCAACAGGGATGATGGTTAACTAACATATCTTGAATATACACTAGGTGCCAAGCTTCTAAGTTTATGTACCTCATTCTAATGTGGCTCTATTATCATTCTCCCCATTTTACAGTTGAGGAAACTGAGACTCAGATAGGCCAAGTAACTTTTCCAGAGTCAAGGCTATTATGCGGCTGAATAGGGCTCCAAACCAAGTAGCCCAACCTGTAGGCTATGTTCAACACCTACTATGTGCCTAGACCCAGGGAATGCACAAAGTCCCCATATCTTGGGAGCTTATCCTCTGATGGAAGAGTTGAGGGGGCAGTTATCAAGTAAATGTCAAAGGATTGATATTTCTAAATTCTCTGAAGGATATCTGATAGCCAAGTTTGCATCTTTTCTCTTCCAGAAATTCTCAGGATAAAGGAATTAAGTGTAAACTTTAAATGAAATTTTGTTTAGGTAAACAAATAACAAAGCAACCCCACAAGTTTTGTTTATGCCTCTGAGCTGGGCCAGGGAGGCTTTGGGGTGTCAGAGGTGCCCCAGATATACTGCCAAGACCAATTCTGGCAGAATTCACACACCCTGAACTGTTGGGATTCAGTGGCTGCATGCCCAGCTTACGCCAGTGTTTAGGAGCTTGGACTCTTGGCTTACCCTCTGAGAACTGAAAAAGCCTCAAATTGTAGGGAGGCTTTGGATTTGCTGCAGCACCCTAATTGTTAGGCAAATCACATTATATTTGTAAGCTGTTCATGATAAGTAGAGACAATAATATTGCTATGAATTTTGACTTTAGGCTATTGAATAAGGATTCTTGAATTAGCCTTTCTGTATACAAATTCTAAATCTCTACTCAGTGTAACCAACAAAAAATGATGAGATCTTGATTATGGTTGTTGTTTAGTTGCTCAGTCATGTCCTACTCTTTTGTGACCCCACGGACTGTAGTCCAGCAAGCTCCTCTGTCTATGGGATTTCCCAGGCAAGAATATTGGAGTGGGTTGCCATTTCCTTCTCCAGGGGATCTTCCTGACCCAGGAATCGAACCCACATCTCCTGCATTGGCAGGCAAGAAGCCACTGAGATCTTGGTTAATTGACATGAAAAGATTTTCATAATATAGTATTCCATGGAAAAAAATAGATTTTAAAAGTATATTATAGCATGATTCCATCTTTGTACTCATATTGGTACGTAGTTATCTGGAGAAAAATATAAGGAAGGGGCAGGTGCCACAATGTTAATAGAGCTTGTTTCTGTAGGAATGAAGCTGATCTAAAACTTTAAACTACTTGTCTGTATTTTCTGACTTTTGTTGCAATGAATGTACATTGCTTTTGTAATTAGAAAATTATTTTTTTACACAAAGATACTCCCTGTGAAAGTCGCTCAGTCATGTCCGACTCTTTGCGACCCCATGGACTGTACAATCCATGGAATTCTCCAGGCCAGAACACTGGAATGGGTAACCGCTCCCTTCTTCGGGAGATCTTCCCAAACCCAGGTCTCCCACATTGCAGGTGGATTCTTTACCAGCTGAGCAACCAGGGAAGCCCAGAGATACTCCCTACCCTGTTTGTTTATTTTTTTAAGATGTTTTTCTTAATATGGACTATTTTTAAAGTCTTTGTTAAATTTGTTACAACACTGCTCCTGTCTTACATTTTGGTTTTTTGGCCACTAGGCATGTGGGATCTTAGCCCTCCAGCCAGGGATTGAATCTGCACCCCTTACACTGGAAGGTGACGTCTTAACCACCAGACCACCAGGGAAGTCCCTACCCCGTTTTAGACATGGGAGAAGAATGCTACTGTGATGAAGATCACACTTCTGAAACATTGGAGTTGTCTTGGCTAATTTCCGTTCCTACTTGGTTCCTTCCCCAAAGGAGCACCCAAGACCAGACCTCTTTCTAAGGAGAGGAGGCTGAGGCTGGGATGAGGCACCACCTGCAGACTAGGTTCCTGGGAATTTCTTCTGGGATGATAACCTGCCTAAAACCTCATGACAGTTTACCTTTGGAGACACGGGCCTACACTTAGCCCCTAGTCCTCCGTATCTGCCTGTTTAGTGTCCCAGCTGGGGAGGACAAGAATGAGGTGACAAGCCCCTGACGCTACATCCTCTGGGCTTTGCTTTTCTCCAGGTGTCACCGCCCCTGCTGCTGAGAGTGGAAGAGAGGAAAGGACCTCCAGACAGCAAGTGTCCTCCCCACCATGGGGCAGACCTGCCAGCGAGGATGGGTAAGAGCTCCTCTAGCTTTTCTCTGACTGCACAAGGTCACATGCACCCCTTCCTGCTCAGCCCACCCTCTCTGGCAGGAGTTACATTAGGATCCATTTTACAATGGAAGCCCCAGACCAAGAGCCCTGCAGGGACTTATTATGGAACAAGTCAGGAGCCCCTCAGATCCAGCCTTTCTCTGTGCAGTTTAATTTTCACCTGAGCCAGAAATGTCCTGACCAAGGCGAGCCCAGAGGATTATTCATGTAACCCCTCTGTTCAACTGCTTCCTAGATAGTCATCTGCAAATTCACAGATGTGTGATGTAAACAAGACTGTGGCTTTTTCTATCTAAGAGAAGACTTCCAGGGCTGTTTTCTATGTTGCCATGTAAAAGCTGAAGCCCATTCTTGCCTCTTACAGATAGCTTTGCTGCTCCTCTGGATGTTGAAACAGATCCTGGAAGATGTTTACAGGACAATGTTCTGAGTGGGCTGGCTCATTTTAAGTTAACTTGTGCTGCAGATGGCCCCTCTGGGCAAGGACACACTTGCTTCTTTTCAAAGTTATGGAACTAGAGGCACTGCGGGATTTTAAGCCCAACAGACAGTCGGACAATGGCAGAGCTAAAGTCTTGGGGACAGAACTCTCTCACACCAGCATCTTACATCTTAAACACTCCTGTGGCCCCAGCACTCCTGGGTGTCAAATTAATTCCCAAAGAGTGTTTGAAAGTGGGGAGGGTGTACGAGCTTGTGAGCTGCTTTAGCCTCCAGGTGAGGGGCTTGGGCACATAGGAGTGGGGTGAGGTGGGGGCTCTTTCCCTCAGTCCTGCCAGACTGGTTTAAAATCCGCCCTTCATCATCTCTGAGATGGACTTTGCAAAGTGTAGCCCAGACACATCCTTCCTGCCTCGCAGGGCATTGAGAAAATTGGATTCAATCTCATTTCTAACTCCCAAGTGGAAGCTCAGCCTGTCTCTCCTGTGGAATCTGAGGCACCTGTCTGGTTACAGTCAGAGACTCTGTGGGTCCCTGGTCTTCAGTTTCTTTTCCTTCCCTTACTTCCTTTACTCCACAGTGAGAACGAGACAAGTGTTTTCCTGCTCAGAGGAGGAGGAGGACCTCCCAACTAGGTTTGTCTGGGGTGTCGTTGCCACCTCTGCTGGTCCCCACTGTCCCTTTCCTGTGCCCCTGCCTGGTTTTGCCAGCTCCAGGCAGAATGCCACTGAGTGTTTAAAACAGGCCAGGCCAGCCTTGGAGAGGGGGCACGAAGCAGCGGGTGTCAGAGGCGCCAGGTGGCAGTCAGCAGGCTTGGCCACTGGCACTTGGAATTTGAGGTCAATCTGTGGGTCTAGGATTGGTCCTCCATGGTACTCGGGGGCCCAGAGAGAGGAACACGGGCTCTGGGGTCTCAGACACAAGTTGAAAACTGCCGATTTGGAGGCTGCTTTGAGCTCTCAAGTAGCCCGGGAGGTGAGTTGGGGTAAGTTGATGTTGTTGCTCTGTGCTTCTGTGTAAATCCATGATCTTTTCTGCAGCTGCTGCCATGTCAGGAGCAGTACCCCATGCCAGCCACTTCAGTTTACATTCCTTTAATTTTCACAGAGGCTCAACCAAGCAGGTATCATTCCCATTTTAGAGATGGAGAAACTGAGGCTTGGAGAGGTTAAATTACTTGCCTAATTTTGCACAGCTAGTCAGTGGCAGATCCAGGATATAAATTCAGGTCTCTCTGACCCAAAACCTGTGTTCTTTTTACCTTCACATCAAACTTAAGGCTCGGGGCAAGGCATGCCACTCAAACCATGACTTCCTCAGGACAGTTCTGTTTCCAGTTGTTTCAAGCTTAGGAATGTTGTGCTTTGAATACCGAATTCCTACTCTTCATCTAACAAAGGGCCAAAAATTATATGGTTCATTCAGCACAGAGTGGGACCGATACGGGTTGCCTTTCAGGGGGATTCCGATTTTCCTGCTGGTTCTCACAGGGACTGGCTGCATGTCTGCCGGCTGCCATGCAACCTTCTAGAAACCTCGGTCTCCTTCCTTGAAAGGAGGATTTCCTCTTGTGCTCTGTCACGCTGGATTCCGTTCCCTATCACCCACTGAGAGTGGGGTTAGCAAGAGTCCCAACAGCAGCAAGAGAGAGCAGGCCCCAGCACAAGCCATTTTTCAAGTGCTCGCATCCTGTTGCTACTGTCACATAGCCAGTCCCGGAGTCACTGTGGGAGGAGACAGCACTAGAGCATAGATACAGAGAGGTGAACTGTTCTGGCTGTTTTTTTTTTTTGCAAACAATTTACTATTTATATCCTCCTTATCACCTCAGCTGCCATGAGGAAGAAATTCACATGAGCCTGTCTCTTGTTTGGCAGTTCAGTTCAGTCGCTCAGTCGTGTCCGACTCTGCGACCCCATGGACTGCAGCACGCCAGGCCTCCCTATCCATCACCAACTCCCAGAGTTTACCGAAACTCATGTCCATTGAGTCAGTGATGCCATCCAACCATCTCATCCTCTGTCGTCCTCTTCTCCTCCTGCCCTCAATCTTTCCCAGCATCAGGGTCTTTTCCAATGAGTCAGCTCTTTGCATCAGGTGGCCAAAGTATTGGAGTTTCAGCTTCAACATCAGTCCTTCCAATGAAGGACTTGATTGGCAGCAGCTCCCCACATCTGTTTGGCAGGGGAAATTGTTAGAGGGCTATGGAAGGGCGGGGTGCTAACTCAGCAAATGGTCACTGTTTAATGCCCACAGTTCCTCCACACTCATCCAGGAAGCATCTCACCCTGCAGTCTTGGGGATGCGGTGGGGCCAGTGGTTCAGCAGAGACAGATTCCTGTGTTCCCACGGCTTCCCTACCCACCTCTCTAGCAGCTAGCTTAGCCAGCTGTGCTTTCATTATTGCTGAGCACGTCTGTCCTCTCTCGAGGACTGTGGCTCCCTGAGGGCAGAGCCACTGCTGGTTTTCACCTTTGCATCGCCACCTCCTAGCACAGTGCCTAGCACATTTGTAAATACCTAATAAAGGCTGATGTGAATACATTCATGAATCGAAGATTTCTGAGCTTGGCTGCATTTCATTCAGAGGCTCATTTGCCGCTATAGGATATGCTTAGGTATTTCAAGGTTATGTGTAATTACTCTCACTTTCTGAGCATAGTTGGTTAATTATAAGCACCAATGTGCTGTGAATGCAAATTGCATGCCTCTATAACACCTTATCTTGTCCTGTCTTTAAGGGTACAGAAACTGAAAATTCAATCCGGCCCCCGCTCACTGAAAGTAAGGTAAGAGACCTCAATGTTATTTCCATTTCCTTCTGTAATGTCTTCTGTAGAAGAAACTTAGCATATGGCAATTCCCTTTGGAAATTCTGAACATGGTTTTACTGAGAAGCCCTGCAGTGGATTCTGGAGTGAGGGCCCAGACCACCCCTCAGGGCAGAGGCTTTTGGAGAAGACTTTGTTCCTAGGCTCCCTTCTTAACCTTTTTTGAATATTATTAAGTTTTACTGGAGTATAGCTGCTTTACACTGTTGTGTTAATCAGCCATGCATATAAATATATCCACCCTTTTTTGGATTTCCTTCCCATTTAGGTCACCACAAAGCACTGAATTAGGGCTCCCTGAACTATACAGTAGGTTCTCATTTGTTATCTATTTTATACATAGTATCAATACAGTGAAGTGGAGTGGAGTGAAGTGAAGTTGCTCAGTCGTGTCCGACTCTTTGCGACCCCATGGACTGTAGCCTATCAGGCTCCTCCGTCCATGGGATTTTCCAGGCAAGAGTGCTGGAGTGGATTGCCATTTCCTTCTCCAGGGGATCTTCCCAACCCAGGAATCGAACCCAGGTCTCCCGCATTGCAGGCCGACGCTTTACCGTCTGAGCCACAAGGGAAGCCCCATCAATAGGGTATATATGTCAATCCCAATTTTCTAATTCATTCCACCCACCCCCTTCCCTTCTTGGTGTCCATACATTTGTTCTCTATGTCTGTGTCTCTATCATCATTTTGCAAATAAGACCATCTATACCATTTTCATAGATTCCACATATATACGTTAATATACGACATCTGAGCCCTTTCTTAGAAGCAAAATGCTAAGCATAGGAGCAAAACACGGCGCTCTGCAGCCTTGGAGCTCTCTGGCATCCTGACTGCGGGAGACTCTGGGAGATGGAATGGAAGGGTCTTATGCCTCTCTTGTCTCTTCCAGTGTGCTGGAAGAGGCTTGTCAGGAAACTGATGCCCACTCCCCGACCCCAGAGGATGAACAGGTCTCAGATCTTCCCTACTGGAATCACCCATGTGCTCCCAAAACAGAATGTTCTGTGCCATTTGAGGTGGACACCTCCCCTCATTCCCTAAGCTGGCACTTTACAGTGTCTTTAAAATTGCAACAGGGAGTTCCCTGGTGGCCTAGTAGTTATGATTCTGGGCTTTCACTGTCATGGCCTGGGTTCAGTCCCTGGTTGGGGAACTGAGATGCTGCAAGTCATGCTGGTGCAGCCAAAAAAAAAGAAAAAAAATTGCAACAGAGTAGATCTGAGGTGGATTGCTTCATGCAAAGCTGGTAAATTAGAGCCCTGAAGAGCCAATTTGCTGGAAGAAAAGCAGAATAACTCTCGATTTCTCCTGCATCTGGGTCCACTATCTGGTCCTATGTGAGGCTCAAGGCTGGGTTGGCATTCATAGCCACCTCTGCCCTGACCTTTATTCACTGATTGTACAGCTCTATTTTTCTCCTTTCCAAAATAAATGAGTCGCCAGTGTTTGAGGACTTACGGTTGAAGTGAAGCTCCACAGAAAAAAGTTACAACATAGGGTGACATGTGACTTAAGAGCCAGATGTCGGAGGACTCAGTCGTGTCTTGGGAAGAGAAGGAAGGCTGGATAGAAGAGGTGAGATCTGCAGAGGGTCTCGATTGAGGAAGGAATTTGTAAGGGCAGGTTATACATGCCCAGCAGAGAGAGCAGGGCCTGTAACCGATGGAAAGGAGCCTGGAGAGGCTGTCTGGTGTGATACTGGTATGGAAGACACAAGGGGAGGCTGATGAAGTCGGGTGGGGAAGGCACTGGGTGTCTGGTTAAGGAACTCTAGCGACTGGGTGAGAAGGCAATGGCACCCCACTCCAGTCCTCTGGCCTGGAAAATCCCATGGACAGAGGAGCCTGGGAGGCTGCAGTCCATGGGGTCACAAAGAGTCGGACACGACTGAGCGACTTCACTTTCACTTTTCCCTTTCCTGCATTGGAGAAGGAAATGGCAACCCACTCCAGTGTTCTTGCCTGGAGAATCCCAGGGACAGCAGAGCCTGGTGGGCTGCCGTCTATGGGGTCGCACAGAGTCAGACACAACTGAAGCGACTTAGCAGCAGCAGCAGCAGCAATGACTGGGTCCAAAAGATCTTTAGGCTGAAGCATCATGTGATTACACTGTATTCTATCTGGCAGTGTCAAGGAGCATGAGCCTTGGGCATCCAGGAAACTCAGATATGGGGATGTGGGGATACGTCTAGAGAGATCCCCAGAGGTGTGTGTGCAAGATAATCCACTCAGAGTAGGGAGAAAATATTACAAAGTCCCATTGTTACAAGTTCCATTGTAACCAATTTCTTGATGGTAACCTTGCTTGGTTAGACTTTCAGATGGTTAGTAGTATCATCTTGCACCTAGGGTCTTTCACCATGAGAAGTGGTTGTTAACAGCCCGTTGCTTTGTTTCCTGAACCATTTTAAGCATATTATGAGGCTTTATATCTTCAAACTGCTTGGTTGAAGACTTTTTGTTCTTTATTTTTGTTTGTTTCATATGTTTTGTTTTTCAGTTTTCTGGGTAATGTTTTATTTTTATATAATCCCAAACTTAAACTAGTTGACGTTTTATGCATGACGTTATCTGGCTTTAACTAGGCTGACCCTTACAAAACACGCAAGTGGCTGAGAAAGATTTCTACATAGAAACTGGATTAAAGCTAATGAACAGTGAGAAATAAGAATGCTGATTGCTTTCCTATCTCTAATACAAGCTACTCACCAATCACACCTTGGGGTTTAAAGAAACAAAAGGTCTGATCAAATATAATAACTAACCAGTCAAAAAAATTAAAGTGAGCAAGGCTATTTGAATTCTGTCTCTACTTCGTATATCACTAATGATGAGCTAGTCTCTATTTACATAGAAGGCCTTGAAATAATTAGCTAGTGATACATTAGGCTATAGCCTTTTAAAACGGTTTATTTCATCTTTATCTCTTTACTTTTATTAAAGTATAATTGACTAGCAGTCAAATGCATAAATCCTAAGTGTTAGATCAATATGTTTGAACACATGTATGCACCTGTATGTGCTTCCCTCACAGCTCAGTTGGAGAAGAATTCGCCTGCAGTGCAGGAGACCCCGGTTTGATCCCTGGGTTGGGAAGATCCCTTGGAGAAGGGAAAGGCTACCCACTCCAGTATTCTGGTCTGGAGAATTTCATGGAGTGTATAGTCCATGGGGTTTCGAAGAGTCTGAGACGACTGAGCAACTTTCACTCATTCACTCATGCACCTGTATGGGCTTCCAGGTGGCTCAGCTGGTAAAGAATCTGCCTGCAATGCAGGAGACCCGGGTTTGATCCCCAGGGAGGGAAGATTCCCCTGGAGAAAGGAATGACAACCCACTCCAGTATTCTTGCCTGGGAAATCCCATGGACACAGGAGTCTGGCGGGCTACAGTCCATGGGGTCCTCACAAAGAGCTGGACGTGACTGAGGGGCTATTACTCATACTCATATGCACCTATATAACCATCATGAAGTTCAAAATATAGAACATTTCCATCACTCCCCAAAATCTCCTCATGCCCTTTTCCAGTCACTGCTTCCCCATCCCCTGTCCTGAAGTTATCTTTGTTTTGATTTCTAGCACCATAGGTTGGGTTTCTTGTTCTTGAACCTCATGTAAATATAATCATACATATGTGTTCTTTGGTATCTGGGTTTAATGTTTTTATATTGCTGCATATATTCATTCCTACATGATTTTGTATATAGAAGATCCTAAGATACACACACACACACACACACACACACACACCAAAACTGTTAGAATTAATGAATACATCCAGCAAGGATAGAAAATCCATACACAAAAATCAGTGGATTTCTATACATTTACAAAGAAAATCCAAAATGAAATTAAGAAAACGATTTCATTTATAATAGCACCAAAAAGAACAAAACACTTAGGAGTAAACTTAAAAAAAGTGTAAGACTTATACTATGAAAACTACAAAACATGTTGAAAGAAATTAAAGAAGATCTAAATAAATGGAAAGACATGCCATGTTCATGTATATTGAAAGCCTTAATACTGTTCAGATAGCAATACTCCTCAAATTGATGTATAGATTCAACACAAACCCTATCAAAATCCCAGCTGGCTTCTTTGCAGAAATTGACAAGTGAATCCTAAAATTCATGGAAATGGAAGGGACTCAGAATAGCCAAAACATCTTTCATAAAAAGAAGAAAGTTGAAGGACTCATATTTCCTATTTTCAAAGCTTATAAAGGCAGTGTGGTACTGGTGTAAGGATGGACATATAAATCAATGGAATAGAATGAAAAGTCCAGGAATAAACCCCAACACCTTACAATCATTTGATTTTTGACAGGGATATCAAAACAATTCAATGGGGGTTAAGAACAGTCTCTTCAACAAATGGTGCTGGGACTATTGGATAGCCACATGTGAAAGCATGAGGTTGAATCCCTACCTCATTCCATAAGCAGTTCAGTTCAGTTTAGTCGCTCACTAGTGTCTGACTCTTTGTAACCCCATGGACTGCAGCACACCAGGCTTCCCTGTCCATCACCAACTCCCAGAGCCTGCTCAAACTCATGTCCAGCAAGCCGTATGCAAAACTTAATTCAAAAGACCTAAATGCAATAGCTAAAATTATAAAACTCTTACAAGAAAACATAGGTATGAATCTTGGTGACCTTGGTCTGGTGGTGCTTTCTTAATTTGATACCTGTTATGGACTGAATTGCAACTTCCCTGGTGGCTCAGACGATAAAGCGTCTGCCTACAATGCGGGAGACCCGGGTTCAATCCCTGGGTCGGGAAGGTCTCCTGGAGAAGGAAATGGCAACCCACTCCAGTATCTTGCCTGGAAAATCCCAGGGACGGAGGAGTCTGGTGGGCTACAGTCCCTGGGGTCGCAAAGAGTCGGACACGACCGAGCAACTTCACTTTCACTGTGGACTGAACGCCGCTGCTACTTGCTGCTAAGTCTCTTCAGTCGTGTCCGACTCTGTGCGACCCCATAGACGGCAGCCCACCAGGCTCCCCCGTCCCTGGGATTCTCCAGGCAAGACTGAATTATGTCTCCACAATATTTATGTGTTGAAGTCTTAGCCCCCAGTACCTCAGAATATAATCATATTTGGAGATAGAGTCTTCAGTAAGCTAAAATGAGCTCTTCGGGGTGGACTCTCATCCACCCTGACTGGTATTTCTATGACGATGACGTCTGGATACACAAAGAGACATCAGGGGTCTGTGCACGAGAGAGAAGACCATATCAGGAAGCAGCCATCTGCAAGGCAATGAGAAAGGCCCCGGAAGAAACCAAACCTACTAACACTGTGGTCTTGGAAAATTCTAAAATTTGGAAAGCTTCTAAAATTGTGAGAGGGTGAATTTCAGTTGTTTAAGCTTAACATCCAGTCAGTGATATTTTGTTATGGCAGCCCTAGCTAACTAATACAATACCAAAAGAATCCCTGGAGTGGAGACAACCAGCTGTCTATTAATGATGAGTGAATAAACAAACTGTGATACAGCTGCACAACAGAATATTATTCAGATATTTAAAAGACTGAAGTTCAGGTATGTGCTACAACATGCTGCTGCTGCTGCTAAGTCGCTTCAGTCGTGTCCGACTCTGTGCGACCCCATAGACGGCAGCCCACCAGGCTCCCCTGTCCCTGGGATTCTCCAGGCAAGAACACTGGAGTGGGTTGCCATTTCCTTCGAACCTTAAAAACATGCTAGTACAGAAGAACCTATTTTCAAAACAGAAATAGAGACACAGACATAGAGAATGGGCACATGGATACCAGGGTTGGAAGGGGGTTGGGATGAAGTGGGAGAAGGGGACTACACACACCACTGTGTATAAAATAGGTAACGAATGAGAACCCGCCATATAGCACAGAGAACTCTACTCACCGCTCTGTGGGGACCTAAACGGGAAGGAAATCCAAACAAGAGGGGATGTATGTATAGGTAGAGCTGATTCACTTTGCGGTACAGCAGAAACTAACACAGCATTGTAAAGCAACTATACTCCAGAAAATTTAAGAATGATGAGAAAATTATGGTAAATAAAAGAAGCCAGTCACCAAAGATTGTATAAGTCCATTTATACAAAATGTCCAGAATAGGCAAATCTGTAGAGACAGAAAGCAGATCAGAGGTTGCTCAGGGCTGGGGAGTGTGGACTTTTGATGGGAAGGGACAGGTAATGGCTATGGGGTTTCTTTAGGGGATGACGAAAATGTTCTAAAATTGACTGTGGTGAGGATCTCACAACTCTGCAACTGTACTAAAAATCATTGAATTTTATGCTTTAAATGTGCATATACAGTAGTCAATTATATCTCAATAATATTGTTACCCCTAAAAAAGCATTTGTTTTTTATACCTGAGAAGTATAAAGTATGTATGGATGTACTACAATTTGTTTATCCCCTCTCTTGCTCATTGACATTTGAGTGGCTTCTAGTTTTGGCTATTACTGATAACGTGTTATGAATTTTTGTATACAAATCTTTGTAGGGACATATACCCTAATTTCTCTTGGGTAAATACCCAGGAAAGGTATTGCTGGGTCATGGGGTCGGTGTCTACGAGACTTTATCAGAAGCAACCAAACAGTTCTAAAGTAGCTGTATCATTTAAACTCTCATCTGTCTCATCCATTTTTGTGTCTAGCATAGACATTTAGGCGTGTTTTACAACATACTTATTAGTATGGATATGCATACATATAGTAGTTTGCACTAATAGTTGTAAGACGTTTTTACTACATTGAGATACATGATCAAAACTTTTTTACTATAGGGATTTCTAAACAGATAAGCTCTGTAGCCTGGAGCCAAGAGAGAGCAGATACTGTGCTAAAAGAAATGTATTCATTTCCTAGGGCCACAAGAACAAATAGCCACAATCTTGGTGGCTTAAATAAACAGGAATATATTGTCTCACCCTTCTGGGGGGCCAGAAGACCAAAATCAAGGTGTCAGCAGGGCCAGGTTCCTACCACGGGCTCTAGAGAACTTCTTCCACTGCGGGGGGCTCTCGGCACCCTTTGGCTGGGTTTCACGTGGCATCTGCCTCTGCCCTCATATGGCACTTTCCTTTCTCCTTTGTATGTCTTGTCTTCTGCCTCTCAATGAGGACAGTCATGGGATTTAGGGCCCATCAGTAATCCAGGATAATCTTGAGATCTTTAATTTAATTACACATGCAAAGACCTTTCTTCCAAATAAGGTCACATTCACAGGTTGTGGGGATCAGGCCATGCCTTGGAGGGAGGCGGGTGCCATTCAACCTGCTCCAGTCCTGCTCCAGCAGAATGAATCAGAAGGAGAAGATGGATTCAAGAGAGTCCGTAGGTTTGATTTGTGTTGTGTTTGTTCTCAAGACCCAAGTATAAGTAGACTTGATGGGGTTTGGTGACAGATTAGATGTGGGGCATTTGGGAGGGGAAAGAGCTCAAGGATGGTGTTCAGGTTTCCAGCTTGGGTGGCAGGGAGTTGGTTCTGTCTGGAACATTCTTTTCCTAAGAGAGAAGAGAAAGCGCAGGCATGGCATACTCCCTCCTTTTATTCTGGTCTCTGCTCAAATGTCACATATTCAGAGAGGCTTCCCTTATCCATCCTATCTAAAATGATACTCAGATTCTCTATGGTTTTCTATTATAATTTAGTTTTTCTCTCTCAAGCTCTGGAAATCTGGAGGCTGTCAGTGTAGGGCTGATATGGGGTCCCTGGGTGAGAGGGAAACAAGCTCTATTTTATTTTGTTGCTTTGTTTTGTATGGCTGCCATTCTCAAGGTTATCTCTTAATCCAAGACAGTTCCTGGATCTCCAGCCAGTCTGTCTGTAGTTCAGCCAGCAGAAGGAAAGGAGGCGGAATGGCAGAGGGGAAGCTGCGCAGGAATGGCTCTGGGAAGCTTCCATGAGGTGCTCTCACTTTCTTTTTGTTACTGATGGAACTTGGGTCCTACCACCTGATGTGTAGCAAAATCAATCTACAGATACCGGGTGGGTGGTAGTGAACAAATTGCCAAAGTACAGTCTGTACAATATTTACTGTGGGGCACCCAGGGGCAGCTCATGCACTACAGACTTTCAGGCAAGGGTTTTGTTTTGTTTTTTTTTTCCAGGCAAGGGCTTTTTTAAAGGGAGCATTAGGGGTAAGGGTCGCAGGGTGTGTGATAGGTTAGCAGACATTCTTCTGATTGGTTGGTGGTGAATTAATAGATGTTTTCAGGAGTCCTATTCATCAGTCTTTTAGTTCCAATCACTGGGGTCTACATGCTGGGGGTCAGCAAGTTACCGCCCTCCTCTGAGTGGGGGTCTTTCTGCAGAACTACTCAAAGATACACACACGCTTCAGATGTTATCTTGGTCACTTCAGGAGGCCCGGGACCATTATTCTAATCATTAACTCCAGAAGTTGGTGACAGACCGGGAGGCCTGGTGTGCTGCAGTCCATGGGGTCGCAGAGTCAGACACAACTGAGCGACTGAACTGAACTGAACTGAAATACTTTGGGGGGCTCAGGGAAGGCCAAACAAGAAGGCAGATGGGGAGCGGGGAGCATGGAAGGATTTCTGCCTGGGAAGACCCTACAGGGTCCCGCTCAATTTCAGACCCCCTTTTCTTGGATATTCCTCAAGCCTGAGGGGAACAGGGATGGGAGAGGAAAGGGAATAAGCTTTTGCACAGAGAGGTTAATCATAAACTTGGCAGGGGAACTCAGTTTTGCGGGACTCAAGGACACGGGGAAATGGAAATTGTAGGAGGTAGTTGTGTGGCCAGCACTTTGCTTTATTTTCCCTCCTACCACCTGACATAAGGTGCCTCCAATTTGCGATTTGTTTACTGTCTCTCCCCAAAGAATGTAGGCAGAGACTCTGTCTTGCTCACCTATACATTTCTAGTGAGCTAGAAGTGCAGGGCACCTTAAGTGCCTCACAAGTATTTGTTGAGTGAATAAATGACAAGGAGAGGAACCAAGAAGAAAATAAATTTAAGAAGAAATGACAGTGATGGGAGACAAATTGAGTTTCAGGTGCCTGTGGGAGCTAGCACTGGGTATTTACAGGCAGCTGGAAATATGAACCTGGAGCTCAGGAGAGGTGGGGACTGCAGCTCTTGACAAACAAGAGTGATTCTTTGGGTAGGGCAGGCTGGGATGCACCCACAGGAGACTCAGAGAGCAGGGAACACCCAGCTCCTTTGACCAAAGGAGATGCCCCACCCCCACCGCACTGGAAGGGGCCGCTGCTTTCCTACCCCCGCTACAGGCCCCTCTGTCACTGGACTGGCCTCAGCACTTGGTCTGAAAATGCCCTTTATAGGATGGTTCTGCAGAGCCAGGCTCCACGTGCTATGTTTCATACATCTAACCAAAAATGGCTCAGTACACTAGGGGAGACAGGCTCCCCTACTCAAGTGCTTGGACCCAGCTGTGACTGAGCCATCACTAGGCTTGGGTGAAATAAGAGAAATAAGGACAATATGGTGAAATGAATATTTCACTTTCTTAGAGCAGCAGGGTGGTCTTGAGTCAGACTGCCTGGGCTTGGATCCCCGCTCTTCCATCAATAGCCCTGTAATCTTGGAGAAGTCACTTAATCTCCCTGTGACTTGCTGTTTGCACCTATAAGATGGGGATAAAATTGGTTTTTACCTCATTGGATTGTTCTGTGGATCAAGCATGTAAACATATGTAAAGATTTTAGAACAATACCTGGTATGTAGTAAATCCTGCCTAAACACTATTATTATAAAGGGGGCTTCCCAGGTGGTTTAGTGGTAAAGAATCTGCCTGCCAAGCAGGAGATACAGGTTGGATTCCTGGGTTGGGAAGATCCCCTGGAGAAGGAACTGGCAACCCATTCCAGTATTCTTGCCTGGGAGAATCCCATGTACAGAGGAGCCTGCTGGGCCACAGTCCACAGGTTGTAAAGAGTCAGACATGACTTAGCAACTGTGTGCGTGTTAGTCACTCAGTTGTGTACGACTCTTTGTGACCCCAGGGGCTGTAGCCCACCAGGCTCCTCTGCCCATGGGATTTTCCAGGCAATAATACTGGGGTGGGTTGCCATTCCCTTCTGCAGAGATCTTCCTGACCCAGGGTTTGAACCCAGGTCTCCCACATTGCAGGTGGATTCTTTACCATCTAAACAGCAGTAAACATTATTATAAAACCAAAGTATTTGATTTAAAAAGCAGCCCTTATTTTTACTTCTCTGGGCTAAAATATATGTTCCTTTAGGATATTATGGTGAGAGGAGATGGAAATTACAATGAAAAAAAAAAAATCAGCAAACCAAAAAGCCAGTGCCTAGGTTTTGTTTGTGTTTAATTTGCTGGCCTGTGTAGTCCCACAGGCTGGGGACCCTGCCTAGGTGTTGACATGGACTCTCCTATGTGAGCATTTTCCTCTATATTTTGGAGCTAATTCCAAGAGGCAGGATTGAGAAATCTTTTTTGACCCATGAGGGTGGTTTGTGTGGGGGCACTGGGGAGAAATAGCCCAGGAAACTTGGGGTAGCCAGCAGGGTGATTTAAGATTGCTCTGTTCCAACACGATATGGGTGTCCTTTGGGGAAGGAGCTGGCCTCAGATAAGGAGCAGGCCTGAGGCCAGGCAGGCCTCAGCAGTCTGGTTAACCCTTCTTCCTCCAGGCCATTATTCTTTAAGCACAGGAGGCTCGTCAGGTTCAGAGGTAATGGGAGGAGGATGGGGTGTTCAGGGATTGACAAGACTGGATTGGGCTTCCCTTGGCATCCCTGAGGGAATCATCCTTACAGGAGAATAGAAGCCTTTTGGGGACAGAAGCGGAACAAGGTGTCTTGGAGTGGGACTGGTGGTTTCAGGCCCTTTCAGAACCAGGTAAACAAGTCAGAGGTGAACAGAAAGCAGGCACGCAGGGACCTGGATGACACCTGAGAGGGTTGGGACTTGGGTGAAGCAAAAGAGGCGCTAAGAGTAAAGAGTTGGAGATGACAGAGCGACTGAGCATGCATGCACACATGCAGGGTGCAGCCTCTCTTACTTCATCTCAGTCCTGGCTCTGATACCTGAGGCCTTGGGTCTATAAATTCCAGTTATCAGCTGAAAGTTGAAATGCCTACTGGGGCCAGTCAACTGTGTGTACCAGTGAAGCAGGTGGACAGGTGGGGTCTGGGGCAAGCTGCAGTACCTCAGCCTTGTCTGAAGGGGGCAGTAGTGGTCAGTGCCAGCTGATTGTTGCCAGTAATAACACGGGCTCTGTGAGGCTAGACTTTAGATGCCAGAAATCTGGATTTTAAAGTGACATCTGGGACTTCTCTGCTGGTCCAGTGGGTGGGCAGACCATGCTTTCAACATAGGGCATGTGGGTTCAATCCCCGGTGGGAGAATTACGATCCCTCAAGCCAGGCAGTACAGCCTAAAAAATTTTTAAAAATAAGGTGACATCTCCTAATTTTCAAGGGTTGACCCATACATATAAAACATTGTGCACGTGTGCTTAGTCATGTCCAACTCTTTGCACCCCTTGGACTGCAGCCCACCAGGCTCCTCTGTCCATAGGATTTCCCAAGCAAGAATACCAGAATGGGTTGCCATATCCTTCTCCAGGGAATCTCGTTGACCCAGGGATTGAACCTGTGTCTCCTGCATTGGCAGGCGGACTCTTTACCTCTGAGCCACCAGGGAAGCACCTAAAACACGAGGTGGGTCCAATACAATGTTTCAGCCTGGTAGTTGCCAATTTGTAACTTCTGTTTTGAGGTTGTTGGAAGGCAGCACTTTAGGCAAATGAAGGAGGAAGGGAGGCAAGCTGAGGTGATTTTACCACCCCAGCCACTCCTTACCCTTCTCACGCAAGAAGCAGAACTGTGCAAAGTTGATGAGAAAGTCACAATGAACTTTCATCCCAGTGTTCTCCAGACTGACAGGATCACTAGGACCCTGGAGGAACCACGGCCGGCAGTGTCTGAGGGAGCCTGCTAAAAGTATTACCGGTCAATTCATTTCAGACATTTCCTCCAGATGTCCCCTTAGAAAGTTAGGGTCTAAATCAGTCATTCTCATTCCTGACAGTCTCTGGCATTCACCTAGGGAACCTTTAAAAGGCTGTTTGGACTGCACCCCAGATCAATTCAGCCATCATCTCTGGGATTAGAGCTGGGACATTAGCATTTATAAAAGCTCTCCAGGTGACTATTATTATTTTTTGCTGCACTGCCTGGCTTGAGGGATCTTAACGTTCCCCAACCAGGGATCGAACCAGGGCCCACAGTAGTGAAAGGGTTGAGTCCTAACCGCTTTCACCACCAGGGAATTCCCTCCAGGTGATTCTTTTATGCACCCAGGTTGAACACCACAGATCTAACTAACAGAAACACTGGGTCAGTCTCCCCTCCTGGTGGTGCTTTTCAGAATGTGTTCTGCATGCATGACAGGGCCCCCACTGTCAGTATTCCAAGATGCTGCCCTAGTGTGGGTTTTCTTTCTTCGCTTTCTCTTTCTCTTTGGGACCTTAAACAAGTTCTATAAACCCCATGACCCTCATTGATTAAGGGGGGATAATGATATTTGCCCTTCTAACCTCACCAGCCTGTTATCAGGAGAAATGAGGCAATAAATGAGAAACTACTCTGTAAACTGTCAACATTATCCAAGCATTGCTGTTACAAGTGTGCTGCCAGATGCTGGGGTACAGCTTTGTTCCTCTGCAGAGAATTTCTGGAGTAAAGTTCCTAGTGCCCATGGGGCTGATGCGAATGGTTTCATTCTGACTTTGCTGCAGCCCTCACTTTCTTACCAGCAGGGGTGTTTCACGGCTTGATAGTCCAGCAGTCTGATCCTCTACCCCCACCCCAACTTGAACAGAGAAACCCAGCAGACATCCAGGAGGAGGGGGGGCATCTAGAGGGGAGACCTGTGGAACTAGGTTTCCTATGGTCCAGATCTTTGCTGCTCTTCCTCAGCAAAGGGACTTTGCTGGTGTCCAAGAGATCTGTGACAGCAACCAAAAAAGAGGCAGAATAATAAAGAGGTACAAGGGGTGATAAATGGCATGACATAAGGGGGAAATTCTGAGCCTAGTATGGGACACAGCTGTGCAGCATGGGCCCCGGCCTCAGGAAGCTGTCTGATTGGGACAGATAAGGCCACCCACCCCCAGAAGACAGCCAACAATATCAGGCGGACTGTCATGACTCAGCGTTACTTATCTGCGGGCCAGGCTTACAGTGAGGTGGTGGGAAAGGATGCACAGGACACTGGCTGGGCATCAAGACTGGGTTTGTGTCCCAGCTCCAAACTCTACCACGACCTGACGCTGGGCAAGATGGTCCACCTACTGCTCCTCACGTTCTTACTCTGTAAAGAAGAGCCTTGGTCTAGACCTAGATGGACTCTAAGCACAGTCCGAGTTTGTCCTGTGGAAGTGCTGAGGCCTGGGAAACTTCAGTGAGTAGCCATGGTCAGGGAAGGCTTTATGGGGAGGGTGGGAGAGCTGGGTTTCCGGTGAGAGGGACGCTGGTCAGGTGGAGGTGAGTGGACAAGGCTGAGCAAGCAAGGAAATAGTGCAGGGGCTTAAACAGGATGGACCTGGTGTGGGCCAAGGACAGGGGGAAGTGACCTCCTTGGGGTGGAGAAAAGATAAGTGGGGAAGAGTGGAGTCAGATTACGTAAGGCCTCAGACACCAGGCAGAGATGTTTGAATTGGCTCCATCAGGAAGGAGGGGGGCCATCAAGGGATTTAGGGCATGGTTATGATGTGATTAGGCTGCTTTTTCGCAGGAATAATGTGGCTCAGACCTCAGAATGACTTGGATGGCAGGAAGCCAGGAGCCAGGAAGGGCAGCTAGAAGACTTGTAATATTTCTGGCATGGGCTGATGAGGACTGAGGGTTGGGAAAAAGCAGTGAGGCAGGCCTAGAGATATTTCTCAGGAAACCTCGATAGGCCTTGGGACCTGGCCGCATTCTGGGGACGGGGAGGAGTGAGTCCTCTTAAGAAGCAGATTCTCTCTCAAAGGCAGCGAAGAGAAAGTACTGGCAGCCTCCCTGCCTGCAAACAGAACATCTCAGGGTAGCCTAGCCAGTGGAAGGGTTAGTTTACTCTTGCTTTGGCTCAGATAAACATCTCAGTTGTAGTGGGGGCTTGGTGATGATGCTGGCTGGGCCTGGGTAAAAAGGTATGTGTACTCCTGATCACTGCCCTGGACTCATTCCATCTTTGAGTGCCAGGCCCTGGGCTGAGTGTGAGACAGAGCAATTAACAAAGCACAATTCTTGGTCCTTGTGAGTCTGGCAGAATTACATTTGCAAGACTTGAATGGCACTTGAGAACAACCAAAGTGTTCTCATCCTCCCAATTTTGCTTTATGGAATTGCAGGTGGTGAAATGTTTGATGGCTGCCAAGAGACCTCTCTGTTCCTGGCTTATAAGGATACTTACTGTCCAGGGGGTGAGGCTTTCCTGATGGCTCAGCAGGTAGAGAATCTGCCTGCAATGCAGGATACACATGAGATGCGGGTTTGATCCCTGGGTCAGGAAGATCCCCTGGAGGAGGAAATGGCAACGTACTCCAGCATTCTAGACTGGAGAATACCATATACAGAGGATTACAGTCCAAAGAGTTGCGAAGAGTCAAAAAGGACTGAGCAACTGCGCACATGTCTAGGAGGCAGAGCCAAGTTTTGTGAGACAGAGCAATTAACAAAGCACAATTCTTGGTCCTTGTGAGCTTAAACAATTTGGGGGAGCCTCTTTGGAAAATAACTCAAAATTACAAAATAAAGTTGATGGGTCCTCTCAGGGCCTGCTGCTGCTGCTAAGTCACCTCAGTCATGTCCGACTCTGTGCGACCCCATAGACGGCAGCCCACCAGGCTCTGCTGTCCCTGGGACTCTCCAGGCAAGAACACTGGAATGGGTTGCCATTTCCTTCTCCAATGCATGAAAGTGAAAAGTGAAAGTGAAGTCGCTCAGTCATGTCTGACTCTTAGCGACCCCATGGACTGCAGCCTACCAGGCTCCTCCGCCCATGGGATTTTCCAGGCAAGAGGACTGGAGTGGGTTGCCATTGCCTTCTCCATCTCAGGGCCTAGACTCAGGGAAATGTGAGCAAGAAGCCTCAAAGTGTAAACCTCATCAGCTTCCAAGTCAATCTTACAATACCCACCATTTATTATTTGCATATTATAAGCAGGTGTTCTATTTGTACTATTTCACAGCAACCAAGGGAGGTAGGTGCCATTAGTATCTCCATGTTATAAGATGAGAAAGCAGGCTCAGAGAGGTGACTTTGGATGCCTCAGCCATAAAGCAAGGGGGTGAGGGCTATGCTCTGGACTGACAGCTCTGGGCTCCAGGGCCAAAACTGAGATCCTCTTCAATTGATGATGGCAAAAATCATGCCTCTGAGGTTCCTGAGAAGTGTTCTGGTCCTAAACCATCCCCTCCTGACTCCACTGTACCTTTTTCTTAGGCCTGGCCAGGGGCTCCCAGGATCCAGGGCTCAGGTAGAGGTTATGGGGCTGGACACTGGCCATCTCTGCTGCCTTGGTTCCAGTACCATGGCCTGTTTAGGCAGAGCGGCTACCTACCACTGGGAGGACATAAAACCCAGGGGTGAGCACTGGTTTGAAAACACACAGACTCAAAGTCTAATCCTAGATCGACAGCTTTCTGGTTGTATAGTAAGACACATGGCCTCAGTGAGCCCCCACTTGCTTACCCGCTGAATCAGTAACCACCTCTTTGTATTTTGAGTTCAGTTCACGTCCTCTCGTAAGGCAGTAAAGCGCCTGGTGGTGTCTGGCACACAGAAGCAATTAATCTAAGAATCCTATGGCTGCCATCAGTCCTAGTAGCAGCATAAACACCTCTGATTCCGCACCTCCCTTCCGTATTTTAGAACTGAATAGTTTTCGGGGATTCCTCCCAACCCAGCTAACTTCCTCCAGGATGTGAAAAAGGCGGCATCTAAGAGGGGCGCCTAAACCGTCCCCCAAACTCCACTGAGCCTGGGCCTGGGTGCTCGGGAGCCCAGGGGTTGGGGCCAGTGCCTGCAGCTCAAGTCCCGCCCAGCGGCGTGCGGCGTGTGCGCCCTTGGGGAAGACGGCTCAAAGAACCGGTGACTCAGGGACGGACGCTGTGGGGCGTCGCTCTTGGTTTAGCAATACAAATCCTCCAGCCGGAGGATCAGGCCTGGAGGCGCTGCAGCACGGGCGGGCCAGGGCGGAGTGGGGTGATGCCCCGTCGGTGAGGACCCCTTGGGCCCGCGAGAGCTGGCAGGCGTGGGGCCCCGGGGCGAGGACCGCCAAGCCTCCCAAGCCTCTCGCATTCGCCGCCACAGGCCCCGCTCGCTTTTCAAGGCCACTTCTTCGAGTCCCCTTAGGGCGTCTCCCCTTCCTTGGAACTAACAGGGGCTAACCCTAATTTCCGAGAAGGGGGACTGCGTCCCCGCCCCCCGCCTGCCCAGTTCCCCAGCCAGCCGGGCCGGGCGATGCCGCCTCCCCGCCTGCGCCCCGCCCAAGCAGGGCGCCGCCACGCGTGGCGGTGCGCGCGCGACAAAACCTCCCGCCCCTGCGCCGGCTCCCTACGTGGGGGACGTGCCGGGAGATGCCTGGCCGTGGGGGATTTCGCAGCGCCGCCCGCCCTCTTTCAGACGCTGGGAGGAGCGGCCACCGCGCCCCCCAGGTCCTGGCCCGCCCGCCGCCGCCCGGCGCAGCCGAGGCGCGCGGCAGCCAATGGGCGCCGAGGAGGTGGGCCGGCTGGCGACTGTCACCCTCGCGCGGACGGGAGCGCGCAGCCGGGGAGCGCGTGAGCCGGCGCCGCGCTCCGGGTCGTGGGGGAGGAGCCGCGGGAGGAGGCGGAGGAGCCGCGGAGCAGCCGCCAGAGGACCACTGTTCGCCCGGGCTGCGGAGGACAGACGCCGGCCGCCCGCCTGTCGCCCCGAGCCCCCGACCGCCAGCATGATCGCCGCGCAGCTCCTAGCTTATTACTTCACGGAACTGAAGGATGACCAAGTCAAAAAGGTGAGCCGGGGCCGCTGCCGCCGCCCGGCGCTCTGCCCGCAGCCTTGCATTCCGGCATCCGCTCGCCGCCGCAGCCGCCTCCATCCTCCCGCGCCCAGCCTCCCTCAGGCCAGCATTGGTTGGATTGTCGGGCGGTGGGGAAGTCTTCGCCTTTCGATTCTTCCTGGGGCCGTCTGTGTATGTGTTGAGGAAAGACCCTCGAGACTGGGCTGCCTGCTGCAGTGTCCTTGAAACGGGCTGTGGAAGTCAAATGGGCCCCCGGGCCATGCGGGGAGGTGGCCATGTGGGGACTGATGGGCTGGTCCGTAGGGCCTGTTTGGTACGGTCCTAGCGCCGTGGGCGGAGTGATCACAGAGATGCTGGGGAGGTGAGTGCGCGGCAGGCGGGGGTGCTGGCTGGAGGCCAGGCATCCCAAATTTGGGGTTCCTGGCGGAGGGCGTCAGGGGTCCGGGAAAACTGTCACCCCAAGCTCTCCCAGCTATTGCGGCTGCTCCCTTAATCTGAGGACCGAACGACCCGCATGGTTTCCTGAAACGGGGAGGGGCGCGGAGGCCACCGGAAACTTTGCTCATAGGCCTCAGGTCTGGAGCGGTACGTCTGAATGGAATTTTTTTTTTAATCCCTCTACGTGACCGCTCTCTTAAGCTGTAATTTCCCACCAGCCCAAGGGAGCTCAAATAAGAGACTGCTCTTTTGAGTCGGATGGAGGTCTTGACTTGTATGCTTGTGGCGTGTGTGTTCTTGCACAAGGACACATCTCCCTTCCCTGACTTCTAACATAACAAACTGTCAGCTGGCAGGTGTGAAAGGTGTATCTCTCCCTTCTACCAGCTTTGGCACCAAGTTTTTAAGAAACAGCCTAAACTGTAGGGAAAGACGCCCATTTTATCATTGCCGAGCCTGGCAGATGCTCCTGACCCACACCCAAAGTGAGTGACATTATTGCTGGGATAAAGTGGGCTGGAGAGCAAAGTCAACCTGACTTTGGAGTTCCAACAAGGGAGCGCTACCTACAGGTGAGAGGCAGGAGCCACAGAACTGTAGCCACCGGAAGTTCAATGCTCTTCTCTTCCTAATCACCCGGGACAGCCCCCGCCTCTGGCACAAGAGGAAACAGGCCTGCTGAGGGTAGTGAGGTCACCTCATCAAGGTCACCCGAGGAGTTAGGGGGAAAGCCAGGGTGTGACCCACGTTTCTGCCTCTCTCCACTAGGAACTTGACCGAGGCTCCTCCTTGAAGTCAGCTTAGGGGGAGGTGCTGAGACAGAAACGATGGAGGATGCTGCTTGGATCTTGGATCCTGCGCCCAGTATGGACCAGAGTTGAGTAGTTAGGAGACAGGCCTGGGAACCAGCCAGGGTCCCTCATGGCTACAAGTGGCAGTGACTGGCGCTGTGAAACCATGGGACTCCACTCCCGAGGAGCACCCTGCAGCCTCCTGGCCACTGAGCTCTGGGAGCTGTGCATGCCAACGTGTACATTTCACCAGTTGTCTGCAGTGGTGTTGTGTATCATTGATGTTCTTCCCATTTCACAGTGGGGAGTTGAAGACATAGATGGGTTCACTGTCCTCTCCCTGCACGTGGTGCCCTCTGTAGCTCAAGACGGCCGATCACCAAGGTGGGGACCCAGATAACCTTGTAAGCCTCCAGCATCCACACCCACCATCATCTGTGGCTGCCAGGGGCCAAGTTGAGTTGAGGTTTGGACTGCCTTGGTGGGACCCATTTTATCATGTGGGCAGTTTCTAGTGTAGCCAGAGCCCTCCACTCCTTGTGGTGGCCTGACTCACAGTCTATCCACCAGGCTCCTGTATGCATCTAACTGTGTGATTTCTGAATCACTTGATCCTCAAATCCCTCCTCCTCTGAGACTGGCATTCTGAAATTCCTTCTCTGCCTTCCTCTGGCCTCAGAACCTTGCTGGAGGAGGGTCTTGAGGCCAAAGCTTCCACCAAAGAATATTATTGGTCAAGAAGAGTCTTAAAAATAAGCTGGCATTCTTGCATCTCACGGAGGAGTTCTCAGGCTGCTTTCTATGGGGAGAGGATGTGGATTCCTGCCAGAGGGACCTTCATGATGGGCTGTGTGGCTCTTCCATTGTGTGTGTGATCCTCAGGAAGCTTCCTGGGCCTCCTGAACACAGAGTGGGCACTTGTTCTGATAGCCTAGTCAGTTTTCCCAGCCCCTACTTGTGCAGATCCTGAGAGACTGCGTCTGTTCTCCTGAGACTCCGGATTATTAGAGACCACTTACCATAGGGATCCAGGGTAAGCCCTCCACTGGCAGGGCTCCAAGCCCTGTTCTTCCTGCGGAACTGGGCCCTACTTGCAACCCGATGAGGACCCAGTGAAGACAAGCCATGATGATTCAGCCCTCCAGCCCTAGGTGGCCTCTGGAGCACTGGAGACAGCTCTGGCAGCCCCCACTAATCTTCATCCATCTCCTTGCCCTCTATCTTGGGGGTGGGGAAGGGGAAGATGGGGATGGTGCCAGCAAAGGTTTATGGGATTGCTTGGGATACAAAAGTGATCATGAAAGGGTATCTTTTCTCTCCCCATTGCTTATGGGACATCAGTAATTCAACCTCATAAATACATCCTGTGTTGAAATGCGCCAAGCATCTGGCTTCCCAGCATGGATCACCGTTTTCCAGACTGCATATGCATAGTGTTAGATGATGGGGTGCAGTGAAAAGGGTGCCCTGGCATTAGACTGAAGTACAAGAGTACAAAACACAGATATCCCTTTTACTCTTCTATTGCTTTTGGGAGGAAAAGGATGCTCGTGTGCATTCCATTCATCAGAATTCTAGCCACCTGTTAATTCTGCAGCTAGAGCCTGTGTCTTTTGACCTCCAAGCAGCTTTTAACATGCCTCTTCTCTCACCTGCTTCCTCCACTTGGGTTAGCCATTAAGAGCCTGAAGAAAGGTGAAGGACTACATAGTGCTATATTCCTTCAGAAAAGGAAGATGGGCCCCGCAAGGTTAGAACTTGGCCTCTAAAGAAAGGCTAGACTTCTTTCCTCCAGGGATGTCAGAATGGTGAACAAATGCCAGTGGATTTTCCCTAGGAGGGATCCCCCTGATCTGATGGAATCTCCATAAGCAGGTGAGCAACAAGTGTGATTTGTCCAAAGTCCTCGAGTACTTGGTTCGTGAAGACAGAGGACAGTATGCTTAGCAGTTACAGGGCTACCGAGTTCTAGTTCCCTGGGGCCCCTGTGTCCCAGTGGCAAAAGCAAGCATTTAAAAAATGCCTGTTTCCTTATTGATTGGGGGTGGGGTGGGGGGAGTGAGACAGAAATGATAGGAAACCATCACAGGCACCTTTTGATCTGGTGTTATGCAAATACTCAGGAAGAGCCTCACTCCCTGGGGAACCTTCGTTACACAGCCCCTGTCCCCTCTACCCTTTGGAAATTCCTTGGAGTTCTCTACCCAGAAAATCCCCAACACTTCTTTGGTTTCACAGTTTGGGATTGTCTTGAGGGAATAAACTGGGAGTGCGGGTGGGTATGAGGGACTTTCACATCTGGCCATGCCATGCAGTCCTCCCACACTCCTGTTTTCTGGAGAAAGCATGGGCAGCTTTCTCCTAGAAGGACTGTGTGCCTGCAGTCAGGGGTTCCTGCCTGGTAGAATTAGCCACTGGAGTCAGCTCTGAACATGCCTGAGGAGGTCCTAGGGGAGATGCTGGAGAGGCCAGCGTACACCTCTGCACCCAGGAAGTAGTCCTGGCTAGACCGCTGGCACCTGCTTAATTGATTTGAGGACATTTAGAATCAAATCGGATTGTGGGAGAGCAGTCATTTCTTCAGAAAATGTTTGAGTCCTTTATTATGTGCAGAGTACTATACTAGGCTGGAGTGATGACTATAAACCTGGACAAAATAGTCCCTGTTTTCTCATAGAGTATAAATAATTATCTGCTGTCTTATGATAAGTGCAAAGCATAGAATGCTATGAGAGCTCTTGGGGCCATAGTCAGATCTTTGGGTGGGAAGTAGCTAGCCTAGGAGCTGCTTAAAGTCAGGCGCTAGTGAACTCCCTGGCAGTCCTTTGATTAGTACTGCACACTTTCACTGCCAAGGGCCCTGGTTTGATCCCTGGTCAGGGAGCTAAGACTACACATGGGCTGTAGGGGGCGGGGCAGGGGGAAAGCTAGACTCTAAATGTACAAATGGGAATGTTATACTTAGAAACTTTGTAAGGGTGAGTCAAATGGATAGTTACCAAAATGTAGTTTGCCTTCTCTTTTTTTAAATGGTTCTCTTTTTAAAACACCTTCCGGGTGCCACGTGCGTGGGTGCTAAGTCGCTTCAGTTGTGTCCGACTCTTTGTGACGCTGTGAACCATAGCCCTCCAGGCTCCTCTGTCCGTGGGATTCTCCAGTCAAGAATACTAGAGTGTGTTGCCATGCCCTCCTCCAGGAGATCTTCCCAACCCAGGGATCAAGCCTGCCTCTTAACGTCTCCTGCATTGACTGGCGGGTTCTTTACCACTAGCACCACCTGGGAAGTCCTGCTGCTGCTGCTGCTGCTAAGTCGCTTCAGTCGTGTCCGACTCTGTGCGACCCCATAGACGGAAGCCCACCAGGCTCCGCCGTCCCTGGGATTCTCCAGGCAAGAGCACTGGAGTGGGTTGCCATTTCCTTCTCCAATGCATGAAAGTGAAAAGTGAGAGTGAAGTCGCTCAGTCGTGTCCGACTCTTAGTGAACCCATGGACTGCAGCCTACCAGGCTCCTCTGTCCATGGGATTTTCCAGGCAAGAGTACTGGAGTGGGTTGCCATTTCCTATCAGATACCAATTGGGTGTGTAGGTATATATGTCTGTCTATATCTAACAATACACAAGGACATACTGACAGCCACAGGGGTATGTGTGTGCTTTCATCTGATCTTTCAGAAACCTCAGTGAGGTTGTCATGGCAGGAAGTGTTATCCGTCCCCCTCACTGCTCCTTCCCTGCACATTCTGCTGCCTTGAGTGTATGGACAGAAGGCAGAGATTTTATTCCCCTTTTAGAAACAGGGACTGGCTGGAGGCCCAGAGGAGATAAGTAACTTTCTCAAGGTCTTAGAAGACCTGGAATGGGTTCCAGAGGGCTATTGTTTTTAGTGATTTAACTTGGAATCTGTATTTTAATTCTCTCCCCCCGCCAAATCAGTACATAAGAGTTAATTTTTTATTGTGAAATATTCGAGGTGCATAAAAAGTATTGAAGCTAATATAACAAACACTTGTGTATCCACTGCATAGCTTGAAAAGTAACAGACACAGTTGCAATTTTATTACAGACACAACTGAAACCGTTTCTATGCCTGTCTTCAGTCCCATTCATTTCTCCTCCCAGAGGTGACCTCTGTCCTGAATTTGGTGTTTATCATTTCCTGCATGTTTAATATTTTTTTTACTGCATATCATGTATCTATGAAGCAGTGTGTGCTGTTACTTTATATGGCTTGAACCTTTTGTAAATGGTGTTATTCTGTTTGTATCCTTCTGCAACGGCTTTCTTTAAAAGCTCAACGTTGTATATTTAAGACTCTTCCATGTTGATCCGTGTACCTCCCTTTCATCAATTTAAACTGTGGTATGCTCTTACATTGTGTGAACACACTAAACTAATTTATCAGTTCTTTTGGTGTGCTTTTGAATTTCTGATTATTTAAATTGCAGTGCCATAGGGATCCTCTGTCCACAAAGAAGTTGCTCTAGGCTGTGTTTCTAGGGCTGAAATTACTTGGCAGAAGAGTGTGTGTATCTTCCCATTGTTGACGTTTGCTAGATTGCCTTCGTGATCAGGCTTCCAGTTGGAAGTTTTGTACAGGTTCTGAACTTATGGTTGCCAGGGGGAGGAAGTGGGGAAGGGATAGCTAGGGACTTTGGGTTGGACATGTACACACTGCTATGTTTAAAATGGCCAACCAGCAAGGACCTACTATGTATAGCACAAGGAGCTCTGCTCAATGTTACGTGGCAGCCTGGATGGGAGCGGAGTTTGTGGGAGAATACGTATATGTATAGCTGAGCACCTGAAACTATCACAACATTGTTAATTGGCTATACCCCTATAAAAATGAAAAGTTTAAAAAAATAGAAAAAACAAAACAAAAAAAAGTTTTGTACAGGTTCCTGTGGTTCCACAGCCAACCTTTGGTGCAGTAAAACGTTTACGATTTTTAATAGACAATTTTTAAACAGACTGTTTCTTCCCAGACACTTCCACGCACGTGACAGCATTTGAGCTTGGTTTAAAAATAGCCATTTCCTAGTTTGCCTTTCGAAGGGAGCTGTTGCTGCCAGAGTGTTACTGAGTGAGGCTGAAAACTCACTGTGAGCAGTGCCCACCCCTTGGCTGTTTCCACGGTGCATGCGGAGGGGGTGGGGGTGGGGGGTACAGAGACAAGCTTGTGAGGGCTCTCTGTGTCCCCTGTGCTCTAGCGTGAATCCTGTAAACTTTCCTGGGAGTTGAAACACACAAGTGTGCTTTTGCCCGTGCGTCCTCTCTCTTCCTGGGTGGATCTGGGTGGGCAGAGCTGGCTTATCAGCCCCGTAAACATTTCTCTGTTAGAGAACGCTCAAAGCCGGCAGCCTCTCTGAGACTGTCTTCCCTAAAAGGAGAGGGTGGCTGTGTCCCCCGCAGCAGGGAAACTGAAATGTGGAG
The DNA here is from genome assembly GCF_023091745.1 of Budorcas taxicolor. Taxonomy (NCBI): domain Eukaryota; kingdom Metazoa; phylum Chordata; class Mammalia; order Artiodactyla; family Bovidae; genus Budorcas; species Budorcas taxicolor. The sequence goes on along the minus strand of NC_068914.1, from coordinate 20,055,185 downwards.
TCTGCAGCCCAGCCCTTTGCAACAGATCTGGTGAGCCCTGTGAGAGGCAGAAAATGTCGGATCATGTTCATCCAATTCCACTCTCAGTTACCGGCTTGCAGGCGCTGAGGCGTTGAGGGGACGTTGGAGGGAAGGTTGCACTGAATGCCTACTAGGGGCCTGTCTTTCCTAAAATGGTTCTTATTTAACCGTCAGTAGTGACAATACTAAGCGAAGCCAACGTGTGATGCCTGTCCTGCTTGCTGCACCGAAGGCATTACGTGCCCGCAGCTCCCCTGTTAGTGGGGATCTCTTATGCTCACTGCTTTTGGATGAGAACCCTGAGCCTCAGGTATAAACAGAAGAGTCAGCATGCGGACCCATTCAGTCTGCTGGCAGAGCCCCTGCTTTTTTTTAACATTGAGATATAATTCACATACCACAAAACTTAACGTAAAGAGTGCACGTCTGTTGTGTCTAATACATTCACGAGCTTGGGTAACTGTCACCACCGTCTCATTGCAGAACATTTTCATCAACCCCAGGAGAAACTCTCTACCTGTTAAGCAGCCACTCCCCATTGCTCCCTACACCTTGGTATCTACTAATCTATTTCTTTTTTAAATGAATTTACTTCTTCTGAACATTTCATATGAACAGAATGGTATAATAATGTGACCTTTGTGTGTGGTTTCTTTCGCTTAGCATGTTTTCATGGTTCATTCATACGTATGTACTCCTGAGTACGTGTACTCCAGTTCTTTTTATTGCTGAATAGTGTTCATGTGTGCTTATCTCCCACGTTTTGTTTACACATTTGTTAGTTCAGGATGTTTGTGTTGTTTCCACCTTGAGGCTGTTGTGATAATGCGGCTGTGAGCAGTTTTCCCTGTGTGGACATACTTTCATTTCTCTTGGGTATGTGTGTAGAAGTGGAATTGGTGGAAGAGATCCTGCTTCTGTCCCCCTGAGGAAGGAAATGAGGAAACTGAGGCCCCATGTGGTGGAGGGACTTGCTGACCACATGGCTCGTGAGTGATAGAGACAGAAACACCGTCAGGTCCCCTAACTCAGAAACCCGTCTTCTTTCTACTGTAACACACCCAACTCTCCTTTTGCTGTTGAGGGAAACAGATTCAAAGGAGGAAAGAGCTGGGGACAAGGCAGAGCTGGGCACAGAATCCTCAAAATCCCCCTGACTCCCGTCTCCCCTTCCTCCCCACCCTCCCCAGCACCAGCACCCTGGTTTGTGCCTGTCCATCCCCACCCTCCGCCCCCTACCTCTCCACGCCCCACCCCTCCACCCCCATGCTGCTCAGTGTTGACCAACTCCTTCCACCTGGGAAGGAAATTGACCCAATAAAGTCTTTTACAGTGAATGTTAGGGATGTTCTCTGGTTTTCAAATTTCTCTCTGTACCCTTTGTCCATTTGTCCCCCTCCCTCCATCCTGTTTGCATTTAAAAGAGGACATTTGGGGAGGCCAGCGCTCACCTTGCAAGACCTCCCTATGCTCCCTGTAAGGCATTATCAATCTAGCTTTCTCTCCCAACATCTGCCTGGCCCTTCTGTAAGCAGCTGCTTTCCTTGATTGACTGATGTGTGGGGTTCGCCTGCAGCCTTGTTATTCAAGCTGACCTCATTTCTCTGATGTCCCCCAGTGCCTTCCAGGACCCTGCCTGGGTGGGTGCAATGAATCAAGTAGGAGACGCCAGGCCATCACTGTAACAAAGACACTGCCTCACATTTGCAAAGTTCTGTTTCATTTTCAAAATACTTTTACATGCTTGATTTAGTGGAGTCCTTCTGGCAAGCTTGAATGTAGGCATTTCTTCCTACCTCTTACATGTGGGGGCAGGGAAGCCTCAGGAAGTGGAATTGACATGATCTTTGTTAGCCAGAGAGCAGAAGACCTGGGAAGGGGCACAGGTCTGCCTACACCAGTGGGTGGCTGTCACTGCGCATGCAGATCCAGGACTGTGGTCCAGGGCTTGAGGCTTCCACAGCAGTGCATGGCAGTGGCCTCCCAGCAGAAATTGTCACTCAAGGCTCCCATGATGGGGATGTGGCTGGAGTGCTAGAGCCTTGCTGTCTAGAACAAGAGCCACTAGCCATGTGTGGCTGCTGCTGCTAAGTTGCTCAGTCGTGTCCGACTCTGTGCGACCTCATAGACGGCAGCCCACCAGGCTCCTCTGCCCGTGGGATTTTCCAGGCAAGAACACTAGAGTGGGTTGCCATTGCCTTTCCACATGTGTGGCTATTGAGCACTTAAAATGTGGCAAGTCTGGTTTGAGATATGCTGTTGAACATAAAATACAGGGTTTTGAAGACTTTGTATGACAAAGAAGATATATAAACAGCTCATCAATGATTTAAAAGATATTAATTACATGTGGGAATAATAGTTTGGATATATTGGGTTAAATAAAATGTTATTAGAATTAATGTCACCTTTTCAAAAAATGTAGGTACTAGAAAATTTTAAATTACATATGTGCCTTGCATTATATTCCTGCTGGAAGCACTCTGCTAGAAGTGAATTTTATGGCTCAGAGGTTTGGACAGAGGCACTCTGCATTTAAAGCAGTAGGTTCCTGGGGTCCTTGGGGCTCGATTTCCTCATCTGTAAAACCAGGAGGCTGGAATCCTTTCTCTCTTAAGGATCCCTGTGGCTGAAGCAGTATTGTTAGGCATCAAGCCCTTTGGGTCTCAGTTCCCTTCTCTGTCAGATGAGGTGATTTGTGTCTCACTGCCTATTTATTAAATCAGAGAATGGGCATGGAAACACTTGGAAAGTGTCCTGAATTACATAAATGCCAGATGTTATCATTGTTCATCCAGAGCACACCTGTAGGCATCTGCAGAAGGAGCGCAGCTTCCTGGATAACAGAGGGCAGGTGGCCAGACCCCCGAGCTGGGCAGGAATCCTGGGTCCCATTCTGCTTGGCCTCCATAGGATTCTGAAATCTTGTATTCTGAGGAATCCATGGTGTCATGGAGCTCCAGTGCCCACTGTATGTGACAAGAGGGTAGTTTTCAATGATGCTCTTTTACTGATAGGAAAAACACAGATGGAAGTGATGTGCCCAGGGTTATAGGAGGAATCCGTGCAGCTGGAGGAGGCCTGAGATCCTTTGCTTTCCAGACTGTTCTGCCCCCACCACTGCAGTACTTTGGAACCATGACTCTGGGGTCTGGATGTCTCATGGTGAAAGCAAAGCTGTCTATACTTCAGATCTTCTCTTCCCTTGCCTGGAGGCACCTGAGACATTGGAAACTGTGAGTCTGGAGCCTGGCTCTAGCCCAAGCCATTGACCACGAGGCCCAGAATGAAGCCTGTTGTTCTTGTCCTGCCACATTCCAGGGCTGTTCTGTTCACCTTCAGGGACTGGGTACCTCCTTTATTTTTAGCTAGTTCAGTATGACAGCTGTGTTCTCATCCTGGGCAGGGGCTTGGTCTCTCACCAGCAGAAAGTGCCTCATAGCAGGAGCCAAGGTCACCAGGAGGACTTCGGGCATGACCTTTGGCGGTCATCCTAGCAAGAGGAGTCTGGGGAGCACTAGGTTGGGGTCTGAACCCAGAGCTGCCCTAGATATCCTAGAGGCTGGATGTTTGGGCCTTTCCCTTGGCTGCTTGACCCCAGGTTCCTCCCATGTAAAACGGGGCTGACAACACCCACCCTGCAAGTGTGCTGCTTAGATCAGGGCAGGTTGAAGTGTTCAGCAGGGGCTCCAGTGCCACTTACTGTTATCTCGGTTCCCAGAACCTCAGTTTCCTCATCAAGAATGGGGATCCCATTTTCGTCCTGATTTGTTGTGATTAAACAGAAGTGTTGTATGAATAGTACATGGTGCTTAATAAATGCTCAGTCCATGCCCACTGAAATGGAACTAACCATTCAGAAGTACAAAGGACCCAGAGCTGTATCTGAACCTTGGAAAGGGCCTGAGAAAGGGAGCCTCTGAGGACAGTGTTTGAACCTGCCAAAGGGACCCTGATGGCTTGGGGATGTTTGCACACACAGCTCTGTCTCAGAAGCCTCTAAAATGGAATTTATTTTCCCAAACACGTTTCCTCTCTCAGGTATTCAGCAGCCTCTGGTCACCTTGAATAGTGGAGACCCCTGATCATCTGTAGAGCTTTGGTGTCCCCCCTGGACCCCAGGGTGCAGATGTTGTGAGGGGTAGGGGGATTGGAGAGCGCCTGGAGCAGTCCCTCCCTCACAGAGGGGCTGTTGGATCCACACAAGTCACTGTGAGGCTGAAGTAAGGGGCTGGGGCTGGAGAAGGCCTGTGTCATTCAGGGAAGAGGACTCCTGCTCTATCTGAGCTAGCCAACCCTTCTGAGACGACCTCCTGGGTTAGGTGTCACTGGAGGCTTCTGTTCACCCAGGAGAGCAGCCATTCAGCCCAGCTGAGAAGCCACCTGAGGGGGTGGGGACACCAGTGGCCTGGAAGTGTGGCCCCTGCACCCCTGGCACTCCTGGTCTGGCGGGAGGCACACACCATGCACATGTTGCTGCGGTGCCCCGGGGAAGACTCACTGCCGCTGTCCCCAGGCAGGTTGCTTCCTCCACACTGAGCACAACGGCCAAGGGGATGCTGAGAAGAGCGGCAGCTGGTGCTGGGCGGGCGGATCACCTGGCCCTTTGGAGGAGTGCGCGTGGAGAAAGGAGCGGGGTGTTGAGCGGCACTGACGGGCCAAGCCAGTCAAGTGGAAGCGGATCTGTCAGGAAGGACCATCAGTGGGGCAGAAGGCAGGAGGGTGCCCTGGACGGGTGATTCTGGTAGGGAACTCAGGGCGTCCAAAATGTCTGTCTTTGTGGCCAGTGCCCTGCCTGCTCAGGGACTAGCTGCCAGAAGTAGGATAGAAAGGTGGGTTTCCTGGGCCACCACCCTCATTGGTGAGGTGGGGCTGGGCAGGCAGGAAGGGGGTTGGACCTGCCAGAGGGGGGCTTGGGGTGGTACCCACCATGGCGGAGGGTGCCGTTAGGCCAGGACCTTTGGGTTTGCTATGGCCTTTGAGCATCCTTCCCAGGATGGTGTGAAAGGGAAAATGAAATGAGCAATACAGATCGCTGGTGGCTGCTGGGGGGTGAATGAGGCCTCCAGAATAACCAGGCTGCAGGGTGTGCTTTTGTCAGGCAAGGGAGCCTGTATACTGCTTCTGTAGTGGATGGAGTGGTGGCATTAATGCCACCATTTTCCCACATCTCCCTGCTCTCTGACCCTGGGGCTGGGTTCGCCCTGGGCTGAGCAAGAAGGGTACCGAGGAAGGAGCACAGAACCAGGAACTTGGTGTCCACTCCAGCTTTCTCGCTGACCAGTGATCACCTCGAAAGTGTTCGTCGCTCAGTCATATCCGATTCTTTGTGACCCCGTGGACTGTAGCCCTGCAGGCGCCTCTGTCCGTGGAATTCTCCAGGCAAGAATACTGAGTGGGTAGCCATTCCCTTCTCCAGGGGATCCTCCCAACCCAGGGATCGAACCCAGGTCTCCTGCATTACAGGCAGATTCTTTACGGTCTGAGTCACCAGGTGGTCACCATGGCCAGTTGAATAACCTCTCTAGACTCTGATTTTTCCTAAGGGCATTGGATGTGATGGCACCTGCCCTGCTTCTCTGGACAGGATAGCTTAAGAATCAGCACATGAAAGCGCCGTGCAAAGTAGAAGGCCTTCGTAGGTCAAAGTCAGGTGAACACAGCCACATTATAGATGGAAAGACTGAGGTGCCTGCAAAATGGCAAAGCTGGAGTCTGACCTAGGTGTCTGCACTGCTCAGTCCGTGCCATATCCTCGAGCCAGGCAGTTTCCTGAAATCTAAGTTGGCTGTTAGTGTGTCTTAGAGAAAGTTCCCAGGAGAAACAGGAATGGAGTTAAGGTTTCCAGGGAGAAACTGTTTATAATATGATTCCATTTTTGTAACAAAATATAAAAAAACCAAGCTCTGTACCCATGGATGTTTAAGTAGGAAAGCTGCCCTAGAACATAAAGTTGTATTAGCAAGGACTTCTCTGGGGAGACTGAGGGAAGAACTCAGACTTTTTATTAGTACTTTTATGCCTTGTTTGTGTTCTTTAATAGTAAGTATATATAACTTACTGTTAGTTTAAAAGAAAAGAATAAAACAACCCAGAAGTTTCAGAGGACTTTTGTGAGAATCTTTCATTTGCTATGATTTCAGGCAAATGACCACCTGCCTTTCGTTTTCGTTTTTACAAGATGGGTTAGTAATATCTGGTAATCAATGCATTTCTCTAGATATTTAGGTAAAAGGAATTAGGGGCATGTGATTATGAGCTAGGCAGGTGAGTGAGAGAGATGGATTCCCTTTTGGTCATTTCAGTGGAAGGATGGGAAGAGTTTTTGACACATTATTAAAATTCTCCCAGTAGCTTTCTGAGGTGAAAGTATTGCATGCGTGCTCAGCCTCGTCCGACTCTGCAATCCCATGGACTGTAGCCTGCCATGTTCCTCTGTCCATGGAATTTTCCAGGCAAAAATACCAGAGTGGGTTGCCATTTCCTAATGCAGGGGATCTTCCAGACCCACGGATCGAACTTGTGTCTCATGTCTCCTGCCTTGGCAGGTGGATTCTTTACCACCATGCTACCTGGGAAGCAAAAATATTATTATTCCCATTTGAAAGAGGAAAACAAGAATCAGAGAGATTAAGTAACTTGTCCAAAGTCACACAGCTAATAAATGGCAGGTATGGAACTCGGTTCTCTTCATCCACAGCCCTGGGTGCTTCCCACATGTGAGAAAGAATAGAAATCCATAAGGAGGACCCCCCAGAGAGGGGTTGGAAGACCTGGAGTCTAGGTCCAGCTGCCACTTATAAACCATGTGACTGTGTGTGAGTCATGGGTCTCCATTTCCTCAGCTATAAAATGAAGATAATGATATCTTTCCTGCCTGCTTCACTGCCGTATTGTGCTGGGAGAAAGGGAACTAACACACTGAGCCCCCACTTCATGCCAGGCACCTGACATCCACAAGCTTGTTTCTTCCCTTTCTATGACATCCAGATGGGATAATATGTGAAACTCATGTGTGTAAATGGCAGAGTCCTCTGCAAACATGAGCGCTCATTAAAATAATATTTATCACCCTGGACCCATTCTTTCCTGAGTCAGTCCCCTTAAGAAAGAGAAGTGCGTCTGATGTTGAAATCTCTCCTCTGCCCTTAAGCAAGAGTCCTTCTTAACCCTTCACTGCCTGTTCCCCAGTTTCCTCTGTGAGTAAAACACCTCACTTGGGACGTTCACTTCACAGGCCGGTGCTGAGCCACTTCAGGCACATCTGTTGCTCTGCTGAGAGAGAGAGTGAAAAATTTTCCATGGCTGTGCCCCTTGCCATGAGGGGTCAGAGTGCCCGAATCACCAGTAGTTACGGTGCCTCCTGCCACAATTGGCCTATTCACTTGGGCATGTCCAGTCTTGAATTTTTTTTTTTTTTTTTTTAAATGCATGTTTGGGAGCAGGAGGTGGCTTCGGGCACAGATACTTTTGAGTTTAGACCAGTGTGGGGCCACTGGGTACTTCTGCTGGCTGAGTGGCTCTGCGGTGCTTGGTGAGGCTGTGTTCTCTTCTGATGTCCCCCCCTGCCTCTGAGCTGAGCGCAGCGTGTGGTGTCTGGGACCTTGGCACCCCTGCCCCCATCTCCTTCCCAGTCTGACCGAGTCCTGCGTGCTCATGTCAGACACCAAGTGTGAACGTGAGCTCTCCAGAGCCCAAGGAATTCCTATCACAGACTCCTGGGAGCCTCTGTCTGTGTCTGTGATAGACATCCTATGATAGATGGCTTGCAGCTTGAAGCCACCAGAAGAGGTGCTGTGCCTTCCTGTCACCAAAATGTAGGGCTAGGAGTTTAAGGCATGTGTGGGATGCGTTGGACACGAGCGTTTGGCCACAGCAGCAGAGTTTGGAGGCGGTATCCTAAGGGAAGAGGAAAGACTGTGGAAATATGAGAGGTAGGGAGAGAGAGTGGGGAGGAAAAGATCTGAAGCTGTTTGGAGAGGGGGCAGAAATAGAAAAACTGAGAGGACCACAACTTTGGCCAAATCTCCCAAAGCCAGAAGTTGCCCTTCTCCAGCCCTGCCTCTCTCATTTTCCCCTCCTGGGCTTCTGGGCCCACCTTCTATAACAAAAACAGCTCTTGCCCTGGGGTTCTTGTAGAGCTCTGGAGCAAACAGGAGAACCCCCTTCCTTTCTACCTCCCTCCACCCACTGCCCATTCCCAGCTTCTTTCCCGGGTGGGACAGAGGGCAGCCCAGCCAGCTGCCAGGCAGGGCTCATCTGATGAACAAGAGGAAAGAGGCCCCTTGTTTGGTGAGGTTCTGGGCACTCTGGTTCCCACGGAGCATCCTGCAAGTGTCTCTTGACGTGGCTCCAGTGCTTCCTGGGCTGCTTAAGGGCCACAGTCCGTATGATGCGAGTCTGCTGAGCCCTGCACCAGGTGCCTGCCTGGCCGGGCAGGGTGGGGGGTACTGCAGTCCAGCCTCGGGTTCAAAGGCCCCTCCTGAGCTTCTAAGGACCAGGAAGGTACCACCTGAGATCCTAGGGGCTTCAGAGTCAGTTCCAGCTCTGCCCTGTGCTGTACCCTTTTTCTGGCCCCGATTTCCACATCTCTGCTGAGAGGAGTTGTACCATGTGATGATTCATGAACATGAACCAGAGTGGGAAAGCCCTTCTTCCTTCAACACTTGAGGGCCAGGTTGTCTGGCATCTGTTTCCCTAGCCTGCTATCCTGTATGAGCTTCTTGGCTCTATTTGGCTTTGCTGGGCTGTCCTAAAACATCAGGCTTCTGGGATCACTGTCCCTGTGCTGAGCTGCACCTTGAGTTAGGAGGCAGGCTGGCTGTGGAGCCCTGCTCTTTCTAGAAGTTTCTCCCTGACCAGCTAGAAAGTCTCAGCAGTTTTGCTTGGCCTTGATGCCTGCACAGTAGAGGGGACTGGCCTTCCCCAAGGGGTGGGAGCGGTGGTAGGTTCCACTTAGCTTCTTGAAGCCTCAATTTCTACAGCTGGAAAATGGGGATTAAGAATGTCCCCCTGAGAGGGTTATTTTGAAGATAAAATGACATATTGGATACAAAAGCACTTGATATACTATAAACCCTGATATAAAGTATTCTTGCACCCAGCATTCGTTGAATTCCTCCTTTGTTCCAGGCAACCGGGTAGTTCCAAAGGTCTACTCGACATGTTTCCTTTCCCTGGGAAACTCATGAGTTATCAGAGGAGACAGGCATGTCAGTAGACAGATGAATGTAAGGAGGGTGAGGAGTGTGGTAGGGAAAACACGTCCAGATGCCAGAGGAGCGCCGTGACTCTCTTCTCTGCTCCTGCTCACACATCCCCTCCGCAGCACACAGCTTGATCTTTCTGAGACACATCTCACTGTTGAATACTCAGTTGAGTCACCTTCAGAGTCTGAATTTGTCCACCTGTCTCATCAGGCCCCGCATGCGTTTGCTCCTGACAGCCTTTCCAGCTGCTCCATTCTTGCACTGTGCGCTCCATCATCACACAGACCACCCTACCTGCCTCGTCCTTGGCCTTTGCTCTCGCTTGTGCCCTGATGCGCTCTTGCACTCAGTAGCTGGCCCCACCCGCTCCGCCCGCCGTGCGCTTCTGTGGCTCACGCATGAGCGACTGCCTCTTCCGACCAGCTCATGGTCACCGTGACTTGCAGCAAGAGCTGCCGATGGGCGCTGCCAGCCTTGGGGGTAGAACAGAGCACGTCTCCTGGGGCTGTGTCCTGGCCATTTCTATTCCAGCTCTCAGCGGTTTCTGATTGCCCTTCTCTTCATTACGAAGGGGAAAGGAAAAGGTGGTTGTGGTGGAAGAGATGGGGGTGGGGGCAGGGCACAGGCCGCAGAGGACGCTGGAGGACTCCTGCCTTGTCTGTGAGACTGGAGACAGGCAGGGCTGGGAGCAGCAGGAGGCGGGAATCCAGAGCAAGAAGGCTGCCTGAGAGCAAGATATGCAGAAGTTACTCTGTGTCCTTGAGTCGAGTGTTTCCAGCCACCCTGAAATGTAACCATGAGATCCCATTCTCAGAAGCCAATCAGCATCAAAGGCCTTTTCAGCAGCCTCATTGAGTCATAAATCAGCCTCTTCATCGACCGGGAGCTTGCTATGTGTGAGGCTCCTGTGAGTCACTGGGAGGTCAAGGTGAATGGAGCAGACACTGTCCCCATGACAGGTGTAGCAGGCAGTGAGCCAGGCTGGACCATGTGGAGAGAAGTGCTGAGGGAGTCATTATCTGTACCCTGAGGGTCTCAGACGTCTGCTGGAGGAAGTGACATTTGACTGAACCTTGAAGGGGAGGTGAGATTTGAGTGGGAAGAGAAGGAAGGGTGGTTTGACAGGAGAGCCCAGGAACTTCCCAGGAATGGTAGGAGAGGTTTGGATGGAGGTCAGAGAGCCCAGAGCTGCACCTGCAGAGTGTAGGGGCCTTGGACATGGGAGACATTGCAAGGTTTTGAGCAGGGGAGTGAAGTGATCAGGGTCCCAGTTTAAGAAAGTGAAATATCCTGGACAAGCCCTCTGCCTCCCGCCCCACAAAAGGCAAAATGTGGTCATGGTATAGAAGATAGGTTAGAAAGGGAGGGAAATTGAAGACTGAAAACCATTGCAGTGAATGGGTCAGGAGTTAGGAATCCAGGCACTTGGTTATCAGGGCTTCCTAAAGCAGGACGTGGCAGAAAGAATGAGCCAGGAGACAGACAGACTTCCAGTGAACTCCATGAGGACAGGTGTCTAACCCAGAGCCAGACATGTAGTAGGCGGCCAGTTAATACTTTTGGGGAGAGTCATTGGGAAGGTACTATGAAGAAAGAAAAACAAATGACGACAAGGAGGCCTAAGGTTGGGATCCTGGGATCCTGGAGGAGAGCAGGTAACCCAGGAAGAGGGGCAGGTTGGTTCGGTCCTGGTTGAGTCAGGGGTGGTCTGATCTGGAAGAGTGGGCACATGGGCTCTGGCACACAGGCATGGGAACTTGGGCTCTTCCAGACCTTTTCGGGATAGTGAGGTTAAGGTCTCTGTGCCCTGGGCCTGAAGCGGCATGTCCTGAAGGGCTCCGGCCCTTCACTAGCCATTTCCTTTCACCTAGAAGTCATGCCCAAGGAAACCCATCAGCACCACTGCCTCACGACCCTAGTAAGAAATTGCTGATGTTTATTGAGCACTTTTCTGTGTTCCAAGGGCTCCTCTGTCTCCTTTGATCTTGTAACATTCCACGAAGGAGGTTCTGTTTATCATCTCAGTTTTTCAGTTGAGGAAACTGAAATTCACACAGCTGTTAAGCGATGGAGCTGGGATTTGAGCCCCAGGTGATGGCTTTGGAGCCCTTGTTCTGGGGCACTGCCATCCATGTGAGGATGAGCCAGAGGGAAGGAGTCGCATGGAGGCTTAATGTGCCTCTGGCATGTGCTTGGGGATCAAAGGACAGTTTCCATGTAATATTTGAGGGTTGGTAGGGACCTTGGAGGTGTCTCGTTCATTTTACAGGAGAGGGACCAGGGCTCAGAGCATTTGCAAACCTGCTCTGGGCAACATGGTTGATGGCAGCTCAAGGATGGATCAGCATGTGTGCTCCAGGGCCCATGGATCTGTATGGTCTTAGATGGGTACCTCTCACTCTAGTGTTCTTGCCTGGAGAATCCCAGGGACAGAGGAGCCTGGTTGGCTGCCATCTATGGGGTCGCACAGAGCTGGACACGACTGAAGCGACTTAGCAGTAGCAGCAGCAGATGGGTATCTCACCCTGGCATCCCTGTCCTCCTCCAACCAGACTGGAGCTGAAACGACTTTCCTCAGCCTTGGCCTCACTTTCTTTTCTTCTCATCCTTCCTCTAGATTGACAAGTATCTCTATGCCATGCGGCTCTCTGATGAAACTCTGTTAGATATCATGAATCGTTTCAAAAAGGAGATGAAGAATGGCCTCTCCCGGGATTTTAATCCGACAGCCACAGTCAAGATGTTGCCAACGTTTGTAAGGTCTATTCCCGATGGCTCAGGTGAGTCTCACACCCACAGAATGGGCTCTCAGGGCTGAATGCTCTGTGAAACCATCCTTCCAACTGCCAGTTATCCATCCATTCACCATTCCATCCATCTGTTCTCCCATCCATCCATTCACCATTCCATCCATTCACCTATCCATCCATCCATTCACCATTCCATCCATCTGTTCTCCCATCCATCCATTCACCATTCCATCCATTCACCTATCCATCCATCCATTCACCATTCCATCCATTCACCTATCCATCCATCCATTCACCATTCCATCCATTCACCTATCCATCCATCCATTCACCTATCCATCCATCCATTCACCATTCCATCCATTCATCTATCCATCCATTCATCCATCATTCCATCCATCCATCCAGTTTATGTTTGTTGGGATTCTGTCGTGTGATAGGGGACCATGTTTGGACCAGGCTGACCTCCCCTGATTGTCCTGACTGTCTAGTGACTTGTGGAAAGAGAGCATAGCGTTCATGGATCTTTCCGATGCTGTGTGAATTATTCTTACATCTCCAGGACAGGAAAGGTTCCAGAACAAGCCAAGAGTTCATGTTAGGAGAATCTCTTCATCAGGGCACCAGGGCCTCCCTGTACTATCCCAGATAAGCAGCAACCCTAGTGGCCAGGTGGATCTCAGGCCCAGAGGGGAGATTCAGGTCCCCATTTGAACAAATTTCATAGATGCTAAGTCAGGGTGGCCCCTCAAGCAGAGAAATGGTGAGGGGAGTAGGATTGGAAAAGGGAAATTACCCTCTTGGTCTGCATCGTGTGGCTCATGTCCCACAGTGGGCATTTGGGGGCTTCCTGAGGATTGTCGTTGCCCCGCCCTAGGGGAGTGGCCTCAGTCCCTCCGCTTGGCAGAGTGGAAGCTGAGAGCGCATAGCCTGGCCTTGGCCTGCTCCGTGGAAGTCGTTCTGTCTGGCTGACCCAGTAGTGGGTGTTGTGCCTACCCCAGCTTAGCACATGCCCAGGAATCCCGCCTTGAGCTGGGTTCTGTCCTCTAGGCTGGGGTTCACCTGCCATGTGCAAGGGAGGGAGAGAGATTATGAAAGTTAAATTTCTCTTGGGGTTGTGAGTACACACTCCGAGAGTATGGCCCTTACGCTCTCCTGCTATTTCTTCCCTGCTCTGGAGACTCATTGAAAGCCGTGATTTGAGGCATCTGATATGCAGCCTTCAAAATGGCCATCAGGAAAACTGCAGCTGTTTCAGCTGATGTTTATGAAAGACGGGCAGGTGCACTGCGTGTTGGAGTGACTGGGCGCGGTGGGAAGGTCCTTTTGTGCCAGCAGCCGGCCTTTAAAGTCCTGAACAGACTGGGACACCATGGAAGGGCGGGTGCTCTTGTGTGCCTTATGGCCACAGGTGGGGTTTACTTCACGCACACACACTGGTACTTGTATTTCTCATGTTTCCCGACTTTTAAAAATCTACCCCACTTTTATCCTTTTGTTTTCCTTGAGGTCTTGCTCACCAGCAGTTTAGGCTCTTTTATGACTACCGAGGAGACTCTGGCCATCAGAGTGACCAGACCACAGTGTCCCCTGGGTATTTTTCTCATATCTCTGGCTTTGTAGTTTGCTCCTACTTTTCCCAACCCCGAATGGCACCCGTGTCCAGAAGCATTTGTGTCTTTACCAGGTTAGTTGAATTCTGCATCTGGCTCTGCATGCTGTCTGCTGAGAGAAGGGGGAAAGGGAGATAAGATAGAGGCGCGGCCCCCCAGGGCCCCCGCTCTGGCTTTGCTTAGATAACTCAGAAGGATGCCTGATGCTCGGGGGACCCCTGATCTTGTGTGACTGGCCCTGTGCTGGCATGTCCCATGAGAGGTTCCTTCCCTTTCCTCCTGAAAGCTGCCTGCAAGCCAGCTTCCCTTCCGTGGCCCGTGTGTCAGCAGGGGGTGCCCTGCCTCATACCTTCACATTTTTAGGGCTGAGGGACTCAAAGTGTGATCCAGATACAGTAGTAATCTAGCCACTTGAAAACAGGGCTCCACATGCATTCTTATTTGGGAAAAACAACATTCCCAGAGACCCCTCTTAGAGACCCAGAGCAGGGACTTGGTCGCCCCGAGGTTAGGACCCTGTGCTTCCAGCGCAGGGCGCGTGGATTTGACCCCTGGTCGGAACTAAGATACCACATGTTACGTGGCATGGAAAATCAAAAAGAAAAGAAAACAAGAGATTGGAAGCCGATACCAGGGTGCTAAAGGCCCTGAGCAGTCCTGCAGGAGAGACTATTAAACCCGGCTACCTGCCTTTTCCCCAAACCTGTTTGCTCTTTCCCCCAGTATTTACTACTATATTTCATCTATTTCGAGACCCTATTTTTGTCTTTGTTGTTGAGTCCTCTGAAATCAGCAGTGCACTGTGCAGTAGTTGCCTCTTTAAATTACTGTGAGCAGCATTTTTTTCTCTCTTCGCGTGACATAAAATAACGATGTGTCCACAATCAGTGGTGTCTTAAATGTGATGATGTAGGTGGTGATTACGGCCGTGTTGGGAAATGCTGTCCTAGAGTTTGTGGAACTGGAGCCAGCAGCCTGGGCCCCATGCCTCCTTCTGAGCCTCTCTCATGTCCAGTGTGAAGAGAAGTGAGTGGGCCCGAACGTTCAGGGCCCCTCGGGAGCACAGAGCCGTGCTGAGAGGAGGAGGAGGAGGAAGGGGAGACGCCAAAGCCCTGAGTCCCCAGGACCCACCCTGAGGCCCTGGCTCCCCTGGCCTGGACGGCTAGCCCTTCCCCAGCTCCACCTCTCCCTGGGGACTGTTTCTTCTGCTCTGTGTTAGTTTCCAAGGCTGCTGTAATGAAGTCCCATGAACCGCATGGCTTTAAATGAGAGTGATTGTCTCACAGTTCTGGAAGGTTGAAGTCCAAAATCAAGGTGTTGGTGGGGCCGTGCTCCTTCCGAGACGCTGGGTGAAGTCTTTCCTTGCCCCTTGCTGGCTTCTGGGGGTGGCTGGCAGTCCCTGACGTTCCCTGACACGCACCTGCATCTCTCCACTCAGCCTCTGTCGTCATGTGGCATTTTCCTCTAATAAGGATGCCAGTCAGACCAGAACCCACACTCATGACCGCCTCTTCATCCGATTACATCATCTAAAAAGACCCTTTTCCAAATAAGGCCACATTTACAGGTACCCAGGGTTAGGACTTCTGTGCCTTTTGGTGGGGATACTGTGCAACCATAAAATACTGTGTAGCTCTTCTCTCTCTGATTGTTCCTAATATTCATGGGTGGGCTCAAGTCAGGTGTCCAGGGGCCCACACTCCTCCTGGAATGGTCCCTCCAGCCCCACATAGACACTGATATTGATGCCAAGGCCTTGGGCACCAATCCGGTCCTTGCCACTTTTTGATGGAAGTGCCTCCAACCACAAGGTCCCTTGGAGGAGCCAGAATGTGGGTCTCCTTCATAGTAAACCATGGTGCTAGTCTCTTTTTGAGATGTTAATTACTGTTTCACCTGTATAATTAGTCAGTGACAGAATTAGTGGTAATCCCAAACCACCAAAGGATAAATTGGAGTCACTGCAGTGGAGAGGTGCCCCTGCCCGTCAAGCGGTGATGTGACTTCCAAGTCAGAGGGAGAAGCAAACCTTTCCTTTCCTGCTGACCTTGACCCTGATGACTGGATTACTGAAAACTGTTGCCTTTTGAAACTGTATTGATTTTTTTTGAAAATGTTATCAGCCCATTTTTGTTAATTTCCCCCCTTTTGACGATTTTAATGGGCAGTGCTTTTTCATTAATTGTTCTCAAGTAATCTATACATTAGGTTAAAAAAAGATGCAAAACCCTAAAGTGGCTTTTAGCTGCTGCATATCCTTTTTGCAATGGGAAAGATATGAATAATACATAAAGGAGGAAGATACTGAAGCCTTTTTATGCTGGTGACTTGGCTAAACAGAAACCCTGTTCAAAGGTGCCCAGTTTCTGGGGAAACTGCCCATCTGTATCCAGCTTCTGTCAGAAGGCCTGCCCGACTTTGATTCTCACTTGGGAAACTTCCCCTTTTTTTCTTATCTTGTCATTTATCACTCAGGATATTGTAAATATCAATTAGATTGTAGGCTTCTTGAGGGTAAATTGAGTTGAAGATTTCCTTGTTTCTGCCTTGTGGTTCCTTAGTGTGCTCTTCACCCAGAGGATAAGTTTAGAATGTTTGATTTGAGGTGTGGTCCTGGGCTTCCCCTGGTGGCTCAGGTGGTAAAGAATCTGCTTGCAATATGGGAGACCCAGGTTTGATCCCTGGGGCAGGAAGAACCTCTGGAGAAGGGAATGGTAACCCAGTCCAGTATTCTTGCCTGGGAAATCCCATGGATAGAGGAGCCTGGAAGGCTACCGTCCATGGGGTTGCAGAGTCAGACACGACTGGACGACTAACACACTTCTTCCTGGACTTCCCAGGTGGCGCTGGTGGTAAAGAACACACCTGCCAGTGCAGGAGATGTAAGATCCCGGGGTCAGGAAGATCCCCTGGAGGGAGGGCATGGCAACCTACTCCAGTATTCTTGCCTGGAGAATCCCACGGACAGAGGAGTCTGGCAGGCTACAGTCCGTAGGGTCGCAGAGTCAGGCATGACTGGAGCGACTTAGCACACTCACAGTTAAATTGGTGGGGCTTAAGATACACTGCTTTCCAGCCAAAGGAAGGAAAACGTTTCCTTTTCTCACTGCATTTGGGCTGTTTACTTACCTTTCTCTGTCCTTATGTGGGAAGATGGTTGGATTATCTCAGAAATTCTCTTCATTTGATGAAATCTCCGAAATGCCTAGCATTCCAGTTGGGTTTCTGATGACGGTGTAAACCCTAAACCCTAACCCTAACCCTAGCAGGATTGCAGACAGGAGGCTTTGTGTCTTGTGTACAGGAGTAATTCATGGAGCAGGCAACGGGAGGCATTTCATGAACGCTGAGTTTTGTTTGCCCTGTATTCCAGCACAGGTCTGGACTGAAGAGAGACATCTGTTTCAGTGTTTGTTTTCCATTATTTGCTGGTAATAATGGCTGTCATTAGAAAGTGGAGAGTTGCCAGGGGCCCTTCAGATGCTTTGTTTAATGAGCCTTCTATAGAAGAGCAGTTCTTGGCTTCAGTGGAAATGGGAAATGTAGGATGAAGTCTCGGCAGTGGCAGGCAGGAAGGTTGAAGCCAAAGATTTGAAGAGGAAGTAAGAAAGGAAGTCAGCTGCGGCAAGGAGACTGAACTTGAAACTGAAGGGGAAAATAGAGTTTCAGACCACTGGATTAATCTCCGGCTCTGCTGCTTATTATCTGTTGTGATCTTGGAGAAGTCACTTCACTGCTATAAGCCTCCATTTCCTCATCTGTAAAATGGGTGTGGCAGTCCTGCTGTGCCTGCCTCACAAGGCTGTCAGAAGGATCAAAGTGCTTTGGAAACTGCAAACCACCATGAGAGTTACAGAGAGTCATTGTTCTGCTGGTCATCATTATAACTTAATAAATGACTTTCTAAGAATTCTTAATGAGCGTCCCTGGTGGCTCCATGGTAAAGAATCTGCCTGCCAATGCAGGAGACGTGGGTTCGATCGCTGGGTCAGGAAGATCCCCTGGAGAAGGAAATGGCAACCCATTCCAGGATTCTTGCCTGGGAAATCCTATGGAAAGAGGAGCCTGGCAGGGTACAGTCCATGGGGTCACAAAAGAATCAGGCACAGCTTAGCAACTAAACAACAATGAAGAATTCTTTGGAAGAATTTCCCAACTTTGGAAGGCCCTTCCCATCCAATGTGGCCAAAGGCCCCTACCCATCAGACCTAAAGGTAGAGGTCTCTCCCTGGAGGAAAATGTCAGAGCTTTTCAGAATTCACCAGCATCCCTGTGATGTTATGGGAGGGAGGAGACAAAAAAAGGGAGGAAGCAAAGGCAGGCTGTCTTACCCCCACCCCAATACCCCTCATAATGTGGATGAGCCCACAAACTACAGCTCTGGTTCCTCTGCAGCTGGGTGATTGAACACCACAGCTCTGAATGGGGGGGACCAACTGAGATAAAGGGGAGGATACATCCTTTATGGAGGGCAAGTTGGTATTTGGAGCACCCATTGCCTAGTAAAGAATATTGAATTAAGAATATTGAGCTGCTGGCAGCCTCTGCTTATAACTGAAAGAAATCTAACTCAAAGTTGTATAAGCAAGAAAGGGAATTCTAGGTTCACATAATGGAAAATGTAGTTGTAAGTTGGCTCCTGTAACCAAGGCCTCATATGTCTCTTAACCAAGGCTTCATTCGTAGGCTGCCTCTCCCTTATGGGGGCAGAGGTAGCCCCAGCAGCCGTAGCTGACACCTCATCTCCAAACTAGAGGTCCTGGGGTGGTCTTGGAGAAGGTGGTGATTGGCTGATGTGGGTGACGTGCCCACCCTGAACCAATCACGTTGGCCAAAGCTGGGAACTCTGGATGCTCTTGGGTCACATGGAACAGGCGGTCAACCCCACCCCCAATTCAGATGACAAAACGGGAAGGGTGGTTATCTAAAGAGACACCAGACAGCAAACAAAGCTTTCTGGACACCTTACCAGAAGTCATTCCTTGGTGTCCTTTGCCTGGCAGAGGATAGCGCTGAACAGACCATGCATTTAACCCAGGTGTTCTAACTGAACTAGCTGCAAACACTTTCTGATTTGCCTACTGAGTCCCTATGTGGGACTCAGTACTGGGGAGAAGGAAGTAAGCATGCTAAATTGCCCTTGCCTTCAAATTGCTCATCACCCAGATGAGGAAGATAAAACTTTATGTGTATATGTGTGTGTGTGTGTATGTATGAATGAGCATCCCAGTATTTGCAAGTATATGAGTGACTAAGGAAAGGGAAGGGCCCTGGCCTTGCGCAGGTGTGACCATGAGCAAGTCATTCAGCAGGTTTGGTTGGAGCTACCTTATCCATAGATTGAGGAGGCGAGTTAATATTTGTCCCATATTTCCTGAGCTGCAAATGTGATTTACAGAAGAGATGCCAACTGCCATTTCTTTTAGCAAGCGCAAACACACCCTGGAATCAGGGTCACTGCTCAGGAAAGGATCAGGGGCTGCACTGGGCTTAACAGCGACCTCTTGTAAAATGCCTTCAGGGAAAGGCCCCTTCACAAATCATCTCAAGGCTAACTTTTCTCCTTCTCTGCCCCTAACTCCCTGAAACCCTATTGACCTGTGTTTGTTAAAAAAAAAAAAAAAAAAAAGGAGAAATGGGGTGGACAGACTGTGGTGGGAGGCTGGGACGGGGCAGGGGTCTTACAGAGCTGCAGAAGTGTGGGCCGGCCCCATGCACCCTAAGGCCAGGTTCTTCCCTGACCTAGAGGCAGATGAGATCATTTAAACTTATCCTGCTTGAAAACTTGAGAGCTGGGGCTTCAGGGGTGCTGCCTGAAACCTGATTCCTTCCTGTTGTGTGTTGACAATGACACCAATAAGCAAGAGATCTCCCACCATCACGTGGAACTTGAGCACAAGAGCCTGCTTTTACTTAGTCCCTTGATTCAACTGAAGATGAGACTTTTGACCTGATTGATTTATCAAGATTTCTCAAGCTATTTTTTAAAGTTATGATGAAAGCCAGTGCAAAACGTGAAATAAATAACTTTTTTTAAAAAATTAAAACAGTGTGTGTGTGTGTGTGTGTGTGTTAGTCCCTCAGTTGTGCCCGATTCTTTGCGACCCCATGGACTGCAATCCACCAGGTTCCTCTATCCATGAGATTTTCCAAGCAAGGATACTGGAGTGGGTTGCCATTTCCTTCTCCAGGGGACCTTCCCAACCCAAGGATCGAACCTGGGTCTCCTGCACTACAGGCAAATTCTTTACTGACTGAACAGTAAATGAATTAATTAAATAAAAATGTTACAAAGGAAAAGCTCCCATATTTTCATCCTAGCACAGTGTTCGCTTTTGCATGTGTTGTTTCCCTGTACACAAGTGGTTTATAGAGAGATGTAGCCATTCCTGATGTGCTGATCTCACTCTAATGCCCTCTCTGGGGATCCTTGTTCCTGAGGTCTGTCTAAGAGGCAGTTGTATCCAATGGCTATGAATTTGGCCTTTTGATTCAAATTCTGGCTCTGTCAATTACTGGCTGTGTGCTTGGGCAAGTTCCCTAACCCCTCCCAGACTTTACTTGCTCATCTGCAGAACGGGGATCATAATAGTACCTACTTCATAGAGTGGAGAGGGGTTAGAAGTAAAATGAGCCAGAAGAAGTACTTAGCAATTGGAGAACAGAAAGGCTCAATGAGTGATAGTAAAGTTAAGTGTTTCTGATGTTCTAGTAATTCATTCTCCTGAGAAGGAACCCTCTCATATCACATTTATTTTTTTTACCCAGTAGTAGTGTAAGGGATTAGGATTCTGATGAGAACTCAGGGAAAACCCAAAACTAATTTGAATGACCTATGACATCAGGGTCAGAATTTCTCACAAAGCTGAGACACCTTCTTCCTAGCATTCCCACTTGGCCTCTTTCCTTTGGACCGTTGTTGCTCAGTTGCTAAGTTGTGTCCAACTCTGACTGACGGACTGCAGCACGCCAGACTTCCCTGTCCTTCACTATCTCCCAGAGATTGCTCAAGCTCATGTCATTGAGTCTCTGATGCCATCCAACCATCTCGTCCTCTGTCGCCCCCTTCTCCTCCTGCGCTCAGTCTTTCCCAGCATCAGGGTCTTTTCCAATGGGTTGGCTCTTCACATCAAGTGGCCAAAATGTTGGCGCTTCAGCATCAGTCCTTCCTGAACATTCAGGGTTGATTTCCTCTAGGATTGACTGGCTTGATCTCCTTGATGTCCAAGGGATCAAAGAGTCTTCTCCAGCACCACAGTTCGAAAGCAAAAATTCTTCAGTGCTCAGCCTTCTTTATGGTCCAGCTCTCACGTCTTGTACATGACTACTGTAAAAACCATAGCTTGAACTATACAGACCTTTGTTGGCAAAGCGATGTCTCTGCTTTTTAATATACTGTCTAGGTTTGTCATAGCTTTTCTTTCAAGGAGCTAGCCTCTTAATTTCATGGGTGCAGTCACAATCTGCAGTAATTTTGAAGCCCAAGAAAATAAAGTCTGTCATGGTTTCCATTTTTTCTGTATCTATTTGCCATGAAGTGTTGGGGCTGGATGCTGTGATCTTAGTTTTTTGAACGTTGGGTTTTAAGCCAACTTTTTCACTCTGCTCTTTCACTTTCATCAAGAGGCTTTTTAGTTCTTCTTTGCTTTGTACCATTTAGGGTGGTATCATGTGCATATCTGAGGTTATTGATATTTCTCCTGACAATCTTGTTTCCAGCTTGTGATTCATCCAGCCTGGCATTTTGCTTGATGTACTCTGCATTCAAGTTAAATAAGCAGGGTGACAAGTAACCTTGACATACTCCTTTCCCAATTTTGAACCAGTCCATTGTTCCATGCCTGGTCCTAACTGTTACTTCTTGACTTGCATACAGGTTTCTCAGGAGGCAGGTAGGGTGATCTGATATTCCAGTCTCTTTAAGAATTTTCCACAGTTTGTTGTGATCACAGAAGCAGTTTTAAAACAGCAACATCATGTGGTATATCCATACTGTGGAATGTAACCTGTCACAGAAAGGAATGAGGTACTGGTATGTGCTTCAATGCAGGTGAACCTTGAAAGCATTATGGTACATGAAAGAAGTCAGCCACAGGGGACCACGTATTGTATGTGTCCATTGTAATGAAATGTCCAGAACAGGGAAATCTCTTGAGACAGACAGTGAATTAGTGGCTGTTAGTGGATGAGGCGGTTTGGGAGGAAATGGGGAGTGACTGCTAATGGGTATAGAGTTTCTTTTGTGGATGATGAAAATTTTCTGTAATTAGATAGTGGTGATGTAAATATACTAAAACTCACCAAACTGTACACTTTAGAATGTGATAGGTGCAGACTTCCTTGGTAGTCCAGTGGTGCAGTTAGGACTTCACTCTTTTATTGCAGGGGGCATGGGTTTGATGCCCACGCCCCCTTGAGCCATGTGGCACGGCCAAATAATAAAAATAAAATAAAATGTGATATTTTAATTATTTCCCATAAAGCTGTTGCTAAGAAAACAAACAACCAATCAGTGGTATAACTGCTTCCTGTGTAATGAACAAGAAGCCAAACTTCCTTGAATGAATGAATGGGCCACCAACCCTTGTGATCAAGCAGCTACCAAGCACTTATTGAACTACCCTCGGTACCAAGGGCAGATGTAAAGAATCCTAAGTTGTAGTTTTTCCCTCAACGAGCTTGAGAGGATAAGAACAGAAATTCAGTTGTAAATGTCTTTGGTTTATTCCTCGATTCCTTTGCCACCCTCATTAATTCAACTGTTAATATTGGTTGTGTTCATATTATATGCCAAACAACCATTCTAAGTTCCAGAAATAGAGCAGTGTGTCAGAACCTAAAGTTTGTTGGAATCAAATACAAAGAGGGTGTCAGTTTATAAAAAAGAAGTTAAAAAAAAAACCCAACAATCCATTACTTAAAAAAAATAAAAACTTCAAGGGGCTCAAAATAGTGAAAACAGTGTTGCAAAAGAACAGGGTTGGAGGACTTTCACTTCCCAGTTTCAAATTTTCAGAAGCAGTCAGGTCAGTGTGGTACTGCTGTTAGGATAGATGTACAGATCAATGAATCAGAATTGAGTGTTCACTATGTCAATTACAGTTCAAAACGGGGGGGAAAAAAGGAATTGGGAGTTCAGAAATAAATCCATACATTTATGGTCACTTGATTTTTGGCAAGGGTGTCAAGACTTTTCAGTGAGGGAAAGAATAGTCTGTTTAGCAAATGGTGTTGCTATTTGACAGTGCCTGCCTGGTAAAGAATCTGCCTGTCAGTGCAGGAGACATAGGAGACATGGGTTCCATCCCTGGGTCGGGAGGATCCTCTGGAGAAGGAAATGGCAACCCACTCCAGTATTCTTGCCTGGGAAATCCATGGACAGAGGAACTTGGGGGGTTATAGTCCATTGGATCACAAAAAACACGACTCAGCAACTAAGCAACAACCGTCCATGTGCCAAAGAAGGAAGCTGAACCTCTACTTCAGACCATATACACAGATTAACTCAAAATGGACCAAATACCTCAATGTAAGAACTAAAACTGTAAAACTCTTAGAAGGAAGCATAGGTACGAATCTTTGTGACCTTGAATTTGGCAATGGATTTTTAGATATGACCCGAAAAGCATTAGCCATAGAAGAAAAAAGATAAGTCGCACTTTATCAAAATTATAAACTCTTATGCTTCAAAAGTCATCATCAAGAAAGTAAGGTGATGGTGAGACAGTGATAATGTAGCATCAGAAGTAAAATGAACAGATTTTCATTGATTTTGGAGGGGACCTGGGATAGAGGATGCTGGGTGGAGGCTTAGTGGCTTGGTTTCTCATCACAGCCACCTCCACTGGTGCTCTGTGGTGGTCTTGACACACAGGCCTGTTGTCTTTCTCTAACCCACTGAGGTCCACCCCAATCACTGCTCACATTGGTCGTGAGGAATAAGACTGGTTCAAGCCAGCTTACTCTTGTGTGACCAGGAGGGACTTCTGTTAATAACATCCCCTGGGCAGAAACAACAGGAGTGTCCAGTATCTGATGAATGGATACACATACAAGGAAATATCACCCAGCCTGAAAACAGAGTGAACTACTGATATAGGCTATAACATGGATCAACCCTGGAGACTTGATACAATGCGAAATAGGCCAGACACTAAAGGACAGATACTATATGATTTTTTTTATGAGAAATATCTAGAATAGGCAAATTCATAGAAGTAAAAAGTAGAATAGTGTTTGCCTGGGGTTGGGGACAGGGGAAATGAGGAATTACTGCTTAATGGTTATAGAGGTTCTGTTTGGGATGATGGAAATTTCTGAGGATGGTGGTGGTAGTTGTGTAACATTGTGAACATTTTTAATGTCAGTGGGCTGTACACAGAAATGGTTGCAGTGGAAAATTTTATGTTATGTATATTTTACTACAATTAAAAAAAAAAAATCCCCTGGGGAATCAGTGGAGGTATGGACTAGCTGGAATTGGTGTCTCAGCTGATAGGGAAGGAACTCAAGGCATGGAATAGACCTCAGATGCAGGGTTTGCGCTGAGTTGAAATGCTGTTTTTATTTTTACCTTATGGATAGTATAGCCATTTGTGAGAAGGGGTAAAGACTTGGAGAACGATGGTTGGTACTTTAATGAAGTCCATACTTTCGTTCTGCAGTTGGGACTGAGCGGAACTGTGTGAAGCTGTCTGCCTAGGGACACCCAGCTGGGAGAGGGCTGCTCTCGCCCACTCTTCCAGGTGGGGCTGTAGTGTGATGGGGTCTACATGACTCCTATTTTGTGGCCGAAAGCACAGTGAAGTGGGGCCAGACCCTGCTGAGAAGTGGGTGAAGCGTGCAGCCTTCCCAGGCACTTGAATCTGATGTGATGTTATTGTCTCCCTAACAGAAAAGGGAGATTTCATCGCCCTGGATCTTGGTGGATCTTCCTTTCGAATTCTGCGGGTGCAGGTGAATCATGAGCAGAACCAGGCTGTTCATATGGAGTCTGAGGTTTATGACACCCCGGAGAACATCATGCATGGCAGTGGAAGCCAGGTGGGTCTCTACTTCCCTTCTGACTAGCCCCTGTGGCCTAAGCATCAGGCTGCAGGGTACCCCCAGGAACCAGCCCCAGAGCAGCGGTGGGCTGAGCCCCTGGGTGAGTCCATCATAGGCATACATAGAGAAGGACTCCCGGGTGGAATCCTCACTGTGTGAATGAGCTGGAGGATGGGAGGGGGCTATTGGTCCTTTCAGCTGCTGGGCCTTTCAGGTGAGGGGTGTAAAGAGGAGGCCCAGCGGGTAAATGCATTCATTCCCTAAGGATCCTGCGGTGGTTCCCCAGAAGAGGGAGCGCAGAGCCCTTGGGTGAAAGCCCTTCTTCCAAGTCATTGTCCTCCTCACCCAGTTCCCCCAAGGCCTCGGCCTTGTCAGTTGTGGCTGTCACCTTGTGGGACAGCAGGAATCTGAGTTCAGAGCCCCAGGACTATTCTGAAGAGCTCCTGGCTTCCCAACTGAATAGTCTCCTACGAGACCTTGGCATGGAAAGCAGCGAGGGCAGGACCTTGCCTGGAAAGTCACCATCCCTTCCTCTCACACTTGTAACCCCTGCCAATGGAAGGGCTGCCTTCGTTTGCTGGCTGAGGCCATGCGCATGCTCAGAAGAGCCTGACCACCCTCCTGCTTCCCTATCTGGTTGTGGTGGGTGGTAGGCTGCAGGCTCACTGAGGACCCTGTGATCAGGTTGTGGGCAGCCCTTGGCAGGCTTGCAGTCATTTCTGGTCCTGTTCTGCTCCTCCCCCTCTCCTGCAGATGTTCTGACCCCTCCCCTCCCATTTAGAGCTCGCCTCCTAAGTCATGGCTGTTGTCAGGATATGTATTATTCAGAGCTTGCCAAATATTTGTTTTAGGGAGGGTGTGTTCACAGCAAGGTTCATGACTAAGTTCTGCAGAAAACCTAATGGCTCTGGGCTGGACTTTGGGATGAAGCCCAGCGCCTTCTCTTGACTCCTCTTTGTTCCTAAATTCCTGTGGCTGGGACCTAATGCAAACTCCACCTTTTCCTTCTACCAGAGAAAAGGGCTAATTCTGGTCTTTCACCTGCTGCTGAGGAGGGGCAGGGGTTGTGTTCAGAGATTTTCAGACTGACTGTGAGCATTGATGGGGACACTGTCCTTAAGCCACTTTTTTATCAGCCACTGAAACGGGTGCATCGCTCATAGGATGCCCCTGCCCGGAGGTCTCTCTGCTGTCCTCCATAACAGGGCTGCAGAGATTGGCTCATTCATTCAGTGTGCGCATGAAGGTGTGTGCATGAAGGCTGCCAGCGAGTGGGTCTCCTCACCCTGCCCAGTGCTCGCCACATTGCTCCTTTCTGCAGGTGGCCAGCAGCCTACAGTTGGCATTTTGCTCCTTCTATTTGCCAACAAACACTGATTAGTCACTCTTCCCCATGGCCCTTGGGAGGAGCCACCTCTGCCTCCTGCCTTCACCTTTGGGACTTGCCCCCCATGCCATGGACATTCCTGTGAGTCTTGGCTTGACTTTTTAGGAGCAGGGTTTGTAAATTGAGGGGATGCCCTCCTTCAGGTGCACGCTTGCTGCATCACTTCTGCCGTGACTTTTTTTTTTTTAAGATTTTTAGAAAAACATTTATTTCTTAAAAGTTAACATGTGCATACTAGGAAACCAAAAACCACAAGAAGCAGAAGACACAGTCATCCAAAATCATGAGCAGTTGACCGTTTGATGTGTCCTTCTAGGTTTCATCTGTGTATTTACACAACTAAGCATCCATTTTTATGTAATTAAGATCATACAGTTGTGTATCATGCTTTCTCACATATCATGAATATTTATTGTTTCAGAGTTCCGAAGCTAATGACTCTTCTAATTGCTGCCCCCAGGACCTTGTCTATCCCAGCCTCTGTCCCCTTCTTCCCAGCTCCAAAATTACTTTGTTTCCAGCTGTTTCTGCAGCTGCCCCTTTCAAGCAGTTTGCAAAGAAAAGATGTTGATGTTGAGGATAATGATAATGTTATATTATTAGAGCAAATACTTGCATAGAACTTGTTATGTATGTCACTGATATAAGCCCCTTATACAGATTAACTCATTTAATCATCATTACAGCTCTGTGGGTAGATATTATTCCTGTTTCACAGATGAGAAAATTGAGGTTCAGCTGTTAAGTGATCAGCCCCTTGGGTCACACAGCACATAAGTGATAAAGCTGGGATTTGAACCTGGGCAGTCTGGCTCCAGATGTGACAGTTTTAGCAATGTGGGGCACTCTTAGACTGGGTCTTTGTTTTTAATTAATTAATAAATTAATTAGTATTTTTACTAAAAGTTTTTGATAGTGTAGAAATGTGTGGGCAAGGAGGAAAGTTCAAGTGATTGAGGGAGGAGAGGGTTGGCAGTTGAAAAATAGGGATGAAGCGGCAACCTCTCGTCTAGAAGTTTGGTGTGAGGTTAGCAATAAATATTGGTGGCCCATTTTTCTGATATCTCTTGTTGACCTATAGAATACCCTAGTCCACAAAGGGCCCCATTTTGCCCATGAAGCAGCTCAAACTCACAGCCTGTGAACTGTGCTGAATTCTTGGGGCTGTTATCTCATGTTCAAACATAGGCAGGAATTTTTGATAGATTTTAAAACCTTTTACTCTAAATAATTTTAAACTTTCAGAAAAACTTTAAGATAAGCACAAAGAGCTTTTTATATCCTTTATCCAGATTTCCCAATTAACTATTTGTTTTACCCTTTTTTCTCTCTTGCTCTACACACACACACATAACACACACAGAAACACAAAGTATCTTGAAAGTTTCAGCACAGTTTTAAGCGTTAATCATTTCAGAAACATAATTGCGATCTTCTTAAGACATCACTTATTTAGCTTGGGGAGTTTTGAATACTAAATAAATGACTTAAATTTATTTAAATTAAATAAATGTGTGTGTTGTCAGGAAAGAAAAAAATGTTTTTTAATCACTAAAATTTTGAGTGCAGAGAGGCTGGGTAACTTCCCTTTCTGGTTGGTTAGACACGAGTTAGCCTGGGGGAAGCTTCCTGTCTATTCTGAGCAGGCTTGTCACCCCTTCCTTGGTTCATTCCACAAATGGCATTTCCTTTTTAGCAGATTGCAAAGGGGTGGGTGTGTGACTTCAATCCAGAGACTGCTTCCAGCACCACAGCCCTGTGTAACTCACTTCCCTGCCTCTTCCTGCCCGCAGCCTGCCTGCCTTCCGCCCAGCCTGCTCCCCGAGGGAGCTTCTTCCGGCAGATGACGTGGGGCAAGCTGTCGGGCTTCATAATGGGTTTACGTCGCTCAGAAATGTAGGTCGCAGGAAGCTTAGCTGGGTTCTCCCAGGGAAGGTGGTCATGTGTCTCCTTGGTCAGAGTTGCCGCTGTCACCGTGGCCTCAGTAATAGTGACTCAGGGACAGAGGCTCCCAAGTCAGAACTGACAAGTTTTTCCTTTCCTTTGGCAGGAAGATCAGACTGCAGAGCTGGGTCAGGGACGTCTGGGGAAAGATGGGGATAGGAATATTGACTTCTGGCCTCCTCTCAAGGAGACTCTACAGAGTGGCTGTGGTGGCAGCCGTGATGCCTGGCCCAGCTCTGGCTGGGCCCTTCCTGGATTCCTCCTACACAATTTATCCGACGTTTTATTTTGGTTTCCTCTGTCCCCTCAATCTGTCAGGGAGCTCCGACAGAGTGGCCCGGAGTGATAGACCGTTGTTTTGGTGAAACTGTCTCTTCTCCCTTCAAGCTACAGCCCTAGTGGGGAGAGGAAGTGGGTGCTGCTTGTGGTCTGGTGTTTTATCTGTAAATTCAATCTGGAATCAGAAGGCTGTGTATTTTGGCAAATGGTCCTTGTGCCATTCCCCAACTCCTCCCTGGTCTGGGTTCTTGTTCCTCCATAGCCCTTTATCCCAGGCACCACCCCCACAGCCTGGGGACCAGCCCCCTCCCCTGTATAGGTCTCCCCCCAAAATCCATTTAGATGAGGAGGGAAGATAAGGAGAGGGGAGGGGACCTGCCCCCTCCTCAGGCGTTGGGGAGGGATCTACCCCCATGGACTCCACTCTTTCCTGTGGAGCTCTCTCCTCGACACATTTGTTAAAATCAAACCTGAATAGAACTTTAAGTTTAATATGGGGAGGGGAAGGACCCTGCAGAGAAAGCCTTCAGGCAGTTGGCCTTGCCTTGGCTGAGTTTGCTTCCTGTGACTGTGCAGTTCGGCCCTGCAAACGCTACATTCTCTGGGCTTCAAGAAGCTCCATTAGCTGTGTCAATCCCATGTACATGGGAGGCCTAGTGTTAGATGACAGCCATGTGAAAAAAAAGAGGGGTTACCTAGACTGTGGCATGGTTGCCAAAAGAGCATATATATGGTTTGGTTATATTAATGGAGGTAGAGAGCTAAGAGAAAGGGAAGTTCTTAGTTCAACTAAGCTTTTTTTTTTTTAAATCGGAGCACATGTGAAATACTATATTCAGTTCTGGATATACTTTAGAGAAAGAGGGAGGTATTGGATAAATCCAAGAAGCTGCCTAGGAGGTGATGAGCTTGCCGTCATTGACAGCATTCACAGAGAGGCTAGGGAAACAGTGTTCTGACTTCTTTCTAGTGGATCCTAAGAGACATATGCATATTCTGGCAACTTGTTGTAGAGCCAGCAAGTTCTACAACATGTCGTAGAACTTAAATTGCAGTTCACTAAATAAATCGTAGTATATTCACACCATAGAATACTATGCAGCAATGAGAACCAGCACTGGTTCTCACACAACTACGTGGATGGCCCACACACATAGTGTAGAGGGAAAGAAGGCAGACGCCATGGCGTGCACACTGCTGTTCCTTTTATACATAGTAGACAGCCATGCAGAGGGCGTTGGAAGGCCGAGTGGCTTGCGATTGGCCTTGTGAGTTTGGGTGGCAGCAGTGACTGCACGGGAGGGTGTCTGGGCACACCTGTGAGAATCCAAGGAACCCTACACTTAGGACGCGAGCACTCTTTTTGCATGCATATGGAACGTGAGTTAAAGTAAAAAGTGGATAACTCGGAGATTGTGAGATCACTCAAGTGGCCTGGAGGCTGGGGAATTGCCTTACAGAGCTTCTGGAACTGACAGAGGGAGGGAGAGAGAGATGGAGTTAGAGAGAAGGGGCCAGATGGCCACGCTGCCTGGGTGGCTGCTGGCGGTCCATGGCCTGTGTGTTGTGGAGGATGAACTGTCTTTCTCTTATTTTCACATTTTCTAAATACCCAGATGATACATCTTAGTCCCCAGGTGATACACGAGAGGCCACGTGAAGGCTTAAAAAGGCTTCCTAAGCCGTGCTGGCCCACAAGGCAGGCTATTTTCAAGGGACTCTTCTTTGCCAGTCATGTACTTCTTGGCTTCTTTTTTCTTTTTTTTTTTTTTTTACTGTGCTGCACATCATACATGATCTTAGTTCCTTAACAAGGGATCGAACCCACATCCCTTGCAGTGGAAGCATGGGGAGTCTTAACCACTGAACCTCCAGGGAAAGCCCCACCTGGTGACCAGGTGCCTTGGGGATGGGCAGCTAGGGTAGCCAGGCTCCTTTCTGTGTTGGGCAGAGAATCCTTCACATTTTTCCTGAAATGCTAAGTCCTCTTTCTCCTTCCCAACTTCTCTCTTGTGCTTCCTCCAGCTTTTTGATCACGTCGCTGAGTGCCTGGGAGACTTCATGGAGAAAAAAAAAATCAAGGACAAGAAATTACCTGTGGGATTCACATTTTCTTTCCCTTGTCGGCAATCCAGAATAGACGAGGTAAGACGTTCTGGGATTATCAGGCTTCCCAGACACCCCAGAGACGAAATGCTAAGGAACCCTTTTCCTTTCTCTGGATGGTCTGCGTGTCTTGGATTTTTTTTCTTTAAGAAGCATTTGTAGAATGAATGTAAGGTCATGATAATCATGTTTATTTTTCGGTTGCTTTAGTTATATGTGTATTTTTCATTACAAATCATGGTATTTGTGGCCATTTGGTAGAGAAAACCATTTCTTAAACTCAAGCAAGTGAAAGAAAAGAAAGTAGGGTTAGTGGCCTTTCACGAGGACCGTTGTCAGTACTATTTTCCCTTGGCTTTTGACAGCTGAGGCTTGACAGCCACGCTCCCCGGGCAGAAGACAGGGTGAGACTTCCCTGTTCCCGCCGGAAGAGGCAGGAGATGGGCCGGGAATGAAGTGGCTGCTGGCTGTTTGCTTGTTCATCAGTGGCCGTGGACCGAGTGCCATCCTTGTGGGTTGGGCTAGGCCCTGGGAGAAAGCTGCACACAGATATGGCCTGCCTGGCAGAGGTGCTGTCTTCCAAGAAAGAAGGCATTGCAGAAGTGGATAGGGAACGTCCTCGGGGGCACAAGAGCCCCACAGAGCAGAGCAGAGCAGAGCAGATGGTGCCTGGCAGAGAAAGAGCCAAAAGTGTGGCCCCCACCTGCCAGCCTTGACCCTTCTCTGGGGAGGGCTTGCTCAGCCGGGCATGCTGCCTGCTAGGAAGCCAGTGGATCCCAGGATCTAATTACCCATCTGGAGGCCTGAGCCCATTCAAGGCTGCCTGGGACCTTCAAGAGTGTCTAGACCAGCTGCCTTTTTTGACAGATGAACAGTCACCATAAGAGGAGTTGGGAAGACTGCCCACGAGGAAATGGACAGAAGTGGTGGGGATAGGATTGATGTCCTGATTTCCAATCCATGTTCTTTCCACAGCACCGTGTTTTCCAAGGCTTTGGGGGGCCTGAGCGTCAAAGGGGTGATAACAGTGTCTGGGGGCTTTTGGAATGCCCGGTCAGCTGCAGGCTGCTGCCTGCCCTTGCTGATGCATCCTGCATGGAGGCTACCCGGCTTTCGGAGTGCAGGGCAGCCCAATGTAGACACTTCCCATCCCTGTGTCACCCTGGAGAGAACGGGGCCTAAACAGCAGCTCTTCCCAACCAAGCCGCATTTATAATGACTTCCTGCACTTGGAAAATAGTCACATAGAACAATATTCTTTTCTTGGATCCTTGATTTAAAGAAAAAGATGTAAGCAATATGTAAAACTATTGAAATAATATAAAGGTGTAAAGCAAAATGTGAAATTCCTATGCTTGTATAGTCTCAAGTGAATAACCACTGGATATATGTCCTTAGTGTTTCTCTAGAAATATACACACGGAAATAGATTATACTGTAGAGTCATCGCTTACAAATGGGATTTACATTCCAAACTTGTGGAAGAGGCATGAATCAGTTAGTGTTATCCTTTAAGCTCAGGACTTGGCTCTTAGAAGCACAGTAGCCAAGAATTATCTTAGCATTTTGTTTCTCTTCGAAATTTGGCTCTGATGAAAGTTCCTTGGGGCCATGGGCCATGGAAACCAAGGTCTGGTTTGAAAATACAGAAGGGTGATCAGGTAATAACAGCATTTCTCTTTCTAAATGAAGTCGGGTTGTGCAGTTGACACCAGTTAGATCTGCATGCTGTGTGACACCACCACACTAGCCAGCCACTGACAGTGTTTGAGTGTGAGCTGCAGGGTTTTTTTCCCTGTGGCAGCCGCCAGAGAACTCCATTGTGTGGATAGATAAGCAGGAGATAAGAGTCTGGGTCTGATGTGATGTGTCTCCCCTCCCTGGGCCTCGGCTTAGTCACTGTCCTTGAGCAGACTCTCCAGGGACCTGAAGGTTGCGGAGGCCTCCTAGCCCTCTTCTGACCCCTCTGTGCTCTCCTGTACAGGCCATCCTGATCACCTGGACAAAGAGATTTAAAGCAAGCGGCGTGGAGGGAACTGATGTGGTGAAGCTGCTTGACAAAGCCATCAAAAAGCGTGGGGTAACTTCTCACTAGCCACTTGCCTTGACCACCTAGAGGTGGGGAGTGTGAGGAGAAGGCTGTGTGACTGAGGTTCTTTCAGGGGACAGTAGTCCATGGCCTGTGGCTGTGGTGTGGTGGGTGCGGGCCTTTGAAGACCAAGGCAGGTGAGCAGTGAGAGCTCACACTCTGGAAGGTTGGGGCTGGTTCAAAGCAGAGCTGTCCGAGGTGCTACCAAAGAGCCGAGCTCTTGGGCAGGGGTTAGCCTCCTTTTGACATGAGGGCAGCTGTGCAGGGAGCTGGCGTGATTGAGTGCAGCATGCCAGGGTTGCAGCAAATGCAGAAGGCACATGGATGCATTGGGATGGTTTACACAGGGCTGTGGCTCTGTAAGTGAACTCCACACTGAAAAGAATCGTAAGCCAAATAACGAAGGGCGCCTTTTTGCCTCCATAATGTGATCACTGGGCTTGAGTCCGGTGAATTTGAGTGCCCGCAGTGATGAAAGCAGCAGAGGCTATGAAGTGGGAGCCCTCCAGCCAGGCCATCTTAAAGGCAGGTGATCGCTGCTCCACGTGTGAGTGGGCAGTGACCCCTCTTCTCTCCCTCCAGGACTATGATGCCAACATTGTGGCTGTGGTGAACGACACGGTGGGGACCATGATGACCTGTGGCTACGACGACCAGCTGTGTGAAGTCGGCCTCATCATTGGTAACGCCCACCCTGTCCTTGTCCCTTCCTGAAGCCGGTGTTTCCAGCAGGTGCTGCCGTCTCTCTCGTGACGTGGTGTGCTCACAGCTTCTGATCTCGTCTCTCTCTCCAAGGTACTGGCACCAACGCGTGCTACATGGAGGAGCTGAGGCACATCGACCTGGTGGAGGGCGACGAGGGGAGGATGTGCATCAACACCGAGTGGGGGGCCTTTGGGGACGACGGGGCCCTGGAGGACATCCGCACTGAGTTCGACCGGGAGATAGACCGGGGGTCGCTCAACCCTGGGAAGCAGCTGTGAGTCCCACCTTTTCTTAATAGTCATATAGAGGACCTACAGGACACTTAAGGGGAGATTTGGGGTAGATGATGAGAGGGGCAGGAAGCCAGGTGATCACAAAAGGATCACCCATCAAGTATATATTAGCTCACTTCTTTTGAGACACACGCAGCTGTGGCGTGTGCAGCATTGAAAGCGTATTTTCAATGAAATTATTTTCTCCTTATTAATTTTTATTGAAGTATAATTGATTTACAATGTGTTGGTTTCTGCTATACAACAAAGCAAATCGCTTATACTGATACATTTATCCACTCTTTTTTAGATTCTATTCCCATATAGGTCAGGTTCTTATTAGTTATCTGTTTTATAGATAGTAATAACATGTATACATCCATCTCAATCTCCCAGTTTACCCCCCTACTCCACCCCCAAATTTCTGTTTAATTACACTGTGATTGTGTTCTTGTAAACGTTTTAAAAATTAAAAGCACAGAAGCATTAGCCTGAAGCTAAGGTTTAAAAACATTTCCGTATGATGTCCTCAGTAGGGTTTGCTGCTGAGGGTGGGAGAGGCCACTCAGCATGTGGGGTGTCTGGCGAGCAGGGAGAGTGAGCAAATGTCCATTCATTCTGCACACACTTCTGGAGCACCTGAGATGTGCCAGCTCAGTGCTTGGCTCCAGGCATACAGAGTAGCACCTTCCCTTCCGGAACTTAAGGTCCATTTGGGGAGGGAAGTCACATCTGCAAATACCTGTCATGCAGGGGAGTGGTCGGGAGCCATGTGAGTCGTGCAGACTGTGGGGAGACCTTCTTCCATGTCATGTATAAGCCAGATGGGTCACAGCTGATAGAGAACATTGCATCAGACTTCTCTGGCAAGTTGGTCTTGGCCTTGGAGAGCTCTGGCCACAGAAGTGTGAGTGATATTATTTAGGTTGGTGTGGGCATTGCTTCCTGTGAGCTCCTTGTTTCCTGAAGTGCATATTCATATTTCTCTGTGATGCTTGCATGCTGCCCTCTTTGACTGACCTCCCAGCAGCCTTATTCTG
Organism: Budorcas taxicolor; assembly: GCF_023091745.1. Classification (NCBI taxonomy): domain Eukaryota; kingdom Metazoa; phylum Chordata; class Mammalia; order Artiodactyla; family Bovidae; genus Budorcas; species Budorcas taxicolor. Next base: position 20,020,724 of record NC_068914.1, on the reverse strand, counting down.
GAGTTGGGTGCTATCAGCACACTGGGAGATGTTCATTGACCCTGTGAGCTTAATTGCCCTTATCCTTTGCCAGAGAGACACTGTCAGGGAGTTTGTCATTTTGAAATCTGTCACCCAAAAGATCTCAGCCCCCCAGGCTGGCTAATAGGCTTTCCACCTGAGTTAATGGAATTGCATAAATGGCCAACCTCCCTCCACTGGGACTGGTGGTGGTGAATAAATGAGGTCTCTCACTGGGAGAATCCTGAGTTCTTAAACCCAGCATTGAACATCTGCTCTGCATGCTGAAACACCAGCTGGGTAATAAGGAGCCCCAGCTCTGACAACCAAAGGTTTTTTCCCCTCAATCCATTGACCTAAACCCCAATTCTAAAATCTGACCCCAGCTGCCTTGAAGCTATTTACTCACGTGTTTATACATGTCACTGGAGATCTGTGCTTGATTATAGCCCTGCCTTAGGCACCCCTGGGGCTATTCTGTACTATGTGGCATGTGTACCGTACTACCTCTCTGAAATCCTCAAATGTCCACGTTCCCAAGCATATGTGACCCCAGGGGTTTCAGATAAGAAATGATGTACCTGTAGTTACTGTCAATCACTGAGTCTGAAGTCATCCCTCTCAGCAGAGCAGGTTGGGCAGTTACCTGTGATAACTGAGCAGATAAGGCCCAGGGCCTTGGCTATTTCCTTAGCCTTAATGTAGGGATCCTACGTGGCTTAGGTGGAAACCTGGATTGTCTGTCATCCATTTTGATGTAGTTCTGAATTTCTCTAAAGAGTTGAACTGTATCCTCAGGCTGAAATGTGAACTGGCCTCACAGTTGACTTTCAATAAACATATTTGGAATAGTGGATGGATAGAAGATGGACACGCAAAGATAAGTGGATGGATGGATGGATGGATGGATGGATGGGGGTTGGAGGATGAGTAGTGGATAAGAAGTGTGGCTGGGAAATGGGTGGGAAATACGTGCGTGTGTAAGAGTGAGACAGGTGGGATAAGGTCCATCTCCATCTTCCCTGCTGACTGAACCATAGGGCAGGTCTTGGTAAGCACAGTTCCGAAGAGATGACAGATTTTGAGTTGTATCATATATTTCTAGAAATAGGCTATTGGTCAGAGGGTTTTTTTGCCAAAGTTAATGTAGCTGGTCTCCTAGGCATCTGCCTGATTTTGGGGGTCTTCCCTGTGTCTTCTGTGCAATGTCAGGTTCTTCAAAGCTGTTTTGTTTTCCTTGTACCAGGGAAAGGTGTTTGCTCCATTTGACTGATGGGGAAATTAAGGCACGAGGACCCTGGGACAGGGCAAAGCTGGTTTAATTTGAGGTTTCATTTGGCTTAAGTTTGTGGTTTTCTGTCCTGCTGGAAAGTACATGTTTTTCATAGTGAACTTCCAGAATGTCTGAAGAGGCATTTCATCATTTATGAGCAAACATTATCATGAATGGTCTAAAGGAATGTTTTTCTTTTTTTTGGCTGTGCTACACGGCATGGGGGATCTTAATTCCCTAGAAGAATTCCCCAGGAAGTCCCCTAGAGGAATGTTTTCCACTAGAATTACATTAAAACATTTTTTTCTTTTTTAAAAGGGGAATTCCCTGGTGGTCCAGTGGTTAGGACTCTGCACTTTCACTGCCAAGGGTCTAGGTTCAATCCCTGTTCAGGGAACTAAGATCCCACAAGCTGCGTGGCATGGCCAGAAAAAATAAAGAAGAATTACGTAGAGACCTTTAAAAAACATATTATTGCCTAGGTATTTTCCCACCCTACCCACCTTCCCTCCCAGTCCTACTTGGCCTAGGCTGAGCCCTGTCTTCAAGAGCCTGCAAGTGATTCTAGTTTTTAACCAAGGCTGAAAACAGAGGTGTATCTAGCTAGCTCTGTCTAAAGGCTCTGTGCCCAGGTGGGCTCTAGACCACTGTGCATCCACTCATTTGTTTGGATTGAAGTTTACAGTTACTGAGTACTGACCGTATACAGCTGACAGGAAGGCTATCAGTACCGCGGCCCTATGCCTCCTGCCTTCGTTGCTGACAGCTGCTTCAGGACCGCTCCCCCAGCCCCCAGGTTAGAAGGTTTATCCCTCTAAAAGGGGTTGGCCATGGCCTGCCTTCCTCCCTGCTGCCCTCTGTCCTGGTTCCACACCTGTCTCCTACTGTAGATGAAGCCCCAGCTTCTTTCATTTCTAATTTTCCTTCTCCTCTTCTTGTCTTCTTAGGCCTTTTGCTCTTCTGTTTTCTTTTATTTTCTGCTTTGTTAGGAATTCTGAATCCCATTCCCCTGTGATTCCCTCTCACATCTTTCATAGTGAAGGAGACACCGCCCCCCAAAGCAGCAGCAGCAGCCGTGATTGTGACAGCAGGGAGGTCTGGCCTGGAGAAGTCTTTGGCCTGGATGGTGGTGGAGTAATTGCTCCTCTTTTCAAGTCATCCCCCGAACACCTTCGTTACTGTTGCTCTGCCTGCTCCATAGACTCTCTCAGCAGTTCTAACCCTCTTTAGGTGCCCACAGACCTCACCTTCCTTCTCTGACCCTGGGCTGCCTGTCGGAGCAGACCCTGGCTGCCAAGGGCATTTCTTGTCAGCATCCAATCCCCTGCCCACCTTTCCCAGGCTCCCCCAGGCCCTGTGGGCCACAGCCCTGCCTGTGCCCACCAGCATGCAGCGAGGCTGCAACACCATGGTGCCACCCACTGGCCTGTGGTCGTAGGTATCTGACTGCTGAGCAGCAGATCACGGCTTGCTGGCTTTCGCCAGAGGCTTGTGAGAAGGGCTGTTTCCTTGTTCTGCTGCTCCAGCGGGGACTCTAGGGACTGGGAAAGGACAGATTCTTGGCCTCAGGCTTCCTTTATCTGAAAAGGAGGATGGCAGTGTCTATGTGTCTAAGAGACCATCATATAGAAAAGGGAGCAGGTCATTCTGAGTGTCTCCAGAAGGCAGAACAGGAAGCAATGGGTGGGACTTCCCTGCTGGTCTGGTGGTTTACAAATCCACCTGCCAATGCAGGAGGCATGGTTTGATCCCTGGTCTGGGAAGATCCCACATTCTGTGGGGCAACGAAGTCTGTGCCCCACAACTGCTGAACCCCGATAGCATTAGAGCCCATGCGCTGCAACTAGAGAGTAGCCCCTGTTCCCCACAACTAGAGAAAGCCTGGGCACAGCAATGAAGGCCTGGCGCACCCAAAAATAAATTAAAAAAGAAGAAGAAGCAATGGTAGGGAGGTGCACAAGGCTGACTGTAGTCCACCTTAAGGGGGAAGAACCTTCTTGCTGTCACATTTTCCCAATAGCAGGGGCAGGCTGCCTAGAGGAGTGAGCTGGAGGTAGACGAGCAGAGGCTGGGTTGGGCTGGGGCTGATGGCTGCCAGGATGACAGTAATACAGGTGGCTTTTAATGATAGTGTCCATGGGAGAGACAGAAGAGCACAGTGCTTAGAGCATGGAATCTGAGGCTGGATTTAACTGGATTGAAAATAATTTGCCACTCATCAGCCCTATGACTGTGGGCAAGTTATATAACCTTTCTATGCCTCAGTTTTCTCATCTGTGGAATGGGGATAATGATGATGTCTATCTCATAGGCTTTATAATAAGGATGAAATAAGTTAATACACATAAAGTGCTTAATTAGGCAGGAGACATAGCAAGGGCCATGGCTCAGTATTAGTCAGGCACTGGAGCATTTTACCTATATCCACCTCTGTCTTTCATACAGCAACCTTAGAGGTGGGCCCTGTGTGCTCCCCATTATGCAGGTAAAGAAACTGAGGCCCAAAGAGGTAAGTAGCATAATAAAGTGGTAGGGCTGGAGTTCAATTCAGGCAGTCTGGCTCCTGTCTGCTCTGAGATTCCAGTTTGGGTGGCACTAAAGCTGTTCCCACAGGTGCCTGGGCCAGGAGCTGGGTGGGGCAGCTAGGACTCAGCAGGGTGCCCTCCTGCCAGGGATCCTCAACGCAGCCGGGGCCAGGGCAGTCCTGTCTGGTCCTGTCTGAACAATGGGACCTAGTGTTTCTCCACTCCTTGATTTGGGGGCGGGTTGGGCGGCCGTGTGCTCAGGTCCCGGCAGCATCCCTGGCTCCCGTGCCAGCTCTGAATGGAGCAGATTGTTTTGCTGTGTCATAGCCAGCCCTGGGTGTGCCAGCTGGGCGCCCTCAGAGGAGAGGCCAGCTGCCTGGACGTGGACCTGCCTCTGATCTGTCTTGCTCTGGGCTTCCTCCTGGCCTCTCATCAGCCAGGACTCAGGACCTGGCTCTGGCTCAGATATGGCTTCGAGCCCTAGTTCCTGGCTCCCTCTCCCCTGCAGTGTTGGGCTCAAAATGGCTGCTGCAGTCACAGCACTCACACCGCCCACCACACCTCCCAGGGGAGGCAGGAGGGCCGAGCCACTGTGATTGGCCTGTGGCTGAATGTGGCCAGAGCGGTAGGAGGAGCTGGTTGGTTTTAAGCTACTCGGGGACCCCTCTCCTGGAGTGTAAGGGCAGGTCAGTGGGGAAGGAGTGAGTTGCACAAAGAAAGCACTTTCCTGGAGACCTTTTTTCTTTGTGTCTCCGCTGGAGAAGGAGAACATGGGTGCCAGGAAGGTGACCAGTGACAGAGGTCCCATGGGGAATGGCTGCATTTTAGCCTTGTCATCGCCCCTCAGAGAAGACGTCTACACTTTCTGAGCTGGGAAATGGAGAGAATACTTCCTGACCACCTTGCCACAGGAATTGGAGAGCTTCCTGATAGAGGGATAAAGATGAAAGCCCTTTGAAAAGTACAGTAATTGGAATTCCCTGGCAGTCCAGTGGTTAGGACTCAGTGCTTACACTGCTAGGGCATAGGTTCGATCCCTGGTCGAAGAGCTAAGATCCAGGCAAGCTAAGATCCTGTAAGCCAGGTGGCATGGCCCAAAAATAATAAAAATGAAAAGTAAGGTGTAAAGTTTTGCACAAGATGATCATATCCTACTCATTCCTGTCTAGGTCCCCCCTCATTACCTTCCGTCTAAATCCTGATGCTCCCTCCACCTCCAGGCAGCCTTCCCTGACTGCCCCTGACCTTGGCGCTCTCTTCCTATTTCCTTCCCTGGGAATGGGTGTGGGGTCTGGATGACCCTGTTCCCCCGCTTGTCTGTTCATTGTTTACTCACACAAACGCGCGGTCTTGCCTGCCAGTGAGACTGTGCGCTTGTGAGAATTGAGGCGTGTTTTCCTCTCCTTTCACGTCTCTCCCACCACTCATGAGATGCCACAGTGGTGAGCATGTAGGAGGCACTAAGTGCCTGGTGCTTTTCTCCTGCAGGTTCGAGAAGATGGTCAGTGGCATGTACCTGGGCGAGCTGGTCCGACTGATCCTGGTCAAGATGGCCAAGGAGGGCCTCTTATTTGAAGGGCGGATCACCCCCGAGCTGCTCACCAGAGGGAAGTTTAACACCAGTGACGTGTCGGCCATCGAAAAGTAGGTGCCTCCCCTCACGGCTTTCCGGGGGGCATGGGGCAGAGAAGAACGATGGGTCTCTTGTTACCTGCTTGAGTCCTGGTTTGCTGGGCTTCTCCTGAGGAGTGTTAGGGCTTTCTGGGCCGGTCTCCCCTCTCACTTGGCTGACCCACCCCGGGCTGCTCTCCCTGCGGGCACCTGGTGGCTGCACATTAAAAAGTCGTCTAGTTAGGGGCAAATGCTCCTTGAATGGTGTGATTACCAAAGATCCCCTTCTCCTTCACTCTCCCCCAGCCCCACATACAGCTGATCCTGGAGGTGAACAGGAACTGATTGAGCTCAGGCTTGGGTTAATCCCTCCTTGGGATATCAGGGTCTTCTCCAGACAGTGTTCAAGGGAACCCTACTGACCTCAAGATCATTAGGTGTTCCCCCGAAGAAAGGGTTTTGTGGCCACTAGGACTGGGAGATATTTAGAGAAGTCTAAGTAATCACGATGGTGTGATCACTCACCTAGAGCCAGACATCCTGGAAAGTGAAGTCAAGTGGGCCTTAGGAAGCATCACTACCAACAAAGCTAGTGGAGGTGATGGAATTCCAGTGAAGCTATTTCAAATCCTGAAAGATGATGCTGTAAAAGTGCTGCACTCAATATGCCAGCAAATTTGGAAAACTCAGCAGTGGCCACAGGACTGGAAAAGGTCAGTTTTCATCCCAGTCCCAAAGAAAGGCAATGCCAAAGAATGCTCAAACTACCGCACAATTGCACTCATCTCACACGCTGGTAAAGTAATACTCAAAATTCTCCAAGCCAGGCTTCAGCAATACGTGAACCGTGAAATTCCAGATGTTCAAGCTGGTTTTAGAAAAGGCAGAGGAACCAGAGATCAAATTGCCAACATCTGCTGGATCATGGAAAAAGCAAGAGAGTTCCAGAAAAACATCTATTTCTGCTTTATTGACTATGCCAAAGCCTTTGACTGCGTGGATCACAAGAAATTGGAAAATTCTGAAAGAGATGGGCATACCAGACCACCTAACCTGCCTCTTGAGAAACCTGCATGCAGGTCAGGAAGCAACAGTTAGAACTGGATGTGTAACAACAGACGGGTTCCAACTAGGAAAAGGAGTACGTCGAGGCTGTATATTGTCACCCTGCTCATTTAACTTATATGCAGAGTACACCATGAGAAACGCTGGGCTGGAGGAAGCACAAGCTGGAATTAAGATTGCCAGGAGAAATAACAACCTCAGATATGCAGATGACACCACCCTTATGGCAGAAAGTGAAGAGGAACTAAAAAGCCTCTTGATGAAAGTGAGAGAGGAGAGTGAAAAAGTTGGCTTAAAGCTCAACATTCAGAAAACGAAGATCATGGCATCTGGTCCCATCACTTCATGGCAAATAGATGGGGAAATAGTGGAAAACGGTGTCAGACTTTATTTTTGGGGGCTCCAAAATCACTGCAGATGGTGACTGCAGCCATGAAATTAAAAGACACTTACTCCTTGGAAGGAAAGTTATGACCAACCTAGATAGCTTATTAAAAAGCAGAGGTATTACTTTGCCAACAAAGGTCTGTCTAGTCAAGGCTATGGTTTTTCCAGTGGTCATGTATGGATGTGAGAGTTGGAATGTGCAGAAAGCTGAGTGCCAAAGAATTGATGCTTTTGAACTGTGGTGTTGGAGAAGACTCTTGAGAGTCCCTTGGACTGCAAGGAGATCCAACCAGTCCATTCTAAAGGAAATCAGTCCTGGGCGTTCTTTATAAGGACTGATGCTAAAGGTGAAACTCCAATACTTTGGCCACCTCATGCGAAGAGTTGACTCATTGGAAAAGACCCTGATGCTGGGAGGGATTGGGGGCAGGAGGAGAAGGGGACAACAGAGGATGAGATAGCTGGATGGCATCACTGACTTGATGGACATGAGTTTGAGTAAACTCCGGAATTTGGTGATGGACAGGGAGGCCTGGCGTGCTGCGTGATTCATGGGGTCGCAAAGAGTCGGACACGACTGAGTGACTGAACTGAACTGAACTGAGGTGTTCATTAGCATATAAAAGAAAGCCTAGTTCACTTTGGTTAACTGGTCATTTCCCAAAATCCTTTTGTGCCTGAAGCACCCTCCCCACTCTTCCTACCCCATGCCCCTCTCTGTCTCCCACCCCCCAGCCTCCCCATTCTTTCACTTGTTCACAGCCACACATGTTCCTTGGCACAAGTTTGAGAAGCATTGGTTAATAGATGAGATAGGACAGATAGACATAGAAGGACAGAGTCCAGCCAGCAACCTGGCTTCTATCTTTTGACCTCAACATAAGAAACCCAGTCTTCTCTGTCTCAAGTCCACCCAAGGCCTGTTATTTGCAGGCCTTGGGTGGCTTGATGCTGGCAGCTTGATGTAGCCGAATGTCTGAAGGGCACCTGTCCTGTGGCTGGTTCCCTTTGCCACCATGTTCTATTCCTGGTTCAGGAGACTCCACGTAGCCACGTGAGGCCACCTGCTTAAAGACAGGGTTAGCTTGATGCTAGAAATGCCCTTTCATCTCTGCATGAGGCAGTCATCCTACTGCCCATGCTGTGGTCCTCGAAATTCAGAGCCAGTGGCATCATTGCTCTGGCTCCAGGGAGAAGATGCTGATGTAAATGGAAAGGGGTTTATCTGAACCTGCTCTTTTCGAGTCCTGACCTTTGTCCTAGGACCTCTCCTTCAGGACCTGCAGCACTACAGTCATTAGGGAACCACACTACTGAGTTTCCAACAGTCTCCCTTCTCAGGTCCCTGCTCAGCTGTTGGGAGGGGAGGGAGCAAGAAATGTGTGGCTTATCTCAGAATCACTGACAAAGTCAGGAAATGCCTGCCTTCCTCTGGGCCTGTTTATGGTGTTGGCTCTTTGGTTACCAAGAAACAAAACCCACTTGAACTAGCTCAAGAAGGCATCTATGTTGTAATAAAGCCTATCTCAAAAAAAAAGAAAAAATCTATTAAAAACCTCTTACCAGTGAAGATATATTGGAAGCATTCTCTTTAAATTCAGGACCAAGATAGTATCACCTGATTCTTTTTTGTTGTTGTTTCATTGGAGGATAATTGCTTTAGAATGTTGTGTTGGTTTCTGCTGTATAGCAACATGAATCAGCCATAAGTATGCCTATGTCCCCTCCCTCTTGAACCTCTCTCCCACCGCTTCCTACCCCTCTGGGTTGTCATAGAGCACCGAGTTAAGCGTCCTGTGTTAGTATCACCTGTTTCTATTCAGCATTGTCCTGGAGCCTTAGCTCCAATATTTTTTTATGAAAGAAAAAAAGAAAAATTAAAGGCATAATAATCCAAAAGAGAAGTAAAACTGTCATTAATTGCAGATGTATTTGTATGGAATACCAACATATCTAGACAAGTGATTAGAATAACAGAAGAGGTTAGGAATGATATCTAGAGATAAGATATAAAAGTTAATTATATTTCTATGTATTGACAGTAATTAAAATATGTACATATTTTTAAATCTTTTAGACTAGTTTTAGAATTGCAGAAAAACTTCAAAGATAGTATATACCTCTTACCCAATGTTTCCCATTGTTAACATTTTAATACGGTACATTTAAAATACGTGTGTATATGTATTTTTTATTTAAGACAACATCTACAATAGTTAAAGCTATACCCTCCAGGATATACTTTAAATCCAACAAAAGCTATACAAAGCATATATGCAGCAAATTATGCACTTCCCAGGTGGCTCAGTGGTGAAGAATCCACCTGCCAAGCAGGAGATGTGGGTTCGATCCCTGGGTGATGAAGATCCCCTTGGAGAAGGAAATGGCAACCCACTCCAGTATTCTTGCCTGGGCAATCCCATGGGCAGAGAAGCCTGGCAGGCCACAGTCCATGGGGTAGCAGAAGAGCTGGACATGACTTAGCAACTAAATAACAAAAATGCAGGAAATTAAACTCTGACTGAAAAAATCGTGGAAGAATGTGTAAGAATCCAGGGGCATACTACAGACCCAGACCAGGAGATTCCCTCACATCTCTGAAGCACTGAGGCCTGGGATGGAAGCAGCTATTTCTCCACCTGTTCAGAGCCCATGTGGGCTGGCCTCTCTTCTCCATGTGCCTAACATAACTTAACCATCACAGTTTTTCCTTCTGCTGCTTTCTGACTTCTTACGGAGGAGACCCCGTCTCGGGCATTTCTCCGTTGCCATACACACATGATGAATGGTCAGTTCACCTCCCCAGGACCTTCAAGCCCCAGTGCTCACAGCAGTGCACTGCCGGCTGTAGTCCTTAACTAACGACTTTTGGCCTCTGACTTCACAGGAATAAGGAAGGCCTCCACAATGCCAAAGAAATCCTGACCCGCCTGGGAGTGGAGCCGTCTGATGATGACTGTGTTTCGGTTCAGCACGTGTGCACCATCGTCTCATTTCGCTCTGCCAACCTGGTGGCGGCGACCCTGGGCGCCATCTTGAGCCGCCTCCGAGATAACAAGGGCACGCCCAGGCTGCGGACCACGGTTGGTGTCGACGGGTCCCTTTACAAGACGCACCCACAGTGAGTCCCCTTTGCTCTAATTGGCACTCAGTACCTGCCCTGGCTAAGGACCGTCTCCAGAGGTCAGACTTTTGCACCCAGTGAAAGTTTTTGGCAGATAAGACAATATCTAGTTGGACAGAAGGGTCAGAGTTGCCCACTTGGAGAAATATCTGGCTCTCAGCTGATTCCCACTGGTGTTGCTTCTGCACTGCTCTGGCATCTCTCCTCATTTCATAAGTCTTGTTAGAGACTTCTCTAGCTGCCAGGAGCACTGGGTGGAATGTGTCTGTATCGTCAATTCTCTTACTTCTCTGCATTTAATCAGGGACCATCATTGTCACTGTAGTTTGGGTCATACAGGTGCTGCCCACATCCCTGTGTTAGAAGCTCCTGTGAGTTTCTAAAGCTCCCCAAACACTCAGATAGTAATTTTTAAAAACAGGCAGCTTGTCAACACTTTGCATCTGCAAGCCAATGAGAGATTAGGTTGTCAGTAGTCCTCACTTAGATGCTGCCTTCTTGTCTGTTGGACTCCTTAGTGTCAGAAGCCGCCTTTGGCCATAAGAACATGGTTTGTATTTTTTTAAAAAGCTAAAGGTGAATTCTAAGTCTTTATGTACTGAGTTTTATTTGTTTACTTTAATTAATTTTTTAAAGCTTTTTTTGATGTGGGTCATTTTAAAAGTCTTCATTGAATTTATTACAATGTTGCTTCTGTTTTTTTGGCCACAAAGCATGTAGGATCTTAGCCCCCCATTCAGGGATTGAACCCACACCCCTGCCTTGGAAGGTGAAATGTTAACCCCTGGACTGCCAAGGAAGTCCCTGTATTGAGTTTTAAAAATGACTGCCTATAAGATGTTTTTTTTTTAAATACATGACCTTGTATATACATGACCTTCTCCCATTGTATATATAATGTGCCTGTGAAGTGGCTTTGCAGATACTGTGCCTTCATACCAGGTCTTGAAACAGTTAAATGAAGATCGACTTAAACTGAGATAATTCAGTGTTATTGAGGGGATAGGGTTTGAGCTAGTTAGCTGTTGTTATCTGCCAGGTTCACAAGAGTATTTGTAAAATTCTTGATAATGCAATTAGCCATTAAAAAAAAATTTATTGGCTAATTTTTGGACAAGAAAGCTTAGGCATTTACATCACATTAAAATAATTTTCTAGTTGTGATAAAATATACATACTATAAAATTTACCATCTCAACCGTTTTTTTAGTGTATAGGTCAGTAAATTTAAGTTCATTCATACTGTTGTGCAGCCATCACCACCAGCCATCTCTCGAACTCCTCATTTACAACATTATATTAAAAAAAATAACTGATTAAATACAGATTAAAATACAAAGTAACATACTTTTGGTATAGAAACTTCAAATAATTCAAAAAATGCCAGAGAGAAGCCATTTTTGATCCCATCCCCCGGAATTGACCATTCTTATCATTTTGGGGTTCTACATTCCCAGTTTCCCAGCCTTCCATACTTAAAGCAGACCACAAACGTGGAGAAAATTCTGTGTCTTACTGAGTCCTGTCCTAAAGTCCTCTTCTAACCACTAAAAAATATCTCAGCTCTTGGGGACTGAGGGAAAGGGCCAAGTGAAAATGAAAAACAAGAGCAGTTCTTTATTGAGCCCCTGCTTAGCGCCAGTTATTCACTGAAGCATTTGATGAACTCAGTTGAGTTCCTTCCTCATCATTGTCAGCCAGACGCTGTCATCTGCATTGACTCCAGGATTAAGTAACAGGCCCAGGTCCCCTGGTGTGGAAGTGGGGACTTTTTTAAAAGATTTTTTTATGTGGACCATTTTTAAAGTCTTTATTGAAGTTGTTCCAACACTGCTTCTGTTTTGTTTGTTTTTTTAGCCCTGAGGCATGTGGAATCTTAGCTCCCTGACCAGGGATCTAACCTGTACCCCTTGCATTGGAAGCCAAAGTCTTAACCACTGGACCTCCAAGGAAGTCCCTTCTGGTCTGACTTAAACACTGGGCTCTTTCTTAACCAGTGTACTGTATTATCTCCTTGTCATGGTGGACAACAGATTTTTGAACCCTGTATTTTCTGTACTCGATACAATTTTTTTTTTTGGCTGCCTGGTATGTGGAATCCTAGTTCCCTGATCAGGGATCAAACCTGTGCCCCCTGCACTGGCAACATGGGGTCTTAACCACTAGACCACCAGAGAAGGCCCTCGATATTTGTATAATAATGAGAGCCCTCTCTTTTTGTGTGTGATTATGGGTAATTTCAGTTTTCCTTTTTTACCTGTCTGCGTTTGCTAACTTGTCTACAGTGGATGTGTTGTATGACTTGAGTAACGAGGAAAGTGAGTGTAGAAGATGGAATTAAAATGTGGAAAAAGAAGGGGATCCTAGAGGTCCCGACAGTCTGGCTCAGTCTGTATACTGTGCGCCCTGCGTCCCAGGTATTCTCGGCGTTTCCACAAGACTCTGCGGCGCTTGGTGCCCGACTGCGATGTGCGTTTCCTCCTCTCCGAGAGCGGCAGTGGCAAGGGGGCCGCCATGGTGACTGCTGTGGCCTACCGCCTGGCTGAGCAGCACCGGCAGATAGAAGAAACCCTGGCCCACTTCAGTCTTACCAAGGAAATGCTGCTGGAGGTGAAAAAGAGGATGCGGGCTGAGATGGAATTGGGGCTGGGCAAGCAGACGCATGACAAGGCTGTGGTCAAGATGCTGCCCTCCTTCGTCCGGAGCATTCCTGATGGGACTGGTGAGGACCTGAGCTGGGGGCTCACACGTGCCTCCCACTTCTCATCCCAGCGGCCGAGTCACTGCGGGGCTGCCGGGAGGTTGTCTTCTCCAGGGGATGCGTTGACTCTGGGATGGGTGGCATGATTTTGGCAAGAGTTAGAAACTCACTCAAACCTCTCAAAGATATCTTTTCTATTTTTATATAGACCATTTCTAAAGTGTCTATTGAATTTGTTACAGTGTTGCTTCTGTTTTCTGTTTTGTGTTTTTGACCATGAGGGATGTGGAATCTTAGCTCCCCAACCAGGAATTGAACTCACATCCCCTGCGTTAGAAAGTGAAGTGTTAGCCACTGGACCACCAGTGAAGTCCCTCTCTTCCATTTTTATCACCGACTTGCTTGCTGCATGTGAGACTCGAGGCAACTGACCTCCCCTGGTCTGGACTCCCAGGCAGGTGCTGTCTTTAAAACCACAGCCCTGACTCCGAATTAGAAAGTATTGTTTAAACAACAGAGCTGGGCGGAGTCTGAAGCACTGAGATTGCTTGTAGGTCCTTTGCTAAACACAGTAAGGCAGAAGAAGGACACACCCAGCGCCTCCTTCCTAGGTGGAGAGTGTGAGAGGCCCGCAGAGGCCTGGGGAGTTTTACATCCAGGCACATTGGAGCTCAGCATCCAACCTGTACTGTGACCTTGCTGGTCCTGTTGGTTCATCCATGGGGCCTTTTGTCTTCTGGTGTGACTTGGAGACTGTGGTGGTCATGAGTTTGTGCCCACCTCTCTGAGCCTGGGCTGTATGCTGAGAAAAGACTTAACAGTTTCTCCCCTCTGTTTAATATGGGGTTTCCTCCCTTGAAAGTTTGAAGTCTTGGACTTACTGGCTGCCAGGAGGTGAAATTCACTCTTCTTGACCTTCTTGATGTTCTTGACTACAACAGAGAATGGTGACTTCTTGGCCCTGGATCTTGGAGGAACGAATTTCCGCGTCCTGCTGGTGAAAATCCGTAGTGGGAAAAAGAGATCAGTGGAAATGCACAATAAGATCTACGCCATTCCCATTGAAATCATGCAGGGCACTGGGGAGGAGGTAAGATAGTGTTGCTTTTCCCTCGCCAAGGCACGTGTGCGTCACATACGTGGCCAGTGGCATTGCTGGGCCCCAGAGCCTCCATGTGATACGTGCTGCAGTGCAGCTGGGTCCATGCAGCCCAAAAGTGTCAGGTACATTCAGCCCGCCTGGGCTGAGGATGCTCAGGCCCCTCTGAAGATCCGAGGGAGGGCAGCTTGCTCTGCCTGTGTCATTGTGTGTGTGTGTGTGTGTGTGTCTGTGTCTGTGTGTGTGTGCGCGTGCACTGAGGGTGTGAACCCAGAGGTGCATGAGTAATCCCTTCTTTTCTTCTAAAGCTGTTTGACCACATCGTTTCCTGCATCTCTGACTTCCTGGACTACATGGGCATCAAGGGCCCTAAAATGCCTCTGGGCTTCACATTTTCGTTTCCCTGCAAGCAGACGAGCTTAGATGCGGTGAGTCTCTTTCCAGGCCTCAGACATCGGGCAGCACTGACCAAGGATCTGTGTTCCCCACAGGCCCTAGCCCAGTGTGCTAGCAGAAAAGACGCTTAATAAATGTTTATTCAGTAGATGGAATGACACAGGGTTCAAGGTCAGGGCTTGAGCACCTGCTGAGGACTGGGAACACTAGGCAGGCAGTTCCTGTCCTCAGGGAGCCCCCAGTCTAGTGGAGCATCCCAGCCCTTAGACCAGCAGCTCCAGCGCCACGCTTAGGGGTCCTGGTGGGGCAGGGGGACAGTCTGTGTGAAAGGAGCTGACTGTTCAGAGTCGTGCAGGCAGGCCCTGTCCTGTTGTTGCGGGTGCCCGTGTTTTCCCAGGTAGGGGTATGGCCAGGGAGGAAGCCGTGGTGCTGGCATCGCATGACATAGGTCTTAGGCCAGGGTTTGCAGCGTATGACTGGCAGCAGTTGAGACGCTGGGTAGGGCCACCTGCCTCTGAAGCCAGTTAATCCAGTCACAGTGCTGACTCAGGGCTTTTTCCCTCTTAAAGGCTTTGAGATCTCAACAGGTGGATCCATGTAAACTTGTTTCTGGCAGTTTTTAAGGGTGGTTTTTTTAAAGGTCTGGTGGTTTTTAAAAGCAGTTCACTTGTACCGTCATCGCAGTGAGAACACAGCTAGCAAGCATATAGACTACAGTCCAATCAAGCCTAAAGCTGACTTTAGGTAGTAACAGCGTTACTAAAAGTTTGCATTTCTCCACTTCTGTTTTTGGCAAACTGTTCTTCAGGGGAACTAGCTGGTGACACCACGGGCAGCACCATTAACTTTCTATGCCCAGTTCAGTTCAGTCACTCAGTCGTGTCCGACTCTCTGCGACCCCATGAATCTCAGCACGCCAGGCCTCCCTATCCATCACCAACTCCCGGAGTTCACCCAGACTCACGTCCATCGAGTCCATGATGCCATCCAGCCATCTCATCCTCTGTCGTCCCCTTCTCCTCCTGCCCCCAATCCCTCCCAGCATCAGAGTCTTTTCCAATGAGTCAACTCTTCGCGTGAGGTGGCCAAAGTACTGGAGTTTCAGCTTTAGCATCATTCCTTCCAAAGAAATCCCAGGGCTGATCTCCTTCAGAGTCTCCATTTGTGAAGTGGCGCTTATAAACCAGACCACTGTGAGAACTGTGAGAAGGGGGCAGGCCTGGGAGAACTCTTCATATTCTACTCGTTGTGCCTCCGACGTTCCAGCGTCATCTCACTGTACTGTCTTAGCAGGTGTTTACTCTGGAAGGAGGGAGTGGCATTTTGTGTTCTGCCTGGAAGGATTAATGACACAAGACTCTGCGGGGCCCTTCTTGTTGCAGGGTATCTTAATCACCTGGACCAAAGGTTTCAAGGCAACCGACTGCGTGGGGCACGACGTAGCAACCTTACTGAGGGAGGCGATAAAAAGGAGAGAGGTAACTATTAAAAGGATGTCTTAAAAAATCCTTACTACTTTTTTTCAGGTTATGTTTTAATTTTTTGGCTGCACCACATAGCATGTGGAATCTTATTTCCCCAAGCAGGAATCGAACCCTCGGCCCTTGCATTGTAAGCTCAGAGTCTTTTTTAGTATATGTGCTGCCGAAGCGAGCACTAAGCTCAGAGTCTTAACCACTGGACTGCCAGTCTTAACCACTGAACTGCTCCTTTCTTCAGATTATAAAAATTGTACTTGATTGGGAATTCTCTGGTGACCCAGTGGTTAGGACTCCACAGTTCCACTGCAGGGGGCACAGGTTTGATACCTGGTTGCAGAACTAAGATCCCACCAGTCACTCTGTACCACCAAAAAAAAAAAGGTTGTACTTGTTTGTTGTATAGAATTCAGTCGATACAGAAGTATGCGACAAGGGTACTAACATTCCCCCCACCCAATGGCAATAAAATATCAGAACAGTTTTGTGTTATTAAGGGATAGTTTAAGGAATGTAAAATCATGGCTCTCCTCTAGCTTGAAAAAGGGAAAATCAGCTCCTGACTGTGGGGCACACCCTGGCACTGTTGCGGGGCACAGCTGCCGTCACAGCCCCCCTGAGACAGTGATGGAATCAGGTGAGAAAGAAGCGTTCCGTCATCACAGCAGAACTTGGCACACACTCGGAGATGGCCCTGCCTCCTGACAGCACCCAGTCCAGAGCCAAACCCCACTTCTTGGCACCCTCCCTAAAACCACCAGCACAGGCTCAAATCCTAGACTTGTGCTCTCTAACACATTCTGAGTCACCCCATGGGATGTGTTTGCCTGTGTTGCAGCCAACCAGCCAGGAAGCCCAGCTTTATCTACTGTGGGTGCGTTTCTATGGGTATGGTCTTTGGCTGGAGGACATTGACAAAATGTAAAATAAAAAATTAGCTCCTTAGTTAATGAGGGAATCAGTAAGAAGTTAAAGAAAAAAAGTCCATTCAAGTCTCTCTGGTTCAGAAGAGCAGATACATACACAGGCAGTTAGAAAAGCTGAAATGAATAGGCATGAAGAGGAGCCGGTTGTTCCTAGAAGAATATGCTAAACAACAGTTAATATTTCATTGAAAAGAAATCTGATGACTCATTTTGCCCATTTCACAAACTTTTAGTGTTCTTCCAATGTACTTTCCTTGTGTATACAAATATACACACATTTAAAAAATGGGAGTCATTCCATATAAACTATATTACAGCTGCTTGGGTTTTTTTTTTTTCATTTAATAGGAAACCAGGAGTCTTTCATGTTGCTACGTAGAGGCCAACCTCACTCGCTTTCTTGGCTGCACAGGATTCCAGGGTTTGTCTGCGTAGGGCCTTCCATAGCCCCCTTTGATCTGCATTCCAGTTGTTTCTCCTGGCTCTCCTGAGTTACGGAGAAAATACGCTTGTATGTGCCTTTGTGTACTTGCTTGTCTGGACAAATTCTGAGACATGGATTTGGTATTTCCGTCACGCCCTCTGAAGGCTATCATTTTTACCTGCCAAGACAAAGAGCTGCGTGGCCATGATCCCTCGGCTTTTCCCCATCCCACGGTGCCCTCTGGGCTGCCTCTCTAGTGCTCAGTGCCATCTCGGAAGTGGGTAGAATGCATTCTTTCTTCCGAGTTCAGGCTTCAGATGCACCTTTAATAGCAGCTGTTTAGTGAAGGAGCATCTCGTTACCTTTCACAGGCTGTTAAGGAAACAGTTTCAGATGACGCACCAGCGGCTTTCTGACTGGCATGCAGCAGAATGAACTTGCAGACCTCAAGCCGGGCAGTGCATGTCCTTCCGCTAAAGCTAAACTTGTCTTTTTCTTTCCAAAGGAATTTGACCTGGACGTGGTGGCTGTGGTCAATGACACGGTGGGCACCATGATGACCTGTGCTTATGAGGAGCCCACCTGCGAGGTTGGACTCATTGTAGGTGGGTGTCCTGGAAGGTCTTTTTCCGTGGCAGGGAAGGCTGGGTTTTCCTGTTTTGTGGAGCCCTGAGTCAGCATCTCGGTGCTTGGTGGGAGACGTACATCTGTCGGCACTGTCCCCTTACACCTCCAGAGTTGCATTGTGGACTGAGGCTGCAGGGCTCTCCAGAGGTTTCCCCTCCTAAAACTCACCCCATGAGGGTGAGCAGAAAGTCAGAAACTGAACTCTCCGGGAATGAGGCTCCTGGTGGCTCTCATGGCCCCAGTGGACGGGGTGGGAGGGCCTGGAGCTGACCTGCTCAGCAGGGCAACTCAGAGGGCTTGTATGAGGGACTTGGGCAGGTGTTGCAGGGCCAGGTCTGTGGCTGGGAAGGAAACAGAGCCTACTCTTTTCCTGACTGCAGAGAAGGGCCAGAGGGCAGTCTGGATGCCATTTGGCCTTCAGCAGCAGTGGCCTGCCAGCTGCTGAAGAGGGAGGCACGTTACTGAGCCAAAACCTGGGTCCGCTCACCCAGTAAAGCCAATCCACCAACACTGGGATATGGTGAAGGAAAAACCACTTTTTTTTTTTTGATAGAAAAAGAGGTAGTTTATTAGCGTAGGATAAAAGTACAGCATTTATTGTAAGGCGCCATACAAGGAATCCAGGACAGTCAGTGCTCAAAAAGTCTGAACTCCCCAGTTGGTTTCAGCGAAGCCGTTTTAACGGGCTTACCTGGTGGCTCAGACGGTACAGAACCCACCTGCATTTCAGGAGACTGGGGTTTGATCCCTGGGTTGGGAAGATCCTCTGAAGGAGAACATGGCAAACCACTCCAGGATTCTTGCCTGGAGAATCCCATGGACAAAGAAAGAAGCCTGGTGGGCTAAAGTTCATGGGGTCCCTAAGAAGGCCACATGAGGGAGGGAGTCCCAGAATGTGATCAGCTTGTGCACAGTTCTCTGACTGGTTGAGGTGAAGCAGCAGGGTGGTGTCACAGGGGTTAACATTATCAATCCTTAGGCTCCAGCAGGCCTGTGGGCTGTGTGCCCAAGGTCAGCAAGTATCTTCCATTTGGTGGGGGTTTTGGCATCTGTAACACAACTCAGGGAATGTTCTTCGGACGTATTATCTAGGCACTTCAGAGAGGAGCTAAAGCAGACAGTGTGGGAGAAGGGTCTGTCCAGGGAAAGCCCCGTAGGGTCCTGCTTGGTTATAGGCAGAAGGATTATCTTTTGGCTTTTCAGCTTGTTCCTTTATAATCCAAGTAAGGATCTGGGCCTTGAGAGCACAGAATTCCAGAAGCATCTTTATTTAGGTTGCAAGAAAACCATTTGTTTAACTGATCCTGCTCCTAGTCTCAGGAATGCTGAGAAAAGGCCCGGTTTCTTAGTCAACACCTGCAGACCTCCCTGGGCAGAGAGGGTTAGCACCCTGCTGCGTAGACCTGGGCGATTGGGAGAAGACCCCAGCAGGCTGCCTTCCTGGTGCCAGGAAGACCTTTTCTTTTATTAATCCACTTTTGGCTTCAGTGGAGATTTAAAAGAAGAGGAGCAGCTCCAGGGGAAGGTTGGTTGAGGCCTGACTTTGGGGCTTTGTTTCTTTCTTTCTTTTGCAAAGCTTGCTTTCTCCTGGTCCCTTCCCCTTTCTGCTTATGAATGGCCTTAGGTATGAAATGCAAAGCTAGAGTGACTCGGCACTTTCTCTGCTTCCGGCCTGAGTCAGACCCACAGATATAAGGGCAGGGGTGTGGGCGAGGTGTAGGAGGGGTTCTGCTGCCTTCAAACCACTCTTTGCCATCAATTGATCTCTGCGCAGAACTCCCCCAGCAAGAAGTATGGTTTGCATATTTTGGTTTTCTTTGTACCCCTTCCATTTCTGGGCCTCTTCTCTCAATTTTACCCTCTGGTTGAAAGGGAACTGAGAAAGCAAAAGTAATCCAGTGATGTTAATCCAAAACTGGGTTGGCTTCTTGGTGGGCATTGAGCCAAAAGACACAGCCAAACCAAAGATCAGAAGGAGAACACTGGGGATCTTTCCCAAAGCAGTGTCTCCTACAACAGAAAAATTGGGGAAGTTTTAAGCTAAGGGTACTTGCATATTCATGAAATACCTTGGGCTTGGGCGAAGGAGAATTCAGTATAGAGTTGGGGCAAAGGTTGACAGAGTCCAGGCTTCATTTGATTTAAGTCACAAGGGTCAGAAAGGTCAACATCACCATCCCTTCAGTCAGTTCAGTTGCGACCCCTTGGACTGCAACACACCAGGTTTCCCTGCCCTTCATTATCTCTCTTGGAGATTGCTCAAACTCATATCTATTGAGTCAGGGATGCCATCCAGCCATCTCATCCTTTGTCGTCCCCTTCTCCTTCTGCCTTCAATCTTTCCCAGCATCAGGATCTTTTCTAATGAGTCAGTTCTTTGCATCAGGTGGCCAAAGTACTGGAGCTTCAGCTTCAGCATCAGTCGCTCCAATGAATACCCAGGACTGATTTCCTTTAGGATTGACTGGTTTGATCTTCCTGCAGTCCCAGGGACTTTCAAGTCTTCTGCAACACCACAGTTCAAAAGCACTAATTCTTTGGCGCTCAGCTTTCTTTATGATCCAACTCTCACATCCATACATGATAATCTGGCAGTTGAGTGCCTGCAGGGGGTTTACAGTCTGCAAAACAGCTCAGGAAAGTGCTTCAGGCTAATCTTTAACATGAAACAGAACTAGGAATCTTTACAACTGATTTATTTTTTTTGCTATTATTACTTCTGTTCCCTGATAATAGTTTGTTCTTTTGTCCCTTAAGATCATTATTACTGAGACCTGTTGCAGAGCAAGAATTGTGGCCAAACTTAGATCACAAAATGCATTAGGCCAACATGGCTTCATTAATGTTAAGAAAATCATGCCTGTTTGTCTTTCTCCGGGGACCCCCTACCCTATCTGCTTATAGTTATACAGTCAGAAGCATCTGCAAATTCTACTTAAGTTTCTTTAAAGGGCATAAAACAACCTGAGCCCACTTGTCTAGTTGGTAGGGGTGTCTTTGTGTCCCTTAGTGATGTTGAAAATCCATCTACCTCTGCATCCCACCCAGGATGGGTCCATGGTGCTCTAGGGCCTTGTGAATCTTGTTGTGGTCCATGGACCAGCAACATCAGCATCATCTAAGAGCGTATTAGAAATGCAGGGTCTTGGGACTCATCCTTCACCTCCTGAATCAGGAAATCCACCTTAACAACTCCTCAGGGGATTCAGGTATATAGAAAAATATCTATGTGAGGGGCTTCTTGGTTGGTTGGTTGGTTTTTAAATTTCCCATCCATTCACTGAGACAAAGCCAACAACTACAAGTTTGATATCTGGCAATTAAAACTGTTATGAAAGTTTTAGAACACTTCCTCCCAGCATCTGGACCTAAATCCTCCTGGATGAGAACAGCAAACAGTTTGGGTTCTAACCCTAGTGCTTAAGGGACCACACTCTGAGTAGCCCTGTCCTGGGACATCAGGGATGGAAATCAGAGGCTCCTGAGCCCCTGGAAGCCATTTGTGAGACTATGTGTATACAGTGTATGGGTACACCTGGGGAGATGTCCCTTTTCTCAGGAGCGTGTGTGTGCTAAGTTGATTCAGTTGTGTCCGACTCTATGCCAGGCTCCTCTGTCCATGGGATTCTCCAGGCAAGAATACTGGAATGGGTTGCCATTTCCTCCTCCAGGAGATCTTCCTGACCCAGAGATCAAACCTCTATCTTTTACGTCTCTTGCAGTGACAGGAGGGTTCTTTACCACTAGTGCTACCAGTTCCCAGGCCAGGGATCGAACCCTGGCCCCCTGTATTGGGAGCACAGAATCTTAGCCCCTGACCACCAGGGAAGTTCCTTTCTCAGGAGAATCATCAGAATTTCAAAGAGATCTGTGACACCAAAATGGTGAGGAACCATTGCTTTAGAAATACACCCTGGACATGCTCAGGACACTGTCTTTCGGTGAACCAACCAGAGGCCTCATTGTAGAACACACAGGAGAGTTTATTCAGGCAGAGTCCATGACCAAGTGTGATAAGATATATGGATATATGTGGCTGGATAGTAGACAACACCTCCATGTATTAATAGTAATATATGCATGTGTGCTAAGTCGCTTCAGTTGTGTCCTACTTTTTGCGACCCCATGGACTGTTGCCTGCCAGGCTTCTCTGCCCAAGGAATTCTCCGGGCAAGAATATTGGAGTGGATTGCCATGCCCTCCTCCAGGGGATCTTCCTGACTGATCTCCTGCTTTGGCAGGCAGGCTCTTTACCTTCTGGGAAGCCCAATTTTATATATATATATATATATAGTGTGTGTGTGTGTCTATGTTTGTATCTGTGGCCAGTGTGTTGGGGGGGTGGGGGAAGAGAATTGGAGAAATACCCTTTCAATCTGAATGCTGCATAACCTCCACCACTTTTAAGATGCATCCCTTTGCTCTAACACCGTCTTGTATTAAAGTAAGCATAGCCCTACTTGGTGGAGAAGGAAATGGCAACCCACTCCAGTACTCTTGCTGGAAAATCCCCTGGACGGAGGAGCCTGGTGGGGTGCCATCTATGGGGTTGGACAGAGTAGGACACAACTGAAGCGACTTAGCAGCAGCAGCAGCAACAGCAGCCCTGCATGGACAGGTGAACGTTTGAGGCTCTTAGTATTGGTGCCTTGGTATAAAGTGAGTTAATCAAATGCTCTGGGCAGTTTTCACTCTAACTTTCCCATGATATTTTGAGATTTTTCTGGAAGACATTGGGAAAGTAAATGTTCATCTCAGAAGCGTGCCCCGGTGGAGCACCAGGCCTAGTTGCAATCCCCCTCCCCACCAAGCATGGAGACATGGCCATTCATTCCCCACTTTATGTATTTCAGGGACTGGCAGCAATGCCTGCTACATGGAGGAAATGAAAAACGTCGAGACGCTAGAAGGAAACCAGGGACAAATGTGTATCAACATGGAGTGGGGGGCCTTTGGGGACAACGGGTGTCTGGATGATATCAGAACAATCTATGACAAACTGGTGGATGAGTTTTCTCTAAACTCTGGGAAGCAAAGGTAATTCCACCTGGTAGAGGAGACAGGACAGTGGTGGGCGGGTGGGGGGCGGGGGTGCAGGGTACGTGGCTGTGTTTCTGCCTGTGTTTGTCTATTTTTTGGCTGAGTCATGTAGCATGTGGGAGCTTAGTTCTCTGACTAGGGATTGAACCTGGGCCCCCTGCAGTGAAAGCATGGATTCCTAACCAGTGGACTGCCGGGGAAGTCCCCTGCCTGTTACAGTGAAGGAAGTTTCTAGTGGGAGGGGGCTTTGCAGAGCCTGGAGACTGTGGTCCCTCAGGTTAACTCCTGACCTTTTCTTTTGGCCCAAGAACAGAGAACTTAGGGGTGGCAGCTGCAGGTGGTACAGGATGGCCCAGGTTGATGATCTGTCCAGGTGCCTCCTCTGGGTACAGGGTGGCAGTGGTCACACCAGTCCTCTCACTGACCATGTTTATTCTGGAACATTCTGGTCTTGCTGTTGCTCTATGATTCCTCCCCATAGACTAATAGAAACCTCTTGGTCAGCAGGCTGCTCACTTGTTTAGTGGAAGCAGAACACCCTTGACTTGCAGTTGTTAATGGGCAAGGGAAGTTAGGATGTTGCCAGTGGGGGTGGGGATGGGAGTAGGGGGCTCCAGGTCAGGGGTGAGGCTGAGGCCTGCCGCCCTTTAGCCTTCCCGCAGCAGACCTCTTGCAACACCTAGTGGCTCTTTGGAGCTTTGCAGCCTGGGTTTCAGGGATCCTCCCCAAGGTGGCAGTGTTCCCCCTTCCCAGCAAAGAGACAAATGATCTCTTGTCTCAGGCTCCCAGGGATCAGACCATCCTCTGCCACAGCCAAGATGGGGTGGTCTAAGTCACGTCCCCAGAAGCAGAACGAAGAGCTGGGGTAGGACCTCTCAAACATAAGTGATTCTCCAGCTAACCTCAAGATTTACGTCTTTTCCAAATGCCACCTAGGTTGCATGTTTTTCTTTAAATCAGCTTGCATTCTTGAGTTTAATAAGGGAGGAAAAACCAGTATTACCATAAAATGGATATAGTGAAGAAGAGCGCTATTTCTGTCCTACCTACTGTGCCCACCAAACGCTCCACGGGAAGACCCTCTTTGTTAAAAGGGAGATCTGCAGGGGTTGGAAGGGGATAGAGCCATATCAGCACCAAACTGTTCCACACCAAGGAGATGTCTCCTTGATGGAATGAGAAAGACTAGGTGAGAACTGAGGATAATTGTGCTATTTCTTGTTTTTTTTTTTCCTGTGGAGCACCCCAGATCTGGAGTATACAGATTCCAGGGGAGTCTTCCCAGCTTAGGGACCCTGAGATATGGGGTGTGTGCACGGAAGCAGTTAAATCCCTTGTCATTTCTTGAGGCCCTTGAGCATGGAGAGGGCAGGAATTAAAAGCCCCCAAAACAAGTGGCCCCCAGGGGTGTGGTGGCTGCCTGGGTCCTCCAGCCCGTGTGGCTTTGTCATTCTCTGGGTGCTTGACCAGCACCCTGGGTTGTGGCAAAACCTTTCAAAAATCAAGTGGAAACACTCTCCGTGTTGTCCTATCCCTTTAAGCTGCTTGCGAGCTCTCCAGTTAGGTATTGAGCGCTTCAGAGAGCAGCACTGTGTTGTGCTAGGCCCTGGGACACAAAACTGAGCAAGGTACTCACACTCTGTCCCCTCGAGGCTTTCACTGCAGGGATGCCCAGAGGCGGAAGACCCGCATGTGTTGGGAAGAAGGGAGGGTGCCTGGAAGCTGAGACAGGCAGGTGAACCGTGGGGAGGATAGACCCCTTGGAGCAGTGATGGTTGAATTGAGAGCTAGGAGCTTGAGTGGGATTTCACCAGGCAGAGGCAGGGAGTCGGGTGAGGAAGAGGATGATCCAGCAATGAAGCAGTGCTGGTGGTAGGTATCCTGGGAGGGCTGGGGATTCCTCAGTCCTTCCTGGTCTTGCACTTTGCCTCTGCCAGGGAGCACAGGGCTGGGTGCGTGGGGTGGTGATGCCCGTGAGGCACAGGAAGGTGCCCATGGTTACTGCGAGACCAGAGGCCTCCTAGAGATGCCCAGCCTCCCTCCTCTCGTTCCAGGTATGAGAAGATGATCAGCGGTATGTACCTGGGTGAGATTGTCCGCAACATCTTGATCGACTTCGCCAAGAGGGGCTTCCTCTTCCGGGGGCAGATCTCTGAGCCGCTGAAGACCCGGGGCCTCTTTCAGACCAAGTATCTCTCTCAGATCGAGAGGTGAGCGGGCAGGGCCTTCAAGTCACAGGTGGACCTGGCCAGGGGGCCGTGATAGGGGTGGTAGGCAATCTAGGGGACATCTTGGCTGTTTGTGAGGGTTTTCTTCTTTTCTGGAGTAGTATACCCTGAGCAGTTGCATGTTGAAGTTCCATAATTTTACTGTAAATCATTCCCTTTTATTCATTCTGTATTTTAGGGCATTATATTGATTTGTTTGAAATCATCCTGTGTGTAAGTAGGTTACATTTCAAGATAGGAAAGGTGCATTGCAGATATTTGAATTGAAGGAGCACTGAGTCCAAAAGAGCCAAGTGCCATTGGTCTGACCTCACCCTCTTCTCCTCTGAAAGGCAGCTTGGGATGCAGGGCTCACCACCCACAGTGTCCCAGCAAGCTGCTTCTGTCTTCCTCCTGCTTTTCTCACCCGGAGTGAACATTTCATCTCCAGCATTGCCATCTTGCACAGTGAACTGTGGGAGAAAGTAGGAAAGTGCTCAGCGAAGCGCTTGTGCAGAAGCCTTCTGCATTTTAGCATGGTCATGACAGCAGCACTGGGCCAGGGCCTGCTCCTTACTGTCCCCCAAGCCTGGGTCTGTAACCTGCAGGGGAAACTCATTGCCCACCAGAACCCATGCAGTAAAGTGCTTGCTGCTGTAGACAGCAGCCCCGAGGCCCCGACCTTGGAGGCACCCAGAGTGGTGGCATTTCACAGCCTCAGGGAAGGGAGGGGCCGTGATAGGGAACCAAGTTTCCCACCTCTCTCTTCATTCTCAGTTCACCCATGAGCCAAGTGTGGAAAATAGCAGCCAGAAAAGGAGAAGAAAGTAGCAGTGAATATTTCTTGTTAATACTTTTTTATCACCGTGAAGTGAAAGTCGCTCGGTCGAGTCTGACTCTTTGTGACCCCATGGACTTCTTTACAACTTCCATCCGTCCATGGCATTCTCCAGGCCAGAATACTGGAGTGGGTAGCTGTTCCCTTCTCCAGGGGATCTTCCCAACCCAGGGATCAAACCCAGGTCTCCTGCATTGCTGGCAGATTCTTTACCAGCTGAGCCACAAGGGAAGCCCTTTTTATTGTGGTAGATACACATAGTGTTAACTTTATCATTGTGACCATTTTGGAAGTGGACAGTTCAGCGGCATTAAATACCTTCACTTTGTTGTCTGACCATCTGCACCATCCATCTCCGGAACTTTTTCATCTTCCCAAACTGAAATTCGTACCCATTAAATACTAACTCCCATATCCCCCTCCCCCCAGCCCCTGGCAACCACTGCTCTGCCTTCTGTCTATGACTTTGACTCTAGTGACTTCATGTAAGTGGAATCATACAGCATCTGTCCTTTCACATCTGGCTTACTGCACTTAGCATAGTATCTTTAAGGTTCGTCCAAGTTGTAGCATGTGTCAGAATTTCCTTTTTAAGGCCAAATACGAATAATTCCTTGTATTGTATACACCACATTGTGCTTATCCATTCATCCATCCATGGACGCTTGGGTTGCTTCCACTTTTTGGCTGTTGTGCATAATGCTGCTATGAACATGAGTGTGCGAACACATGATCACATCCCGGCTTTCGATTCTTTTGGGTGTATACTCAGAAGTGGAATTGATGGATCACGTAATTATTTTATTTATTTACTCGGAGGAACTGCTATACTCTTCCACAGTGGCTGTACCATTTTACATCCCACCAACAGTATATACAAGGGCTCCAACTTTATATCCTCGTCAACAATATTTTATTTTCTGTTTTTATTTCTTTTAATAAGAGCCATCCTGATGGGTGTGAAGTGCTGGGGAAGGTCTTTTCACGTGTCATATCAAAGGGAGAAATAATAAAGAGAAAATTGCAAATTTTAGCTGCATGGTTTCTGTAAGTTAAAAACAATATCAATCCTCAAGCTTAAAAGACAAAACAGCAAACCAAAGAAAACATCTGCATTCTATATGACAAGATACTGAGCATGTCCCGGTGGGCGAGAGCTTCGGTAGTTCTGGCCCTGAGACCTGCTCTACGTCACTGGCTGTGAGCTCTGCCTCAACTGCCACATCTTTAAAATGGGAACAGTCAAGTGTGGATCAGTTGGCTGTTAGGAAGAGGAATGAAGTGATGTATGTAAACACCTGTCACATAGTGGGTCCTCAAAGAAGGCTCACCGCTCTTGTCACTGTTGTTGTCATCATCATTGTTTCATGGTCAACTCTTTCAATTTCATGAGGAGACCAATATCCCAGGAGACCAAGAGTCAGCTTTCAGAAAGGCACTTGCCTTCTGGGTCAAAAGCCCTTCGACCCAGAAATGTATCCTAAAGGTAAAATCTGAGTTGCACACAAAGACTTATAAACAGGAATGTCATCAGAGTGTTACTTTTTGGTAGCAAAAATTTTCAAGTTAAATTTCTCTAAATAAATTATGGTCATTCCCAGAATGGAATACTATGGCAGCCTTTTTCAGTCCCGGTCTTGGATAAGGAGGTAGGAACTCCCTCAGATAAATGAAGTAAGAAAAAAGCAAGAAAGAAAACCATATATAAAGGGCAAGTCCACAATATTATTAATCAACTATGTGAAAGTGAAAGCCACCCAGTCATGTCTGACCCTTTGAGACCCCATGGACTGTCCAGTCCATGGAATTCTCCAGGCCAGAATGCTGGAGTGGGATCCCCTTCACCAGGGGATCTTCCCAATCCAGGGATTGAACCCAGGTTTCCTGCACTGCAGGTGGATTCTTTACCAGCTGAGCCACAAGGGAAGCCAATTAATCAACTATACTCCAGTATAAAATAAAAATTTAAACATAAATAAATGACAAGCCTATTTACATACAGAACAAACACAGTTTAATGATATTCAAGAAAACTAGATTGGAAGGTAATATATTTAAACCTTAATAGTGTTTTCCCCAGTGTTGGGGTTGTAGAGGTTTAATTTTCCAATTTTAATTTTTCTAGAGTTGCCAGTTTTTCTACAACTTAACTTGTAATACTTGGAGGGTCATTTTTAAAATATATATTATTTTGAAGGGAAGAGAAAACCCCATGACCCTTTTCACGGATAAGCTTGGTGATTTGGGGATGGCCCCTGCTGCTCTCCAGCGGGTTCCCTTTCATCCGGCCTCCTGACTTTCGCCCCCACAGCGACCGATTAGCGCTACTGCAGGTCCGGGCCATCCTCCAGCAGCTGGGTCTGAACAGCACATGCGACGACAGTATCCTCGTGAAGACCGTGTGTGGGGTGGTGTCCAAGAGGGCGGCGCAGCTGTGTGGCGCAGGCATGGCTGCTGTGGTGGATAAGATCCGCGAAAACAGGGGGCTGGACCGCCTCAACGTGACTGTGGGCGTGGACGGCACGCTCTACAAGCTTCATCCGCAGTGAGTGGGGCTTCCATTGGGGGTGGGCGCGTGGGCGAGGCCCCTTTTGGTTCCGGGACATCAGGAGGTGATTTCCCGCCCCCCAGTAAAATTCCTCACCAGGAACCCAGCCGGCCTGCAGGCTGTGCGGTCGGGGCGGGGCTCGTTTGGCACGAGGAAGGGGGCGCAGGGCGGAGAAGCGGCTTCACTTGGCCAGTTCACCCTGTGGACCTTATATTTCCTGCTCGCTGCTCCTCCCAGGCCCCTTCTCCTGGGCGGGGAGCAGGAAAGCAGGGTGGGCGCGGGCTTACCCATCAGCCGGTGGAGAAGCTGTTTTTCAGAAGCCGGGAGAGGGAGTGAAGAAAAGGGAGAGGCCCCACTGTCTTGTTCATCTGCTACATCAGTCTGTCAGAAGCCTTGGAAGGCAGGAGCAATCGTGGCCCTGGGCTTGGAGCACGGAGGCGGGCGGGATCAACGTCCTTTAGGCCCGGTGTCCCACATCCCATGCTGGAGGAGAAGGGGTGGGCCCATCTGCTCTTTGACCCGCCTTATGTCTCAAAGCTGGGCTCTTATGGAGTGACCGTATTATTGTCGAAACAGAGGTACTTTGGCCAGTCGAGAGAGGGCTACTAATAATTACACTGGGACCGTTCCCAAGTAAACCAGCCATAATGTCACCCTACTTTAAAGCAGGCATACCCGACTCAGCGTGGATGGTGCCTGCTTACCTCACGGCCGTGGCTTGGGATGGAACAGGCTGTCTGGCTCCATCCCCAGCAGTTTCTTCACCGTTGTCACTGTACTCCTTGTCACTGTGTTTAGAGCTAGTCTTTGGAGCCCAGCGTGGACAGGCTTGGATTTAATCCTGACAGCACCCTTTAGAAGCTGTGCTCAATTGCTTCATCTCTGTCAAGTCTCCTCTTTGCGGGATAATAACCATTGGCAGACTGGACATTACATATATCAAGTGTGGGACACCTAGGAGATACTCAGCAGAGGGCAAGCAGTATTACCTCTAGGAGCCCCGCTGCCCTGAGCATTCTCAGCCTGGCCCTATCTCATTTGCAGTACAAAATGCAAGAACCCAGAGTCACTTCTCATTTAGAGATTATGCTTCACTTGGGGGTGGGAAGGAAGGCTCCCTCTCAGCTTCAGGTGCTGATGGGCTGGGGTCTCAGAGGGCTGCAAGCTAGGGATGGGTGATGTTTGTTTCCATGAAGCCTGCTGAGCTGAACAGCTGACCTGGCCTGGCGCGCCTCAGTGGTCCACACCCAGGTCTCAACACCCTCTTGGATTTTGGTCCTCTCAGATCCTCAGGCTCTGAGGACGGGAGCTATCTGGGTGTGTTACTCATGCCGCTGCCCTCAGAAGCTGTCCAGAGGAGCTCATTTTGGATTCTCCGTCGTGCCTCCCTGCTGCAAATTGTATTTAGGTTGGCAGGAAACCTGCTTTCCTCCCAGGCATTCTCAATAAGTCTCGCTGCTTCAGAGCAACCCCACCCCTCTCACGCCCCTGCTTCCCTTTGGCTGCCTCAGCATCTTCAGGTGGGTCCTGCATCTCTCCTATTCCTCCACCAACCCATCTCTATCTTTTGTCCTTTTCAGCTTCTCCAGAATCATGCACCAAACCGTGAAGGAACTGTCACCAAAGTGTAACGTGTCCTTCCTCTTATCTGAAGACGGCAGCGGCAAGGGAGCCGCCCTCATTACAGCAGTGGGCGTTCGGCTCCGGCAAGAAATGAGCAGCTAAGAGCCCTGACCCCCAGCCTGCTGCCCTTCCAGCACTTCTCTCTTCAAGCAGCGACCCCTTATTTTGCCCAGCGAGCTGTGCTGGGAGACTCCGGCGCCAGAACCCGCCTGC
This sequence comes from Budorcas taxicolor, assembly GCF_023091745.1. Lineage (NCBI taxonomy): Eukaryota > Metazoa > Chordata > Mammalia > Artiodactyla > Bovidae > Budorcas > Budorcas taxicolor. The sequence continues at coordinate 19,990,619 of NC_068914.1, read as the reverse complement.
ACCACCGCAGGGAGGAAACCAGAAGCCCACGAACGGCGCGTAACGTAGGGTACAAAATAGAGTGTGTGCTGTTGATAATCTCCCTGCCCTCCAGGTCCCTCCTCACCTGCCCTACCACTCTGCATGATTTGATTTCAACCCGGTCGTATGTTCCCCACGTGTGAAGTTTAGTGGCGTCCATTTCTAATTTATGCATTCGTCCAACCGTTATTTATTGGCCCAAGATGAAAAGTCACACCATCTGACAGGCCTTAAGGGCCTCCGCTGCCCGTCCCTGGGGACCCATCCCCCACGTGCAATGTATTATCACCAGCAGACACTGCCGGGACTTCTCCTCCCATGGGTGCAGTGGCCGCCGCTTCCTCCCGGCGCCGCACCCACTGCTGTCTGGTGTCCCATCTGGGCATGGCAATGCCACTGAATTATGTGTCCGTGGAACTGGTCATAGCCACATTGTGACAGTCTTGCTTTCTGTCTGTCTTGGGGAGGGGAGGTGGGCAGTCCTGCGGGAAAGTGTCTTGTCTCCATTCGGGTAAAAGGAACCAATCAAGAAACAGTACGCTCATTGGAATTACCCATCGCTTTTGTGAGCCATGTTGTATGACCTAGTAAACTTTGTACCAATTCAAAGACCCGAGTGATGCTTAATGACTGGGGTGGGGAGGATATTGGGGGATGTGGCAAAAACCAAACCCTGGGGGGTTTTGTGGCCTTCTGGGTCGGGGGCAGAGTTTGAACTGAAGGCTGTGTTCTTCAGCCTGCAGCCTTCTTTTGGCTCAAGGACTTCTGTGCTCTCCCCGTGTCTTCTGGCACCTGCCCTCCAGGCTCCCTGCTGCAGCCCCAGGGGCCTGCCTTGGGGAGGGATTCCTGCACCCCCACCTCGACCTCTTTCAGAAGGTAAAGGCTTCTGTCTTCCAATAGCCTGCCTTCCTCACCTGTAGCTGGAACAAAGTAGAAGCTTGGCTTGCAGGGGCTGTTTGGGTTTCCCGAGAGGACGGGGCAACACTGGCCCCCGCCACTCCCACTGTTCCCGAGCAGGTCCTGCCTTCATCATCCTGTCTGCCAACTCCAGGCGAACAGATGAAGAGACGCCCTGCCCCGAATAGGTGAAGCCTTGCAGCAGCCCTGGGTAGCAGGGTTGTGGTGCTCTCCCCCCGCGGCCCCCCTCACACACACCCCCTTTGAAAACTAACCCCTTCTATGGGAAACTGGCCCTTGTCCAGCCCTTCCATCCCTGCCCCACCTCAGCCTGGAGGGTGTTGTTCCGCTCTGTGGCTGCCATTTTGGATTCCTCCCCCCAGGTCAACGGACCCCACATTAGCCCACATTCTGGTGCCCTGTGACTGCAGTGCCACATGAGTCTCCCTGGCCATGGGCACACCTCTGCGTGGTCTTCCCCAGGACCGACTGCATGTTCACTTGGTTTGGTGAGACCAGGGTCCCTTTATTGGCACTGCCAGCGCCTATGGCACAGTGATTTTATGGAGAACACAGGTAACATTAAACTCTAGGTGTGTGTTCACAGCATTATGTGCTTCTTCTGGAAGGGCCCAAGGCAGGAAGGGTGAGTCAGCAGGCAGAGTGAGGTGTGGACCCGGCTGGGCCTGGAGCTTTCTAGGGGATGGGACAGCTGATGTTCTCTGCCTGCCAGCCTCTTGAGCAGAAGTAAGGGTGACGGCTGTGTTGCTGACTTGCAGAGGCATTCATGTCAGACGGCTGCCATGGTAGTAATGAAAGTCACGGCTGCTGTTTATGAGGGCTTCCCAGGTGACTCAGTGGTAAAGAATCTGCCTGTCAATGCAGGAGACACAGGTTTGATCCCTGGGTCGGGAAGATCCCCTGGAGGAAGACACGGCAACCCACTCCAGTATTCTTGCCTGGAGAATCCCATGGACAGGAGCCTGGTGGGCTACAGTCCATGGGGTCACAAAGAGTTGGACATGACAGTGACTGAGCACACACACTGTTTATGAAGCACTTAACATGTATTGGGCTTGCTGATGTATAGGCATCCCTCCCATCATCCTCAGCCTCCCTTCAAAGTAGCTTTGCAACTGAATGAGGAAGGCAATGTGAAGGTCATTGTCTTGAGACCACCCAGCTGAGGCTCCCTTTGACCCTTAACCACCATCTCCCCTGGGGTGGAACTGGGTTCTTAGATGCTAAAGCAGAGAAGCCCTGGATTTGCTCACAGGTTAGGGGCTTTGCAAAATTAAGAAGCTTCTTTCCTTGTGTCTTTATCCTGATAATAAATCAGTGTCCTGGTTGAGTACTGCCCACGGGTGTGTTTTGTTTGGTTCATACATGTATAAAAATGTGAGCTAAATTTAACAATTCTGGAAGTTAAGTTTCACAAATTTGGGTTTCTGGCTTCTCTTGAAAGATGCAGAGGATCAGTCGCATGGCAGCATTTGCCCAGAGCTGATCAGCTACTGTCCCCTTTGGATTCCTATGCCCTCCAGTTTGCCACAGTCCCCACCATTCCCTATTGCCCCAACACTGGAAGCCAGTTATCTTTTATCAATATATCTACAATTTTTCTTTTATACTGGGTTCAATTTACTCATTATGTTGCATGCCCCAGGAAGGCATTTGACCTAGCAACTCCTGGATTAGATAAGTGTTAGCTCACCCTGTCTTTGAATTATTGGATCCCTGAAGCACTGTCTGAAGGGCTAGCTGGGAGAGGTAGTACCCACTGCAGAGTTCCTGGCCCCGCCTCGTCTTCCCATGGATGTACTGAAGGGTGAGGCATGGGCCAAAGTTTCAGATGTGGTCCTTTCGTCTGGCTACTTCTCAAGGGTGCAGAGCCTCTCCCTGCAGCCAGGCACTAGGCTTCAGGGTTCAGTAGACACTCCAGCCTGGGGGCTTTCAGCCTGCCCGTTGACCGCCTCAGAGGGGGCCAGATCCCCAGACATGAAAAAAATCTCTTTAGTGTGACACCTGTTGACCCTCGTGGAGAGGGATGGAGTGTGGGTCAGCTCCATCTTGTCCTCCTCGGTTGGCGTGACCCATGGACAGCAACGGAAAGCAAGCCGGAATCCAGAGCGAAACCTGAGGGGTGGAGGGTCATCTTGAGAAATGGAGTGAGGCCAAGTTATGGGAACTGGCCTGTGGCTGCCCCACCTCCCGAAGCCAATCTCCCCTCCAGAGGAAAGTTGCTTCGGAAATTCGCTCATAAGAGCTCAGGGTCTCTGGAGGACTTCTCTGGTGGTCCAGTGGTTGAGAATCCTCCTGCCAATGCAGGGGACGAGGATTCGATCCCTGGTCCAGGAACTAAGACCTCACATGCCCGTGCAGCTAAGCCTGTGCAGCTAAGCCCGTGACCACAACTACTGAATCCCGAGCGCCCTAGAGCCTGTGCTCCACAACAAGAGAAGCCCCTGAAATGAGATGCCTGCACACCGCACCTAGAGAAAAGCCGGCGCACAGCAAAAACACCCCAGGGCAGCCAAAAATAAAGAATTTAAAAAAAAAAAGAGCTCAGAAACACGTTCTTTAGTGGGTTGGGATTTTGGAAACAGCCAGAAGTAATCTGGAGCCAAGTCCAAGTTTGAAGTGGGGGATTAAGCTGGACAAGACCATTTGTTATTACAAACAAACAAAAACAAACCAAGTACAATTATAACACAACAGATTTTCTTGTTTGATTTGTTCATTGGCTTCTAAAGGCGTATGCAAAGAGGAATCTTAAGAAATTGGGGCTTTGGCAGTGTTGGCTGGAATAAGGATGCTCTCCAAGGGGACTGCTTTGAAAGGAATTATGCACATGGAACTACTAAGTCTGGGGACATTTGCTTAAAGAATAAGTGAGCTTCCCCATGGCAGCACAGAGGGTCCCCACGTAAATGAGAGATCAGAGGAAGGAGAGAGTGAGTGGAAGAAGTGAGACAGAGCCGGCAGAAGGTAGACACTGTCCCGTTAGGAGCAGAAATAGATGAGGCCCTGTGTGGTGCAGAGAGAGGCAGACAACTGGGTGGTCTGTTCCCAGAAGACGCAAGCTTCTCTGTTGCAGAAGCACGGACCTGACGTTGGTTCCTCCCCCTGTAGCTCTAGAGAGTCCACGGTGCAGCCCAATGAACGGCTTTATTATGGGAGCTTCATGGCCACTGTCCCTTATACCTACCCTCAGCATATCCCAACCTGAGCTCCCTATCTTCTTCCCCCCATACCCCTGACAGTCGTCCTCATCTCAGCTCCTGATAACTGACCACCGGAGAACCTGGAGTCATCCTTGACTTCCTCTCCATCGAATTCTGTTGACTCTACCTTAGCAATCTGCAGATTCTGACCACTTCTCATGCATCTAAACCCACCATCTCTTGCCTGGTGGGATTACTGCAACTGCCTAATCCTCTCCCGGCTTCTCCCCCTTACCTTGGGTGTTCCCTCTGCCTGGAACTCTTATCCAGACAGCTACCAGGGCCCACTCAGTCCTCAAATCTGCTCAAAGGGCCCCTCAGTAACCCTACCCTGACCATCCTGTAAAATTGCAACCTTTATGCCCATTACTTCCCTCATTACATCCTGTCCTCCCTTACCCAGTTCTTTTTTTCTATAGGATTTATCACCTAATACACACTGTGACTCCCTGACTCATTAGCTTTGCTTATTGTCTATCTCCACCTGCTCCCCCTAGAAGGTCAGCTCCCTGAGGAAAGGGATCACTGTTTTTGTTCACCAGCGTATCCCATAGGGTCTGGAACAGAGCTGGCACACAAAGCCACTGGAGATTGTTTTCTAGAGAAAAGAAGATTGCACCAGGAGGAACAGTCCCACTGCAGAGCTGGTGTCTTCAAATCCTGAACGATCAGAGGTTGTTTCAGGAACTCATAGAGCCCTGGGGTGTTGACTTCCATGGACTGTATCATTGGGTACCAGTGCATAAACACAGAAGGCTGGGGGCCCTCCCTGCTGTGACAGTCCCTGTCTCTAAGTTCTCACTTCTACAACTGCATGGGAGAAAAATGTGTGATGTGGGGATGAGATTACAGACCTTGGAAACACATGGAAGTCTTGTTGTATGAATTTAGGAGAGTTTTCCTTTCTGAGACTCAGTTTCTTTATCTGTAAAATGGGGATAACACCTCCATCCCATTACATGGGTAGCCCTGGTGGCTCAGATGGTAAAGAATCTGCCTGCAATGAATCTGCCTGGAGAAGGGAATGGCAACCCACTCCAGTATTCCTGCCTGGAGAATTCCATGGGCAGAGGAGCCTGGTAGGCTACAGTCCATGGGGTATACTTGCCTGTCAGGAGACAATGGAGGGTTCTGATGCCTACTAAACATTCAAAAGATAAAAGTCAGTCTCTCACTTCCTTCTGGCCTGTCCCAGGTGGGTAGGATGTCTGAGCAACAAAGGCTTTATTGGCCTTATGAATGGTCTGGATATCTGTGCAGAGAGGTGATCAAAGATGCCCAAGGTCAATGTCACCCACATCACTGCCTTGTTAAGGCCAGGACTCAGAGTTCACCTCTCACTGACTCTCACCTGGCCCCACCGTCCTGAGGCTGAGTGGCCTGCTCTACAAGAAGGACTCCTGGGCACTGGGGCTTCCGCCTGGCCCAGCATCTCACACCTGTGCACATGCTCCAGAGCACATGCCAGTCCCTCAGTGAGACTCCACTTCTCTAGAGGTACGAGAGCAGCAGGGAGTGAGAACTGGGCTCCTTCCTCCCTGGCAGTCTCTGCCAAGGCCATTTCCTAGCGCTCCTGAAAGCCCCTCCTGTGATCTTCCAGGGAGCAACCCGTTTCCCCTCCAGCCACGGCCCCAGCCCTCAGGCTGTGTTTCATTCGCTGTGGCCGGCACTGTTCTGGCCTACAGACAGTCCTCAGTGCCTCCTCAATGTAGAAAGCTCTTAAAAACATCAGTACCTCCCTCCTTCTTGTTGTTGTTGTTGTTTCTTTTGTCTTTATTGAATTTCTTACAATATTGCTTTATATTTTGTGGTTTTTTTGGCTGATAGGCACGTGTGATCTTAGCTCCCCAACCAGGGATCAAACCCACACCCCCTGCATTGGCAGGCAAAGTCTTAACCACTGGACCACTAGGGAAGTAGCCAAGTCCCTCCCTCCTTTACCTGGCTCCTTCCTTCCTCCCTCTCTGGCTGTCCTTCTGCCTCTCTGCCCCTCCCTCCATCTCTCTGCCCCTCCCTTCTCTCTTCTCCTTGTCCCAGGTGCAGCCCCCAGAAGAAAGATCAGGAGCAGGCAGACGTGAAAGCTGTGGCCTGGGCATTGGGCAGAGCTTTGGGGAGAGGGTGGGGCTCAAGCGAGGATTATGCTGGGGGATCCCTGTGAGGATGGCAATCCCATGGGGGTGGGTGAAGCTGTGCAGGGGGGTCCGGATGGAGCCAGGCTGAGGAGAGGGGCTGGGGTGAGGGCTCACCTGTGGTTGAGGCAGCAGTAGATGATGGGATTGTACATGGTGGAGCTCATGGCCAGCCAGAAGAGCGCCAGGTAGACCTGCTGGATGAACTTGTGGCAGTAGATGTCCTCTTGGAAGGTGCCCAGGATGAAGTAGAGGTGGTAGGGCAGCCAGCAGATGGCAAATGTCACCACCACCAGCACCATGGTCTTCACGAACTGGGCCAGGAGACACTCCGGTCACTCCGCAGCCCGGATGCCCCAAGACCCACCAGTCTTCCTGAGGGTGAGGGTGGGGCACGCCTCATGCCAGCCTGAGAAGCCCTCAATAATCAGGTCCCCCAGAACACCTGCTACCCAGGCACTCCTGGGCCCTCTACCTGAGGGCTTTTGCTCAGGCTGGTCTCTAGGCTCACACTGCTGTTTTTCCTTCTTAGTCCTCACTCCTCGAAGCCCAGTTCAATGCCACCTTCTCTAAAAGGCGTCCTGGATCCTTCTTTGAGCAAAGCAGCTCCCCTCCCTGGAGAGTGGATGAGCTCTCGCTCCTAACCCCATCCTTTGGAGAGACCCTGCCAGCTATGGGTCCGCAAGACCCCCACTCGCTGCAATCTGTGTCTGTCACAACCCAAAGACCAAAGGCAAGTCGGCCGGCCTGGGGAAGCAGGAATGAAGGCTCTGGCCAGAAACTTGGGACAAACGCAAGGTACAGGCGGAGTCTACCCTCCGCGGCGCCCTTTCGCGGGTGGGCCCGGAATAGCCGATGCCGAGGCGTGGCCAAACTTCCGGCCCCGCCCTGACCCCGCCCCCTCCGCCCCCGGAGTTCACCTTCTTCTTGGCCTGCAGGTGGCGCAAGTTGGCACCATGAGCCTGGTGCCCCGGGACAGAGCGTCTCCAGAGCGTGAGTCCGATGACACTGTAGGCGACGAACATCACCACGAGAGGCAGGAAGTAAATGAGGGCGATCACTACGAGATGGTACCTGGAGGGAGAGTCAAGGGCCTGGGCACCTGGCGACTGCCAGAGCTCAGTCCCCAGGACCTTGCAGTGCCCCTGAGTTTTCCTGACAGGCCACCCCGGGGCCACCTCCCAAGACCTTGGTTTAATTTTTTTTTTTTTAAAGGCAAACCGACTAGCATATATGCCCAGTGAGGGCTTCCCCTGCCGCAAAAGGGACACCAGTGTAAGCTCTGAGTCCTTCCAAGTGGCAGACAAGTTATCAAACGAGGAAATAAATAGGAATGAAAAAGTTAACCAATACATTTGTTTAAAATTTATAATGACATTAAGCACAAGTGAAAGTGGCTCAGTCGTGTCTGACTCTTTGCGACCGCATGGACTGTACAGTCCATGGAATTCTCTAGGCCAGAATACTGGAGTGGGTAGCCTTTCCCGTCTCCAGGGGATCTTCCCAACTCAGGAATCGAACTGGGGTCTCCTGCATTGCAGGCAGATTCTTCACCAGCTGAGCTACCAGGGAAGCCCCATTAAGCACAAAGGAGGAAATAAAATTACATATCCCACCCGCGCCACTATTAACGATTTGGAATATTTTCTTCCAGAATCATGCATTATATGTGTGCATATACACATGTATTAGATAGATTATGTATATCATCTGTATCTGCATCTGTCTGTCTAAATAGATGTCCTGGAGTTGATGTGTTTCTATCCTGCACCAGCATCCCTACCAGGGAATGGGGCAGTGAAGACGGGCCACACTGTTCAAGCTATCGGATCACCTCTTCCTGACTGTGAGCATTGTTGGGAACACGGCTCACATCAGCAGACACACTTTCTGCTGTGAGCAAGTGGCCTGGAACACCACTGATGGTGCTCATCCAGTCCCCATGGCGGACACCCGGGGCTGTGCTGAGGCCCTTTTATTTCCTTTGGGGTAAAGGACATGCATGCCACTTGCTCACAGCAGAAAGTGTGTCTGCTGATGTGAGCCTTCTGGTTTCTGAGTGGTGCCGCAGTCACGCTCCAACAAGACCCAGGCAGGAGCATTTGGTGGATGGACCCAAGACCCCTGGCCCTATCATGTGACTTCTTCTAGGAAAACTGAGGTGTTCCCAAGCCACTTCTCTCCTCCACGTGTGCCAGCCTTTCTGGGCCCCTTTCAAGAGGGGCTGCCACCTGGAGAGAGGAGAGCAGATGGGTTCTTCCCTAAATGCCTTCCCTAAAACCTGAGTTTAGAATTCGACTTTCTAATTACAAAATGTCTGGCGCCTCCTAGACACCCTGACCCCCATCTATCCTACTGTGGAGCAGGTAAGGAGACGAGGAGCAGTGAGTGCCAGGCCCCTGTCACCTTTGATTCTGAGGTCACGGATAGACCTTGAGGATCAGCTGAGCCATCTGCCTCAGTGTCCAGATCGAGGAACTGAGGCTCAGAGAGGCACAGGAAGTCTATGTCATGTGAAACAGCTCTACAGACTTAACACCGAAATGATTTCCCTTTCACTGAGAATCAGCCCTGTGGAGTCAGAAGATCCGGGTTCTTGTCCAACCTCTAATTTAAAGCATGGCCTTGGGCAATCAGATCTCTCCTTCAGTCTCGGTTTCCCCATTTGTAAAACATGGAGATAATCTCCACCATGCTTCCCGAGGATGAGTGATGCCCCTTTGTTGCTTCATTCTTTCTTGGGTTGGTGCAGGATGGGGATTCACTCTGGGCTAAGTTCCCACCAGAAGGAAGAGCCAAGGAGCATTGGGGACCATCTTCTAGGGCCTGCCATTATCAGGAATGGCTTCTCCCACAGCTGAGACTGCCTTTTTCTTGGCATTTTGATTTTGCAAGTGTATGTGCATTTCCCTGGAGAGGGGATCTGTCATTTTATCAGATTCACACACACAGAATGTGAGCCTGTAAGGATGGAGGCCCCAGTCTAAACCTCAGAAGCTCCCTAACCCAAGAATGAATAATAAATTCTCACACACAAGAAACCAAGCTTTGGCCCAAATCCTCTCAGAATTCGAAGTATCACCAAAGGATACCCTCCTAGCCCATCTCTGCCCTCTTGCTTTCTGCCTTCGTCTGAATCAGGGTCGCAAATCACCGACCCCAGAAAACTGGAGTACCCTGGTACTGGTTGGTACCCTGAGTTACTACTACGAGCCTCCAGGAGAAAAGCTCCATGTTAAGGTGGAGAAACATCGCCCCCCAGTGGCCAGTCTCGAAATGTTCTGCTCCCATCCCTTCCCGGAGCCAGGAAGAGGGGCCCGTCCCTACATGGACACCGCCCACGGAGCATTGAATCCTGAGAACGTGGGGGTACAGGGTGAGGCCAAGACCCATGGCAGGGCCTGCCCTCGAAGCACAGCAGTCCCCAGGAACAGGCTTCTCAGAGGAATGGCGCCTTCTGGCCAGTGCTCGGGACTGGAGGAGAGGTAGGGGCCGGCGCTGGGAGAGGGCTGTCACGGGGCCGGGGAGGGGCCTGAATTGTCGCCGTGATCTGGCGGCTCTGGTACCGATGCTTGCGGTAGCCAGGCTTTTCTTGGACTAAGTCTGACGGGTTTATTTTCGTTTGTTCCCGTTTAAACGACCACATCCTGGGCACAGGTTCTGCTCCAGGCTCGTGCCTGGAGCCTCACAACAACCCCTGAGCAAGGGTCTCTTGCGAATCTCCTTTGAGAGAGAAAGAGCCAAAGGCTCAGAGAGGTTAAGTGACTCAAAAGATCCTTGAGCCCGCAGGGGACAGAGCAGGATCCAACCCGAATACTGTCGCCAGAACCTCAATCAATTCTTTATCCTCTATTTTGAATTTCCAAGGTGCTTGGGGATGACAGAGCCACGTGAGAACTAGGCAAACTGAGGCCCAGAAAAGGAAAGGACTTATCCAGGGTCACACAGCAGCTGCACCGAGTCTGAGTTCTGCTTTCTGCCCCCATCCCCTAGCCCATGGTGCCTGCCTCAACTTAAGGCTGTCTCCAGGCTCCTCCTGAAAACATCCCAGACTCCATCATCTGCCCTTTCTTTCTGCCTCAGTACCCTGATACGCCCCTTATTTAAGCAAGAGTGTTGAGGAGACTGGGCTCTGAAGCAGGACTGCCTGGATTTAAATCTTTGATTTACCACTTAATAGCTGTGTGGTCCTAGGCCCTTAGTTTTTTTTAGTGCTCTGGTTTCCTCATCTGAGAAATGGAAATAATAATAATACATACTCATACTGTTATGAGAATTAAATGAGTTCATGTATGTAAAGTGCTTAGACCAGACCTGACGTTTACTGAGTGCTAAGTGTCACTTTGAGTTGTTACGGTGCTCACATTGGAGAAGGCAATGGCACCCACTCCAGTACGCTTGCCTGGAAAATCCCATGGACTGAGGAGCCTACCTACAGTCTATGGGGTCGCCAAGAGTCGGACACAACTGAGCGACTTCACTTTCACTTTTCACTTTCATGCACTGGAGAAGGAAATGGCAACCCACTTCAGTGTTCTTGCCTGGAGAATCCCAGGGACAGAGGAGCCTGGTGGGCTGCCATCTAAGGGATCACAAAGAGTTGGACACGACTGAAGCGACTTAGCAGCAGCAGTGCTCACATTATCCCCCGTCCACTCACAGATACCTGTGCACTCACACACTGCACATGTGTACACCATGAATGTGCATGCACACACACACAGGTGCATGCACACACACCATGTTCCCTCACCCCCAGGCCTTACAGAAGGAGCATCTTGCCACCACTGTCTTCAGGCCAGGCCACCACGCACTTGGTGGCGCCCTCATCCATGGTGATGGTGGAGTAGAAGCACTGGGGGAAGGCGAGGGCCAGGGCCACCAGCCAGATGCCAGCAATGACCGCTCTGGTGCCAGGAGCTGAGAGCCGGGGCTGGAAGGGGTGGACGATGGCCATGTACCTGTGAGCAGAGGGCGGTGTGAGTCGTGGGTGCACTCCCATCAGACCAGCCTGCACCTCCTCTTCCCAGTCCAGGCGCACACTCTCCAGCCTATTCCCCGCATCCCGCTGGTGACCTGCAGAGAGCTGCCGGGCTGGTGACGGTCTTGTCGACACATGGCGCACTAGCGCCCTAAACCTCTGTCCACCTCACCTCCTTCTGAGCGTGGACATGCTCTCAGAAGGCCACAAGAGGGCAGTGTGGCCACACCAGAAGTCCATCTGGGGCATTGTCCTGCAGCTCCGCCCTGCTGAGTTCCTCAGCAGCCCAGCCTCTCTTCTGTTCAGAAACTCTTAACAGCGCAAAGGTCTTCTGCGCAAAGGTCTTCTGCACAAAGCCCAAGCAGTTGCCCACCAGCTGTCTGCAGTGGAGAAAGTGCTCTACATATGCAGAAATGCCCTTGGTCCTAGATGACCCCCCCAGCCTTCCTCCCTGGGATTAATCTGAACCTTCAGACATGGCCAGGACGATAAGACAAAGCTCAAATCCCACCCTTTCACTGATCCTGACATATTGACATCCTGATATACTACCTGCCCCACCCCAAAACACAAACCCCAGGGCCTCGAATCCCCTAACCCCTTTCTAATATTTTCCCATAGCCCTCATGACCTCAAAATACAATGCATAATTTATTTAGTCTTGTGTTTCTATTTAAATTTTCACCAGGGCAGGCATCTTTATCTGTTTTTACCTGAATGTGCAGAGCAGTATCTGTACATAGTGGGCACTGAACGTAAGAATGAATGAAGAAATGGATGGACGAGTCTCCATTATTACCATCCTGACCTGAGCCACCATCTTCCCTCCCCTGAGTTACTAGTCAACCGCCTCCTGCCTGTCTGGACTCCTGGCTTCCACCCTGCCCTCTACAGCCCATACTACCCAGCCCCCAACCTGAGCTTTAAGGCGGAAGTTCCATGAGGCCATGCTTTTCCCACTGGTGTATATTCCCCAGTGCCTGAGACAGTGCCTCAGATACTTACTGAGTGAATGAAAAGTCTTAGGTGACTCAGACCTGCCGATTGATCACTCCTCCACCCTCCTGCCCCGCAACCCCTCCAGAGGCTTGCTCTGCAGCCCCGGAGATACAGCACCTGGGAGGTAATTGGCCCCATCGTAATTATGTGGTAACTGCATGCAGTGTTTAATTTTCCGCTCACATAATCTATCTAGGAATAGGAAACAAAATAAGCAATTTCCTTGTAAAAGAAAGAAACCAAAACGAAAGTCAACTCCAGAGAAGAACACTCCAGAAGGTCCCTAAAACACTGTTCTTCCCCTAAAGCCTTGAACAGCCATCTAGGGCAAAGTTCTTTCTCGTGTCTAACCTTATCCTTTCTCGTCTCAGTTCCACAGTCCTCTGTGAAACTATTCCAGATGCATAGTTTAGGATCATGAACAGGTTAGGAGGCAATTAATTCCCTGGGTTCTACACTTAACTTGCTGTGTGACTGTGGGCATGGTATCAGCCCTGTCTGAAGCCAACACAGTGAACCGGCTCCCCCCAGCTGCCCCACTACCCCGCTGCCCCTTCTTGCCTGTCAGCAGCAATGGCAGTCATGGAGTAGATACTGACGAACATGGCTGTGATGGGGAAGAGGTTCTGGAAGTAGCAGAAGGCAAGGCCAAAGTACCAGATGTTGTGGCTGGCGTAGACGAAGTTGAAGGCAGCGTTGAAGGCAGCCATGCAGAGGTCGGCCAGGGCCAGGTTGACGATGAAATAGTTGGTGACTGTGCGCATCCTCTGATGGGCCAGAATGATCCAGATGACTGTGGCATTACCCATCACAGCCACCAGCACCAGGGCCAGGTAGGCTGCGGTCCACAGTGCCAGCTGCCAGCCGGGCATGGAGAAGGCTGTGATGCCCGTGACGTTGCTGTCAAGGCCAGACGAGATGTTTATATCGGTCATCACGACACAGGCCCCCATGGCCGCCTCTGAGTCTGGGACAAGGGGTAAGGCTCCTTGGCTCCCTCCAGGCCCTCGTGCCCTGTGGGGGAGCACACAAATCCTCTCTGAGTGCGGGAGGAGTGGGTGCCGAGCCAGGCGCGCCCAGGGAGCTGGGGGGTCACTCCCAAGTCTCAAACAGAGATGAGTTAGGCTGAGCAGACAGCCGGGTCCAGAGCCCTAGGCACTTCAGATTCCCATGTCCTGGCCAGCCTTCTCCAACGTCACGTGGATATCTAGAATCCAAGATGTGGTCTCAGAGTAAGAAGCATCCTTCTAAATCATCAGCCTGCGTCTTCACTGCAGAAATGGAAAAACAAATTCCAAGTGGGGACCAGCCCAGGTCATGTAGTAAGTTGGTGATAAACTCGAACCCAGGTCCCTCCTAATGTGGTTCAGGAGACATTAGGGATCAGATGTGCGCAAAGCAGCTGTTTGGATCCTGCAGGTCAGTTGTGCAGCAGGCTGTCTCTCCAGGCGCTGGGGTGCAGGCGGGGAGGCCGTCCCGTTACTCTCCGGGCGGGGCCGTGTGGTGCAGGGCGGCGAGGGCCTTGGCAGAGGTGCTGTCTTCTCATGAGCTGGGGCTTTGCCTCCGCCCTTTGTCCCACCTCCCGCATGGATGGCCAGGCTTCATCTCTTGAGGAAAGATTTAGGACTGGCTGCTGAGGCAGGGAGAGACCCAGGGAAAGTTGAGGGGGTGGCAGGGGTGGGGCCTGGCATGGAGGGCACAGTCCTCAGTAGGGTGTTTACATTCAGCGGGGCCGGAGCTTCATCTAGAATGTGACTAGGGGCACAGGCTTGGGAGCCTCGGGGACTCCAGGCCAGGACTCCTAAACCTTTCCGAACTTCAGCTTCCCCATCTGAAAAAAATAGGAACAATACAGTGTGCATCTCACAGTGTATTGGTGAGTTTTAAATGAGATAGTGTATATGAAGTCTGCTTAGCACAGGAGCTGACACGTAAAAGGTGTGACAAGGAGTCACAGCCCTGTGGGAGGCCCCCAGGCCTGCTCAGGGCTCTGTGACCAAGACGGAACACAAAGCATGTCCGACACGTTCTCGGGTGATGTTAATGCTGCTGGCCCAGGGACCTCACTTTGAGAACCACTGTATTAGGACAAAGACAGGGCTCACCGCCTCTCCTGTGAGCTCCAGAAAACCCCGAGGGGCGACCGGCAGACTCCGCTCTTGCGCGCTGACTGTGTGATGTGTCGGGCACTGCCTGAAGCTGCTGTCTGAGTGACTGTATGTGTATGTGACTGGCATGTGTAAGCGCATGCACATCCGTGCACCTGTGCACACCCGTGGGGGTGTAGACCATCAAGACCCGGCAGCCTCAGGGGGGCAGGGCATGTCCCTCCTTAACGCTTGGAGGGTTGTCAGTCACCAGCATGGGCAGCCCTGCTGTGCCAAGTGTGCACTGTCTCCTTGGACGCCAGCCAGCTTCCGGGGACCCCTACTCTTCCCGTGGGTGTGTATACTGTAGGACCCTGGGCCTCCTGCCCTCCCAGAGTCAGCTTAGGACACAAGGGCTCCCACCCCGGCCAGGCCATGGGGCAGAGGGAGGCCTGTTCCCTGTCTGGACTGGGCCACCATCCTCTGTTTGGACAACTGCCTTTTGCTGAACGACCTCTGCCTCTGATGTCTTTTGGCAGGAGAGCCGCAGACACTCCAGTTCGGGGCTTGCTTGTCTTATGCTTCCCTGACCAGGGTTTTGGAGGCAGAATGTGTAGACATAAGGATGTAAGCTGGGGCAACCTACTCTGTTGGTGGTTCTGCCTCCTCCTCCAGGCTGTCAGAATTTGTTGAGTTTCAGGTACAAGCAGAGTGCAAGGATAGGACACTGACGTGTGTCACCCATCAGAGAAGCCCCAAACAGTACCCGTTTCTCCTCCCCGCCAGCATCCCACCACCTCCAGTGTTTACGTGAGGATTATGTTTTGGAGCTGTTAAATCTAAGAGTTTTATTTCCCCCTTAAATCATGTGCTCTTGTAGCTTTCCAACTATGTACTGGTGGCCTCGTAGAAGGAGAGGGTGGGGGCCACCCTGGACAGAGGGGCACGCAGAGCTGGCCTGCGGAGTCCATCACTAAACAATGGTCGTGAAAGCCGGTCTTTCTCAAGACAGGAAAACATTCTGAATTCCTTTAGCTCCTCTGCATACGTCCAGATTCCAGTTTGGTCCTCGAGGATTTGTATGGGAAGTTTCCTCCACCAGGAAGTGGAGGAGATTGCTGCCCATCAGTTCTGTTTGGATGGGCTGAGCAGTGGCACAGGTTGGGTACCCCGGGAGGCTACTCTGGTTCCGACTTTAGAGTGTGGGATGTTTATTAAGGAGCACATGGGATCAACCCCTGGGGAAGGGAGGGGAGAGAAGCAGGTGTGGGCAAAGGGGGTGGCTGAGCAGTGATGGTGAGACAGTGGCCTTGGACAGCCCCAGGTCAGATCACTCTGAGCTAGAAGGACCCATTAGAGTTACCCTCATGGTTTGTGCTATTGTGGTTTTGAAGCTGGACTCCTGAAGACTAGAATGGGAGAGGAATTGTACTTCAGGGAGTTTGGAACAGAAGGTGGGAGCTGCTGCAGGGGTAAGGGATGGGAGAAAGAAAGGGGTTCCAGGAAGTGCTGTGGCCCAGATGCCCCTCAACAGTGTCCCAGAGATGCCTTTGGCAGTCGCCCGACCATGTCTCTGGCTGGGCTTGGACCACCTGGTCACAGCTTCAGCGGGTCACACTTGGCTGCAGGTCATCTGGTCACCACGAAGTTCACCTGGGCTGGGCAAGACGAGGACAAGGACAGCACAGTGAGCTGTTCATTTGGGTGAATGAATCCCATTTGAAAAATCAGCCTTCATTCTGAAACTATGCCCTTCTTGCTTTGGGGGTTGAAATATCCTTTTTTTCAGGAAATAATGGTGATGGCAGATGGTGGGTAGTTGCCTCCCTGGTTTTTCATTTCCTTTTACATTTCTTACTCAGTGGAATACCATGCTGATGAGCTGTATGGTTCCCTCAGTTAGGTGTTTTGATATTTTATTGGTCCATGAAATTCAAAGACACAGGAGTCCTGATCTAGTTCCTCATTTGGAGAAGAGGGGGGGAGCCCCCGAGAGGAGTAGGCTGGCCTCGGGTCCTCTGGCCTGTGAAGGGGGCCGCTTCCTGATGGCTTCCCTCATCCTGCACAGTCTGCACTGGCTTGCCTGCCTCCGCTCTCATGAAGCCACTTCTTGGTCACCTCCTTGTCACACAGGTGGGGAGCTCCTCAGGGCCTGGGTTGTGTCTAGTTTATGTCTTTTGTCCAGGAGAGCAGCGAGCATATCGCAGGTACCCTCTAAATGTGGACTGAATGAAAATGATGAACCAGATTTAAAATGACTCAGGGGTGAGGGATGGTAAACTGTATATATTGCGTATATCATCTATTTATCTATCTATCTATAATGCTGCAGCTTAGTGGTTCAGTTGTGTCTGACTCTGTGACCCCGTGGACTGTAGCCTGCCAGGCTCCTCTGTCCATGGAATTTTCCAGGTAAGAATACTGGAGTGAGTTCCCATTCCTTCTTCAGGGGATTTTCCCAACTCAGGGATCAAACCCGAATCTCCCACATTGCAGGCAGATTCTTTACCGTGTGAGCCACCATGGAAGCATCTATCTATAATAGGTAGAACATATCTAATAAAGAGACAGATGCTTGACAGATAGATAGATGTGAAAACCTTAAACTAATGGGATTGGCAGTGATGGGATTTTAGGGAACTTTGAGTGGGCAGGGCAGTGTAAAACCTGGCACACTGGCACACAGTAGGTGCTCAATAAGTCTCAGATGAATACATGAATAACAAATAATGAATAAAGTTTAGAACATCACTCAGTCAGGGGTGATGGGAGTAGCATTCTTATTTTCACAGAATCTAAAACTTAAACTAAAAAAACATGTCTGTGTAGGTCAGGCAGAGCTTTTGGAGGATGCTGAGTGTTTCCACAGCATCTTAGGATTTATTCCTCACAGTTTGCCCCACCTTGTCCACAAACCAGAGGGTCCCAAGATGTGGTCCCTTTAGAAGATGAACTCTGGGCCCCCCACCCCCCTGGCCTGAGCATCAGTGGCCCAGAATCTGGGACTTCAGCTGGGAGAGGGAGAGTTGCAGTCTGCCAAGAGCACGCGCTGCAGCTGACACCTTTTTTAAACAATGTGAGTGTGATGGGGCGGTGCCTCCCCCTAAAAGCCTGAAGTTTATCTAGCCAGAGAAGAGAGGCTGTGAGTGTTTACATCTGCTGCGGTGCTGGTGTACACAGAGCTCAGAAGCTCTTAACACCAAACGGGTTCATTTCCCAACATCAGGCTTCTGCAAAATCTGCCCATCTATGGCAGGCCTAGGAGGAAGTGGGCGAGGCTTGCCTAGGAGGGGGTTGCTAGTTAGGTGACCTGGGGTCATCCCAGAGGCAGCCTGGGTGTTGCAGACAGAGGGGACTTGGTGTCTGCCCTGGTACTGGCAATTGTGCTGTCGTGAGGAAGTGGTGAATGAATGAGGAAGGGGGGGGTGACAGAGGGTCAGGGATTCTGCTGAAAGGTCTGAGTCCTGGGCCCTGCAGGGGGCCTCTCAACTGGACTGGGAGTGGAGAGACTCCCTGCAATCATCCCAGAGTTAGGAGAAAGCATCATGTCTCTGCCTTCAAGAAGCTTCCAGCCGAGATGGAGAGCCAAATCCTGGAGGAGCAGAGAGAGCTTACCACCCCTGTACTATCTGTCCCTCTCCACTCCATCCTCTGCCACAGTGACCTCTTAAAACACTATCTCACCACGCACTTCCTGCTTGAAACCCTCAATGAATCCCCATTGCTCTCTGGGTTGAAGAAAATAGCCTCATTCCTTTACCACCAATTCTTTCTCAGGACCACTTTCCCCTTGCTTCTTTCAGCAATAAAACCTCCCCTGTTGTTACCTATTGTCACCTGGCTTCCCAGCTAATGGACTGTATTTCCAAGCCTCCCTTCCAAGCCAGAGGTGGTCACATGATGAAGACCTGACCAATAGGATGTGACAGAAGCGATTTACATGTGTATACAGACAACTTCAAAGTCTCATCTGCTTTTTTTTTTAACAAACAGCTTGCTTTTTAAAAATTTAATTTTTGGTTGTCCTGGGCCTTCATTGCTGCGTACAGGCTTTCTCTAGTTACGGCGAGTGGAGGCTGCTCCAGTTTCGGTGTGTGGGATTCTCACTGCCGTGGCTTCTCTTGTTGCTGAGCACAGGCTCTAGGAGGGTGGGCTTCAACAGTTGTGGCCCAGGGGCTCAGCGGTTGTGGCCCACGGGGTCAGTGGCTCAGTGGTTGTGGCCCACGGGCTTGGTTACTCCACGGCATGTGGAATCTTCCCGGACCAGTGACTGAACCTGTGTCCCCTGCACTAGCAGGCAGATTCCCATCCATAGCACCACCAGGTAAGTCCTCATCTTTTTGTTTCTAATTGACTTTTTATTGAAATATAGTTGAGTTACAATGTTGTGCTAATTACTGCTGTACAGCAAAGTGACTCATTATACATATATGAACATTCTTCATATTTTTATGTTATGGTTTATCACAGGATATTGAATTTAATTCCCAGTGCTGTACAATTAGACTTCTGTCATTTACCCATTCTATATATACTAGTTTGCATCTGCTAGTCCCAAACTCCCAGTCCAGCCCTCTCCCACCCGTCTCTGCCTTGGCAACCACTGGCCTTTTCTCTACGTCCCTGATTCTATTTCTGGTTCATATATAGGTTCATCTGTGCCGTATTTTAGGTTGCACTGATAAGCAATGTCATATGGTATTTGTCTGTCTTCCTTACTTCACTTAGTATGAGCCTCTCTAGGTCCATCCATATTGCTGCAGGTGGCATTATTTCATTCTTTTTTATGGCTGAGTAGTATTCCATTGTATATTGTACAACGTCTTTATCCATTCATCTGTTGATGGACAGTTAGGCTGTTTTTATGTCTTGGCTATTGTGAATAGTGCTGCTATGAACATAGGAATGCATGTATCTTTTTGAATGATAGTTTTGTCTGGATGTATGCCCAGGACTAGGATTGCTGGATAATATGGTAGTTCTATTTTTAGTTTTCTAAATAGAATCTCTATACTATTTTCCATAGTGACTGCAGTCATTTACATTCTCACCAGCAGTTTAGGAGGGTTCCCTTTTCTCCATACTCTTTCCAGTATTTGTTATTCGTAGACTTTTTGATGATGGCCATTCTGAAGGTCTCATCTTTTTTTTCTTTTTTTTAATTTTAATTTTTACTTTATTTTACTTTACAATACTGTATTGGTTTTGCCATACATTGACATGAATCCACCACGGGTGGGTCTCATCTTTAGAGAAGGAGTTGGCTGCTTTCCATTTCCACTCCCCTCTTCCTACTGGGTGGGCAATGGTAACAACGGGAGCTGACATTTTGAATCCAGGGAGGGCAGCCCTGTGTTATGGCTGGCAAAACCCAGGGTTGTTGCATGAAAAAGAAAAACAAAGCAAAACAAACTTCTCTCTTATTTAAGGCATTGCATTACGGCACTGAACCCTTCATGATACACTATCCTTTAAGAATTTCCTTGATGATTCCACAGGTTGACTATCTTTGTTCTATACTCCAGTAGCATGCCTGTGTTTTCCTTCTTGTTAATACCCTGACCCATGCTAAGAAATTCATGAGGCCAGGAATCCTATCTGTCTTCATTATGGTCATGTCTTCCTTTCCCTCCATTATGATTGACACACTGTGTACGCTAGATGCTATTTGTTGGTTAAATAAAATGAATGATTGGGCAAACAAATGAATATATTAAAACAGCTTGGGTGTAATGGTAGAAAACTTTTTGCTATAAGCAATAATGACTTAAACAAATGGGGGCTTATTTTCGCACATAACCAGAAGTCAGGAGGTCAGTGATTCCATGCTAAACAGTGCGACAGTTTCAAAGTTCTTTAGGAATTTTTTTTTCCTTGACCTTTGCCTCTTGGCTGTTAGATGGCTCCAACAGCTCCAAGTAGCAGTTTCTTACATGACAGCATTCCCATTCCAGGAAGGGAGCAGGAAGGAAAAGAATTCCCCTTCCAGGCATTTCTCCTTTGTTAGAGAGGGAAATCTTTTTTCAGCACCCTCCCAGCAGATGTCCCTTATATCATGTGACCGGAACAAGGTCACATGACCACCCTTAGCTACGTGGGCAGTTGGGAGAGGAAATGTTTTTCTTTTTTAAGACCCAGCTGTGTTTTGGTACTGTGGGGCTCACTGAGGCTGGTAGGAAGAAGCCAGTTCTAAGAGCCCATGCCTTTCTTTAGCCAAATGGTCCTTCCATTCGGGAAGTCCCAGGAACCACAGGGTATCATGATGTGGTCACAAATAAGAGCTTCATGCACTGTGCTTAATGCTTGCTGGAGAATGTCACTTTCTGCCTCTTGAAATTCTTCCCAGGAGGCTGAGCTCTGCCAACAAGCTTACCTGTTCCAGTAAAATCCATTGACTATCATCTCTGTGGTCACAGCAGTAACTGTCCACCCACCACGTGCCCATGTGCCTGGGGACTGAACCAGTGAAATAACCTCTTTGTTCCTCCTCCTCCTTGTTTGTCAAATGGGGCTAGTTATCTCGTAGGATTGTTGTGAGGATTAAATTACTTAATACATGCAAAGTGTACCTGGTGCACAGGGCTAAATAAGAGTTTGCAGTTGTCATTTCATTATATCCCAGTCTCATACATGAGATTATATGCTCAGAAAGGTTAAAGAACTTGCCCAAGGTCATGCAGCTGGGGGAACCATCAGTCAAGCCTGGTCTGTCTGACTCCAGAGCCCATACCCTTTCTTCTCCGACCACAGGCCTTCTCTGAGATGACAAGTTTATCCTGAATGTCCCAAGGGTGGGGTGTCTGGCCACAAACACTTTAGGGCCCGGATGGAATGCTACCTCCTTCCAGAAGCCTGTCTGGAGACTTGCCCTCTACTCCTCACTGGCATGTGGCAGCCTTTCTGGAGAACGTGAGAACTGCCACTTGTCTCTTCCTTTGAGGCAGAGAAGGTCAGTTTTGTCCGCTGTTGTGATCATCAATATGGATACACTGTTAGTCCTCCAGTAGCACCTCGTCATGGTAAGGACACTGATGCCCGGGTAAGGTGCTCACTGCAGGTCGAACAGCCAGTACTGACAGAGCCGTGCCTGTAGCTCCCACCAGCAGACTCCCCATTCAGTAGTCCCTGCTCAAGGCTCCTTCCATGAGGTGAGCACTTTGCAAGGACAGCGGCTTATCTCAAGGAGACCTTATTCAAGTTGGGCCAAGCATGGGGCTCCCTGGGAGACTGTAGCCTGAGCAGTAAAAAAGATCATCTCTGATCGCTCACCTCCAGCCCCTGTTCCTACCTAGACCCAGGTCCTGGGTCCATCTCCTGCATGTATGTCAACTGACGCCTGAGTGCCTGTAATACAGATAGTGACACCAGAGGGCGACATCATTACTTTAATCCTTGTGAGCACAGGGGCTTCAAGCAGCCTCTCAGACTCAGATGATGAGGAAGATGATGATGATAACCACGGCCAGGGTTAAGATTTTTTAAGCCGAACCTCTTTGTAATAAGCATGCATCACCTCTGATCAGGAGATCTTCCTGCGTGCACCCCCTTTCTCCTGCTGTGTTCTGCATCTCAGAAAACGGACCACGTGCCCCCAGTCACCCAAGCCTGAAACCTGGGCATCAGAGACAGCAGCTTCTACACTTGCTCCCCACCCAGTATCACTCACTCCTGTCCACTCTACATCCTAAATCTTAACCCATCCACTTCTCTCCATTCCCACTGTTTGTTCTCTGCCTCCAATTCCTAGTTCCACCTACAGAGAACCACAGGCTCTGGCCTCAAGCTTGGTGTTGGCCCATGGTTCCCAAACTTTGCTGCTCATTAGAACCACCTGGGGAGCTTTGAAAATGCTTGCTGCCACATCACAGCTCAGATGAGTTAAGGCAGGAGGCAGAGGGCATGGGTGCCTCCCTGGTAGCTCAGCTGGTAAAGAATCTGCCTACAATGCAGGAGACCCCAGTTCAATTCCTGGGTCGGGAAGATCCCCTGGAGAAGGGCTGGGCTACCCACTCCAGTATTCCTGGGTTTCCCTCGTGGTTCAGACAGTAAAGAATCTGCCCGCAATGTGGAAGATCTGGGTTCGATTCCTGGGTTGGGAAGATCCCCTGGAGGAGGGCATGGCAACCCAGAATAAATGCTTCAGTATTCTTGCCTGGAGAATCCCCATGGACAGAGGAGCCTGGTGGGCTACAGTCCATGGGGTCTCAAAGGGTCGGACATGACTGAGAGACAGCATGGCACAGAGGGCATGGGGGTGGGAGCCAGGCATCAGTACTTTTTAGAGATCCCTAGGTGGTTCCAGTTTGCAGTCAAGTTTGGGAACCACTCTCCCCTTGTTCTGAGACCCTCTTACACATCCTTTCACTGGGGCAATGTCCACTTAATCTGGCAGGCTTCTTTTTAACATTGCTGCTCCTGGAAGCCTCCCTGAACACACAGATCTAAGCAACTGCTCCTTCCCAGTGTTGACACTTACCACATTGTGTTGTTATTGCTTTTTCAAATGTCTGTCTTTCCCCCACCTTCCCCCACTGACCACCACCTCCTTCCCCACTGAGTGGATACGTGCATGCAACTAATCTTCACAACAAGAGGCAAGTTTTATTAACCTTATGATTTTGAACGTTGCCCAGATTTTAATTTTTGCCATTTATCTGTTTACAGTGTTTGAAGCATGAAGAAAAGCATTTTCTCTTTAAATGTGGATATAGATACAAAGGGGGCTTCCTAGGTGGCACAGTGGTAAAGAATCCACCTGCCAGTGCAGGAGAGGTAAGAGACACAGGTTTGATCCCTGGGTCGGGAAGATATCCTGGAGGACGAAATGGCACATAGATGTAAAGATGTCTGTTCTTTGAACTCTTCAAGCCAGTTTTTATCTGTTTTCTATTTGAAATTCCCAAGTGGTGGCTAATAATTACCCAGGGAACTCGAGACTGGGGAAAACACCCTGTATTTAAAACTGATTTATTATTTCCTGTCGATTATCTGTTGACATTGCTTCTCTGGTGTCCAGATTCAAGAGCTAAAAATGAAAACTCTAATGTTTGTTTGATGTTTGTTTCTCTTTTAAGGAAGCTGCTCTCTCTGCTGTAAGACTGTAGTTTTTTCTCTTTTTCTGTAGAGTTCAGTTATAAATTGACAAATTTATATCAGGTGTATAAGGGTATTGGTTTTAAATATGATACTCAGTGAGCCCTTTCAGTTTGAAAACAAGTTTTTCCTCACAGGGAATTTTTCTTCTATAATTTCTTAATTTCTTCTCATATTATGTAAGAATGTAGCAGAACAATTGAGTAAAGAATGACTTGAATAAATAGGTGCTTATTTTCCTGACCTCACAGGGCTCTGGGTAGGCAGCTGCTGACTTGGGTTCTGTTGTTCGACAGCATCAGGGTTTCAACTGGTATCTCCTCACTTCTCTTGGCCTCTTTCTTATGGTTACAGGATGGCTGCTGCAGCTCCAGGCATCATGTCTGCATTCAACATAGGAAGAAAGGAGAAAAAAATGTGACACTAATTGTCACGCGAGTGTATGTTCCTCGGTTCTTGGTCTCGTCACAACGAAGATTTGGAGTGACGGACATTTAAAGTCCCCTCGGTGAGTCACAGCTCTCAGGTCTTGGATAGACCGTGTTATAGCTCTTAGACAAATCAGTGTTACAGCTCCTTTTTATTTAGAGGATAGCAGGAAAATCCATCTTTGAGGCGTGAGGGCACGTCGATGTAAAGACACGAGGAGAAGAGCGCCCCAGCACGCAGGAGAGAGAGGGAGCTGGCTCTGGCTCCTCTATTTGTATGTTTCTCTCTCCCTGGGTCTGTCCTATGTACGTTGGGCCAGCCAGGAGTGTTGTTTGTTTTACCTGAGGTCCTCACTCCGGTTCTCGGACCTTCTTTTGTTTCATTTTCGCGGGTTTTTCCCTTCCTTGTCTTTTAGCCACCACCATTTTGGACTCCTTGTCCCTATTCTACTTACCTAACATCCCCCCCCTCAAGAGATGGGAGGCCCAATTCTTTGGGAATAGGGGCGTCGAGGTCTCTCTGGCTACTTCCTGCTGAACTCGGGCAGCGAGGGGTGTTGGGCCTCCCCCTCTTGCTAGTCTCAAGCCTCAGAGTCCTGATAGCGGTGTCCATCTAAGGGTGTGTGATATTTCCCGTGGTCGGCTGTAGTTTTATATCTTTGTGGAACTGGCACTGTATGTTGTAGCTGGTTGACCTGGGCAGAGACGAAACAGGTTAGACAATTGGCAGTACATGGAACAATCATAAGCGTCATCAATGTAGCATAACAAGGACTAGTAGGGGCATCAGTCATTTTTAAATTCACATCGCCAGGATGGCTCAAGTCCCTCCTTGTTCAGGGATCAGAAGATCTATCTCCTGTCTGTTTTGGAGTACAATCTCTGTCAAGCTGTGTTGGCTCTTTAGAGCTATCTTGAGAAATCTTATCTCCAGAAACCAGATTTGGGGGGTGTTCATTAGAACGGCACTCATTGGTAGTCCTGAATAGGTATCTGAGATCTCCCAGGGGCTCACAGGTGTATTGAGTGTCCTCTTCTGTCATCTTCCATGGCTTGACTCGTGAGTAGTGAATTCAGGAGTCGTGTCCTGGTACCTTGACTGCTGCGGGTAGAAAGTATTACAGGGTAGGGGCCCTTCCATGTGAGCTGGAGTTGAGCTTTTGGGGACCCATCTTTCCAGACTTTAATTAGGACTTGAGTCCCTGGAGCATATAGTGTTGACTCCTTAGAATCTTTTGGGTCCTGGTTCATACCCCACAAGCGTATATCCTATTGGAATTGCCCAGTGGCCATGGTATAAGACTGGAGGGTCTGAGCCTCCGGATCTAGGAAGAGGTCATTGACATAAACGAGAGGTCTCCCATATAGCATCTCATAAGGACGAAGACCAGCCTGTTCCTTAGGGGCAATATGGGTGCAGAGGAGGGCTATCGGTAAAGCCTCCTTCCACCCCAGGGAGGTCTCCTGGGTTATCTTTTTTATTGCTGATTTCAAGAATTGATTGGCTCTCTCTATTTTTCTTGAAGATTGAGGCCTCCAGGCACAATGGAGATAATAAGTAACACCCAATGAGACCCCTTGGGTGACCTTAGAAGTAAATGATGTCCCGTTGTCACTTTGTAATGACCTGGGCAGACCAAATCTTGGAATGATTTCATGGAGCAGTTTTTTTACCACCTCCTCAGCTTTCTCAGTCTGGGTGGGAAAGCCTTCAATCCATCCTGTGAATGTATCTATCATGACTAATAGGTATTTATACCCTTGAGAAACTGGCATCTGGGTGAAGTCCATCTGCCAGTCCTCTCCTGGGTAGGCCCCACGTCGTTGGATAGGCTGGGCCAGCTGGGGTTTTTGAGCTCCTTGGGGGTTGTTTAATTGGCAAGTGGGACAAGAGGACACCACCTGTCTTATAGTTGTTTGGAAGCCTGTTCCTCTGAAGGACCTTTCTAATAATCTTTGGAGGGCCTTTTCTCCTAAATGAGTAGTGGCATGTAAGGAGTTAACCAACCTCCATTGGAGGTTCCCAGGCAGAAAAAGGAGTCCCTCCTTTTGGAACCACCCCATATGATCTTCTTGAAAGCCCTTGCTCTTAGCTTTAAGAGTCTCACCTTCAGTATATGAAGGAGTTTCTGGCAAATTAGTCTGTGGAACTAAGGTGGCAGCCCCTGTTAGGTCATGCTTCTGTAATGCTGCTCTCCTAGCTGCCTGATCAGCTGCTTGGTTCCCTTGTGCCACTTCTGTGCTCCCTTTTTGGTGTCCTTTACCGTGGGAGACTGAAACCTCAGTGGGCAGATGGACTGCCTCCAAGAGTCGAAGAATTTGATCACCATATTTCATTGGGGACCCTTGGGTGGTCAAGTGGCCCCTTTCTTTCTGAATAGCCGCATGTGCATGTAGCACCAGAAAGGCAGACTTGAAATCAGTGTAAATGGCTTTTTTTTTTTTTTTCTTTTCCCAGCTCTAAAGCTCGAGTCAGGGCTATGAGCTCAGCTAATTGAGCTGAAGTACCTGGTGGAAGAGGTTTAGCCTCTATCGTCTCAAAATTGGAGACTACTGCATACGGCTCTTCTTTTTCCATCCAAGACAAAGCTGCTTCCATCAGTGTACCAGATTTCCTCAGGGTTGGTCAGAGGATCTTCTGACAATCCTTCTTGGGGTTTTGTCCAGTGGTCCAAGGTTTCTAGACAGGAGTGAAAGGGGAGAGAGCCCTCGGGGGTAGGCAGGAGGGTGGCATTACTTGATATCTAAGGATTCTTTGATTAGACATCCATAAATGGCCTCTCCCATTTAAGAGTTGTTTTACTTGGTGGCTGGTAAAAATAGTTAGTTTGCCCCCAAAGGAGTGTTTAAAAGCATCTTCTAGCATGATTGCAATAGCTGCGAGATTTCGAAGGCAACCTCGGGTAGTTGGATTGAGCTTTTTGGATAAGTAAGCTACAGGCTGGGGCTCAGATCCCAACCTTTGAGTTAACACTCCCAAGGCTATTCCCTCTCTTTCATGGACATAAAGTTGGAATGCTTTTTCTGGGTCTGGCAACCTCAAAGCAGGTGCCTGAGTTAAGGCCTGTTTTAGTGTAGCCTCTGCCTTCTTTTGAGGAGTTCCCCACATCAGTGGGATTGAATCATCTCGTCCCTTTAAGCTTTCATATAAGGGCTGGGCAATTAGACCATAGTTGGGTATCCAGATTCTACAATATCCAGTTAGCCCCAGGAAAGCTTGCAATTGTTTTCGAGTCATGGGGGAGGGCAACTGGAGGATTCCTTGTACCCGATCAGAGGACAGCCTCCTGGACCCGTGTGTAATCTGAACTCCCAGGTAAGTGACCTTTGTCTCGACCATCTGTGCCTTAGCACGGGAGACCTTATATCCTCTTTCTGCTAAGCAGTTTAGAACCTGAACTGCATGTTGTTGGGCACTTTTCTCATCTGGAGAGCATATTAGTAGGTCATCTACGTATTGTAATATTTTCCCATTAGGTCCTAGGTCCAGATCTAGGAGATCCCGGCTAAGGGCCTGTCCAAACAGGTGGGGGCTATCTCTGAACCCCTGAGGTAATACTGTCCAAGTCATCTGTTGGCGTTTTTCTCCTGGGGTCTCCCACTCAGAGGCAAAAAGATATTGGGATTCTTTAGCCAGTGGTATGCAAAAAAATGCATCTTTGAGATCCAAGACTGTAAACCACGTGGCACTGGGTGGGATTTCTCCCAATATTACATAGGGATTGGGTATTGTGGGATGGAGGGGGACTACAGCTTCATTTATGATCCGGAGATCTTGAACCATTTGCCAGGTTCCGTCTTTTTTCTTTACTGAGAGGATTGGGGTGTTACATGGTGTACTGGTGGGGACCAATAGCCCACAAGCAAGGATTTTATTTATTAAAGGCTGTAGTCCCTCTTGAGCCTCTTTTGAGAGGGTATTGTTTGCGGTTAGGAAACCGAGTGGGATCTCGGAGGACAATGATGACTGGTTCAGCTTGGTGGGCTTGTCCAGGAATCCACTGGTCCCACACTTGGGGGTTAATTTTGTCTTCCCATAGTTTTTGGTCCCTCTCTATTGAAGGTGCAGTGGGTTTTTCAGTAGTAACCAGGAGCCGCAGGGCTCTAGGGGCTGAAAAACTTCCCATCACAAGGGTGGTCCCCAGTTTCGTGAGTATATCTCTTCCAATAAGGGAGTAGGACACTCAGGGACCACTAGAAACTGGTGGGAAAATATTTGTCCATCTCAGCAACAAAGAAGTGCTTGAGTGAATCTTTTAGTAGTTGCTTTTCCTGTAGCACCCAAAATGGTACAGGTTTGGGAGGAGAAGGGTCCGGAGTAGGAGATCAAGACAGAGTAGGTAGCCCCTGTGTCAACCAAGAAATTTTCAGACCTACCTGCCACATCCAGTTGCACCCTTGGCTCCAGCCCCGTGATGGTTATCTGTGACAGGCGGGCTGGCTGGAGCGGGCCGCTTCACTCCTCTTGAACCATCATGAGGGTAGGCTTGGCGCTTGACCTTGAGGCTCTTGGGTCCCGAGGGCAGAGTGCCGCCCAGTGTCCCAGTTGATGGCATTTGTGGCAAGCTGTTTTAGGAGACTTGTCACGGTTTGGACACTCTTTGACCCAATGCCCCGCCTGTCTACAGATCAGGCATTTGTCTTGTGCCTGTCCTTCAAGGACTCGAGATTTGCCATAGGGCTTCCCTGGAGGGCAGCCAGCATCTGGGCATGCCTTGTCTCTTTCTTTCTCTCCTTCTCCTGGGCCTTGGCCTCCTTCTCCTGTTCTGTTATAAAAGGTATTGGTGGCTGTCTGGACCATCTCATCTAAAGAAGCAGCGGAGTCCTGCTGTTGTAGCTGTTGTAACTTAATTCTGATATCTGATGCACATTGGGACAGGAATTTGTCCTTTAAAATCACCTGTCCCAAAAAAATAAAATAAAATAAAATCACCTGTCCCTCGTAAGAGTCCAGATTGGTAAACTTTTGCAGGGCCTCTTTCAGCCTCTCCAGAAAGGCAATGGGGTTCTCATTGGGCTCCTGAGTTATTGCTGAGACCCGGGCATAGCTAATTACTTTTTGTTGGGCTGCTTTCAGTCCTGCCTTCACACAGATTAGAAAATGATCTCTTTCCCAGATGTGCTCAGGGTCATTATAATTCCAATTAGGATCGGAGGAGGGGACTGCAGTTTCCCCTACTGGGTGTCTATCACTGGACATGTGAAGCCCTGTTGCATACCTCCGGGCCTCCTTTAAGACCTTAGTATGTTCAGGGTCAGATAAAGTTTGACTAAATATGACCATAATGTCTTTCCACATCAAGTCAAAGTCCAAGGTAATATGTTGGAATGTATCTATGTATTTGCCTGGGTCATCTGTATAGCTTCCCAGATCTTGTTTGATCTGTCTTAGTTTTAAGAGGGAGAAGGGCTTATGGAACCGGGTTGGTCCGAATTCTCCTCCAGTTTCAACTAAAGGACATACTCGAGCTGGCTTTTATAGAGGGAGTGCTCCCGGATATGAGGGCACGTTAGGATACTAGGAAGGAGCACCAGGCAACTCGGGAGCTGTGGGTGGTGAGCCTTCACGAGGGGGTTCCTTCTCTTGGTTGCCTGTGCCTAACACCATGTGCCTAGTGGGCTCACTTTTAGGGCGTACAACAATCCCATATTTAAGACAGAGTTCCTTCATATCCCTTAGTCGGAAGAAAATTTGGACATAGAGGATCTCTTTCAATTTTTATGGGTGGACTTCCTTAGGGGTGAGTCTTTTTGAAGGTTATCTTACCCAGAACTGTTGCAACCTGAGAGCCAGGCGTCCCCGGGTCAGGGTGCAGATCTCCAGGCAGGCTGAGGCGTGACAGCCTCCTAGAGATCGAATCCCCGGGCAGGCCGAGGCGTGACGGCCTCCTGGGACCCCTGGGACTAGCGGATCCCCGAGCAGGTTGAGGCATGACAACCTTTCGAGGACCAGATCCCTAGGCAGGTCAAAGCGTGATGACCTCCTGGGACCCCCGGACTGGAGTTTGGGAGTCCCCAAGGTCTCCAGTGTGACCAGTACTGGGTAGGATTAGGGGGTTGGATATTATAGAGTATTTCCCTCCCAAGACCAGTTATTTTCTGGTTGTCTCTCCAGAAGATTGTAGAGGAAACCTTGTGGGTCTGGATGGCACTCAGAAAAAGAGCATGAAACAGGAGGAAAGGGGGCAGAGCACAACCTTTGAAAGAATGACATAGCACAAGGGTATAATGTAAACCAGTTAAAATCAATTGGGTCTAAAATGACAAGTCAAATTCAAGTAAACCTTAATCTCCAATCTATAAGCCAACAGACACACCCAGAGGTGGCAGGACAGCTCCAAGGCACTGTGAAAGAGATGGAGGAGTGGGTGGTTCCCCAATGGCTGGGATGATCCTCACACTCGTTAGCATATGAATTTGCCCCTCTAGCAAAACCGAGTCAGGCCGCATTCAATGGCCAGTACCCCGTAGAATGCAGCACTTTTTTCTGAATCTTAACAAATCTACCTCTTATCTATTGCTTTGACTCTCAATGAATTTTTGTAATGAGACCTCAGAGCCTGAACTTTATTAGTTTTGGCCGGGCTTGAGTCCCGGGAGAGAGCTGAAGGACAGGAGGAAAAAGCAGTGGGAAAAACGTGCCAAGGAATCCCATTCATAGCCCGCCGGAAAATTTGCTAAATATCTGACGGGTGCTCACCGTTTCTTTGGTCTGATTCTTGGCACAGAGAAGAGAAAGGACAGAAGAACCCCCACCGGCTTGTGTAACAGCTACTGGGGCTCAGCAGATAGTGCCTTTGGGACATGCTGAGGAGTAGCCCCTCCAGAGTCCCTCAATTGTGCCCCCTGCCGCCCGCCTGTTCGTGGGAGGTTCGAGGAAACAAGAAATGAGAGGTTGTAAAGGAATTAAGATTTCGTTAGGCATGTCCCTCAAGCCAGAACAGCGAGGACCTCTTACCTTAACTGGAGGTCTTCTGGGATCTGAGACTGGGCCGCGTGGGCTTTCCGCCGTCCCGGTTTCCAGCACGATGGGCCTTCCCCTGCGCTGGATTTCCTTCGCGTTCCGCCTCTACCGCGGGAGCTTCGCTGAGCTGGGCTCCGGCTGTGCTTGGCCTCTTCCACGCGGAGATTGTTTCAGCCAGGTTATCTCCGAGTCACGGCCCCATAGGCGTCACGCGAGTGTATGTTCCTCGGTTCTTGGTCTCGTCACAACAAAGATTTGGAGTGACGGACATTAAAGCCCCCTCGGCGAGTCACAGCTCTCAGGTCTTGGATAGACCGTGTTATAGCTCTTAGCCAAATCAGTGTTACAGCTCAGTGTTACAGCTCTATTTTATTTAGAAGATAGTAGGAAAATCCATCTTCGAGGCATGAGGGCACGTCGATCTAAAGACACGAGGAGAAGAGCGCCCCAGAGCGTGGGGGAGAGAGAGAGAGAGGGAGCTGGCTTTGGCTCTTCTATTTGTATGTTTCTCTCTCCCTGGGCCTGTCCTATGTACGTTGGGCCAGCCAGGAGTGTTGTTTGTTTTACCTGAGGTCCTCACTCCGGACCTCGGACCTTCTTTTGTTTCATTTTCATGGGCTTTTCCCTTCCTTGTCTATGGCCACCGCCATTTTGGACTTTTTCCCTGTTCTACCTACCTAACACTAATTATATCAGAAAAGACAAAGAATCTTTCTGGATGTCTACGAACCAGAACAGTATCAAGCAAGGGAAGCTGGTAATAAGTATACTTCACATGTCCAGCCTCCACAGTGAAGGAGGAGGTTGGGAACAGGGTTGAGTTCGTCAGCAGCAGCGTCTACCACATTCATCCTGGACCTGGCCTCCACATCTCTTCATCTTTTTCTTCTAATCCACCTCTTTGTGTTTTTCCTCTGAATTCTGAGATACTTCTCTCTCTGCCTTTCAGACCATTGACTCAATGTGCAGCACGAGCTGTCTCTATTGGATTGTTATATTTGAAAGTCATACTTTTTAGTTTGCAGGAATCTTTTTGTGTGTGCTCCAACTACATCTTTCCGTGACCCTTTTTTCTCTCTTTGAAGTCCTCTTCTGTCTGTCTTGCTAGTTCTAATTTACACGTTCACCTAGGGCTTCCTCCCGTTGTTACTGAGTCCTTTTAAGCAAGTGTGATTTTTCTTTACTTGCTCATATTTTTTTTCCCTTGGTCCCCCTAGGGGTCAGGCTGTTGACATGTCCAGAGCAGGGCCGAGCCAATAAGTGGTGGAAGACACAGCCCTTTCTGCTCTCCTGGGCCTTTGGCAAAGCAAGGGTCTGGCAAACAGTCATTCCTTCACCACTGTCCACCCGAGGCATCCTCAGATGTTCACTGGCCACCTGGGATCCACCGGTCCCCCAGCGCAGTTCCCCTCTGGTCCATGGTGGTCAGCTGGGTGGGGCAGGCCCCCCAGGACCACACACGGCTGGAAGGCAGAAGCAGCCCGCTCTCTGAGAAGAGTTAGGGTTCTACTGTGGCGGGGGGTGGGTCACCTCTGGGAACCAGGAGTTCCTTTCTACCTCGTGCCAAAAGGAGCTGTGCCTTTTTTCCCACCACTGGTCCTTGAGCTGTGACTCCAGAGGGTGGGGCCCCAGACCTTCTCTTGTCCTTGGAGATGTAGGGGCTCCCTGTGGCCTTAGATGCTCTTTCCTGGCTTCCTGGTTATTTCACCCAGAGAGTGAGTGGCAGGCAGGGGGAGGGGATATGCACTCGGTGCTCAGTCAAGGCAATCTCAGGATTCACTTGAGCCAAGTTTGTATGGGTTATGCTTTTGCTTAATACCTGGGTAGTCTCTGTATAAACAAATGTTATAATAAATCTAGGTGTAACTTACCTGTTTGCTGAAACAGGCCTGGTAGGGCTTCTCTGGAGGCATTTGGTCAGCAGTTTGAATTAGTGATTTCAAACAGTGGGTGATGACTAGTGTTTAAAGGGAGACCATAGAAAATACAGGCATGCATCCTGCGGCAAAGGTGACTTTGTTTCGTGCAGATTTTCTGAGTTGCGTGTTTTGTACACTGGACTGTAATGTAAAATACAGTTCTGCATCATGTTATAAACAGCTGTTTAAGCTGGGGAATTCCCTGGCAGTCCAGTGGTTAGGGCTCGGTGCTTTCACTGCCACAGTTGGAGTTCAATCCCTGGTTGGGGAACTAAGATCCCACAAGCCACCGGGTGTAGCAAAAAAAAACAAAACAAAACTATAAGCGGTGTTGAATTGGAGGATGTTCTAGGGGCAGTTGTTTTGGCTTCACATGAAAATAAAAATAGAAAAGGATTAGATCCTTTACCAGAAGAATTCCATGACTCCCTCCACCCCAGCTGATTTTAAACACAGGTTCCTAAGACATCCTGAACTAACTAGTATTTAGCAGCCTAAATTTTCAGTGTTCTTTCCCCAGCCCCCACTTGACCCTCCAGAGGTCAGACTAGCCTGCTTTCTCTGCAGTTCTTGTGAAGGTTTGGGGTCATTTGCTGGGGGCAGAGAGGGAGCCCGCTTTGTTCCAGTGTTTGGGGGGACGATTGAGGAGGCTCAGCAGGAAGCAGAAACCAGCCCTAGCCTGCGTGTAGACTGTAGGGCTGCGTGCCTTTGGGCACACACTCCTCATGAATAAAGCAAGAATTATCTTCCTTGTCTAGTTTTGCACCCAAGGCTATTCTGATGACCCATGGAAAAGGAAAAAAATCCCTCAGTCAATACATGTTTGTAACAGAAAATGGAGTTTTGCTAATGCAAAGCCTTTTATTTTCTCTGAGCCGGACAGAGAGGGACTTGGGAATGTAAGACAGAGAGTAGCAGCCGTGGCTGATGCAAATTGCTCAGCAAACAGGAAAGAGGAAGTTGAAACGGCCTACAGGGAAATGTAGGCCTTAGGAGTCTGCAAGTCTGGGAGAAGGGAACTGGCTCCTCCCAGGACAAGTTTTACATTAAATGTCTGTGGGACTAGGTTTCTGGTGGAAGCCCCAGGGGAGGGCGGAACCTGCAGTCTGAACGAAGCTGCAGGCAGAGGTGGCTCGTGTGGCCGTGTCCATGTTTAATGAGCAGCTATGTGTGTCCAACACCCCACCAGGCCCTCAGATACCAATTGGTGAGATGGTCCTTGCTTCATGGTGCCAACAACCATGGGGAAGGAGGGTGATAGCCAAGTAAATCTAGGAGTGGTGAGGGCTCTAATATGTGAGTGAAAGCACTGTGTCAGCTCTAAACTGGGTTGTCTGCCCTTAGGCCTACCCTTGCTGGGGGTCCTCTAGCAGCCAGCACAGGGCAGGATGCTGTGGCTTGTAAACCTTCCTGACATAGATCAGCAAGTCCATGAACGTTTTCTGAGTGTAAAAGCCTTACATCCCTTCCTCAGTAGCTACAGGATCAGGTTCAGACCCCAGTTCTGTGTTCCCCAAGGCCCAATCTTGGTACCTTCTGACTGCACTGGGGGCCCAGCCACCTCCTCTGAGGCTCCCCTCCCCCAGCAGCACCCAGTCTTCCAGAAGTAGCTGCCCTGCTCTTCCGCATGACAGGTGGAACCACTGCTGCAGCCCTGATGCCCGGGTGCCCGCCACTCCCAGTGAGTCACACAGCCCTGGCCCAGCACCAGTGTACCCAGGCTGCTTTCCCAGAATTCCCGGCCGGGCCCCAGTGAGGTCAACCCCTGCAGGTGGCCAGCTCCGAGACCCTTCCTCTGTTTGAGAGGCCAGCCTGGAGTCTTCTCCAGAAGGGCCTCTCCCCTATGGGAAGAAGAGGTGGGAATGGCATTTCCCCCGTCTGTCAGCCCTTGGCATTGCCTACTTAAAGGAATCTATTAGTTAATTTTAAAATGTACAAAGGGGAAAAGGGGGCTTCCTTGGTGGTTCAGTGATCAAGACTCTCTGCTCCCATTGCAGGAGGCATGGGTTGGATCCTGGTATCCCACATGCTTCACACCGCAGCCAAAGAAAAAATATACAGGAGATAAAATCATAAAATTTGTAAAACTACAAATGACTAATCAACATGTAAAACTACACTTGGCTTCACTAATCATAGAGGATATGCATATTTAAAAACTGTTTTCTTTTCAAAAAACATTTTTCTTTTATTGTGCAATATAACACATATAGAAAAGGGCATTAGGTGTAAATAGACAACTGTGAGCAGGATGCTGGCTTCTTTTAGCTTGAGTTCCTCTGTTCATTTATGAGAGGGGTGGACTGAAAGATCTCTGAAGATCCTCCCAGCTTGGCCACTCCCTGAATCACGACTGTCAGACTTGATTTACTGCTAATTTCCTCTCTGGTCTGTGGGGATGGGGTTGATGTCCTAACCACCCTCTTTTCTCATTTGTAATCAGGCACACAAACACGGAGTCAGCCTGCCTCCCAGTGCTGGCAGGTGGCTCCAAAAAGTTTGAAGGAGAAAACCAGCCAGAGGATAAATGCCCTGGGAGGGTCAATGCCAAGCACAGGGTCAGCACCCAGGCTGTGAGGGAAGGGAAAGTCTGTGAGGTCAGTCCTACCACCCACAATGTCTACTGGTCCCCATTGGACTGGGCCAACTGTGGGCAGATCTGACTCAGTTCTTTAGGACCAGCTTTGTTTTAAGTACAATGCTCGATAATTTCATTTGGTTACCTTGTAGGGTCCCATTTCACAGATGGCATTGGTGTCCGAGGAGGGTAACTCGGGTTCCCAGAGCCTCATTCAGAGTTGATTGGCGTGTGGTAGGGCTGGCATGTAACCCTGCCCCTACCCCAACCCCCCCCAATCCTGAATCACAGTGTTTTTCTCACAGCTGTGCTGCTTCAGGGAGCTTGACTCATCCTCAGCATGTCTCCTTGGTCCCTGTCCCAAGGGATCCCTTAGAATGAACTTTTCCCTTTCCTCTCATGACAGCCTCCAGAACCTGAAGACACTGGTCCTGTCCCCTGAGTGTTTTCTTCCTCTTTCTCTGACTTTGGGGGGCACAGTCTGAAGCTGTCTTGCACTGGCTACACCTCTCTGAACATCTGTGAGATGATGGAAAGGATGGAAAGAAATAGGATGACCAGTTGTCCTGCTTTTGCACTGGTCCTTCCTAGTTTTAGCACCCAAGCCCCTCCAGTCCCAGGTGGACTGTTATTTCTCAGGACTGTCCCAGTTTTAAATGTCCCACAAACCACTAACAGACACTAGTGTTTGAGATGTTAAAGCTGGTGTCTGGGGGAAGATAGAGGTGTGCAGTCAAATATAGTTGAGAAAAGCTGCATCTCCCTCTTTCTTATCGGAGAGAAACAATATCTGTTCTCATGGTAAAGGCTTTGAAACAGTCCTTCAGCATTTCCCAGACTTATTTGATAGATCCTTTTTAACAAAACACTTATCTCACAGAACTACTATGTTGCAGTAATGCACAATAATGCTACGGAAAGTTGCAACTCTAACCAGTATTGAACTCAGTATCTGAGCTATGGTGTATTATTCCAGTTGCTTTTTAAGCCACATAGTTAACTCATTTTACTCTAGCACAGCTGGGCCACATCTGCATTCGGTAGAAAGCACATCATTTGCTGGCTCATAGAGCATTTGGACTTCCCACTGGAGAAAAATCAGTTTACTTCTTTGAACCTCAGTTTCCTTCATCTTTCAACTGTAAAGTGGGATTCATCAAATCAAATTCTATGGGTGGTGAGAAATTAAGAGGTAGTTATGTGAAAGCCCTGATGCTTAATGTGGAAGCATCAGGGCCTGATGCTTAATAAATAACTGGTCGGGAATAAACAGAGATCCTTGAGAGTTAAGATGGCATGGGAAGGAAAAGTGGCCTAAATTCTGAGCCATGAGATGGCCCCCAAAAGAGTCACGGAAAACCTGAAGGACAGTAAAAGTCCCTCCTCCAGAAGAAATAAATTGACTCAAACATGCAGTACTTTAGGGGAAAAACTGGAGGAATGATTTAAATTGATCTGATGACTCTCAAACTTATATCATCTAACTTAAACTTCACTTCTGAGTTCCCTGGACAATTCTACCTGGGTTTTAAGAAGGTATCTCAAAAAATTAAATGGCCAAAGTAATCGATTTTTGACCCACATTCCCCCACCTCCCCCCCACCCCCTGGCAGCAGCATTCTTCGTAACATCCCTCACGTTTGTAAATGGGAGCAAACTTTACCTGGTTGCTCAAAGCAAAAACACTTCGGAGTATCTTGATTTCTCCCTTCCTCACATTCCACACCCAATCTGTCAGTAAACCCTGGTGGCTCTGTCTCCAGGATACATCCCCAGTGCAGCTACCTGTCACCATTCCCAGTGTGTACCACTAGTCCACAGCCCTTCACACTGACCCTGTGCAAAGGCTCCCTAACCAGCTTTCCTCACCCCCAGCCCTGGCCCCCTCCCATCTGTCCTCCATGCTGAAACTGTCTTCTTTTTTTTTGGTTGTGTGGCATGTGGGATCCTAGTTCCCTGACCAAGGATCAAACCTGTGCCCCTGCAATGGAAACTCGGAGTTTTAACCACCAGACTACCAGAAAAGTCCCAGCTGCAACCTTCTAAAGTTTAAATCAGATTCAGGATCACGTCCCTGCTAAACACAGTACCCATGGCCCTCACTAAACCTGGAAATAAATCTGAACTGTTTACAAAAGTTGTGAGGTTTCTTCCCACGCCTCTGATCTCTCCCCATTCTATTATATTCTCCTGAGGTCCTTGCACAAGCCACATGGACCTTCTCAAAGCTGCAGCTTCTCTCATGGCCTTTGTACCTGTTGCTTCTCCCGCTCAGAAGGTCTTCTCCTGCATCTTCAGCACTTGTCAGTACCTGAAATTATCTTTGTCTTGTATTAGTGGTCATACATGTTGCATATCCCCACCCCACCCCCCACCCCTCCAATGCCTCAATAGAAGAGAATAGGCGCTCTTGTCTATCTTGTTTATAGCTGTATCCCCAAAGCCCTGGGCAGGGCTTGAGTCACAGGAGAAGCTCAGCGTTTATTTGCTGACTGATTTGTCTGTGAGGACTATAGCTAAGATTGTTAGAACTAGAAAAGAAACAGTCCAAACTGATGGTTTCACAGAGGGGGAAACAGAGGAATGGATGCCAACTTATGCCAGCCAGGTTGGTTGTGCATAATCGGTAGGTTTCTTTTTCATAGGCGTAGTGGCCACTAAAGGTGAGATTAGTTATTTCCCCCTACAATCTCCCTGCCAGGTTATCATGAATTAGGTATCAGAACAAATTCTGCTACCCATGTAAGCATACAGCAAGCATTTACTAGCAAGGAGCCACAAGACCAGTTCATACAATGTGTTATTTGAAGTCAGTGAAGCCCCAGTTCCCTGTATCACCTTGCATGAAGAGTCCAATCAAGACAGATACAACAGGGACTTCTCTGGTGGTCCAGTGGCTAAACTCCATGCTCCCAATGCAGGGGGCCTGGGTTCGATCCCTGGTCAGGGAACTAGATCCCACACGCTGCAACTAGGCACTCGTACCACAAGTAAGAGAAGTCTGAGTACTGCGACAAACAGCCGGCATGCCGCAATGAAGACCCAGTACAGCCTAAATAAACAAAATTTAAAATGTAAAAAAAGACTCAATCTCTTAAAAAAAAAAAATACAATATCCTAGAGGCAGAATTCAGTTAGCTAGATGGTCACATTAGGCAACCAGAATCCCTCAGGATTTGGGATGCCTCAAGAGTTTAGCCCAGTGCATCACCCTTAAGTAAGATTTTTTTACTCTGAAGAAAGAATCAGTAGTGCCCTCAGTCATTTTAGCCAACCCATACATCTTGAATGCGACAGGCACACCTTGTTTTCTTGCACTTCACTTTATGGCATTTGGAAGATACCGTGTTTTTTACAAATTGGTTGGTGGGAGCCCTGTGTCAAGTCCAGCAGCATCTGCTCACTACATGTTTCTGTCACATTTTGGTAATTGTCACAGTAGTTCAAATTTTTTCCTTATTTGTTATGGTGATCAGTGATCTTTAATGTTACTATTGCAAAAAGATTACAACTTGATGAAGGTTCAGGTGATGATTAGCATTCTTTAGCAATAAACTATTTTTATTTTTATTTTTTTTTAATAAACTATTTTTAAATTAGGCATCGACATTGTGTTTTTAGACATAATGCTACTGCACTCTTAATAGACAATGGTATAAACCTATCTTTTATATGCACTGAGAAACAGAAATTCATGTCACTCACTTTATTGCAATATTGGAACCCTCAACATGAAATATCTCTGAGGTAAGCTGGCAGTAAGTTCATCAAAGAATAGCTCATTTCTAACACCTGTTGTGCTAATCAATAAGCCATGAGTTTCACTGATGCATTCATTATGGCACTCCCTATGCTAATCAGTATTGAGATAAGGAAAGCTGTGGGGCTGTGTTGAGCTGTTTGGGTGTGACTGTGCACATCTCAGACATGGTGGGAGTATTTACACCATGGAAAGTGGCAAGAGTCCCCCTCCGCACCCCCTACCAGAGAGCTAGTTATTTAACTTGGACCTGCATACCACTGGATAGCTGAGTGTCCTCAGGAATGTGACCTTTCTGATAAAATTCTGACTGACCACCTCACCCTCATGACTACCTCTAGACTGGCAATGCCTGCGCTTTAGAAATTACCTGGGACCTTTACAATAACACTGATAACTGATACGCAGGTCCCTGTTGGTGGAGATGCTGACTTGACTGGACTGGGGTGGGGCTTGGAAATCAGGAAACATTGAAAGCTCACCACGTGCTTCTAACCTGCAGCCAGGGTCACCCTCATGCCTGTATGTCATATTGGGTTGGCCAAAAATTTCGTTCAGCTTTTTTTTCTGTAAGATATTCGGGAATACGATTTATGCCACATATTCTAACAAAGTTCATGACTGAACCCGGCTTGGCATCAGACCTGCTGACCCGCAGCCAGGAGTTTCTGGCAAAAGGAGAGAAAAACTGGCACTTCCCTGGTGGTCCAGCAGCTAAGATTTTCAGCTCTCAATGCACAGGGCCTAGGTTCGATCCCTGGTCAGGACCTAGATTCCACATGCTGCCACCAAGAGTTCACGTGCCACAACTAAACATCCTGCGTGCCACAATGAAGATTAAAGATCCCATGTGCTGCAATCACCCAGTGCAGCCAAATAAAGGAAAATAATTTTTTTTTTAAATGGAGACACTGAAAATACGTTGTCACCGCTTCTGAGATCTCAGTGTTTGCCAGTGTGACTGAAGAGTACCCCATAGCACTTGTGATCAGGTCGGGGATAGGGAGGGACAGCAAACTTGCTCAGGAACTGGGGAAAGGCTGTGCTAGCCCCAAAGAGCTCCAGGCTTCCTCTGCAGGGGTGTCTCAGCCTCATCACTCCAGGCGTCATTGTACAGGGGCTCAGGGATTGCTGAGAGGAGCCACTCAAATGAGTGCATGTCATTAGGAAAGATTTGTAGAGGAGCGAGTGCAGCTAGCTAGAAGGCCAGGACTAAGACAGGGACAACTGAAAGAAAATCCCAGCAGGGAAGGAGGCTAGAAGGCTAACCCCAGGGAGAAGGAGACAGACAACCCCTCCGAGGGCATGGTGCTGAGTCAGCCCTCCTGGGGATGGAGGACCTCAAAGAGTAGGTGTAAGGTGAGGGCTGGTGAGGAAAGTTAGTCCTGTAAAGAGGGGTAAAGAGTTAGTTTCTTCCTCCTTAAAGGACAGAATATGGGCTTCTCTGATAGCTCAGTTGATAAAGAATCTGCCTGCAAATGCAGGAGATCCCGGTTCCACTCCTGGGTGGGGAAGATCCCCTAGAGAAGAGATAGGCTACCCACTCCAGTATTCTTGGGCTTCCCTTGTGGCTCAGCTGGTAAATAATCCACTTACAATGCGGTAGACCTAGGTTTGATCCCTGGGTTGGGAAGATCCCCTGGAGAAGGGAAAGGCTACCCACTCCAGTATTCTGGCCTGGAGAATTTCATGGACTGTATAGTCCATGGGGTCGCAAAGAGTCGGACACCACTGAGTGAAACCATTCAAAGGACAGAAATGACAACTTCTAACCTTGAGGTAGGATGCCTTTGAAGCCCCAGGTTATGCATTTGAAGGTGACCCTCAGCAGTCCCTGGTTCCATGTCTCTACCCAACCTTGCAGGGTTTGCTCCCTTGTACCAGGAAACTGGCTTCCTTTCAACCCCTGGGCATGACATTGCTTCCCTCCCCACCCAGACCTTACTTGCTTCCTTCTAGAGTAAAACCGGCAGAACTCTGGGGGCTGGGCCGCCGGTCTCTATCTGTCTCTGGCAGGCTTGGGAATTCAGATCCCGGGAATGGGACAAGAGTGCCATTCCCGAAGTCGCCACCAGGGACCACACCCAGCCCTGCCTTGAACTCTCATATTTAATTCCTGAATGCTACAAACATGGATTGCCTGGTTCCCAAGTCCCCAGCTGAGCTCGTCCTGCGGGGAAAGGAAAACAGCAGTGAGTCAAGCAGGGGCCGTGGGAGACAGACTCACAGCCAGGAAGACAGACTTTGACCCCAGACAGAGGAAAGGCTGGGCGGAAAGAGGCTGGGTCAGACCTGGGCTGTGTGCAAGGTCTGAGGCCCCTGAGTTAGGGCTAGTGGGTGAGGGCTTCTCGGAGGAGGAGGCCATGGGGGCAGGGTTGCTACCTCACCTAGTCCCAGTGAAGGAGAGGATCGGAGACTTGGGGGAAAGCCTCCCACTGTTACAAAAGGAACTGTGGGGCCTTCCATGAGGGCCCTCTGCCCTACCCTGGTCTGCGGCGCCTTCCCAGATGCGACCCTCCCGCCCTGCTTAGACTGAGCAACTCCATTTCCTTATTCCATTCATGGCTTGCACACTTGATTGCACATTTTTTAACGCCTTAAGCCATAAATTCCTGTCCTTTCCTCATGGTCTTCCCTCTGGACCGCAGTAGAAAGCGGGCATTCTGTGTGCCCCGAATGAAGCACTAGCTCTCTCCGTAGCGACGCCCTGCACACTCTCTCCCACGCCCCCCAACGCGCCTTAGCACGGGCGCTTCTAGATCTGCCCGCGACCTGGTTCGCACCACCCTCGCCCCCGCCCCTGCCTTGGCCTCCTCTGGGTCCAGGGCCTCCGCCCCGCCCCAGGCCCGCCCCCTCCCCGAGCGCCCATTGGCCGCTGGGGCTGGCCGGTCCCGGGCCGGAGCTGTGATTGCGGCTCGCCGGTGTCAGTCCCCGAGCGAGCGCGGGTGGCGGGGCCGGGAGCCGGTCCGGCAGCCGCAGGTGGGGCTGCTGGCAGCGAGGGACCCAGCCCGGGAGCCCCCCAGGATGCCCCGCGGGGACTCGGAGCAGGTGCGCTACTGCGCGCGCTTCTCCTACCTCTGGCTCAAGTTCTCGCTCGTCATCTACTCCACAGTGTTCTGGGTGAGTGACCCCAGTCGGGCCCCGGGATGGGAGGGGGAGAACGCACTCCCTTGTTCACCCGCACGATGCGCCGGGGGGTGGGGGGATGGGGGTTGGGTTGGGTGCAGACTTGTCTGCTCCAGGGAGGGGGCAGAAGCGGACGACTGGATTCTCGTCCCACTTTCCTTGGGAACCAGGAAATTCTGGCTGCTCGAGCTTAGCCTGAATTTCAGCCGCCGGGTGGGGAGCCTTAGAGCTCGTTGGCAAGGGCTACGGCGAAGGAGCTCCGCGTGGCTCACCTGTGTGCACCTGACCAGCAGTTTGGTTCTAGGAGTCCACCAGCCTGCCCTGGTGCGGTAGGCTGTGGTTACCACGTTTGGCCGCTCCCGCCCCGCCTGCCGGGTGTTACTGAGTTCGCCTCCCCATCATTCTGTGGAGCAGCGGTCAGGCTTTGTGGTCTGGGGTTGGGGGACCTGGACTCCTTATCCTGTTCCACTATATACCTGCCGACGTCCCCCAGGATGCCTCCCCACTGTGCCGCTGGTTCCTCTAGGGTGGAAGGAGGATGCCTTGTGGGAGGTGTGGTCAGGCGGACTCCACCAGAAGTGTCTGAGGATATCTCCAGCTGCTTTTAGGTGCTCAGATCTTTAAAAAGCCCCTGCGCTTTACCTTCTCTTCTCTCCTGTTGGGGGACAGGATGGTTGTGGTTGGACATGAACCAGCTTCAAATCCTGCCACTACCACTTTCCAGCTGAGTGATAGTGGGGAAGTTACTTCGTCTCCTGAGGCCATGGTTTCCTCATGTGCCAATAGAAACAGTGATGATACTCAACTTTCAGAATGGTTGTGGGGATTAACTGAAACAGGTCAAATCCGTTGCTTACTACAGGGACCAGCAAAGAGCTCAAGAAATCCCAGCCATTGTTATTATGGACAGG
The DNA here is from genome assembly GCF_023091745.1 of Budorcas taxicolor. Taxonomy (NCBI): domain Eukaryota; kingdom Metazoa; phylum Chordata; class Mammalia; order Artiodactyla; family Bovidae; genus Budorcas; species Budorcas taxicolor. Next base: position 19,947,502 of record NC_068914.1, on the reverse strand, counting down.
GGAGCTGACCCTCCTGGTAAGCTGACCCAGTAGTCTGGGTTTCACTATGGAGATTTCGGACTGGGCTGGGCCCCCTCCTAGATATGAGGACTTCTTTCTACAGGGCAGTGCCAGCCCTGCCACTCTAGAACAGTTCCCCTGCCCCCAGTATGCCACAGGGCAGACTTGCCCAGGTACCTGACACCCATCCCCTGCAAACACATGCACACTCTGGTCTCTTTCTCAACCTTCATTGAGTCTTTTCTTCTGGTGGGAACTGTGAGATCTGCCATCAGGCTTTCCTTGTGACCCCTCTGTGGATGTGACCTTACCTGGTGTCCGGATCCAGAGTCTCGATTTGTTCTGTTACTGACTCAATGGGAGATCTTAGGCAAGTCACTTCCCTGTTTGGGGCCTCAGAGCTGTGAATTGACTCACCCAGCTCCCAGTTCAGTTCTCTGACTCTATGTAATGAGCAAGAGTGATGAGCAGTATGTACGGGGGCTGGAGCACAGACTCACTGATGGATGGTCCAGGGAGGCAGAAGTGTTTCGTTTTGTTTTTTAATATTCATTATTTTGGCTGTGCTGGGTCTTCGTTGTGGCACGCGGGAACTTTAGTTGCAGCATACAAACTCTTAGTTGCAGCAGGTGGGATTTCCTCAGTCAGGGATCAAACCTGGGCCCCCTGCATTGGGAGTGTGGAGTCTTAGCCACTAGACCACCAGGGGAGTCCCAGGGGCAGGTTTTATGTGAAACTGGGATGGGGATGATCTGAGCTGTCACTCAGCGGTTCTCTCTCAAAGTTACACCAGAATCAACTCAGAATTTTAAAAACACTCTAGATCCCTGGGCCCTGGCATACATATTTATTTAAACTTATTTAACCTCCCCAGGTAAGTGTATAATAAGTGTTAAAAACTGCCGGGCTAGATGGTCTCATGGGCCCCTTGATTCTGATTCTGGGATTTTTTTTGCCTGCTCCTTGTTTGTCTGGCCTCAGAAGCTCCTTCCCTGGAGGTCAGAGTTGGCAGGGAGAAGACTAAAGTTGATGGGTGGGGAGAGGGGGAAATAGGAGAAGACCAGGAGTCAGAGGGTGGGGGTTACTTTTTTGGCTTCACTGCTTCTCTCAACATTGTCACTGTCAGTCGCTAAGTTGTGTCCGACTCTTTTTGACCCCATGGACTGCAGCATACCAGGCCTCCCTGCCCCTCACCATCTCCTGGAGTTCACTCAAGTTCATGTCCATTGAATCAGTGATGCCATCCAACTGTCTCATCCTCTGCTACCCTCTTCTCCTTTTGCCTTCAATCTTTCCCAGCATCAGGGTCTTCCAATGAATTGGCTGTTTGCATCGGGTGACCAGAGTATTGGAGCTTCAGCTTCAGCATCAGTCCTTCCAAAGAATATTCAAGGTTGATTTCCCTTAAGATTGACTGGTTTGATCTCCTTGATGTCCAAGAGACCCTCAACAGTCTTCCAACACCACAATTCGAAAGCATCAATTCCTTGGCACTCAGCCTTCTTTATGGTCCAACTCTCACATCCATACCTAACTACTGAAAAGACCATAGCTTTGTCTCCTAATTTCTTTGCATCTCCATTTTTCCATCTACAAAATGGGTAACTGATATTCTGCCCCACACCTCACTGGATTGTTTTTAGGGTTAGCCATGTGGGGAGAAGGTGACACGTGGACAAACCAAGTGCTATAAAAAAGAAAGTCACACAGTTAAAATGAAACTTCAATTTTCAAGACCCTGCTTGCCACTGTCCCTGCAGCCGTAAGAAAAGCCCACTCTCTGGCCCTTGCTCTGTCCCTTCTGGAGCAGGGTGGGACTCAGAACTCAGAATCCTCCCTTTTCAGCCACCTGAGACTGACTTTAAAAATCTTCAACTTCCCATCCCTGGAGGTATTAGTGCTTAATAATCTCCTTATGCATGCCAAGAACCCAGCCACCTGCCAGGGCAACTTCAGGTGCCAGAATTTGACTTCAGGGTGGAGGCCCAGTTTAAGTGATTTGTCCTAGACTGGGTTTCTTGTTATTTGGAAACCATTACAGGAAAGCTTATTAGCTCAGTGCCATCCCTTGGGAGGAGCAGTGGGGCCAAGGGTTACTTGCTTTGTAAGCCCAAGGAGCTGGCATTTTCATCTCAGTTATCTAAGGAGCTAAAAGGTTTACCATAGCTATGCACCTTCCGTAGGACTTTATGCTTTAAAACTTATTATCAAATAGGAAATACAAGGACATTGTACAAAATTTAAACGTATGAAAGAGTAATCATCAGTTATAAGCCTTCCTCCAGTCCCTCTCTGGTATGCCCTGTCCATAACTTTAGTGAGTTTCTTTAGCCTTCCTTTTTTTTTTTTTGGCCTTGTCTTGTGGCATGTGGGATCTTAGTTCCCCAACCAGAGATCAGACCATGCCCCCTGTATTGGAAGCATGGAATCTTAACCACTGGACTGCCAGGGAAGTCTCTGTTAGGAGTTTCTTGTGATTCTTCTCTGAGACACTATCCCAGGCACAAACATGTTCATGTGTTATATACCCTTCCCCCACCCCTGCATAAAATAGCATTCTGGGCTTCCCAGGGGGCCCTAGTGGTAAAGAACCTGACTGGCAATGCAGGAGACTTGATAGACATGGGTTCAATACCTGGGTCAGGAAGATCCCGAGGAGAAGGAAATGGCAACCCGCTCCAGTATTCTTGCCTGGGAAATCCCACGGACAGAGGAGCTTGGCGGGCTTCAGTCCTTGGAGTTGCAAAGAGTCAGACACGACTGAACACACACACACATAAAGTAGCATACTATACACAGTTCTGTCCTTACCTTTTCACTTAAATTTAAATCCGTGTAAATTTTGGAGCTCTGATAGGGGCTGCCTCATTCTGTTTGATGGCTATGTAGAATTTACTGTGGATGCGTGCTAAGTCGCTTCAGTTTGTGTCCGACTCTTTGTGACCCCATGGACTGTAGACTGCCAGGCTCCTCTGTCCATGGGATTCTCCAGGCATGAATACTGGAGTGGGCTGCCATGCCCTCCTCCAGGGGATCTTCCCGACCCAGGGATCGAACCCACATCTCTTTTGTCTCCTGCATTGGCAGACAGATTCTTTACCACTAATGCTGTCTGGGAAGCCCAGAATTCACTGCGGGCTATGCCAAAATATATTTCATCTGTCTCCAGCTTGGGGACTCAGGACTAAATCTTTGATTACTGCAAATAGTGCATTTTTGAATGTGCCATTTTACACATGTGTGTGTATGTCTGCAGGGTGATTTCTAGAGGTGGAATTGCTGGGTTAAAGGCTATATGAATACATAATATACATATGGGAATGCACTCATCTTAAGTGTATACAACTTAGTGAATTTTTACAAAGTGAACATCACTGTATAATCAGCCCCCAGGTCAACCAACAGAACTGTCAGCAGAACCAGAAACCCACCTTGTGTCCACTGCCAGTTGCTACCACCCCTCACCAGTAGTAATCACTATTGGGATGCCTAATAACACAGAAAAGCTTTGCCTGTTTTTGTACGTGCATTAAAACTTTTGATTAATGTTGTTAAAACAGCCATACTAGAAGCTATAAGTATTATAAATTATTTATGTGTAATATTATATTACTTTAAACTGATTCACTTTTTAAACTTACATTTATTTCCCATGTGACTTGCAGGATCTTAGTACCCCAACCATGGAGTGAACTTGTGCCCTTGGCAGTGAAAGCATGGAGTTCTAACCACTGGACTGCCAGGGAATTCCCTACACTTAAATTTATTTTTTAAAGGAGGCTTTATATCACTACTTCCAATGGGGAAGGCTTCCTAAGTGGTACAGTGGTAAAAATTCTGCCTGCCAATGAAAGAGAAACAAGAGACTCGGGTTTAAGCCCCAAGTCAGGAAGATCCCTTGGCGGACTACGTGGCAACCCACTCCGGTATTCTTGCTGGAAAAGTCAATGGACTGAGGAACCTGACGGGCTACAATCCACGGGGTCACAAGAGTCAGATACGACTGAGTGCACGCACACACACACACACACAATGGGGAACCAAAATTCCTCATCGAAAATAGCTGGTAACAGTGATAGTAAATACAGTGCAGGGAGCAAAATCACATTGTGAAATCCTAGCTAGAGACTGTGGGTGCTGGAGGCTGCGAACCTGAGGCTTGCCTGGGTTGTCCCAAAGGCAGGTTGGCAGATGTCTTGAGAGGTGTAAAGACAAACTGACACCAAAGCCAAGATTTGCTCCATGATGAAATTGGAAGGATCAGAAGGAAAATGAGCACCAAAAACTTCTCTTAGTCTGTGAGTCAATATGAACATGACCTTGAACCACTTATGAGATCTCTTTTGCCATGCTTGGGGGCCCTCTCATTTTTTTTAGAGGGTGACCCCAGGGCTCCGACAGGGCATGTCTCAAGGTCACTCAGCACAGCTGGCACTAGCCTTCAGGTGTCCTCGTTTCCAGTTCAGTGAGAAATGAGCTCATCCACAGGCTCTTGGAGCCTCCTCTTCCCACTGCACGGGTGAATCATTCTGACACATGTGCCCTCAGCCCACTGGGGACACACCTCTAATTATAGCACCGACCACAGGGTATCCTAGAGATCTGTTTACATGACTTTTTTCTCGCTGGACTGTGGGCTTCTGGAGGTCAGGGGAGTAGCTCTTTCATGTCCTCTTCCGGTCTCAGGGCCGGGCACACAGTAGGTGCTCAGGAAAGGCTTGTTGCATTGGGGTGGCTGAGTCCCGACCTATACCTCGGAAGCAGGGATTGGCGATATGGGCGCCCGGATCAGAGGCCAAACTGGGTGTGTAGCCAGCAATGGTCAAGTTTGCTGACGCTTTGAATTTGCAAAGTGGGCTGGACTGATCATGGAGACACTGGCTGTCTAGAAAGCACCAAGCCTATCGCCTTACAATGAGGTAGGGTTTTCGGTTGGGTAAGGGTGTCAGGGCTGAGCGGTGTCTATAATTGGGAAGGAAGTGGGTGCGGACAGGTGGTGGAGGTTATAAATGCCGGAGGCAATATTAAGTCTTTCTTGTCCCTTCAAGGATGGGCCTCATTACCATAGTTCTTGTTACCCAAAGTTTAATGGTTAAGAGTGTGGACTCTGTACCAAGCTATCTGGGTTCAAATCCGGACTCTGACACTTACAGGTTGAGTGACATAGGCATTAACTTCCATCTGCCTCAGTCGTCTTATCTGAAAAACAGGTGACACTAGAACCTACCTGAGAGTCGCTGAGACCCTTAAATGGATTAATTACTGGAAGGGCTTAGAGCAATGCCTGCCACACGATAAACACTACACCAGCTACTTAAGAGTTAGCCATTCTTTCCCTGCCTTCCTTTCTATTCTTCAATTAGAAGGGCCCTTGAAGGCACCTCTAGTGTGAACTTTTCATTTTACTGAGAAGGAAACAGGCCTGGAGAGGAGAAGCAAAGATCGGAGACCCCACAGCAAGTTAATGACAGACCCAGACCAGGACTTAGCCACCTGACTTCAGTTTCTTCATGGGGTCACCGTGACCTTTACCAGCAATGGTATCCCCCTCCCCCATCCCCCAGTGGCCTTCCACTTGTCAGGGCTCCAGGTATAAGTGGACAACAGCATTTCTGGAAGGAGCTAGGTAACTGGCCTCCCTCTTGAGCACAGCAGGAATTTTTAAGTTTTGAAAAGAGCTTTGTTTGTGCGAAAATAATATGTGGCACATAGTTGAAAAAGAATTCCAACCAATTCAGGTAAGCACAGAGATGAAAATAAAAGTCACTTTCAATGCTATCAGTAAAAGAACCATTATTGGGGTAAATACTCATTTGGACATCTCATTACACATTTGTGCGTGCGTGCTAAGTGACTTCAGTTGTGTCTGACTCTTTGCAACCCCAGGGACTGTAGCCTGCCAGACTCCTCCGTCCGTGGGATTCTCCAGGCAAGAATACTGGAGTGCGTTGCCATGACCTCCTCCAGGGGATCTTCCCAACCCAGGGATCGAACCCCCGTCTCTTACGTTTCCTGCATTGGCAGTCAGGTTCTTAACCACTAGCACCACTTGGGAAGTCCCTTCCTTGTACCTATATGTACATATTTAATTTTTTTTTTTACTGTGTTTGATTGATTGGGAAGTTCTATTTCCTTCTTGTTCTAGGCAAGCATTTCAAAGAGAAAATAGTGAAACTCAAGAAAATGAGGCAGCCTAAGTAGTGGAGGTGGTCACGGTGCCTCATGGGCCCAGAGACGGCCTGGGGCTGGGCTCAGGCCTCAGGCCCAGGGAGGTCCCTCCCCTAGCCGGGCCACAGGACCTTTACAATCCAGAGAATCCAGAAGGCTGCCCCTGAAGGGGTTTGGAGAATTTTCTAATGCTCTCATTTTCCAGATGAGCAAGTAAGGCCCCAAGAAGGTTTCTTTGTGCTTAGTCAAGGCTTCTGTGGGTAAACCCGCCTTTTCCTGTAAGAGAAGGGTTGTTTTATGCTGTAGGACTGGGTTGGGAGCTCACTGCTACCTTCGGTTGGTTGTTCTTGAGAAGCAGGAGTAAGTAACAGTCTGCCCTTCTCCTTCCCCCTGCCCAGTGCCTCTTCTCTCTGGGTGGCTCACAATGCCGACCTGGGGTAGGACTCAGAGTCAACCAGACTAGGGGCTGATAATGAAATTTTTGTAGTAGCCGACTCCAAATACAGGGGAAAGATGTCTTCTGGGTAAGCCTGGGCATGGGGGATTGAAAAGACAGACTTTTCCCAGAGCGCACCTCTGGATGTGAGTGGGTTGGAATCGACGTCTTCATGGAAGGCAGGAGAGTTCAGTCTTGACACACCATTCCCTCCAGGGTGGGGACCATTTGTTTGCTTATTCAGTCAACAAAATAGTTATTTAATGCCTACTGGGCATACCAGGCACAGTGATAGTTAACCAGGAAACAACTGTGAACAAGATAGACTTGTCTGGAAGACAGACAAACCACTAAATACACATAGCTGCGATAGGTGTTAAGGAGCAAATTAGGGAGGAAGCGGGGAAAGGTGGAAATTCTTACTTTAAATGGGGTGGTCAGGGAAAGACTTTATGAGGAGCTCAAAGACTGAGAGGCTTCCCAGGTGGTTCAGTGGTAAAGAATCAGCCTGCCAATGCAGGAGATGCAGAAGTTGTGGTTTTGGTCCATGAGTTGGGAAGATCCCCTGCAGGAGAAAACGGCAACCCACTCCAGTATTCTTGCCTGGAAAATCACATGAACAGAGGAGCCTGGCGGGCTACAGTCCATAGGGTCGCAAAGAATCGGACACAACTGAGCAACTGAGCATGCATGCAAAGACTGAGAAGGAGCCAGCCACACAAAAGGCCGGTAGAGAACATCTCAGATGGAGAGAACAGTAAGTGCACAGGCCCTAAGGTAGGCAAGGATGGTTGCAGCACATGAGGAAGCCTGCTGCTGCTGCTGCTGCTGCTGCTGCTGCTGCTGCTGCTGCTGCTGCTGCTGCTAAGTCGCTTCAGTCGTGTCCGACTCTGTGCGACCCCATAGACAGCAGCCCACCAGGCTCCCCCCGTCCCCGGGATTCTCCAGGCAAGAACACTGGAGTGGGCTGCCATTTCCTTCTCCAATGCGTGAAAGTGGAAAGTGAAAGTGAAGTCGCTCAGTCGTGTCCGACTCTTCGCGACCCCCTGGACTGCAGCCCACCAGGCTACTCTGTCCATGGGATTTTCCGGGTGAGAATACTGGAGTGGGGTGCCATTGCCTTCTCCGTGAGGAAGCCTGCTGCTGCTGCTAAGTCGCTTCAGTCGTGTCCGACTCTGTGCGACGCCATAGATGGCAGCCCACCAGGCTCCCCCCGTCCCCGGGATTCTCCAGGCAAGAACACTGGAGTGGGTTGCCATTTCCTTCTCCAATGAGGAAAGCCTAAGAGGACCAAATTATGGAAGGAGAGACTGGTGGGAGTCTGGTCATATGAGGAGTCTGGGGTCTGAGTGACCTAGGGGGCGGTTTCATTGTCAGGACTTGATGGCAGTGCCATCTGGAGACATGGATCAAGTGCTGGTTCTGCTGTGACTCTGAGTAAAGAGCGGACTCCCTGAGCCTGCTGGATGACTCATCTATGGATGCTGTGGGGAGGATCCCGCAAGATGAGAGATGTGGAAGCTCCCAGCTCACTGTAGGCCTGGTCCATGGAGGTGATGGAGACTTACCTGGGGAGCCTTACAGAGCTCAAGGGAACTGGGACATTAGATTGATAACTTCTGGAACTTGTCTTATCAGAGGAAGTTACTTTCTGCTGAAGATGCTCTGCCTGCTTAGAGCAGATGGCTGTGGCTTTGCCCTCGGGTGGAAAAGTCTGACCCCTTGGGAGAACATGTGGCTTCTTCTAGGAGCTGGGCCCTTCCTACTCTTTACTTCCTGGCTTTAATGGTGCACCAGTAGAGGCTCTGTGCCATATGCTGAGCATGCGAGTCTAGCCTAACTAGAAGGCGCTGAGAACACCCAGATGAGAGAAGAGGGGATGGGAAAAGCACTTCTGGGAGCCTAGAGGCAGGGTCTGCGCTTGCCAGAGAATGTCAGACAGATGATGTCAACAGGGGCACTGTTCAGCTCCAGTCTGGGCCTTCTTGCCTAGGCCAGGAGGAGGAGACCAAGGAGCAGATTAGGAGAAGAGAAGATGAAGAGGTCAGCCCACGAGGGAGATGGAAACTGAAATCAGGCCGCAGTGGCCAGCTGGAGCTGGTGTGTGGTTTTCTGCCGACTGTCTGGCTGTGACTGCAGAGGAGCCCTGGGGACACTTCCAGGAGGTGGGAGCTGGGCTGGAGGGGCGCAGAGGCCAGGCTGAAAGGAGTGGAGATAAGCTTCCGGAGGGGAGGGTGGGTCACTGCAGAACTGGATGTTTCTTGGGCCTGGTTGTTGAGGTCAGAAACAGCCACTGGGGGAACTAGGCCTGGAGGCCCAGCTCTACTAGGCAACTAGTTAGGAGAATGAGCGCTTCTTGTTTGATGGGTGGGGAGCAGGTCTGATTGACTGAGTGACCGTGGACAAGTCACGAGCAACTCTGTGCCTCAGTTTCTTGTCTGTGGAAATGAGGTAACCCTTGTACCTTGAACAGAACCAGGCTTGGGTGGGCAATGCTTCCAGAGCTCTTAGCAGGGTGTCTTGTGTAATAAGCATCAGCGTGGATGCCGGGAGAAGTGGCATCATTGGGTGGGAGCCAGGTGGCAGCTTGTTGGGTGTTGGCAGAGAGGCTGGAGGGTGGGAGGAGCCTCCACTTTGCACTTACATCACTGAACTTGCACTTCACTTCTCTGGGTTCTCAGAACAACGCTGTAAGCTGGACACTCGTCCCCTTTTACAGCTGAGGGGACTGAGGCCTAGAGGGAGACATGACTGACACAACCCACTGTTTGCCTCCATCCCTGAGACCAGAGCTGTTTCACTGTGAAAATTGTACCTGTTTTGTTTTGTTTAATTCTTTCCAAAGGAGACTTTCTCGTTAATGGAGATATTTGCATCTTAGTCTGCGGGGAAGTAAATATTTGCCCAGAGGGTAGAAGGAGAACAGCCTTGGCCCGGTCATTCTCAGAGCCCTCCCCTTCCTGCGGGAAAGCCCCTCCCAGATGTGGCAGGTGGCCTTGGACAAGTCAGGGCTCCCCGTTGCTGTTTGCCATCCCTACCGGAAGATGGGCTATACTGGGTTCAGTGCAGGGGGCTGCGGTCAGTTCCTGTGCATCCACTGAGAGCTGGGCACTGGGCCCAGAGAAGGGCCCATTGTGCTTGGTGGTGGGCAGAGGGCAGCCTCCAGCCTGACCCATCACAGACCGGGGCCAAATACCCTGCTGTGGTGGAGCGGGGTGCTGGCTTCCGAGGCTGGCACGAATTTAGAGATTGGGTCACTTCCTGAGGTCGAAAGACAGGACCTTCTAGGCCACTGGATCTGTGAGGCCTCCCGTCTCATGGATTTCACAAGCACATGTATCTAAGATCCATTTTCACATCTGATTCCATGGGTCTGGGTTGGGGCCCAAGCACCTATAATTTTTAAACTTCCCCAGGTGATTCTAAGGAGCTGCTGGAATAAAACCACTCATGGCGGTGTCTGTGAGGGAATTCTGGTGGAGTGGCCTGCTTTCCAAGCCGACTTTCTCACTAGCTGAATCCTGATTGATTTGCTGAACGTTATCCCAATCTTGCTGACCATCTGGACAGTGTGTGGGCTGGGGAAGTCAGTATGCCTGTTTGAGGGAAGCTCGCTGGGAGGGAGCTGTCCTGGAAGTGGAGGGAGCATGCTAGGTGGGCGTGGACAAGTCGGGGATGTGAGGGGTGTTGGCAGCACCCAGTCGGGGCTGGTGGAGGTATGTAGAGACTACCAGCCTTGGCATTTGGGTGACTGTGGAGGCTGGGCTTCTCTGGGGATCTAGATGTATCTGGTTGTGGGTGGGTATCCATAGTTCTAGAATTCTGTATTCCTTTCGTTATCTTTACAACATCCCTTTATCTGCTTTAAAGGCAACGCTTCTCTGTAGTTAACTTTGTAACTTGAAGACATTTCTATAGAACCAGACTTGAAGTTTCTTGAGTCAGGGATTCACACACTTAGAGGGTGAGCTGTGATCATTTCTCCCCTTCAATTATGTCTCCAGTTTGAGAACAGCTGATCTGTTAGCATTGTGTTGGAAGGCTGACTATGATCTACTGAGTGTCAGTGACCTAAAGTAATGACCCTACAGGGGAGGTGCAGCAAGGAGGGAAGCAGAGCTTCAGATGGCTGTGATGAACCTGCTTGGGGTCACTGTAATGGCCCAGTTAGTGGAAGGATGAGGACTTGACTTCTGACTCTGACCATGAGCTCTGTATTGGGTTGAATGGTTCCCTCCCCCGCATCCCCAACAACAACATAAAAGATATGTTCATGCTGCAGAACTTGTGAATGTGGCCTTATTCGGGAAAAGGGTCTTTGTAGATATAATTGGGCTCAGAATCTTGTGATGAAGTCACTCTGGATTGACAGAACATGGCTTAAACTGAAATGACAAGCATCCTTGTAAGAGAAAGGCAGAGGGAGCTTTGAGGCAGAAGAGAAGACAGACATGCCGAGGGGAAAGCCGTGTGAATCAGAAGTCACCTGCAGAAGCTGGAAGAGGTGAGAGAGGATATTCCCCTGGGCCCTCTGGAGGAGGCATGGCCCTGCCCCACCTTGGTTTCAGGCTTCAGTGCAGTTCAGTTCAGTTCAGTCGCTCAGTCATGTCCGACTCTTTGCGACCCCATGAATCGCAGCATGCCAGGCCTCCCTGTCCATCACCAACTCCCGGAGTTCACTCAGACTCACAGTCAGTGATGCCATCCAGCCGTCTCATCCTCTGTCGTCCCCTTCTCCTCCTGCCCCCAATCCCTCCCAGCATCAAAGTCTTTTCCAATGAGTCAACTCTTCGCATGAGGTGGCCAAAGTACTGGAGTTTCAGCTTTAGCATCATTCCTTCCAAAGAAATCCCAGGGCTGATCTCCTTCAGAATGGACTGGTTGGATCTCCTTGCAGTCCAAGGGACTCTCAAGAGTCTTCTCCAGCACCACAGTTCAAAAGCATCAATTCTTCGGCTCTCAGCTTTCTTCACAGTCCAACTCTCACATCCATACATGACTACTGGAAAAACCATAGCCTTGACTAGATGGACCTTAGTCGGCAAAGTAATGTCTCTGCTTTTGAATATGCTATCTAGGTTGGTCATAACTTTTCTCCCAAGGAGTAAGCGTCTTTTAATTTCATGGCTGCAGTCACCATCTGCAGTGATTTTGGAGCCCCCAAAAATAAAGTCTGACACTGTTTCCACTGTTTCCCCATCTATTTCCCATGAAGTGATGGGACCGGATGCCATGATCTTTGTTTTCTGAATGTTGAGCTTTAAGCCAACTTTTTCACTCCTCTTTCACTTTCACCAAGAGGCTTTTTAGTTCCTCTTCACTTTCTGCCATAAGGGTGGTATCATCTGCATATCTGAGGTTATTGGTATTTCTCCTGGCAATCTTTGATTCCAGCTTGTGTTTCTTCCAGTCCAGCGTTTCTCATGATGTACTCTGCATATAAGTTAAATAAGCATGGTGACAATGTACAGCCTGACGTACTCCTTTTCCTAGTTGGAACCAGTCTGTTGTTCCATGTCCAGTTCTAACTGTTGCTTCCTGACCTGCATACAGGTTTCTCAAGAGGCAGGTCAGGTGGTCTGGTATTCCCATCTCTTTCAGAATTTTCCACAGTTTCTTGTGATCCACACAGTCAAAGGCTTTGGCATAGTCAATAAAGCAGAAATAGATGTTTTTCTGGAACTCTCTTGCTTTTTCCATGATCCAGCGGATGTTGGCAATTCGATTTCTGGTTCCTCTGCCTTTTCGAAAACCAGCTTGAGCATCATGAAGTCACGGTTCACGTATTGCTGAAGCCAGACTTGGAGAATTTTGAGCATTACTTTACTAGCATGTGAGATGAGTGCAATTGTGCGGTTCTGGCCTCCAGAATTTTGAGAGAGTGCGTTTCCGTTGTTCTAAGCCCTTTGTGGTAATTTGCTGTGGCAGCCCAGAGAACCAGTGCAAGCGCTTTCTGCTTCACCCGGTTGCCTGGCTAGGGAGGGGCCCAGTTGAGCAAGGCCTTGAAAATTCCTTTCCCTTCGGCAGGTGCTGAATGCGGAGGAGAAGGGGTGGGGTGGGGGGAGGAGCCTGGCTGGCCAGGTTGAAGGCCCATAGTCCCACCCCACTGGGGCCCCGCCCCTTACGAAGCCCCGCCTCTCAAGCGGCCCGGCTCCACGCAGGTCCCGCCCCTTTCAAGTCTCTGCCCAAGCAGATCGAAGGCTGTGTTCTACAGCTGATTTCTCAAGGGTTTTTCCTCTGCGAGGAAAGCCTGATAGAAAGAAGTTAAAGCATGGGAAGGGAGTATAAGTTAGCTCTCAGGAAGGACTTCCAGATTCTGAAAATAGTTAAATCTAAGCTGCTTGCCGAGCGGAGCTGTGAAACACCCACTGTTCCCCTACAACCTCTCAGAACAGGAGTGTCACCCACCCCTTGGGGCATTTAGGATGTGGTGGAGTTCCAGTTGGGCGAACTTCGAAGGGCCATGGAGAGCCCCTGGTGTAGCAACACCTTCCTTCCGGAGCAGAGGGAACTGAGACCAGACCACACAGAAAGTGCCTCTGGTTCGAATACCTGCATTCAGAGGGGACAATAGGAACTGCTTCGTGATTTCACCCCAGTGACAGCTTCTCTCGCTGGCATTGTTGGTGTCCTCCCCTGTAAACGGGCGTGCTGCTGCACCTGCTGCAGAGGCCTGATGTGTGACCTGTCACAGACTGGCCTCTGCAGAGCTAGAAAGAACTCAGGCAGCGGGAACTCTGTACCTGCCGCTGACCTGGTTCTCTTCAGCCTTTGACGAGGGAGCTCTATTTGCCTGACGCTATGCTGGGTCGGGGGACAGATGTTGCAGTCATGTCCCTGTCCCTTGAGAGGCTGGCACTCACTGCGTCCTAGCAGTGTGCTCAGGACAGCGGCAGACGTTCTGTGATTGGGGTGGAGCCGGCCGGCAGCTCCCAGGAGGCTCCGGCTGATGGGGAGGCTTATGGGGAAGCTTAGTCAGCAGTGGAGGCTTGGGTTCTGGGCGGAAGCAGCCACTTGACTTTCCATCCTGGAGAGGAGGTGGGCTTAGCATCAGAGCAGAAAGAAGAGGAGGACAGGAGTTGTTCAGGGGCCCACAGTCCTGAGACAGGAGCGGCCCTGTTTTTGTCTTCCTTTTCCACTGCAGTCTCCTTTACTCACCTTACTTAGAATTAAGCTTTCCCTTTGCAATTAGAAAACCTCCCTTGTCTGCCCTCTGTCTAATCTGGTTGTGCCTTGTGCTTCCTCTTTTGTCTTTTTAATTTTTATTCCAGCTGTATATGTTTAAGGTGTACATAATGATTTGATGATGGTTTGAATTAAATCATGAAATGATTATCACAGTAACTTTAGTTACCGTCATCTGATATATCAATAGATATAAAATTAAAGAAATAGAAAAGAAAAATTTTTCCTCATGATGAGAATGCTTAGGATTTACTCTTTAAAAAGTTTCATGTATGACATACAGTAGTGTTAATTATATTTGTCATATAGTAAATTACATTTCTAGTATTAACTTACCTTTTAACTGGGCATGTGGGATCTTAAGTTCCCTGACCAGGGATTGAACCCGTGCCCCCTGCAGTGGAAGTGAGGAGTCTTAACCCCTGGATTGCCAGGAAAGACTCTAGTCTTTTAAAAGCTAACAATGAATGAGCCCTTCCTATGTGCTAGACTGTGCTCTTTCTTAGACATTCTTTCCTTTAATCCTCCAGCAACCCTGAGAGAAGTTTTAGGCTTATTGCCCCACTCTACACTGAGGTAAAGAGAGGCTCAGAGAGGTTAGGGAACTTGCAAGTAAATGCAAAGCCTTACTCTCTCTCTTCTGGCAAACTTCTCGATGCCTTCCTGCCCAGGTATTTGTCCTTAGGAGAACACTTTTAAGGGAGGTGGGCTGTTTGGGGATGAGTTGTTTGTTCTTTGGTTCTATCCTTTAGTTACTCATTTAACATTTCCTAAGCATACAGGAAATACTTGGGGGCTTCCCAAGTGGCGCTAGTAGTAAAGAACCTGCCTGCTAGTGTAAGAGACGTGGGTTCGATCCCTGGGTCGGGAAGATCCCCTGGAGGAGGCATGGCAATCCATTCCAGTATTCTTGCCTGGAGAATCCCATGGACAGAGGAGCCTGGTGGGCTACAGTCCATAGGGTCGCAGAGAGTCAGACACGACTGAAACAACTTAGCATGCACACGTGCATGCAGGCATACAGGGTCTGTCAGAGTCTCCCTAAGATGCTGCTAGAGGAGAAAGGGCACTGGAGTGGGGACCGACTTTCTGGGGCAGGGACCCTGGGCTCCTCAGGGAGATGGGTTGACTGCCCCACTCTGTGGAAAGGGCAGGGGCAGCCCTGAAGTGGCCCAGGTGCCCAGTCCTCTTCAGGCTGTAGGCTCTCTGGAGCGACAGGAAGGGAGAAATGGAGCCTTCAGAAACATCACTGTCCTTCAGAAACAGGTTTTTAAAAATTTTTCTTTTAGGAGAGGATGTGCTAGGGTGTGAGAATTCTTTGTTCCCGATGGGAAAAGGCAGCTTGCCGTGGAGAGAGCACTGGCCTTAGGAGTCTGGGTCACAGCTGCTAACCGAAGGCTAATGTGCTGTGTGACCTTGTGGGAGTGACTGCTTCTCTCTGGGCCTCAGATGCCCATCTGCCAAATAAGAGAAGGGGACTGGAACAGCACCAGCTCCTTAGTGCTGGTGGCCCACAGTGATTTTAGGTGCTTCTGGGGGGGACATTTTAAAATTTAATATGTGTGTATTAGGTGTAATGTGTATTAAAGAAAATAATTAGTACTTCAGATTTATGATTTCATAGATGTAGATTAGGTTAGGTCAGGACCGTATTTATCTTAGTAAGAAAAGTCAGTCAATTTAAAGAAAAATTGTGGCATTTCCCGGTCAGGTGTAGGCACTTAATAGTCTTGGTATCTGCTGAACCTTAACGAAAGAATGGGGATTCTCATTATGTGTTACAGCACTTTACAAAGGAACTTCCCCTTCTCACTGGGTCCTTTGAGTGACCATTAGGCAGGTATTATCATTCCTTTTTGGGTGGCTCTAGTGGTAAAGAGGGCTTCCCTGGTAGCTCAGCTGGTAAATAATCTGCCTGCAATGCAGGAGACCCTGGTTCAATTCCTGGGTGGGGAAGTTCCCCTGGATAAGCTACCCATTCCAGTATTCCTGGGCTTCCCTGGTGGCTCAGACGGTAAAGAATCCACCTGTAATGTGGGAGACCTGGGTTTGATCCCTGGGTTGGGAAGATCTCCTGGAGGAGAGCATGGCAATGCACTCTAGTATTCTTGCCTGAAGAATCCCCATGGGCAGAGGAGCCTGGGGGCTACAGCCCATGGGGTCACAAAGAGTCAGACATGACAGCGTGTGCACATGCACACATCATTCCTATTTAGCAGCAGAGTCAACTGACTCTCCAAGAGGAAAGTGGTCTATCCAAGGTCACACAGCTCCTAAGTGGGCTCAGCTGGCACATGCTCTTTGCCCACCAGCCCAGCCTCAGGGAGCGCAGTTCACATGGCCTTTGGCTGGCACCGGCTGACCTCATATTGTTGGTTTCCCATGTGCATCTTCTCTGTTCTAACTTCCTTAAAGCAGAGAAGGATGCAATTAAAGGTGACGAGAGACTCTCTCTGTCCCTTCTCCAAGCTTTTCCCCCAAGCATAGGAGGAGCATGTCCCACAGCCCCGGGTGCTGTTTTCCTGTGTTCTTGCTGGATGGGTAATAGGCAGGTTCCCAGCACAGCCAGTATTTAGTCCTGGTTGGCAGTTAGTGGAACATCTGGTGAGGGCATTAATTCCAGGCCAGAGGAAGCTGCCGGCCCTGAGCCCTCGTTGAGCCGGCCCCTGGCTGTGGCCACTGAGACCTCCCAGGCCAAAGGGAGACTCGGACTGTGAACAGATCCTCTCGTAGAAGAAATGGAACTTGGACCTTGCTTGCTGCTTCAATATTTTTATTGTAAAAAATTTTTAAACATAAAAAAGGTGAAAGATTGATAGTGAATACCCATAAGCTTACTTTGCTGTGCTGTGCTTAGTCACTCAGTCCTGTCTGACTCTTTGGGGCCCCGTGGACTAGCCCGCCAGGCTCTTCTGTCCGCGGGATTCTCCAGGCAAGAATACTGGAGTGGGTTGCCATCTCCTTCTCTAGGGGATCTTCCTGTCCCAGGGCCTGAACACAGGTCTTCTGCATTGCAGGCAGATTCTTTACCAGCTGAGGTACAGGGA
The DNA here is from genome assembly GCF_023091745.1 of Budorcas taxicolor. Lineage (NCBI taxonomy): Eukaryota > Metazoa > Chordata > Mammalia > Artiodactyla > Bovidae > Budorcas > Budorcas taxicolor. The sequence continues at coordinate 19,930,666 of NC_068914.1, read as the reverse complement.
AGCCATATATGCCCACTGCTGCTGCTGCTGCTGCTAAGTCGCTTCAGTCGTGTCCGACTCTGTGAGATCCCATAGATGGCAGCCCACCAGGCTCCCCCGTCCCTGGGATTCTCCAGGCAAGAACACTGGAGTGGGTTGCCATTTTCTTCTCCAGCGCATGAAAGTGAATAGTGAAAGGGAAGTCGCTCAGTCGTGTCCGACTCTTCGCAACCCCATGGACTGCAGCCCACCAGGCTCCTCCATCCATGGGACTTTCCAGGCAAGAGTACTGGAGTGGGGTGCCATTGCCTTCTCCAATATATGCCCACTAGCCAGAATCAATCATTTTAACATGTGGCAATGTCAGAATAAGTTGCAGATAGTTCACCCCAGATATCCAGGATGCATCTCCTTTTAAAAAAAGTGTCCTTAGATATAGCCACAACACCATCATCATGCCTAATAAAAAAACAAGTCCATGTGAAAACTTTGCCAGTTGTCCTTAAGATGTTTCTCACGGTGCATTAGAAAAAGTAATCAGGATCCAGTAATACATTGAATCTCATTTTGACAAAAAAGGTCCCAAGGCATCTGAAACACGAGGGGTGATCTCTGAGGCCCCAAATGATACAGATTCTGGAGTCCCAGGAAAGATGATCATGTGTTACTTGCCTACATTTGCCTAATCCACCAAGAACTACTAGGGCCTGGCTTAGGGAAATTCAGAAAGTGGAGAAGGAGGAGCTTCCTTGGTGATCTGGTGGCTAAGACTCCGAGTTCCCAAAGCAGGGAGCCTGGGTTCAATCCCTGGTCAGGAAACTCGATCCCACATGCTGCAACTGAGTTTGAATGCCACCTAAAGATCCTGCTCGACGCAATGAAGATTAACTATTCTGAGTGCCGAAACTAAGACCCGGTGCAGCCAAATAAAATAAATAAATATTTTTTTAAAAAGAAAGAAAGTGGAGAGGGAGAGGCTTGCTGGGCTGGGATATCCATGTGGATCTGCCGGCCCTGCCTGCACAAGCCCTCTTCCTGCCTCTTCCTGTTGGAAGGAGCACTGCTCAGTGGCTGGAGCCTAGACACTGGACTCCCTGAGTCCCACCCCTTCACCCCGCCCCAATCACCAGTGGTACGTGCTCGGCCCTGTGCCAGGTGCTGTGGGGCGATGTTCTGAAGAGCTATGAGACCTGGGTCCAGCTGCCCACAGTCTGCAGGGACACCCCATAGATGCTCTGTTTGCAGATAACCAGCGTGTATGGATCGGAGAAGGCAATGGCAACCCACTCCAGTACTCTTGCCTGGAAAATCCCATGGATGGAGGAGCCTGGTACGCTGCAGTCCATGGGGTCGCGATGTCGGGCACGACTGAGCGACTTCCCTTTCACTTTTCACTTTCGTGCGTTGGAGAAGGAAATGGCAACCCACTCCAGTGTTCTTGCCTGGAGAGTCCCAGGGATGGGGGAGCCTGGTGGGCTGCCGTCTATGGGATCTCACAGAGTTGGACACGACTGAAGCGACTTAGTAGCAGCAGCGTGTATGGATGTGTGGGGTGGAGCCTCTTTGTTCCTTGGCTTGGCTGCCTGGGGTCTGGTTGGGCTGGAGTGGGAGAAGCTTCTTGCGTAAGATGGAAAGCACTAAATCAATAGTGCCTAATTAGCCGTGACAGGGAAATGAACTTTGAAAAAAAAAATTTAAACCCATAGAAAATTTGAAAGAGGAATTCAAAGAATACCTGTATGTTATTATTAGCATCTTGTTTTAATATCTCTCTCCCTATCTTTCTTCCCCCAAACCCTTCTCTCTTAATACTTTTTTTTTTTGACTGCAGCTTTTGTGACCACAGCCTTACATACCCCAGCAAGCAGGTTTCCAAAAGGGGCATTTTTCCACATGCTGCCATTGTCCATCTGAAAACAAATTACCGTTAGATAGAACCTATGCCGTCCATATCCAGATTTCCCTCCTTGTTCACCAAATGTCTTTTGTAGTGAATATTTTACCCAATCTAGGTCCACATGTTTCGGCTGTGACGTGTCTCTTTCATCTCCCCTAACCTAGACTCTCTTCACTGCTTTTGATTCCTTTGAAGCCTCCAGGCCCTTGTTCTGTAGAATATCAGCGTTCTGGATTTACTTTATGATCTCCTGGTAATTAGGTTCAGGCCATACATTTCTAACTGTGGTGCTGGAGAAGACTCTTGAGAGTCCCCTAGGTAGCAAGGAGATCAAACCAGTCAATCCTAAAGGAAATCAACCCTGAATATTCTTTGGAAGGACTGATGCTGAAGCTGAAGCTCCAATACTTTGGCCACCTGATGTGAAGAGCTGACTCAAAGGAAAAGACCCTGATGCTGGGAAAGATTAAGGGCAGGAGGGGAAAGGAGCAACAGAAGATGAGATGGTTGGATGGCATCACTGACTCAATGGACGTGAGTTTGAGCAAACTTCGGGAGATAGTGAAGGACAGGGAAGCCTGGTGTGCTGCAGTCCCTGGGGTCACAAAGAGTCGAACATGACTTAGTGACTGAATAACAACAACGTAAATTTCCCGTATGAGTGCTTCACAGGGTATGTGGAAGGTATAGGAAGCGTGATGCTCAGCCACTCAGCTGCTCTCCATGCCAGCCTTGACCCCCAGCCCTCTCCATTGCAAGCATGCATTTCCCCGTGATAACGAATGCCTGAGCTGTGGGTGACACCTGAGGCTGTGTGAATATTCTGTCTACCAAATAACTTTTGAAAGCAAATCTGAGCATGGGACTCCCTGCTTAAATGATGTCAGTGATTTTCCTTCAGAATATATCCAGTCTGCCTGCTTCTTGCTACCTGCACATGCCCGTCCTTGTCCAGGCCACCATCACCTAGCATCTAGGTTGCTGCAGTAGATTCCTGACCATTCCGATCCCGTATCTCCATCCCCCAGTTCTCAGCACAGCAGTTTCAGAGTAACTCATTTAAAAATCAAAGTCAGATCAGATCACTCCTCTGCAAACTTGGAGTGCCTTTCACCCACGCAGAGCAAAAGTCAGAGTCCTCTCCATAGCTGCAAAGGTTCCGCCTGCTCCCACACCGCTGCCCTCTCCCCTTCTCCCCTCCGTTCTCCCCACCACTGGGCTGGAGCAGCTATTCTCTGAACACATGGGCACATTCCAAGGTCTTGGTAGCTGCTTGGATGTTGACCTGTGTATCCGTGTGGATGGTAGAGAGCCCCCTACCCCTTCACGTCTTCACTCCAATATCACTCTCCCTGGCTGTGGTATTGAAAATGCCAGCCCCCTCCATCAGCCTTCCTGGCCTCCTTTCCTGTTTCTGCCTTCATAGCCCTCATAACCAAGACATACCATATACTTTTTGTTTATTTATTTCTCCCCAACTGGAACATGAGCTCCCCCATAGCCGAGACACTTGTGTTTGGTTGGTTAACTGCTAGCTGGGCCCAACTCCCCATCCCACACCCCATTCCTTTTTTTTTTTTTATGTGGAGCATTTTTAAAGTCTTTATTAAATTTGTTACATTATTGCTTCTGTCTTATGTTTTGGTTTTTTTGGCCAAGATACGTATGGGATCTTAGCTCCTCAACCAGGGCTCAGGCCCACACCCCCACACCCCCTGCACTGGAAGGTGAAGTCTTAACCACTGGACCAGCAGGGAAGCCCTCCGCACCCTGTTCTTAGCTGCTCCCAAAGTATGCTCCAGGAATCCTTGGTGGGTGGAGCCTTTTCAGGGGATCTGTGAAGTCAAAATCATTTTCTTGGTAATACTAGGATGCTATTTGCTTTCCTGCTGTCATCCTCTCAAGATTGCCTAGGGGAATTTCAAGGATGTATGATGGTGATGTGGCAGCAAATTGAGTGAGGGGCAGCTTCAAGAATCTACCAGCTCAAAAAAAAAAAGAATCTACCAGCTCATCTCATCAGCCAGATATTTACATTTGCAAAAATGTAAAGCCCATGCTACCCTTCCTCTCACAATTTTTTGGGAAAATTTTTAACAAAAAATATGCTATTTATGTTAACATGTAAATCTATTATTATTATTTCTAAATTCAGTTCAGTTCAGTTCAGTCACTCAGTCATGTCCGACTCTTTGCGACACCATGAACCGTAGTATGCCAGGCCTCCCTGTCCATCACCAACTCCTGGAGTTCACCCAAACTCACATCCATCGAGTTGCTGATGCCATCCAGCCATCTCATCCTCTGTCGTCCTCTTCTCCTCCTGCCCCCAATCCCTCCCAGCATCAGAGTCTTTTCCAATGAGTCAACTCTTTGCATGAGGTGCCCAAAGTATTGGAGTTTCAGCTTTAGCATCAGTCCTTCCAAAGAACACCCAGGACTGATCTCCTTTAGAATGGACTGGTTGGATCTCCTTGTAGTCCAAGGGACTCTCAAGAGTCTTCTCCAACACCGCAGTTCAAAAGCATCAATTCTTCAATGCTCAGCTTTCTTCAAGTCCAACTCTCACATCCATACATAACTACTGGAAAAACCATAGTCTTGACTAGATGGACCTTTGTTGTCAAAGTAATGTCTCTGCTTTTGAATATGCTATCTAGGTTGGTCATAACTTTCTTTCCAAGGATTAAGGGTCTTTTAATTTCATGGCTGCAATAAATATTTAAAGTAGGTCTTTTAATTTCTTATATAGTAAATGATCGATAGATATAATCACCCAAAACAAAAACTCTAGGGCCCTCAGAAGTTTGTAAGAGTAAAAATGAATCCTGAGACCAAAAACTTGGAGAATCACTGGCTTACACAACCTCTCAGTAAAGAAAGATCAAACAAATGAATGAACTTCTTGGTTTAGGCTGAGAGACTTTGCCATGGTGGTCTGACTTCTGAGCTCTTCCCTGTCCTCCTCCATCCCCTGTCTGCCTCTTCTCGGTTCTAACTATGCCGACCTGCTTTCCTCGTGGCACCTTCATGGGCATCTAAAATTCCTTGTCCATTTCAGAAATTCTTGCTTGTCCATTACATTCATCGAATGGAACTCAGTTTGAACTCACCTCTCCCAGGACACCTTCCTTGATCTCCCTGGTATTGCCCGTGATTTAGCGTCTCCTCGTATCTAGCTCTTCTGCACACTCAGTTACCTCTACCTCAGTGTCCCCATTTCTGTTGCATTTGTTGGTATACAGATATGTCTTACCAGACTGAGCTTCTTGAGGACAGAAACTAGATCTTACCTTTTTGTGTCCAGTGCCTGGTACATACTAGGAGGCACTTTCTAAAATATGTGTTGAATCAGTGAGTGATGCCTTGGAATTCAGAATAGGGACTTCCTTTCTTCTGATTTATCCTTGGACCAAAGTGCCTCTAAAGGGGGCATGGTTTCCGGCATCGGATTTGAGTCTTGAAATGTCAGGGTGACAACAGTGCTTCACCTTCACTCAGAAGTAATGTTTATTGAGCGCCCGCTGGGTGCTGGGGAATTTTGCCTGGTATCTTGTTTCAGGGGCACTGTGGTTCATTAGGCCATTGTGAACTGGCTTGGGCTCTAATCACTTTTCATATGGTTTCTATGGGGATAACATGGTCTGGGAGCTAAGCTAAACTTCCTGTGGACTTCTGGGACTAATGCATTTGTATTATATATGCAGACTGTGAGGTTGTTAAGTCAAAGATGGTGTGGCAGGTGTGTTGCTGGGTTCTGCTACCATGCTCTGTATGCAGTAGGTAGTAAATAGCTGGAATAATTTGTTCAATGGGCATAGTTAGCACTGGAAATAACAGTACAATGAGGGCTTCCCATTGGTGGTTTCATAGGTGATCATAAGTGGAGAGAGATTTCTATAGCTGGAGTGATCCAGGAAGTCTTCCCAGGAGAGGAGTCTTTGAGCTAAACTTTGGAGGATGGGTGTTAGCCCCTTTCATTTTTGCTATTTCCAAAAACACTTGGTCTCCTTTCCGTGGCTGCTGTGGGAGGCAGTGCCGGAGTCGTATGCCTTGATCAGGCTGGAGTGGGAAGGATATCTGTTCCCTGTAGGACCTACTCATGCAGAAGTGTGACATCTCCTGGCCAGGTGGGAAAGCAAGGGCGGACCCATGGAGAAGGACTCAGTAGCGGAAAAGACTTTGGACTACCATGGCCTGCTGATGGCTGGGGTTCTTGCAAGGGCTGTCTGGGCATGGGTTTCCATGGGTTCCTGGAGCTATGAAGGGATCCTAGGGCTTGTGGCCAAACATCTCCCTTTTTGAGCAGGGAAATTGAGGCCCAGAGAGGGGAAGGGACTTGCCCAAGGTCACATGGGAATTAGTGACAGAATTGGGATTAAAGTTTAGGGCTCTCCTCTCATTTGCCTCCCCCAACCCTCAGCGCTCTTTGTAATGTATAATGCTGCCTCTTTCCCCCTTTTTCCCTTTGACCTCTTTGGAGTCATAAGCCTTTGGAGTGGGGGATCTTTGGGTCCCCAGGGGTAAATCCTGTGCTGTCTCAGGGAAGAATGGGGGATGCCTGGCCCAGTTCCTGGTGGGCAGGTGTGGATTCTGGGACCTGAACTGGAGGCCATTGTTGAGGACAAAGTCCACTTGTCACCTCCGTGAGCCTGTGGCTGCTTTTAAAATGTCTGAGTGAAAAGGAGACTTGGGCCATCTGACTCACTCCTGCCTGCGTCCTGCAGCTGTGAGCGAGGAACCTGTGCCATCTGGGACAGAGGACCAAGGAATGGGGACCAGCAGTGGTCTGGCACAGAATGTACTCCTGAGTGTACCCCAGCAGGAGGCACTGCCCCTGGGCTGAGATCTGGGGAGATAATCACCCAGGTGCCACGGTAATACAGCGCCGGGAGGTGGGCTCTGACTTTCCTGGTGCTGACCTGTGGACGGTGGAGAGGAGGGGGATCCAGAGAGGGAAGGGAAAAGGAAAACCAGGGAGAAGTGTCTGTTGGGTAGAGGTGATGTGTTCTTGGCTCTTCTTTGCCCCTTGGCTGTTTCTCTTTTCAGATTAACCAGATAAGTCATCTTGTTAGTATTATTTTTAAATGGAGGTTCCTCTGGGAAATCTGCTCTTATTCACCGTAATGAATTAGGTCTGCCTCAGGTCTCAATAACATAAGACACCTATCTTTCTGAGCACCTCGATTCTCTTTTTAATGCAAGTTTTCAGGACTGTAAGTCATTTAATCTTGAAGCCTCAGAGTACTCTGGAGCGGGATCATTAGCTTCTTCTTTGGGTTTATAGGCATCTAAAGCAATAGCGTTTCTCACATTCATTCCTCTGATAGGCCTGGCGGCTGGTCCCTGTGTTGGTGGAGCGTCCAGTAGTGTGAGGTCAAAATCCTGTGCAGGCTTAGCTCCAATGGACCTGCTCTGATTTCCCAGAAGGAAGAGACTGCCAGGCCCTCTTGTTTCAGAATATTTTCCCCAGCTGTTTGTTATACCATTCTCCATCTGCCTGCCCCTGAACGCTTCTCAGAGAGAGTCCGGGCTCCATCAGATCTTAACCTCCAGTGTTTCATTAGTTTATATTTGTTTGTGATTAGACATTCCACTCTGCTTCTGCTGGGTTGAGTAGCTGGGGCTTGCAAACCTCCCAGCTTAGCTCTTTCACAGCCTGGAATGTGCTGCGTGCTTGTGGGAGTCTTTTTATTATCATTATTATTATAGGAATGTGGAAGATCATTTAGAGAGAGAAAGGGACAAGGCAGACCTCCAAAAAAACTTAACAATATAGAGAACAGATATGTGTGTGGGTCTTTTATCTTTTTAATTTAATTTTTATTTTATATCAGAGTATAGTTGATTTACAGTCTTGTGTTAGTTTCAGGTGTACAGCAAAGTGATTCAGTGAGATGTATATATACACATATATTCATTCTTTTTCAGATTCTTTTCCATTATAAGTTATTTAAGAATATTGAGTAGAGTTCCTTGTGCTATAGTGGGTCCATGTTGATTATCTGTTTTACGTATAGTAATGTGTATATGCAGTCTTCCCACAGACACTTCCAGTAAAGAACCCTCCTGCCAGTGCAGGAGACGTGAGAGACACAGGTTCAATTCCTGGGTCAGGAAGATCCCCTGGAGGAGGGCATGGCAGCCCACTCCAGTGTCCAGATTCTCCAGTGCCTGGAGAATCCCATGGACAGAGGAGCCTGGTGGGCTGCGATCCATAGAGCTGCAAAGAGTTGGACGTGACTGAAGTAACTTAGCACGTGCACAATGCACAAGTGTGTATATGTTAATCCCAGACTCCTAATTTATCATGCAGGAATGAGTGTTTGTAACTGTTGGTGACAGGAGGGTAAGCAAAACAGGGTGTTAAGTCCACTTTGCTTCTTAGAGAGAAGGCCGTGTTTCCCACCCCGGGCCGAGCTGGAGAGCCGAGCCTGGGAAATACTTCCAGAAGTTTCTCCCCGAATCTGTCTAGACAGCCATGGGAAAGCTTGAGGGAGGTGGAGACCACTGTTGTTAGAGAGGTCATGATAAAGATGATGTAAATAAAGAAGGAATAAACCATGCCTATGGGCAGGAAAGCCTGGTAAAGGTGTCGATTTTCTCCCAAGGGATCTATAGATCCAGTGTGATTCCAGTCAAACCTCAGGAGATTTTTTCAAGGAACTTGATAAGATGATTCTGAAATACGTACACAAGAGTCAAGGTCTAAGAATATCCAGGATGCTTCCAAAGAAGGCAGGAAGGAGGGGCGTGGCCTTGCAGATGCCACAGTGGTATTATAAAACTGCAGTCACTACCGAAGGGAGGTTTGTTTAGAGACAGACTGACTGATGGGAGAGACTGGGAGCCAGAAAGAGACCTAGGCATGTGTAGAACCTCAGTGTATACAGAAAAGTTGTAGCAGATCCATGGGGACAAGAGGCCTAGTTAATAAGTGGTGCCTGTTGCATTCCAAACAAAAGCAGATTGTCAGAGAATGTCATGGACCAAGGGTTGCAGTTAACCAAGTTCTCTGCATGGATGTCAAGCTTTTTTTGTTTTGTTTTTTAAGAAGAAGTTCAGGGTCAAGGCAGAGTTGACAGCAGAGTATCGGTGACGAAGACCAGGGACCGGCTCTTTTGCTGGCAGCGGCTGTCTGCTGCTGCTTCCTCCAGGGCTGGCTTTGTCTTGGGCTTGAGAGGAACCGTATTCCTCCAGCACAGACTGCCTGAATTTAGCACTGGGACCAGGCCAATGGCACCAAGTCCAGGGTCCCAGAGCTTAGAATACTGCCCTGTCCTTCTGGAGGTGGGTCTGGCACTCTCCTGGGAGACAGAATGAGCCCTAGATCAGTTTGGGTTGGGAGCTCTGGATCTGGTCTGTCCTGCTGTTCGTAGTGGCAAGAGAAGTGGGGTGGCAGGAGCTGAGCTTTCTTGGGGAAAGTGAGAGAAGAGATTACTTTCTCTTGGATGAAAGTCATTGAATATAAACTTCCTCTAGCCAGTGGTAGGATGATTAGGGCACATGACTCTTTGATAAGGATGGTCTCTACCATCAGAAAGGAGCAAGGCAGGAATGGTAAGGGGCAGCATCCAAGTGGCCACCAACTACCCCTGTCACATCTAAACTATCTTAAATGAAGTAAAATAAAAAATTTGGGCTTCCCTGCTGACTCAGTGGTACAGAATCTGCCTGCCAATGCAGGAGACACAGGTTCAGTCCCGGGGTTGGGAAGATCTCCTGGAGAAGGAAATGGCAATCCACTCCAGTATTCTTGCCTGAAAAATCTCATGGACAGAGGATCCCGGGAGGCTACAGTCCGTGGAGTCACAAAAGAGTTGGACACGACTTAGCAACTAACCAATAACAACAAAATGAAAAATTCAGCTTTTCAGGCACACAAGCCGTGTTTCAAGAGCTTGCTAGTTCCATATGGCTAGTGACTGACCACACTGGATGTTACCACCATCATAGAAGATTCTGTTGGGAGCACTGCTCTGCTACCGGCACCTTTGTATTTTGCAGAGACATTTCGGACCCATTCTCTCCCAGATCAAAGTGAAAGGCCTGTCTGGTAGATTTAGTGGCAGGCAGACAAGTTTGGGCTGTGCATCCTGACTCCGCCTCTTATAAGCTCTGTGTCACTTAACCTCACTGAGTCTGGTCTTTAAAAGCAATTAGCTGTTTCTTAGATGTGCCAGGGTGTGTGACAGTCAGGGAGATGCTGGTATGGCACTTTGTAGGCTGTTGGTGCCACATAATCACTCTGTACATGGGAGCGGGCATTACTATTTTACAAGTGAAAAGTGAGGCTCAGAGAGGCAAAGTGACATGGCCAAAGCCTCTGAACTAATAAATGAAGGCCCAGAATGCCAACTCCCATCTCTTATTTTACCTCCATCCAGCCCCAATCTGTGCAGGACAGACACTGGTAGAGTGTGCTGAGCAGGAGCACACACCTGCAGGGTGGGCTCGGCCCTGGGCCAGGCAGGATCAGTCTGGGACCAAAGGGCTGGTGGGTATGAGGTCCAGGACTTCCTGGATGGATGCAGGGGCCCTGCTAGCCCCACCTTATTTAAAATCTCTTTCAGGCCTTGGAGTTTATCCTTTTAAGCTCAGACTTTACAAAAGTGCTTTGTTTGGGCCATATAGAGCCTTGCAGCCTTTGAGCGCCCCTTAGGTGGTTCCAATGTGGATCAGTTATTGGAGACTTCAAGAAAACACTGGCTCCTCCAGGAAGCTCATCCTGATTTTCTGAAATTTCCTTTCGCCCCCACAATTTTGTTCAAATTCCCAGAGTCTTCCCCATGGGAGAGATTCAGCATGCTTCCCCTAGATCTGAGATTCTTCCTCTTTTTTTGTGCCAGGAACATTTCAGTTGAAGGATAATGATAGTAAAGTTTGGCTTTTTTCTCCATCCCCAGTTCAGAGATCCCTGAATCCCATCCATCAGGCCATAGAGATCATTTCAAGACTCTCAACCTGTCTTCCCCCAGACTTAGCCCATGTACAGTCTTGTGACCCCTTGTGACCATCAGGGTCTGGGACACAGTAGGTGCCTGGCATGTGCCTTTGGGGGTAAGGGTAGGCCTTGTGGGTCCCCTCTGAGTGCAGACCTGCCCCAGCTGGGAGTGAGCCAGCCGGAACCAGATGCTTCCTGAAGGGGGAGGCAGTGCAGGTGCTGGAAGGCCTCACATGCTTGCCAGCAGCAGCATGAAGCTGGGCCTCAGCTTGCAGAGGAGGAAGACAGTTCCCAGGCTGCAGGGCTCAGAGGGGACTTCAGGCCTGGTTCACAGTGGGCAACAGGCTCCCATGCAGCCTTTTGAAGATGCCACGTGGCTTGTGGCAAAATCTGGGGCTCTTAGCCTGGCCCATGGACTCTTTCCTTCTCTGGCCCCAAATGGGCATGGCCGTGTGCCCCTCACCCCCAGCCAATTTTAGCTGAAGCTGTCCTGCTTGACAGATGGGCCATTTGCTTCCTGTGCTGGAGCTGAGTGGCTGGGTGCCCAAAGAGAGACTATAATTAGCAGAGAAAAGGGGATGGGATTGCACACTAGCATTGACAGTTAATTTTATACTCACAGGGAAACATAAACTAATGTTCTCAGAGATGTAAATATCATTTGGAAATCATGAAGTTCCTGGGAAGGGTATGTCAGCCTCTCCCCATGCCTGCTGCTCCTGCAACCCTTGAATAAGGAGCCTAGATCTGCTTGTGCTGTGTGTAGTGCCACCTCAGGGGCTACCCGGTGGCTTCTGGAAGGACTGAGGTGGCAGCACCCCTGGCTGGACCAGGAGAGATGAGCCTGTGATGGCTCAGTACACAGTGGTGCAGGAGCTCAGAGGTTTGGGTCTGCACTAGAAAGCTGCAGTAGCTTTTTATGGCTTTAGTGGTCTGGAAATGCTGCAAGGCTGACTCGCAAGGAAAATGTGATCTTTTGTAACAGGAGGGAGATCAGACCAAAGAAAGTTTTGTTTCCTGCCAGGAAGGCCGTTCTGGAGTGGGTCCCGGTGCTCTGGAGAGCTTATAAAAATAGAAGAAGCCACTGACTGCCTTTACAAAGAGGGCTGGGGTCAATTCTGCTCAGAATGCAGGCCTACAACAGCTTGGTGTTTTGGGGATGGTTTCCAAAGCAGGGTACCTGAACCCAGAAGCATAGCGTCAGATAGGAAGGAGGGGGGACAGCCTAGGATGGTGGTTAGATGTTGCTTTTTTATCTAAACAAACAAACAAAAATACTGAAACACAGAAGTCTCAAAAGTATGTGGAATCAATCCTGAAAATATTAAGGTGTTATCTTGTTGGTTCAGTGACAACATGCAAATTACAGTTTTCACCAAGATAGAGGATAAAACGCCACTTCTGTTGCCCGAGGCACACCGTGTCCTTGCATATTGATTACACGCCCTGCCTGGGCTCTGATGATGTGGGGTTCTTCTTTAACCATCAACCCTGACTCTAGGGCTGAAAGATCTCTGGGTTCTGTGTCTGGTTCAGGGTTGCTGCTGCTGCTAAGTCGCTTCAGTTGTGTCCGACTCTGTGCGATTCCATAGACGGCAGCCCACGAGGCTCCCCCATCCCTGGGATTCTCCAGGCAAGAACACTGGAGTGGGTTGCCATTTCCTCCTCCAATGCAAGAAAGTGAAAAGTGAAAGTGAAGTCGCTCCGTCATGTCCAACTCTTCACCACCCCGTGAACTGAGCCTACCAGGCTCCTCCGTCCACGGGATTTTCCAGGCAAGAGTACTGGATTGGGGTGCCATTGTTCAGGGTTAGAGTTGAGTAATACCTTGTAAGTGCACTAATAAGGAAGGGGAAGATTTGGCTCTTTAAAACTTCTTGCCCTTGTTCTCAGAGGACCCGCAGGGCTTAGGCTGGCCTTGAACAATAATTTCACCATGTCCTGGGTTTTGGAGCATGAACTGACCAAATAACTTGGGTTAATATTTTTCTATCAAAAGTAGATTTTATTTCTTGTGGTCCTCATTTTCCTATAGAGGGCCTTGTGTGTGTGTCTCCTAACTTTTTAAATTTAAATTAAAAAATTTATCCAGCTGAGTGATTTGGATGACATCATTTCACTCATGGTTTTCCCGACATGGCCAACTTGTTAATAAGCAGTTCATGGCCAAGTTTCTCAATGCCTTTAGCACCTCTTGGCCTGTGTGTGCTGGGAAGGCATTCCTTTTAGACCTGGGGAGTAGGTATCAGTAATCCCAGATTATCCTTTCAAACTAAGGAGAACGGCACTTAGCAGTGACATACAGCAGAGCCCTGGACCGGAGGAGATGGCTTCCCGGTAACCCTCTGTTACCCGATGTTTCCAAGTAAGTAAGTTTGGTCTGTTTGACTTTTGGCATCCCTGCCACTTGCAGAGCTTAGGAGAAGCAGGCACTTCCCTTTGCCCAGAACAGTCTTGGCGCTCTTTAGAAGGCTGTTGAGGAGATCTACTTTGAGGGCACATTGTATAATGCCATTTTAAGCTGGAGGTAGACCAGGAGTAACTGGAGGAGCCACCACCTCCTTGGTGTTCAGGATGTTGACTCTAGGGTGGCTGTGCTCATGGCGTATCTTGCCTATATCTTGTCTGTATTATCCCTCATTTCCTTTACTTAGACCTTCACTGACAGCACCATGGCTTCTGACTCCTCTCCCACACTGCCTCCTGCTCTGTGGAGAAGTCCAGTGTATCTGCTCTTGGGAATGTGTGGCCTGGAATTCCAGAATCATTGGACAGGCAGAATGCTGGGTAGACAGCGCTGGACTCAAACCCAAGCGGGGATCTACTGGGAAGCCTGGCTTGCATCTGTTCAACAGACATTGATTGTAAATGCCTGTTGTGCTTCCTTAATGTCAGGGCTGTTCTGGTGCTGGGGATGCCTTAAACAGTTGAAAAATTCCTCCTAGCATGGAGCTTATGTTCTTGTGGGGAAGACAAACAGTTAAAAGAGAAAACAAAAAATGTAGTACATTTAATACTTGTCAGTACAAAGGAGAAATAAATCAGGAAATTGGGATTGAGAGTTTCAGGGAGAGAATTTTCTGTATTTAAACAAGAAGACCCCGAAGGCCTCACTGAGCAGGTGAGAAGTGAGCAAAGATGAGAAGGAGGTGAGGGAGGGAGCCGTAGTGCCATTTGGAGATCAGGAGAAAGCGCATTCCAGGGAGTGGGAACAGCCTGTGCAAAGGCCCCTAGTGTTTGGCAGTGAGGGGCCCAGTGCAGTTAAAGCAGAGTGAGGAAGTGGGGGGAGTGAGAAGTGAGCTCAGCTAGGCTGTGTGGACTGTGATTAGGGTTGTGGCTTTTACTCTCAGGGCACAGAGAACCAGCTTGTCCTTATTAGATTTTGCTTGGTCAACTCTGGTAGGAAGAACAGGCTGAAAGGGGCCAGTTAGAACACTATTGTGAATCCCAGGGTGATGGGGCAATGCAGTCCCAGACATGTCTGAGGGTTTGGGGTGACAGCCTCCGATAGGGCTCCCTGAAGATTTAGTATGAGACTTTGCCAGCTGAGAGCAGGAAGGGGTCCTCCAAGAACTTTTTTGCCTCATTTTTCCTGATGGGGAGTTACAGTGGTCACCTTTCCACTGTTAGGAAAATTGATGAGGAGGAATTTGACTTAAAAATCTCTTCAAAATCCCTCCTGCTCCAACTTTCAGTTTTCCTGATGATCATTCTGAAGATAAATCCCACTGGGTGCACTGCCCATCCCCCTGAGCAGGTCTGAAATTTCCTTTGGTGTTCTGCCTGTGTAAGACACACCCCAGGGCCCCATGCTTTCAGGTTCATAGTGTTTCCACTGTCCTTATCTCACTAAAGCCTTGCAAAAACCCTTGGGTGAACAGGGCAGAAATGATAGTCTTCATACCCATTTTTCAGATGAGAACACAGACTTGTGTGGTCCAATGCTTGTCCAAAGCCCAGGGTTAGTTAGCAAGTGGCAGAGCTGGGACTGCGGCCCAGGTTCTCTGATCCTCTAGGCAGTGGCATTTCCCCTGACTCACCAGTACTTCCCACCAAAGCAGCACTTCCAAATAGGGTCTGTGTTAATTTACTAGGGCTGCCGTAATAGAGTACCACAGACTGGGCGGCTTAAGCAACAGAGGTTTGTCGTCTCTCAGTTCTGGAGGCTGGATGTCCAAGATGAAGGTGTGGGCAGAGTTGGTTTTCTCAGAGCCCCTCTCTTTGGCTTTGCCAATGACTGTCTTCTCTGTGTGTCTTCACGTGGTCTTCTCTCGGTGTGTCTATGTCCTAATCTCCTCTTATGAACATTCATCGTGGATTCAACCCGAGTCGTAAGACCTCATTTTAACTTCATTACCTCTTTTAAGCCTCAGTTTCCAAGTACAGTCCCGTTCTGAGGTTCTGGGGGTTAGGACCTCAGCTTGTGAATTTTGGGAACACAGTTCAGCCCATAACAGGTTGCCTCACATCCAGTGACCTGGGGTGACCCCTCCAACGGCAGGCACCAGAACCCTCCCTTGAGTCCTTCGTAGGAGAATCAAGCAACTGCAGTCCTTCTCCTCTCTCACTCCTCGTTTTCTTGCTGCAGCTGATCGGGGGCCTGGTCCTGTCTGTGGGGATCTATGCAGAGGTCGAGAGGCAGAAATACAAAACCCTGGAAAGTGCCTTTCTGGCCCCGGCCATCATCCTCATCCTCCTGGGGGTCGTCATGTTCATCGTGTCCTTCATCGGCGTCCTGGCTTCCCTCCGTGACAACCTGTGTCTCCTCCAAGCGGTGAGTCAGCCCCAGGCACCCATCAGCTGGTGGGGCAGGGGGTGTGATCCTTGGAGTCCCTGGGAGAGCTGAGAGACCACCCCTGGGCCCTCGGGCAGCGCAGTTAATCAGTCCTTGCCTCAAACCAGCTCTACTGGAGGGTTTCGTGGGTCAGCCTGTCCATATTGGCCCAAGAGGGCTCAGCTTCCTCCACTTCTGCTTAGAAAGGCTGATTCAAAAACTGTTCTTAAACCCCATGTTGGTCTGGTCTGTCTGTTGGAAGTGGGAGAAGGTACGCTCAGATGAGAGCAAGCAAAACCAAGAAAAGTTGTTAGTGGTGACTCATTAGCTCATGTAACCAGCAAGTCCACCCTAGGTCCAGGGGTTTAGCTGACGCCCTGGGCTTTCTCTTGCCACCTCCCAGCTGGATGCCAGCTGCTGTCCTCAGGTTCTCTTTGCGATGGTCACCAGTAGCCTTAGGCCAACAGTCCTTATAGCTCAGGGTCCTGGGGAGTCTTTCCTGGTAACTCTGGCCAAGATCCTAGGACTTTGATGGGACTGCTTGGCCAAGTGCCTGCCCTGGGGTCAGGGATAGGGTCAGCCTCCCTGCCCCCTTACTGTGGGGTGAGGGATGGCTTCTCAACACAGGGGGTGCCGGATAGGAGATCTGTTCAGTCTGCACCCACATGTGTGTTTGACCTCATTGTTCCCCTCACCCGGGAAGCCCCTAAAAGCCCCTATGAGTGTGGTCTCAGTGATCCTTCCTGAGGCTGGAAGTTGTTGACATTAGTTTGGACAATGCTTGTTTCTGTGCTAAAGAGTGGTGTATATACTCAGCCTGAGACAGCCCCTCATCTGCCCTTGGGGTCTGGGAAGTCACTTTGCAGGGGCTTTGCTGGCAGAGCTGGAAACGCTGCTCTAACCTGCTTGTCAAGACATGCCTGTCCCCTCTGGGTCAGCCAGAGGAGGACCAGCGGCTGCTCAAGGTGTGGGGTTGGGGGAGGGGATTGTGTTTTTTCACCCAGACCCCACTGAGGACTTCTGGGACAAACCTCGATAACAGTCTGGCTGGGACAGCTGAGTCACTCTTCCTCATCACAGGCTCCAGCGACGGGCTTTCCTGGGAATGTCTGTCCACATCCTGTGCCTCACAGGAGGAAGGGGTGAAAGGCCCAGGAACCCATAAGAGCTCTGACAAAGATGATTTTCTTACTGTGCTTGACCTTGAAGCAGATGGCACTTCCCTTCCCCTCTCGGTGACTCACTGAACTTTGTTTTGCAGTTCATGTACATCCTTGGGATTTGCCTCATAATTGAGCTCATTGGTGGCGTGGTGGCCTTGATCTTCCGGAACCAGGTGGGCCTCTGGCACATTTACCAGTCCCGTGTATGCTGGGCACCCGCTCTATGTGCGCCCTGTTGCAAACTGGGAGTGTAGCTGAGAGTGGGGCGGATAATCCCTCCTGTGTCTATTGGGCTGGGGAGATAGGCACTGAACAGGTAGCCCAGAAAACAAGAGAACAAAACAGGCTGATGGCAGTGTGCCTGGGGTGGAGGTGGGGAGGATGCTGATGAGAAGGAGCCAACCTGCTGAGGCTCAGGGGGACAGAGGGAACCACTGAGGCAGAGGGAGCTTGGTGGGTTTGTGCACAGTGTGGAGGCTGCTTGGCTGAAGGTGAGTGATGGAAAGTGGGTAGAAGGTGAAGCTGGAAGGACTGGCCAGGGCAGATCACGTACGGCCTTGGAATTTTTTTAAAAGGCAGTGGGAGCCTGTGGAGAGTTTTATGCTGGGAAGTGATGTGATCTGATTCACGTTTTACTTGCTGCTGAATGGAGAATGGACAGTAGGGGCACTAGCCGTGGGTGAGCCTTAACCATGGGCGTGTCTTAGCCTTGGAATCCAAGGGTCTTCTTCCTGTTTCATGAGTACCGGGAAAGGGAAGGGGAGATTCCCGTCACATTGATGCAGTCACTGAGGCGCAGAGAGGTTAAGAAGCCCTCCTAAGAGTACATAGCAAGAGGGAGGCAGCTCAGGGATGCTTTCCAATTTCTTTTCATTTCTTTTTTCCTCCTCTGCCCCAGCCTTATTGAGGAATAATTGACAAATATTGACAAATAATTGACAAATTATGTTTAAACTCTACAATGTGATGATTTGATATAGGCATACATTGTGAAAGGATTACCATAATCAAGTTAATAATACATCCATCACCTTGGATAGTTAACTTTGGGGGAGGGGTAAGATGTTAATATTTATGATCTATTCTCTAAGCAAACTTCAAATATATAATACTGTATTATTAACTATAGTCCTCATACTGTTCATTAGGTCCTCAGAACTTATTCATCTTGTAACTGAAAATTTATACCATTGACCAACATCTTCCTGTTTCCCCCACCTGCTATCCCCCGACAACCACTTTTCTACTCTCTGGTTCTATGAGTTTGACTCTTTTTTAGATTTCAAATGTAACTGGCCCCATATAAGAAGTGTTTGTCTCTCTCTCTCTCACTTATTTCTCTTAGCATAATACCCTCAAGAGTCACCCATGTTGTTCTAAGTGGCAGGTTTTCCTTATTTTTCATGGCTGAATAATATTCCATTATATATATATACATTCTGTATACACAAACAATGGAATATCTGTGTCTATCTCACATCTTGATCCATTCATCTGGCAAACAGACAGGTTGTTTCCATATCTTGGCAATTGTGAGTAATGTCGAGATGAATGTGAGAGTTCTTTTCACGGCAGATGACTCTTTGAGATAGTAATTTCATTTTCTTTGGCTATGAGTGGGATTGTACCACATATGGTAGTTCTATTTTTAATTTTTTGAGAAAGCATCATACAGTTTTCCATAGTGATTGTACCAATTTTACACTCCCAGCAACAGTGTACAAAGGTTCCCTTTTCGCCTCACCCACATTTGTCTCCTGTCTTTTGATAATGGACATTCCAACAGGAGTGAGATTATATCTCATTGTGGCTTTAGTTTGCATTTCCCTGATGTTTAGAGATGTTGAGCATTTTTTCATATACTTGTTGTTCATTTGTTCATACATGTCTTCTTTGAAAAACTGTCTATTCAGGTCCTCTGCCCATTTTTTAATTAAATTACAGCTGATGCTTGAACAACATGGATTTGAACACTGTATATCCACTTATACACAGATATTTTTCAATAAATATAGTATCTGTGTTTCATTTTACAGATCTTTAAATCAACCAAGTGTGAGAAATGTTTATGTTCATTTTACAGAACTTTAAATCAACCAAGTGTGAGGAATGTTTATGTTCAGTTAGAGATCACAGTGCTGCTGCTGCTGCTAAGTCGCTTCAGTCGTGTCCGACTCCGTGCGGCCCCATAGACGGCAGCCCACCAGGCTCCCCCGTCCCTGGGACTCTCCAGGCAAGAACACTGGAGTGGGTTGCCATTTCCTTCTCCAATGCATGAAGGTGAGAAGAGAAAGTGAAGTCGCTCAGTCGTGTCTGACTCTTAGCGACCCCATGGACTGCAGCCTACCAGGCTCCTCTGTCCATGGGATTTTCCAGGCAAGAGTGCTGGAGTGCGGTGCCATTGCCTTCTCCGAGAGATCTCAATATGTGGAGTCAAAAGGACTAGGGTTTGAGTCCTGATTCTATTTAAACTGTTTTAGCTTCCTGCCCTTCAGTGAGTTATTTATCAGTTCCTTTGTTCAGAGGCAGTATGCAGATTCTCAACTGTATTGGGGGTTGGCACCCCTAATCCCTGTGTTGTTCAAAGGTCAACTGTATTTTTTTGTTGTTGTTGCTATTTTGCAACTGTAGTGGTTCCATATATATTTTGGGTATTAACCCCTTTTCAGATATATTGTTTACAGTTCAGTTCAGTACAGTCGCTCAGTCATGTCCGACTCTTTGCGACCCCATGAATTGCAGCACACCAGGCCTCCCTGTCCATCACCATCTCCCGGAGTTCATTCAGATTCACGTTCATCGAGTCAGTGATGCCATCCAGCCATCTCATCCTCTGTCATCCCCTTCTCCTCCTGCCCCCAATCCTTCCCAGCATCAAAGTCTTTTCCAGTGAGTCAACTCTTCGCATGAGGTGGCCAAAGTACTGGAGTTTCAGCTTTAGCATCAGTCCTTCCGAAGAAATCCCAGGGCTGATCTCCTTCAGAATGGACTGGTTGGATCTGCTTGCAGTCCAAGGGACTCTCAAGAGTCTTCTCCAACAGCACAGTTCAAAAGCATCAATTCTTCGGCGCTCAGCCTTCTTCACAGTCCAACTCTCACATCCATACATGACCACTGGAAAAACCATAGCCTTGACTAGACGGAACTTAGTCGGCAAAGTAATGTCTCTGCTTTTGAATATGCTATCTAGGTTGGTCATAACTTTTCTTCCACGGAGTAAGCGTCTTTTAATTTCATGGCTGCAGTCACCATCTGCAGTGATTTTGGAGCCCCCAAAAATAAAGTCTGACACTGTTTCCACTGTTTCCCCATCTATTTCCCATGAAGTGATGGGACCAGATGCCATGATCTTCGTTTTCTGAATGTTGAGCTTTAAGCCAACTTTTTCACTCTCCTCTTTCACTTTTCTCAAGAGGCTTTTGAGTTCCTCTTCACTTTCTGCCATAAGGGTGGTGTTTACAGTTATTTTCTCCCAATTCATAGCTTACCTTTTAACTTTTTACATAGTTTACTTTTTAGCAGAAATGCTTTAGTTTAACATAGTCTCATTTATTATTTTTTTTGCTATAGGCAACATTGCCTATATATTTGATGTCAGATCCAAGAAATCATTGCCAAGAACAATATCAAGGAGTTTTTTCCTATATTTCCTTTAGGAGTTAGTTCTACTTGAGGTCTTCTGCTACATTTAAGTCTTTAACTCATTTTGAGTTGTTTTTTGTCTATGATATAAGGATCCAATTTCATTCTTTAGCATGTGGATTTGCAGTTTTCTCAACATTATTTATTAAAGAGAGTTGGCATCTTTGTTGGGAATTAGTTGACCATGTATGTTGGCTTTATTTCCAGACTCCCTTTTCTGTACCATTGATCTATGTGTCTATTTTTATGTCAAAACCATACTGTTTTGGTAACCATAACTTTGTAATATTGAAATATATGAAGTGTGATACCTTCAGCTCGGCTCTTCTTATTCCAGATTGCTTTGGCTACCAGGGTTGGTTGTGATTCTGTATGAATTTGAGCATTTTTTTCTGTATCTCTGAAAGATGCCGTCTGAATTTTGGCAGGGGGATTGCGCTGAATCTATAGGTTGCTTTGGCCCATTGGTTGTCCTCCCGATTCAGTTTTGCTATTTGTTCCTCCCTTTTCCTCTTTTCTGCTTTTCAGACCATCTGCTCTGGGCTGGCAGACCCAGGGTCCTGGCTCATTTTTCAGCAGCCTTGAGGAGAGAGAGATGTTTATTCCATTTGCCCATGGGGATGCCATTCTGTGCAGCCAGCAGGGCTCCTGGCTGCCCACAACTTTCCAGAGTTATGAGTTAGTGCTTTACTAACTAGAGCCCAAGTCCAGGCCACAGTTAGCAGCATCAGTGGCTTAATAAGTGAATAGCAGTTCTCGTTTACAGGGTGCTTTCACAAAGACTGATGACTTATTTTCCTTGCCCGTAGCTCAACAGGGGCCATGACACCACTCCTTTCCAGGGAGGAGCTAAGTAAAGGCGAAACCTCCAGGGACCTTTAGTCCTCACAGCTGAGGATGCCATGGGCTTGAGGTCAGGGCTGAGAGCTTACATTATCCCCAAACACGGAGGGCATGACAGGGTGAAGTGTGTTCCTTCCCCTTGGGTACTGTGTCCCCTCATGGGACTATGTCAGTCCAGGAAGGACCCTCATCGTCAGGGCTCTCAGCTCTTTTGGAGGCTTATGATGGGCTGTGCTCTCATATGACAGTGATATATAATTCAAAAACGTAAAAATGAGATACAAAACTGTAAATGTAGGGACTTCTCTGGCAGTCCAATGGTTAAGACTCTGTGCTCCCAACGCAGGGGACATGGGTTCAATCCCTGGTTGAAGAACTAAGATCCCACATTACTGCACAGCATGGCCTAAAAGAAAGAAAAAGAGAGAGAGAAAAAGAAAAAAAAAGCCCTGTAAGTGCAGTAAGATCTCCACAATGAAAAAAAATAGGCCTGAAAAAATCTGGAAGGAAATAGAAATATTAACATATTAAATCATATTTTCCCTGAGGGATGGAACTAGGGTGATTTTTATTTCCTCCTTTATATTTTTTTTCCCTAGCTCCCAAATTTTCTTTTACATTTTTTATAATCAAGAAGGAAAATACCATATAAAGGAAAATAATGTCCCTGCCAACTGTGATGCCATGTGATTTCGTAAAACAAGAAATGGGCCAGTGGCGAGGATAGGGAAGGAGGAGCCTGGCCACTGATGGTGGGGAAAGAGGTGAGGCACAGTCAAGGTCGGGTTCCAGGTGAATTCCCAATTCCAGTTTTTCTTCCCCAAGAGGAGAAGACAGATTTCTCTGAGTCACAGTGTAACAAGTTCGGTCTCCAGCCCCCCAGGCTACCTCTTAACTCTAAGACTCCACTTGTGGTGACAGATGAAGACAAATCATCAGGCTGATGACTTCACACAGGGCTCCCAGGAAGGTGCAACCGTGGTCACCTCCAGGCAGCAAAAGATAACTCCCGGGTGTGAGGCAGAAATTCTGTATCAGTTGCTGACCCTGGGCACAGTTTCTGCCGCTAGGCATGACCCAGGAGTTGGATTGAAGCAGCTTCTCTACTTATGTGGGGTGGAGTGGCTGTGTGATGGGGAACTTGGTGCAGAGCTGGTGGCCCCAAGGATCCAGCCATTAAAAGGCGGATAAGTGCAGAGAAGTGCAGCACCCTGGACCCAGCAGTGGGTGGAGAACCTGCATGACTTCCACGGGTGTCTGGGTCTCCCTGCTCTTTATTTTTTTAAATTAATGTATGTTTTGGCCGTGCAGGGCTTCCCTGGAGGCTCAGTTGGTAAAGAATCTGCCTGCAATACCGGAGACCCAGGTTCAGTCCCTGGGTCGGGAAGATCCTGGAGAAAGGAATGGCTACCCACTCCAATATTCTTGGCAGGATAATTCCATGGATGGTGGAGCCTGATAGGCTACAGTCCATGGGGTCACAAAGAGTCAGACACAACTGAGCAACTAACACTTTCACTTTGGGCTTCTCTGTGGCTCAGATGGTAAGGAATCTGCCTGCTCTGCAGGAGACCTGGGTTCGATCCCTGGGTTGGGAAGATCCCCTAGAGGAGGAAATGGCAACCCACTCCAGTATACTTGCCTGGATCTTACTTCCCTGACTAGGGATTGAGCCTGCATCAGGGAAGCATGGAGTCTTAAGCACTGGACAGCCAGGGAAATCCCCAGGTCTCATTGGTTTTGACCTGACATCACCCCAGCTTGCTGTGAGCCTCCCTGAAGGAATATTGGGGGTGTTGGAGGTGGGCAGCTCCTGCCCATGTGTTCCCAGCGAGGCAGGGCTGAGCAGGGACACCCAGAAGGCTATGGCTGGTATGTCTGTACCCATCCCTGGCCTCCTTCCCTCTACCTCCTGGACAAGTGGAGGAGTGACCTCTTTTCTGGCCTTCATTGGATGGTGCCATGGTCACACCCAACACCAGCCAAGGAACAATGGGCAGCACCCAACCTGTTTATCTTGGCACTGTCACCAGCTGGCTCTTGGCATGACCCTGAGGTTGGAGCAGGGAGAAAGGAGACCGCATGGCCTGCTTGTCCTGTTTCCACCTGGAGCAAGTAGAGAAAGTTCTACACTAATGTGGATGGGCTCCTGCAGCTGGTGCATCCCACTGTCAGCCGTTTGGAAGTGAGAGCTGGGCTCCAAACACCTGGGAAACCAAAGCATAACCCTCCCCCACCATGGGGATTAATCCTGCGACTTCCAGCCAAGTGTGATAGGCTTGCCTGGTGGCTGATCTGCTCGTGGTGGCTCGTGGTGAAGCATCTGCTTGCCGTGAGAAGACCTGGGTTTGATCCCTGAGTTGGGAAGATCTCCTGGAAAAGGAAATGGCAACCCACTCCAGTATTCTTGCCTGGAAAATCCCATGGACAGAGGAGTTCATGGGGTTGCAAAGAGTCGGACACAACTGAGGGGCTAACACACAGTCCAGCCAGGTCTGAAGAAGGGACTGGCAGATATTCCTGAGAACCTTGCAGTGTTCACACCTCTTTCTTTCTCACTCTTTGGGTTCCTCTCAACCCTTGGTTGTCTGATGGGGGCCCATCTCAGGGCTGGAGCAGAGGCTGGGGTCTGGAGGCAACAAGGATGAGTCTTCACCCTCTGGGGGATGCTGAGGGGAACCCGGAGATGCTGGCTCAGCCCAGGCACTCAGGGAGGAAGGAAGTCCGAGTCTGAGCACCAGCGTCTGTGTTGTGAGAGCTGAGCTGGCGATGGTTCTGGCTGAGCTGCTGGCTACTGGGCCTCCCCAGTGTGGGCCCCAGAAGCTGACATGAATCGATGGAGGCCGGCTGGCAGCCTGCAGGAAACTAGGGCAGCTCCGTCCCCAGAGGCCTGGTGGGAGGCTCCAGCTGCTGGCTCTTCCACTCCTCCTTTCCTGCTCCTCAGCCTCCCATCCGGGGGAGCTGCCACCCATTCCCCCCACCCCCCAAAGCCTTATTTATTTGTTCTTCAGGCTTATAAAGGCTTTATTGATGCATAATTCACATACCATACAGTTCAGGTTTTCCCGGTGGCCCTAGTGGTAAAGAATGCACCTGCCAATGGGGGAGACCCAAGGGATGAGGGTTCGATCCCTCGGGTGGAAAGATCCCCTGGAGGAGGAAATGGCAACCCACTCCAGTGTTCTTCCCTGGAGAATCCCATGGACAGAGGAGCCTGGTGAGCTACAGTCCATGGTGTCGCCAAGCTTCGGACACAACTGAGCGACTGAGCATGAAAACCATACAGTTCACTCGTTTGAAGTGTCCATTCGTACATGACCTGTTGATTTTAGAACATTTCCGTGGCTTTGAGAAGAAATCCGCCACCCCCGAGCTATCCTGCTCGTTCATCAACAAACTGTCCAAGTGCCTCCACTGAGGGGAGTGATGCAGAGGCTTCGGGCATCTTTAAAACTAGATTGAAAGACAGGACTAGAAAGGGCAGTGCTCTGTGGCTCGAGCCTGGTAGCTTGAACAATGTGCTGTGAAAATCCCATGGTTTTGATGATTGCTTACCCTTTGTTTTATTTAGCCCAGGCCACATGCCTCTGAGGCCACGCCAGCCATTCATAAAAGGTGGTTTTCAGGTCCTCACTGGAGCTGCCCCACTGCATGACCTGGTTTAGAGCTGGGTGGGGGTGGCCCTGGGTGCGTTGCCCTCTGAGACAGCAGAGGAAGCCAGAATTCGCTTTTCCCTGCTGAGCTCCCACAGGACATGTCCTCTGAGTGGCTCCCCCAGTCCCTCAGAACATTGTGGAACATAGCAGCGCACTACAGTTGATTATAGTTAATTAATGAACCATACAACCCCCACCCCTGCAGGAACCACCCAGAGATTCTACGCGTCTCCCTGGTGTGGACGTGTGCACACACACACACACACACAGACATGGTGCCAAGCGCAGCACGCATGTGTAAGAGCTAGCACAAGCCAGAGAGCTCCCTGGTGGGAACGGGGGCAGCTGCCGCCCATGCAGTCTGGGACCATCTGTTCTTCCTGTCCGTCCAGAGAGGCCTCCAGTGGGGCCTCCCTCCCCCGCAGGGTCCAGCTCAGCTAGCCTGATGGAAGGCCTGATTTGCACAAAGAAGCCCTCTTTCAGAGTCCGCGCCTTTGGAAAATACCCAGAGACTGAGACGGTTTGGGGAGAGAGGTCAGGGCTGCTCACCAAAGAGCGGGGGAGAGCTTTTCCCCGTGGGGCTGCCGGGCATCCGCTCTGCTGCTTGTCTTCCTCCCTGCCCTGGGCCTCCTGCCCTCATCCCACCCTGGCTCCTAACCGCATGTGACCCCATGGGAGGGCTGAGGGGTGACCCAGCAGAGGGACTGTGAGGTGGCCAGTGGGCTGGGATAGGAGGGCCAGGATGGCCTGCAGTGCCTTGAGACTGAAGGGAAGCCACTTCACCCACCACGAGTGTGGCCCTTGACATATCCCTGACCGTGGACATCACCCCCTGCCAAGAGCCCCTTACAGCATGCCATGTAATCCTGTGAGCTCATTCCCTGGGTGACAGACTAATCCAGCCTGGTGTCCTGTTTCTTAGCCACCCCCAACTATGCCCCAGCTGGCTGGCCTTTCCCTTCATCATCACCCCAGGGAACAGGCACCCAAGACTGGAAAGGCTGTGGGACCTGGGGACCTCTGGGAAGGATAGACCTGAGAACCAGGCGGGTCTCTGCTCTGCCCAGGTCGGATGGCCAGCAAACAGCCCTTCCACTGAGCCCCTGCCCCAGGATCCAGAGCCAGACCCGGGCAGGGTGGACGGCTGGTGATGGCAGAGCCTGTTACAGGGAAAGAGGGCTGGCCTGGTGCCTCCCGAGGCTGGCGTGATCCTCCTCAACTCCCAGGTCTGCTCCTGAACGGTGATTATCATCAACAGAGGGTTTTCCTTCTGAGCTCGGAGACTGGTTTCCTTGAGCCAGTCTGCTTTGTCACCTTGGCTTTGAGCAGTGTATGAATGTCAGGAAGGAGGTGGCTATCACATCCTTGTTTCTCTCTTCCTGATACTGGAGATAGTTTGGGGAGCTGGCCCTGAACTCAACCTTGGGTTCTTGGCTTCTTAAAGCGTATCAGGATGCGATTTTGACAGTTTGGTTCCAGCAGCTCTCTGCCCGTGATCATTGGGGTGACCTTAGACAAGTCACATTACCTCTTTGAGCTGCAGGGAGTTTGGGAGGGGTCCCAGATCAGGAGTGGCTCTTGGACAAGACTTAGGGTCTTGATTTCTTTTTGGATTAGCCACTTTCCACTGATGCCATGATGGGTATGAAGTGGTACTACCTCCTGGAAAAAGAGAAAAATCTATCATAATAATACGTAATAATGCTATGTGCCTGGCATCGTGCTAAGCACTTTCGTTGCTCTAGTTTGTTTGAGTCTCAAATTCCTCTGAGGCAGAGGATCCCCTTTCCCACCCTGTAGGGGAGGAAAAGTGTCAGTCACCCAGTCGGGTCCAACTATTTGGAACCCTGTGGACTGTAGCCTGCCAGGCTCCTCTGTCCATGGAATTCTCCAGGCAAGAATACTGGAGTGAGTTTCCATTCCCTTCTCCAGGGGATCTTCCTGATCCAGGGTTCAAACCAAGATTTCCTGGATTGCTGGCATATCCTTTACCGTCTGAGCCACTGGAGGTTCAGAAGTTAATTGATATTCCTGAGGCAGGTGTGGTGCAAAGACTGTTCTTGACCACGAGGCGTGACAGCCCCTTGCAGCTTAGTCTTTGATCTTTGGCGCTGGAAGATGTCTTAAAGACAGGCCTGCATGACTGATTCACAAGTGGGGAGCTGAGAGTGCAGGAGTGGGGTGGGGCCTGCAGTCCTAGGGTGGGGCCTCGAACTCAGGACCCTCTTGTCCCCACGGAACCCTGAGGGCGCCTCCCCCGGGAATTGTCTGGCTCCAGAGTTGAGAATGCGCCCTTTGTGCCAGCACAATCTCTGATGATCCACCGGCCTCCCTGCTCTGAAAGCCCTGATTGTCACTGTGAGTTTGGAGCTGGGCTGCCCACACTCCCGCCCAATCCCTTCCCGCTGTGGGGCCTTTTGTGCTCCTGGATCTCAGCACAACAGCCGGGCTGTTGATCCCGAAGGCCCAGCGTGACTGGGAGAGGGTGCCCTGCCAGCACCCTTCCCGGTGGGGATTGTCCCAGTCCGAGAGGGAGATGGGCCCTGTCGTCTGGGCCAGAGCACTGCAGCGACAGAGAGGCCCAGAGGGAAGTCAGGACACCTGGTTTCCAGTCCTGGCTGGGCCCCTAACCAAAGCCGACGCCTGCTTGGTGACCTGGGAAGAGTCAATCTCCCTCTCTAGGCCTCTTCATCTGTAAAAGAAGAGCTTATATAGGAAAGAAGAGTGGAGAGGGGGCTGGAGGGCAAAGGGAAGGTTCTGGTGCAGGCCTGTCTTTAGCTACAGTAGAAGGCACACTAGGGCAGCCCAGCCCCAGCCCTGGCCTGGCTCCTTCGGAATGGTGTCCCCCAGGCAGGGCCTCACCCTCTTGGGTCCTGGGTTGCCTGATCTGTAAAGGAATGGGATGCACCATTCCTGCCTCTGATGGGCACTGGGGACATGGAGAGGGTGCTGGTGCGGGGAGGTCGTGGGTGGGAATGGAGGTGCTCTCTGCAGGTCATGGGGGGAGGCTGCCTGGGAGGTGGACTCTGGTTCAGTCCTGATCTGGGAAATCTTGGGTTGGGCCCTGGGGTCGTGTGCTCTTCCTCCTTTATAATTTCTCTGTCTACATAGACCATCGACTTTCTGAATGACAATATTCGCAGAGGAATTGAGAACTACTATGACGATCTGGACTTCAAAAACATCATGGACTTTGTTCAGAAGGAGGTGAGTCAGGAGCTTGGGGTCAGAAATTTGCCTCCCACGTCCTTAGCTCTGCTCCCACTGCGCCCCCCCCCCCCCCCACCGCCCCCAACTTAGGACCCTGCTCAAGAGGGTGGGGGCGAGAGGTCAGGTGGCTTATCCATCCCCACGTGGCTGGCCAAGTTGGGAGTTGAGGGTGGGCCATGGACAGCCACCAAGGGTGGGGATGCCAGGGCATGCCTGGCCCAGCATATACTTGCCCTGCCTGTTCCTTTCCAGCTACACAAACCCTCCCTTTCTGAAAAAAAAGAAAGAAAAAGGTCAGAGGGAGCTACAAACCACGTGGCAGAGTCTCAGGGTGCCCCTCTTTAGTGGGCAAAGAATCCTCTTTGAGGTGGGAGTGACCTCCAAGCCACCCAATTCAAAGTTCCCTCTGCCGAGACCCTTCAGGGACAGGGAGCTCCCTCCCTTGCCAAATCAAGGACAGCCCTGATGGGGAGAGAGCTCTTCCCTGGTTCCATTTACCCCTGCATGGGGAATAAAGCAAGTCTCCTTTCATCCGACGGCACTTCTTTGAATGTGATGATTGTTATCCCTCCTCCCCACGGTCCACTCAAGTCTGTGGGTGTAACAGTAACAGCAGTGCCTGCTGCTGCCGTCGGGGGCTTCTACACACCAATCTCACTTAGTCCTGAGCCTCAGGTTCCACACCTGCCCCAGCGGGATACTGATGGTCCCTTCTACTTAGTGTCGCTGTGAGATTTGCCTTGATTTATTTCAGAGGTGGTTAGAGCAGGGCCAGGCATGTGGTGAGACTAAATCAGTGTCAGCTGGGGTGATCATTGTCTGCCTGTCCTCCTAGGTGAGGATGAGTGGAGTTTTAGAGCTGAGGGCCTCCTCAGCCCTGGCAGCGCTTCTTGGGACATGACCTTGGGGGCGTCAGCTGACCTGATCCCCATGATAGCCCTCAGTGGGGGATCAACATCTCCCTTCACCCGGGGCCATCCATAGTGGCCACCCCCTTGGCTCAGGCCTTCCCTGTAGTCATAACAGGTGCAGCCTCTGGGAAGCCCTTCTCTGCCAGGGATGCG
This sequence comes from Budorcas taxicolor, assembly GCF_023091745.1. Lineage (NCBI taxonomy): Eukaryota > Metazoa > Chordata > Mammalia > Artiodactyla > Bovidae > Budorcas > Budorcas taxicolor. Next base: position 19,901,494 of record NC_068914.1, on the reverse strand, counting down.
CCTGCCAGCTCTGGCCATTGGGTAGGGCAAGATGTTTTTATTGGAAGCAACCTTCAGCTGGCTTGCGAATTTCATTTCTCCCAGGGTGGAATGGCGAGATGACTCATGCTCACTGGGCACCTGCTTGGGGCCAGGTCCTAGGCTGAGTGCTTCATGCTTGGCTTATCTTTGTACTTCTCAGCTCAGCTGTGCAAAGCTGGCATTGCTCTTCCTGCTTTACAGTTGAGCCTCTGAGGCCCAGAGAGGCTGATTGACTTGCCCAGCGTCACACAGCATGGAGTGGTGGTATGAGGATTTGAATGCTGGCCTGTCAGGTGGCTAAATAAATACTCTGCATTGCACCCCACAGAGGCACTTCCTGGACCCCTAGACTGATAGCCTGAAAGGCTCTGTGGAGACTCTGGAAGGGCATCTACTTTATTTCTACTAGAGCCTCTGACCATATCACTCCCCTGGTTAAAACCTTCTCCAGTAACTTCCTGTCACTAAGGATACTACCCCTGTTCCCTGCTTATTTTGGCTGACAAAGCTTTCATGGTCTGACCTCAACCCCTCTTGCTCACTCTGCTCCAGTTACGCCTGCTGCTGAAATATCAGTGCAACTAACTCATCTCCGTGCGGGGTCTTGGCATGTCTTGACTGTTTTTTTTTCCTGTTCATATTTCCGATTAAATGAGATCTCCTCAGGCCTTTCCCAACCTCCTGCCTCCTTCCCCCATTTGCCATATCCCTGGTACCCAGCACTGCCTCACACCTTTTTCATGTGGTGGTTCCTCTCCATCTCCCTCAGGGCTGTGGCGCTTTCCCTCCCCCTTGGTTTTCGGGCACACACAACAATGCCCGGCACACAGCAGCAGCCCAGTGGAGTAACTGCTTCCCCCAGGTGTTGGCATCTGTACAGGGGGACATGCAGGGCAGAGCTCAGCCGAGGGGAAAATGACGCCAGCTGTGCCATCACTTCAGTCCTGAGCCCCGACCAGGGTGTGTGTGTGTGTGCCCCTTTGCTAAGGGTGGGATAGGCAGAGCTGGGTGGGTGAGGTTCAGGGGCCCCTGGATTGTGGGGCTCCCCTAGAATCCTAGTCTCTGGGACTTTAAAGGCCAGGTCCTGGGGTGGAGCACCTGCCCTGGGGATGTGAAGATGGAGTCCGGCTGGCAAGAAAGGGCTTTTCCTCCAGTATTTAGACACCACCCACCATCCCACCAAAAGGCTACCCAGCCTTGGCTTGCATGCCTCCTCAGTGACGGGGTGCTCGCTACCTCCTGGGCCACTATTCTGCTTTTGTTGAGCTCTGACCTGTAATGATGCTTCACATGCTCCCCATGATGCCCCCTACCTGTGTGACCCGCATCATAAATCACATCGTCCCCTGGCTGGGCCCCTCCCTGCTGTTTGCCTGGGGGCCTTGGTAGTGACGGCAGCTCTCTTCCCCACTTGCTTCCTCCTGCAGTTTAAGTGCTGTGGCGGGGAAGACTACCGAGATTGGAGCAAAAACCAGTACCATGACTGCAGTGCCCCTGGACCCCTGGCCTGTGGGGTGCCCTACACCTGCTGCTTCAGAAACACGGTATCCACTGTTCCTGGGGCACATCTCCTGGCTGGTCAAACGCTTCTCTCACCTTTCAGGACCGGGGCGGTGGGGCTGGATAGGAGGGGTAGGCAGGAGGTGGTGGTTCTTGCCGAGGCGAGGCTTCCTGAGCCTCAAGGGCTACTGAATGGGGTGAATCTGGGGGTAGAGGATGGGGAAGACTTGTCTTATTAGTAATGGTTGTTGATATATTGAGCACTTACCACGTGGTGGCCTATTCTAGGTTCTTTAGTTGTTTTAACTCGTTAAGTCCTTTCAACAACCCTGTGAGGTAGGTATGGTTATTTTACCCACTATACAGATGAGAAAACTGAGGCACCAAAAGGTGAGGTTCTTGGCTCAAGGTTGATAGAGCTAGGATGAAATTCAGGCAGATCTTGTCAGAGCCGTGCCCTGGACTACTGTGCACGCCAGGCGAAGAGTGGGAGAGAGTCCAGGCCGGGGGTCTTAGCAGGGTGGCCGGCTTGGCAGCCATAGCTGGGGGCCAGGGCAGGGCCTGTACTTTGAACGTTGCTGGTGGACTTTGGGCTTGACGTCCTGGTGATCATCAGCAACAAGGTGCTTGGAAGCGGCTGGTGATGTAAATGCCAGCCTCTGCCTCTCCCCAGTGGGATCCTCTCAGCTCTGTTGCCTCCTTGGCCACTTGGGAGGCTGCCCTGTGCCGTCACTGCTAATAAATGAGAGGCTCGGTCAATCCTGTGTTTGACTAATGTGTCCGAAAGCTGCCTGGTTTCTGGAGTGGAATGAGGCGGGGAGTTTTGCAATTACTCATGCCTTGAAGAGTCATGGAAAATTTCTCTTCTGACGTCTCCACCATCCTGTGCCCACTGCTGGATTCTGTAAACTGAGCAGCTGCTGGTGGGGGTGGGGGCCTCACCCATGACTCAGGGAGCCAGTGCCAAGTGCATGAGCCCTAAAAAGGCTGGGCCAGGAGGGAAGGTTTGTTTGGAAGTTGGAGCTGCCATTTTAGGGTAGCTCTTTGTGCAGGGGGAGTGCTGAGGAGGAGCCCAGGGTTTTCAGAGAGGCCTGTGGTGGGGGCGGGGATGACTCTGAACTTCATCATCCAAGGCAGTGGCACCTGAATGTCCAAGTTGAGAGGTGAAAGCCCAACGTGCATTCGTTCATTCATTCATTCATTCAACAGGTATTTACTGAAGACCAGCCAGAGGCAGTTTTGTGTTCTAAGGATACAGGAAACACACAGAACTCTCTGCCCACGTGGAGCTGACGTCCTTTCTAGTGGAGAAAACTAAAAAGCAAAATAAATAAGTAAAAGAGATAATATTCTAAGAGATGATAAATTCTAAGGAGAAAAATAAAACAGGGGCATGGAGGACTGCATTTTAGATACTGAGAAGGTTGGTTCTCAGTGAAACCCTGAAAGTGAGGGAGTAAGCCATGCTGTCTGGGGATGGGAATTCCTGGCAGAGAGAAGAGCAAGTGCAAAGGCCCTGAGGTGGGACCTGCCCTTGTGAATTTAAGAAACAGCACAGAGACCAGCTCCAGTGTGGCTGGAGCAAAGTGAGCTTGGGGGAGGATAGTTGTAGATGAAGTCAGAGGTCATGGGTACCCTGAAGGTCATGATCAGGACTTTGCTTCCCTTGAGTGACAAGAAGTCAAGTGACAAGGCTTTAGTGGGCGAGTAGCAGATTTTCCTTAGGCTTTACCAGCACCACCCTGTCTGCTGTGGTGGCAGAGATGACATGGGTGGGCAGTCCGGTTAGGGGCTAGTGCAGTGATCCCAGTGTCTCAGCCAAGGCTGTCTGGAAAGCTGGCTCTGAGATGCTGGTTAGTGAGCAGGAAGCTTGGTAGGAGGTGTGCTCAGGATTGACACCTGTAAAGGAGGGGATAGAAGCTGGGCTGGGCAGAAGGAGAGGCTGAGCAACGATGCAGTCTCAGTGGGCATCTCAGCCAAATCCATGGGGATGTCCTGGGATGATCCTGCAGAATTGTCCCATGTTGGGGTGAGATGGGCAGGCCTTCATACCTCCACATTCAGCAGGCATTACATGAGTTTAGTGTTTCACCCAGGAAGGGACTTGCTGGCTTGTTTAGCAGAAAAACAGAATCAATAGGATGTGTGTGTGTGTGTGTGTGTGTGTGTGTGTAAAGAGGTTTATTATAAGAAATTGATGCACAGAATTATGGAGACAGGCAAGTCCCAAGACCTGCAGAGTGAGCTGGCAAGCAAGAGCCCAGGAGAGCCAATGGTTTACTTCCAGTGTGAGTCCACAGGCCTAAGAACCAGGGGAGCTGATGATGCAGCTCCTGTTTGAGGCTGGCAGCCTCAAGGCCCATGAAGAACTGATGTTTCAGTTCAGGCTTGAAGTCAGACAGGAAGAATTCTTCCTTACGTGGGGGAAGGGTAGCCTTTTTGTTCTATTTAGGCCTTCGACTGATTGTACGAGGCCCACCCACATTAGGGAGAGCCATCTGCTTTACTCAGCCTACTGATTTTAATGTTAATTTCATTAAAAAATGCCCAGAATAATATTTGCCTGGATATCTACATCAGTTCCTCTGGGGCCTAGAGAAGAGTCTTTTGGCTCCGGGTGTAAGGGAGGCCTCTGCCACAGCATGTCTGTTCCCCAAGGGCAGGAGCTGTGGTTCTGCCTCCAGGTCTGGAAGCAGCACAATGAAGAGTAAAGTTACTCTTGTCACCTTCTTACATATCAGACAGTTTACTTATTTATTATGTTCATCGCCTATCTCCATTCCTAGAATAAAAGTTCATGAAGGCAAGGATCTTATTTTGTTCTTCTGTATCCCCAACACCTAGAACAGAGAATGGTACATAATTGATGCTCAATATCTGTTCAGTAATGATTGAATGAGTGAACAAATAAGGCAGGAAGCACCTGCTCCCATCATGCCCTCCTACCTCTGCTACCCAGGCTGGAGCTTCTCCACTGGGGTCTGTTTATGGCCTGGAGGGGCCACTGATGCTGACTGACGTGAGGTGGATCCTGGGTGTTTTGGGGTCTGAGGGTTCCTGGGGGACAATCTAGACTGAAGGAGGTTATTTTGTCCACACATCAAGCCTTGACATTTAGACTGATCTAGATGACATCTGCGGAGAAGGCAATGGCACCCCACTCCAGTACTCTTGCCTGGAAAATCCCATGGACCCGGGAGCCTGTGGGCTGCAGTCCATGGGGTCGCTAAGAGTCGGACACGACTGAGTGACTTCACTTTCACTTTTCACTTTCATGCATTGGAGAAGGCAATGGCAACTCCAGTGTTCTTGCCTGGAGAATCCCAGGGATGGGGGAGCCTGGTGGGCTGCCATCTATGGGGTCGCACAGAGTCGGACACAACTGAAGCGACTTAGCAGCAGCAGCAGCAGCAGCAGATGACATCTGAGGTTCAGCTCATGCTTTTAGAAAGAGTAGCAGCCGTCCTTGACTTCCAGGGTCTGGGATTGTGTTCAAGGTCAGTCCAGCCAGTGTGCCATGCCCTTGGACAATCATTTTATGTGTATATCTCCCTTTATATTAAAAAAAAATCCCCATGGGTACATTCAGAGATTATGATTGCTTTATTGAAGAGTCCAGGGAACCTCTCCATTCATTCATCCAACAAATTCTTATTGAGGGCCTCCGTGTGCCTGTCCCTCAGCGCCACACCTAAGGTTGGTCACAGAGCTCCTAAGTGGCAGAGCAGGGTCTGGACTGGGCAATGTGATGCCAGAGCCCACACTGGCCATTCTGCCCACCTACATCACTGCTGGCACCTGTGGCACCCTGATCCCACAGTAGCTGTCACTTAGATGTGAATGGGTTCATTGAGCTCGCTCTCACCTTCTAGAAAGCAGAGGAGACTCCACAAGGGCTCAGGCTGTGATGGGAAGTGCCCCTGCCAGCCCTGTGACCTAGGTTAGCTGGGAAGAGATTTGATGAGCCCAGGGCCAACCACAACTTCCACCGTGCCCAGATTAGTCAGCAGCTAGAAGCTCCTGAAGGCAGCTGTCTTCCCGGGCAGGAGGTTGAACAGCCCTACTGGCGGGTAGCGGTCTGCAGGGACCGGGAAGTGTGGTCAGAGGCCTGGCCTTGCCCTCAGGTAAACCCCAGCTGGCCAGGGGCCTGGCTGCGGTCTGGGATTTTCTTTCACAAGAGCCAGCAGACTGGAGCAGCGCAGTCCTGACCTCAGCACATGACCATCTCAGCAAAGTGAGGCTCTGGCGGCTGCAACAGAAGAGCCTGGGGCTGTGCCCTTTCCTCTGGGCTCCTAGGCTGCCACTGGTGGAGCAGTGGGTCTCCCACCCAAGAGCCGCAGAACTGGTCTTCCCACCTTTTCTCTCTGGGTATTTCTTGGATCCAGAAGATTAAGATGCAGCCTTGAACCAGGCAGCTGGGATGGGACTCTCAGCTCCATTCATCCTGGATAGTACAACTCTCTATGCCTCAGTTTTTTCATCTGTAAAATGGGGGAGTTGGGGGGTGGCTGTGGAATAAGTGTCTTCTGCAGGAATCACCATGTAAGTGTTAGCTAATACACATTTCTGTTTCAGACAGAAGTTGTCAACACCATGTGTGGCTACAAAACTATCGACAAGGAGGTAATGTCTTTGAAATCTCTTTTCCCCAGAAAGGCTGCCCTTCCTGTTCCATCACCAGGGTGATTGGAGGGGCTTCCAGGGGTGAGGCTCCTGGCTGTTGAGATCTCCCAACATTCCTGGCTGTGAACAGGAGCCAGGGACTGCCCACTATCTAGACACAGAAGGACTTGGGGAGCCAAGAATCCCCTCCAGGTTGGGAGAAGCTGGCTGCCAGAGTTGACTGAGCAACTAATGTGTAAGGCCACCGTGCCCTTCTCGGTGCCCGCAGTGTGTCCCCATGCCCAGCTGCATTCACCAGCCCGCCTCTGCCCTTGGAGCTGCCAGTTTGCAGATACACACTGGCTCCCTCAGCCTGGGACCCAGGAGTCCCCGGGGGAAGAGAGTCTTTGGCTGGTACCTTCGGGGTCAGCTTCCTGGGCATTTCTTCTGGACTTGGAGAGAAGATGGGGTTGTGTTGAGAAGGGAGCTAAAAAATAATGATGACTTGAGATGGCCTCTGAGCATTGGTTCTCAAATGAAGTCCCCAGACCAGCAGTAACAGCAGCCCCAAGGAGCTTGTTAGAAACGTGCACTCTTGGGGTGGGGCCAGTGGGCGACTCTGACAAACACCTAAGATGCTGAACCACAGACCAGCAGTGCTTCTCCAAACATGGGACCCAACGGCTAGTTTTTATAATAAACACTTGGTAATGCCCTATTTGGGCTTCCCAGATGGCACTGATGGTAAATAACTCACCTGCCAATTCAGGAGATGCAAGAGATGCGAATTCGATCCCTGAGTTGGGAAGGTCCCCTGGAGGAGGGCATGGCAGCCCACTCCAGTAGTCTTGCCTGGAGAATCCCATGGACAGAGGAGCCTGGCGAGCTACAGTCCGTGGGATCGCAGAGTCAGGCACCACTGAAGTGACTTAGCATACACAATGCCCTGTTGTTTTTTGTTATTCCAAAATGACACTCACAGATATGATAACCTACCTACACACCTAATTCCAAAACAAGTGGCATAATGATTTGAGATAAGTGAAAGTAGCTCAGTCATGTCCGACTTTTTGAGACCCCATGCACTATACAGTGCATGAAATTCTCCAGGCCAGAATCCCTTTTCCAGGGGATCTTCCCAACCCAGGGATCGAACCCAGGTCTCCCACATTGCGGGCAGATTCTTTACTGGCTGAGCCACAAGGGAAGCCCAAGAATACTGGAGTGGGTAGCCTATCCCTTCTCCAGTGGATCTTCCCAACCCAGGAATGGAACTGGGGTCTCCTGCTTTGCAGGTGGATTCTTTACCAACTATCTATGAGGGAAGCCCCTGATTCGAGATAAAGGGAGAAATAAGATAAAATGATTTATAACCGTATACATGCTTAGGTGCTAGATAGAAACAGCTGCTGCTGCTGCTAAGTCGCTTCAGTCGTGTCCGACTCTGTGCGACCCCATGGAGGGCAGCCCACGAGGCTCCCCCATCCCTGGGACTCTCCAGGCAAGAACACTGGAGTGGGTTGCCATTTCCTTCTCCAAGACAGTAACAGCAGAAGACAGCAAAGTTGATCAGGTGTTTGCACTGCCAGGGGCTTCTGTTGCCTAGGAGGGGTGCTGTGTGGGCAACTTGCATAGCATGGGCATATTTTTTGCCATGGACATGGTTTTTTACATGGTGAACAATTCTTGGATAAAGTTCCAAGCAAAATCGAGTATGATTATCCCTTAGTTTACCCATTTCTCTTTTCTGTAGAATTCAATGTATAGTAAAGCCAAGCAGAAAACACTGTTTTTTTTGTCCCTGGAGTTAGGCTTTGGGCTCATATAGCGGGGACATCTAAGAGGCAGGTAGTCTGGGTGGCTGTCCCTCGAGAAGGATTGCCCTGAGCTCTGTAGTCCTTCAGCCCCCACCCCTATCTCTGTGACAAGCATAGGTGCCACCACAATGCCAGCAGGCTCTCTAGGGAACAGTACTGCCGGTTGAAGGGCTTCCGCTTCCCTGGTAGCTCAGCTGGTAAAGAATTCACCCGCAATGCGGGAGACCTAGGTTCGATCCCTGGGTTGGGAAGATCCCTTGGAAAAGGGGATGGCTACCCACTCCAGTATTGTGGCCTGGAGAATCCCATGGACAGGAGCTTGGCAGTCCAGGGGGTCGCAAAGAGTCGGACACGACTGAGCAACTTTCACTTCCTGTTGGGATCCTGCGGTTTACAGTCAACTTCTCAGGTTGCATATGAGAAACTGAGGCCCAGAGAGGCGGAGGGACTCACCTGGGCCTGGGATGAGTGGCAGAGCCGGGACTGGGGTTGCCAGGCGGGCACTCAGCCAGGCTCCTCCCCGCAGCGCCTCAGCGTGCAGAACGTCATCTACGTGCGGGGCTGCACCAACGCCGTGGTCATCTGGTTCATGGACAACTACACCATCATGGCGGGCCTCCTGCTGGGCATCCTGCTCCCCCAGGTGGGCTGGTCCCTCCTCCACCAGGGAGGGCCCGGGGGTGGGGTGGGCAGGCTGTGGGCCGGGATGATGTGTGGCTTGGTGATTACAGAGTGCAGAGGAGGGACAAAACTGGGGTGAAGGGGGCTCGGCTATGCTGGGCTCAGACATCGAGGGCTGGGGGGCTGGAAAGAGAGGGCGAATGGCCCGGATAGTGAGTGACACCCACCGCGCCCCCTCTCCTCAGTTCCTGGGAGTGATGCTGACATTCCTGTACATCACCCGGGTGGAGGACATCATCGCGGAGCACTCTGTCACCGACGGGCTCCTGGGGCCCGGCACCAAGGCCGGCGTGGAGGCGGCAGGCACGGGGTGCTGCATGTGTTACCCCATTTAGGGCGGTGGCCTGGGCATCGGCTCCAGAAGGACCGTGACAGGACCGCTCTGCTGAGGCCGCGTCGGGGGCGGATGGGGGGCTGGACAGGCCTGCGGCTCCTCTCAGCATACTCAGCACTGACCAAAGCCCCGGCTGTGTTTGCTCAGGGCTCCCAGACTACTGCGTGTCTGGAGGCAGAGCCACTCCCCAGCTGCGGGACTCTGTGCCTGCCCACCCTGCTGGGCACAGGGAACCGGCGCCCCTTCTCCAGGCTCCAGCCGCTGGGAAGGGGGAGCTCAGTGCTGGGCTTCAGACCCACCTCATTTCTGGTAGTGCCTTGGCCTTGGGGTTTGAGCCCTTGAAGGCAGTTTTGTACTGACTTGTAATCGGGTAGCGAGGAGACACACGTGCCCCATGGTGAAGGAGGGGAGGGGTGTAGTCTCCGGCCCCTCGTCCTTCGGCCTCACTCCTGAGGCCAGGGTGGGCCTGTTTCTCAGCCTCCCAGGTGCCTTGAGCCCTCCCCAGGGCTGCTGCTTTGCTGACCTGTTTTTTTACATGATTTTTGTAACATTCATTTTGTACACAGTTAATAGGACTTTCCGACTAATCAAAGCTGGATGTTACCACCCCTTACAGTCTTCCCTCTCCAAGCCAGTACATTAATCAGACAATAAAGATGTGATTTTTTTTTTTTCCTGGTGTTTCATTTGTGCTGTTTGGGTCAAGGGTGGGTGAAGAAAACCTCAGGTTAGGCTTGGAAGTCCCTCGTTGGTGCAAAGATTGAAGGGGGGTCATCCTGGAACCAAGATTTGGGACAGTGCAAGACACTGAGGCTGGGAGGAGGGAAGATCACCGAGGCCGCCTGCTCCCTGCTTGGAAACACCTCCCCCATCCTTTGGTGTTGCTGCTTTAGGAAATGGCTTTTCCCAGCTGTGCTTGTGGGCAGGGCATGGAGCCTCTCTTGCCTGTCATTCCTGCTAAGAATTCACTGTGGGACCTCTGGGAAAGAGACAGTGATGACAACCTGTTTTACAAACTGGGAAACTGAGGCCAAGCCACCACAGCATGAGTCTCCACTTCCAGGAAGTGGAACAGATTGGAACTAGGAAAGTCAGGAGTCCAGGAGGGAGCAGTGTCCACAAATCCGCCTGTGGCCATTGGGCTATAGAACTAAAATGATTCTCCTGCTGTAAACAGCCCATTGTTCCCAGGGTCTGGGGTGGGGCTGGACATTGCTCACCATTAGCAAAGGGTGGTGGGTGCTTGTCGCCCCCTGCTGGAGATGGCAGGACCTGCATGGATCAGCCCTCCCAAGCCTTCCTGCCCCAAGACCTGGGTTCTAGATTTGCTCTGAGGTTCTTAGCAGCCAGAGCAATAGAAATAAACAGCATGAGCCCCAGACCTGAAGAAATCAGTTTAAGAATGTTAAGGGAACTGCCCATCACACCCAGCATTTACATAGTGGCCATATGTACAAGCCTGCATTGTCTGACATGTGGGAAAGAGCTGCTGCTGCTGCTGCTAAGTCGCTTCAGTCGGGTCCGACTCTGTGAGACCCCATAGGCGGCAGCCCACCAGGCTCCCCCGTCCCTGGGATTCTCCAGGCAAGAACACTGGAGTGGGTTACCATTTCCTTCTCCAATGCATGAAAGTGAAAAGTGAAAGTGAAGTCTCTCAGTCGTGTCCAACTCTTGGCGACCCCATGGACTGCAGCCTACCAGGCTCCTCCATCCATGAGATTTTCCAGGAGGGCTATTTTTTAAAAGGATAGAATAATAACAAGCACATCAGTGAGCACACTCTGTCTCAGAAACTTGTCTAAACACAGATATCAACTCCTTTCACCCTTAACCGCTGTATGTGGTAATTGTTATCTCCATTTTATTGATGGAGAAACTGAGGCAAGTTTTGGTTAAGTAACTTGCCCAAGGCACACACTGGTAAGTGCAAAGCTCTGACGTAAGTCTGGGTGGAATCTCTCTTGCGCTCAGCCCCTCTGTTCCACTGTCTCCGTTGCCTCGTGTGGACACATGGTACTAAGCATGACAAACCCATGATAGCTGCTACTCCAGCTGTCTCCAGCGGGTGGTGATTGCAGCCACCTGCCTGGTCCCCATTGTGGTCCATGCACACGAGACCAGGTCAAGCTCTGTGGCTGGTGGCCTCATGGCTGCTCTCCAAGGATTCTCTCTGTGCTCAGAGGGGGTGGCAGCTGCCTCAGGGACAGCAAGATGACAGAGCCACTGAGGAGGCTGGGACAGCAGGGTCTGCTTATCCAGTCATGTTGCCCTGGTATTTGTAAGCTTCTGGTTAACCTGACCTCCCTCTTTTCACCACTGCTTACCAACACCCCCAGCTCCCACTGTTGCTGCTGTGGATCACAGATCACAGACTGGTGTCCACAAGTGGCTGAGCTGCTGTGGACACTTAGCTCTTCTTTTTCTTCCAAACCTCAGCCACTCACGTCTCCAGAAAGCAAACAGAAGCCACAGAGAGAACTTTTTCAGTCCTGTGGTTGGGGTGCCCCTGATTTGCACCCTTTGTGCTTCCAAAGCAGTTACATCATCCTGACCTCTCATCACACAAGGATGGAAGAATGACCTTCAGAATGAGTCCTTTTCCCTCACCATGGCACACAGACAAAATGACTGTCTTAATGCTGCCTGCAATAAGCTGGGGGAGATTTGTAGGCTTTGATTTTGGACTTCTTTTGTTGTAATATATTTATAAGAAAAAAACAGTAAAATGCATTAAGGAAGACTGGCTTTGTATAAAAACTGCAAATACAATATTCTCCAAACTTATTTTTAACAGTGTATTGAGGTATATTCAACCTAAAAAGACCCACACATATTTCAAGTGACAAATATATCACTAATGAAACCATCACCACAATCAAGATAATGAACAAATCTATCATGCTGAAAAATCTCTTGCCCATTGGTGATGCTTCCTCCTCACCACCCCCTCCCTGTCCCATCTCCAGGTGACCTTGGATCAACTGTCTGTCTTTATACACTATTTTATATTTTCCAAAATTTTATATAATGGATTCATACAGCATAGACTCTTCTTTTTGTCTGCATTATTTTTGCTCAGCATAATTATTTTGAGCTTTATCCATTTCATGGCATAAATCGGTAGTCCATTCCTTTATATTGCTGAGTAATATTCCTTTGTGTGGATATGCCACAGCTTATCCATTCGTCTATTGATGGACATTGGTATTGTTTCCAGTTTTTGGCTGTTGTTAATACAAATAAAAGCTGCTATAACCACTCGTGTACCTGTCTTCATACACACTTTCATTTCCCTTGGGTAAATACCTCAGAGGGGAAAAGCTAGAGCATATGCTAAGTGTATGTGTAGGTTTATAGGAAACTGCCAAAATATTTTCCAAAGTGATTGCTTGATTTTATATCCCCACCACAGTGTAGAGTCCCAGTTCCTTTACCTCCTTGCCAGTATTTGGTATGGCCAGTCTTTTAAATTTTGGTCATTCTAATGGGTGTGTGATGGTAAATCATTGTGGTCTTATTTTGCATTTCCTTTTTTGTCTCTCTCTCTCTATATATATATATAAATTGAAGCATAGTTGGTTTACAATATTGTGTTAGTTTCAGGTATACAGCACAGTTACACATATATAACTGATAATATAGTATACTATAAATATATTGCTTTTCAGATTCTTTCCCCTTACAGGCTATTACAAAAATTATTGGGTAGAGTTTCCTGTGCTATACAATAGATCCTTGTTGATTAGATGTTTTGTATATAGTAGTGTATGTATGTTAATCCCAACCTCCTAATTTATCCTCCCTTCCCCCTACCCCCCATCTTTGAGAAGATGACTCCTTCTTTAGGTGACTTCTCTCCAGGCAGAGTGTCAATTAAGTAACAGCTGCCTCTTTTTCATGTTTGTTACTCACCAGCTCTGTGCTCATCTCTTCACCTGTAATAATGGTGTATAATAACCATGCTATGGAAAGGGGGATTGGGACAAGAAGGGTTGAGGAACATGTCTAGGGTCCCCCATCTAGTAAGTGGTACTGCCGGGATTTGAAAACGTGTGAGCCTGGCGTTGGAAATCCTACCTACCATTCTGGCCTCATCCCTGAACCTTGCTGCCATAAGCAGGTCCCTGGACTCACCCAGTTCATTCTTAACTCACATGGCTCTACTTATTGTCTCACCAGAAAGATCCAGCTCTCAACTCTTCCATATTCCCTCTCCCCATTTTCTTAGTGTCTCACTTCAATTCTGTGTGTTCAGTTCAGTTCATTCACTCAGACGTGTCCAACTCTGTGACCCCATGACTGCAACATGCCAGGCTTCCCTGTCCACCAACTCCCAAAGCTTACTCAAACTCATGTCCATAGAGTCGGTGATGCCATACAACTATCTCATCCTCTCTTGTCCCCTTCTCCTCCTGCCCTCAATCTTCCCCGGCATCAGGGTCTTTTCCAGTGAGTCACTTCTTCACATCAGGTGGCCTAAGTATTGGAGTTTCAGCTTCAGCATCAGTCCTTCCAATGAATATTCAGGACTGATTTCCTTTAGAATGGACTGGTTGGATCTCCTTGCAGTCCGAGGGACTCTCAAGAGTCTTCTCCAACACCACAGTTCAAAAGCATCAGTTCTTTGGCGCTCAGCTTTCTTTACAGTCCAACTCTCACATCCATACATGACCACTGGAAAAACCATAACTTTAACTAGACGGACCTTTGTTGGCAAAGTAGTGTCTCTGCTTTTTAAATATGCTGTCGAGGTTGGTCATAGCTTTTCTTCCAAGGAGCAAGCCTCTTTTAATTTCATGGCTGCAGTCACCATCTGCTGTGATTTTGGAGCCCAAGAAAATAAAGTCTGTGACTGTTTCCATTGTTTCCCCATCTATTTGCCATGAAGTGATGGGACCAGATGCCATGTGTGTGGAAAGACTTATTTTTATGGTTACCTATTTTGCAGATGGAGAAAACTGAGGCCAGGCTAGTAAATTGTATACCAAGTGGCTTCACCAGGAACCCCAGAACCTGGCTCCTTCCATGCCCCTGCCCTACCTACCACCCCCCTGGGGCCTGGGACCTGCTCAGTAATAAGGGGTTGATGGCTCTGGTGCCCAGGTCCTGGTTTCCCACAGTCTGAGCCCTTGGAGAGAGACTAATCTGCAATCCTGAGAGCCCAGGAAGGCAGAAAGCACGTCTCCTGGCAGGCCGCATGTTGCCACTAGGTGGCGCTGCAGGCCCGCCTCTTTGAGCCCAGCACGCAAACTCCACTGCTCTCGCTCCACACCCCGAGAGCCGCGCCGGCGCTGTGGCGGTTGCTGGAGTGTGCCCTTCAGTCCCTCAAGGAGCGGGCCAAAAGGTGAGCGAGTCTAAAACGCTGGTATCTGCGTATAGTGGTTGCTGTTCAGTCGCTCGGTCGTGTCCGACTCTGCGACCCCATGGACTGCATCACTCCAGGCTTCCCAGTCCTTCACTATCTCCTGGAGCTTGCTCAAACTCACGTCCGTTGAGTCGGTGATGCCATCCAACCATTTCATCCTCTGTCGCCCCCTTCTCCTCCTACCCTCAATCTCTCCCAGCATCAGGATCTTTTCCAGTGAGTTGGCTCTGTGCAGCAGGTGGCCCAAGTATTGCAGCTTCAGCATCAGCATCAATCTTACAATGAATATTCAGAGTTGATTTGCTTTACGATTGACTGGTTTGATCTCCTTGCTGCCCAAGGGACTCTCAATAAATAATCGTTAACTGAGAAACGGAGGCCGGATACTAACGAGGTTTCTATTACTGACTGTCGTTTGGACACTATGTGTGTGTGTATGGGCGGGGTGTACACCGTGCTGAGCACATCCTCTTTAGTCGCTGCAGCAGGGAGGCAGGGTCCTTATTCCCGTTTTGCAGGTGAGGAAACTGGGGCTGAGTCAGTTAGTGGTGATAGAGGGAAGAACCAGGATTTGAAACACTCTGCCTGCATCCTCTCAGGATCGCCTGTTGGTCCAGTGCTGTCTCCTCGTCCACCTCAACCGGGACCCCAGGTGAAGTCCCACTACCTCGCTCCACCAGCACAGCCTAGGGCCCCTAGCATGGTGTGACCACCAGAGGGAGGCCTCGGCCTTTAGGCGGCTGCAGAAGGGGCTCAGGTAAGGCGCTGGGAGGCTGGCAGGCACCTATATGCCAGAGAGAGGCAGCAGGACTCTGGAGGGCAGTTTCTGTCTGTGCAAGGATGATAATTGCTCCTGCCCAGGTGAAGGGGAGGCCACGCACGCCAAGTTGCTGCTCTGCGAGGGCTCCGCAGCTAACCCTGCCCCAAGCCCTTGCCCCTGGCCCTGAGCAGGCACACTGACAAGCAGCAGTCTTAACTGGCCGCCGCATGTTTTATCTGTTTACCTGATTTGTTTTGTTGTTACCAGTCTCTCCCACTGACAGGCACGGTTTTGCCTGCATCGTGCAGTGCTGTCTGCCAGCGCTTAGATCAAGGTGCCTGGTGCATGGTGGCTTCTCAGAGAGCAGGTGTTGGCCAAGGGATCATAAGTGACCTGGAGCTTGGGGCACCTGTGCTCGGCGGGGCCCCTCGGACTCAGTGGACACCACCCCCCTACTTGTGAACCCCAGAGGGCCAGGCTTGGTGCATTGCACTGTTGTATAGGTTGTTGGGCTGGTCACATCTTTGTCCCTCTCAGGGGTTCTCTCTCCTCCTCTCTGGCTAAGTTGCTAAGTCGCTTCAGTCATGTCCGACTCTGTGACCCCATAGACGGCAGCCCACCAGGATCCCCCGTCCCTGGGATTCTCCAGGCAAGAACACTGGAGTGGGTTGCCATTTCCTTCTCCAATGCATGAGAGTGAAAAGTGAAAGTGAAGTCGCTCAGTCATGTCCGACTCAGCGACCCCATGGACTGCAGCCCACCAGGCTCCTCCGTCCGTGGGATTTTCCAGGCAAGAGTACTGGAGTGGGGTGCCATTGCTTTCATCTAAAGGTTTTCAGGTGTGGTGGCTCAGGGGGTGGCAATGCCAGAGCTAAGGATGACCTTTCATGCCACCTGTCACTGGTCATAGCTTGCCACCTCCTCCCTCTTCCTGCCCCTGTATCCTTTCCTCTATCTATCGAAGTGACCATGCTATGGCTTCCCCTCCCTCTTCCAATATCCAGTGAAAACCCCCTTGCAAATAGAAACATGTCTGCATAAATTTAAGACACTAAGCCTGTGCTTGAGGCAGATTTTGTAGCAACCTCTAGCAAGGGCCCAGACTGAGACACCATTAGCCAAGAGCTGGTAGGGCTTGGCCTCCTGGATGGGGTTTTTATGATTTGGCCTTAGCTGTGCTTCTGATGCTGATGGGTAATACTGGGGAGCCTTTGGCAGTGGAGATTTCTTCAAAATCATTTGGACCCTGCTGGCAGCCATGGTGGGTCTCAGAAACCAACTCCATTGAGAAGAGCCACCCACAGGCTCCTGTACCATGTTGCCTGGAGAACTAGAACTGGGTCTCACATCCAGAAGGGGAAACAGCCCATGGAGAATATTGGCCAGAAGATCCCCTGGAGAAGGGTATGGCAACCCACTCCAGTATTCTTGCCTGGAGAATTCCATGGACAGAGCAGCCTGGCGGGCTACAGTCCATGGGGTCACAAAGAGTCAGACATGACAGAGTGATGAACACTTTCTTCAAAGTCAACGTTGAGCATCCTCTCATGTGCTTGTTGGCTCTCTGTATATCTTTGAAGAAATGTCTGTTTATATCTTCTGCCCATTTTTGATTGGATTGTTTGTGTTTTTTTGACCTTGAGTTGTATGAGTTGTTCATATAGTTTGGATATTAACCCCTTCTTGGTTGCATCATTTGCAAATACTTTCTGCCATTCTATAGGTTGTCTGTTCTTTTTGTTGCTGGCTTACTAAGCTGTGCAAAAGCTTTTAAATTTGATTAGGTCCCATTTGTTTGCTTTTGCTTTTATTTCTTTTGCCTTGGGAGACTGATCTAAGAAAATATTGCTAGGAATTATATCTGAGAATGTTTTGCCTGTGTTCTCTTCTGGGAGTTTTATGATGTCATGTTTTATATTTAGGTGTTTAAACTATTTTGAGTTTATTTTTGTGTCTGGTGTGGAGGATATTCTTTTGCATGTGGATATCCAGTTTTCCCAAAGTATACTGTTGAAAAGATTGTCCTTTCCTTACTGAATAGTCTTGCATCCTTATGGAAAATCTATTGACCATATATGACAGGGTTTTTTTTCCAGGTTCTCTACTTTATTTGCTTGGTTTGTACACCTGTCCTTCTGCTGGTACTACACTGTTTTGATTATGGTAGCTTTGTAGTAAGCTTTGAAGTCAAGAAGTGTGGGTCCTTCAACACTGTTCTTTTTCAAGATTGTACAGGCTACGTAGGGTCACTTTTCAGTGCTTTTTAACTTTTCAAAAGAGAAAGCACAGGACTGATGGGTAAACTCAGAATTTACTCTGTACTAGGCAAAAATTTAAGAAGGAAATCCAGAGTCTGGTGGATGTTTTAAGTACAAGACATAAATACAAATCTCTAAAAATATAAGCAGAAAATAATGGTTATCTACAAATTAACAAAATCAGGGAGACTTTACTTGATGGTTTAGTATTAGGAGATTTAGTTGTATTGTGTCAATAGGTCAAGTCTGATACCCATTTCTAGAAGAAAAACTTCTTTCTTATGAAGAACATAAAATAGTCATAAACTTTTGCCAAATCACACAGCAGCAAAAACTTCTAAAATTACAAACAAAACTTAAAAATAAAGAACTAAAAAAAAAAACAAAAACCCTCACAATCCTGTGGGTGATCGAAACAGAAAGCTTTTAGAATCTGACAATTCAGTAAACAAAAAAAGGCAAGGGAATGGAGGATTTGAATAATTATAATAATAAGATCATATATAGATGTATCTTATATGTGTAAATGCATCTTATATGTACATATATATGCATTTCACATTATTTTGTGAAACTTATATAAAACTATATTGCTGCTGCTGCTGCTTCTAAGTCGCTTCAGTCGTGTCCGACTCTGTGCAACCCCATAGACGGCAGCCCACCAGGCTCCACCATCCCTGGGATTCTCCAGGCAAGAACACTGGAGTGGGTTGCCATTTCCTCTTCCAAAGCATTAAAGTGAAAAATGAAAGTGAAGTCGCTCAGTCATGTCCAACTCTTAGTGACCCCATGGACTGCAGCCTACCAGGTTCCTCCATCCATGGGATTTTCCAGGCAAGAGTCCTGGAGTGGGTTGTCATTGCCTTCTCCGAAAACTATATTAAAAACTAACAAAAGTTTGTTGTTCACTTTATCAAAAAACAATCTTAATAAGTTTCAAAAAGTAGAGATTTCTTTAGGCCATATTCACTTAATTCATTGGAATGATAGCTGACTGGTGAAAAGATTACTTTAAAAAGAGTGTAACTAATTTAAAAAAAATAAATACTTTAAAACTAACCCCTCAAAGAGTAAATCAAACTGGAAATTTAAAATTAATAATACAAGGGGAACAAATTATATAAGACTTACCAGATACATTTAAGACTCTTCACAAGAGAAAACATATATTGTTGGCAATTTGATCTCTGGTTCCTCTGTCTTTTCTAAATCCAGCTTGAACATCTGGAAGTTCTTAGTTCACTTACTGTTGAATTAAGATAGAGAACAATAAAGGAAATAAAATAGAAAGGACAGCATAGGGAATTTTTAAAAAGTAAAAAGTTGAAATAAATACATAGAAAAAATTATAAAAATATTAACAAAAATCTATTTTAACTTTTATAAAAGAGTTAACCTCTGACAAGCCTTATTAAGATTGGGAGACTAGATGAGAAGAAGTTGAAATATATAGCATTAAGAACAAGAGATATGATACAACCACAAATATGAAAAGAGATTAAAAGAATTATAAATGAATATGGTATGCAACTGTAGTGAGAGAGTTCCAGAAAAACACCTACTTCTGCTTTATTGACTCTGCCAAAGTTTTTGACTGTGTGGATCACAACAAACTGTGGAAAATTCTTAGATGGGAATACCAGACCACCTGATCTGCCTCCTAAGAAATCTGTATGCAGGTCAAGGAGCAACAGTTAAAACTGGACATGGAACAACAGACTGGTTCCAAATTTGGAAAAGAGTATGTCAAGGCTGTATATTGTCACCCTGCTTATTTAACTTATATGCAGAGTACATCATGAGACATGCTAGACTGAATGAAGCGCAAGCTGGAATCAAGATTGCCGGGAGAAATATCAATAATCTCAGATATGCAGATGACACCACACTCACGGCAGAAAGCAAAGAAAAACTAAAGAGCCTCTTGATGAAAGTGAAAGAGGAGAGTGAAAAAATTGGCTCAAAATTCAACATTCAGAAAACTAAGATCATGGCATCTGGTCCTATCACTTCATGGGAAATAGATGGGGAAACAATGGAAACAGTCATAGACTTTATTTTTTAGGGCTCCAAAATCACTGCAGATGGTGACTGCAGCCACGAAATTAAAAGATGCTTGCTCCTTGGAAGAAAAGTTATGACCAACCTAGACAGCATGTTAAAAAGCAGAGACATTACTTTGCCAACAAAGGTCCATCTAGTCAAAGCTATGGTTTTTCCAGTGGTCATGTATGGATGTGAGAGTTGGACCATAAAGAAAGCTGAGCACCAAAGAACTTTTGAACTGTGGTGTTGGAGAAGACTCTTGAGAGTCCCTTGGACTGCAAGGAGATCCAGCCAGTTCATCCTAAAGGAAATCAGCCCTGAATATTCATTGGAAGGACTGATGCTGAAGCTGAAACTCCAAAACTTTGGCCACCTGATGTGAAGAACTGACTCATTGGAAAAGACCCTGATGCTGGGAAAGATTGAAGGCAGGAGGACAGAGGATGAGATAGTTGGATGGCATCACTGACTCTATGGACATGAGTTTGAGTAAGCTTCGGGAGTTGGTGATGGACAGGGAAGCCTGGTGTGCTGAAGTCCATGGGGTCATAAAGAGTCGGACATGACTGAGTGACTGAACTGAATTGAATAGCAAAACATTTAAAGAACAAGAGAAATGAATGAATTTTCAGAAGAGTATAAATTACCAATACTCATTCAAAAAGAAAAGAAAACTGGGCTGGATCCATAACAATATGCAAGATTAAAGTGTGATTAAAAGTCTATGAAATTAAAAGACATTCCTTGGAAGGAAAGCTATGACAAACCTAGACAGTGTATTAAAAAGCAGAGACATCACTTTGCAGACAGAGGTCTGTATAGCTAAAACTATGGTTTTTGCAGTACTCATGTACAGTTCTGAGAGCTGGGCCATAAAGAAGGCTGAGCATCGAAGAATTGATGCTTTCGAATTGTGGTGCTGGAGAAGACTCTTGTGAATCCCTTGGACTACAAGGATATCAAACCAGTTATTCCTAAAGGAAATCAGTCCTGGTTATTCATTGGAAGGACTAATGCTGAAACTGAAGTTCCAATACTTTGGCCACTGATGCAAAGAGCTGACTCATTGGAAAAGACTCTGATGCTGGAAAAGATTTAAGACAAAAGGAGAACAGGGTGGCAGAGGATAAGATGGTTAGATAACATCACCAACTCAATGGACCTGGATCTGAACAAACTCCAGGAGACAGTGAAAGATGGGGAGCCTGGCACGCTGCAGTCTGTGGGGTCGCAGAGTCAGATATGACTTAGCAACTAAACAACGGGAACGACAGAAAGTCTATGACTTAGTACAACTCAGTAATAAAAGACAAAACACAATTTTAAAATGGCAGATTCTGAACAGACATTTCTCCAAGGATGGTATGTAAATAGCCAGCAAGCTTATGAAAAGATGCTCAATGTCATTAGTCATCAGGGAAATACGAATCAAACTGCAGTGAGAGGCCACCTTCACACCCGCTAGGATGGCTAGAATCAAAAAGTCAGATAATATTAAAAACAAATGTTGGTGAGGATATGGAGAAATTGGAACTCTTATTCACCACTGTGTGTTTGTGCACTAAGTCGCTTCAGTTGTATCCGACTCTTTGTGACCCCAAGGACTGTAGCCCACCAGGCTCCTCTGTCCATGGGATTTCCCAGGTAAGAGTACCGGAGTGGATTGCCATTTCCTTCTCCAGGGATCTTCCCATCCAGGGACTGAACCCCTGTCTCTTACATCTCCTGCATTGACAGGCAGGTTCTTCACCAAAGTGCCACCTGGGAAACCCAGAGTTACCATATGACCCAGTAATTCTACTTCTAAGTATATACCCAAAAGAAATGAAACACAAACACTTGTATATGAAAATTTTTATGACTGCATTGTTCATAATAGCCAACAGGTAGAAATAACCCAAATGTCCATTGATAAGATGAATAGATAAAACATATTATATCCATATAATAGAATGCTATTTAGCCATAAAAAGAAATAAATTCTGATACATGCTATCAGAATAGATAACATGGATATCTTTTAAACATGGATAAACTTTTAAAACATGTTAGATGAAAGAAGCCAGTCCCAGGAGATCATACAATTACGTGGTTTGATTAATATGGGATGTCTAGAATAGGAAGATCTACAGAGACAGAAAGTAGTTAAGGGGTGGCCAAGGATTAGGGGTAGTGGTACTTGAGTTAGGG
Organism: Budorcas taxicolor; assembly: GCF_023091745.1. Taxonomy (NCBI): domain Eukaryota; kingdom Metazoa; phylum Chordata; class Mammalia; order Artiodactyla; family Bovidae; genus Budorcas; species Budorcas taxicolor. The sequence continues at coordinate 19,879,920 of NC_068914.1, read as the reverse complement.
GTGATAGCTGAAGGGTATGGGGTTTCTTTTGAGGTGTCAGAATGTTTTAAAGTGACTGTGATCAGGGTTGCAGTTCTGTAAATATACCAAAACCCACTGAATCATGTACTTTAAATGGATGACTCATATGCTAATGAATTAGATCTCAATAAAACTGTTAAAAAACTATGACTTACAAGTGCATCAGGTCTAGATGATTTAACATTGATTTTAGGATTAAGAAGGCATTACCAGCTTAACTTCCCTCCTTTAATCTTAGGGGCTTAACACAGCAGAAGTTTGTCTTTTATTCACATAGAGACCAGGTAGGTGGTCCTGGTTGTTTGGCTGTTTCCCAACGGCAATTCAGGAATCCCTGTTTCTTCTATCCTTCTATCTTTAATGGATAGCTACTGGGATCATTGCAAAAGAAGGCAGTGCAAGGAGGATGGAAAATTGGAGGGTTTTTGCCCCAGAAATGGAAGGGGTCTGCTTTTGCCCCATTCCATTAGCACAAATTTAGTCTCTTGGTACCCTAACAGTTCTGCCAAGAGAATGCACTGGTCATAGCAAACACCCTCTTCCAACAACACAAGAGAAGACCCTACACATGGACATCACCAGATGGTCGACACCAAAATCAGATTGATTATATTCTTTGCAGCCAAAGATGGAGAAGCTCTATACAGTCAGCAAAAACAAGACTGGGAGCTGACTATGGCTCGGATCATGAACTCCTTATTACCAAATTCAGACTGAAATTGAAGACAGTGGAGAAAACCATGAGACCATTTGGGTATGACCTATATCAAATCCCTTATAACTATACAGTGGAAGTGAGAAATAGATTTATGGGACTAGATCTGATAGAGTGCCTGATGAACTATGGATGGAAGTCCGTGACATTGTACAGGAGACAGGAATCAAGACCATCCCCAAGAAAAAGAAATGCAAAAAAGCAAAATGGCTGTCCGAGGAGGCCTTACAAACAGCTGTGAAAAGAAGGGAAGTGAAAAGTAAAGGAAAAAAGGAAAGATATTCCCATTTGAATGCAGAGTTCCAAAGAATAGCAAGGAGAGATAAGAAAGCCTTCCTCAGCGATCAATGCAAAGAAATAGAGGAAAACAATAGAATGGGAAAGACTAGAGATCTCTTCAAGAAAATTAGAGATACCAAGGGAACATTTCATGCAAAGATGGGCTCAATAAAGGACAGAAATCGTATGGACCTAACAGAGGCAGAAGATATTAAGAAGAGGTAGAAAGAATACACAGAAGAACTACACAAAAAAGATCTTCACAACTCAGATAATCACGATCGTGTGATCACTCACCTAGAGCCAGACATCCTGGAATGTGAAGTCAAGTGGGCCTTAGGAAGCATCACTACAAACAAAGCTAGTGGAAGTGACGGAATTCCAGTTGAGCTGTTTCAAATCCTGAAAGATGATGCTGTGAAAGTGCTGCACTCAATAGGCCAGCAAATTTGGAAAACTCAGCAGTGGCCACAAGACTGGAAAAGGTCAATTTTCATTCCAATCCCAAACAAAGGCAATGCCAAAGAATGCTCAAACTACCACACAGTTACACTCATTTCACACGCTAGTAAAGTAACGCTCAAAAATCTCCAAGCCAGGCTTCAGCAATACATGAAACGTGAACTTCCAGATGTTCAAGCTGGTTTTAGAAAAGGCAGAGGAACCAGAGATCAAACTGCCAACATCTGCTGGATCATGGAAAAAGCAAGAGAGTTCCAGAAAAACATCTATTTCTGCTTTATTGACTATGCCAAAGCCTTTGACTGTGTGGATCACAATACACTGTGGAAAATTCTGAAAGAGATGGGAATACCAGAGCACCTGACCTGCCTCTTGAGAAACCTATATGCAGGTCAGGAAGCAACAGTTAGAACTGGACATGGAACAACAGACTGGTTCCAAATAGGAAAAGGAGTACGTCAAGGCTGTATATTGTCACTCTTCTTATTTAACTTATATGCAGAGTACATCATGAGAAACGCTGGGCTGGAGGAAGTACAAGTTGGAATCAAGATTGCACAAGCTGGAATCAAGATTAACCTCAAATATGCAGATGACACCACCCTTATGGCAGAAAGTAAAGAGGGAGTAAAAAGCCTCTTGATGAAAGTGAAAGAGGAGAGTGAAAAAGTTGGCTTCAAGCTCAACATTCAGAAAACTAAGATCATGGCATCTGGTCCCATCACTTCATGGGAAATAGATGGGGAAACAGTGGAAACAGTGTCAGACTTTATTTTTTGGGGCTCCAAAATCACTGCAGATAGTGACTGCAGCCATGAAATTAAAAGACGCTTACTCCTTGGAGGGAAAGTTATGACCAACCTAGATAGCATGTTAAAAAGCAGGGACATTACTTTGCCAACAAAGGTCTGTCTAGTCAAGGCTATGGTTTTTCCAGTGGTCATGTATGGCTGTGAGAGTTGGACTGTGAAGAAAGCTGAGCACCGAAGAATTGATGCTTTTGAACTGTGGTGTTGGAGAAGACTCTTGAGAGTCCCTTGGATGGCAAGGAGATCCAACCAGTCCATCATAAAGGAGATCAGTCCTGGGTGTTCATTGGAAGGAGTGATGCTAAAGCTGAAACTTTTAGTGGCCCTTCTGATAGGCAAAGGGCTAACAGAGGAACAGAAGGTCTGTTTCGAAGCTGTAGTGTGGTTTTGGCCACAGACTGTGCAGACAGACTGCCCAGGTGTGAATCCCAACCCCCTCACTTACCAGCTGTGGTGACCTTGGGCAGGTCCTGCAGCTCGTCTCTGCCCTGGGGGAAGTGACAGTACCTCAGTCACAGGAGGGGGAGGTTCCATGCAGGGCAAGTGCCCACGCAGAGGGCCAGGACAGCGGGGCCCACAGGAGACACTCAGTCATGTCAGCTGTCATCATCTTTACGGTGATGTGGATGATGCCACTAGAGAGGCTCCATGGGCAGCTGGCAGGAAAGGAGCTCCACTTCTGGAGGGAATGGTCAGCCTGAGAGTTAAAGCCTCAGCAGTAGATGAACCTGCCAGGAGTGTGTGCAAGTGAGAGGGAAAGAGAAATGAGCCACAGAGAGAAGCTTGAGGCCAACTAGCCTGAGGAAGCAGAAGGGAAAGGAAGAGGGAGAGATTCCCAGCGAAGGGAGTGAGTAACAGCATCCAGTACTTTTTTCACTTTGCCCACATGGTCCCCCGGAAGTACTCAGCCAGATGTCTGAGTACATTGTGATCCATGTTCCCCCATCTCATCTTTCTAGCTAGAGAACTCTGAGGAGAAGCAGTTTGTGCTTGTCCGTGCTTCCAGCAGGGTTGGGTAGCTCCAAGTCTCCACCTTGACTTCTGCTTTGATTGACTCCATCACTTACAGTGATCTCCTAGGGAAGGTCAAGGTATCCATCCTTGTGTGTCAGCATCTGCCCTTTGCAGTCTCTCTCAGTCTGCTTTGCCTGCTTGCTTAGCCCCTCAGTCATGTCCAACTCTTTGTGACCCCGTGGACCATAGCCCGCCAGGGTCCTCTGTCCACGTGATTCTCCAGTCAAGAATACTGGAGTGGGTTGCCATTTCCTTCTCCAGGGGGTCTTTCCAACCTAGGGTCTGCTTTATAAGGGCCCTAGAGCCTTAGAACTTGTATTATGAGAACTTCCCTCCACCACCTTGAAATATGGGGAGTACTCTTAAAATCGCATTCCACCAGCGCCTACTTGTGGGATGGGTGGTGGTGATCTTGGAGCCTCAGAATCCAGCCCCCCAGCCCTGGCCCTGTCAAGGCCACTTCCGAGGCACGCTGGTGGGGCAGAGGCAAAGGAGTGCATTGTCAGGGAACCGCAGCTGCCCCGGCTGGAGGTTGGGAGTCCTGAATAGCTTCACAGCTCTGGGCCAGCTCGCTGAATGGGAGCGTGCCCCTCCCTGGCGGTGGCCCAGAATAGATGACATTTTCATTGCAAACTAACAAGGGGAGAAATCCAATTACCTTACAAAGGAGCTCCCAAGGGGCCTCACAGCTTAGAGAAAAAGGGAGGGGAAGGAAAGGGAGAGGGAGAGGGTGTGTGTGTGTGTGTGTGTGTGTGTGTGTGTGTGTGTAGGCTCCCACCCAAGCCAGGAGAAACAAAGTCCTAGGGGGCATGGGAGATAGGCTTGAAGGCTGGAGAGGTGGAACTGGGGGGTTTTTAATTCATTCCATTAGGCCAGAGGGTCTGCCAGGGAAGCTCCAGGTCCCTGGAGGCTCTGGGCAGACAGACCTCCTTCCTTGGAGACACATGAGTGGGGCAACCCCCCCCAGGCAAGCCCTAGCCTCTCTGAACCCCTCTCAGCCCGAGATTTCCCAGACTTGAATCATCAGGAATTCATGCAGACATTGCCACATCCTGCTAAACTATTAATCTTTTATCTTAAAATTTATTTAGAGCGTATTATTTAAGTTTAGATTTAAAAAGAAAAGTTTCTATCCTAAATGCAAACAGGAAAAGTAGAAGATAATTCTAAAATGAAATATGATTCAATAACCAATGTTTTAAACTTCAACTAGGTATTGGGGTAACTGAGGGCTTTGGGGCTGGAAGCTGAGATAATTGAGGAGTGGGAGGGGTGGGAGTGGAAAGGGGTGGGGTGTTAGCAAGTGTTTGCAACAAACCCTGATTTCTCCTAGGTCTAACCCAGGAGGATTAAGACAGCTGAAAAGGAACACCTCTCCTCTAGGCCCTTCCAGCCCTGGCCCTGGAGTGGCGGGCGTGGCAACATCAGTCTGGTTGCCCTTAACCTTGGTTGCCCTTAACCTTGGTTGCCCAACTGCTTGGTGGGGATTAGGGGCAAAGTGGAGGTCTACTGTACTACTGGACAGACCTGCTTTTTGTGCTTTGTGGGATGGCCACTGGGGTCCCTGAAAGTGTGAGGGGCCTAAGGGAGGGGGAAGATGATGGTGGTCCCAAGGCAACAACAAAGTCCAGCCTCCTGTTTTCCTCTCTGGACTTGGCAGGAAGGGCCGCAGACCCCCTTGGGGAGGAAATGATCATTTGCTTCCTCCAGGCCAGCCAGAGCAAATCCGCCTTGAAAGGCTGTCCTGCCTCGAGGCCACACAGCTTCCCCCTTTGTGGCTCCTTTCTGGCCCCACTCTCCCTACCCTAGTGAATTGAACTCTCCAAGCCAGACACCTGAAAATTAGCTTTCTGAGGCTCAGGGACCTGGGAGCTCTGAGTGGGGGTGGTACTTGGGATTATAGAGACACCTCTGCCAGTGCCCTTTCCAAACCGGGGACATCACCTGTTTCTTCTGTCAAATGGAGGGTTTTAGGGGAGCTTTGGTCCCAGGGGAGCTTGGGCCCAAGGGTGGGACAACACCAACTCCCATTCCTCACTCTCACAGCCACCCCAAACCTTGGAGAAATTAAAGCAAACTGATAAAGTGCTCACTGGGGGACCAGCTAAGATTAAGCCCCACCACTCACCACTGACCAGGCAGGGACCGCTGTGGGCTTTGGGGGCTTCCTGCTTCCTCCTGCTCCTTGGGCCACCCCTGCTTTCAGGATGCTGGCAGGATAGGAGGTTAGCAAGGGAATGCAAGCCTGCTCGTCAAGTCTTCCAAGGATTCTCCAGTCAATGAGATACTTGGGGAGGGAGGCAGAGTGGGCGGTTCAAGAAGGGGGTGATCTGCACAGGCTGAAGCAGTCAAAGAAGCTTAGAGAAGAAAAAGAGAGTAATCAAAACTGATAAAGCACTTCCTAATCGGTTGCTCTGCATTGTGTCAGATATTTCAATACTCTAGGAGGTGTTGAGGCTGGGGCTGACTTAAGAACACCATTTAGAAAATAGAAGAGTTCACTCTGTATTTCCTTGCCATATACCCATTTCTAGTCCCTATTTATCACCTCCAATGGCATTCGACTGTGTTGAAAGCCCTTTTTTTTTATATTCAGACCTCTTTGCTTTCAGGACTCCACTCTCTCCCTAACCTTTCTCTACTTCTCTGAGCAATCTGTGTGCATCTTCCAATGAGTCCAGCCTGGGTCTCTGCTGCCAGGGTTTTGTGTGTGGGTGTGTGTATGGGTATGGATGTGTGTGTGTTTATATTTAGAAAACAGATGTTCTCTAGATGACTGTAGTAGTGTAATTTTGCAGGGTTTGTCCCATCCTCTGGCTGTACCTGGAGTTCATTCCTTAACCTTCTCATCTATAACCAGTCTTGTTGTTTTGATCTTATCTCTCTCCTGAGGACTCCCAAATTTATTTCCATCACTGATAAATCCCACAATCTATAAGATACATCCACCTGGACATCTCAACTCAAAAACATAAGAGACCCTCAACTGAACTCGTGTTTCCTCCAAACTTTCTTCTCACCATGAAATCTTCTGTCCCAGGCTCCCAAAGTGGAAGTTCCTGGGTCCTCATTGATGCACTTCTCTCTTGATACCTCTCACCCTCCTTTGTGACCAGAACCTCTCCCACACCCCATTGTCATCCTGCTCGGTGACCACAGTATTTCCACCTCTTAAATTCCCCTTGTGTCAGCAGCTTCCTCACCCCCTAGGTCTCTAGCATCTCTTACTGACTACTGAAGAAGACTTGGAACAAGCGGCACCGCTCAGTCTTTCTCCAGCAAAGAGACTCCCTTAGCATAGAAATCTCCTTTTTCTTTAGCACAGAAAAATCCCAGGTGAGGGATTCCCGGGCCCCTGCCTCACCGAGATGCATATTATCACCCTTCTGAGTTCACTTGCCTGTGTATCCTAATCCTTCTATGAGCACATATTTATACACTCCTGTCTTTTCCCTATTCATTTGTTTATCCAACAAATATTTGTTTATTTTAGAAACTGTTATTTTTAATCAATCTTAGTTTTATCTTAAGGGGCTGGGAAAGTATAGCTTAAGACCACTCCATGGTTGTTCCTACCCATTCAGTGGCCTGAGCAGTGGGAGCTATAAACCCATTTTGAGCTACAGGCTAAGGGCTCTATCCTCCTTTGGAACTAAATAGGCACGGCAGGGCCCTGTGCCTTCAGACCCACCTGTGACTTCAGAATGGGCTACCCTGGTGGCTCAAACAGTAAAGAATCCACCTGCAGTGCGGGAGGCCTGGGTTCAATCCCTGGGTTGGGAAGATCCTCCGGAGGAGGGCATGGCAACCCACTCTAGTATTCTTGCCTGGAGAATCCCCATGGACACAGGAGCCTGGCAGGCTACAGTCCATGGGGTCACAAAGAATTGGACATGACGGAGTGACTAAGCACCCGTAGCAGTAAGTCCAGGAGCTGGAGCAGTCCATTCACCCTGAAATTCCTCCTTGTAACACAGCCTGTTCTTCCTCTGCCCTCTGTTCAGGGCCTCTGCGGAAGTAAGAGATTGTGCACAGCCTTCCATGGGCATGCAGGTGGCACCAGGCATCTGCAGAACTTCCCGGGCCTATATCCACCACATCAGACCCTGTGGGGGAGCTCCCTTGCTGGCTCATGTGATGACAGCATCCTCATAGCACAGGTGAGTGTCTTCATTACATGGGGTAACAGTGGGCAGGTGACTGTAAGATGCCTCTGTGAGAGGCTGGCAGTCAGCCTAGGGATCAATAACCAATAGCCAGCTGTGAAAGTCACAGCTCCCAGAAAGCTGCCTGGTTCCGAATAGTGAAGGTTCCAGGAGTGAAGCAGCCAGCAATCGGAGTGGCCCCAGTGGCAGCAGCAAACTTCACTATAGCCTGGTGGCCGGTATCCCTGGGGAGGGTGACACTGATGTCAGCCATCAGTTTTCCATGGCAACAATGGCAGGAGCCACCAGCAGAAGCTTCTCCCAGGTCCTTTCCAGGATTATGATGTACACGCCATCACTCTTCCCTCTGAAGGTTCTGTTTCATTTGGAAGTCAAGGTTCATGCCACCTAGGGCTGCAGACATTGTGAAAGTTGCTCTTTAAGTTATGTGGGGGACCCAGAACCATGCTGTATGAACTCCTGTATAGTTAGTGTAGTAAGACCAGCAACCACTTATTTGATGTCAGCTATGAGTCAGACCATGAGCTCACGGTGGGGGAAGATAAGGATGAAGCAGATCCCGGTCTTGGCTTCATGGCGTGTGGAATCTAGTCTTCATGCCATTGCACATGCTATTCTGCCATGCAGATATAGGTCTTTGCACTGGAGAAATGCCTGCTCATAATTAGGAGATCTTACGCTTCCTTCCCACTCTCCGATGGATCATCCTATGCCCCCTTGGAGTGTATGCAGTCCACTTTGAAGACACCTGGACCAAGACCTAGAAATAGAAGGTAAGTAGGCAGATTTTGTTGTTGTTGTTGAAAGTGACAGAAAACCCACTCAAACCAGTAAAAAAGGGAATTGACTGGTTCATATAAACAGAAAGTGCAGAGGGGGAGCCAGCCTCTGGGACTGCAGAGATGTCACTCACGTTTCGAGGACTCCCTCTGCTCCTCTCCTCAGGCCTTCTTCCCTGATCTTCTTTACTCTAAGACTGGGGAGAGGAGTGGGATGTGGCTGCAGAAAACTGCAGAAAACATTCAGACAGTGATGCCTCTAGAAAAAAGCTTTTTACTCCTAGCATCCATGTAAATATCTTAAAGATGGGTGTGATTGGTCCACCTTGGGTCAGGTCCTCATCCCTGAATAAGTACCCAAGGTAGAGGGATACAGAGGTCTGACTGGCTGGGCAGGGATCACATACCCATCACTGTCTCCTGCAGAGCAGGGCAACATGCATGATTGGCAGCCCAAGCAGAACCACATGGAATTCTCCAAAGGAGGGTGGATACTGTGACCAGGAGAAGGAGGGAAAGGATATGGGACAGATAAAAATTGTAAATGCTGCTACAGATAGTGAGGGGGCAGAATGAGATCCCTTCTCCATGATTCTCTCCATTGTACCACAGACACATTGTAGCCAGATAATCAAATAGAACACTCCTTAGCCCAGGTATGAGCCTAAAATGGTCCAAGTCCTCATTCTCGCTCATTCTTATACAGGGACTGTTAATGGTAGAACATTGCCTCACTCCTAATATTTCTTTCTAGGTTTCTTCCAGCCATGAGGGAGTAACAGAGACAGACTTACCTAGAACACTGGATAAAACATATGATACAACAGTTTTTAGACAGTAGACAACAGATAGCACTGGATTATGATCCCTGAAAGAAGGGAAACAAATGAGATGAGCCCCATAAGCACGTGGCTTATGCCAGGAGGTGATTCTGATCTGTGGTGTACAGATGAGGAAGCTAAACAGAGACTGATGGTCTTGTGAACTGATGAGACAGACACTAGAGTTCAGGGAATTGAGGTGGCTAGGATTTGCAGGGCAGAGGAATGGAGAGCAGGGGTCTTTGTAGAGAAAGCCCCCAAAATCTGCATAGTATTCACAGTACTGTTGAATATATGAAGCATCTTATGTATTTGACGACAGATGCCAGAAGGGTCATATTTCATAGTAGGACTAAACTACCTCTCAAGAAAAGCTACTCTAGTCCTACTTTTAAAAACAAGCCTCTAAAACTTCATCCTGGTCTTTTAATGGCATGCCAGACTGGAGTGCAATCCTCTTTAAAGGATTACGATAAAATCCAGTACTCAAAAGCAAACTTACATTGTGCAGCATTCAATCAAAAACGAATAGAAATGCAAAGATGCAGAAAAATTTTACCTGTAAACTAGAAGAAAAATAAATCAATGGAAATGTATTGAGAAATGACAGAGATGATGGAGTTAGTATTTAAGAATACTAAAATAATTCTTGCAAATGTACTTATTATGTTTAAATGATTTAGAGGAAAACATGAACATGAGGAGGAAGTAAATAGTAAAAGCCCCAAATGAATTCCTAGAAATGAAAAATATTTGAAATGAAAATTTCATTGGACAGAATGAACAATTATTTAGACACTGCAGAAGAGAAGATTTATATACTTGAAGACATAGCCTAGGAAACTGTTCAAAATGAAGCAAAGAGAGAAAAACATTGAGAAAAAAATCAAATCTCAGTGACCTATGGGACAGTATCACATAGTCTGACACACGTGAAACTGTAGTTCCAGAAGGAGAGAAGTAGAAACAGCAAAAACATTTGAAGAAATAACAGGCAAAATCTTTTCGAATTTGATAAACTGTAAATACACAGACCCAAGAAGCTCAATGAACCCCAAGCAGGATAAATACCAAGGAACATTATAATCAAATTGCTGAAACCAGCAATAATGGCAAAATCTTGAAAGCAGTCAGAAATTTTAAAAAGACATTAAGTACCCAGGAACAAAGATAACGGGCATCACTGACTGGATGGACGTGAGTTTGAGTAAACTCCTGGAGTTGGTGATGGACAGAGAGGCCTGGCGTGCTGCAATTCATGGGGTCGCAAAGAGTCGGACATGACTGAGCAACTGAACTGAACTAAACTGAACACAGACTTCTCATTAGCAACTAGGCAGATCAGAAGAGAATTCAATATCTTTGAAGTGCTGAAAGGAACGGAGAAAACCCTATTAATCTAGAATTCTCTTTCCAGAGAAAGCAGCTTTCAAAATGAAGATTGGTTGTTTTTTTCATACAAATGAAAGGTGATAGAATTTGTTGCCAGTAGACCCATGTAAGAAAGGTTATAGGAAATTCTTCAGGAGAAAGAAACTGATACCAGGTAGAAACTTGGATCTACACAAAGGAATGAAGAGAACAAGAAGTGATAAATGTTTGAGTAAATAGAAAGTATTTTTTAAAAAGATAGTTGACTGGTAAAAAAGATAATTGACTGTATAAAGTAAAAGTAAAACTGCAATATTTGGAGGTTCATAATATATGTAGAAAATGTATGACAACAATGGCGTGAAGCATGGAAGTGTACTGCTCTAAGGTTCTTATACATGAAACAATATAATATAATTTGATGGCAGACTGTGATGTGTGATAACAAACCACAGAGCAAACACGGAGAATAACAAGAATAGAACTCAGCCCAAAACAGAGACACAGTGGAATCTTGATGTTTCTTTCTGTGTGTAGGGAGCCCCATCAGCATAACACAGCTGGCCTCTCTTCTCTCTCTCCCTAATTCTTTTTTTAAAATTAATTAATTAATTTTGACTGTTCTGGGTCTTCACTGCTACTCAGGCCTTTTCTAGTTGCAGTGCGTGAGGGCTACTCTTTAGCTGCAGTGCACGGACCTCTCTTTTTGCAGAGCCTGGGCTCTAGGCAAGTGAGCTTCGGTAGTTGTGGCTTGAGGGCTTAATTGCCCCAAGGCACGAGGAATCTTCCCTGACCAGGGATCCAACCCATGTCCCCTGCATTGGCAGATAGACCTTTAGCTACTGGATCAGCAGGGAAGTCCCTCTTTCCCTCATTCTGCTCCAGGAAATGGCAAGTGCGTTACCTGATTGTGAGTCAGACTTGTGTGGCCCAGCCCTTTTCTCTGGGTACAAACTGCCTGCCAGGAACACGTTTCTGCTGTGCCCCAGTGTGTGTGGGAGGCTGGTGACAGTGCACGCTTGTCTGTGACTTTGTCGGTGAGTCTGACTAGTTCTAGGTTTCTGCGAGGATGTCCACTTACCTGTAGCCATGAGCCTTGTTCTTCAGGATTTGTTTCATGTGGAGTAAAGGTGATATTTGGTCTCTATCTGTTTTGCTTGCTCTAATTTCTTAATTGGTTTGTATGTGCTAAGTTGCTTCAGTCATCTCCAACTCTTTGGGATCCTATGGACCTTAACCCCAGGCTCCTCTGTCCATGGGATTCTCCCAGCAAGAATACTGGAGTGGGTTGCCATGCCCCGCTCCAGGGGATCTTCCCAACCTAGGGATCAAACCCAAGTCTCCTGCGGCCCCTGCATTCCAGGTGGATTCTTTACCATTACCACCACCGGGGAAGCCCCTTAATTGGTTTAGAAATCAGTATTTATTGAGATACCCCTCTGCTGTACACCACAGCTAGTGGTTTATCAGTCAACTCCCTGACAGATCAAGGGTGCTCCATCTGTTCCGCACCTGCCTCGTGTGGTTGGCATGGAACAGGGAGGGGGGAGCAGCGGAAAAGGCAACAAGGAGCCCCCTGGTGCTGGACTCCTGGACTCACAGAGGCCTGGAGGGGCCTCAGTGAGCCTACAGGGAGGGAGCATCTCAGTTTTCCTCCCCTCACTTGCTGCTCAGAGTCTCCAACACCTCCCCAGGTCCTCCCAGCCAGGCCAGTTATGACGGTGGCACAGACTGGGAGCCGAAGACCTGGGTTTCTTGCCTAGCAGGGCCACTAACTCACCCTATACCTTAACCAAGTTATGCCTGTCTCCCCAGTCTGGCCTGAGTTTCCCCATCTGAAACAAAAAGGGTTATGCTAGACAGTACATGGTCTTCCCAAGTGACTCAGTGGTAAAGAACCTGCCTGCCAATGCAGGAACCACAGGAGATAGGAGTCTGATCCTTGGGTTGGGAAGATCCCCTGGAGGAGGAAATGGCAACCCACTCCAGTATTCTTGCCAGTATATTCCAAGGACAGAGGAGCCTGGTGGGTCACATGGGGCCACAAAGAGTTAGACATGACTGAGTATGGAGCAGACACTATCTAATAGTGGCTCCTCTGGTCTTTATGGTGTCTGCATCTAAATGACAGACTCCAGCCTAGGCTACATGTAGACTTTTTCTGTGTTCCATTCTTTTTTTTCTCATTCTCCTTTTCATTTGATTTTTTTGTTCCTAGCCAGTTGCTAACATTGGGAAGACTTCACATAAAAGTTTGAATTTCTAGCTTTTCTTGAAAAAGTCTTTGTTTTTGCATGACAATCACAAGCTGGACTTAAGTGGCAGTTGGCTCTTTTAGGGGTGCATGGCCTCTCCAGGAGGCTGCAGTCCCCCACTTGGCCATCTCCATCACGTTGCAGCCTGCAGGCCTGGCAGCACTTGTCCTGGGGCCTCTGCAGAGATGGTGGGGAAGCTGTGATGCGAACCCTGGTCTCTGGATTCCCAGACCAGGGTGATTTCTACTATGTTTTGTGGCCAGTTTGACTCTGCCCAAATGAGACGGAAGAGACGATTGAGTATTTCGGAACTGCCCGATGTTGCAATCCTGGAACCTGGACTTAGAGTGGGGAAGACACAGAACTTCATGGGCTCTGTGGGTCCTGGTGTTCTACAGTGGACACCCATGCAGGAAACACAAGTGCAGTCAGAGGTGCCTGGTCTCTCCTTTGGTCCTCTTGCTCCCACCCCCAACCAGTGGCTGAGCCAAGAGGCTGAGTTAAAGCCCTTCCCCCATTGACAGCTTTATAGATCGCTCCCAACCCCCCACCAGTGTGGTTAAATCATTGTCAGAGGCACAAGGTCGGGTCACCAGCTGGCTGCCCCATGCCGAGGAGACCAGTGGTGGTGTTAGGAGGGGTGGAGAGCCTATGGGAGTCCCTGTCTTCTATCTCCACAGCCCCAGACCCCATACTCCCTGGTCCTGCAGACCCTGCTTATAATCCAAAGGGCTCCTGTCCTATTAATAAGTAATGCTGAAAAGTAATCTCAACTCTGGTGACATCCTGGCCCAGGGAGGGAATAAGGGCTCTGGGAAGGTCAGACAGACCTGGAGTTGAATCCTGGCTGCCCACCAGCTGTGCCCACCAAAGTCATTTACTGAATACTCCGAGCCTCAGTTTCTTCACCTGTCACCTGGGACAAGTAATAGTCAATAACTCCACATCTCAGGGATTCTGTATAGATACAATAAATGACAGGAGTGTGGATGTGCAGTAGCAGCAGCACTTAATAGGCTCTCAATAATTGTCTGTTTTCTTTCCCTTCTTTGAGCCTCAGGGAGCTGCTCCTGGGAGTTCTCGGTTAATCTGTTGAGCCTCTGTGTCCTAAGTGTGTGTGCATGCTAACTCGCTTCAGTCGTGTCCATCTCTTTGCGACCCCATGGACTGTTGCCTGCCAGGCTCCTCTGTCCATGGGATTCTCCAGGCAAGAACACTGGCATGGGTTGCCATGCCCTTCTCCAGGGGATCTTCCTAACCCAAGGATTGAACCCGTGTCTCCTGCAGCTCCTGCATTACAGGAGGATTCTTTACCACTGAGCCACGGGGGAGGCCCCCTCTGTGTCATATAGGCAGACTGAATAGCCCAGAAACAAGAGCTTTTAGGACAGAAAACTAGAAAGCAACCTCTATTTAAAACATTCATCTCTTTAACATATACACACTACTATGTATAAAATAGATGATAGGCACCTACTGTATAGCACAAGGAACTCTACTCAATCCTCTGTAGTGACCTGTATGGGAAAAAAAGTCTCAAAAACAATAGATATATGTTTATGTATCATTAATTCACCTCACTGTACAGCAGAAACTGACACAACATGGTAAATCAACTATACTCCAGTAATGTTTTAATTAAAAAATTAATCTCTTAGACTAGCCACAACTTACAAAGACCAGCCCCCCGCTTCTCACTCAGTCCCCACAGCTATTGTGTGAGAGTGACATAGCTGTCATCCCCATTTGCAGATGGGAAAACAGAGGCAGAGTAATTCAGTGAGCTGCTCAAGGTGACAGAGCTAAGTGTGGGAGGCGGCCTTGGCTGTCCCAACAGATCGGGCCATGGGGCAAGGCTCTGCCCTCCCAAAGAGTCAAATAACATGGCAGGGGACTGTGGCTACAGCTGAGGGCAGGCTCTGGCTGTCGCCATCTCTCACCTCCCCCCAAAATGTGGTGTGCTTCTCCAACCCTTTCCCCTACCTGGTGAATACTCCTGCTGAATAAACACATCCTTCTCCCCTCTCAAGGCTGGCAGAAATGTCACCCCCTCCGAGAAGCCTTCTCTGAGTTCATCTCCCCTGAAGATTTTCTCCTCTCTACTCTTACTTCTATGCTGCTCCCAGTGCTCACCTCCCAAGCCCATGGGGCTCCTTATCTGCCAACTCAATCGCTTCTTTCCCGGGTGGAAGCCTGGATGACAGCCCCCTGGAGGATGGAGTCCATGCTAGGTAGGCCTTATTTCCAAACTCTGTCCACAGGGCACCCCCATCCTACCTCTCTCCCTCACCCAAGTGTGGGATGGACAGGCCACAGGCTCCAATAAACACAAGTCTAACCCTTTAGCAGTATGTATCAAAAGCCTTTAAAAATACACATGCTTTGACCTATAAGTTCTAGGACATTTTCCTAAAGAAGTAATGAAAAGATATATGTATAAAAATGTTCATCTTAGTGTTATTTATAAAGGACAAAATTTGGACAGAACTTAAATGTCCAGTAAGGAAGCTGAGGTTAAATATATTATTATGCTCGGGGCTTCCCTGGTGGTACAGTGGTTAAGACTTCAGCTTCTGCTGTAGTGGGTGCACATTTATCCCTGGTCAGGGAGCCAAAAAAACACAACAGAAAACAGAAAAAATATTGTAACAAATTCAGTAAAGGTTTTAAAAATGGTTTACATCAAAAAACACTTTGAAAATTGTATTATGATACTATGCCTGAACACTTGGAATATATGTAGCAATTGAAATGATGAGATGTGTGCTGTGCTTAGTCATTCAGTTGGGTCCAACTCTTTTCAACCCCATGGACTGTTGCCAACCAGGCTCCTCTGCCCATGGGAATTCTCCCGGAAAGAATACTGAAGTGGGTTGCCATGCCCTCCTCCAGGAAATCTTCCCAGGCTGGGGATAGAACCCAGGTCTCCAGCATTGCAGGCGGATTCTTTACCATCTGAGCCACCAGGGAAGCCCACGAATACTGTAGTGGGTAGCCTATCCCTTTTCCAGGGGATCTTCCCAACCCAGGAATTGAACCAGGGTCTCCTGCAATGTAGGCAGATTCTTTACCAGCTGAGCTAGGGAAAGCCCAAAATGATGAGATAGATCTACATTTCATTAACACCAAAAGACATTCATACTGTGGTCAAGCTCAGTTGCTAAGTCATGCCCAACTCTTTGTGACTCCCAACGGACGGTAGCCCACCAGGCTCCTCTGTCCATGGGATTTCCCAGCAAGAATACTGGAGTAGGTTGCCATTTCCTCCTCTAGGGAATCTTTCCAACCCAGGGATCAAACCTGAGTCTCCTACGTCTGTCTCCTGCATAGGCAGGCAGATTCTTTACCACTGAGCCAATGATGTATTAAGTGTAAAAAGAAGATCATAAGAAAAGAAGTATAGAGTGATCTCTCTTCATATACCTATATGTGTCTGTGTCTGTGTGTGTGTGAGGTGTCTGTGTGTGGATAAAGACAGGTATAATATCTACCAAATGTTAACAGAGTTATCTCTTGGTGGTGAGATTAATGGGTGATTTATAATGTTTTACTAATCCACACTTTTCTTCAGTGAGTTACTTGGGAGATTGAAGAAACAGGAGAAGCATTTATTTTGGAGCTGAGTGCCGCAGGTTGGGCTCCAGGGGCCTCTCTGCGGCTTCTCCCATTAGAGACTAAATAAGGCCAGGCGAGGCCAGGTGGAATTGGGGACAGGGTAGGCAGCAGGGGCAGCGTAGCTGGCTCCAGCTCACATCCGATCAGGTCTGAGCCAGGCTGAGTGACATCAGGTTTGGTTCTTGGCCTGGGTCGGGCTCCAGGAGGCACCCTGTAGCCAGGTGACTGTCCCGCCCCAGCCCGCACCTGCTCCATTAATCTTCCTTGTCCCAACCCGGTCGACAGAGCCCACTCTGTCTGTTGACCTAAGAGGAGGGTGCCAAGGGCCCAGGGAGGGGCTCCTGCTCCATACCTGCCGTTGCTCAGCAGCTGAGCCTGGAGCCCTCACAGGGGGCCAGGTTTGTCAACTCTGATGGATGGGGGCTCAGGAAGGCCACTCTGTCCCGCCACCATTGCCCTACCTTCCCTTGCCCATGCTGTTCCTTGGAGCTTTCATCCCCTAGACAGGACGGCTAATGAAGTCCAACCTGCAGATGGCCATGACCCACACACAGACCCCTCCCCCAGTGCGCATCTGTGGTCCCACAGGTGTTCTCGTTTAAAACTCCTCTAAGCCCGAGAACATAGCAAGTCAGATACTAGCTTTTTTATAGATGAGAAAATGGAAGCAATTGACATAACAATTCAAATAACAAGGTAGATCTATGTTTTACTGAGATCAAAAGATATCTGTACTATATTAAGTGAAGTAAGCATAGTATGACAAAAGTAGAATATCATTTTTCTATGTAATATGTATGTATATATATGTATGTATACATATACATATACACATACATATATGTATATACATATACATATATGGAAGGACATCTACCAGCTGTTAAGACTGACTGAGCTGGTATTCGAACCAGGTGACTGGGCTCACATCCATGCTCATTTCACTGTCTGTCATTGCCTCTTTGTCCTGAGGTTCTTCCCTCCTTCAAAGCGCTACCACCTTCAGGTGGCCTTGTGGGACTCCTCCCCCAGCGCGGCTTGAACCACCTGACCACAGCGTCAAGTTTGTGTTCATTCCAATGCCTGTACCTCTGAGAGCCCCCAGCTGGTGCCATGGGGTCTTTGCCCCACCCCACTGGATGAGGCCTCCCTGCTCCCCATCCCCTCTGGCATCACCCTGATGGCACTAAGTCCAAGACTCAAAGCTCACACACTCAAGAGGGAAGGCTCCTCCCTTGGATGCCACTTATTCTTCTTTCTCAGCTTGGATAACTGACGCCCCAGGCCACAGGTTTCTAGATATTGGAGTAATTTGCAAGTTTCCTTGCCTGGCATCTTGCTTAAACTCCAGTTTTTCCCACTTAGCGATATATTATGAATATTTCCCCTTTTAAGAAGCATTATTTTACGACATAATCTTCAATGGGGTATAGTTACCCCTTTGAATATATATAACAATCCAATATATAACTATGTGCATGCTCAATTGCTCAGTGGTGTCTGACTCTTTGTAACCCTATAGACTGTAGCCGCCAGGCTCCTCTGTCCAAGAGATTTTCAGGCATTAATACTGGAGGGGGTTGCCATTTTCTCCTCCAGAGGATATTCCTGACCCAGGGATCAAACCCACATCTCCTACATCTCCCGCATTGATAGGTGGATTCTACTGTGCCCCCTGGGAAGCCGTATATATATTAGAGTATACAATAATCTAATCTGTCCTCTATGATTGAATATTTCTTCTGTATTCAACTTTTAGATACATATCTGCTGCTAAGTCACTTCAGTCGTGTCCGACTCTGTGCGACCCCATAGACGGCAGCCCACCAGGCTCCCCTGTCCCTGGGACTCTCCAGGCAAGAACACTGGAGTGGGTTGCCATTTCCTTCTCCAATGCATGAAAGTGAAAAGTGAAAGTGAAGTCGCTCAGTCGTGTCTGACTCTTAGCGACCCCATGGACTGCAGCCTACCAGGCTCCTCCGTCCATGGGATTTTCCAGGCAAGAGTACTAGAGTAGGGTGCCATTGCCTTCTCCGAGATACATATCTAATGATCTAATATTTAAAATATAATGTCTAATATATAATTATATAATTTGTTCTCTATGGTTGAACATTTATATCTAACTTTCTGCCATTCTAAAAGATGGTATTATAAATACCTTTGTTGATACATTTTTATGCAGTTTCTGATGGTTTCTGTAGGCAGAATAACAAGGCCAAGAAGTTTGACCATTTTCAGGCATTTGATAATTCCATCAACAAGAAAGGATGGGTCAGTTTTTAAAATAATTGTTGTAATATATGAACATGATAAAAATTTTAAAATACCAAAGGACAGTAATCATGATAGTCACCATAGCTAACCTTCACTGACGGTCTCATATAGGCTCCTACTTTTGTATATTATTATATTGTATATAGTGTAGACTTGTTGGATATTGTATTCTACTATAGAAATGGCAACCCACTCCAGTGTTCTTGCCTGGAGAATCCCAGGGACGGGGGAGCCTGGTGGGCCGCCATCCATGGGGTCGCACAGAGTCGGACACGACTGAAGCGACTTAGCAACAGCAGCAGCATAGATCCCAAGAGAGAAGAATTACAATTATTCCTATTTCACAAATGCCATCAAGGCTTTAAAGAGGTTACCTGTGGTCACCAAGCTGTAGGTGGCAGGTCTATCATGCAAGCCAGGGAGCCCGACTCCTAAGCTACGCTGTTGACACTACGGAAGAGAGATGGGCAGCTCACCTCTCCTGCGGGGAGAATGACAGGAGCAACAGTGAGAAGGCCTGTGGGCTGGACCAGAGGGAGAGGGGACAGGAGGGCTGCAGGCAGGGACCTCTGCGTGGCTGCACAGCAGTGCATTCCAGAGCTGATGGAGAGCCAGGGCGGCTTCGTGGACATTGCTGAGGCAGAATCCACAGGGCCGAGGGGAGGCTGGGCACCCAGGTTTCTAGTGTGGGAGGTGGGTGCTCATGGTGGTGCCATTCACAGGGGTGGAACCTTGAGAAAGAGGTGTGCCCAGGTCAGAGAGGAGAAGCCTTGTACTGGGCGTGTGCCTGTGACCTGACCAGGCCCTCCTGCTGAGGCCCGTGTGGCTGTCTTTTCCCACAACTCGCCCAGGGCCTGGCATGCACACGACACACTGAGGGCTGATGGAGCCAGAGCCCCTGTCAACCCGTCTGCTTCTCTTTCCTCTCCTCCTTCTCTTTTACTCCCTCCTGTTTCATGCTGCCCTGGTGCGACGCCCATTCTACCTCTCTCCCTGTCTGAGGCTCTGATGATTCTGACCTATTTGTCCTGCCCCTGGAGAAGGGCAGGTACACCCCTCTCAATTCCCCCAGTGTTGATTGTTCTTAGAAGGGGAAATGGCTGGAAGGGGCTCTGACTGCTCAACACATAACCCCTTCTTATGTACTGTCCCCTCTCCCTGGGTCCAGGAAACACCCTGGGTCCAGGGAACATCCTGGGCCTGGCAAAAAACTGCAGCCCAGAAGGTGACTGATAAGAGGTCCAGCCATTCAGGAGCAGCCTGACTCCTGCATTCCTTCAGGTCAGTTTCATTAAAAGCATCATCACTGAATGCCTACCATGTAAGCATCCAAGGGACACTGGGATGAACTGGACATGGCTCCTGCCTTTGAGCTATGACCCTCTCCTCATCAGAAAGCTGAGTCATAAAAGAAAAGTAAACTCAGTACCTTGGACATGGAGGGGTAGCCTTAATTCTGCATCGCGAGTCTAGGCTGCGAAGCTGGAACACTCAGCTCTGGACCCTGATCTGCCACTGACTCTGCATGTGACCTTGAGCCAGTCTCTTCCCTTTTCAGGGCTTGAGTTTCCGCTGCTGTGAAGACAACATCCCGACTGAGGGCTCCCTGAGGCCATTTCCAGCCAGAGCAATAGGCAGTTCTGTTCCTGGACCTGAGTCCTTTTTTAGCCGCTGCTGACTTTTTCCTCCCACTCTTTAAAAGCAATGAGAAGAGGCTGGGGGGGGGGGGGGGGCAGGGGACACGGGGACTGTGAAGAAATTCCCAGACTGATCTGTTGTTTTTTGTGTGTGGACAGAGGAACTGGGGAGTGCTCGGGGAGGGCGGAGGGGAAGGACAGGGATGAAGTGAGGAGGGGGTGAGGAGGGTGCCCAGAGTAGACAGAAGAATGAAATAAAGGCGAATCCAACAAAAGAAAGTGAAAAGTGAGTGACAAGTTTGAGGCTGCAGGCCTGAAGCCGGCCAGGCTTTTAGGGTGAAGAATGGAGACAAACGAGCTAGATTTTCATGCTTGGTGGACGGTGAATGAAGAGCATCTTTTAAAACCCTATCAGGAACTCTTTGGATTGTCATTAGATCTGGAGAGGGGAAAAAGACAGAGGGAGGAGACTGCTGAATTTGGCCCCCTGGGTGTGAAAAGATGCTGATTCTCTGATGGCTGCTGGGGGCTTTGGGCCTTCTTCCTGGACCCAGGCACGCCTGGGCCCCCTCAAAGGTTTCGGTAAATTAGTTATTTCTAGGGCTCTTGAAATTCAGTGGCAGGCTCCCCCTGCTCTCAGTGGGTGACACCACACTGGAGCTAGGAGGCAGAGGGAGGGCTGGGTGGACGCGGGGTTTCAGGCTCCTTGTAGGGTGAACTGACCATTGGGGTTTGCTGGGGATAAGACTTGCAATTCTGAGACAGGGAAAGTCCTAGGCAAACCAGCATGATTGGTTACCACACTTTAGGGTGAGACTGGTAGGTAAGGGAGGGAATTGTCTTGTCCAAAGCCAGTCCCACTAAGGCGTGGAGTCAGGGCTGGCCCAGTCTTGGTCATGGACTTGGTCCTGGCCTGCAGCTGACTGCCCAGCTGACCTGCTCAGAGGGGAGAGAGGAGATTCTAAGATGGAGATTCTTTGTCTAAAAAGATGATTGGAAGCATTTGAATATGACTGGATATTAGATCATGTTGTTGTCGTTTAGCCACTAAGTTGTGTCCAGCTTTTTACACCCCATGGACTTTAGCCCTCCAGGCTCCTGTGTCCATGGGATTTCCCAGGTAAGGATACTGGAGTAGATTGCAATTTTCTTCTCCAAGGGATCTTTCTGACTCAGGGATTGAACCCACATCTCCTGTGTTGGCAGGAGGATTCTTTACCACTGAGCCACCAGGCCATATTAGATCATATCACAGAATTGTTAATTTCATTAAGTATAAAAACTGACAGTGTTTTTTTTTTAATGTTCTCTTATTAGACATGGACACAGAAGTCTTTACAAGTGGGATGGTAGATATCTGGGATGTGTTTGAAAAGATTTCACTCAAATAAAAATAGAAGTGTGTGTGCAGGGTTGGAGTGGGTGGGAGCAGGGTGAATAGATGAAACAAAGTTGATCATGACTTGATGGCTGTGGGAGCTGAGTGACAGTGCATGAGGTCACAGGATTCTGTTCTATTTTGTGCATATTTGAAAATGTCCAAAACCAAAACTTAAAAAGAGGAAAACTAGAGCATTCCAGTGGTGCAGTATAGCGGTGGTTAGGACTGCTGCCTCCAGGGCAAAAGAGCTTGGGTTCAATCCAACTCCACCTCTCACTGGGTAACATGTAACATGTTAATTGCTCTCAGCTTCAAGTTCGTCATTTGTAAAATGGAATGATAAATCTGATCTCATAGATTAATTAACAGAAAGCATTAGAACTGTACTTAGATATAGTAAATGCTCAATAAAAATTAGCTGCTATCCAGAAAAGGGAATAGGGCTTCCTGATAGTTCAGTTGGTAAAGAATCTGCCTACAGTGCAGGAGACCCCCATTTGATTCCTGGGTCGGGAAGATCTGCTGGAGAAGGGATTAGGCTACCCGCTTCAGTATTCTTGGGTTTCTCTTGTGGCTCAGCTGGTAAAGAATCCACCTGCAATGCAGGAGACCTGGGTTCAGTCCCTGAGTTGGGAAGATCCCCTGGAGAAGGAAAGGCTACTCACTCCAGTATTGTGGCCAGGAGAATTCCATGGACTGTATAGTCCATGGGGTTGCAGAGAGTTGGACACGACTGAGTGGCTTTCACTCACTCACTCAGGAAAGAGGAAATTTGAGCGAGCCCTTTCAGCCCAAGAGAACCCTTTGGAGCTTTGATGCTGGGGGAGTGGTTGATATCCTGAAATAACCTTTCTCGGATCAGCTATCAGGACTTACTGTATTGTGCTCAGTTGTGTCCGATTCTTTGCAACCCCATGGACTGTAGCCCATCAGGCTCCTTTGCCCATGGGATTTTCCAGCCAAGAATACTGGAGTGGAGTGCCATTTCCTGCTCCAGGGGATATTGCTGACCTGAGAGGCCATTATTAGGACTCAGGCCTCCTCTTTTCAGTGAAACTAGATAGGCTGCCACCCTCTCCCTTCCTGCATCTTCCATGGAGCCCCCGCCTGCCTCTCTCTTCTGTTCTAAACCTAATGTGTTTGGCCAACCTTAGTTTCTCCCCACCGTCTCCAGGAGGTCTTAGTACCATGCTCATGACTTCATGCCTTTATTTGACCAGTTTTAATCTGGTCTCTGTCCGTCCACCACAAATGTAAGAGGGCAGGTTTTAGTTTCCTAGTAGAGTCTCTCTCACAGGCTGAGTGCACAGAAGCATGAGAACATGCTGGTTCACGCATAGGGACATCACACACTCAGACACACATGCACACACACAGAGAGGCATGGACACATGCATGCACACACAGATACATGCAACTTTAAGGTAGGTGTATTGATACCTGCTCATAATTGGGACCAGCTGCCAAGAGGTCACGAAGCCCAAAGCTACAAGAAGAGAAGGAGGGTGGTGCCTGGTCTTGCTGGTTCAGGGGTCCGTGGTGCAGAGCCGAACAGGGCTGCGAGCAGGAGGCTGTCAGCACTGACACCAAGCTCACTGCTGAGGTCTGTGTTCTCAGAGTCTGGTGCCAGGCAGAGAGTGGTAGTGACAAGCCTCTTGCCTTTAGTTTAGTCTTGGAGGCCAAGAGCTGACTTCTTGCCAGACTAGAGCCATTGCTGATGGTGCAGTGGTGGCAAATATGAAAACAAAATAAAAGCCTCCATCTGCACTGCACCTGGCACAGATGCTGAGCACTTGTATAATTTCATTTAATCCTGACAGTTACTCTCTGAGGTGTCATTGCATCCTTTTATAGTTGAGGAAACTGAGGCTCAGAGACATTAGGTTACTGGCTGAAGGTCACACAGCTGGGAAAGAGCAGATCTGGGATCTGAACCTAGAGGATCTGTCTTCAGAGAAGCTCTCAGCTGCTACACGCTATTATTACATTTACACTGAACAGAAAACAAACAAAATCTAACACTGGGGAAGGATTTTGTTGAAACTGTATGATGTCTCAGGTTTGCTTCAAAATAATCCACAGAAGTAGTGCTGAGTGAAGTGAATAGTTACGTGCGTGAAATACAGCTGCCTTTGAGTCAATGACTGTTGAATTTGGGTGATGGATACATAGAATTCATTAAAAAGTTCTACTGGTAATTTCCTCATAATACATTTCACTGGTCCTGGGTTCCTCCTTGCCTTTACCATCACTGGATGACCTTGAACATGTTGCTAAACCTCTATATGCCTCTTATTTTCCCACTGGCCTTATCCCATCTATTTCCAACTCATTGCAAGACTGCAATTATGCTTAATTTATGCCCATGGATTAAAGGGTGTGGAACCTGGATCTGCTGAGACACAACCCCCCCCCCCCTTTAAGGACAGCCATGGACCCCTTCTAACTTAACATCATTCTTTGCCTCTCACTTTCAAGAAAGAAAAATTATGGAAGAGATGCCTTTGTGTTTGGTCTGTGTCAGGAATCCTGGAGTGGAAAATAAAATGTGTGTGCGTGGGTGCGTGTGTGTGTGTGTGTGTCTGTGTGTGTCTGTGTGTGTGTGCGTGTGGTGGGGAATGGGCAATACACTGTTCACTCCACCTGTGCGGGTCTCCTCTTCTCTTCCAAGTCGCCACCTGTTCATTCCTCATTCAAAAGGAGCATAGGGGCCCCAAGCAGAAGGGTGGTACTCAGACCCTGGGGGAAGCAAATGAGGCTCTGGGCCTCCCAAACACTGAGGATGATAAATGGGGTCCAAGTCTTTCAGGCTTCATTATAGAGTCACCATGGGTTTGCCCAAACCATGGCAACCAATTCAAGCAATGATTAACCTAATAAAGCAGAGGCAAAGGGGAAAAAGATGCATTCAAGACCTCAAGTCAGGCCCTGGTTCTCTAGAGGCAGTAAATTTCCCTTCAGTGGGTACGGTGTCCAGGCTCCAGACGTCCTAAATCTCTGCCTCTGGGAGTGGGGGTGGGGAGGCCTGTGAAAGCATAGATGAATGTCAGAGATCAGCTGGGGTGGCTCCAGTGCTCACTTGGTGGTGCCCCTCCTAGGCCCTTGGAAACAGGCCCAGCACTAGGGGACACGGAGGCATCTGCTTTCCCTGGAATCAAATCACCTAGGCTTTCTTCTGAATTCTGATCTATTTGGTCCTAGGGAAGTGTGTGTTTGTGAGTGTATGAATGCACACTTGTCATCCGTCTGCCTATCTCTGGGGTGTGGAGGGCAGGCAGCAAAGATTCTGCTACTGCCTCTGTGATGGGCACCTCTGCCTCTAAGACGGACCCCTGTGATCCCTGCCTCCTGGTATCCATGCCCTTGTGCAGTGCCCTTCCCTTAGCTGTTGGCTGGATTTAGTCATTTCTAGTGGATAGAATGTGGCACAGGTGATGTCACTTGTGAGACTGTTGTGAGATGTCACTTATGAGATGTCACTTGTGAGACTGTTGTTTTTGTTGTTCAATCAGTAAGTCATGTCTGTTTCTTTGTGACCCCATGAACTGCAGCACTCCAGGCTTCCCTGTCCTTCACCATCTCCTGGAGCTTGCTCAAACTCATGTCTGTTGAGTTGGTGATGCCATCCAACCATCTCATCCTCTGTTACCCCCTTCTCCTCCTGCCTTCAATCTTTCCCAGCATCAGGGTCTTTTCCAATGAGTCAGTTCTTCGCATCAGGTGGCCAAAGTATTGGAGCTTCAGGTTCAGTATTAGCCCTTCTAATGAATATTCATTATTGATTTCCTTTAGGATGGACTGATTTGATCTCCTTGCTGTCCAAGGGACTCTCAAGAGTCTCCTTCAGCACCACTGTTCAAAAACATCAGCTCTTAGGTGCTCAGCATTCTTTGTGGTCCAAATCTCATATCCGTACATGACTACTGGAAAAAACACAGCTTTGACAAGATGGACTTTTGTCAGCAAAGTGATGTCTCTGCTTTGTAATAGGACATCTAGGTTTGTCATAGATTTTCTTCCAAGGAATGAGATTAGATTACAAAAAAGATTAGCTTACAAAAGACCATGCTTTCTGTCTTGAGTGTCCTCCTACCTCTTGTTTGTTTGCACTGAAGGAAGCCAGTTTCCATGTTATGAGCTGACCTATGGAGAGGGCCATGTGGCAGGGAACTGAGGAAGGCTTTTAGTCCAAAGTCACTGAAGAACTGTGGCCCTCAGTCCAATGGCCCTTGAGGAATTAAGTCCTGCTAACAGTCACATGAGTGAGCTTGGACATGGATCTGGCCCCAGCAAAGCCATCAGGTAAGACCACATTCTTGGCTGACACCCTGACTGCAGCCTCATGGGACACTTTGAGCTAGAGTCACCTGTCTAATGTATACCTGGATTTCTTACCTACAGAAGACCCACATAATCAATGTTTCTTGTTCTAAGTAGTAGAGTTTTGGGTAATTTGTTATGCAGCAATAGATAACTAGTCCAACAGAGGTAGTGTAGCTGGTGATGATGTTAGGATAGCAGGGGCATAAGTTTCTCTCCATAATTAACAGGCTTATGGGCTTGGGCGAGTCATGTAACTTCTCCCTGATTAATGGGAAGTCGGTCCTGGTCCATGCCTTCTTAGTTAGTCTTCTCTAGGAATAAGATAGAGATAAGGTGGGTATCATAATGAGGTCTGCTTCAAATTGAGGCAGGCTCATGAAGTGTATGGATATACCTGCCATCTCATCTGAATCCTCATAAAACTCAGGGAGGTAGGTGTGATTTTCTGCATTTTTATATATAGAGAAATTTCTACATGTGGAGGCTTGGAGAGGCTAAGTAACTTTCTCAACTGATGGAATTAGGAAGTGCTAGAATTGAGATAGATGTCAGGTCCATGATCTAATGGACTATCTCAGGAGAGATCACCCACACCCGACTATTGGAATGTTTGCTGGTGATCGCCAAAACAATGATTCTCTTGTGATAACCCAGTCTCACCAAATCACATGTGGCATCTTCTGAAATGAACCCATAGGCAGCCAAAGACAGGTTATTTTGGTGCTGAGGAGGGTATGAGGGAGAAGCGGTAACAGGTCTCTGTTCACTCACTCTGTTCATTCACTTGTTCAACAAATATTCATTGACCTTTATATAGCAGCCAGTCAGGGGAAGGAATGAAATTTCTAAACAAATAATTGAAATACTTTCCATTCAGTCAGTCCATTTACTGACTCATTGAAAGTGAAAGTGAAAATATTCACTGCTCAGTCATGTCTGACTCTTTTTGACCCCATGGATTGTAGCCTACCAGGCTCCTGCATGGAAGTACGTACACTACCATATATAAAATAGATAGCCAACGGAAATGTGCTGTATGACTCAGGGATCTCAAACTGGGGCTCTGTAACAACCTAGAGGGGTGGGAAAAGGTGGGAGATGGGAGAGAGGTTCAAGAGGAAAAGGACATATGTACACCTATGGCTAACTCACGTTGTTATATGGCAGAAAGCAAACCAATATTGTAAAGCAATCATCAATCAATAAATTGATAAATTTATTTTCAATAAATAAATATAATTTTTTTAAAAAAAAAAGAGTACTGGAGTGGGTAGCCATTCTCTTCTCCAGGGTTCTTCCTGACCCAGTGATCAAACCTGGGTCTCCTGCATTGCAGGCAGATTCTTTACTGTCTGAATCACCGGGGAAGCTCTATTGAC
The DNA here is from genome assembly GCF_023091745.1 of Budorcas taxicolor. Taxonomy (NCBI): domain Eukaryota; kingdom Metazoa; phylum Chordata; class Mammalia; order Artiodactyla; family Bovidae; genus Budorcas; species Budorcas taxicolor. The sequence continues at coordinate 19,852,616 of NC_068914.1, read as the reverse complement.
TCGATAATTCATTCTAAAAACATGTGGCGTATGGTTAGAATAAGTGCTCATTGGAGACATGAAGGATACTTCCTTTTGTCAGGAGGGCACAAAGGGGTGATAATTACAAATGCTACCTGGAAAGTTCAAGGATATTCATATGCGCAGGATATTATGGGAGCAGGAGCAATGAGGGAGAAACAGTTCAGAGAAAGATTCTAGAAAGAGGTGATATCCACACTGGAAATCTGGGAAGGGGGAATGAGGGTTTGGGCAGAGACAGCACTGTGGGAAAAAGGGTGGGAGGGGTTCTGACTGTGTGTGAGGGGAAGACTTCAAGCAGGTCAGTATTCCTGGAGGGTAAATGCTGAGGCAAACAAGGCATTGTGAGAAAGAGACTGTTGCAGCAGGACTCTGGTCGTAAGCATAAGTGATTCACAATGATGAAATAATAGCATATATAATCCAACTTAATCCTGACAACAGTCCTGGAGACTGTTGCTGGAGACTGCTGACTCACCCTTTCTTTACTTCTTCCTGGCACATAGCCCCTAGTCCAGTTAACTTGAGGGAATATGATCATGTATTCCTAGAGGAATATGAGCAAAGGTGAAACATGCTATTATACCTCTGAGTCTAACCTTTAAGACTGTGAGTGAGGTTCCCCCATGACTTATTTCCTATCCCCACTGGCTCAAACCCATGGCAATGAGCCTCAACCATGGATGGCAAGGGCCCAGCTGCTGAGGGAGGAAGATGGAAGAAATGTAGGTCTCTGAATGACGTCACAGAGCAGAGCTATCCACCCACATGGAACGCTCACCTCAGAATAAATTATTGGTGAGTCTGTCATAGCACCCTGGCTTACCCTATCAGGGACTATTGTAGTGGGAAGGACAAGTCAGTAGGATTTAAAGATTAATTGGTTGTGGGTAGAAAGAGAGAAGGGTCAAGACCAACCGTGTGCTTAGTCACTCAGTCGTGTCCGACTCGTTGTGACCGCATGGACTGTAGCCTGCCAGGATATTGTGTCCATGAGGATTCTCCAGGCAAGCATACTCGAGTGGGTTGCCATGCCCTCCAGGGGATCTTCCCAACCCAGGGATCAAACCCAGGCCTCCCACATTGCAAGAGGATTCTGTACTGTCTGAGCCACCAGGGAAGCCCAAAACCCTAGATTTTGAGTACGTATGACTGAATGATGCTAGATAGTGAGATCAGGAACAAGAGGCAATATTTGTTTGAAGTTAGAGGATAATAATTGTATTTTGGACATGTCTCATTTGGGGTGCCCAAGTAATGTCTGGATATATAATCTTGAAGCACAGGAAGGGTAGATCACATCTGGGGAGGGTCACAAGGAAGGGGTGGGTGGCCCTTGGCCTTTATGCCAACTTGCACTGCACAGTAATGCAGAAGAAATTCAAATTCATACAAAAGCAACCTCCCTACCCCCACCCTCACCCCCCAAAAAAACCCTTGGGAGAATGAGAAGAATTTGAGACAAATAAAGGTGATTATAATAATAATAATTATTATTATAACCATTTATGGCAGCTTAATATGCACTAAAAGCAAGCACATTTAATCAACTCAATTAAATGGCTACTATTTATTGTCCCAAATCTGCAGGTGAGGACAACGGGCCTTAGGGAGGCAAAGGGGTATAATTGAAAACCACCAGTTAGTGGCAATACCAGGCTTTGAACTAATGTCTGTGTGATCTCAATTATTCTTAACTATTCTGCCATTAGTGTGTGTGTGGAGGACTTCCTTGTGCCTTTGTTCTTGGAATAACTAAAAGTTCATTTTAACACAAAGAATGAGACCCCTCTTTTTTTATATTTAAGAAATATATTAAAGCATCTTATCACAAAGATAGAAGCACTTACAAATTAGAAACATGCAACTGTCTCCCACAGTTGAGTTAAAGTGTTATATATATACATATATATTTTCCTGTTTTCATAGCTGAAAACTTCAGATCTTATGCCAAACTCACCCACCCTAATATTTAATTCATTCTTTTTGAAATTATCCAGGCCAGCAAATAACCAAAATACAAACTATTGTATAAGGAAAGCACAAAGTTAAAAAAGAATATATGTAGAAAATGCCCCCCTTTCCACCTGTCAATCAAAGGCAAACAATGGCTCTTTGCTATTGCTTAACCTGCTGCTGCTGCTGCTGCTGCTGCTAAGTTGCTTCAGTCGTGTCTGACTCTGTGCGACCCCATAGACAGCAGCCCGCCAGGCTCCCCCGTCCCTGGGATTCTCCAGGCAAGAACACTGGAGTGGGATTGCTTAACCTAGATTGTCTTAAAAAACTATTTAAGTGCAAAGTTCCAAGCCAGTTTTCTCAGTTAGGCCTGCTGCACCCTAAACTTCCAATGTTGTCCCACTTCAGAACTCTTAGACCTCCTCATCTGGCAACTCAACTCTAACTCCATCATTTATAAAGAAGGATGTTTTGGACTATCTAAGAAAAGGGCCTTTCTGGGGTCACACAATGAGTTAGTAGCAATAGAGTCCACACTTTCCCCACCACATCAAGGAAGCCAACAGCTTTCTGGGTCTACATGTCCACAGGGATTCCCTAGGGACTCGGACCTGGAAACATGGGCAGAGGCAGTAGATAGGTGGTTTTCCTTATGAAGAATGGCCTCGTTCCTAGGAGTGCTTCTCGCGCTGAACTAACGCAGTCATTTCAGCACCATGGTCAGGGCCACGCTGCTTTTTTTTTTTTTTTTTTTTCCCCCCAGGACCTCAGACTCGACCAAGTTAGCCTTGCAGATGCTCTCTCTCTCTGACCGCTTTGGTCCTAAGATCCCAGAAGCAGAGGGGTACACAGCAGCCCGTGAATCTCACTAGTGTTCCAGTGGGTAGTCAAAGCATAAGAGAGGCTCTTATTTTACAAGACTCAGAGGACCCAGTTCAAGCCAGAGCACAAACTTACTATTGGTTGTGTTGGCACAGAGGAGACGGCTCTAAACTAAGCCTAGAGCGAAGGTCATGCTTTTGGTTTGCTCCAATAACTCCATCAGTGACTCAGGGCTTTGGGCAAGTCACCTACTTCCAAGACTTTGGCTCTCTATTTCCATGGGTGTCACCATCCTGCCTTGCCCACCTCACCGACTGTAGGAGGGGCCCTGAGATGAGTGTCCAGCCCTCAAACCTCCCACTGCCTGTGCTCTTGGCCTTCTAAAGGTGGGCAAGCAGGCAAGGTTAGCGAGTGTCCCCACACTGCCCCACCCCCTTCTAAATCACTGGCCACAGATATGTAAAAGGGGAGGAGAGGGAAAAGAAACACAACAGAGAGTACTAATTACATATATGTAAAATGTAATTATAGTATACTCAGTGTTTATTTTGCAGCACATTCTCAGCCAACCCCGCCTTCTTCACTGTTCCGCTGGACCAAACGTCTCTTTCCCACTGCTTTCAGCCGCAGGGGCCTTATAACTCCATCTATCGCAAGCACAGCCTTCTCTTAGGTTCCCAGAAACCCAGTGAAAGGGTGTTAGAGACTCTCTCCAGCTTCTCATGTGTATCAGCTGAGGCTCAGAGACCCGTTCAAGGTCACACAGCTGGGCAGAGTGGCCCGTGGATGAGAGGTGGAGCAGAGTATGCCTGTGGGGTCGCGTGCTCCCTTGGCCTCACTTGCCTTTGTGCCAGCCCAGCGGCCAGGCTCCCAGACATTAGCATTCCAATGGCCCTGGGAGGCTTTGTCCTCCAGCTACTGCCGGCTTGGGGATGGGGTGGGATGGAGGCAGGACACCATAAATCTACCTGCTTGTGTGTGGGGATGGGGTGGGGTGGGGTGGCTGCAAGATTCATGTGCTGTTTTTCTGGAAGCCAGGGCTCAGACAAAGGCAGAACAGCCAGAGCAGGGGAAGACTGTCAACTGGAGCATCTTTCCTGCCCCTACTTGGGACCTTGTCCGGGTTTGAGGGAGATGGGGCGCAGGAAATGACCTCAGACCACAGGAGGCTCCACACTCACTGTGGCTGAGGCATAGTGGTAGGGGGTTTCTAGCTGAGATCCAGAGCAGCCTGACTCATTTTAAAAGCTGGTGAATGCAAAATGCCTGGAGACAGGTGAGGGTGTGATGGTGATGATGCTGGGCTTGTGTGTGCCACCCAGAAATGTTTCCTAAACCCTTCTTGATGTGGGGCTCTTTGGAAAAAGGGTGAGGTCTCCCACCTCAAGATGATTTCTTTGACTGTGATGGAGCTCATCCTTGGGAAGGAGCCCTAAACCTTCCTCCACCTCCTCCTGACTTGGAGAGTTCAGCTGACAGCTCTGGGGTTTCAAATCTGCCCCTACCCAAGGTGACCATCCAAGTTGGTTAAACAGTACTTTTAAAGAAAATTTGTAGGTTGGAGGACCAGTCTATGTGCATTGAGTAACTAATAGCTTCTTATTTATTTATTTCCCACTTAATTTATTTAATTGAAGGATAGTTGCTTTACAGAATTTGTGGTTTTCTCTCAGACATCAACAAGAATCAGCCATAGGTACACTCATGTCCCCTCCCTCCTGAATCTCCCTCCCATCTCCTTCCCCATCTCACCATTCTAGATTGTGAGTGACTAATAGCTTCTTAATGAGCACCCTTACAAGCAGGAGAGGGGCTGGTCGGTGGGTGCCTCCACCCAGAACACAGGATTAATATTTTCTGCTTCTGAAAGTTGTTCGCACCAAAGGAATCCCCTGCCTATTTGAACACTGCTCCCCACAGCCTTTCACAGGAAGAAGGATCTTCCTGCTTGAGGACCTCCTCTCCAAATGTCTAGTCCTGGCCCAATATACAGTGTTCTCTGGCAAGCTTCCTAATCCAGCCACACGGAACAGTCCCACTGTCCTTCCTGTGGCTCCTACCTCTACTCCTCACCAATGTTTTTTCAGCCTTGAGTGATTTTGTCTGTATTCTTGCTATTGTCCCAGGAGGACAGAGATGGACCTTCCTGATTTTTATGTCTGCCCATCTCTCCCCTCACCACCCCACCCACCCCCCACCCCCCACCCCCGCAGTGCCCAGTAAGCAGCAGACCCTGCCTTGGTCTGTGCAGCTTGGAGCTGCTGACACCTGCCCGGGGCGGTGCCGCAGGTGGAAAATTGGCTGCTGCAGAAGTCATCAATAACCCATTAATCTTCTCCCAGATTAAAGCCATGAAATGAAACTACACCTTTGTTCATTTGTTTGCAGTGTCCCCCTTCCTGCCCCCAAATCCAGCCCTTGATAACTAAGACATATCTCCTTCAAGCTATCTTTAGGGACCTAGGAATAGAGGAGAGAGGAAAAGTTCAATTTGTAGCTGTTGGGTAGGGGGTGCAGTGCATAAGAGATAGATGCAAAACACATTAACCCCTGCAAAGCCACCACCTTTGTCCTCTAACACTGGAAAGCAACCTACTCTATGACTCCTTGTCCCTGCCTCTGACATGTGCACCCCATTGGTGTTGGCCTGATTCTTCCCTGGGTACCATGGGCCAATCCAAGGAGGCCTCTGCAGTTCAATTCATAGGGTAGGGTGCCTGCCCTCTGTGGGTTCTTGGAGCTTAAACCTGCTTCCTGGACATCCTGGGACATCTTGGAAGCTAATATAGAGCTGCTCCAGCAGTGTTTTGGGGACTTTCAGTGTCACTGTGCATCAGCCCTACTCTACCTTGGAAGTAATAGAGAACACGTGGCTGGAAACCTTGAATACTTTCTTGAAAAGAATAAGAATTTGTTCAAATAAAGCTACTGGTTGTTGGGAGGTGTCAGGAACTACAGCCAGACCCTCCACCTTCTCTGCTCCGTGCCACTGGGGATCACAAGTCACAAGGTCTCGTCCCCAGCACCAGAAACGTAAAATGAGCTCTGACATTGTTCTTGGTCTCTAAGCACTCAGGGACAATTCCTAGGATGCTCAGCCTACCAGCGTTTCTGACCCTGCTGCAGGGTTATTTTCCCCTCCCTGTCCCAAATGCAACAGTTACTCTAAATCCAAGCTAGTGGCCTAACAGAAAGGGCCAGCACCATGTGAGTAGCCCTAGTTGCAGGCTTATCTTACTCCTAAACCACTTTTTGGAATTAGACAAGTAACTGCTCCATAAATAAAACGAGGCTGAGCCAATGATTTTTAAGTCTTCCAGTTCTTCCTTTCCAAGTGTGTATAGCTGACTTGCAATCTGCCTGGCCTCCAGCCTAGCACCATAGTTTCTCAGGTCAGGCCTCAGCAGGGGCCCCAGACCCCCAGAAAGTATCTCCTCCCTCTCCTTAGACAGGGCCCCCTCCCCCAACCCCAGTCACAGGGGCTGGGCCCTCCTCTCCACACAATGAAGTTACCTTACTCAGGCTTCTTAGAATCGCTTTTTTATTGGTTCAAAATCTCATTCACCAGTCCCTAAATAATCTTATGTACAAAATAAACACTTTTCCCACTGTGAAGTCTCATCAATAAATACAAACATAAAACAGGGGAGAGGCCATATAATTTACCAGACAAAAGTTCATTTCAAGAGACATTACATCATTTACAAGCTGATTTCTTTTTTTTTTTTTTTTTTTTAAGACAAGGGCGCTCCAGTCTGCAGGGTGGTGGTAGAGGCGCTCCCCCAGTTGGTCGCCTTGCCTCCTGCCCCTGAGAGGGCAATGGCTCCGGGGAAAGTGCACAAGCAGAAGGCAGAGCATCGCCTTCATGGATTAAGGCAGAGTAGAGAGGCCCAAACCCCCGGGACTTGACAGGGACTAGAGGAGGTCAGAGGCAGCTTTGAAGAAGACAACCTGGGGAACAAAAGCGAGCTCTGAGAGACCAAATATTGGGTGCAGTGGTATTGCGGGAGGGTGGTAAGAGACCGGCAGACAGACATCGGTGAGGGCAGGGTCGGGGAGACAGTGGGTGTCTCCTGCTGTATAGTGCTACCACGCTCGTCTTTTTTGCAGGAGACTTTGGGGTGGCCACGGGGAGAGGGCTTAAAATGCGCGGAGCATGCCGTGCCCACTAGCGCGGGCAGCAGCAGAGGGTGCAGCGCAGAAGACCAAGGGATTGAACCCGGCCTGCCACTCCGGGCCCTCAGGGGTCAGTGAGCCAGAGGCAGGATCCGCCGCCGCGCATCTCCGGCAGCCTCCGCCCCTGCCCTTTCTCCCAGGACCCACTGCCCAGCGGCGGACAGGCCCCTTCATAGAAAGTCTGAAAAGGCCAGAGCGCCAGGATGCAGGCAGGCCGGGGAAACAGGCGCCTGCAGGCCAGGTCGGTCCTCCAGCGAGGCGGTGGGGCTCAGGCTTCCCGCTTGGGAGACCGGGGAATAGAGGGAGCCCCAGTCTCCCGGGGAACCGCCGTCTGGGCTGGCCAGCTCCTCGCAGGGAGGCGCTAGCGGCTCCAGCCCGTAGAGGCTGTGGTCCGCTATGCGCAGCGTCTGCGTCAGCGCCCAGATATAATTGTGGGCGAAGCGCAGCGTCTCTATCTTGGTGAGCTTCGCGTCGTCCGGAAAGGTGGGCAAGACGCCGCGCAGCGCGTCCAGCGCAGAGTTGAGGTTATGCATCCGATTGCGCTCGCGGTCGTTGGCCTTCTTGCGCCGGCTCCGTCGCTGCTTGCTCAGAGCCAACTCACACTTGGGGCGACTGCGCCCTCCGCGCCGCGCCCGGAGCTTCCTCGAGGCCCCTCGGCAGGCGCCCCCTTCCGTCTCTGTGCAGTTCTCCAGTACGCGAGTGGGGCTGGGTGGAGTGGATGCGACGCAGGTCACTTCGTCGTCCGAGGCTCCCGGGAAGCGCTGCTCCGTCTCGTGGGTCACTTGGACAGGCGGCGCACACGAGGGATGAGGCGCCATCCTGCGGCGGGGTAAGAGGTAAGGGTAAGAGTGGGTCGGTCACCTGAGCGAAGTTCCCAATCGTAGGGCCAGGTGGGAAAAAATGCGAGAGAAAGCCACCTCCTGCTGGCCAGAGGACCCGCTTTCCCCTCCTCCCATCGCTCTGTGGCTCCAGGTGTTACCTTGTTGTAGGGCGCAAAAGGGTAGAGAGTGGTGGGCAGTGAGAGCAACAGTGAGCTGAACTGGCTTTTCCGTCTGCAAGTTCATGAGAAGCAGGCGCTGCCGCTCGAAAGTTTCTCTGGCCCCAGAGAAGATACGTGTAAAGCAGGGTCCCCGGCTTCTCTTGCTCTCTCTTGGCGCAGCTGTGAGACCCTGCGGATTTTCTGAGCTGAAAGCCTTGTGTCCCTGCGCACGCTTTATCTGCTGCGCCCTGGGACAGGAGCGTGCCTGCCCCGCTGCTGCCCGCGCCGCGGTCCAATCAGCGTCCAGGCCAGGGGGCCGCGCCACGCGAGCCCGCTCCGCCCATCAAGGGGCACAGCTGGATTCCGGACAAAGGGCTGGGGTCGGGGGAGGGGAACGCCGCTCTGTTTGCTCTCTCCCCGCGGGCTCTGTCCCAGCAACTCTCGGTTCCTCAAAGAGCCTCGCCAAGTGAGAAGGGTCTTGTCTAGCTCGCGTCTGGCAGCCTCAAATCTCTTTGCTTCTATTCTGGTTTTCCTTGGCATCTGTCCAGACCTTTTCTTGGTATCGTGAAGGGGGCTTTAGGAAGTCAGTAGGGTGGGTCAGTCCCCTGAGTTATACAAGGGGAAACTGAGGTTCAGAAAGGAGGCAGCTTGCTCCAAATCACTCTGCAAGGACAAGGAGCCAGGTATACTATCAGTTTAGAGGAGTGTCCACTAATTCCTAGTGCCATTCTCCTCTCCTCCACTTTGGGTCAGGTTAGCAAATACTCAGAGTGGGTGTTTCATTGACACTCCATTTTGGGAGGGGCAGGGGCAACCAACGAGAGAGATCCTGCCTACCTCCCTGCCACTTAGAGACCTTCACCTTCTGGGGATGCTGAGTGCCGCCCCCCAGGCTTTGAGATCACACTGCCCACACTCCTTAGATGTAGGTGCTTAGATGTAGGTGCTTAGAACCTCTCCCCTCATCCCCTCACTGCTCAGAAATCTAAGACATTATCTTCGGGCCCCAGAGGCAGCGAATGTCTATGGTGGGACCTCTAGGAGGCATTCGCCACAGACAATTCCATACAGTACTCTAGGGATCCGATGGGGCATGTAAAGGAAGAGCTCAGATGAGAATGGGTCATGAGATGGCCAGGAGTTCACAGCAAGCCCCCCTGTGTCTTTTAAATGCCCCTGGAGTGCTGGTGCTTGCAGAAACAGATCAACTCTTTCTCTTAGTTCTTTCCAATCACAGACGGGCGGGGGCTGTCTGCACTAGCTGATCCTGTCTCCTTGGCAGAGGTCAGGCTGTGAGCACAGGGCAGGGACTCTTCACGGCTCTGGTTAGTGCCATCTGAAAAGCTTTCCAAAGTGAGCCTGAACACATCATCTCTCCTTTCTTTCCCTGCTGCTGCTGCTGCTGCTAAGTCGCTTCAGTCGTGTCCGACTCTGTGCGACCCCATAGACGGCACCCCACCAGGCTCCCCTGTTCCTGGGATTCTCCAGGCAAGAACACTGGAGTGGGTTGCCATTTCCTTCTCCAATGCATGAAAGTGAAAAGTGAAAGGGAAGTTGCTCAGTCGTGTCTGACTCTTCGAGACCCCATGGACTGCAGCCTACCAGGCTCCTCCGTCCATGGGATTTTCCAGGCAAGAGTACTGGAGTGGGGTGCCATCGCCTTCTCCGCTTTCTTTCCCTATTCATCCTTTCTGTCCCTGCCTTGGACACTCTGTGGTCATCTGCTTCAGGGTAAGTGTGGCCTGGGGGAGGATGCCCTCAAGCTAACCCAGCCTCTCTCTGACCTTTAATGATCTGCCCATTGCAGGCCCAGAGCCCTCAGCCATCCAGTGCCACTCCTGCACCCCGCGCCCCCCTCCACCACCAGCAGGGCCTCCACACTACTCCTAAAAAGCTGGGAAAACTGGTGTCTGGATTCAGTCTCTGTAGGCCCAGAAGGCATTACTTTTTAGCAGGTCCAGATACCCTGAGCTGAGCCTCCAAAGCTGGTAGAGGAGGTAGGATCCTGCAGGGAAACTGAGGGAATGAGGTGAGTCTGCATATCTACCCTAGTGACAGCCAGCCTCTCCTCACTTGCTCACTCTGCTTGGAGGGTGGAATTACCTCTGAGGCAGAGAGAGGGTGGATGTGCTTGGGAGCCAGGGAGAGGGAGCTCCAGGACTGTGTGGAGATGAAGGTGCTGTCCTCAGGATCTCAGCTGGTGGGCTGTTGGCAGAGGCTCCTTCGCTTGCTGCCTGTGAACTGAAGCTCGGGGCTAGGCTCCAGACCAACAAAGGGACCCTGCGGAGACTCCTGAGTTTCACATTTTGCTGCTGCTCCTCCCTTGGTTCACAATTTGCTCCATATTTGTCTTCTAATTATAAGAATGAGAAACTGAAGCCCATTTTACAGATGGAAAGTCAAGGCCCAGAAAGGGGAAGTGACTTATTCAAGATCACACAGCAAGTTCTAGCAGAATCACATACATAGAACGCAGGTCCTAAGACTCCTAATCCTAGATTTTCCCTTGCACCTCTTTGTTGCCTCTCTTTGACTGGGGGGAATATAGATATTTTTTCAAGGCAGAACTAGACATCCCAAAATGTCAAAGATAGAAGGAATGACATGGTCAGAGTAGATAAAGGACAGTGGCCCCATCTCCCAGTGCCAGTGGGAACCAGCGTCCAGTCGTGTTCTATCTCTCTACTTTCTCACCCTCTATGCCTGCCTTGCTTGATTTCTATCCTGCAAATTAGGAACTCAGAGAGGAAACGCAAAGTGTGCTTCCCTGGGGCTAGGGGACCCAGCCTGGCTCCGAGGAGTGTGCCCTGGCCATAAGGGATCAGAACACCCCTATGGGTCGCTGGAGGCCTGAAAGTGGCCTACTTCTAGGGCTCTCATCCCGCAGTGGCTCTCAGATGATAACCCAAGGCAGGTCTCACCTTGGTTCAGTCTTGCCTCAAGCGTCCCATGGGTAGTGATGAGGGCCGCAGGGCAAGCTTTCCGCTTGGAAGATTTTGGGGTTATTTGGATACTTTCCTGACAGGGAGAGAATTCTGGCGCCCTCTGAGAATTCTTATCTAGCTTCCCCGGCACCATTCTGGGTCAGGACTCTCCACGGGTTGCGGACCGCCACCACTTTCGCTTTGCGCAAAACAGTCAGGGCGAGGAGCAGCGCGCAGCAGCCGAGGTCAGCGATTTCCGTGCGGAGAACTCTCCGCAGCTCTTCTGCTGGTCAAGAGGGCGGGGCCTGAGGTCGAGGAGGCCTGGGGGATTAGAGATCAAGGATCCACGTCCTCCCTTTCAGCGGGAGCGGACGCACAGGCCCCTCTCCAAAGTTAATTCCTGTCCTTTTGGCGGCGGAGGCGCAGGCTGTGACAACTCAGTGCGCGCTGGCGCTATTTGTGAAAGGACTCTTCCAGCCGGCAGCAGAGCTTGTTCCTGAAGCCCCCGGCGGACCACCACTTCTAAGACCTTTGGGAACCCTGCGCCCCTCTACTCTCTGAGACCTAAGTCCCCCTGCATGCTGAGGCGGTCCAGGAAGGAGGCGACAGCCTGACGCCTGGACACCGCGGGCAGAATGGAAAAGAAGGAAGGCGGCGGTCCGCCCTGCCGCCTTCCTGTCGGCGGGGGGAATATTAGCAGTGCCTGGGGGCGCTTTGAGAAACGAGAGGAAGGGAAGGGGGCCACAAGAGGCTGAATAGCTAATGACTTGTCAGAGGAGGGGGCTTCTTTCTCTCGCCTTCGCCTCGACGCTGAAAGCGGGGAAGACAAAAATCTGGCGAGCGAGCTGCCCAGGCCGAGACTGGCCACTTCAAACAGCCCTTCAAACAAAAGGAGACGACGAAAAGAAAGCCCCACCTGTCTCCAGTGTTTGCTAAAATAATAATAAATAGATTTCGTTTAATAAATAATTACAAGAGATTGTAAAGTGGAGTGCTTTGGAAAACATCTACTGCGGGAGTCCCGCAGCCAGCCGTCACCTGCTCCCAAGGCTGGCAACTTTATTGTTAAGCCACCCCCCAACTAGTTTGCCTCTGATAAACTCTCCCTCGTTTTCACAATGACTGTTTACTCATAGTTAGCACAATATTACCTTTGCCGTGATAAACCCAGAGGGGGGAGACCTGGCCCCTGGCCCCTGGGCGCACCTGTCCCAGAAGCTGACACATGGATTTGGCACGGAGCAGGCCTCCCCCCGGGCCTTCCCCCGTGTACATTGGCCCAATTGCCACCCATTTATAACAGGTTGGCTGCAAGGCCTATCTCGGTCCTATTTGTCTTCTTTTATTGAAAGCATATGGTCTCCAGGGGCTCACTAGCCCCATATTTCATCTGCCGGGAGCTGGGGCGCTTCCGCAGGCTGGTGCAGCTCTGCGCACTGCTCCCCACCCAACGGCTGCTGCACCAGCTGAGAGGATGGCGGAGGTGGGGTGGGGAAAGATAAGGAGGGCTCCTCCTTCGCGTTGGGAGAGAAGCTATTCCCCTAGAGATTCCCCCTCCCCAGCTCTGGGACCTCGTGCGCTCTTGAATGGCGAGGCAGTTCTTTTTCTTGGGTAGGTGAGAGGGCGCCATATGCCACCCCCCAGGGCGCACGAGGGAGCTCCGGCCCAGGGAGTCCTCAAACAAAGAGAAGAGAGGGCTGGGACCTCAGGAGCATCCGAGGTCTTTATTTGCAAATCCCCCTCCCTGCCTAGGGCCGCCTCCCCCGCCAGGCATCCGTAGCTCGCAAGCAGGGCTTGGAAACAAAGTGTCTACATTATCTCCGCCGCCGACAGAGACAGTGAATGCGTGAAAAGGTGCATTGCGCACGAAGACACCTGTTGAAGCGGCGCCTCTTCTCAGCGCCTCTCTCTGTTTCGCCCTCGGTCAGGAGGGAGTGGGGGGTGGGAGGAGGGAGAGATACTGTGATTTGTGGCGACATATGTTGAGCAGATCGGTGTGTACTCTTCACAGGGACGCATGCACCCTCGCTCCCATACACACCCCGAGAGAAGGAGCAGCTGCTCCCCTTACCTTCTCCCGACATAATACCTGGGCCAGGCGCTTTGGCATAGCCTTTTGAGACTCCAGCTCTCACCCACCCTCTTTGCCTTCCGCCCCCACCCCCGTCCCAATCTTGGCAGCTCCGCTGTAGGACTTTATTGTCAAATTTAACAGATGCACGTTTGTTCCCAGCGCCTGGGCCTCACACACACACACACACACACACATACACACGCAGCCATCCACAGAAAACGCGACGGATGACACAGATGCGGAGCGCGACGTGTCCATATGCCAGGCTCCGCGCCCGCCTCGGCTGGGGAAACAAACAGGGCTGTGTGATTTTCCCTCCCCAGAAAGGAAGAAACGGGAACCGCCGGGGGGCCGTGAGGCCACCTCCAGGCACCTCTGATTTCGCGCTAGCCCTTTGGCGCGGTGACGCACTGCGAGGCACGGCCGTGGGAGAGTGCAAGGTTGGAAGCAGAGCTCAGACGCAAAGGCTGCCCTTGGGAGAAGCCCTGAGGGCTGGACCTCTGGCCCTCGCAAGACCTCTGGGTTTCTAAACTCCTGAGTGGGGCAGACGCTTCTGTCCTCCCGGGATTCCAGGGAGTGAACATCCACCTGAGGCGCACCAGGACTGGAGGAGTCTGTTGGGCATCCTTTGCCTGCCCGCTTCTCTCCTCCGTGGGGGGCGTGCTCCCAGAGCAAGATGAGAGGAGCACTGGGTTGGGGGAGGGGGCCTGTCTCTGCCAATAGCCCTGTGCCACCCTGAGCGAATTATTTCACTCGGACCTCAGTTTTCCCTCTATTAAAGGCCGAAGTTGGGAAGGAAATACTTTGTAATTTTCAAGTTTTGCAAAATTTAGAAGTCTTGGATAGCAGGGGGCCCTTGGGCTGTGAGTGAAGGAAAGCCAGAAAGAGTGCATCTCTCCTGCCTCCACACCCATACTGGTTCCTGGATCTGAATTTTTGGGTGGATAAGTCTCCCCAAAAGTTGTGGGGAAAGACAGGCACTGAAGGGTGTGAGAGTTCTCTTCTGTTCTTCCATCTTTCAATTTTCAGGGCACAGGCAGCCTTTGGGTGTCTCAGAACACTCAGGCATGCCTGATGATACCAGGCTTTCAGACCTTCATTTCTTCCAGTGCCAAGATGGACCTGGGAAGCTGGGTGGTGGGTGTATGGCTCTTAAGCCCCTTAACCTCTCCAGGCCTGTTTTTGGAGAAAAACATTCTCCTCCCACCCTCATGGACTCAACGGACATGAGTTTGAGCAAACTCTGGGAGATAGTGAAGGTCAGGGAAGCCTGGCATGCTGCAGTTGATGGGGTCGCAAAGAGCTCGACATGACTTAGGGACTGAACAGCAACAACCCACCCTCATTGTGAGCTTGGATGAACTCCGCTCACTTTGAAAGATAGAGATCGCCTCCCTCAGTCTTTCACAAACTGTCCTTATTTTCTGTGTGTGTGTGTGTGTGTTTCTTTTTGGACTGTATGTGGTTCTGACATTTCTGATATTCCCTGGCCCATGGCAGGGGGTAGTCTCCTTAGGTAGACGTCCCCTTTGTAGAAGCCAGGGCTTGTGCTGGCAGGGGAGCCGTCTGCCTGCTGGCCTCTCGGTTCCCCTACCCACCCACCCCAGTCCTATGGGGATTCTGTCTAAGTAGTGGGAATCTTAGGGTGTCAGAACTGCTGTGCGGTGGGGATGAGGGCACATCGCTTCTTTAGGTCACCATAGATGAGATACTCACCCCTCCTTCAGATGTCAGGTTGGGAAGGCAGCCTGGTAAAGGGATAGGGTAGAAGGTAGGGAGGGTCAAGGATTAATTTTAGATAAACTCCATGGAGAAGCAACAGAATGTAATACAGTGCAGTTTTCCACGAAGTCGTTAATAACATGTGTGTTCATACAGACACCTGAAGGCAACAGATTACCTTCTCACTCAACCTGTTGGGGTGCCAGGAAGGGATTTTTCTTGTCCCTGTTTTGCTCCTGAAGCTCAAGGTCATAGAGTCTGGAACTCCTCTTCCCCATGTCCTCTTCAGCCATCTGGCAGGGATCTTTCATTTAGTCACCCTCCTGGCCCCTGCCCACTGCTCAGACTCCAGGGACTTCATTCTGCCACGCCATGGAGCCCTTTGGAGGTGGGCAGGTCCCAGCCAGGGGATTGGGGACACAGGAGTTTGAAGGGCTTGGGAACAATAAAGAAGGCAAGCTTTCCTTTCTTTCTTGTCTTTGTCTTCCTGTGGCTTCCAGGAGCCTCCCTTAGCTCCCCAGCAGCACTGTGGAGGTGGGACCAGGCTTGCAGGATCTTGAGAGTGCAGGCCTTCTTAATTTGTGTGCCCAAGGCACCTCACTTAGGCTGACCACAGCCCCAGCCCTGCTGAGAAGGCAATAAGCTTCATATTCCCCCTTGTTTAGACCATAAAGCAGATGGGCCTCAATTGTGTGTTTTTTTTTTTTATAACATGGCACTATCAGAAAATTATTTTAGGCACCTACTTCAAAATATGGTAGCTACTTATAATTCTTCACATATTATGTACAATATAAAGCATATGCCAATATAATTTATTATAAATGATGGATGTCTTTCTGTACCAGACAGTATAAGCAGTGGAAAAGAAAATGTGATTTGAGTCAGACACGCTGTGTTCCATTCTGGATTTCTGCACCTAGTAGCTGTGTACCTTCGGTGAGTAGACTCAGCCTCTGGGAGCCACCTTCATTTCCACACCTATAAAATGGGCATAATAAGAGAGCACCTATGTCATTGGGCTTAAATGATTGGATTCATGTAAAGTGATCAACATTAGCACATAGTGTGTGCTCAGTCTTTATGAATACAATGTAATATGTATGTTGTTAAACATACCTTCAAAGAAATTTGCATCCAAGAAATAAAAATACATATATCTAGACGTTCTAATATGTGATTCTCCTCATGCTCCCCTGTTCAGGCAAACCACTTTGAAGCCTGCGGTGTTAAGCAGCTTTGAAGCCTTCTGTGTTAAGCAACTTGTATAACAGTGTCATCCACAGTTATGACACAGGTTTACATTTGATGGGCACTTTATCACCCACTATTATTGCTCAGCATACCAGTGAGGCCACATGGTCAGAGATCTTAGTCCCAATCTATGTAGGAAGAAACAGAGGCTTTAGAGAGCTGATGTGACTCACCCAGGGGCACCCAGTTTGTACTGTGGACTCTGAATAAGAATCTAGGTCTTCTGACCCCAAGGCTGTATCTCATCCATCCTGGCCCTCCCTTACACTGTGGACCCCACTTACGAGCTGGTTTTAATCACCGCCCACCACAGTTAGGCTTTTGCAGAACTACCAAGGAAGGGGGTGCAGGCTGATCAATGAGCTGGTGGTTTGTGCATTCACTCTTGTCCAGCAGAAACCACGGTGGGCTTGGGGGTCCCTGGCATGTGACTCTATTTGGTAGGTGGGAACACTTTGCAGATGTAAGTATAGAAGGGAGACTTCTATGCAGAGCTTCGAGTCTATAGGAAACTTCAAATCAAATTCGTGTCAAGGCAATTGCCCAGACACCAAGATGGCCCCAGTTAATTGGGCATAACCTTACCTTTGTCTCATAAATGTTATGAAAGGCCCTTATGGGAGGGTAGTGGCCAGCTGTTCCCTACAGTCACTGAGGTTAGACTTAGGAGAAGTAGTTTGAATTGAAAAAACAAACAGCGATTTAGGTTATTTATAACCTAGGTTAGGTTAGGTTTAGGCTATGTCTTCCCTAGTAGATAAACAAAGTGAGAATCCTCTTCAGATGAGGTAGAATCCTCTCTGTAAAGACCTCCCTTTCTCTGGCCTAGAAAGATTATGCAGTCTGCTTAGAGGCAGGGGAATGGACTGGATGACCCCAGGAGACCCTATCCATCCTCATGGCTTCACCACTGAGACTGTTCAGTTTTGTAAAACACACTTGGGGAGTCACTTGCCACAGGAGCCTTTCAAGATCATAGGTGGAATTTATTACTATAGTTCTTCAACTGAGTGAATTGGAAGTAACAACAGGTCCATCCTGAAGAATTACAGAACAACAGCACAAACCCATGATGTGCTAGGTGTTGGGAGAAATATCAAGAACCAGAGAGTTAGGCTGAGAAAGACCTCCATTAGTATGTGGTCCCCAGCATTAAGTTGACCCATGATTGGGAACTGAAGCTCAGAAAGGAAATGTGTCTTGTCCAAGGTCACACTGCAAGTGTGGGCACATCAGAACCCAAGTCACTTTCCCCTATTCCCTGATCAAGCCCCAGAGCCCTCCTTGTTCTGTGTTGTTCTCATTTGGGACCCAGCCTTCTCTGCCTGGTGTATGGAGGTCCTTGTCCTGTGTCTCCTGAAGTAGAGGATGAGCTCCCTGAGGACAGGGCTGTGTCATGTTGAGAATTTAGCAGGGATGTTGTAAATGGTAGGTCTCCAACAGAGACCAGCTTGAGGGGCTCAGACAGGTGAACATTATGTGAGATCTAGACATCTGGGCAGCAGCCAAAGGTTGACAGAATACGGAAGGAGTGGAAGAGGCTGATCAGACTCATACTGCTGTGGTAAACTCTGATACAGGTGGTGGAGACAAGGCTGTGGAGGTGATGGAAGCAGAGAAGGGGAGGCACATGTTCCGTTTAAGGACGCAACCTAGAAGTTGTGTATATTACTTCTGTTTTGCTTCGATCAGCTAGTGTTTAATCCCAAGGCTCTGTGTAGCTGCAAGGGAGGTTGGGAAATGTTGTCTGAAATCTGTTTGATTGTATTCCTAGTTGTAAGTTGGAAATCTGTTAACAACAGTCTTTATTACACTTAGTTATTGGAAAGGAGAAACTTTTCCTCTTTGGGCTGCAGTAGAGATCCTTAATGTAGTGTCCATTCCCCCAGGCTAGGGGCTCCCAAGGATCATGAAACCCAGAAGCTGGTAGGCAATGTTCTGTGTATGCACGCATCCTTCTGGGCAGATTCAGAGTTTCATCAGGTCACCAAGGAGACTTGGCCCAATTCCCCAAACATTAAGAATTAGCTGTCTGAAGGTTGCTGAGAAATTTGGGGCAAGTCACAAAATCTCTTTGTGTGAATAAAGAGCTTGAATAAAGTTCTGGTGAAACAAAGTGATAGTCTTTAAGTCATTTAGCATATACACACTGAAATCTAAAGTGGGCCAAGCACTGTGGTCAGCGCTGGGAATAAATCCAGTCTTGTCTCCAGAGCTCAGAGTCCAGTGGGGAGACAGCAGGCACCCAGATTAGGAATTACAGAACCTTTCTGTGCCTACTACACCAAATCAGGCCCTCTGGTAGCCCAGAAGTCTGAACATTTAGCAAGTCCTCCAGGTGCTATTGATACAAAGCCAGAGTTGGGGTGAGGCCACAGATGACTAATTTATAAGCATTTGATGAGGTCACTGCAGGCAAAGGTACAGGAACCAAGGCTGGGGAGAAGAGTCCTGGGCTCCAGGTTCTAACTCCAGCTCTGCGGAACTGTAGACAGCTCTCTGTAGACTGCTCACTTATCTATGAAGAGGAGGTATTGAGAGCGATCAAGAATAGACTCTGAAGTAGACTCTGAATCTACGCAGGTTTGAATCCATGCTATGGATGGGTCTGAATCTCTTTGTAATGTTGGACTAATTACTTAATTTCTCTGACTTTGATTATTTTATCTAAAAATGGATGCAATCATAGTGCTCACATCCAAGGCTGTTTTAAATGAGATAATAGATGTCCAGCATTTAGAATAGTGCCCAGCTCATAGCAAGGGCAATGCTTTATTGAAGGTTACTGGGTGCTAGCTCCTGGGTTCTGAGCCAGTCTTTGATGGTCCATATTTCACACCCTGGGAAATGCCATAAGGACATGAGAGAAAGTCTGGAGACAAAGGACTAGCGAAAAAGAATAAGAGAAGGCAAAGGGTGATGTTCTGAAATATTAAAATATGCAGTATTTTCAGAGCCACGTCTTAGGAGAAAAGTTGGTTCTACTTTTCCATAGGTCTTTCCTGGCCTTCCAGCTCCAACATAAATCTCCTGTCTTAGGATACCCATGTTTCTTTGTGTATGATCGAGGGGCTTATGTCATAGAAAAGAAGGTGAGGGGTTGGACACAGGATCATGGCATCCACTGGTTATTTCACATGTGGCACCTTTGAGAAGCTGCTGGCTTAACAGAGTATTGGAATGGGCTCCTGAAGGCACCACTGAGTCATCAAGGATAGAATACCATCCTCCAGAACATAGTATACAGTTTTGTTTGCTTGTTGAAATATAGTTGATGTACATTATGTTAGTTTCAGGTATACTACACAGTGATTTGACATTTGCATACATTATGAAGTAACCATCTATCTCTATACAAAATTATTACAGTATTACTGACCATATTCCTTATGTTGTATATGATATTCCTGTGGCTTATTTATTTTATAACTGGAGGTTTTAACCTCTTAATCCCCTCTACCTATTTCAACCCTTTCTAGCCCCCTCGCCTCTGGAAACCACCCATTTGTTGTCTGTGTCTATGAACCTTGTATTTTTTAGGTTCCACGTATAAGTGAGATACTTGTCTTTCTGTCTGACTTATTTCAGTTAGCATAATAACCTCTATCCATCCACACTGTCACAAATTGGAAACTTTATTTTTTATGGCCAAATAATATTCCATTGTATCTGTATCTGTATATATCTATATCTGTATTTATATCTTCTTGATCTATTCATCGATTAGCAGATATTTAGGATGCTTCCATATCTTGGCTGTTGTAAATAATGCTACGTGAATACTGGTGTGTGTTTGTTTTATCGAATTAGTGGTTTTGTTTTCTTTGGATGAATACCCAAAAGTGAAATTGCTGGATCATATGTCAGTTTGATTTTTTATTTTTTGAAGAACCTCTGTACTGTTTTCCATAATGGTTGCACCAATTTGCCATCTGTACCAACAGGGCATGAGGGTTCCCTTTCCTTCACATCCTCACCAACATTGGCTATTTGTTGTCTTTTTGATGACAGCCATTCTGACAGCAGTGGGGTGATATCTCTCTGTGGTTTTGATTTGCATTTCGCTGATTATTAGTGATGTCGAGTTTGAGCAAGCTCCAGGAGCTGGTGATGGACGGGGAAGACTGGCGTGCTGCAGTCCATGGGATCACAAAGAGCTGGACGTGACTGAGCAGCTGAGCTGAACTGAGTGACGGTGAGCGTCTTCTCGTGCATCAGTCGGCCGTCTGTATGTCTTCTTGGCAGACATGGTCTACATTCTAAATCAACCCTATATGGTGCTGTGTACTCAACAGGGTAGAAACACGAGTCCAGGAGTTGAGAAAGTAGAAGCAGGAATAGCCCCACTTTCGGTCACAGTCAATGATTCTTAGGGAATTTAGCTTTCTGGCCCCACCGTTCTGAGTATGCAGACCCTATGAACACAAAAGGCCAGTCCTCCAATAGGGGATAGAACATGAGTGCATGGAACTACAAGTTTAGCTTGCAGCCTTGGCATATCAAGTTCCTTGAAGCAGGGAGATGAGTCATCATTTTGGCAGAAGTAGTTTATTTCAACCCCCAGAATGATGTAGACTGTTATTACAAGTGGAGGCAGGGCGTCTATCTGGATGATACACTTGGGCGAGTCTTGGTGGTAGATGGACAGGCGTATCAGCCATAGCCCAAGTAGGGCATGGTAATAAGGGCTCAGACCTCTCAGGGATGAGGGGCAAGTCATGCTATCAGGTAAACCACTGAACCCAGCAGAGATGCTGTCTATGGCAGAAGGAAATCTAGAATGGATAGAAAGGTGGGAGATTATGTGCTATCAGTTGTAGCCTGGGGTCAGATACAGCACAGTTATTGTTTTGACAGCATTGTTGTTACAAAGTTATATCAGTTGTTGCCTGGAATCAGATATATAGCAACCCCAGATCAGATACATAGCCTTCATTTTCTGAGTTTTCCGCTAGTAAATAAAAACTTTATGTAATTCTAAAGAAGTTGCACTCAGAATTTATACAGAGAAATTAATCCGAAATCTGAGCAGCATGAGGGGGTGGACTGTAGTGAATGCTACACTGGTGCTTCATCCAGATCTCTCTCAACAATAAAGAGGCTACTCTTCTAGATACTAGGAGTGCCTGTGTCTGTCAGCCCTCTTCAAAGACTGCCCCAGGTGAATAGAGCTGCCATAGCTAACGTCATGTTCCTGTCTTGCAGCAGCCCGCATCTGATGACTGGTCAAAGTAGGGTGTAGACAGCCATCCCCATTACCTACCCCAACTTGGGAAAACCTTAAGGACCATCCCGGCTTCAGAGCTTTGTTGGATGGAATGAGACCTTTGTTAAGAACATATCTCAGCCCAATGTCACCGTCTTTCCAACCTTGTTTTCCTCCTTTCCCCTCCACAGGCACTGGTTCTAAAAGAACGCTCATGCAGACTCCCCGCATGGTAATCTCCATCTCAGAGCTTGCTTCCTGGGGAAGCTGCCTTGAGACATTGCTTTGCAGATTTAGTGTTTTGGAGATAGTAACAGAACCATTGAACTTCCAGAGTTAGAAGGGATCATAAGGATAATCTTTTATTAGCTCAACCACTTCATCTTATCAATGACCCCAAAGTTCAAGAGCAGACTATGACTTGCCCGAAGTTAGAGACTGAATCCCATCACCCGGAACCATCTGCATGGTGTAGATTGCTTAAGAATTTGCTTCCTGATTGAACTCTTGCTTTGACACAAGGGCTAGCAAACTACAGTTAGCCACCTGCTTTTTCTAAATAAAGTTTTGTTGAGGCATGCTGCTGCTAAGTCACTTCAGTCATGTCCGACTCTGTGCGACCCCATAGATGGCAGCCCACTAGGCTCCCCCATCCCTGGGATTCTCCAGGCAAGAGTACTGGCTATGCTTATTGATTTTAGGTTATACAACAGCAGAGTTCAGTAGTCACAACGAGATTATATGGCCCACAGCACCTAAAGTATGTACTAACTGGCCCTTTACAAAAAAGTTTGTTGACTACACTTCTACCAGATGAATCAGTCAAGGTCTTGTTAGAAAAACTGTATATGAGGTACCTCAACTGAGGGAATTTAATATAGGAAATTGATCAAGTGCATGTTGGAAGCAAAAATTACCTGAAGGGAAAACAGCAAAAAGGTTGCACCAAGAACACAGTGTAATAACTACAGGAAGCAGGTACTGCCTCTAGGACTGTGGGTTAGAATATACAAGTTTAGAGCAGAGGTTCCATGAAGCCAGGGCTCTGAGGAAGGATGTTGGCTGGTGCTGATACTGATAGCTAAGGAAGAGTGGTGAGAGTGTGCCAAGAGTAACACAGAGAAGCCGGAGATGATTCGTCTCCAGGCTGGGAAGGCAACTCAAATCATAAGCTCTGCTGGCAACACGGGGTTTATCACACCACAGGGATGCTGAGATTGCCAGAGGAAGCTGGAAATTTCTTGCCTAGAATCAGTTTCTATTGTCAGGGCCATTCCTGGGGCAATGCTGATAGGAAACACCAGCAAATAAGGAGTTCTCACCTCTTTTTGTCTCCCAGGTACAATGTGGCTTGCATAGTTGATTCTAACACAGCAGAGCAGAAAATAGAAGAAGCTGAGAAATAGAAACACAATTGACCTGCCCTGTAGGCAAGGATGATTTGAAAGCTGGCAGTTAGCTGCCATCTCAAGCTCTCCCCAGGCCTGGCATTACTGGAGAAGGAGTACGGTGTCAGGAGAAATAGGCCTATACCCCACAGACTTGCCCTGCTTGGGCTCTGGAGTTCCTCTCCTATTTGTGGGCAAGTCTCCCACTCCAGTACTCTTGCCTGGAAAATCCCATGGATGGAGGAGCCTGGTAGGCTGCAGTCCATGGGGTTGCTGAGAGCTGGACACGACTCAGCGACTTCACTTTCACTTTTCACTTTCATGCATTGGAGAAGGAAATGGCAACCCACTCCAGTGTTCTTGCCTGGAGAATCCCAGGGACGGGGGAGCCTGGTGGGCTGCCACCTATGGGGTCGCACAGAGTGGGACACGACTGAAGCGACTTAGCAGTAGCAGCAGCAGCATAGGGAAATTGGTCAGATTAATGGGTTAGTCAAAGATATGCTTTAGAGATTGTCTTTATAGGATAAGCCTATAAAGAAGCATTCTTAACCACCCCAGGATAAAAGTGAAGTGAAGTGAAGTGAAAGTCGCTCAGTCGTGTCTGACTCTTTGCAACCCCGTGAACTATACAGTTCACAGAATTCTCCAGGCAAGAATACTGGAGTGGGTAGCCTTTCCCTTCTCCTGGGGATCTTCCCAACCCAGGGATCAAACCCAGGTCTCCTGCATTGCAGGCGGATTCTTTACCAGCTAAGCCACAAGTGTGCCCCAGAATATGTCTTGCCAAATATATCTGCTTCCTTCACAACTCAAATTAGTATTATGAGTCTCATTAGCTCTGACTGGGACAAGAGGAATGAAATGCTCTGACTGGCTTAGCCCAGGGCCCCCGCTTTATCCCTGGAATACTGGGTATGAGGGTGGGGAGGGGAAATGAGGAACGGATTCAGAATGGGAAGGAGTTCCTCCAAAGTCAAGACACCGTAGTGTTACCAGTGCAAAAGTCCTTTATCAGAGGGAATGGTCAGGGCCCTAATAGAGTGTGAACAGCGTGTGGTGAGAGTGCAGACAGGCCAGAGATGATTTGTCTCCAGGCTGGGAAGACAGCTCAGATCATAAGTTCTACTGGCAACACAGGGGTTATTACAGGACTTGGCCAGAAAATCCAGTTGAGCCTGGCTGACCCAGAGTTCGGACAGACTCACACGGTACAGTGACTGATTGGGTGACCTCAGGGTCAGGCAGGATGGAGAGGGTATGGGGTGAGGTGCGGCTAGGTTGCCAAGTGTATCAGACTTGGGGACACTTAGTGACTCAACAGGTGGCTGTGTGAAGAGCAAGAGATCCAGACTAGCAGCAGGAGGTGAGCCAAGATAGAGGGATACGACTGACACGGGTGGCCCTAGCTATGCAGGGCCAAGCTCACCCTCTTCTGCCATGAGATATGGTGCTTTCCCAGCAGGTGGCAACATCTCTGAAATTGTCCCTGCTTTCCCCGTAATCCCTTTTGTCATTCCCTGGCTCCTATGGGTTATGTTTCCTGGACTCTCAGCAGAACTGATTTCTGTCTGGGATCAGCCAGTTGGAGACACTAGTGGGAGATTAAAGAGTGGGAAGAAGAGAAACTAGACTGTGTGTTCACCTTTCCTATCTATCTAAGGCAGCACCTCCAGTGGCAAATATACCAATTAAATTTTTTTAAACTTCTCTTCCATGGCTCTTAGTCTTTCACCAGTATGCATGATGTTATTTGGTAGGTTTTTGTCAATGGCCGCTATCAGGTTGAGGAAGGTCTCTTTTATTTCTAGTTCACTTAAAGTTTAAATCATGAGTGACTGTTGGATTTTGTCAAATGCTTTTTGTGCATCCATCAAGATGATTGTATACTTTTATTCTTTAATGTGGTGAATTATATTATTGATTTTTAAAAATGTGAAACCAGCCTTGCAATACTGAGACAAAATTTATTTGGTCCTGATGTGTTATCCTTTTTATACACTGTAATTGATTTGCTAATGTTTTGTTAAGGACTTTAGCCCGTATGTTCAGGAAGGACATCGGTCTATAATTTTCTTGTGTAGATTTTTTTCAGTATTGTTGTCAGAGTTTTTCTGGCCACACAAAAATGAATTGGCAGACTGTGCCAGTTATCAACCTGTGGCTTTTCAACTCCAAATCCATTCTTCTTTGCCTGCTCTGTGATCAAGGAGCTGGTCATGTGGGTATTTCTCCTTAGTCAGCATGTGCCACGTTAAGCTTTGTCAGTAGAGAATGCTAGAGTGATGCCGGAGGAGTGAAGCATGTTCTCTTCTTCCTGCAGCTTGAGCTCCCAGTGCTTAGGCGCATCAGCGTGGTGGCTCCTCCGCCTCCCTGCTCCTGCGGCAGATGGCAGCCAGCAGCCTTCCTGAGTTCCTCTTCAGGTGGCTTGGCAGTGGAGTGCTACTGGTGAGGTCGCTCCCAGCAACTCTGTAGCAAGTTCCAAAGCATAGCACCTTGCTGTGGATGGCGTGCTTCTGTATCCCAGAAGGCAGGTTCCCATCACGTCACACAGCACCTCAGGCACCTTAGCAACCTCCCCCCCATCCAATGAGCCATGCCATGTCCTCTTCAATGAAGTCTGGATCTCAGCCCAGGGAGGGGGATCTTTATGATCGCCATAGCTCAGCCCCTAAGGAATAGTGGCTACTCATTCTGTTTGCTACTCCTGTATTCTCTAGGGTTCTCTTTCAGTCTTACTAGACAATTTCTCCTTATCCCTCTGCTTCTTGTTACTGCTTTTTATATTAAACTTCAATTTACCGTTTGAATTACCATGTGGTTTCTGTCTCCTGATTGGACCCCGAACGATACAGAAGTTCTCCTTCCTTTTTTATTTTACAAAAGAGTTTAAGATTGATATTTTATTCTTAAAATTTATTCACAGTATTTCCTCATTATTCTTTTAAAGTCTATAGAATGTCTCATGATGACCACTTCATTCCTGATACTGGTACTTTGTTCTTTCTCTTTCTTCTTGATGAGTCTAGCTAGGGATTTAAGAACTTTATTACTCTCTTCAAAGAACAGACTATTTTTTCTGCTTCAGTAGTTGCAGCTCATGGGCTCTAGAGAGCAGCGTCAGGAGCTGTGGCACATGGGCTTAGTTGCTCCACAGCATGTGGAATCTTCCTGGACCAAGAATCAAAGCCATGTCCCCTGCATCAGCAGGTGGATTTTTATTCACTGTGCCACCAAGGAAGTACAAGCCTAGCTTTTTATTGTTTATCATTTTGGGTTCTCTTCATTTCTTCCTATAGAGCTGAGTTATCTTTAGGTATCATTTCCCTTCAGTTTGAAGAAACTCCTTTAGCATTTCTTACAGCCCAGGTCACTGGAGACATATTATCTCTGATTTGATTTATCTGATAACGTCAAGGCTGTATATTGTCACCCTGCTTACTTAACTTATATGCAGAGTACATCATGAGAAACGCTGGGCTGGAGGAAGCACAAGCTGGATTCAAGATTGCCAGGAGAAATATCAGTAACCTCAGATATGCAGATGACACCACCCTTATGGCAGAAAGTGAAGAAAAACTAAAGAGCCTCTTGATGAAATTAAAAGAGGAGAGTGAAAAAGTTGGCTTAAAGCTCAACATTCAGAAAACTAAGATCATGGCATCTGGTCCCATCACTTCATGGGAAATAGATGGGGAAACAGTGGAAACAGTGGCTGACTTTATTTTGGGGGGCTCCAAAATCACTGTAGATGGTGATTGCAGCCATGAAGTTAAAAGACACTTACTCCTTGAAAGGAAAGTTATGAGCAACCTAGACAGCATATTGAAAAGCAGAGACATTACTTGGCCAACAAAGGTCCGTCTAGTCAAGGCTATGGTTTTTCCAGTGGTCATGTATGGATGTGAGAGTTGGACCATTAAGAAAGCTGAGCACCAAAGAATTGATGCTTTTGAACTGTGGTGTTGGAGAAGACTCTTGAGAGTCCTTTGGACTGAACGGAGATCCAACCAGTCCATCCTAAGGGAGGTCAGTCCTGGGTGTTCTTTGGTAGGACTGATGTTGAAGCTAAAACTAATGTTGAAACTGATGCGAAGAGCTGACTCATTTGAAAAGACCCTGATTCTGGGAAAGATTGAGGGCAGGAGGAGAAGGGGACGACAGAGGATGAGATGGTTGGATGGCATCACCGACTCAATGGACATGGGCTTGGATGGACTCTGGGAGTTGGTAATGGACAGGGAGGCCTGGTGTGCTGCAATTCATGGGGTCACAGAGAGTCGGACACAACTGAGTGACTGAACTGAACTGAACTGAACTGGTAATGTCTTTATTTCACACTTAGCTAGAAGGATGTTTTTGGTGGCTATAGAGTTTTTGGTTGACTGCTTTTTTCCTTGACACTTGGCTTGCAGGATCTTAGTTCACCAACCAAGGATGAAACTGTGCCCCTTGCAGTGGAAACATGGAGTGCTAACCACTGGACCTCTGGGGAATTCCACAATTGACTTTTTTTTTGTTCATCATTCCAAGATGTCATTTTATTGTCTTTTGGTGTCTTTTTCTCTGGTGGAAATTTACATGACATTCATAGCACTGACTTTCTATACATAATGTGTCTTCTCTAATTGCTTTTAGGATTTTTCACTTTATCTTTGGTTTTCACTTTGTTTGACTATGATGTGCCTACCTGTATTTTTCTTTGTATTTACCCTACTTGCAGTTTGCTGAGCTTCTTGAATCCGAAAGTCAATATTCTTCATCAGATTTGGGAAATTTTGGGTTGCTATTTCCTCAAATGATTTTTTTTGTCTCAAGTTTACTCTCTTCTTCTGGGACTTTACTTATATGCATGTTAGGTGACTTGTTATTATCTTTCAGGTCTTTGAGATTTTGTTTAATTTTTTTCAACATGTTTTCCCTCTGTGTTTTAGATTGACTAATTGCCCTGACTTTTTCTGCTGCTATCTCCATTTTTATTACATCATAGCAAGAGTGCATGCTTATTAGCAGCATGGTTTATCATTAAAAGTATTAATCACGATTATTTGGGTGAGATAGTGTTTGTTAGATTTCTCCATTGTAGTTACTTACTTTTTTTTCTTTGCATACCATATTTTCTGGAAGCAAGTCACTAAGTGCAGCCCACACTTATGACAGGGAGAAATAACCTCCCATTTCTGGAGGAGTGAATATTGCATATGAATTGGAGTTCTTCCGTATGGGAAATTTGTCTTCTCTTGCTATTTGTTTACTTATTCAATCATTTATTTATATCAGTGTGGACTCATAGCTGACAGGATAGAATACATGGTTGGGCCAAATCTCATCCATATGATCACCTTTGGAGCTGGGAGTGGGATTAGCTCTACCTGAATTAAATGGACAAACAGTGAAGAAAGGCCCATTCCTTCAGAAGGAACTGGCCTGCTGATTTCAAAAGATGGGTGAACACGTGCCGGGCAGGTAAAGCAACAGGTGAACTCTCAAAGATCTTTATAGGCAAAATAGCCAAAATATCCAGGATACAGTTGAAAGTCACAACACAGGACTCTAAGAAAGTCCTAAAGACAATTTATGTCAGACTCTGGAGAAGGACAGGAATATGGACTCACGGTATAAAGAGTTAGAAGCAAAGAATATGTGTGTAGTAACTTTAAACTGGTGATTAAAATTTTAATTTAATTTTATTTTTTTTGCTGCACTGGACCCTCACTGTGGTGCAGGCTTTTTGTGGGACACACAGGCTTCTCTAGTTGTAGCACGAGGGCTCTCTAGTTGTGGTGTGAGGGCTTAGTTACCACTGCGTGTGGGGTCTTAGTTTCCTGATCAGGGATCGAACCATGTCCTCTGCATTGGAAGGTGGCTTCTTAACCATTGGACCACCAGGGAGGTCCCATACTTGGTGATCTTAAGCCTTAAGTTACATCAACGTGACTATGATGTGTGACAAACAGTAACTTTCCCTGTGTGATCAATTGCCTAAAAGACAAAAGAGGGCTCATAGAAACAGAACATTAAATCATCAAGATATATTAACCTGAAAGTGAAAACTCATTATTGCAATAAGATACTGAGCTTCATCAAAGGTAATTTAGTAATTTTAAGTTAAGCAACTGTCTTAGTCAGTTTTGTCTTTTATAGCAAACGCACCATAGATGAGATGGCTTGATGAACAAGCATTGAAATCTCAGAGTTCTGCAGACTGGAAGTCTGAGATCAGGGTGCCAGCACAGTTGGGTTTTACTTTCAGCAAAATCTAATTTTCAATCTTGTCTCCTTCTTCCTCTTATCAGAAACCATTTTTATTAGTTTTTGGTTTATCTTTCCACTGTTAAACATATAAGGAAATTTATTTCATTTACTTACATGTTTGTATGTATATTTTGTCTTTTCTTAGATAAAAGACACCATTCTACATTGTTCTGTACTTTGCTTGGCAGTTATCATCCCATAGGTGTGTATTTGCAACTGGATTTTGAATGAGCTAGACTTGTTAGGGGGCTTCCCAGATGGCTCAGATGGTAAAGATCCACCTGCAATGCAGGAGACCTGGGTTTGATCCTTGGGTTGGGAAGATCCCCTGGAGAAGGCAACAGCTACCCACTCCAGTATTCTGGCCTGAAGAATTCCATGGACTGTATAATCCTTGGGGTCACAGAGTCGGACACGACTGAGTGTCTTTCACTTTTACTTTCAGACTTGTTAGGATTCAAAAAGAAAGCAGCTATATATATCGTTTCACCCCAGCCCTTTTAAACTGGCTTTCCCATCTTATTCTTTATTGCTCTTGGGTGAAATCTGTGGCTGTTCTCAGGGCTTTCAGTCACTAACAGGTAATGAACAGCATCTTTTCCCAAATCTTCTAGTCCAGTGTATTATAAAAACTCCAACTTTATTTAAGGCTTGTCTCCTCCCTCATCTTGGACCTATAGCATATTGGGAGCCCTGCCAGGGGACAAGTGTGCTTTTGGAAGATGGGATCAACTTCTGTCTTCTCTTTCTTCTCCTGCCACCTCCCTAGCTGGTGGTTTTTACCCCAGAGTGAGAAGAATCAGGAAAGTTCTTGCTTGACTGCTATAACTGCCGCTGCTCTGTGGCTGTGGCTCATTCCAAATGCAGACCATCACACTGTAGAAGTAGCTTCCAGGGTTCCTGGAGACCATCTCTCTCACTCTCTCATCTCTCTTCTCACCTCCAGTCCCTTGGCACAAGCATTGTCTCCATTTGCTGTTTCTGTATAAGACCGCTGCTCTGCTCCTTGGTTTCTGGGGAGTCACCTAGTTCTTCACATTCTCAAGATGACTCAGCCAGGCTTCTTTCTTCAGGTCCCACATATGACCCGGAGGAACTCACGGATGCTTTGCCTATCCACTTTCTGCTTTTCTCCCCTCTGCTATCCCAGGGCAGTTGCAGCACGGCATATTTCTTTAGACTTTTCAGATGTGAGTTGGACAGCAGTTCCTGCATCCTTCAAACTCCAAGGGACAGATGTCAAACTCAGCATGGTTTTCCTGAGGTCTCTTAACATGCCAGAATGTAGATGAAATGCTTAGCATGCTTGAGAGTCTCTTAAAAATTCTTCACAGACCTCTTCTACATCCTCAGCAATGTCTTTGTTTTTGTTTTTTATTATTTCATCACTCTCCTCTGAGTGTGCTCCCAGGCTTGTGTCAGGACTACAGGAGAGGAAGGTCACAGATAGTGACGATGGTTTGCTGATAAGCATAAGTGTGCACGAGGCAGTACATGCTAAGGGCCTGACAAGGTTCATCCTCACTAATTCCCATTGCAAACATAGAGGATGGGAGTTATCCCCATTTTACAGATGAAAAAACAGATTCAGAGAGTTTAAGGCACTTGCTCAAGGTGACCCAGTTGGTGAGCACCAGAGTGAGTGGTCAGATGGAAGTCTGACCTTGAGCTCAGTCCTTCACCCTTGGGCTGTCTGGCTGCTAGGATGGGGTGGGTTGGGGGATGGGAGGTAGGGGAGGATGCGGGGGGTGGGGTGGGGGGCAGGTCCTGCTTGTGGCAGTGGCAGATACTGGTGACCTTTTACTGTCCTAGACAGCCTCACCTGGACAGCACACATTGGGAAACTGAGTCCCACAGAGGGTCACAGCCCGCTCGAGTGACAAAGCTGTCTTACCCCATGGGCATTTCCCACCACTAGGGTCAGGGCTCTGCCACCCCTTCTGGTTGTTTTATTTCCTGCTCTGGAAATGGTGGAAGATGACTCTGGGAGATACTCTCAGTTCTTGCAGAGCTTGGAGATGGTCCCCCTCAATTCCCCCCGCCCACCCTATCCTGGCTCCCCTCCCCAGAAGGCCATAGGGCCCAGTACCATTGAAATTTCAATCCCAAACCTCAGGCAGGCCCTGAACATATGTTCCACCCTGAAAGGAACAATGGGGCTTAATTAAGACCCCACAAAAAGCGCTTGGCTGGGCTGGCCTCATTCTCTGCTTTTGGTTCTTTTTTTGCTCACCCCACCCCCACACTTCTGTTTCTGCTGCTTCCTCTGTGGAAGGGATGAAAGGCGTCCATGACCCTCCTGGCTCCTCTACTTGCCCTGCTCGTCTTTTCTCACAGTCTGACCTCTCTACACTCTTCTGAGACCTGGAGTAGAAGAGGTTGCTGGTTCTGGTACCAGAAGCCCCCATGCCCAGCCCAGCTGTGGAAGCTGGAGGCCAGTGAGAGCCTGCCTGGCTTCTAGTCCCTGCAGGGCTGTCCCGACCTGGGACTCCCTGGCTAACTCTCAGGCTCAGTCTGGCCCAGACCAGCAATCTGATCTGGATTCTAGTGGGAGGTGTCCTCATGGACCCTAAGGTAGAGCTCTAGTTCTTGGGTCCAACCAGGATCATGAGCCTGTGAAGGCTTATTGAAGCGCCCAACACAGCAGAGGTCCATGAAGAATTTTAATGTTGAATAAATGTACAACTTTTTACTTATTTAACAAAGTTCATGCCCAGTTTACTGCATGCTTGAGAGCTATTAATCTTCACATTAGGTCATATTATTATCCTTATTTTTACAGATGGTACAGTTGATGTACAGAGAAGGTAGGCAAATTGCACAAGGTCACACACCAAGTAGGTAGCAAAACCAGAGAATTCAAATCCAAGTCCGCTGACACCAGAGGCCATGCACTTAATCCATACCTGAGCTGCCTCTGATGAAAGAACTGATCCATTTGACCATGACCTGGATAAACTGACTCCTTCCTCACTTCTGCCCCTTCCTCTTCTCTTTGCAGTTTAACAAATTATTATAAAGTGAACCTTCATAAAACCACCAATCAGGTCAAGAAATTGAACATTGCCAGCTCCTTATATCCTGCCCTGCCAGGTGCAATGCCTCCCTCTCCTTTAGAGCCTACCACTAAGTTTTCATAATGATTTCTTTGCCTTTTTTTTGGTACTTTTATCACCCAAGTATGCATCCCTAAACAATAGAATTCACTTTTACCTTCTTTTGATCTTTATATAATTGAAACCATACAGTAAGATTCATTTTGTTGCTGGCTTGTTTTGTTCAATATTGTCTTTTGTTCTTCTAGCATGGTTTATTTAGTTTTAAAGAAAGGTCTACAGTGGTGTAGTCCATGACCTGGAAGGGCTTGGCAGTAATGCAGGATCCTGTGGGGCAGTCAGAGGCACTCTCCTCAGGCAGCCTGAGGAGTTGTGAGTCAGGGTAGTCTGTCAAATTGGAGAAGCTGGAGAAGTATTAATGATCACTTACCCTGAGTGAGCAGCTTTCTTCTGGCTTGCACAGCCATCCTTTATTTTCCTTCTGGGTGTGTGATAAGGATCTTTTCTGTACCTTTGCAAATTCTCTTCATTCAACTTCTTTCTCAAGCTATTGCTTCAGTACCATTTCCTGCTGGCTTTGATCAGTTTTATGCAGGTGAAACCTGAAGGTCTCCTCACACTTGCGCTGCCGTGGGTCTTGATGTCAGCCCTTCTCTTCACTCTTGATCGGTGTTTCTCTGACTCCCCAGCATGGAATGCATATAACATGGTAAGCAAAAAGATGGGTAAATAAATCAAACTTTCCTTATCCTCTTAATTTTTCTAAATTATGTTTGACCCTTTGAAACTAAAATAACACTGTCTGATATGGTTCTATATATATATGTACAGTAAATATTTAAGACAATTACATTATAATTGAGAAGGTAAATGGATGTAAAAGAAAGTAAGTTCTTACAGATGTCACTCAAACTAGTAAAATGATGTCACTAGAAGACTGTGATACGTTATGTATATGGATTTCCCAGGCAAGAATACTGGAGTGGGTTGCCATTTCCTTCTCTACAGTATCTTCCTGACCCAAGGATTGAACTTACATCTCCTGCAAGTCTGCATCTCCTGCATTGCAGGGGAATTCTTTACCTCTGTGTCACAAGGGATGCCCATAATTCTTAGAGTAACCACCAAATAAGCTATATAAACAGATATGCTAAAAATACTATAGAAAAATGAAAATGGAATTCTAAAAATGTTAAGTAGCCCACAGGAAGCCTGGAAAACAAAAACAGATATATGAAAACAGAACAGAAAGAAAATGAAAACAGACTTAAGATCTAACATATCAACAATTACATTAAGTGTAAATGGTCTAAATACCCCAAATATAAGGCATATTGGCAAAGTGGATTAAAAAACATGCCATCAGTAATAAAATATAGAAATATAGGCAAGCTGAAAGTAAAACTATGGGAAAGGAGATATCATGTAAATATTAAAGAAAAGAAAGCAGGGTTAAATAGACTTCAGGGAAAGAATTACCAGAGACAGTCAAGGACATTATATATGTTAAAACAGTCAATCTACTAATAAGATACAACAAACCTAGACCTGTAGGCACCAAATAACAGAGCTCCTAAATATATGAGACAAAACAGAACTGAGAGGAGGAGGAGACAAACCCACAATTATATTTAGAAACTTCAATACCCCTCTCAATAATTGATAGAGCAACTAGACTGGAAACTAGCAAGCATATACAAGGGTTCAAAAACACCATCAATCAACATATATAGTATGACTGAGATTTGTGGAATGTTTCACCTAAGAGCAGCAGAGTACACATTCTGTTCAATCACCCATGGAACATTCACCAAGATAGCTTCTCTGACAGAGAGGTGTGGGGGAGGGGAGCAGGCAGCACCTTCATCTCTCTGGAGGGTGAGCCTTTGTCAGCCCCCTCCAGCCCCCTGCCTAGATCATTTGGCAGCCCCAGGGAGTTGCAGTCTGCCCCTTCCTGCCAGACCAGAAGGGCTGGAGAGTTCCCAGCAGGGGGGAGTACCTTCACCCCAATTGCCAAATAGCTCTTCCCAGCCCACCCTCTGGAGGAGAAGCGGGCAAGAGAGGATGAGATGGTGGAATGAGATGGTTTTCATTCATCACCAACTCAATGGACATGAGTTTGAGCCAACTCATGGAGATAGAGAAGGACAGGGAAGCCTGGCGTTCTTCAGTCCGTGGGGTCACAAAGAGTTCGACATGACTTAGTGGCTGAACAACAACAACAACAACAACCCCACCCCCTGGACCTTCCTTCTTTCTCTATCTCTCACAGTCCTGGCCTTCCCAAACCACTTGAAAAAAAAAAAACTTTTCATTTTATATTGTAGTTGATTAACAATGTGTTAGTTTCAGATCTACAGCAAAGTAATTCAGTTGTGCATATACATGGATCCATTCTTTCGCAAATTCTTTTCCTGTTCAGTTCAAAGCATTTTTGATCTGATTCTTCTTGGCTTGAAGTAGACCAAGTTTCCCCCAGACACCCCAGATTTGGGGGGACTATATTTTATAATGACACTCAACTCCCCACTTGTTTCTCATCCTTCCCTCCCCTTTCCCTTGCTGCCAACTTCTAACCACAGTGGTGGAAAAAAAAAATAGAGTTTCTTTGGACCACAAGACAAACCTCAAAAAAATCTAAAAAACTGAACTCATCGGAGTATGATCTCTGACCACAGTGGAATTAAACATGAAATCAACAACAGAGCAATAACAGGGATATTTCCAAATACCTAAAGACTAAATAACACTCTTTCAAATATCCATGGGTCAAAACACAACATATCAAAATTTGTGGTACACAGCTAAAAAGTGCTTACAGGAAATTTGATAGCAGTAAATGTTTTCTGTAGAAAATTGGGAAAATCTAAAACAAATAATCTAAGCTTCTACCTTAAGAGCTTAGAAGGAGAAGAGCAAAACAAACCCAAAGCAAGTAGAAGGAAGGAAACAATAAAGAGCAGAAATCAATGAGATTGGAAACGGAAAGACAATAGACAAAATCAATAAACTTCAAAATTATTATTTGAATAGAACAATAAAATTGACAGATCTCAAGCAAGAATGAAATGGAAAAAAGAGGGATGACACAATTACCAGTATCAGGAAGGAAAAATTAGTTTCTTAGTGTCTGCTGACCCTGCAGACACTAAAAAGATAATAAGGAAACACCACAAACAACTGTATAAACAAATTTGACAACTTTGACAAAATGGATCAATTTCTCCAAAAGTACCTGAAAGCCTTAGTCAACCTCAAGAGGAACTATGGAGCTAAAATGGTTTGTGGATATCTCCTATCTCCATCAGTCATTGAATGTGGGCAGCCTCTGGAAGGACTTGACCTTGGGTGATGTGTCTCTGTAGTGAAGCAATCTATGAAGTGACTGAAGCCTGCCCTGATGCTTCCCCCAGAAACTGGGCAAAGCCCTTCCTTGGAGGGGGTCTGGCCAGCAATCCTCATGTCTCGCACAGTCTAATCCTTGTACGACTCAGATCTCCTTTCTCAGTAATCTGTTGGGTCTTCCTGAGAAATACTAGTGGGACAAACTATAGTCACTGGTGTTGTAGCTGCAAATGGTCACTCCACTACCCCTCAGCTAGCACCTCTGGTAGTTTCGGTGATTCACCTTGTGTTATGACCCAGACCCTCATTCCTGAGGGCTCTGGGCTTCTGGCCATATGCTCTCTTCAGGACAGACTTGCTGCACCTGTCCTTAACCATTATTGTTGTTTAGTCGCTCAGTCGTGTTTGACTTTTTTGCGACTCCATGAACTGTAGCCCGCCAGGATCCTCTGTCCATGGGATTTCCCAGGCAGGAATACTGGAGTGGGTTGCCATTTCCTTCTCCAGGGCCTTTAACCATTACACTGGGGAAAAGGAGAACCCAGAGGCATCCAAGTGGGTCACCTAGGTGCCAAACATGGTCCTCTGTCCCCATTTCGTAAGAGCAGTCCTACCTCCCCCTGGTGACCAGGACCAGTTACTCCTGCCAAGACAGTGACTCAAGCCTGCAAGTCTCCAGACACAAGAACCCGAAGTACTCAGGTTGCACTGTCAGTTGAACAGGATGCTTGCTGTGTTTTCTGGCATCAGTTACTGCTGCTTCTGTTCCTTGGCTTCTTAATGCATTTCTAACTGAAACAACAGCTTGTAAAGGTCTTTGATCGAAGGTACAGAATCTTTGAGATTGGCATCTTTGAGAATGGCACCTCATCTTTGCAGAGAACTGCCTCTGAGCTGGCACTTGACTGTGCATTCAGTGGGCTGTTGTAATTTTCATTCCAGCCAGTAATTTCCTTCTGGTGACATATGTAATATAACCAGTGGATCCCATGGTCATGAGCATGATCTGCACCTGTTTTGCTGTAAAAATAGGACCTCCTGGTCTAATGCAATGTAATATGGGATTCCATACTTGTAGATTAAACACTCTGTAAGATGTATGGGGCTCCCCAGGTGGCCCAGTGGTGAAGAATCTGCCTGCCAATGCAGGAGACGCAGGAGACATGGGTTTGATCCCTGGGTCAGGAAGATCCTCTAGACTAGGAAATGGCAAGCTGCTCCAGTATTGTTCCCTGGAAAATTCCGTAGACAGAGGAGCTTGGCGGTCTACAGTCCATGGGGCTGCAAAGAGTTGAACATGACTGAGTGAGTGAGCACACACACAAGAGACATGGTGCTAAGTGAGGCCCTTTAGGCCAGAAAGGCGCACTCACTCCTGGAGTGTGTTTTCATCCTTGCCAGGAGGAATCTTCAGCTCTTCCAGGCTGGAAGGGGCCCAGTGAAATCAACTTGTCACCAAGTAGCCAGAGGGTCTCCTTGAGGACTGGTACTATAGTGGGGACTCAGTGTTGGTCTTTACTGTCAGCATTTGGATATTCAAAGGAGGCAAGTGACTGTAATTATGATGATGTACCCTGGCCAATGCTCCTATTTGGGGCTTGAGCTATTATTTCAAGTTTATCTTTGTTGCCGTGCCTGCGTGTTTATTCGTGTCTGACTCTTTGTGACCCTTTGGACAGTAGCCCACCAGGCTCCTCTGTCCATGGGGTTTTACAGGCAAGAATACTGAAGCAGGTTGCATTTCCTTCTCCAGGGGATCTTCTTGACCCAGGGACTGAACCCACATCTCCTGTGCATTGCAGGCGGATTCTTTACCCACTGAGCCATAGCAAAGTGGAATTTGCTGCTTTGTATCTGAAGAGGCTTTAAGTTTCAGGGTAGCCATCTGGCAAAGGAGCATCTACCACAGTGTTTTAAAAAACACACCGGCGTCCACAACCTTGAGTGCCTGTTCAGTCACCTAGAATGGAAATGCCTAGGCTTTACCTCCTAGAGGTTCTGATTCAATTGGTTTGGGCACCCACAGTTTACGAAAGTTCCCTTTGGTGATTCTAATATGCAAGGAGGTTTGAGAACCATTGTATTAGTGGATAGAGAAATCAAGTGAGGTCTTGATTAGCATTTTCTTTCCTACAGAATAGAACATGTGGCTGTGTAGCTCATATCGGAGAAGGCAATGGCACCCCACTCCAGCACTCTTGCCTGGAAAATCCCATGGACGGAGGAGCCTGGTAGGCTGCAGTCCACGGGGTCTCTAAGAGTCGGGCACGACTGAGCGACTTCACTTTCACTTTTCACTTTCATGCATTGGAGAAGGAAATGGCAGCCCACTCCAGTGTTCTTGCCTGGAGAATCCCAGGGACGGGGGAGCCTGGTGGGCTTCTGTCTATGGGGCCGCACAGAGTCGGACATGACTGAAGCAACTTAGCAGCAGCAGCAGCTCATATAGCGGAGATATTGCCTGTGGGGAAATTAACAAGATGGCACCAGTCAGGCTCTCTTGCCCCACACTCTCACGCCCTCTTGTCCCGTTTTGTAAACAATGACTTTGCATGACGGTGTAACAGCTGAGGCCACTTATAGCGCTGCCCGTGCACTTCACCAGGTACTCACTGGGTTGGCCACTGGCTTCTTTGTGCCGTATGACTGTGAGCTCACCATGAGAGCCCTGGCTGCTGCTGCACCAATGCTACAACTGAGCGGCATCACGCTCATGCCATATGAGGTTATGTTATGGCTGCTGCTATGGCTGCTGCATGAGCCAGGAGAGAGGCTGTGTTACGTCCGCCATGACAGCCAGGAGAGAATAAACATGTCTGCAGCCCCTGTGGTTCCTGGTATCTTCTTCCAACCTCTTAGCTTGCACCATGCCTACCCTGGGTTCAGCAAACAGTAAGACAATTGGTGTCACAAACAGGATCAGCGATACACTACTGTTTTTGTAACATCCGTTTCTCACGTGTGTGTATGTGGCTACTAGGTTATGATATATAATGTATAAAAAGAGTTTGAAAAGCCACTGGTCTAAAGTAGTGCTTGTCAAACTTCAGTGTGTAATAGTAACTTTGCAAAGACCAGAAAAGCCAAGAGCATATTTTTACCGGGCACCTGCTGGGAGTAAGCCACAACCTGGGGCCAGTCTTGTGTTAACAGCATCGGATGGGGGAGTGCACAGTAGAAGGGTAGCAAAGATGGGGCAAAGCAGGGGGAGGCTTTTTGATGGTAGGTGAGTCCAGAGCTGGGGGAATCTGTTCATTTGAACCCTGGCTCTGCCACTGACCTTGGGTTGGTCATCTAGAATCTGACTCTTTGTTATTATTATTTTTTTTAGTCAGCGAAAGGGGAATGATAAGATACGTTTCCTATTTCATAATCAAAAAAGATGATGTGATCTCTGGAAAAGTATTTGAAAGTGGCAGGGACTCTGCACACTTAGAGATTATTATTATCCCATGGAACAATTGGAACTGATGTTTGTATCACTGGCATTAAAATTGGAGGGTGGGGGTGGGATTTAGATTAGGTGGGGAGGGCATTTGGACAGACAGGCCCAAGCAAAGCATGACTTGGGGTGATGTACATCTGGGAGAGTGAAGAGACTGGGCAGGCGGAGCTGAGGGAGGGGTTTGGTAAGAGTGTACTGGGGCCAGATTTGGAGTGTTATTGGAGCCTGTCAATTAGTTGGTTCTCACCAGAGCAGATAATACGGAACCACTGCAGGTTCCCTAGCAGAGGAGATATCTGAAGGAAGTGGAGAGGAAGGAAAAGTGACTCACAGTCCTGAAGCTATTTATATTGGTAATGACAGGGCTTTTCCAAGTGCAGTCAAACATGACTGCCTTCTAAAGCTGTTCTAGAGCTCCCCTCGCTGAAGGGACTGCCTCCTCTGGGCTCTCACGGTTATCTCCGGCTGGACTGTATCTCCTTGGCAGCTGCTGCACCAGCTCAAGCCTTCCTAGAAACATCTCTTATTTCCTGTTTCCCCTCAGCCCACAGAGGTTTCTCCGTTCTTGGGGCTTCTGGGTTAAGTGTCCCTGCATGGTTACTCAGCCATGTCTGACTCTTTTGTGATCCCCAAGGACGGTAGCCCACCAGGCTCCTCTATCCATTCTTGTCCAGGCAAGAATATTGGAGTGGGTTACCATTTCCTCTTCCAGGGGATTTTCCCGACCCAAGGATCGAACCCACATCTCCTGCGGCTCCTGCTTTGATAGGCAGATTCTTTACCACTGAGTCACCTCAGTGACCGCAGTCACCTCACTTATGGAGCTCTACTTATGAAAGGTAGTGGTTCTCTGCCCTGGTTGTTCACTAGAATCAGCTGGAATTTGTTCCGTAAAACCTCTTCAGGACTTCCCTGGTGGCCCATTGCTTAAGACTCTGCATTTCCACTGCAGGGGGCACAGGCTTGATCCCTGTTCAGGGAACTAAAATCCCACATGCCATGCAGTGCAGCACCCCCCACTCCCCCAAAAAACCCTCTTCATGTCCAGGTTCTATCCCATATCAATGGCATTGTCATCTCTCGGGTGGCACTCAGGCACCGGGATTGTTTTTAAACACCCCAGATAATTCCAACGTGCAGACAGTTTTGAGATCCACAGACCCCCTCTGACAATCGGGCACCCTGCCTTGGGATCACCCCTTCCGTGTATGTGCTATATCCACCTGCATCAAGAGTATAGGGAGAAAGTACTAGGATTTCAGCTTATATTTATTTGAAATATCATTCTTTTCTAATGTACATGCTTTACAATTGACTTAATGTAGTGGAGCTGTAGAGATGACAGCGACTACTGAGAACTTACTGTGGCCAGGCTCTCATCTAAGCACTGCGTGCTTCACAAAAGCTTGATGAAATGGCTACTGTTACTATATGCATTTTACAGACGAAGGAACTGAGGCCAGAAAGGTTGAGTAACTGGCCCATCACACCATCAGAAAGCAGCTGTGCCAAGATTCCAATCCACGTTGGCTCTAGCATCCACATTTTATCAATAATACCAATCTGCTCTCACAGCACCCATGTATAGCTTATAAACAAATATATAATACACAAATAATATACAGATATTGGGGGACCTGCTCAACATTTTTTTCCTAAGTTTTCTTTTTTTCTTAAAGATTTTTAAAGTCTTTATTGAATTTGTTACAATATTGCTTCTGTTTTATGTTTGTTTTTTTAGCCATGAAGCATGTGGGATCCTGGCTACCTGACCAGGGGTTGAACCCTCACCTCCTGCATTGGAAGGTGAAATCTTAAGCAATGGACTACCAGAAAGTCCCTTGATAAGTTTTCATAATCAAATAATTAAACCATATTGGCAGAAGATGAGCCCTTGAAGCAAGGTCTAAGTCTCAATCTTCTTTCTCTTCCTCCACCTAGCGGCCAATGAGCATCTAGGTCCTTATATATGTCCTTATATATATATCTGCTCCCAGAAATGGCAAACCACTCCAGTATTTTTGCCTGGAGAACTCCATGGACAGAGGAACCTGGAGGGCAACAGTTCATGGGTTCACAAAGAGTCGGAGAAGACTGAATGACTAACACTATATACATCTGCTCCCAGAAACATCTACTGATTGATAATCACAACAAATGGTTATCAACACTTGCCATGTGCCAGAGACTCTCAATTCTTAATCTTCTTAACTAGTCTTAATTAAACCCTTCTTAATCTTCACAGCAATACTTAAGGCAACTGCTCTGATTAGCCCCATTTTGCAGATAAGGAAACTGAGCAGTTCGGTAACTTGCCAGAGTCTGACTCACCTTGTGGGACTGCAGAGTTCACTGCCTCCCACTGGTGAACAGGTCCACTGGGAGAAGCTTAGGCTGGGCAGGGATTGAAAACATTGGGAAAGAGGCAGAGGTTGATCATTCACTTTTTTGCCAGGTGCCCTTCCCTATTTGCCTGACAGGTAAACTACCTACCATTCTGGTTCCAGTTCAAAGACCACCTCCTCTAGGAAGCCTGCCTTCTTCCTTCACATTACAGTTTGTTGCACTTGTCCTGCGTTTCATGCCTCGTCTTCCCCACTGGGAAGTTCCACACTGGAAGTGGAGTTGGAGTTCCCTGAGGGCAGGGCCATTCAGTTCAGTTGCTCAGTCATGTCTGACTCTTTGTGACCCCTGGGATTGCAGCATACCAGGCTTCCCTGTTCATCACCAACTTCTGGAGCTTGCTCAAACTCATGTCCATCCAGTCAGTGATGTCATCCAACTATCTCATCCTCTGTCCTCCTGCCTTCAAACTTTCTCTGCATCAGGGTCTTTTCTAATGAGTCAGTTCTTCATATCAGGTGGCCAGTATTGGAGCTTCAGCTTCAGCATCAGTCCTTCCAATGAATATTCAGGGTTGATTTCTTTTACGATTGACTGGTTTGACCTTCTTGCTGTCCAAGTGACTCTCAAGAGTCTTCTCCAACACCAGAGTTCAAAGCATCAATTTTTCAGTGCTCAGTTTTCTTTACGGTCCAACTCTTGTTGGACTATGACTACTGGGAAAAACCATAGCTTTAACTAGTGAACCTTTGTCAGCAAAGTGATGTCTCTGCTTTTTAATATGCTGTCCAGGTTTGTCATAGTTTTTCCTCTAAGAAGCAAGCATCTTTTAATTTCATGGCTGTAGTCACCATCTGTAGTGATTTTGGAGCCCAAGAAAATAAAGTCTGTCACTGTTTACCCATCTATTTGCCATGAACTGATGGGACCAGATGCCATGATCTCAGTTTTTTTAAATGTTGAGTTTTAAGCCAGTCTTTTCACTCTCCTCTTTCACCTTCATCAAGAGGCTCTTTACTTCCTCTTTGCTTTCTGCCATAAGGGTGGTGTCATCTGCATATCTGAAGTTATTGATATTTCTCCCAGCAGTCTTGATTCCAGCTTGTGCTTCATCCAGTCCATCTGCATATAAATTAAATAAGCAAAGTGACAATATACAGCCTTGTTGTACTCCTTTCCCAATTTTGAACCAGTCTGTTGTTCCATGTCAGGTTCTAACTGTTGCCTCTTGACCTGCATACAGATTTCTCAGGAGGCAGGTAAGGTGGTCTGGTATTCCCACTCTTTATGAATTTTCCACCGTTTGTTATTATCCACAGTCAAAGGGTTTAGCATAGTCAATGAAGCAGAAGTAGATGTTTTTCTGGAACTCTTTTGCTTTTTCTGGAACTCGCTATGATCCATCAGATATTGGCAATTCCTCTGATTCCTCTGCCTTTTCTAAATCCAGCTTGAACATCTGGAAGTTCTTGGTTCATGTACTGTTGATGAATTTTGAGCATTACTTTGCTAGCATGTGAGATAAGTGCAATTGTATGGTAGTTTGAACATTCACTGGCATTGCCCTTCTTTGGGATTGGAATGAAAACTGACCTTTTCCAGTCCTGTGGCCACTGCTGAGTTTTTCAAATTTGCTGGCATATTGAGTGCAGCACTTTCACAGCATCATCTTTCAGGATTTGAAATACCTCAACTGGAATTCCATCACCTCCACTAGCTTTGTTCATAGTGATGCTTCCTAAGGCCCACTTGACTTCACACTCCAGGATGTCTGGCTCTAGGTGAGTGATCACACCATCGTGGTTATCTGGGTCATGACGATCTTTTTTGTATAGTTCGTCTGTGTAGTCTTGCCACCTCTTCTTAATATCTTCTGCTTCTGTTAGGTCCAGACCATTTCGGTCCTTTATGGTGCCCATCTTTGCACGAAATGTTCCCTTGGTATCTCTAATTTTCTTGAAGAGATCTCTAAATTTTCCTATTCTATTGTTTTCCTCTATTTTTTTTTTTTTTTGCATTGATCACTGAGGAAGGCTTTCTTATCTCT
The DNA here is from genome assembly GCF_023091745.1 of Budorcas taxicolor. Taxonomy (NCBI): domain Eukaryota; kingdom Metazoa; phylum Chordata; class Mammalia; order Artiodactyla; family Bovidae; genus Budorcas; species Budorcas taxicolor. Next base: position 19,809,603 of record NC_068914.1, on the reverse strand, counting down.
CCTTGCTATTCTTTGGAGCTCTGCATTCAGATAGATATATCTTCTCTTTTTTTCTTTGTCAGGGCTTCCCTGATAGCTCAGTTGGTAAAGAATCCGCCTGCAACTCGAGACCCCGGTTTGATTCCTGGACTGGGAAGATCTGCTGTAGACGGGATAGGCTACCCACTCCAATATTTGTAGGCTTCCTTTGTAGCTCAGATGGTAAAGAATCTGTCCGTAATACAGAAGACCTGGGTTCAATCCCTGGGTTGGGAAGATCCCCTGGAAAAGGGAAAGACTACCCCCTCTAGTATTCTGGTCTGGAGAATTCCATGGGATCACAAAGAGTCGGACACGACTAAGTGACTTTCATTTCACTTTCTCCTTTGCGTTTCACTTCCAGAACTGGAAGTGGGGTTGGACTTCCTTGAGGGCCGGGGTGGGTCCTACCTAAAGGCTCAGCCACTCATAGCGGCGGGCTGAGCCTGTGGCACCCAGGTCGGAGGCTCCCCCACATCCTAGTTTTTCCTCCGCCTCTTCTCCCTTCTCTTTGCTCTCCTCCTTCCTCCGCACTCCCTCTCTCCCAGTCCTGAGGTGCACCGGGTCCTCTTTCAGTTCCTCTTCTGGCGGGTGTGTCTCCCTCCTCCCGCGTGTTGCGCCGCCTGGGTCCCGGCAGCTGCAGTTCCCCCAGAGGCCTACAGAGGGAGCTGCCGCGCCACCTGCGGGGCAGTGCGGCTGCGGCGCGCGCTTCCTGTGAGGTCAGGTGGGAGGAAGCGGCCTGGGAGCCGCGGCGAGTGGACGCCACCCGGGCCCGGGAGCCGCGCCCGCAGGTGAGTGTCCGAGACCCTGGGCGCGGGGGAGCGAGGGTGCATTCCTCCCTTCCCCGGGCCTGGTCTCGGAGTCGGGCTCCGCGGCCCGGGCAGCGGCCCCTCCCACCCCGGCAGCGCGCCCTGCCAGCCCCTTTCCCCACCCCCACCTCCCGTAGTGGCAGGAGCTGGAAGGGCCCACCGCACCCTCAGCCCAGCCAGCGGGGCGGGATGGCGAGGCACAAAGGGACTGCGGAGGGCCCTTGGACCCTCTTGGTTATTTGCAAGGGCCAGCAGGCTTCAAAAAGGGGATCCGCCTGTCCATGCCTTGGGCAAGGGAAAAGGGCTCTTAACCCCTTTTGGCGAGTGTGTTACGAGTGCTTTTGAAAATTTAGACGAAAACTGTGGCTCATATTCTGAGAAATAATGGCCTTGACCCAGATTCGGGGAGAAGCGTGGAAGGACCCCCACCTCCAGCCAAGGACTCCCTTGGGGCCCTCCCCCCTCCTTTTCTCCCTTCCGCTCCCAGGTCCGCTGCAGCATCCCCCATCCTGTATTTCGGGAAGGCTGGCCCCGCCCTCCTGGTGTTAGCTGAGAGGTGAGGGACAGCTGAGGGTAAGCCCTTTGCAGGAAAGCAGCTCTGAAGTGGGCCCTGCCTCCTGCGGCAGAAGGCCTGAGTCCTTAGCATCTCCCCGAAGGAACAGCACACTGGACCATTGTTTACCGGAAGGGAAATGGAGACACTGAACTCCACAGTTAGTAACAGGGAGGGACCTTGGGCCAGAGCTCTTGGTTTCATGTTCTTTCTCTGCCTGCCATGAATGGGTGGTCCTAGGTGAGTGAGGTAAGCCCCTCGGGGTCTCTAGCTGGAGCAGCCCTGGAAGATTGTTGGGAGGTGTGAGTGAGATGAGCCTGGGTGGACTTGATGAGCAAGAGTTGTCATCTCCTTTGTTGCTGGCGGTGGTGATTGATAAGACTTCCTTCTCCAAGGATCTTTTTTTTTTTCCTGCCCTGCACCAAGCGGGAACTTACACATGCCCCCTACATTGGAAGTGAGAAGTCTTAACCACTGGGCTGCCAGAGAAGTCCCTCGAAGGTCCTTTTGATAGTTTTCCTAGTGGACTCTTTCAAACAGCTAGTATTTGTTTCTCTTCTCTTTATTAACTAGACACACCATCTGCTCAACCTGGGTCACCAATGTGAGCACCCAGAATTGCAGTTTTTCCCACTGAAAGCAAGCATCTCTTTGGTGAATGTTTTCCTTCAGGTGTTTTGAGGCCTGGTGAAAGGTGCAGCCTGGAAGGATGGTTCGGATCTTGGCCAATGGGGAAATTGTGCAGGATGATGACCCCCGCGTGAGGAATACTACCCAGCCGCGCAGTAGCACTCCTCGACAGGTAGGCACCCAGCCCTGTGGATGAGAGCAGCTGGTCTCCTGTCCAATGTACCAATTACTTCTTCGATCCCAGAGGCTCCCTTGCTGGTGATTAACCTTCTCTGTACTGAAGCCCTGTGTATAGAGAGCAGGGCTGGGCAGCCTGGGGGTTTAAGGCTTGGGGAAAACCCCAGTAGATTTATTTCTCAGCCCTCTGCCTCCCCAGCTCTCCTTTCTCCAGGCAGCCTTCCCAGACTTCAAACCCAAGAGCTCTCTCCCTTAATCTGGTCAGCAACCCCTACTGGAGCCAGCATCTTTTAGAGTCTGTTGGATGAGAGAGAAGCTGGAGAATAAGTGGAGAAGATGAGCCCATGGCTGCTCGATGAGGAGTTGAAAAGAAGGAAGGAGGAGGTTAAAAATGTCCTCCCAGAAGCCACGCCCTGTAGTCTTATCTCGTTGCCTCTTTCCTCTACCCTCTCGCACGTGACATAGGGAATATGGATTGGCATTTTCTGTGCTCTGAGAGCTTGTGACTCAGTGGTTGGGCTAGCATTTGGGCTACCCATAGTGGTATGGGTAGCATTTGGGGATTGCTGAGAAAGGAGGGGGTGGCCCCAGGTGGTCTTAGGGGAGGGCAGGCATCCTCCTGCCTCCAGTGCCTCAACTCCAGGGAAGCTTTCTCTGGATTCATTCGTCTCTCTCTGTCTTCACCTCGCAGAGCTTTCTCAATAGGGGCCACGGTGCCTCCCTGGGGGGTCCCGGCCCCCGCCAGCAGCAGGCAGGCGCCAGGCTGGGTGCCGCCCAGTCCCCCTTCAATGACCTCAACCGGCAGCTGGTGAATATGGGCTTCCCACAGTGGCATCTGGGCAACCACGCCGTGGAGCCGGTGACCTCCATCCTGCTGCTCTTCCTGCTCATGATGCTCGGCGTGCGCGGGCTCCTGCTGGTGGGCCTCGTCTACCTGGTGTCCCACCTGAGTCAGCGGTGACCTCCAGGGGCTGCTGGGGGGCAGGTGTGTGGGAGGGGGAGCTTTGGGGCCTCGGTGTGAGAGCAGGCACGTGGGGAGGAGTTCCACACCGGTGCCTTGAGGGTGTGCTCAGAGAGCCTGTGTGTACATTGTGTTAAGCAAGAGGCAGAGGGAGCCTCTAGCCCAACATTCCCAAAGGATCGGGTGATCCCCACTTCACTCCCTTGAGACGTGTTTAGCTAGTGTCAGACATTAAGCACAAAGTCACAGCAAAAGAGGGATTCTCTTTCCAATTCTCTTCCAATCCTTTTATGCCAAGAAGAAAGTCTCTGCTAGGTGCCAATGTGTTCTCGTGCCCAGAACACGGGCTGGCTTCCCCGTTACTAGGGAGCAGGCCTGGGGCTTAGTGGGAAAAGTTTCCAGACTTTTATAGCTCTGTTCCATTTTAATGGTATATTTTTATTGGCTACCTTTTATTTATGACACGTGGTACTGGTATTCTTCTTATTGTGGTGGCATTTTCAATAAAGAAATTTAAGTAAAAGTGTGTCCATGTAAAGACATGGGTAGTACGGCTGCATGGAGATCTGGAAGACGTGGTAAGGGTGGTTTGGGAGTGGCTGGGGCTGGTGAAATGGGCAGAGGCGGGTACTGACTTTGGGGGGTGGTTTCTAACCTTTTCCCTGCAGCCTCTGAGAGCAGGGGCAGTGGGCCAGGTAAAGCCTGGAGTTGGGCCTTTTGACTGATGCTTGGATAACTGGCTCACTCTTAGTTGTGGGCCTTGTTGGGGGTAGGGTGACGTGGGGCAGGTCCTCTGATAAGAACAACCAGTGAGGCTGTGGGCTGTGTCAGGACAGCTGGGGTGCAGGTCTCCCTGGCCCAGGGGCTCGGACCAGAGGCTGCTCAGCCTTCCCTCAGCCTCCCAAGGCTCTCACGGCCTCTAACCTCGGGACACTCTCCCCAGAAAGCAGAGGTCTTGGCACTGACCAGTCGGTGCACGTAGGGGGAGGGTGCCTGGCTTTTGGTGAGTAGCGGCCTTGAGCTATGGCTGGTTGAGCCCTGGGTCTGTGTGGAGGCCCTGCTGGGGGGCCGGGGTGGCACTGGATGCCTGGGGGCTCTGGGCCTTCAGTGGGCTGATCATCAAAGGTCAGAGAGAGGCTGGGTGAGCTTGAGGGCTCCCCATGCCCAGGGACCAGACTTGTCACCCTTCATTTAGGGTCCTCCTTCTGGGTCTGGTGGTTTGGGGGAGGAAGGCAGGTTTGGGAGGTGCTTCTTGAAAGCCCAGCCCGGGGCAGCAGACCTTCATGGGGTGTATGTGGGGGAGACTTGGGGAGAGGTGGAGATGGTTCCTGTCCCTGCTGAGAGCCTGTGTGCTATGGGGGATGGAACCCTCTCCCCACCAACCCTGTGCCCTGGAGGGAGCTGGTGGCTTTTATCACAGACACCCCCAGAGGGAGCTTTATGCTGTTGAAACAGGACTTTCTTCTCAGGGTCTTCTGTGTCTCTATTTCTGTAGACTGGGAAGGAGTCTAGCTCCCAGTGGCTCCTCTGGGGCCTGGGCAGGGGAGGGGGTACCCAGGCCTGGCTGCTCTCCAGGCTGTCTCCTGGGGCACTTCCTCCTGGGGCACTTCCTCCTGGGGCACTTCCGCCGCCTGCTCCCCCCGCCCCCAGTGGCTCCAGCCCAGCAGCCCTGGGGGCGGGACGACCCCTACAGCTTCCCCTGAGGCTGAGCTTTCCCTGCCTTCTTGGCTTGTAGAGCTCTGAAGAAATAAATCTTAGGTTAACCTTCAACGTATAAAATTCCTTGAAGGGCTATGAATCTGAGTCCATAAATTCAGGAGGACTGAGAACTGTGTCTTTTTCTGTAATTCAGTTTCCATTCCCAAAGCCTGCAGCCTTGGAGGAGAATTGAGAGTGCTTTAGAGAAGGCAGGGCCCTCCTCCCTGCTCCCACTATAAGGAGGCAGATGGGCAAGAGCTAGGTTGTGGGCTGGGAGGAGCCCCGGTGTCAGCCCCTGAGGCAGTGGCACGCTCCCCACCCCCACCCGTTCTCCATGGACTTGCTAGCCAGCTTAAGGGAAGAAGTGGGGATTTGAAAAAAGTGAGTTGTTGAAGTAAGAAGTGCTGTTTGCCGCTTGAGCTCAGCACTCAAGACACAGACCCAATACAGCTTCTGTGGTTGAAGTGGGCTGGGGTCCCAGGGGCCCCTCTTGACCCTCCTTTCCTCAACCCACCTTCCCTGTGCCCCTTGGGCTCCAGGCAGATTGCTAACCAATGTCCTGCCTCATTTCTCAAGGTCCAGGGTCTGAAAATCTGCCTCGTAGAGGCAGCATGCTGAGAGAAGGCGCCTCCCGGGGTTGTGCAGCCTTTGGACCTGCTAGTAATACAAGCCATCTCTGCCTCCTGTATGAGGTCCCTTGGTAAACCCTCGCCACCAAGAAATCGTGCTGCAGGCGTGTTCTAAGCAGGTGGAGGTGGCCAGATGCAGACCGCGATGGGCCCGAGTGAGGCCGAGGGCTGCCTTGGCCTGGTGGGCGTCCTAGCTGGAGGTTTGCTGAACAGCGTGCCCCCTTCCTCTATGCTCCCTGACCCACCACCCTGCCTGCTACATGATGGGACCCCCCAGACCGGGCCACCTTGAGGGCAGATTTCAATGGAGGTTTCTACTAATCCCTAGGGCTAATCCTCCGAGCCCTGTGTTTCCATGTCAGGTTGGATTTGTGGCCTGACTGCCTCAGAAGCCACAGCTGGGTTCCCTCTGCTGCCTCTGTGAGGCTGGAGACAACCATTGTCCCCCCGTGGGGCTTTTTCAGACCCCTAGTTGGGGCTGTCTGGGGAGGAGCTCCTGGCCCCACCATCTGTTGCTGCTCCATCTCCGAGCACCAGCGGCCTCTTGGGCCCTTCCACAAGTTCCAAGCCCTTTGCTCTACACCTTCTACCCCTCCCCACCCACCAGCTAACCTGCAAGTAGGGACCACAGCTCTGTTTCCCCAGAAGCAGCACCAAGCCTGAGACAGAGCTAAACAGTGTTGGCAGCTCTGGGACTCTGCTTGGGCCATTTAGCAGAGGCAGGGAGCCAGGCTTTCTAACCAAGGACTCCAGCTCTCTGAAGTAAGGGAAAAGCCCTGCTGTGGTGGCCAGAGCCTCTGCCCAGGGATGCCTGACCATGAGGGCAGAGAAGGCCCCGCACACTGGATGGCTGGGCCCTGGAGGAAGCCTGTTTGTTTGTAGGCTCTGCTCTGCTTTGTGAGTCTGTGACCTTGGACGGCTCACTTAGCCTCTAGAACCTTGTTGCTCATCTCCAGTGAGGGGTAATGGTCTGGGTCCCTCCTGCTGCCCAGAGCCTTGGGGATCACGCTTGGTGCAGTGGGTGAGGGAGACAGACAGGGGGCGTGGGGGGAGAATGCTCCAACTCCTGCACCTCCTCAGATGCTGCCCCTTGAAGCAGTGCAGTGGGCTCAGCCAGAGCAGTCCCCATGTCCAGGCAGCCAGAACCCAGGGGCAGCGCTGGGCGTTTGTGACCCGTGTCACCACCCGCCCCGCTTCTGCTGGAGAAGAAATGCAGCTGCTTCTCTCGCTCCTTAAGCGGAAGCTTGTTACGTGTCTCGTGTCAGGACAGGAGAGGTTTGCTGAACATGCTGTGTGCCTGACACTGTCCTGAGCACCCGGTGTTGTTTGTCACCAGAACGTCATCGGTTCTATCAGCGTCGTCCTTCACTGCTGAGCACACTGTGTGTGTGTCAGTCGCTTCAGTCCTGCCCGACTCTGTGCGACCCTGTGGACTGTAGCCTATCAGGCTCTTCTGTCCGTGGGATTCTCCAGGCAAGAATACTGGCGTGGGCTGCCGTTTCCTTAACAGGGAATCTTCCCGACCCAGGGATCAAACTCAGGTCTTCTGCATTGCAGGCTGATTCTTTCCTGTCTGAGCCACTGGAGAGCATATATAATCTACCCGAGGATCCCCCACCTCTTCAACCCCTAAGTGAGCCGTGGTTGGAGCTAGGATTCGTTAGCATCACCTACAGACTTGTTTCAGATGCAGATCCCCAGGCCTCACCATAGACTCTCAGATGCGCTGAGGGGTGTGGCCCAGAACCTGCCACTAACAAAGCCCCCCCAGGTGATTCTGATGGAGGGTTGTGGGTAAGTTTACCCCCTGACTGGGCCGAGGTGCCCGTGTCCCGAGAGAGGAGACAGACAGGGTGGTCACAGGCCTCACCGCCTGCTGGCGCCCATGTGACCATCAGATCAGTTCTGTAAGGGCAGAGGGCACAGGGTGGGTGGAAGGATTCTAGCTGAGCTGCCTGGCTAGGGGGCCTCTAGAGCTTCCCAGCTCCGGGCCGCAGCCACTGGAATGGGGTGCAGCCCTCTTCCCTGCTTTCCTGAACATGTGACATTTTCATTGCAAACCGACAAGGAGAGAAATCCGATTATCTCATGTAGGGTCCCTGAAGGACCGGACAGGCGAGGATGAGGGGGGCAGAGGGCTGTGCCCCCAAAGCCAGGTGGAGAGAGAAGCCTGCAGCCTGTCTAGCTGGGTGCCACCATGGGAGACCAAGGCTTAAGGCTTACGCCTCCTTGTGCTGCTTGCTGGGCCCTACGGGGGGCTGGATGCCAAATTCCCAACTCTACATCCAGTCAACCAGTGACCCTGGGCAAGGTCCACATTCTCCCTGCCTCTCCATGTCCTCATCTGCACCTTCCACTGGCAGGAGGATCAGTATATAAATTCATGGGAAATACTTAGCAGTTTTTGGCACAAGGCTAGCACTTGATTATACCATGCTCACACAGCAGTGGCATTAGGGTTTACATAATAGTCTTCTTTAGAGCAACACAAATTTTACTTAAAAGTATTTTGAAAAGGAAGACTCATATTACTATTGCAAATGGAAGGCCAGTGTTCATTGCCATTCCTCATAAATATTAGTAAATAAATTCAGTGTAGAGAAAATGACATGATTCCATTTTCACCACTTAGCTAGTAGCCACCGCTGTCGGCCAAGGCTCTATGTCTGATACCTGCTTTCTTTGTTAAAAAGGTGGTTTATGAGGATTTGGAGAGGTGTTAAAGACCCATTGGCATCTCACTGAGATGCTCCCCTTGATGGATTCAGAAGACTAGAGAGAAATGGAAAGGGAACGGCTTTCTCACGGGAGGACTCAGTGCTGTGTTTGTGAATTGCTTACCATCATCTTGTGAACGGGAAATCATTTCATACCCTGCCATGTGAAAGTATTCTACAACTCTGGGAAACATTGTATGATCTTGGGCAAGCTATTTAAAAGTGTTTTTAAATTGGAGGATAATTGCTTTACAGTTTTTGTTGGTTTCTGCCATACAACAACGTGAATCAGCCATGAGAATATTTTAAAAATTTAGTCTGAAAAACAATTCATTTGCATGGTTCAAAGACTAGGCAATGTACAGATGCATACAGGCAAAGCCTCCCTCCTTCCCCCTCCTCATCCATCCATCCATTCCCCCCTTCACCCTCTAACTGACTCTTCATGACCCCATGGGCTGCAGCCCACTGGGCTCCTCCGCCCATGGGATTTGCTAGGCAAGAGTACTGGAGTGGGTTGCCATTGCCTTCTCTGAACTACCGTTCTTAGCATCTTTTAAATCCTTCCAGAACTTATTTATGCAAATATCTGCGAACATTTTATCTTCTTTTTAAATATAAATAATGGAAAATTAAATCCATTTTCTTCTCTTTAAAATTTAACAGTATATCCTGGACATGCCTCATATTAGTGCATAGAAAGCTGCTTCATTTTGTTGAGTTTTGGTATTGGAGTGAGTTGTTGACTCTCTTCTGCCCTCCTCGGAGTCACCTGTACCACAAGGGGTTGACCCAGTTGACCCCCAAGGGCCTGCAGCTCTGACCTTGAGCCACTCCATGGGGCTGCTTCTCTGAAATATGGGGGCCCTGACAGAAATGCCCTCATTCTTCAGGGCTGGAGGAAGAGGTTCCCTGAATGGTTTAATCTTTGTCCCAGGAGGGCAGTCCATTCAGCAGACACTCAGGGAGGGTGTTCTGTGTGCCAGGAGAGAGTGAGGCAGGAATAGCCTAGGAAGTCACACCCAGTTGGTCTCCTCAGTCCCCTTTGCAGCTGGATGGATTGACTTTCCTGTCTTCCCCTGGTTTTGCCCTCACCTGTGGAGGCTTCACCGGAAACCCATTGTCCTGAGTCATGCTGAGCCCCAAGGTGAGCCTGACTGGTCTCTACCACCTCTGACAGACAGGCGTTACCCTCTGCTGGCCTCTTTCCATTCTGGAAAAATGAAGCGGCATGGGTGGGTTTCCTCGAAGGCCCCTCTCTGCTCTAAAACTCCACAGTCCCTGCCACAGAGCCTCTCCCATAGGAGATGGTTAGTGAGCTTTGCAGCTGGCACGGCTTGGCATCACCATTGTCACTGTCCCTGTTCCCCCACTGTCTTCCCACCACACTCTTGATGAAGATCTAGGTGAAGGAGATGGAGGGAAGCTATGAAGAATGATACAGCTTCAGACTTTCTTTAGCTCTGACTTGGCTCATGAAGTCCTGTTCCTCTTGCGCAGGGTAGACCTGGAGACCCCAGCAATCTTGGCTTGTTGGCCTAAAGGGCTGTGAATGTTATACCATGGCGCCACCTGGTGGAATATTTGTGCAGGAACATGACTTCCATCCCGCCATCAAATCATCCTCTTCCTGCCCCAGGTGAGTGCTGGGTTCAACCAGACCAGGCTTACTTACAATTGCCTTGCATTTCATTACTAGCAGAACTCAGGTTTCTGGCAGAGAGTGTATGCAATTTCATTAGAGTGAATTTGCTATGGTCTCATCCTGGTGTAGGAGTCTTGTCCCATTTCATCCTCCCACAAAGAAAAAAAAGACGTCTCTCCCTTTCCACAGATGGTGACTCTGGGGCTTGGAGAGTTTAAAGCAACTCACACCTGGTTGTACAGTTGGGAGGTAGCAGGCCTGGGCTGGGAGCCCTAGGGGATAGGAGGGGGGGGTGCAGGGTGACTTAGGCCACCCAGGAGAAGACTCTGTCAACAAGAGCCTGGGGGCCTGTCTTGATCCAGAGCCCCGGGTACTGGAGCCTCCAGGCAGAACATGGACTAAGAAGTCTCATGGGGTGATAGGCCAGCCTTGCTGTCGTCACCGAGGTGGGCTCTCTCTAGGTTTGGGGGGCTGTGTCTAGCGCAGCCCCATCCAATGTAGCACCCACCAGTACCCCCACACTCACCTGTCTTCACTCAGCTCAGTTTCCTTTGAATACTGATACTCCAGTATTCTCGCCTGAGAAATCCCATGGACAGAGGAGCCTGGCGGGCTATAGTCCGTGGAGTTGCGAGTCAGTCTTGACCAAGAGACTAAACAACCACCACCACAATATACCAGGCAGTGTGGGGGAGTACATATATATTATTCCATCTATTTTTACTTCTTTTATGAGTAAACGGAAGCTCAGAGAGGTGAAGCAAGTTACCTAAATTCACCCAGCTAGTAAGCAGCACAACAGGATTTAAAACCAGGTCTCTTGGCTGCCCAAGTCTTGAGTCTTCCCTAGACATTACATTCAAAGTCAGGGTCAAGCTGAAGCCATTCCTGAGGAACCCTTTAATACCCCCAGAGTATTTTGTTCTGGAGATCAGTCCTGTCCCTGCGTTCAGTCCCCTCAGCTCTTGTTCTGCTAGATTCTGTCCTTGGCTGCAGAGTTTCCCTGTCCCACCCTCCTTTAGCTCTGTCTTCAGACATCACTTGAAATGGTTTGGGCTTCTTGTCCCAGGTTTACATCCACCTTAATTTATCTGTTCAGTGATTTTTTCTTTTCGTCTCTTGGCAACTCCTTCCCACTCAATGAAACTACCTCTGCAAACTCCTTCTTATGAGGAAACCCTGGGCTGGGCACCCCCTCTGCCACCAATATTCTTACAGTCTAAAGAGGAGGCAGCCTGGTCACTGCTAACCCCAGTCCAGTGGTTCAGAACTTTCTGAGGACAAGGACAGATAAGATCTAAAACAATACTGTTCATAAGATTAAAATAATGTTCCCTCAGGAAAATGAAAAAAAAAAAAGTCAGAAGTAGACAATATAGAAAGGGGTTGGGCACCTTCACGAAGCTGTCAGGCACGCAGTTTGATCTTATCCAGCAGCCCTGCCTTGTGGTCCAAGATGATTGCTGAGCTCCAGCCATTGTGTTCTTATTCCAGTCAGCCTGAAAGTGGGAGAGGAAAGATCAATCCTCCCTAACCACTCAGATCAGGTCAGCTTTCTAGTCCGATGCTCCTTTCACACTTTTGCTTCCCTTTCAGAATGGAGAGTAATTTATTTTTCATGTCACTATTTGTTTGAGGTCTGTCTACCACTTTCCCTTGCCTCTTACCAGACTAGGAACTCCATGAAGTCTGGCATCACACCTGTCTTCTCTGTTGCTCTAGCCCTGTTGTGCAGCACAGTGCCTGCACAACTATATGTGCTCCACAAATAGTTATTAACAGGAGAAACACTTTATACATGTTGTTGATATTATAATGAATCAGAATTGACCTGGTCCAAGTCCAGAGCCTTCTGAGTTGAGTCTGTAATGATGAGTGCTGTAATGATGAGTCTGTAATGATGAGTGCCAGGCCTTGTGCTAAGGGCTTCACATGCATTATCTCATTTAATCTTCACCAAAAGCCTGGGAGGTAGACACTGCTATTACCTCCAGTTGGCCGTGGGAAAATGGCAGCAGATCATGAAACTACTAAGAAGGCAAGCTGTGATTTGAACTTGGCTCACCTGACCCAAAGCCTCTCTTCACTTACTTCCTGCCTTTCTGGGCTAGCAAGGTGCCCACCATCACCTCCAGAACTCCTCCACGGTGGCCCTGGCTCTCTCAGTTGCCAGCAGACAGTTCAGCAGGCATAGGTGCAGTCACAGGTGCTCAGGAAGCACTGTGTCCTAAGGAGGCATCTCTCCTACAGAAAATGAAGGAAACTTCTTTGTTCAGAGGTGGTGAGCACCCACATTGATTAGAAGAATGTTGGTTCCCCAGCTTCCCTTCCCCTCTGACAGACTTCTAGGAGCCTTTGTGGACCCAGGAGATTTTTCAGACAACAGAGGAGGAGCAGGCGGGTTTGCAGGGGTCTGGGGCATGTCTGATAGGGCATGCTGTGTGTGACAGTGCTTAAGCTTTGTCTCCCTCTCACTGGGGCTCACTTGGTGAGGGGAAGATGATGGGGAAACCCTGGATCCTCCTGGGCCAGGCTATCGTTGAACCATGTGAGGTTTATAGAGCTCCAAGCCCAAGGAACAGTACATTGGGGTGGGGTTCTGGTGTCTCCCTTAAGACTCAAAGAAATCCTCCAGATAGCAGCTAGATTCTGGCTTGAGTCCAGGAATCAGACTATCCAAGCCATAAAGAGCCCTTCTCGACCTTCATTGCAGAGATGGGATGTGGAAGCCCAGCGAGGGAACTGACTTGACAAGACCAGACACTCTAAGCAACGATGGCTCATTTGATTGAAGAGTTCGTAATGCCCCCAGGCTGTCTGAGGGACTTGAAGGAGGGTACCAGTTTGCCACCTAGCTTGAAGAGGGTGCTGCGGCTCAGTGGAGGTCACACTAGGACCAGCCAGTTCTAGTCACGGCTGGCTTGCTTTCAGTGGTCACCAGCAGGTGGCGCTAGGCACACAGTGGCCACTTGACTCCCAGAAAAAGGGAACCGCAGACGGTGTCTGGGAGTAATTAGGGCAAGAGGCCGGCGGGCTTTGGGGCCCACTTCGGTCCTTCCCTCTGGAGCCCCTGTGCTTGGGCACCCTGGGGCAGAGGCCCCGGAGACCCCGAATGGGGTTCCTCTGGTTCCAGACCCTTCGGGGGAGTTGCTCTGTGGTCAGTGAGCAGGTACTCCTGGGTGTGCTCCATTTACTCATTTTGAATGATGATGGGGTAAAAGCAAGGAGGACAAGTAGTTGCCTTGGCTCCAGCTGGCATGAGGCTTAGCCTGGGCTCCAGCTCAGGCCCCTTCCCCTCACTCAACTCACACATGCCCACACTGAGTGCACCGGGTACTTCCTTGGGTACTTCCTTTGCTCTTGGGCAAAGCCCCGAGAACTCAGAATCCACCTGAGAGGCCACCTGGGTCCCTCTTCTCCTCTCTCCTTCCTCCTTCCGTCACCCTCTCTCTCCTTCTCTCCATCTCCTCTCCTGTCTTGCCTCTCTTTCTCCTGCCCCTTGTCTCTCTCCCCTCTTTTCTTCCACTCTCCTCCATCCCATTTCTCTGAGGGACCCTGAGGGTCTAGCCCCTGCCCCCAGCACCTCATCTGCAAAGGCAAACAGGGACCAATACCAGTGGGTTTCTAGGATGTGGTTTCCATGGCAACAGTGCATCTCTTGCCTCTGTGGTTCTCAGCCCTGGCCAGGTTGCTGTGGAGACTCACCTCATTGAAGAGTGATTTGTGGGACTGTTTTTCTTTGCTCCATCTCCTTCCTTCTTTCCAGAAATCCTGCCAGCCCAAATTGTCTTTTCCCCACTGATGGCAGACCTGGAAGATTTCTCCAGGTCCACGAAGGCCTGGAAAGCATTTTGTTTACACAAGGTTCCCCTGGTAACCTTTGCCTGCTCTCATGAAGACAGTGAGACACCCCTAGAGGCCAGTTGAGGGCTTTCCACAGAAAAACAGGCCAGAGCAGACCCGGTTTCCACCTCTCCTGCCCACGGTACCCTTCAGGACTCTGGCCCCTTTGCTTGTAGGCAATGACGTTTGCTCAGGAGATTCTGCTCATCAGCCTTGTTACCTAAGACTCCTCAGCTTTGGAGAGAAGGAGAGAGGCAGCGAGAGGGGTGTGGTGGGGAAAAGAGGGATGTGAATATGGGAAAACGATGAATTAACAGAGGGAGGAGCATTGGGAGAGGGGGACAAGTGAGGCAAGGAGACACGGATCTTAAGGGGAGAGAAAGCCTGTGGGGTTGGGGGAGAGTTCCAGAAAGCCAACCCAGGAGTCTGGAGTGGGAGAATTTCTCTGATGTTGATGTTCTCTGTAAATCACTCCACAGCCCCAAACCCCAAGCAGGCTTCTTTCTCTGCCGAGGAGAGAATGTGTTTGTCGACATCAAAACATATTAGGCGCATTGTGACCCCCTCCCCCGCCACCTCAAGTTGAAAGCCATTACAATAATTAATGAAGGCAGGAGATTAATTAAAGAGTCGTTTCCCCACATTCTCCTCAAATAGATCAGTTGGGGGGGGGGGTGGGGAACATGTGCTACCCTGCCGACAGAAGAAAGAAGGGGCCAGAGAAGGGGGGTGCAGAGAGTCGCTCACAGACACAGCTGCGGACAGAGGACCTCCTGGGGGGACAGAGGAGCTGGGGGCTGGGAGGGGCCGCCAGGGAGGCCCAGGAGGGGAGCTGGTTCTGCTTCCAGAAACCTGTGGTCAGCTTCCCCTCCTGGTGGACAAGGCCTGAGGGGTTCTGGTACTATGGAAACAGGTCTGGTGGACAGGAAGGAGTGTCAGCCTTCCGCCCCTGGAAGCTCCCAGATTGTCATGTGTGATGGCCAGAGCTCCCTCTGGCCAGGTGAGCGCAGGCAAGAGCCCTTTCTGATGAGGGCTGGTGGCTAGCCCCAGTCCCGCTCCCTAAAACCAAGTCACTGCTTGGCCCACATTCCGGTGACACGACTTGAAAGTCCCATTCATCGGGTGTACCACACTGCCGACCCGAGAGGTCAGTTTCTGCTCAGGCCGAACATGGCTACAGCCTTTTAGGTAACCACTCATTTTGCTGAGTTCTGAGCTCCTAAAAAAGTACAAGCTCGTCCTTCCTTCCCTCCTTCTTTCCCTCCCTCTCTCCATCTCTCAATCTTTCTCTCTTATTTCTTTGGCCAACCTATTTTCCTGACTAATTTCATATTTCTAAGAAATACTTGTATGCAAACAGTCTCCAGCTTATAATGGTTCAATTTATAACATTTCAGCTTCACAATACTGCAGAGGCATTCAATGGAAATGGAGCTTCAAATCTTGAATTCTGACCTCAAGTTAGCAATATATGATGCTGGGCAGCGGCAGGTCTGTCTGCCACGCCGCCACGAGGGTAAACAGCCGATATACTGACAACCATTCTGCACCCACGTCTTTCTTTCAACTTTCTGTAGAGTAGTCAATAAATTACCCAGGAGATTCAGCTCTTTATTATAAACTAACTTGGTGTTAGGTGATTTTGCCCAACTGTGGGCTACTGTCAGGCTTCTGAGCATGTTTTAGGCGGGCTGGCTAAGCTATGATGTTTGGCAGGTTAGGTGTACTAAATGCGTTTTCCACTTACAGTGGGTTTATCTGGATGTAACCTCATCATGTAAATCAAGGAATATCTATAATATAGTGTAGTTCACTTGTGACACAGAAGGTTTATCCCATTCCATCTTCCTGTCTTGCTTCCTTTTGAACCTTCCAGAATTTACTGATTTGTTCAAAACAAAACACACACACCCACAAACGCTATTTTTGTCTTTTCGTATTTTATATATTTTCCACATCTTTAGTAAACGCTATGAAAGGTGTACCACTCTGCTGATGACTCCCCATCACCTCCCCTGATATCTGTCCCTTCTTTCTCTTGTTTTCTTTTAGGCTTTGTGTGTCCCTGAGCATTGTGTGGACTTAGCAGGCAGTTGGCTGCTGGAAGGGGGTCACTGGGCAGGCCGCGAGCAGAGGAGCTCATTCACCCCTTGGTGCTTTGCGTTCTGACGCCTACAGTCTCCCACACGGCAGCACGCTGTTTACTCTCCCTGTCATCGTGGGTAGTGGGCTGGGGGGACTAGACTCTGGGGACACACAGTACACAAGACAGATGTGGTCCCTGCCCTCTGGGACTGACAGTCTGCTGGGAGAGACAGACACCAGTCAATAAACACACAAAAATACAGCTACCAATTATGGAAACTACTCAACAGGGGAAAAGCAGGGTTCTGTAAGAGAGAACAGCAAGGCCCTATTGTAGGCTAAGGCTCAGGAGGAAGTGACATTTACCTTGTGATAAAGTCAACCAGACAAAGTGAAGGGTGAAGGCTCTGGCAGACATGTCACTACTGGAAGCTGATGAGACTTCAAATCCAGGGTGCCCCCATGCACCGGAGCCTTCTCAGGCCCAGGAAGGGTTCTCGCAGTGTGTCCCCATGGTGACAGGTATTTGTGATAATTACACAAATGAAATAATTTAACTGCAACCTGTGAAGACCACTGACATCTCCCTTCACTTTGCCTGATGCTTGGAGGGGTTGGTCAGGGCATCACTGGGATCAGGCTCCAGGGATGCCAAGCTGAGGAGAGTCTGTTTGGGTATAAGGAGGCGTGTCACTGGTTGTGGCATTCATCGCTGGCCGTCCTGGGTTGGAGGGAGGCAAACAGCTCCTGTGGGTTTCTGATGTCCCCTGTGCTGGGCAAAGAGGTGCCTCTTGGGGCAATGTGAATGGCTCCAGAGCAGGTGGAGGGGAGGGGAATGAGGTCTGAACTGGGCAAAGGCTGATCTGAAATATCGTTTTGGATTTTGTAATGTCTGTGGAATTCATCAGCTTTTTAAAACTTGTAATTTGTTTTGATTTTTCTCATTCTAAATAAGTTTTCATTTTTGCACCTATGATTATCTTTGGATTTCTTCATTTTTTTTCTTTAAGGAACCCCTGCCCTACTGCTGTAGACCTTGGATCTGCTCCCCTCTGTCTCCTCTGAGATCAGAGGAGCTCAATGAGCATTCAAGGAGGTGTCCCGGGGCCAGAGCTGCTGGGCGCATACTGTGCTGTGTGTTCAATGCCCGCAGCTCTGCGAACTGGCCTTTCCAGGTCTCTCCTCTGTCCCTTCACCCCCACCCTCAGCCTGCAATGCATGAGCTTCTGTGAAAAGTGCAAGTATGAGTCATTCAGTAGTGTCCAACTGTTTGTGACCCAATGGAGTGTAGCCCCCCAGGCTCGGTCCATAGCATTCTCCAGGCAAGAATACTAGAGTGGGTTGCCATTTCCTCATCCAGGGGATCTTCCCGACCCATAAATCGAACCCACATCTCTTATGTCTCCTGCTTCTTTACCAGTAGCACCACCTGGGAAGCCCATGAGCTTCTGTACTTGCTCTCTTTTAAAATAGCTGTGCTATCAAACAGTGTTTATACATAAAAACTTGTATGAGATGCATTAGGTAGACAGGGCAGAATAAAAAATACACATATCATTTTTATACATAATACATAAAATGGTCCAAAAGAAATGTGTGTACATTTGGAAGGATGGAAGGGAACCCATAGAGGTATCAAAAGGTTGTGTGTGATTGCGTTTTATGAGAGTGCGTGTGTGTGTATGTTGGGAGTTGGCAACCCAGGAGAATAAATGCAAAGTGATCCAAGGAATTTCCTAAAGAAAAATGCAAAGCCCAACAGTCCCTGGCTGGGGGTGTTTCTGAAGGTGGTAGGAATGGGGTTGCTTGGCCTGGGGACTGAACTGGCAGCCTGACCATATCAGCTGTCTCCAGCTAACCTCCCCTTGGGCCAAAGACCCTACAAACCCTGACCCCACAGGACAAAACCCAGAGCCGAAAGGGACTTTGAAAAGGGGGGGTTGCCCATAGCCCCCTTCCCTTGGCCACATGGACTCCAGCCAAGTCCCTCACCTCCATCAGCTGTTGCCCAGGCCAAGGCCCCCATAGATGTGGCCAGGGTAGGGCTGTCACTCTGCCTTTGTGGAGTTTCTACCTGGCTGTACCCCTTTACCCTCAAAGGACGCCCCTCAAACCTGAAGTTCCTGCCCCAACCACACTTAGAGTCCTGGGGCCTCTGGGTCAGTGGAGCCAGCAGTGATGTTTATCAAGGAGGTTGGCAAATGCTGTTGATTCCCAGTGGGCCCCTTTGCTCTCCCCACCTTGTTCCAAGGCCCTGTGTATAGTGCTGAGTCTTAACTAGGTCTTTGTTGCGCGGGGCAGGCACAGGTGGGGTGTCTAGAGGCTCACATGTTTGCCTCCAGCTCTGTTCAGAGTCAGCACTGGAGCCCGGGCCTTCTTCCTGCTCACTGAGGCTTTGCCCTGAGCCCTGGGATGCTAAATGCTTCTCTCTCCTTCCATCCAGCTCTCTCTCGTCTGCCCTGGCAAAGCCTAGGGGTGCAGAAGAGTGTGGCCATTGGCCAGGCCTCCTGAAGCTTTTTCCTCCAAGCCCCAGCTGCTGGACTCTCCCCTCCTGGAGCTCATACTGTGTGCCTCTCCCCGTCTATACTTTACAAGCAACAAAATGAAGATTTGTTGAGTATTAGGTGCAGCCTTCAATTTTCCAGAGGAAGAACAGGAGGGTTGTTCGGGGCTGCCCGCTGCTTGGTTCCTAACAGTATCTTGTGCTTTGACCCAGAAGGACAGGTTTCTTATTTAGTCACTAAGTCCTGTCCAACTCTGCGGCCCCATGGACTGCAGCACATCAGGCTTCCCTGCCTTTCACTGTCTCCCAGAGTTTGCTCAGCACTTTGCACAGTTGATTTACATGAGGGTGGTCTGGGAAGTGGCCCTTCTCAAATTCCAGGTCCCCTTGAGCTTGCGACTGACGGCTCGCTTGTATTCTGAGGCTTTGTTTGCTGGGCTGGCAGGGGCTAGGAGCTGGACTCCAGTCCTTCCCGCCCTCCCGGGCCCCGGGAAAAGCCTGGCACTGCCGGTGGGGAGTGGGGGCAAAGCTGCAGGTCTCCTGTCATGATCAGAACCCCAGGGATTAGACGAAGGACGTCACTAAGGAGACAGGGCAGTTTGGCCCACCAGCCTGCCTCCCATCTGGAGATCTGGAATCCTCCTGGGAGCAGCGTGGGATGAGCTCATGCTCTGGGGGGTTTCCTCCAAGCGGGAAGAACGCTTTGATCAACTATGGCTGGTTTTTCCTGAGGCCATTTTTAGCCCCAGTCTAGGCTTATAACGTGCAGAACGTTGAGCTGTCGGCTTTCCTGTGACCATCCCAAGGCCTCTGGTGCGTGGGTGTTGAGACTGGGCCAGGGAACGGCCACATTTATGTCCATCCCCAACTCCGAATGGGAAACGGGCAACTGGAGGACCTGAGTACTGCCCCTCCCGTCCCTGCCAAGCAGGAAGTGCAGTCGGCAGGGCATACACAAACGCACTTCCTGTAATTACGGGTGCCATTCTTCCAGGCAGAAGAGATCACATTAAGAAATCATGCAAGGAAAATGCAGCATATGCTAAGTTTAAAACAAACAGGAAGTTGTTATGGCCTCTTTGGGCATAAGAATGTCTATTTCATGAGAGTTTAATGCTTGGCGGCTTCTTCACTGTTGTTCAGTCGCTCAGTCATGTCCGATTCTTTGCAGCTTCATGGATTGAAGCACACCAGCCTTCCCTGTCCTTCACCATGTCCTGGAGTTTACTCAAGCTCATGTCCACTGTCAGTGATGCCACCCAATCATCTCATCCTCTGTCGTCCCCTTCTCCTCCTGCCCTCAATCTTTCCCAGCATCAGGGTACTTTTCATTGAGTCAGTTCTCCACATCAGGTGGCCAAATTATTGGAGCTTCAGCTTCAGCATCAGTCCTTCCAATGAATGTTCAGTGTTGATTTCCTTTAGGATTGACTGCTTTGATCTCCTTACTGTCCAAGGGACTCTCAAGAGTCTTCTCCAATACCACAGTTCGAAAGCGTCCATTCTTTGGTGCTCACCCCTCTTTATGGTCCAGTTCTCACATCCATATGTAACTACTTGAAAAACCATAGGTTTGACTAGATGGACCTTTGTCGGCAAAGTGATGTCTCTGCTTTTTAATACGCTGTCTAGGTTTGTCATAGCTTTTCTTTCAAGGAGCAAGCATCTTTAATTTCACGGCTGCAGTCACCGTTTGCAGTGACTTTACTGAACAGACATAAACTGAAGACCTGTTGAGTCCATGGCCCTGAGTAGAGGCCTGAGACAGGGGACACAGGGTGGAGAAGCGTGGTTCCTGCTTTCAGCAAGTTCACGGTCTAACGTGGCAGACAAATAGGCGAACTTCTACTTCACAGTCTAGTGGGCTAAGGTATAGATAAAGCAGGAAATAGGCGTCTTGAGAGCTCAGCATTGGGGTGGGACAGGTTAGGGAAGGGGTGGTGGGTGGGACTCGGCCAGATCCTCAGCTGGGTGCTGAGACAGTCAGATGAACAAGGTGTGGTCTCCGTGGAGGAGCTCATGCCTTAGAGGGAATGCAGGTGGGCACGTCTGCCATGTTGCAATAGAGAGGTGCCTGGGGGGCTCTGTGCCTCCAGAGAAGAGGATGGCTCCTGTTGGGGGGTCAGCCAAGCTGCATGGAGCGAATGTGGGTTGTCATGCTGGCTTGAGCAGCTGACTCCTCTCCCCCTGACTCCTCTCTAACAGTTATGTCCCCCCCTACTTCTGATTCTCACTGCTAGTCATTGAGGTAGGACCACCCGGTCAACCAGAGCATCCTTCCCTCTGCCCACAGGACTCATTCAAGCTTTGGCTTCTGACCCCAAGCCAGATGAATGAAAGTGTCATGTGGGCCTTTGCTGGAGTCTCAGAGTTGCTGAGATGATAGGATGTGAGTTGAGGCTGGGGATCATCTCAGGGTTTCCTCCTAACCAGAAGAATTCTGGTCTTAGTGTGCTGGCTTTTAAATATATATCCATCTTCATGAGTCCTCAAACTGTTGACTCAAAGCAAGGAGGGACCTCAAAGAAAGCCCCTCAGGTCTAATCCTCTAATGTTACTCTAATCCTCTAATGATGTAAGAACACAGGCCCAGGGGGCTGCTGGCTTGCTCTGGTCCCCCTGCGACGAAGTGGCAGAACTGGGTGGAAGGTTGGCGTCCCATCTGTCCCTGCCCTCTCTTCACTGTGTTCAGGATCTCTCCTTGTCCAACTTCTCAGCCTCAGCAGGAGTGAAACTGGCCCCATGACTCAACATCCAGGCATTCAAGCACAAGGCATCTTGTCTCTGAGGGGAGAGGGCTCTGCCTGCTGGAACTGTGGAAACGGCACAGGGGGCAGAGCTTAGTCCACCATCTGGCTCTGAGCATGTGGAGCTCAAGGTCACACCCATGTAGCCTGCTCCAGCCTCAGGAGAGCTGTAGATACGCATCTACCACCAGGAGGAGGGGTGGAACAGAACAGCTCCAGAAACCTCCCCCCGAGCTGCTCTGGGGGCCAGGCCCAGGGTACCTTGGCCCAGGCTGCTCCGTGCCCCCGCTTCTCTCTCCAGGGCAGGGCAGGGGGGTGGAGTATTTAGGGCTTCTCATGTTGGTGCTGTTCAGAGAAAGAGATACACTTAGAGCTCAGGTGGCCGCCAGCAGACACCCAGAAGGAGCTAGAAGACCAAGCAAAGACCAGTGAGCAAGAAGCAGAGGGGCGGGACTAAGTGGCCAGTTTTCCCTCCAGAGAATGACCTCTGGGGGCATGGTTTCTGCTCCGAGGACAGGCCACATGATTTGCAGAGCCCAGTGCAAAATGAAAACTCTGGGCCCGTTTTTCAAAGATTACTCAGAATTTCAAGATGGCAACCGCTGAGCTTTAAACCCAGTGTGGGACCTCCGTGACTGCGACTGCACATCCCTGAATTCTGAGCATCTCAGCTCAGTCTGTTAGAACTGTTCCCGAGCTGACCCAGGGAAGTGCCCAGGAGCTGTCTCTAGAGCCCACAGGGGTGGAGTCCTGGGATCTTGGCAAGTCATTTAACCTCTCCAGACTATGGTTCCCTCACCTGTGAAAAAGGGATAATAATGGGCCATGGTAGGGATTAGATGAGTTAACACATACATTGCTTAGAACAGGTCACGCAATGGTTTGCTGTTATTATTTCTATGCATACTCTTCTAGGGTGAAAATTCATCTCCAACTTCCCAGCTCACATCAGGGCCTCCCCAGCCGCCCCATCCAGGTTCTGGACTGCAGTGTTTGGAAATCAGGATGGGTTCACCCAGGGCCCTCTCACCTCTTCCACTAGAGCAGCCCAGGGTGAGCCAGGGCTGCTGGAGCCAAACCCACTCTGGTCAGGAGCCCGTAGCTGTGGTTGCTGGGAACTTGGTCCGACCACTGAGCCGTTCTCCCTGGAGTGCTGAGGTGGGGAAGACTGCCAAGGCTGTCAGAGGGAGGTCAGAGGGTAAAACGCACGCGTAGGCCAATACCGCCCCAGCTGAGCGGGGAGTGGGTGCTGGGAGTGGAGGGAGGGAAAAGGGGGCGCTTACCCCACCCCTGTGGTGGGGAGGGGCAGTGTCTCGGAGAGCTGTGGGCAGAGGGAAGAGGGGGATAGTACTCGCAGGTGGTCTCCTCAGCCTTCTCTGGGCCAACCCGCTTGGTGGGGAGGTGGAGCGTTCAGCCCATCTGGGACACTCAAGCCCTGGATTCTTGGCCTGGGCCTGCCCCTGGCTGACCCAGAGCTGGTCTCTCAGTGATCCCTGGGGGCTCCCTTACCATCTGTCTGGTGGGATTAAGACTCCTTAATTCAACAGAGATTCTCTGAGAATAGAGAATATGAGGGAGAATGAGAACAAGAAAGAAAGAGAGAGAGAAAGATGAGAGAGACACAGAGAGAAACAGAGACAGGGGGGAACAGAAGGCCCAGAGACGGCGGTCTTCCTTGGTGGCCCAGGGGCTAAGCCTTCATCTTCCAATGCAGGGAGTTCGATCCCTGGTTGGGGGGCTGAGATCCCACATGTCTGACATCCAAGAAACCAAAACATAAGACAGAAGCAATATTGTAATAAATTCAATAAAGACTAAAAAAACAAACAACAACAAAAAAAACAGCCTAGGGAGACAGAAGCAGAGAGAGTCGGGCACGGAGAGAAAGGGAGAGAACGCAGAAGCACATGGAACCGGTGCACGGATGTGTGTGGCCCTTGGAGGGGTTTTGACTCCCCCTCACGGCTTGCTTGCTCCAGGAGAGGGGAGCTCTGGGCCTCGAGCCCTGGAGTGGAGGTCCCCCTGCCACCCCCAAGCCTGGTCACCCAGGCCAGCTAAGCCTTGCTCTTGGCCAGCTGGATCCCTGGAAGTGAGGCAGTGAGTGGCTCTGCCTGCATCAGGGCTCTGAGCCAGGCTGTCTGCCAGTTCACCCTGGGAGCCTCCTTGGGTACCTGTGAGCTGTCCACCAGGAAGGCCAGGACGAGCTGCTTCTGCAGGACTTGAGTGTCCCAACGGGTGTACTTCTCAGCCATCTTCCCCTGGATGGCCCCCCACTGAACCTTCCCTCTGGGCCCCAGACTCAGGCACCTTGAAGAAGAATAGCAAACCAGCCAGATTCCAGGAGGCACAGGGCCAGTGTATGGCCTTGGAGTGTTTGCTTTTTTAAACTTAGAAAATATACAATTTTAATTTTCATCATGAAAACAATTGTGTTCTTAGAACTTCCAGGCGGCCCCTGACTTGGCCAGTCCTCATTCAGGCTGCCTCTCACGAGGGAAAACTGCAAAATACAATAACTGAGAAAACAATGGGCTGGGTTATATTTAACATGGGGCCAGGGCTCAGGGGCCCGCGTGCCACAGCGCCCAGTGCTCACCTTCCTGTCCCCATCCGGGCTCCTCGCTCCCAGCCACCCCCCCCCCCCCCCCCCCCCATCTCACTGTCTCCAGTCGTCCTCACCCTGAAGCCATTACTGATGGAAGGTCCGCCGGGCCCCGCCCAGGGCAGGAACAAACCCCTTCCTCCCCGCGGCCCTCCGCAGACCCTCTGTGTGATCCTGCGTCCCTTGACTGAAGTCACACTCCTGAGTCAGAGATATCCCTGAGTGACGCTGGCGCCTCCAGGGGTGGAGTTGTCTGGAAGAAAATCGTCCTCACCTTTATCTGCTGCCTTCAGACCTCAGAAATACTTCATCCCCAGTGTTCCCAGCCCGCAGAAGACCGTCACTGCTTGGCTTGCTTAAACTTCAGAATCAGTCTATAAGGCAGGCCCATTTTACAGATGAAAAGCTTGAGGCCTGCAAAAGTGAAATAGGCTCATCATAGAGTTCCCGTGATCCCAGAAGAGTCTGCATCACAGGCAGTGGGCTGCTGAGGCCTCCTCCAGTTTTGAGGCCTGACGAGCATGATGTCCAGGTGCTGCTGGTGGTGGTGGTTTGGTCGCTAAGTCGAGTCCGACTCTTGCGACTCCAGGGACTGTAGCCTGCCAGTCTCCTCTGTCCATGAAATTCTCCAGGCAAGAATACTGGAGTGGGTTGCCACTTCCTCTCCACCAGGTGCTAGGGGAGCCTTCAACTGTCGACCTCTCAAGAGCAGGAGGTGTCTGTAGGAGCAGGGCACGTGGGGACAGAGGAGGGCAGGCCTCGGGTGGGCAGCTCCATCACTTCCTCGCAGAAGCCTTCCGAGACAGCCGGTGCTGTCACACCGCCTTCTCCTGAAGCCCCCCAACCTTTCCTTTGTGCAAGTTTATACTTATTCCTGCAGGTATTATGGTTTACTCTGTCTCTTCCATGATGCCATGGGCTTCCTGTGGAAAGGGTGCATCCTTGTGGGCACACTATCAGTGATCCCACCCTTCTTCCTCTGGCAGGACAGAGGACCACCTGCCATCCAGACGCATCGTGAATGGGTGTTCAGTGACGGATCCGGGCAGGCTTTGCTGACCTTCAGGCTGGGGGCGTGGGGCGGGCAGGGGAGACGTGGAGTAGGAGGCATGGAATTCATTCCAATCATGGACAGGGCTGGCTGCCTCCTGGCACTCTTTGCAGACCCTGTTCGAATTTCCCAGGATCTTCTGCAGTCTCTGGTTCCAGTTACTCCTCCTTGGAGTTTTCCCAATGAAGGTCTCCTTTTGGCTGCATCAGCATCATTTTTTTTTTTTTTTTTGCCACCCAGCATGCAGAATTTTAGTTCCCCAACCAGAGATCGAACCTGCGCCCCCTGCAGTGAAAGTGTGGAGTCTTAACCACTGGACCACCAGGGAAGTCCCTGCATCTGCATCTTGACTATTTCTTGAGGCTGGGAGTTTGGAGGTGGTGGTGGGTGAGGTGAGGGTTGGTGCTGGGAGGCTGTGTTGGGATGTGGGGTTGATGCAGTGATGCGGAGGTGAACGGGTGTGGCTTTGTCTGTGGGGATAACCTAGAGGAGGCACTGACGGAGAGACCTGCCAGGTCACACTAAAAGTCTTCCAGTGGGTTGTGATCGGCTGGTGGGGCCTCCTAGGGTGCCTGTTTACCTAAAGATGAGGTGCACTGAATGCCCAGCTGATTACTCACTCCCACGCACTGTGTCCCATAGTGAGGAACCCGGTCAGCAAGAATAAAAAGTCACATTGACATTCAAAGCCTGGAACAGAAAGAAAATAACCGTGAGGATTGTGGTTCCCCTTGGATCCCGGGGAGAGGTCATCAAAGGAGAGAATGGGAAGAGGAGTGTGCTTAAGAGCATTCACTCAGAGATCACCGACTGCCCAGCTTTGGGGTCTGGTTTCAGCTTCTGGGGCCTTTCAGCTCTGAATCCAATACATTACAGTCCCTTTTCAGAAGGGGCTTTAGAGAACAGGCTGCAAGCAAGTGAGAACCAGGAGAACCCCTCAACCCTTAAATTCATGTGGGCCAAAAAAAAAAATTTTAAAGTAGCTCATCTAAACATGCCCTGGGCTTACTCCAACTGAAAATACTAGACACATAGTCCAGAGCACTCAACAAGCTCGAATATTGGCCGGCTCTGCCCTCCCTGGTTCCTCGTAACTCCAAGGAACTGGCAGCAGCCATCAGGTTTGACTAATGGCATCTGGGCAACAGAAACCCTACTCAGTTCAGCTGGTGCAGACCCCCCAGAGCCCTTATCCCTTGCCCACCTCCTCACAGTTCCTTCACCTTATATTAATATTATTTATATTTACACTTGGCTTAGGAAGCCTTATAGACATAACCGAACTGAGGGGACCAAAGGAGTGGAGTTGCAGGGAGAAGGAACCATCTTTTTAACAGAGAGGGATGCTGGGCAGGGGAGTTAGAGATGCCGGAAAGCCTGTACTAGGTGACCTTCTGAGAACCATGCAACCACGGTGACAGTCTTTATGGCTACCTCCTGGGCGCCCAGCCTGCCTTAGAGCTTGGAGGAGTTCAGAGGCATGGAGCATAGCTTCTGCTCCCGAGTTGCCCTTGACCTGGTACAGAAGATAAGGGTGCACCCAGGGACATAGGGTGAACAGGGCTTGGCTAAAGATCAGGAACTGGGGGCCTGCCTGCTCTCTCCGTCCTGTACAGACCTTGACCTTCCTCTGTGCTGCTTACTTCCCTTTGACTTGGGCTAAAGAGTCAGCTCTTTGCCTGGCATTGAAGCTACTTGACTCCGACCTGCCTTTCCAGCCTCTAAAAGCAGGTACAGGTGCGTCTGTCTCTCATCAGCAGCCATTGTTTTTAGGTCCCAGACGTGCATCAGATGCCCTGACACGTGTGGTCATGGTCCCCCCTTGCTGTAGGTGAGTGGCTGCCATTTGCTTAAAGCCAATTGAGAGGTGAGAGAACTGGATTCAAACCCAACCTGAGCTCTTTTCATAACATCCTGAAAGAAAGCCCACTGTCCCACAGGGATAGACAGAGGCAGGTTCCAGGAGGAGGTGACCTTTCCATGTAAATGTCTGGAGGTGTCTGGGCTAGAGAGCATATCCTGGCAAGAGGAAAGAGAGCATCTACAGAGACTCACAGCCAGGCCAGAGCTGTTTCTTTACCAGACAGAAGGGAGGCCACGTGGAAGGGCAGGGAGCACCAGGGCCTGGAGAATGAGCCTGAGACCTAGAGAGGGCATGGCCTGGGGATGGATAGGGCAGGGTGTGTGGAGAAAGCTGGGTTGTGCCCCAGTCCACCCAGGGCCCTTGTGCTCCAGGCTGGCATGGGGGCCTAGGTCCTTATTACCTGTTTCGCAGTTCTTCTATGAACCTGTTCTGGCTGAACTGGCCCTGCGTGTCACCCGTGCCCCATGTCTAGCACAGATCCCTGCACAGATGGAGCAACGTGAGTGAGTGTTGAATGCCTGGACCTCTGAGGATGCTGTGACATGGAGCTTTGGAAGCCTGGTCAAGCACTCAGTGAGTAAGAGATTGCTGATTAACCAAAAGATCACTAAATGCACAGCAAAAACCTGATACTCCCTGCCTGTCTACGCTTTGTTTCATATGCCCAAGAACCAAGATAACAAAAGGGAGCTGCTGTTTATTAATAATTTTCTATGTACAAGTGCTATGCTAAAAACTTTACAAACCACTGTTTTAATTTAATGGGGTGGGGTGTGAGGTGAAATTGGTGGTGAGGGGTGGCGCTGCTGCTGAGTTTGGTCATGGGGAGAATGGAGAGCCATTATAGGTTCCAGAGTGAGAGAAGACGAAACTGGTGTCTGATGTTGGTTTTAAAGGCCATGGGGCCAGGGACTTCCCTGGTGGCCCAATGGCTAAGACTCCGAGCTCCTAGTTCAGGGAGCCCACGTTCGATCCCCTGTCAGGGAACTGGATCCTGCATGCCACAACTGAAGATCCCAGATGCCACAACTAAGACTCAGGGCAACCAAGTAAATGAATATAAATATTAAAAAAAAAAAAAAAAGGCCCTGGTGCCAGGAGGAGAGGGGAAGGACTAGAGGAAGAGAACTCAAGAGAAGAAAATAGTAAACTAGACAGAGAAAAAGAAGGAGGGGGCGAGGCCCAGGGAGAGGAGGACACACTGATAAGTGGTAATTGCTACCATTTGTCCACTGTATCTCACCAAGCCTTTGCACACACATCATCCCTCTGGATCTAATCCTCAGAACAGGCCTATGAAGTAATAATGATAACTCCTGCTTACTGAGCCCTGCTCTATGCCAGGGACTTTATGTACATTTCCTCCAGCACTGTCATCAGCCAGAGGGTGAGTGCTCTTATCCAGTCCCCTCTACAGATGATATATCTGGGGTTTGGATAGGCTGAGGAACTCACCCAGGATTGAGGCTCCGACCTGGGGTTTGAATGCAGGCCTGTCTGGCTCTCCCCACTGTTTCAGACTTTATCCCATTTACAGATAAGGAAGCTGAGGTTCAGAGAGGGCCCGAGGTGCCATAGGCCAGTGAGCATCTTGGCTGCAGCTCTTCCATTTGGCTGCAGGCTGGCCACACTGGGCCTTAGGGGTTTGAGGGCCAAGTGGCCCCTCCCTGATTAAGGCCCCTGAGTCTATTCGTGTTGGTCCCTGTGATTCCTGAAGTAGCCGTGTCCCTGCTAACCACTGCTGGAGGCAGCCCTTCCAGATGCTTGAAGTCTGGTCTGGGGCCCACAGTAAGGCTTTGGGGAGTGGAAGCAGGTCCTTGGGAGCAGACAAAGTCCAGATTGTCTCTTACTTTGCCAAATCGGCGTCAGAGCTCGGCGCTGCAAGGCATGGGGGCTCTTTAGTGCATGTTGGGCCCATGTGAGGCCACTTTCTTACTTCCTGGTACCACAAATGCTTTCGGTTCATTTTGCATTTTTCCTGTCCCAGATATAGAGTTCCTTTTACTGGAGCCTGGTTCCTTTTACTGGAATCTGGTTCCTTGTTCTGGACAATAGTATTTAGAAACCAAGATCTGGGCATGAAGTATGCTTATCACTACTGAATGTCAATGCTTCTAGATTCTCTTAGTGGACAGAGCTAGGAAATGTATCTATCTACAGATGGTGGCTACAACCTTGAAATTAAAAGACGCTTGCTCCTCAGACAGAAAGTTATGACCAACCTAGATAGCATATTAAAAAGCAGAGACATTACTTTGCCAACAAAGGTCCGTCTAGTCAAGGCTATGGTTTTTCCAGTGGTCATGTATGGATGTGAGAGTTGGACAGTGAAGAAAGCTGAGTGCTGAAGAATTGATGCTTTTGAACTGTGGTGTTGGAGAAGACTCTTGAGAGTCCCTCGGACTGCAAGGAGATCCAACCAGTCCATTCTAAAGGAGATCAGTCCTGGGTGTTCTTCAGAAGGACTGATGCTAAAGCT
This sequence comes from Budorcas taxicolor, assembly GCF_023091745.1. NCBI lineage: Eukaryota > Metazoa > Chordata > Mammalia > Artiodactyla > Bovidae > Budorcas > Budorcas taxicolor. The sequence continues at coordinate 19,780,592 of NC_068914.1, read as the reverse complement.
GAAACTCCAATACTTTGGCCACCTCATGCAAAGAGTTGTCTCATTAGAAAAGACCCTGATGCTGGGAGGGATTAGGGGCAGGAGGAGAAGGGGACGACAGAGGATGAGATGGCTGGATAGCATCACCAACTCTATGGACATGAGTTTGGTAAACTCTGGGAGTTGGTGATGGACAGGGAGGCCTGGCGTGCTGCGATTCATGGGGTCACAATGAGTTGGACACGATTGAGCAATTGAACTGAACTGAAGAGGATTAAGGGATCTTCCCAACCCAGGGATCCAACCCAGGTCTCCCACATTACAGGCAGATTCTTTACCAGCTGAGCCACAACGGAAGCCCAAGAATACTGGAGATGGTAGCCTATCCCTTCTCCAGCGGATCTTCCTGACACAGAATTGAACTGGGGTCTCCTGCATTGCAGGAGGATTCTTTACCAATTGAGCTATCAGAGAGGCTCATTAAGGGAGGGGAGAGGTTTCAATTCCTCCTTATCTTTATTTCACAAAGAGGGCTTTGCCAAAGTACAAACTCCTAAAGTCTTGCCTGATGAGAGGCTGGAGCCCTAGGAGGAAGAAGAGGTAGGGTCTTCTGGCTCCTGTGCGCAGGGGCAACTCCAATTCTAGGTTCTCAGAACACTCACCAAGGCCCCAGGTGGCCAGAAAGCACTGTCAGGGGCACGTGGAGGCAGCTGAGAGAGGTTGACCATAGCGCCCCCTCCTCTTCCTCAGCCCCAAGTCCTGTTATTGTCAAGTCTCCCCTGGCAGAGCCTGTTGTTGTTCAGTCATTCAGTTATGTCTGATTATTTGTGACCCCATGGACTGCAGCATGCCAGCCTTCCCTGTCCCTCACTATTTCCTGGAGATTGCTCAAGCTCATGTCAATTGAGTCAGTGATGCTATACAACCAACTCATCATCTGTCGCCCTTCTCCTCCTGCCTTCAATCTTTCCCAGCATCAGGTTCTTTTCCAATGAGTTGACTCTTCACATCAGTTGGCCAAATAGAGTTTCAGCTTCAGCATCAGTCCTTCCAATGAGTATTCAGGACTGACTTCCTTCAGGATTAAGTGGTTTGATCTCCTTGCAGTCCAAGGAACTCTCAAGAGTCTTCTCCAAAACCACAGTTCAAAAGCATCAATTCTTCAGCGCTCAGCTTTCTTTATGGTCCAACTCTCACATCCATACACGACTACTAAAAAAGCCATGGCTCTGACTGGATGGATCTTTGTCAGCCAAGTAATGTCTCTGCTTTTTTAATACGCTATCTAGGTTGGTCATAGCTTTTCTTCCAAGGAGCAAGCATCTTTTAATTTCATTGATGCAGTCACCATCTGCAGTGACTTTGGAGCACAAGAAAATAAAGTCTGTCACTGTTTCCACTGTTTCCCCATCTATTTGCCATGAAGTTATAGAACTGGATGCAATGATCTTAGTTTTCTGAATGTTGAATTTTAAGCCAGCTTTTTCACTCTCCTCTTTCACCTTCATCAAAAGGCCCTTTAGTGCTTCTTAGATTTCTGCCATTAGGATGGTGGTCATCTGCATATCTGAAGCAATATTTTTCCTGGAAATCTTGATTCCAGCTTGTGCTTCATCCAGCTCAGCATTTTGCATGATGTACTCTGCATATAAGTTAAATAATACAACCTTGACATACTCCTTTCCCAATTTTGAACCAGTCCATTGTTCCATGTCCAGTTCTAACTGGTGCTTCTTGACTGGCATACAGGTTTCACAGGAGGCAGATAAGTTGGTCTGGTAGTCTCATCTCTTTAAGAATTTTCCACAGTTTGTTGTGGTCTACACAGTCAAAGGCTTTTAGCATAGTTAATGAAGCAGAAGTAGATGTTTTTCTAAAATTCTCTTGCTTTTTCTGTGATCCAACGGATGTTGGCAGTTTGATCTCTGGTTCCTCTGCCTTTTCTAAATCTAGCTTGTATATCTGGAAGTTCTCAGTTGAAGCCTAGCTTGAAGAATTTTGAGTATTACCTTGCTAGCATGTGAAATGAGTGCAATTATTTGGTAGTTTGAACATTCTTTGGCATTGTCTTTATTTGGGATTGGAATGAAAACTGACCTCTTCCAGTCCTGTGGCGATTGCTGAGCTTTCCAAATTTGCTGGCATATTGAACACAGCACTTTAACAGCATCATCTTCTAGGATTTTAAATGGCTCAGGTATTTAAATAGCTCAGCGGGAATTCCATCACCTCCAGTAGTTTTGTTCATAGTGGTGCTTCCTAAGGCCCACTTGACTTCACATTTCAGCACATCTGGCTCTAGGTGAGTGATCACACCATTGTGGTTATCTGGGTCATAAAGACCTGTTTTTGTATATAGTTCTGCATATTCTTGCCACGTCTTCATGATATCGTTTGTTTCTGTTAGGTCCTTATCATCTCTGTAGTCACAGGTGGGTGAGGGAACTGAGCCTCAGATAGATCTGCAAAGTGCCTGGGGCTCCCAGCAGGTTGAGGTGAGAGGATCCTCCATAAGGCCTGAAGGGTCTCTCTCTGACCTGGGGCACCTACAGTCCTGTTTCCAAGGGTCTGTCCTTGCTGGAAGGCCACAGAAAGCAAAGGCTTCCAAAGAGGGAATGTCCTAGTGGGGGTATGGGGTGCAGAGAGATGAGCCTCCCACCCCAGGGTATGAAGGGGCAGCTCCGTGGCCTTAATCATGAGGAACTGGGTGCTGCTGGGTGGTAGACAAAGCTCCACCAGGGAGCTAGAAGGTTTCAGCACAGCCTGTGACCTGGACTAGCAATTTAACCTCTGTCATCAGAACATCAGAATAGCTTTCTCACTAGGTTGCTGTGGGGCTCAGAGGAGATTACAAATAGTGGTTGCCAATATTTGTTTTATTGATTACTGGCTGGGAACCAGGCAGGAAGTCCCAGTCAGATCGAACATCTGCTCCGTAAGAAAAATGGTGTTTTAATGCCTGTGGGCTGGGCTCTGAACCTCCTCCTCAGGGTCTGCAGGGCTCAGCAGGAACCGGGGAGACCCAGACATCCTGTGGACCCAGCTCCTGCTGCCCACACACACCTGAGAAGCCTGGAGGAGACAGGAGAGCAGATGGTGGGCAGGAAGTATGGCCTTGGGGCACCGGTCAGACAAGGCGCCAGGGTTCAAATGACCTTGGGCACGTCCCTTACTCTTTCTAAGCCTTGGTTTCCTCATGTATAAAATGGGCACAATAGTAGTATTTACCTCACAGATTTGTTGTGGTTTAATAAGATACCATCCACCAATAGCACTTTGAAAAATCAGCTGGTATTTTTTCCCCACTGTATTTCCTCCCTTCCCCACCCTTCTCCCCTTCCTGCAGCTCTTTTGTGCTCATTGCCTCAGGGAAAGGATGTGACAGAAGGAGGCAAAGGAAAATAGAAAGAGTCTCTTCCAGACTTGTGTGCAAAGCCTTGGCTGGAGGAAAAACTGAAAAGATTTAGGATAAAAAACATCCTGAGTGAGTAAGAACACCCCACCCCACCTACTAGCAAAGCATTCCCTGAGAGGAGGAAGAGGAGGATGGCTGGGCAGATTGAGGAAGGGGAGGGGTGAGTCGAGGAGGTATCCTGGGGAAGCACCACCACTTTAATCGAGGTTTGGGATCTGGGAGCAGAGTGGGGACCTAGGCTCCGCTCATGGGGAGAATCCTGGGGAGGCCATGAGGCCCAGCAAAAGGAAAGGGCTGGGCAGCATGACAGGTCATGGGCTCAAACAGCCCCACTGTGAGTTCTCCTGCTCCATCAGGATGTGGAAGCAGCAGGTGGGTCCCAGATGCACCTGTGACCCAGAAGTGGCTAGACAGTCCCATCCCCTCCCAGACCAGCAGGATCACCAGACAGGATCACAGGGCCCCTCCATGGTGACCAAGTGGACTCAGGACACCATTTTCTCACTTGATGCCTTGTCTGTAATTGCAGCCACCCTCCTCCCCATGGGAACTAGGACATCCTCCTGGGGAAAATGGCAATGCAACTTGAGTTGTCTGAGATTAAGATTCAGCTACCACTGGCATGGAGATTTGAAGAAAAAAATAACGCTGAGTCATAGAAAATGAAGTCCTATGTCTTACCCACTTGAATGATGGACTGTGTACAACTGGTGCTGGCTACAAATTTAGGCAAGGGGCTTAGCGTGGTGCCTGGCGTGTGGCAGGGCCTGGCTGCCGCCCCCAGTGTGTCAGGCCCAGAGCCAGGTGGGTCGCAGAGCCTAGTCCTGGCTGTCAGGCTCTTCCCTGCTGAGGGTAATCAGGTGGGTAGCGTGGCTCTGGGAATGTGTACCCGCTCAGCTCCCTGTCCTCCCCAACCTCCCTGAGGTCTGAAAGTGACATTGCTCCCCCACATTCCATGAACATTTCTCCCACTTTCCCCCAGACTCTTGGGGTTCTCTGCTGAGCCTCTGGAGCCCTTGGCTTGATGGCTGGCACCACCTAAACTCGGTGAGCATAAAGCGTTCTCTGGGAAGATGGACCTCAGGGTGTCCTGCCCGACTCTGCATGACACAGAGATCTCCTAGGACACCCCAGCCAGTTCACCAGAGTCACAGCCAAGTGAGTGACATGCCTACTCTGGACGGGGGCCCATGCTTACACCTTTCTCAGCCTGGAGTCTTGAGAGGCAACACAATGGCTGGGAGCAGTCCACGTCGTCTGGGCAGGGGCAGCTTCATCAGGGTCAACAGAAGATTCTCACAGAACAGCACCCTGGTCAAAACCTTTCAAAGGCAGCTTGAGGCTGAATGTGGAGTTTTCTACACACACCTGGATCTGAGAGTCCAGGCTTTATCCTCATTCGTGGAGCTGATTTGCCTGAAATGTCACTGTACTAGTCAGGATTCACCAGACAAACAGAACCGGTTGGCCATCTCTAACCTTCATCATTGGGTTTCAGTAGAGCTCCAGGAGGGCCAATGTCTACCTTTGTCACGTGGCTGGAAGCTGGCAGAGAGCCCTGGCTCTCACTCCTGTGCTCCTTTGGAAGAAACCTGCTGTGTCTCCTCAGGCAAAGGGCAGTCCAGATAGATTTTAGAAGCACTGTCAACCTCACTCCCATTACTTCCCTGTTTCCCACTCATGAGCTCTTTGTAGCTTTTTATCACGGACTCAGAGGTGCTTGGCTAAGCCTGGTTCAACAGTATGAGTGGCAGATAATCACAGTTGCTATATGGGTTCAGGACAACTGAAAAAGACAAACCACCTGGTCCTCATTAACTGTGATAGGCAGCTGAGCTGCTCAGCACAGAGGGTGCACTCAGACTTCAGCCGTCATCATCACCATCATCCCCGTGGTCATAACAGGCAGTCTTGCTCTAAGCTCGTCTCTGCACTTATTCACATTGTGACCACGAGCACGCTTATCTCAGTTCCTCACCTGTAAAATGATGGCAATGATAACATCCTCTTGGGATTAATTTGAGGACCAAATAAAACAATGGATGTAAAACTTCTTTAAAAAATATAAAAGTAAGCCAGTAGTATTATTACTTGGTAAATAGTTGAAATTTCTTGTACTTACACATCAAACCAAGCACAACTCTCCTCTGAGCTTGATGACTGTGACCATTCTTGACAGAAACTTGTGTGTGAATGTAACAGCTCGCACTTTAATTCAAGGGAGAACATTTTATTTATTTTCACAAGCTAACCCCTGCAATTAAGACAGACAAGTGAATTTAAAGAAAAATAAAGCTTAGGTTTGGAAATTGGAACAGAAATAGAACAATGTACCAACTTCTGATTGTTAGTCAAAAGCTCACCGGAGTTTGGTAACTTATAACTGAAATACAGGACTCTGGTTTTTAATACCAGTTTTGTCTTTTAAAGACAACTTGATGGTAAATCATCAAAAAAAATCAATGTGATTTAAAAAATGGACCACAGATATGAATGGAAAGTGCAGAATTGTAAAACTCCTAGAAGACAGAAAAAGTGAAATTCTAGATGACCTTGGATAAGGCAATGACTTTTAAGGTGACCCTAAAAGCAAATAGACGGGGAAAAAGTGGAAACAGTGGCTGACTTTATTTTTCTGGGCTCCAAAATCACTGCAGATGGTGATTACAGCCATGAAATGAAAACATGCTTGCTCCTTGGAAGGAAAGTTATAACAAACCTAGACAGCATATTAAAAAGCAGAGACATTACTTTACCAACAAAGTCCATCTAGTCAAGGCTATGGTTTTTCCAGTGGTCATGTATGGATGTGAGAGTTGGACGGTGAAGAAAGCTGAGCACTGAAGAATTGGTGTTTTTGAACTGTGGGGTTGGAGAAGACTCTTGAGAGTCCCTTGGACTACAAGGAGATCCAGCCAGTCCATCCTGAAGGAGATCAGCCCTGGGTGTTCATCGGAAGGACTGATGTTGAAGCTGAAAAACCTATACTTTGGTCACCTGATGTGAAGAGCTGACTCATTTGGAAAGACCCTGATGCTGGGAAAGATTGAGGGGAGGAGGAGAAGGGGACGACAGAGGATGAGATGGTTGGATGGCATCACTGACACAATGGACATGGATTTGGGTGGACTCCGGCAGTTGGTGATGGATAGGGAGGCCTGGTGTACTGCGGTTCATGAGGTCACAGAGAGTTGGACACGACTCAATGACTGAACTGAACTGATCTGAAAAGCAAAATCTATGAAAGATGTAATTGATAAGTTGAACTTCAGTAAAATTACAAACTCCAGCCCTATGAAAGACTGGCAAGAGATACAGAAGACAATTCACAGACTAGAAGAAAATATTTGCGAGAGACATCTGATAAAGGATTGTTATCCAAAATAGGCAAAGAATTTTTAAACTCAATAATAAGAAAATGAGCAATTCAATTAAAAAATGGGCAAAAGACCTGAACAGACACCTTGTCAAAGAACAACTGGACAATAAATAAACATAAGAAAAGATGCTGAATATCAAAGAACTGTATTAGAGAATCACAAATTAAAACAATCAGATACTTCACACACCTGTTAGCAGGGCAGAAATAAAAAACACTGACAACACTATTTGCTGGTGAGGATATAGGGCAACATGAATTCTCATTCATTATTTGTGGAAATGCAAAATGTTGTTGTTAAGTTGCTAAGTCATGTCTAACTCTTTGCGACCCCATGGACTGCAGCATGCCAGCCTTCCCTGTCCTTCACTACCTCCCAGACTTTGCACAAACTCATTGAGTTGGTGATGCCATCCAACCATCTCATTCTCTGTTACCCTCTTCTCTTCCTGCCTTCAATCTTTCCCAGCATCAGGGTCTTTTCCAGTGAGTCTCCTCTTCACATCAGGTGGCCAAAGTATTGGAGCTTCAGCTTCAGCATCAGTCCATCCAATGAATATTCAGGGTTGATTTCCTTTAGGATTGACTGGTTTGATCTCCTTGCTATCCAAGGGAATCTCAAGAGTCTTCTCCAACACCACAGTTCAAAAACGTCAGTTCTTCATGGAAATACAAAACGGTGCGGCTACTTTGGAAGACAGCAATTTCATGGGGCCGCAAAGAGTCAGACGCAACTGCGCGACTTCACTCACTCAAACATACTCTTAACATATGGCCCAGCAATCACATTCCTTGGTATTTACCCAAATGAACTGAAGACTTATGTCCACACAAAAACCTGCACGTGAATGTGTATACCAGCTTTATTTATAATCGCCAAACCCTGAAACAACCAAGATGGCCTTCATTAGGTGAACAGATAAATAATCTGTGGTACATCCACACAGTGTAATATTATTTAGTACTAAAAAGAAATGTACTATCAAGTCATCAAAGCCATGGAGGATATGTAAGTGTGTAGTACTAAGTGAAAGAAGCTGATTTGAAAATGCTGCTTTACTATATGATTCCAACCATATGACATTCTGGAAAAAGCAAAACTATGGAGACAATGAAAAGGTCAGTGATTTCTAGGGGTTTTGAGGGAGGAGATAAAGATAAATGGTGGGACTCAGAGGATTTTTAAGGCAGTGAAACCACTCAGGTTGAAGCTTAATGGTGAATACGTATCATCGTACATTTGTCCAAACCCATAGGATGTACAACATTCAGAGTAAACCCTAATGTGGACCTTAACCGTGGACCCTGGACAATAATGATGTGTCCGTGTAGGTTCATCGGTTGTAACAAATATACCTCTGTGGTGTGGGATATTGATAGTGAGTGGAGGAGGCTTGCATTTTCTGGGGACAGGGGTATTTGGGAACCCTCTGCACCTTCTGCTCAATTTTGCTGTGAATCTTAAAACTGCTCCAGAAAATAAAGTCTATTTTTAAAAAGTCGACATGAGAGAAACTGTCTTCCAATACCATTCTGTCCTCCTCTTAAAAATGTCCTTTTGTTTTAAATTTTTTATTATGGCTGAAGTCAACTGTTTACTTGGGACTCGGCCTCTTTGATGAAAACTTGAGAGATCTGAGCTTTAATTCCATGAAAGCCACTACGTGTCCTGTCTTAGAAATCATCTCTTCTTGCCCTTGTTCTTTCTTTCTGTGTAGTGGGGCTGCTGGGTGTGCTGGAGGTGGTGTGGGAGTGCTGAATGGGTGGTGCTGGTGGAGGAGATGATGGCAGTTGTGGGCGGCTCGGTGGTGATGGCACTGGGCAGGGTAGTGGTGGTCTTTAGCTTGGGCATGATTGTTGTGGAGCTGGTGTTGGGGGGGGCAGAGGTGGGGATGGTGGGCATGGTTGTGATGGTTGTGATGGTGGTGGTGGAGCTGGTGGGCATGGAGGGGCAGTGGTTGTAGTAACAGTAGAGGTGATGGAGATGGAGGTGGAAGGAGAGGTGATGAGGAGGGGTTGGTCCAGATGGTCTCAAGTTTCTTCCCAGAGCTGCTCTTCTCTGTTCTTTGATTTCTGCTGTCATTTGTGTGGACAGGGGTCGGCCTCTGAGGCTACCAGTGGAACCAAGAGGAAAGGAAGAAAAGATTCAAAATCAGCAGGGCCAAATGCTTTCACTTACTTTACAAGTTGTACATTTGCATTTTGGGATCCTCTTCTCCAGTATCCTTGCCTGGAAAATCCTATGGATGGAGGAGCCTGGCAGGTGTAGTCCATGGTGTCACAAAGAGTCAGACACGACTGAGCAATTTCACTTTCACTTTCTGTAGTATTTGTGGAGTATAAGTTGAATTAGGGAGGTTATTCTCAGTCAAGAGTTCATCAGACACCTACGTCTTCCACCAAACTGCTGGAATTGAGATGAAAAAGAGAACACTGTATTGGAATTTTGCTGCACAAAATTTGAATTTGGGGATTATGTCAGACTCTCAAGAAGATGCCACACAAATTAGGAGAATTCTAGAGATTTAATTTACAAAGAGATATTTACAGAGGGGTGGCCAGGGTGAAGGGAAACCGCCAGGGATGGTGCAGGACCCTGGGTTACCACCGCTAGTCTTGCTTACAAGAGCGAGCAGCTGCCAGCATCCAGGAGAGACCGTGGTTTGTGTGTTGCAGCCACGCATTCCGGGAAACAAAGTCACTCAGAAGGACCATGCAGATAGTGGAGTGCAGTGTATTACACCGGCGGGCCCAAGGCAGAGTCTGCTCTTAGCCAAGGACCCCGACCAGCATTTGTGAAAGTCTTTTATACCCCATGTGCACGTGTCTGGACCCACCACTCCAAATTCCTTGAGACTTACATAAACCAAGGAAAATACAATCCCAGTAACCCCATCATTCACGTGCTATGTGCTCATGTGCTCAAACAGTCAAACAATTAGCCAATAATCAATAAACCTGAGGTTACACTCCAACTGATACAGAAACATTTATGGCCTGTCTGGAGGAAGGGGTGATTAGTGTAGGTTTTCTCTTAGGCGATGAGTCACCTAGATACGATCTTCAAGGTTCCCCTGTCTGGAGGGGGTCTTACCCTTCTGTTGTTGTTTTCATAGGCACTAAACACAGAGTTCAGAGTCTATTGGAAGGGTGGCCGAGCATGATTAGCATGAACAGGCCTAAGATGGAGTCCAGGCCCTGTGAATTCCCTCTTCATGTGTGATAGAGGAACTTCTGTGGCGGGCTCCAGCCAGCAGAGGAGATTCTGTAGACATGTAGCCAGGTCAGTGGACTTCACTGTCCTCCCTCCCTCCAGTCTCCTACCTGGGCTCCCCACTGGCCAAACAGCCTAGAACAGCCAGAGGGCAGGGGAGCCCACTGAGGTGGTTCACCCCCATAAGTCTTCTGGGCAGAGAGCAAGGTGGAGACGGGAGGAGAATGGACCTGGAAGGGCAGACATATGTCACTGGCCAGGACATAGTTCAGCTACCATTAGTTCTTCCATTCAGCACGTGCTTTTTGAACATCTGTGATGTTCTGCCTAATGTCCAGGCATGGCAGACATAGTCCTTCCCCTCATGGAGCTGTCTTTCATTGGGTCATGGTATTAGGTGTGACGTCAGGACTCTTGGGCCCAAAGCTGGAATGGCCATTTAGTTTGAAATATGCCCCGCCTGACCTCCCTCTGCCGCCAGTGCACATTCTCATTGCTAGTCAAGTGGGCCAGGTCAAAGGGTGCCACCCCTGTGCCCTTTCCTGACCCTGACCATGACGCATCCTGCCCCTCCGCACTGCGAGGCTTTAGTTGACATGGAGGTCCCAGAGCTGCAGTTTCCCTGGTGTGGTCGTGACCCCACCAGGAGCCCTGTGTCCCTGTGCCTCGAAGCCTAACTGGCGCTTACTAAGTACTCAGAGAGTAGAGGTGTGACAGGCATTTGAGGCATGATAATCAGTGCTTTTTTTGCTCTCACGAATATTAGTGCTCTGTTTTCCCACTTTTGACCATGCTTCCCTCCCAGCCTTTTTTTTTCCATAATTTATTTATGTTTGGTTGCTTCATTGCTGCATGAGGGCTTTCTCTAGTTACGGTAAGCAGGGGCTACTCGTCGTTGCCGTGTAAAGACTTCTCATCGTGGTGGCTTCCCTTGTTGTGGGGCATAGGCTATAGGTGCGTGGACTTCAGTACTTGCGGCGCATGGACTTACTTGCCCCACGGTATCTTCCCGAAGCAGGGATCAAACCTGTGTCCCCTGCACTGGCAAGGTGAATTCTTATCCACTGGACCACGAGGGAAGCCCCCGTGCTCCCCTTTTATCCTCTTCTTAGATCTCATTGTCCTCAGAGACTCCACCCCACAGCAGCCCCACCCCGCTGTACTGATGACGGTTTCCACCCACAACCGAACTGTCTCCCCCCGTCCCCTGTGGGCCACAGGGCTCTCCTCCTCAGCCAGCCGTGAGCTGGACTTCAACCCAGGACAGTGAGTTTCAGAGCCAAGTCTTCTGCTTCTGGTGTTTGCAACCCGCTGCTGCCCAGCCCCACTGTAGATGATGTGAGTGCAGATGATAACTACTGATTGTAACGACGAGCAGTCTCTGAGCGCACACTCTGGGCCAAGGACACAGGGAGCCCCTTGACTCACATTGTCTCATTTAATTCTCACGACAGCCCCATGAGGCCATAGCTTGGCATCCCCATGTGATGGATATGTAAACGGGTTCAGAGAAGTTTTCAGTGGCTTGTCAGACCGTCCACAGCTGGTCAGCAGTGGAGCCTGTTCAGCTCCACATCCTGCTCGAATAGCCACATCTCTACCCTCTGCTTTTCTCCCCATACTCTACCCCTTCCCCCTCCAACACAGAGTCTAGAGCAGGTCTGGGCATAGAGAAGGTGCTTAATAAATGCATGCCGCTGGATGGTTGGGCGAGGTACCCCATGACTGATCAACACGCTGGAGCCCCTGGCACATCTTGGGACACAGTAGCGACGGGAAAGCCTCTGCAGTAAGCTTTGCCCCCAGAAGCCAGCATGTCTTCCCTGTAACAGCCTGATGTCCTTGTCTCCCCAGACTGAGGCACTGGCCGGGCTTCCAGCCCTCCCAGGACATAACTCCTGACAAGTAGCCTTTGCTTCCAGAGCAGAAATAGCAGGCGGAAAACCCAGGTCCCTCTCTCAAGCGCCTCTGAAGCAGAACGGCGGGAGCCCGTAAAACGTCCAGTTATGAAGTGTCACGGTGTCTGAAACAACTGCTTCTTTATTGCATAAGCACTCACCAGAAATTGGTTCATTTCTGGGCAGGGGCTAATGGAAAAAGAGAGCAGCTTTCCATGTATTTATTATGTGAAACCTAACATATGGGGAATATGTGTGGCAATATGTAATTAGACTAAAACGAGTCAGACTTGAGGAATTGCCAAGAATCTGCAGCAGGATAATGAAGCTGCTTTACAGGGTGTGAGCGTTATCTTTCTTTACCAGTCCATCACTGTGCTCCACTACCCCACTTACCTGTTAGACGGAGACCGTGCCACAGAGAACCAGAGCTGGGAGTTCATTCTGAGGCTACCTGGCCAGGCATCATCTTTGATTAGTTCCCATGTCTTTTCCAAGGCAAGGATATATTCATCTTGATGCCCCGGACTCAAAGGAGATGCATATAGAGAAGGTGGGTGTGGAGGGTATGAGGCCCATCCCAGGAAGTGGGTGATAGAAGTAAGTGGCCTGATTTCCCCAGTCCTGCTTGGACTGGGTCATCTGTTATCATTTATGACACACCAGCTGGACAGGTCAGGGAGAGAGTACTGGGGGGTAGGGGGAGACTGTGGTGGCTTCTAATTTCAGCTCTGTGGCAGTCTTGCTTTGTGATTTTTCCAAATCACTGGAATTCCTAGGGCCTCAGTGACCTACTTTGCAAAATGGGGGTGATTCACCCAAGAAGCCCAGGTACAGGAATATGTACTGGGTGACTGTGACAACAATGTGAAAGAGAGCCTGCTGTCCTGACCCTTCCATGATAACCTGTCTGGTGTTTTCTTCATCACCACGTGTTGATTTCAGATGTTTCATAACACTATACCAGAACAGGTCACTGTGTGCATTTTTTCCCCCTATTCATATAGAAGATGGGTTACATATACACCTGGCACTTAACAGGTAACTAAGCTCTCTCTTGACTTGCAGATAATGGCTCGCCAAATTCTGCCAGTCTTATCTCCTTAAACTCTCTTGCATCTGCCCTCAACATCTCCCTTTTCTCTGTAACTGCCCTGGTGCAGTGTTTTTTTCCCAAACCATGACAACGGACTCTCAGTCTGAACTGGGCTAGTGAGTCTTGTTTCTGCCTCTTCCCACTCCCCCGCACCCACCCCTCATCCTCTCTCCATCATTCTCTGCCCTGCTCAGTGTCCCCAGAAACTGACCCCTGTAGTCTCCTTCATGGGGACTGTCTTGCCAGCAGCTCTGGCTTCTGCCCCTGGAGAGCCCCAGGAGGAGATCTGAGGGTGGGTTCTTCTTGCTCCAGGCTCCAGTCCTTCTTGGAGCCGTGTTTCTGGCTGGGATTACTTCCCCAGGGTCTGCACCTCTGGCTCTAACCTAGTGATGCAGTTTCTTGCTCTCTCTTGGCAGGCCTAGCTAACAGTGGCAAAGCCTTCCCACTGCCCATCTCTGAGGGTTTTTTCATCCCTCATTGGTCCCGCTGACACCTCCCTAAACAGTGGGCTTATATACACATGGACTGAGCCCCCCGTCTCTGCCGGAGACCCGAGTGTGCATGTTGTTCCTGTTTCCAGGTTCTCCCCTTCCTGGCTTCTGTTGTTTGCACACAATTCTGCAAACTCAGTCCTGGACCGCATCTCTCCATCTCAAATACCTTTACCTCTCGTCTTCATTCAGAGAAAGGGGGACGTTTGCAACGCTCTGCAGCTTGGCTGGTGTTCTCCTCTCTTATCTACCTCTTTCCTTGCTGTCTGTTGCTCCCCGGCAGAGCCAACTGTCTCCCTAAACGTGAACCCCACTGCTCCCTCTCCCCAAGTCCACACGGTTCTAAATCCTACCTGCCTATCAAACCTTGGCTAAGAAGTCACCTCCTTCGCAAAACTTCCCTCTCCTTCCAGCTGGAGCCATGTTCCCCTTCTCTGAACTCCCAGGAGACATTATCTCTTTCTCTCTGGTCACTTCTCACTTCCCCAGCTTCCATTAGGATAATTTATGGACAAGCTCTATCTTCCCTTTGGGCTAGACCTCTTTCATCTCCCTGTGACCATGTGGCACGGTCATTAAGCATGAGTGCTCTGGAGACAGCCGCCCAGCTTCAAAGCCTCGCCTGCTGCTTTTTACCCACACAAACTTGGCACACTGTGTTACTTCCCTGCGCCTCACGTTTCTCATCTTTAAAACGGAGGGGGCGTAACCATAACACCTGTCTTATAGGCTGGATGGAGGATTACATGCGTTAGTACACAGAGCACACTTAGAAGGGGGTCTGGCACATAGCAAGTGCTCCATAAATGTCAGATCTTTTTTTTTTGTCGTATTGTTTCTCTAAGCAGCGCACAGATAATGAATTCCATGTGTTGTCAGAGATAATGTGAGGGTAGATGGAATGATAGAATAGTGCCTTGAAAACAAAAACTTTCTCATCAGAAGGATTTTCCTGGATTGGTCATGTTGAAGAATGTAACCATTTCCAAAGCTAGAATTATATTCAGGGTCCAAGTCCTGCCTTCTCATTAAAGCTGTGGGTAAACAGATGCCCAGAGCCCATTTAATTAGTGGCTATTTGCTTGGTAAAGCCTTATGTGACCCGTGAAGTAATCAAAATAATTATGGGCACAAATTGGAAAAAAAAACTTGCCCAAAGCCACACTGTGAGTGGTCAGAGCTAGGGCTTGAACTCAAGTCTTACTGAAACTGTTTTCTTCTGTGCTTGTCAAGTTTCTGAATAATTAGAGTTCCAAACTTCCAAGCCCCAAGAGAAGGCGACCTCTATGGGACTAGCCTGGACAATGGGAACCCCAGTGAATAAGGGGCAAGGGCCCATAGACTTGGGGGTTCCCTGGGACTCATCAGACCTTCTTATGATTTGGGGGTGGAATTCGGGGGTCTGAAAACTGCTTCCTGTTTGCCTTCTGGAGTTTCGCATCCCCTCATAGGGGGCAGCTTACCCCCTGAGCAGGTCTCAAAACACCAGGAGAGTCCTTGCTTCTGAGTGAGAGACAAGAGCATGTTAATGGGAAGAGATGGATGAGAAATAGGCTGGTTGGTGTTGGCCAGTCTGAAAACAAAATAGATCTGATCTGAGGACATTTGGGCAACTATTGACCTTGTCATGGAGCCCAAAGCCGTTGGTTAGGTGGGCAGGGACTTGGCAAGAACTTTCAGAAGAATACTCCTGGCCTCAGCCCCCAGGAATGGTGGTCATTCCCACCTGGAGGAGGGAAGCTGGGGGAAGAGGAGCCCAAGGGGCCAGCAGTTGGAGGAGTGGGGAACCTGCTCTGGAGCGCATCTGCCCACCCGTGCTGATGTCTCACAAGCCAGTTGTGGGGTAACATCCTTGTCCCTGGGAGCCTCACATGCTGTACAGCAGGGTCTGGGAGGAAGCCTGAGTGAGGGCAAAGACAGGAAGAGGGGTGCTGAAGCTGGGCTTGGGAGTGGGGGTGGTGTTGGGGTAAAGCTTCTCTTATGGGCAGTGGGGACATTGGAGCCAGGTTGGGACTCCCACCCAGCCTTTTGTTAGATCTTTGGAAAATCCCCTAAACCCACCAAAAGTCAGCTTTTTCATCTTTAACATGGGACATTCATACCTGTTGCAGCTTTTTCAGTGTAATTAGGGGAAGGTGAAAAGTCTAGAGATGAGAAAGTGCAGGGATGGGGAGTCTTAGTCACCTGAGACAGGTGAATTCAAACCCTAGTTCTCTTACTTAGCACTGCGTGTCATTGAGAAATGGATAAACTGAGTCTCCTTGTCTTCATCTTTACAGAGGGGTCATTGTTAGGACTAAATAGTGATACAGGTTAAAGGTTTTAGCACAGCACCTGTTCATGTTATTATTGGCAAAGTACACTTCTAGGCACAAAGTCAAGTCTCAACAAATGTTAATCGGATGGACAATTTGTGGAAGATTCCTTGGAAATTACAAAGACCCACAGAGATGTGAGGACTGTTACCATCAGACCCAGACAATGGGGTGCTTTGGGAAGCATGTGGGGTTTCTGTACCTGTGGGCCATTCTCCCTGCCTTCTGAGCCTCTCAGATTGGGGCGCAGCTAAGACTAGCCAATTCATACAATTCCCCTCTCCCCAGGGGCAGAAGGGCCCAGCTGAGATATGATTTTCTAGATGGGAGTTAACCTATGATCCAACCTGAAGTCTCTGTCCAGAATGTTCAATGGTTAGGACACTAGGGCCCTTTGGAACCCTCCCACAAAGCTCCAGTTGTGGGTTGGGGCAGTGGAGGACTTTCCTGGGAGCAGAGGGGTAGGAAGTGAAGAGGAGGGCCCCTTTGTCTCTTGGTGTGCTCCCCAAGGCCTGGCTACTGGCTGAGGAGATTGGTGTATCAGGGTCTCTCAATCCTACCCTGGTCACCCTCTCATGGGATCAATCTTTCAACTTCCAGACACCAGGGAGGGAGCACACTCTTTCACCCACATGGAGAGGAGGGATCATGGGGTGTTGCTGAGAGATCTTACTGAAGCAAATATGTTCAAGAAGGAGACTCAAGAATTTCCCCCACCCCCATGACTACCAGATGTGAGTAGATGGGCAAAGGTCCACCGAAACAGAACTAGCCCTATGGTTCTGATATACTTGGAGGGTTTGAAAACATCCATGGCTTGCTTGGCACGGGGGGTGGGTGGGCTTAGCTGGGAGGCCTTTCACTGTTCAGTGTTCCCTGATGAATCTAAAGTCACATCATAACAAAAGACTGACCAATTCATTTGGGAGGTGAAGAAACCAAAGCTCAGAAAAGTTTATGAACACGTCCCAGGATAGCAGGGCTAGAACCAGCAGAGCCCTGAGCCCAGGCAGCCTGAGCCAGAGCCCTTGCTTCTGAGCTCTGTTTCGTATGACTTCCTAGCAGGACATGAGAACTCAGATGAGACTGATTCTAGAGCATCGTTTCCTAGAACTGCTAATGCCTACTTCTAAGAGCTGGGGCAGTGCTGGAAACAAAGAAGAGAAGGCAGAGAATGGTTGATGGCAGCATCAGTAAGGATGCAGGTGCTAGAACATTAGAAGATTCCAGGGGGGAGGATAATGGACAAAAGGCACGTTTTGTCACATTCCCTCTTCAGGTGAGACGGGCTGTGGGTAAGACATGAGTGCGAGGTGGGGGATAGGCTGCAGACTGCTCTGTCAGCTCCCCACACAATTTTCTGTTATTTAGCCTGGTTCTATGAGTATCCCCACCATCTAGCCAATTCAGGGTAAAAGAACCCTGAGAGATTAAATGCTGGAGAAGCTTAGCTTTTGAAAGAATCATCAGTGAAGTTGGTTAAAACTTTTCAATCTTGTCAATAAAATTGGTTAAAACTTTTCAGTCAAACTGGTCAGAAATCCAGTCAGGTGCATTGAAAATTCAGGAAGCTCAGGCCATACTACTTTCAGTCGGGTTTTGTCTGAACTTCTGCAAAATCAATCGGACGCTTGGTCAGTTCATCACGAAGTCCTGGGAGTCTAGACGGAAGTACAAGCAGGCTTCACGCACACCGAGGTGGTGAGTTGGAAATCTGGTGAGTTCGGTCCAGAATCCAGCAAGGTCAGTCCAAAATGCTGATCAGTCCCGAGATCAGTGTGGTGAGACAGAGGTCCAAGCAGTGTAGTCAGATACTTACAACAACCTATGCCCCCCCATCCCCAACCCGCCCCCGGCTGCAACTTGGCATAGTGTGGGCCCAACATCCGGTCATGGGACTGGGTTTGTGTGGGGTAGACCGAGAGACAGAGGGTTGACTGTGAAGGGGAGCAAAAGCGGAGACAAAATGGTGCTGTTGGGGGTTTCTAGAAGCATCTCCACCAGCAGCCGGGCCAAGGAAGTAATAGGCTGAGCAGTGGTGGCAATCCCAGACAAACCCTTTGACTGCCTCAGGGAGACCCCCAATGCCACTCTGTTGACCTCTGGTAACCTAGCATGTAGTCAAGCCATTAGGCCTTCAAAAGTAGCCCCCCTTCTAGTCACTGGGCAGCCAGCCAGGGTGTTGTCCCCTCCAGGACACTGTCCCATGAATACACATAGCTCGCCTGTCCCCTCTCAGCCGGCCTGTATGTTCTCCCACGCTCCTTCCCCTCTCTGGCCAGAGCTGAGCAGCAAAGCCAAGAGCTGGCCTGGTGCCCCAGCACACGGAGGTGTAGCTGGGCTCTGACCCAGCTCCTCAAACAGGTTCCATATGGTCCTCCGGCCGCCCCTCATCCCTCTTCCCCACCTTGACTGTTTCCGAGATTAAAACCCTTTCCTGGTTGTCAGCAGCCTTGCTGCTTCTGCGGCTGAGCTGGTGTGGAATACTCATCAGAAGGCTGGCTGGAGGGGGATGGAGCTTCTGGGCTCTTGGGTGGGGGGTGTGGGGTTGCAGGTGTCCTGAGAGTGGAGATGCCCCCGTGTTCCCCCCAGCCCAGCTGTAGCCTCTGGAGCAGTCCTCGAGTGTTTGGCCATGGCATCAGGACCCCAAGTCTCAAGGCAGGGACATGCAGTGATCTGAACCCTATGTTTTGAACCCAGAATTCTTCCTGCAGCTAAGAGGGATGTGATGAAAGCAGAGAGAGGGACAGCTGAGATGGGAGGGGAGCTGGGATGGGAGCAGGGAGGCTAATCCACATACGTAATCACTAGTGACAAACGGCCGATCAGTCGGTGGCGGGGAAGCTAGACGCAGCTGGGGTGAGTTCCCAGCTGCTGGCCCTGCTGACCCCCGTGTTCACCCCTTTGGTTTCAGGCCTGTGGGGGTCTTGAGTCCTGGGACTGGAGTATCAGGTTGGATGCTCCAGGGGCTTGGGACTGAACCTATTTACCCTGGTAGTGAAGTATTTTAAAAATTATGCAGCCAGTCCGGCAGTCCTGGAGGTCCTGGCTGAACCGTCACCTTGGGTTGGAGCCTGTCTCGACTCTGGCTCTGCCTTTCTTCTTGGAAAAGCTTCTGTTGACTGTGAAACTTGAAGACACACACAGATGCATGCGCGTGTGCTTGTGGTTGTTGTTGCTGCTAAGTCGTGTCCAACACTTTGTGATCCCATGAACTACAGCATGCCAGACTCCCCTGTCCTTCACTGTCTCCCGGAGTTTGCTCAAACTCATGTCCATTGAGTCAGTGATGCCATCCAACCATCTCATCCTCTGTTGCCCCCTTCTCCTCCTGCTCTCAAAATTTCCCAGCATCAGGGTCTTTTCCAATGAGTTGTATCTTTGCATCAGGTGGCCAAAGTATTGGAGCCTCAGCTTCAGTCCTTTCAATGAATATTCAGGTTTGATTTCCTTTAGCATTGACTGATTTGATCTCCTTGCAGTCCAAGGGACTCTCAAGAGCTTTTTCCAGCACCGTAATTCGTGCATATGTGTACATGACCTCTCTAGATAGACACCCAGTGCTTCTAGGTGCCCATGAAATCCACAAGCAATGCCCACCCAGGCTCTCTACACTCCTTGCACCCCTGCTCAGCACCTCTCCACCACCAAGTCCAGCCCAGAGGCTCATCTGGACACACAGGCACAGCTGATCCACTTCTAAGCCCCTGATGGAACCATGTCCTGGGGATTCTTAGCTTTTATCCCTCCTCCATCCTGTCACAGGCCCATGCCCAGGAGCTGTCTTCTTTGATCTTCATGATTAGCTCCTCGGTGCACAGGCTATCATTCCTCCCATTTTACAGATGAGAAAACTGACCCACAGAGGCACAAGGTTACTTACCCAAGGTCACAGAGTTAGTACTTGGCAGGGGTTCAGATGCAAACCAATGCCCGTCTGACTTTCAGGCCACACTCTGCATTCCCTCCTCTCTTGGCAGATTCTCTTCCCCACCCTGGACTGCCCCACCCCAGGGGACACCAGTGTATTTAAACATTTTAGCCTCAGTGTGGGTGTGTAGCCAGGGGTCTGCACATGCTTCTGTTAAAACCTTCTACTCCAGCCTGTGTGTTCTCCATAATCTCAGTGATTGGATTCTCCTTAAACTGAGCCCCAGTGCATTTTCCTCCCCATCTAGCTTTTTGTTTTGCCCTCATCACAAGCTCAGGAGCAGACCTGACCCACAGCTGTGGCTTGGAAGGGACACGTTGTTAATACTGTGACCGTCCTCTTCCTTGTAGAGTGCGATGCTGGTTTCATTGCCCCTCACCGCAGCTCTAGGAAAAGGGCAGGGCAGGAATTGTGCCCATTTTACAGGCAAAGAACTGAGGCTCAAGGCTTAACCTAGGCACACTGAGGATGAGGAGGAGCTGAAAACCAAAGGCAAGTCTCTCTATTTTTCCTCTCATATTTGTCCTAAGATGAGAATCACTTGATGTGTTTATTAAGTACTCATTTATAGGTTTTAATTCAGACTTTGAAATCTGAATTTCAGAGAAGAAAGAGCAATTCACCTGCCTCTTCAGACAGAGCTCACTTGCCAGTGATTGGCAAATCTACTCAAAGCCTTGAAATCTTTTATTTTTAAAAATCCTTATGCTGGAGAGAAAACCAGTGAAACAGATCCTCTGACCTGGAGGTAACCACCCTGCTGCCCTTCAGAGGGTTCCACAGAGCCCCAAAAGCTGGCTCTGGGCCCAGGTTACAAACTGTGAGCTACACTGTCATTCAAATCGCCAGTCTGCCACTTACCAACTTATGCCCCAGGAATGTTCTCCGTGCCTCAGTTTCCTCATCTGTACAATGGGGACAATAATGTTATCTGCCTCACAGAACTGTTGTGAGAATCAAACAGGCGAATGTCTGTGAAGCACAGAGAATACTGTCTGGCATGTAAGAAGTGCTGAATGAATCCATGTCATTCGCCCAGCCACCCTGTCTTGGCTGACGATGTGTTGAGGACTATAGCATGCATTATCTGATTTAAATGGTTGCCTTGGTTAAAGGAATGATTCAATGGCATCATCCTACTGAGTCAGAAAGAAACACAGCCAAAGCAATTGGTAGATTTAATTGAACTGTTAGGAATGTTTTAAAAAATAAGGATCAGCTTGTGGTGGATGCTGTCATTTTTGCACAGGGTGGCCGCCACCTCCTTGCCTGTGGGAGGCTGGAGTGTGAGCAGATTTGCCTTAACACTGCTCCCCGCCTCCCCTTCCAGGAGAAGTGCTTCCAGGAGAAGTTCCCACGGAGGTGAGACGCGTCAGACAGAGGACTTGCCGCCAGTGTTTCCTTGATTGCTCAGGTGCCCTCAGCGTCGCCATGGGATCAGATCCTGGAAACCCTGAGTGGTTTCCCAGATGGGACCTTGGAGCTCTGCTGATTTGTTCTGCCTTGATTCTTCTAGGGGAGCTTGGCAAAGGGATTATTCACTTCCCCTCTTCCTCCACAAGGCTCTATTTACAGGGGCCAACTCTGTCTGCTCTGGGCAGGAAGGGGTGTTGGGAGGAGGACAAGGACAGCCACTTCCTTCCAGGCCCTGCTGTCTTCTCTGAGGGACATCCGGGGCCTTGAGCAGTTCCGGGAAAGAGGCTGCCGGCTGCCACAGAGACTACCCCCCCGCACCCGCCCGCCGGAATTGTCTGGAGCTGGGACCTCTCTGGAGAGGCTCAGGGGGGAACTTAGGACAAACCACATTTACATCCAGGTGACACTGGTTAGTTTAGTCATCAAAGGGCAGCCTGAGTGGGAAGGAAAGGATCCCAGAGAGGATATGAGAGACATGATCATATTACCTACCTTCCTGGTCAGTGGTGTCCATGGAAATAAGGTCCCTAATCCTCCCTATACCCCTGCCCTGCTTGACCCAAGCTGTATGCCAGCCTTAATCTGTGATGGTCCCTCATGCCCCAACCTCAGTTAAGGCTGTTCCTCCTGCCTCAGGACCTTTGCACATTCTGTCCATTATTGATTTCCTCAGCTTTATCTGTGCAACTCCTCAAGCTAAGGTCTCAGTCTGATTGTCACTCTTCCCGGGAGGGCTTCCTCGAAGCTGTGCACAAACCTCCTCTTCCTTCTCCCCTCCTCCCCGATAACACCTTTCCGGATTAGGTTAGGATATTTGTTTTTCTCCCGTATTACACACACTAAGTTCTATGGATTTCTCCTTCAGGGCACTTTGCACAGTTGTTACGAACTTTTTCTTTGGTGTCCATCTGCTGGAATTCTTAGCCACTAATGGTTCACAGATGCATCCTTCACTGTGCCCTACTGGTTCCCAGGAAGCTGCTCACTCCAGGTCACATGTGTTTCCAGGGGTGACCCATGGACAGTGACTGGCTGATGCTGGAATACAAAGAGCCAGCCTGCTTGCCTCGATTTGAGACAACTCTTAAGGGCCATCTGAGCTCTAGAGTGTCCCATAGGATGGCTGAGGCCTCAGTTATAATCACACGGCAGGCCAGCTCCTCTCTGCCCAGCCCTGCCTTCCTTGGTTCCTTGTCATCTTCTGCAAACACTCCCTTAAATACTTTCTGCACACAGCTCTCTGAATCAGTCTTTCCACGGACCCCCATCTGAGATACCCACCTTACCCACTTCTTTCAGAAACCTCTTTTTTTTTTTTTCCCTTATCAAAGCCTCTCTCAGAGAGGATTCTGAAAAGCTCATTTACATGGAAGTACCAATGGTTAATAATAGCTCAATGGGTTTCCTTTCCCAGAGTCATCTGCTGTTTATGATGCTGTTTATCTGCTGCTTACATCAAAGCCTAGATAAAATTTTTAGGAGTCAGGGAAGTGGGTAATGACGTAAGGCTGGGGCACTTCGGATTCATCAGCAAATCTAGGATCACTCCTTGCCAGCAGTCTAAGGGCCTGCACATATGTTCATTGGTGAGGCGGATACTTTTCAGAACCATCGAGGTCTATCATCTTGGGGGTCTCAGAGGGAGAAGCAGGTGGGTGTGACAAAGTGGGGCCTGCTTAGCTGTGTGACCACTTCCCCTTTGGAGCTCAGTTTCTTCAACTACAAAATGATGGATTGTAGTATCTGTTATAAAACTGCATTTATGGATTGGCCAAAAGTTCGTTTGAGTTTTTCCATAAGGAAAACCTTTTGGCCAATCCAGTACATGTGTGCTCGGTTATGAAGACAATTTACACATTTGTTTCTATACATTAAAATACCAGAAATAGATCCCTTAGAACAGAGGTTCCCAAACTTCTTTGTTCATAGCACCCTTAGAGTCAGTAATTTTCTATGGTGCTCTCAGGTCCTGGTGGCTCAGATGGTAAAGAGTCTGCCTGCAGTGTGGGAGACTCGGTTTCAATCCCTGGGTTGGGAAGATCCCCTGGAGAAGGAAGTGGCAACCCACTCCAGTATCCTTGCCTGGAAAATCCCATGGACAAAGGAGCCTGGGAGGCTACAGTCCATGGGGTTGCAAAGAGTCAGACACAGCTGAGCAACTAACACTTAGCCCAAAGGAAATACCAAAGAGGTCCTTTGATTAGGTATTTAGGTCTCAATAATGCAAAACGTGTTTTGTAGTCATCTACAAATCTAAAAATAGTACACATAAATTGAAAGAAAAAAGAAAAAGTTTACATTGATCTGTAAATAGCCACAGTTATTGACTAACGGGATGTGTGTTGGGCACAGCACGACTTCTCAAACCTTGGAACCATGTTGGACACCATCACTCATTTCCTGTACACAATGATTTTCACATGGTATTGGCTTTTTATCACAGCAACCACCAGAAAACGAACTTCGCAAAGATATGACACTGTTGGAAGGAATGTCACGCAGTCTAACATGGGAACTGGGACCTAGTAGAGCCAGCAGTGTGCTGAGCACCCGACAGATGGCGCTGTGCTTCCCTCAAAACCGGAAGGATCCTGGCAGCGTCTTCAGCTCAGTTCGGTTCAGTCGCTCAGTCGTGGCCGACTCTTTGCGACCCCGTGGACTGCAGCACACCAGGCCTCCCTGTCCATCGCCAACTCTCAGAGTTTACTCAGACTCATGTCCATTGAGTCGGTGATGCCATCCAGCCATCTCATCCTCTTCGTCCCCTTCTCCTCCCGCCTGCAACCTTTCCCAGCATCAAGGTCTTTTCCAACGAGTCAGCTCTTTTCATCAGGTGGCCAAAGTAGTGGAGTTTCAGCTTCAGCATCAGTCCTTCCAATGAATATTCAGGACTGATTTCCTTTAGGATGGACTGGTTGGATCTTCTTGCAGTCCAAGGGACTCTCAAGAGTCTTCTCCAACACCACAGTTCAAAAGCATCAATTCTTTGGCCCTCAGCTTTCTTTATAGTCCAGCTCTCACATCCATACATGACCACTTGAAGAACCATAGCTTTGACTAGATGGACCTTTGTCGGCAAAGTAATGTCTCTGGCAGTGTCTTAGTGGATCTGTTATTGTGCCCTGATGTCTCAGGGCACCTTTGGGAGCTGCCACCTTAGCATTAGGTCTTCCCAGGTGGCTCAATGGTTAAGAATCAGCCTGCCAATGTAGGAGACGCAGGTTCAATCCCTGGGTTGGGAAGATCCTCTGGAGGAGGAAATGGCAACCCACTCCAGTATTCTTGCCTGGAAAATCCCATGGACAGAGGAGCCTGGCGGGTTGCAGTTCATAGAGTCACACAGAGTCCGACACTACTGAGCACAGATGCAACACAACCTTAGCACTAATCACGATTATTTGCAGGGAGTGGGATTTTTGATAATTTTTACTTCTTTCTTTATATTCTCCACCCCCATCTCTTCAATAATGAACACATGATGCCTTAAAAGAGATCAGAATCAGGTGATCTGATTCAGAGGTGATAGCTGTACAATATCATGAATGTACTAATGTTACTAATGGTAAATATTTTTTCTTTTTTAAAAAATAATTTTACTTTATTTTACTTTATAATACTGTATTGGTTTTGCCATACATTGACATGAATCCACCACGGGTGTACATGAGTTCCCAATCCTGAACCCCCCTCCCACCTCCCTCCCCATATCATCTCTCTGGGTCATCCCAGTGCACCAGCCCCAAGCATCCTGTATCCTGTATCGAACCTAGACTGGCGATTCGTTTCTTACATGATAGTATGCATGTTTCAATGCCATTCTCCCAAATCATCCCACCCTTTCCCTCTCCCACAGAGTCCAAAAGTCTGTTCTATACATCTGTGTCTCTTTTGCTGTCTCACATACAGGGTTATCATTAAAACATCTTTCTAAATTCCATATATATGTGTTAGTATACTGTATTGATGTTTTTCTTTCTGGCTTACTTCACTCTGTATAATCGGCTCCAGTTTCATCCACCTCATTAGGACTGATTCAAATGTATTTGTTTTAGTGGCTGAGTAATACTCCATTGTGTATATGTACCACAGCTTTCTTATCCATTCGTCTGCTGATAGACATCTACTAATGGTAAATGTTATATCATGTGCGTTTCACCACACACACACAGACACACACACACAATTTCCTAAAAAAAAAAAAAAAGAAAAGAGAGGTCAGAGAAAAAAATGATTTCCATGTTTTTAAAAATCTCAAACCCTTCAGAAAAGTTGGGTGAGAAGACCAAAAGAGATGACTCTAAGCTGGGAAGCCGTAAGGCAAGCACCACCCACAACGTGCACCAGAGAGTTTTCACCATGCTCACGGTCCACCTTTCCTTGGAAGGAAGGCTATTCACCATTCCATCAGTGGGCCTCCTTGTTGGCAGAGATGAGAACACAAGCTCTGGGAGGTTATCCTCCCAGAAGATGACACATCAGAAAGACTTCTCTGGGGGGAAGCGGCCAGCAGGGCCAGAGGAGATGAGTGGTTGGTTTTAATTCTCTTACTTGACCATGCCTGCAGTGACTCTCACACATGATATCTCTCTTGTGGATGCTGTACCTGTCCTTTCAGTCACATAGCTTGGGTCACCCACTGCTCCAGCTGCCAAGTAAATGTAGAGAAAGAAAGATGGGGTTGTTCTGCATGTGGTCGTGTGTGTGCACACCTGCCCCTCTGATAATATCAGGCAACTGAGCCATGCATGCCTTCCTTTGCTGGACTTCCAAGGGTAGCATCTTGTGCTGATCTGTTTTAGCCACGAGGAAAGATGGAGGTTCAAAGCGCCTCTAGGAGTGCTCAGAGGTGGTCATGAACCTGTTGCTGGAGGTTCAGATGGAGACACAGTGAAGGAGAATGCCGCGAAAGAGATGATAATCTTACCACCTGGTCATCTCTTCTTGCATCTGCTTCCTTTCCAATCTGGGACAGTCCCCTCCATCTTTCATCTCTCTCTCTCTCCCTCTTCTTATAAGGCCACCTATTCTATTGGATTAGGGCCCCATCCTTATGATCTCATTTGACCTTAATTACCTTCTATAAGCCGCATCTCAAAATACAGTCACATTAGGGGTTAGGGCTTCAACATGAATTTGGGGAGACACAATCTATAGAACAATGAAAAGTAAAATGATGTTTTCAGCATGTGACATGTAATATTACATATTCCTTATTGGTACGTAAGTGTGGGCCTGGAACTACATTTTAAAATAACTAGATAAATAAATAAGAGAGGGTACTGAAATTGAAACATAATCTCCTCCACATTGAGGAATTTAAAATCTATTCGGGAAAACAATACAAAAATCTGTAAGTGTGAAAAACAAAAGATTAAAGGACAGTTTCAGATACATGTTTCTTCCACTACCTGAAAGTAGAGGTTTCCTATGAAACGTTTTGTAAGTGAAAATGGTGTAAGGCAAAGAAGCAACTCCCTTAAAATACATCTTGCCTAAGACGCACAAAATAAGTCAAGATAAAGCATAGATGCTCACAGACACTTCAAATCTATGTTGGCTTGATGTTGAGGTGCTAAGTGTAGCTGCTGGGGAAGGAGCTTGGCAGTGCCACTCTTGATGCTCAGGGTGCACACTGCCTCTGTCATAGTTCGCTGCAAAACAAATGCTGAATGCTTTTTACCTTCCACTTTTTTTTCAAAAAAGCAAAAGTGGTCTTCATTTTCACTTATTTTTTGTAAAAGCAAAAGTGGTCTTCAAATCTCTCTCATTTAGGGAAACCAGGTACTAATGTACATCTTTCACAAAAGGGAAGTTGTATAAAACTTCTAAAAGCGAAAGAAACTTTTGAAAAGTGTAGGATATTTGTATATGTTCATGTACTGCTGAAGCCTAGCTTGAAGGATTTTAAGCATAATCTTAGAGCATGCAAAATGAGTGCAGCTATACAGTAGTTTCTAGATTCTTTGGCATTGCCCTTCTTTACGATTGGAATGAAAACTGACCTTTTCAAGTCCTGTGTCCATTGCTAAGTTTTCCAAATTTGCTGATGTATTGAGGGAAGCACTTTGTCAGTATCATCTTTTAGAATTTTAAATAGCTCAGCTGTAATTCTCTAACCTCTACTAGCTTTGTTCATAATAATGGTTTCTAAGCTCCATTTGTCTTCAGACTCCAAGAAGTCAGGCTCTTGGTGAGTGACCACACCATCGTGGTTATCTGGGTCTTTTAGACCTTTTTTTGTGTAGTTCTGTGTATTCTTGCCACTTCCTTTTAATTCTTCAGCAGTATGTGAAACAAAAAGTTCCAGATGTATAATCTGGGTTTAGAAAAGGCAGAGGAACCAGAGATCAAATTGCCAATATATGTTGGGTCACAGAGAAAGCAAGAGAATTCCAGAAAAATATCTGCTTCTGCTTCATTGACTATGCTAAGGTTTTTGACCATGTGGATCACAACAAACTGTGGAAAATTCTTAAAGACATGGGAATAGCAGACCACCTTCCCTGTCTCGTGAGAAACCTGTGTGGAGGTCAAGAAGCAACAGAACCTTATATGGAACAACTGACTGGTTCATTATTGGGGAAGGAGTACTATACGGCTATAAATTGTCACCCTATTTATTTAACATATGCAGAGTACATCATGCAAAATGCCAGGCTGGATGGATCACAAGCTGGAATCAATATTTCTGGGAGAAATATCAACAACCTCAGATATGCAGAAGTGGGATATCTAATGGCAGAAAGTGAAGAGGAACTAAAAAGCCTCTTGATGAGGGTGAAAGAGGAGAGTGAAAAGCTGGCTTAAAACTCAGCATTCAAAAAACTAAGATCATGGCATCCAGTTCCATCACTTCATGGCAAATAGTTGGGGAAACAGTGGAAATAGTGATAGATTTTACTTTCTTGGCTTCCAAAATCATTGCTGACAGTGATTGCAGCCATGAAATTAAAAGCTGCTTGCTCCATGGAAGGAAGGCTATGACAAACCTAGACAGTGTATTAAAAACCAAAGACATCGCTTTGCCAACAAAAGTCCGTATAGCCAAAGCTATAGTTTTTCCAGTAGTCATGTATGGATGTGAGAGTTGAACCATAAAGAAGGCTAAACACCAATGAATAGATGCCTTCAAACCGTGGTGCCAGAGAAGACTCTTGAAAGTCCCTTGAACAACAAGGAGGTGAAACCAATCGATTCTAAAGGAAATCAACCCTAAATATTCATTAGAAGGACTGATACTGAAGCTGAAGCTTCAGTACTTTGGCCACCTGATGTGAAGAGCTGACTCACTGTAAAAAACCCTGATGCTGGGAAAGATGGAAGGCAAAAGGAGAAGAGAGTGGTAGGGGATAAGACGGTTAGATAGCATCACTGACTCAATGAATGTGAATCTGAGAAACCCCAGGGGATAGTGAAGGATAGGGAAGCCTGGCATGCTGCAGTCCATGGGGTCACAAAGAGTCAGACACAGCTTAGCAAATGAACAACAACAACAATAACCTGCATATGTGGAATAAATGCCACAATGTACTCTAGTGTAAGGGTGAAGTAACAGTAGCTTTCATAATATGATAAAGTATCAGCCACTGCCCATCTCCTCATTGAGTCACTCTCTTAGGTTACATTAGGAGAAGACAGAGAATGCTAGAAATATATTTGGTCAACTGTTTTTGCCTGGATACAGATTACCTGATGATCAATCTCATACTGATGCTTCATTTTTATGTTTTTAAAGAGTTATACTTAGTTTATAAAAATAACTTTTTATCTTGAAATGATTTTTGGACTTGAGGAGTTGTGAAGATAGTACAGAGAATTTTCTACATCCTTCCTCTAGCTTCTCCTAATGTCAACAGCTTACACAGCCATTTGATAAGGTTCACTTATCAAAATTAAAACATTAACATCAGTACAAAATTACTCACTAAGCCATAGACAGTTTTGAGTTTTCTCAGTTTTCCACTGATGTCTTTTTTCTGTTTTGAGATTCAGTCAATGATACCACATTGCATAATTACTGTGTCTCCTTAGGCTCCTAACCTGTGACAGTTCAACATTCTTTCCTTGTCCTTCATGGTCTTACTGTTTGAGGAATACTAATCATATTGTAAATGTCCCTAAATTTGGATTTGTCTGATATTTTCTCAAGGTTAGACTGGGGTTATGGCTTTGGGGGAAGAATATCACAGAGGTAATAGACCTTTCCAATAGCATCCCATCAGAGAGTACACGACATCAGTATGTCTTATTACTAATGATGTTAACCTTGAATTGTTTAAGGTGGTTTTTACCAGGTTTCTCTACTATAAATGCTACTGTGTCTCCCTTTTTCTAGCTATTTGTTATAAGTGAGGCAATCCAGCCCATACTCACTGAGAAGGGAATTAAACTAACCTCTTGGGAGAGACTAGTATGAAAGAATTTGTGGACATGTGTTTAAAATGCCATAGTAATTAATAAGTATTTTGGGGAGGGAATACTTTGAGGCTGTACAAATATCCTGATTCTTCTTATATTTTGCCCACTGATTTTAGCATCTCTGGGTGGGTCTTGCCAGTAACAGTTATTACTGCAATGATCTATTAATAGTAATAGAAAATAGTAAAAAAAAAAAAAATTAAACATTTTCTATTTCCCTCAGTCCTCTAAATAGAATTCCACTGAATAAAATTCTTGGGACTTCCCTAGTGGTCCAGTGGTTAAGACTTCAGGCTCCCAATGCAGGGGGCACAGGTTTGATCCCTGATCAAGGGATTAAGATCCCACATACCACACAGTGTGGACAAAAAAAAAGAATCCGCTGTTTATTTATTAAATTACTTATGACTTCATGGGGATTTGTTTTGTTGCTGAAATTGTTGTAGCTTTGGCTGTTGACAGTTCTTTCAGTTCGGCTCCTCTGACTTCCGACCTTGTTAAAATCACTTTCTTACTTCCTGATACCACAAATGCTTTAGGTTCATTTTGCATTTTTCCTGTCCCAGACATAGAGTTCCTTTTACTGGAGCCTGGTTCCTTTTACTGGAGCCTGGTTCCTTGTACTGGACGATGGTATTTAGAAACCAAGATCTGGGCATGAAGTATGCTTGTTACTACTGAATGTCAATGCTTCTAGATTCTCTTAGTGGACAGAGCTAAGAAATGTATCTATCTACAGATGGTGACTGCAGCCTTGAAATTAAAAGACTCTTGCTTCTTGGAAGGAAAGTTATGACCAACCTA
Source organism: Budorcas taxicolor (assembly GCF_023091745.1). NCBI lineage: Eukaryota > Metazoa > Chordata > Mammalia > Artiodactyla > Bovidae > Budorcas > Budorcas taxicolor. The sequence goes on along the minus strand of NC_068914.1, from coordinate 19,750,236 downwards.
GATAGCATATTAAAAAGCAGAGACATTACTTTGCCAACAAAGGTCCATCTAGTCAAGCCTATGGTTTTTCCAGTAGTCATGTATGAATGTGAGAGTTGGACTGTAAGGAAAGCTGAGCACTGAAGAACTGATGCTTTTGAACTGTGATGTTGCAGAAGACTCTTGAGAGTCCCTTGGACTGCAAGGAGATCCAACCAGTCCATCCTAAAGGAGATGAATCCTGGGTGTTCATTGGAGGGATGGATGTTGGAGCTGAAACTCCAATACTTTGGCCACCTGATGCGAAGAGCTGACTCATTGGAAAAGACCCTGATGCTGGGAAAGATTGAGGGCAGGAGAAGAAGGGGATGTCAGAGGATGAGATGGTTGGATGGCATCACTGACTCAATGGACATGAGTTTGGGTAAACTCTGGGAGTTGGTGATGGACAGGGAGGCCTGATGTGCTGCAGTCCATGGGGTCACAAAGAGCTGGACACAACTGAGCGACTGAACTGAACATCTGTCTACATTTGTGTATCTACAGTTGAGGCCTGTGAGATCTAGTTCCTTTGTGAGGGGTCAAACTTGGGCTCCCTGCATTGGAAGCATGGAGTCTTAGCCACTGGACCATCAAGAAAGTCCCAAGTTTTGAATCTGGACAATTATACTTGCTTTTTTTGTTTCCAAAAGTTCAATCTGTTCATTTTCAGATCTGTCACCCATTTTAAGGGTACCGTTTGTTGAGTTTTTACAAATGTATATACACCTGTGTAACCACACCCACAATCAAGATAGTATGACCTCATCTTAACTTAATTACATCTGCAAAGACCCTATTTCCAAACAAGGTTGCACTCACAGGTACGTGTTAGGACCTCTATATATCCTATTGGGGGAACAATCTAATCCACGACTCTGAGCATGAAGATATGAAATTCATCCATGCTGCAATGTATATAAGTATTTTGCTTCTTTTAAATGATGAATAGTATCCTATAGTATGGATATTACACAATTTGTTTATCTATTCTTTTGCTTCGGGCATGTGAGTTACTTCCAGATTGGGGCTGTTATGGATAAAGCCTTCTGTAATATTCATGTGCAGACCACAAGAGCTCGAGCACTGAATCCTCGTCAGTGCTCAGGTATTGTCAAGCTTTTAATTCTAACCATTTGAGTAAATCTGTAGTGGTAACTTAATTTGTGGTTTTCATTTTCATTCCTCTGATGATCAGTTCAGTTCAGTTCAGTTCAGTCACTCAGTCGTGTCCGACTCTTTGCGACCCCATGAATCACGGCACGCCAGGCCTCCCTGTCCATCACCAACTCCCGGAGTTCACTCAGACTCACGTCCATCGAGTCAGTGATGCCATCCAGCCATCTCAACCTCTGTTGTCCCCTTCTTCTCCTGCCCCCAATCCCTCCCAGCATCAAAGTCTTTTCCAATGAGTCAACTCTTTGCATAAGGTGGCCAAAGTACTGGAGTTTCAGCTTTAGCATCATTCCTTCCAAAGAACACCCAGGGCTGATCTCCTTCAGAATGGACTGGTTGGATCTCCTTGCAGTCCAAGGGACTCTCAAGAGGATAAATGAAGTTAATCAGTGTTTCGTGTACTTGTTGACCATTGCATATTTTCTTTGGTGAAATGTTCACTTGACTTTTTTACACATATTTTATTGGGTTGCTTATCTTATGGGTTTAGACTGTTTGTTATATATTCTGGATGCAAGTCCTTTGTCTGGTACATAGATATATATAGTAAATATTTTCTCCCAGCCTATGGCTTCACTTCTCATTTTATTAAAGGGATCTTTTCAAGAGTAGAAATTTTCAATTTTAGTTAGGATCAATTTATGAGTTTTTTTTTCTTTTATGGTTCATGTGTTTTGCGTCCTACCTCTCTTAGGGAAAATAAAATGGAAGTAATCTTGTTCAGGGCTTCAGAGACAAGAAAGAGAGCAGGCTTATGAAGTGTCTCTGACCTGCCTGGACACTACTCTGACTACTCGTGAGTGTACCAGCTGTTACCAGTAAGTCGAGATATAGATAAGATTGAGAGTGGGTCTTGGAATTTTTGAGCCCCTAGCTGTCTGACCAGCCATACCCAGTTATTTCAGTCACTCAGTCATGTTTGACTCTTTGTGAACCCCATGGACTGCAGCACGCCAGGCTTCCCTGACCATCACCTACTCCTGGAGCTTGCTCAAACTCATGTTCATCGAGTTGGTGATGCCATCCAACCATCCCATCCTCTGTCATCACCTTCTCCTCCTGCTTTCAATCTTTTCTGGCATCAGGGTCTTTTCCAATGAGTCAGTTCTTCAATTCAGGTGGCCAAAGTATTGGAGCTTCAGCTTCAGCATCAGTCCTTCCAATGAATATTCAGGGTTGATTTCCTTTAGGATTGACTGGTTTGATCTCTTTGCTGTCCAAGGGACTCTCAAGAGTCTTCTCCAGCACCACAGTTCAAAAGCATCAATTCTTGGGTGCTCAGCTTTCTTTACGGTCCAACTCTTACACCCACACATGAATACTGGAAAAACCATAGCTTTGACTAGATGGACCTTTGTTGGCAAGGTAATATCTAGAATCAGACCACTGCTATCACCACTATCAGACCACTGCTAGTATAGCTGGTGATGATGTTAGGATAGCAGGGGCATCAGTTTGTCTCCATAGTTAACAGGCTTATGGGCTTGGGCGAGTCATATAACTTCTCCCAGATTAATGGGGGGAAGTCAGTCCTGGTCTGTGCCTTCTTAGCCAGTCTACTGTAGGAATAAGATGGAGATAAGGTGGGTAGTTTAATGAGGTCTGCTTCAAATTGCAGGCAGGCACACGAAGTGTGTGGAAATACCTGCCAACTCATCTTCATAAAACTGCGAGGTAGATATGGTTTTCTTCATTTTTATACATGGAGAAATTTTCATACATGGAGGCTTGGAGAGGCTAGGTAACTTGCTCAACTGAAAGAACTGGGGAGTGCTGGAATTGAGATAGATGCTCCTCTTTGCTTTCTGCCATAAGGGTGCTATCGTCTGCATATCTGAAGTTGTTGATATTTCTCCCAACACTCTTTATTCCAATTTATGCTTCATCCAACCCAGCATTTCACATGATGTACTGTGTGTATAAGTTAAATAAGCAAGGTGATAACATACAGCCTTGACATACTCCTTTCCTGATTTGGAACCAGTCCATTGTTCCATGTCCGGTTCTAACTGTTGCTTCTTGACCTGCATACAGATTTCTCAGGAGGCTAGTAAGGTGGTCTGGTATTTCCATCTCTTGAAGAATTTTCCACAGTTTGTTGTGATCCACACAGTCAAAGGTTTGACATAGTTAATAAAGCAGAAGTAGATGTTTTTATGGAATTCTCATTGGATCTCTGGTTCGTCTGCCTTTTCTAAATCCAGCTTGAACATCTGAAAGTTCTCGTTCACATACTGTTGAAGCCTGGCTTGGAGAATTTTGAGCATTAGTTTGCTAGTGTGTGAGATGAGTGCAGTTGTGCGGTAGTTTGAGCATTCTTTGGCATTGCCTTTCTTTGAGACTGGAATGAAAACTGACCTTTTCCAGTCCTGTGGCCACTGCTGAGTTTTCCAAATTTGCTGGTATATTGAGTGCAGCACTTTCACAGCATCATCTTTTGGGATTTGAAATAGCTCAGCTGGAATTCCATCACCTCCACTAGCTTTGTTCATAGTGATGCTTCCTAAGGCCCACTTGACTTCACACTCCAGGATGTCTGGCTCTAGGCGAGTGATCACACCATCGTGGTTATCCGGGTCCTGAAGATCTTTTTTGTGTAGTTCTTCTGTGTATTCTTGCCACCTCTTCTAATATCTTCTGCTTCTGTTAGGTCCATGCTGTTTCTGTCCTGTATGGTACCCATCTTTGCATGAAATGTTCCCTTGGTATCTCTCATTTTCTTGAAGAGCTCTCTAGTCTTTCCAATTCTATTGTTTTCCTCTATTTCTTTGCATTGATCACTTAGGAAGGCTTTCTTATCTCTCCTTGTTATTTTTTGGAACTCTGCATTCCATTGGGTATATCTTTCCTTTTCTCCTTTGCCTTTAGCTTCTCTTCTTTTGTCAGCTATGTGTAAGGCCTCTTTAGACAGTTGTTTTGCCTTTTTGCATTTCTTTTTCTTGGGGTGGTCAACCATGCTCAGGGCTTAACAAATACTATGACTCACAAGATAAAACAGCATTGTGAAAAGGTTAATGTGACATCAGAGCTGCAATTTGCTCACAAACTAGTGCTGATATCAGTTTGTAGCCTGGAATTATAAACAGGAATCCCCGAAACTACAATTTGAAGTCTCACCTGTGGAGTGATTGCACTGTCTGGGGCCTTTTCCCATCTGGGCCTCCAGATTGCTGGTATACGGGACTTCCCAGTGCTGTTTGAGTCTGGATATTAGTCGGCCCAATTTGGTGATGTTTGTGCTGTTACTATCTTCAACTGTTTGTATTTCTTTTTTTTTTTTGATGATTGTATATTGAAAGTAAATTAGATAATTCTTTGTTAAATATTGAAATTGTTTACTTGCGTACAGTGAGTGATGTTTTTTGTTAACATATCCTTAGAAGCTAAGACAAAAGTTAAAACTTTTGGTAAACCAACCTCAAAGTCATGGTCTTTTAGAAGTTTTAGTTTTTATGTTTAGGTCCTTACCCATTTTTGGGTATTTTTGTATGTGGAGACTGAGGGTTGTTTTTCATATAGCCATCCAATTGGTCTAGAATAATTTATTGAAAAGATTAGTCATGGTACATTAAAATACCTTATATCTTTGTCAAATCAACTTACTTCCATGCATGTGTGGATTTACTTCTGACTTCCTAATATGTCTATCCTTATGCCAGTATTACATGTTTTGATTAGTACAGTTTAATAAATCTTGAAATCAGGTAATACAAGTTCCTAAATTTGCCCTTCCCTTCAATATTGTTTGGTTATTCTAGGTTTTTTGCATCTCCATGTAAATTTTAGAGTCCACTTGTTAATTTCTGCTCCCCCAGAGAAGCCCTTGGGGATTTTTATTAGATTTGCATCAAATCTGTAGATCATCAATTAAGGGTAATTGACATATGCTCAATATTGAGTCTTCTGACCTATGAGCATGATATAGTCACCATTTGTTTGGTAGTTTTTGGTGTACAAGTCTTACACATACTTCACTGAATTTATTTCCAAGTATTTTGGGATACTATTGTAAATGATATTTTCCACTTCAGTTTCTAGCTGTTTATTTTTGGTATATGGAAATATAATTAATTTTAATATGTTAACTTTGTATCCTGCAACTTTGCTTACTTCACTTATCACGCTAGTGACTTCTTTGTAGATTATTTAAGATTTTGTATGTATGTAATTGTGCTGCCTAGAAATAGAGACAGATGTACTTCTTTTCCAGCCTGGATGCTTTTATGCTTCTTTTATGCTTCTGGGTCTTCCTATTCTAGTGGCTAGGACCTCCAGTAAAATCTTGAATAGAGATAACGATAGGAGACATCTTTCTCAATAAAAGATGATAAGACAATTGGATAGCTGTATGAAAAACAAATGAATTCTAGTGATTCCTAGCTCTATGTGGGCTCTGGGAATTTTTCAGTGTGCAGCTCCCTGGTAATTGTTCTGTTCCCAGATATTCTTTGCTCAGCCTTGGATATTAACCCTAGTCTGCACAGGTTGGAATCCAGCCAAAGATTCAAGGGGACCATGCAGATTTTAGAAGTTCTTTCTCTGCATGACTCTCTTTTCTCTGGTATTCTGTCCTGAAAATTCTAGGCACCTTGGTCTCTCCAAACTCCAGTTTCTATCTCTTTAACCCATTGAGAGTTCCTTTCCTGAACTCTGCTTGGGTTCACCCACTCTGCTCTGCATTCCAGAAACTGCCTCCACGCAGAAGATTGGACTTCAGTCTGATCTCATTTGCTTCTCATCACTCAGTTCTGAGTTGCGTGTTGTCCAAAGTCTGAAAACAGTTGTTTGATTGTCTATATTTGAGGATTCCAACATTTGTAGTTCTCAGGCATGTAAACCTCTGGTGACTCATATCCTTGTGTTGTTGGTAATTTTTGACTGCGGGTTCATCATCTTTGGGCATCAATCACAAGGGTCTCCATTGGGAACACCTTCCCCCAGAGAGGATTTGTACTTGGTTGGGAGCCAGAGAGGTACATCTGATCTGGAACCCTCCCCAGCAGACCCTTTCAAGAATCTGAGACTTAATTTAGGAGCACCAGCTTCAGCTCCCCCAGCCTGCAGGTGGCTCCCTTTGGTGTTGCCAATAAGTATATTTACCTTCAGGTCCATATCACTGTTGGGTTTTAGCTTCTTGTGATTTTTCTCCCCCTTATTTGAATAGTCTCTAATATTCTATAAGCTTAGAAATGCGTTCAGAAGTCTGTGTTATAATTTATCCAGATTTGAGTTTTTTAACAAGAAGTCTTTTCCAAGTATCTCGTTTGCCATCATGTTAGAATCAGAAGTCCTGGTCATTCATTCTCCATCTGTCCTTTCATTTATCCACCCATTGATCATTTCTGTACGCCTTACTCATTCTCTACTGACCACCACACGGTGCCCAGCTCCTGCAAGATGCTTCAGAGAGAACAAGAGAAGGTGCTTCCCTTTCAGGAGTGACATAGTTGAGAAAGCATCTCTAACACTTGGACCCTCTTTTAAAATGCCCCTCCTTCACCTGCCAGCCCTTCCTTCCTTCATGGCTATGCTTGACCCTGGCATCGCAGGGCCCAGTTTTGAGCGGCTCCCAGTGGGGGAAAGGCTTTGTCCATGACCTAGACTTCGGTGGGTCCAGGGCCACTCTGGACCTGGGACCTCTGTCTCACCCTTGAACCCACCCCTGCCCTTTACATGGTCACTGATCTACCTGCGGCCTCAGCCCCATCCAGACTTCCTTTCCTGAAACTCCAGAAGCTGATGGGGTGGTGGGGAAAGGAGAGAGAGGCAAGGGTTGGTAGAATGTGAATAGGGACACACTGTGGGGTGTCTGGGTCTAGAGAACAGGATCAGCAGGTGCAGCCCGGGTCAGAACAGGCCTGGCAGCATATGCTCACAGTCCCTGAAACAAGCCTCGCTTGTTAAAGGAGAAAACAAAGCAGCCCATCTTTCTCTGCGTAGACTTCATGCATCTTTGAGGCTTGTGGCTCCTTAAGGGCCCAGGCGGCTGCTGCTGTTCCTGTGTTTGGCCAGGCTGGCTGCCAGCCCGTGCCCTGTCTCTCGCCCTTGCATCCCAGTGTCTGAAGCAGTAAATCACCCACACGCTGTCTCTGAGGGGAAAGAGGTCTGAACCTCCTGGGGCTGTGCAGAAAGAGGGCTCCCTGCACAAACATGCTCCTTCCCACCACAGACCGGCAGCCTCTGTAGCTGAAAAGGATTGGGGGTGGTAGTTTGGGCAGTGGGGGTACTGCTGAGGGCGCTAAAGGGATGAGAGAGAATGAAGTCTGTTCTGCCCAGCGGCCTCAGGAATAAGGTGAGAGCAAAGGCCTATATTTCCTGTAAGTCAGTGCTTTCCAAACTTGCACTTGCCTGTGACTGACCTGGAGGTCTTTCTCAGAGCAGATTCTGATCGGGGGGCAGGGGGGGCTATAGTGGGGCCTGAGGGTTGTTGTTGTTCAGTTCCTCAGTTGTGTCCGACTCTTTGAGACCCCATGGACTGCAGCACACCAGGCTTCCCTGTCCTTCTCTGTTTCCCGGAGTTTGCTCAAACTCATGTCCATTGAGTCGATGATCCCTGAGGGATGCAGGTCTAATAAGCTCCCTGGGTTGGCCACATGGCTGGTCCAGAGGTCACGAGTGGGGAGGCTTCAGGGTTTTGTCCCCTTAAAGGGTCACTGTGCTAGAGGCTGGTGGAGCTGCTCCCTGGAATCATCTGGAGAGTTTTAAAGGTGCCTGGCCCCACCCCAGGTGTCACTAAATCAGCATCTCTATGCCAGGGCTAGGACTTTGTGTGCTTTTGTTTCTAATGCTCCCCCAGGAGGTGTGAAGGTGCAGTCAGGATTGAGAACCACTGGGCTGGATTACAGAAAGTCGACCCTCACCTTCAAATTCCATGCATGCATGCATGCTCAGTCGTGTCAAATTCTTTGCGAGCCCATGGACTGTAGCCCTTCAGGCTCCTCTGTTCCAGGTCATAACCGATAACTTGCACTTGGGGAGGAATGACTGGAAATGGTTTAGCATCACACTCTTCCCAGAAGCATCTGCATTTTCACCAGGGGCCTGTTTGGCCATAAAGGAATGGCAGTGGTGGATCTCCAGGGAGGAACAAGTGACCTGGCGAGGCCTGTGATCTCGTTCCAGCGATTTCATGCTCTGGCCTCGTGTCTTGGCCCTGAGCGGCAGAACTCCTGTTTTGGTCTGTCTGTTCTGCCCAGAATTCCCAGAGGTCCTGCAGCTTTCCACGGCTCAGGGGCGTTCTCTCCTCCACTCCTTTATCATCTGAGTGAAAGAGGCAGCTGGGGACCCTTCCCCGCAGAAGGCTGTGCTCCCCGTTGGTGACCCCACACCACCACTGAGGACAGTAGGAATGAGGTGTTAAGGCCCCGGTCTTGAGTAGATCCCTCAAGGCCTGCACATCTGCTTTCCATTCCCTCTGCAGCAGGCCAGCTGAGCAGAGCCTTTCTCTTTGGAGCCCTGGGAAGATCAGATCTGAAGGCCGGGTTCAGGCCACCCTCCATCCTCAGTCCCCCAGGAATCATTCCTCTGAGACCCTCTGCTCTTTCCCATGACCCCCCTGGGAGGTGGCTGGCTCACGCTACTGTGGGGGACAAAATGGTGGAGGTGGCACACATGTTGGTTCCGTGGAGAATTCAGGAAGTGAGAAGGTTGAGCCATTTAAAAAGAAAAGAAACCTGCTGTGTAGTATGGGGAGCTCAGCTCAGCACTCTGTGATGACCTAGGTGGATGGGATGAGGAGTGGGGCGGGAGGGGAGGGAGGTCCATATAGCTGATCCACTTTGTTGCACAGCAGAAACTAACACAACTATACCCCAGTAAAAAGGGGGGGTCACATAAGCATCAAGGAAAGTGAGAGTGTCTTCTCCACCTCATCTGTGAGGATCGCCACGAGGTCACCCAGGGCAAGTGTTCAGAAGGCTGAAGTCTCGTCCTCAATTTCACTGTCACCTCGATCACTGTCACCACCAGGCTGGTAAGGGGGCAGCTCGGCCACACCTCCAGGGTCCTCTTGCTCTCCCCCAGGCCCCCAGGCGCAGAGAGAGCAAGGACCCTGTGGGGTGGGGATGGAGCTTTTGGGATCAGGCTCTACTTTAAGGAATGTCAGGGTCATAAGGACAGCCAATGTGCAGTGCTTGCTCACCAGAGTGTCACTGACACTCACGTAGTGTCCCCTCGTCGTTGGGGCAGTGCACTGTGGCAGCTGGGAGCCTGGCCCTGCCTTTACCTTAGGTGGCTCATGGAGCCCCTTTGAGCTGGTTTTCTTCTTCTGCAAAGCAGGGGCAATAAAGTAAAAATTGGACTGGGCAAACTCAAGCAAACCATCCAGCCTAATAACAAACAGTGAATAAATGGTGGCACACATCTCTTATCCATCCTACCACTATCCATCCATCCATCCATCTGTATGTACATCCATTCATGCATCTGTTCACCTATCATCTGTCTATCTAATCTGTATGATGGAAGGATCCAGTGGGTCTTACACCTGGGGAGCCTGTTAGCTCTGTTGATTCTGGACCCTCTCTCAGAGATGCTAATTCATCGGTCTGTGGTGGGGCCCAGAAATCTGCGTGTTAAACAAGCTTTCTGGGTGATACCTCTAGAGGTGGTCCTCAGACCCCTCTCAGAGAACACTGACCTAGGCCCTCACCCCATTTTGCCAAGGAGGAAATGGAGGCAGAAGAGGGCGACCATCAACTGTGTGCCTTGGTGATTCCGAGCCCTTGGTTAGGACTCGGCCTAACCCCTGCCTGTGAGTGTGGTGCGTGTGTGGTGAATGGGGGTGGAGGTGGGATTGTGTCACCAGGGGCCCCGGCGGCAGCTGGCAGCCCACCACGCTGCCCTCTCTCCTGCACCCTCCCTGCCCACCAGCACTGCCCCAGCTCCCACACTGAGCCTGTCGAGGAGCAGGGATTTATTCCTTTGGGCCAGCTTTCCACCCTTTATTTCCTGTGTTATTTATGTCCCTTGCTTTTATCTCCTGCCTGGCTGGCCCGCAAGGCCCATTATGTTGCTTTGGCCATGGCCACATCAATCTCCAGCCCCGGGGGTCTGAGCCCCCCAGCCCATCCTCCTCATTTATTTCCCAAGTCTCCTCAAGGCCCTGCCAGCAGCTGTCCCCACGTGCGGATGGCCTCGCGGGTGTTGTCCTCAGAGGGGACCATTGTGAAGGGGCCGTGGGCCCATTGGATCAGACCGGCTGCAGGAGGCTCGTCTGGGGCACAGGAGTGAGGTGACCGTTCAGGAATCAGCATTGTGGAGGGGTGCAGTGGGCTAGCTGTCAGGCCTTCCTGTCCTAGCCCAGAGGTGCCCAGAGAGCTCCCTTAGACTTAGACAAGGAGCAGCCCGTCTCCAGGCCTCACTGACTCCGTCTGTGCCATGGAGGCTGGGGGTGGGCCGGGCTGACCCAGATACCAGCTTCCCGGGCTCCGGTATAGGTGACAGCACTTTCCAAACTGTGTTTTATAAATTAGCAAATGTTCATGAAAAACAACGGGAGGCAGTTCCATAATCTGTTTAGGAAGTTCTGGGTTGAACAGAGATGTAGAGAATCTCCAAAAAGATATGTTCACCTCATAATCCCCAGAAACTTGAATGTGACCTTATTTGGCAAAAGGGTCTTTGCAGATGTAATTAAGCTAAGGCTGTTGAGATGAAAGGGCTTCCCACATGGCACTTGTGGTAAAGAACCTGCCTGCCAATGCAGGAGACATAAGAGATGCGGGTTTGATCCCTAGGTTGGGATGATTCCCTGGAGGAGGGCATGCAACCCATTCCACTGTTCTTGCCTGGAGAATCCCATGGACAGAGGAGCCTGGCGGGCTATAGGTCCATAGGGTTGTAAAGAGGTGGACATGACTGAAGAGATTTAGCACGCACACACACACAAGATGAAATCGTTTTGGATTTAGTGAAGGCCCTAAGTCCCGTGACATGTGAAAGGTAGAGAGAGCTTGGAGACTCAGACACATACACTCTGAAGCAGGGTGCCATCTTTGAGCAGCTGAGTCTGTTCAGCTGAAGCTGGGGTGGGGCTGGACCTGGAGACTTACCTACAGCCACTGGGGGAGGCAAGCAGTGCCCTAGCGTCTGAATTGAGGCACAGATTACACACCCAGTCTCCAGCCTCAAGCATCCCCCCACCTGGGTCTCTGTGCCAAGTGACAAAAGCTCCATTTATTGGCCTTACTATGTGCCAGACAGTCTGTTAAACACTCTCCATAAACTATCTCATTTAATCGGGTAGCTCAATGGTAAAGAATCCACCCGCTAATGCTGGAGACGCGGGTTCGATTCCCGGGTTGGGGAGATCACCTGGGGGAGGAGATAGCAACCTACTCTAGTATTCTTGCCTAGAGAATTCCATGGGCAGAGGAGCCTGACAGACTACAGTCCACGGGGTTGCAAAAGAGCTGGACGTGACTTAACGACTAAACACAACAAAAAAACCCCCATGATATGCAGTCACCGTCACTCCATCCAACACAAGAGGATCAGACGCTCCGGGAGGTCATGTAACACAACCGCGCTGTGGATTGCACACCATCTGACAAAGGCCTGGGTATAACCAGCAATGACAATCAACATGTTTGACAACAGGGGCTTTGGGACTCTGACCTCTTAATTAAGGTGCTGCCCAGGAGCCTGCCCAGTGCAGACCAGCTGAACATCCACTTATAACCAAAACAAGTATATACTGGAATCATGTTGGGAAGACAGTAGGCACCAACAAATTCCAGCTATTCTTTTCCTCGGTGTTATTTTCATTATCAATCACTCCCTCTGGGACTATGGGGAGAGCGAGGCATTCTGTTCTATTTCACACTCCATCCAGGTTTTCTAAGCTCTGATTTGCAGGTTGTTTTGCTGCTCAAGCACCTGCAAGGGCTCCCGACTGCCTACAGGAAGTACTCCACCTCCTCTGCCGGTCATAGCTCTTGAGGACTGGCTCCAAGCTACCTCTGCAGGTGGATTTCCCTCCTCCCCTCCAAGGAGGCCTTTCTCCTCTGGGCTGCTTCCTCGCTGTGCCCCTGGACAAGCCATGCACCTCCCTCCGTGGGCCTTCACTGAGCCATTCACCCTCTTCAGATGCCTCTTCACTGAACTGTCCTTCACGGCTGCTGGAATCCAACCTCCAACCTTCAGAATACTCTGACATTCAGGGGGCACCCACTTTTGAAAATCCTACAACTCTCCCTACTTGCTCACACTTGTTCACATGCCACATAGCATCTGTTTTTGCCTCCCAGCAGCCCAGTCACAAAATCAACATCTCGATGTCAGGAAGCCATGGCTTTGCTTCTAAGTCAGCACTCCCCAAACTTTAATGTGCCTATGATTCACTTGGGGATCTTGTGAAAATGAGATCCAGATTCATCAAGACAGGATGGGGTGTGACCAGCCCCAGGGAGATGCTGACCACACTTGGAACAGCAAGCCCCATGCCTCTCAGTCTTGGGAGTTTATAACTAAATGCTACATCTGGGCCTCACCCTGAGTCTCTTAATTAGCCGTGGGTAGTCTGGGCGCTGTGTTTTTAAAAGCTCTTCGGGTGATTCTGATGGGCAGCTGGGGCTAAGAGTCACTGGGCCAGCGCCATGGTTGAGGATGCTTAGACTAGAAGCTCTTGGAGGGCAGTGACCCGATCCTGGAGACAAGGAGCAGGCTGGGGAGGCTGAGGTACCATAGCATTTCATGATGAAAAGGAAGTGAAAGTCATTTAGTTGTGTTCAGCTCTTTTGCAAACCCATGGATTATAGACCACAAGGTTCCTCGGTCCATGGGATTCTCCAGGCAAGAACACTGGAGTGGGTTGCCATGACCTTCCCTACCAGGGACCGAACCCAGGTCTCCTGCGTTGCAGGCAGATTCTTTACCATCTGAGCCACCAGAGAAACTGTGGTCAGGGCACTTCGAGAACATCAAGGGAGAGTACCCATGCCTGACGACCCAGCCCAAAGGCATCTCTAAACCTGCAGAACCGGCTGCTGGGAGCTGAGCCCAAGAAGACCTTAGCCAGGAGCTCCCTCCTTCTGCCCAGCAGCCCAGCGGGGTCAGTTGGTTCAGAAGGACTCCTGCCCTGGCACCCAGGAAACAGGCTACTGTGTGGAGTTAGAAGGTGCAGGGTGCCCTCTGCTGGGAGGTTTGAGCTATTTCTCTCCAGAGACTCCCAGGGTGAAGTGACCAGAGATGGAAGGGTACAGTGGGAACGTATACTGAGGCCTGCTTCTCCTAACCCCTCAAAATGGGGGGAGATCAAGGCAGGCCAGGATGCTCTGTGTCTCTTCTGTCTTCTGATTCCAGGATGGGAAATATTTGACCACACAGAAATTACGCCAAGTCCCTTCCACCTTTTTGTTCTCATCATCGTGATCATCATCGTCAGGTGACATGAAGTGGCTCATACAAGAGGTAACAGGACTAAAAACATTGATGTTTGCTCTCTGTACTCAAGAGGGGCTGGGCTTCCAGCACCCACAGATCCTGGTCTGGATTGCTCTGTGGTTTATAACACACAGAGGTCAGTGAGGGGTCAGCATCAGCAGTGATGGGAGTTAGACTTCAGTCTGGAGCCAGGGCCAGGGGTCAGCCTATGGCTGAGATCCAGGGTCATCCTTGCCGAGTGGGGGTCAGCCTGTGTCCAGGGTTGAGGCTCAGTAACCAGGGAAGCACCAGCTGGCATGTCTGTCTCATTACAAGTAATGGCCACACGTCTGCCTATGGTGAAGGAGGCCTGTGTCTAGGAGACCTGGGCAGGAGAGAAGAGAAGAGAGTAGAACTTTCCAGTTTCCGCCAGCTCCCCCAGGATGGCTGCTCCAGCTCGTCACCAGACTTAGGGACCGAGGGTCCACGCATCAGTGCACCATGCATCCGAGACCAGTCGCCTGGGCATGATCCACAGAGGGCCCAACCCCTGGGCTCCACATCAGGGCCCAGTGCCTCCTTCTCATGTCTACTGGCTTTGACACACGCTCCGGACCAGGAAATGTGGGCAGTACTGAGGGGACGGGGTCCATCTAGCGTCATTGTGGGGGCGTTGAGACTCAGCCTGTGGAGAGGCGTGGGAATTGGCCCTGCCATAGACCAGGGATATGAAAGCTGGGGTCTGAGGGTGGATTTCACAGGTATGTGGCACTTTCTGTGATTGCATCGGATTCTTAGAGGGGCCATAATCCAAAAACATAGTTAAGAATCATCGCTTAGGCCCATCCTCAAAATCCACCCTCCCACAACCTGTGTTTGTTATAGCTTTCTTCAGAAACCACTGACAAACAATAAACTATACATTATATATTTATAGCACCCAATTTGATAAATTTCAACATGTGTTTATACTGTGACGTGGTCACCACAGTTAAGATAATGAACATATCCACAACCCTCAAAATAAATCTGCCTTCCATCACTATATATAAAATTAGAATTTTATATTAATGGAATGATACACTTTTGGGGGTCCAGTTTTTTCCATGCAACTTTTTTTATATTTATGCATACTATTGTGTATATCAATAGTTTATTACTTATTATTGCTGAGTAATATTCCATTGTGTGGCTTTACCACAGTTTGTATATCCACGCATCTGTTGATGGATGTCTGAGTTGTTTCCAGTTTTTGGCTATTACAAATGAAGTTGCTGTGAACATTTGTAACTAAGTATTTGTGTAGACAGACGCTCTCACTGGGCTTCCCTGGTGGCTCAGCGGTAAAGAATCTACCTGCCAATGCAGAAGACGTGGGTTTGAGCCCTGCGTCAGGAAGATCCTCTGGAGATGGAAATGGCAACCCACTCCAATATCCTTGCTTGGGAGAATGTCATGGACAGAGGAGCCTGGCAGGCTACAGTCCATAGGGTCGCAGAAGAGACACACTTGACTTAGCAACTAAACAACAATAACTCAGTTTCTTGTGTTTTTTTTAAGCTTTAGTGTCATTCTTTAAAAAATATATATTATTGATTTCTTTTTGGTTGCATGGGTCTTTGCTGCTGCTCAGGCTTTCTTTTGTGGGGAGCAGAGGCTACGTTCTGGTTGTGGTGTGAGCTTCTCATTGCAGTGGCTTCTCTTGTTTCAGAGCACAGGCTCAATAGTTGGGGCACAGGAGCTTTGTTCCCAGGCATGTGGAATCTTCCTGGACCAGGGATCGAACCCAAGTCCCCTGCACTGGCAGGTGGATTCTCAACCACTGGACCACCAGGGAAGTCCTAACTCACTCACTAATTCTAGGATCTTCTTGTCGGTTCAATGGGGTTTTCTGTGTATAGGATTGAAGAAGGAATTCATAGGGCCTGGACTCCATCTTAGGCCTGTTCATGTTGATCATGCTCAGCCACCTTTCCAATGGACTCTGAACTCTGTGTTTAGTGCCTATGAAAACAATAACAGAAGGATAAGACCTCCTCCAGACAGGGGAACCTTGAAGATCGTATCTAGGTTACTCATCGCCTAAGAGAAAACATACGCTAATCACCCCTTCCTCCAGACAGGCCATAAATTTTTCTGTATCTATCCGAGTGTAACCTTGGGTTTATTGATTATTGGCTAATTGTTTGACTGTTTGAGCACATAGCACGTGAGTGATGGGGTTATTGGGACTGTATTTTCCTTGGATTATGTAAGTCTCAAGGAATTTGGAGTGGTGGATTCAGACACGTGCACATGGGGTATAAAAGATTTTCACAAATGCTGGTCAGGGTCCTTGGCTAAGAAGAGACTCTGCCTTGGGCCCGCCAGTGTAATAAACTGCACTCCACTATCTGCATGGTCCTTCTGAGTGAGTTTGTTTCCCGGAATGCGTGGCTACAACAGGATCATGTTATTTGCAAATAAAGACAATTTTGCTTCTGCCTTTCCAATCTAGGTGTTGTTTGTTTTTCTTGCTTGATTGCACTGGCTTCAACACTAGTACCATGTTAAACAGGAATGGTTCGGGTGGGCTTCCTTGCCTTCCTTCCAATCATATATAGCAAGGAGGTATTCAGTCTTTCACTGAGTGAAAGCTTTTATTTGCCCTGGTAGGTTCTGGGCAACCTCAAAGGGGTGGCATTTTAGGACTGTTTGGAGGACCTTGGAATTAGCCTTGGGCAGTACGCTCTTCTTTTCCCCTTTTTGGTTCAGACCTCATGGAGACTCCCAGTCCCTTGAGGGCAGAGATGTTATGTTTGATTCTGGTTCCTCATGCTATTCCTGACGTGGCTGGTAGGCTTGACAGATTCTTACCACCAACCAAGTCACTGAATCTTGCAGAAAGGGCCTATGTGACATGCCCCTCTTTGCTCTGTCCCCTTTGCTTTCCTCCTAACCCAAAGGCAGCCATCCTTCCCTCCTTCCCTTCTGTTCCCCTCCAGAAACCTGAATGGAAGGCGACATGAAAGCAAAGGGATCAGGTTTCCTGAGCATCAAGTTCCTTTCACGTAGAGTCCTCATTCAAAAATAAACCTGTGGGGAGGAGGGGCGGAGGGTGACTGAGACAGGAGGGAGCTGTTAGCATAGCTCTGCTTCCAGGCTGTATTTTTAGGGCTGGCATTTAGGCTTGGCCTGGGGACAAGAGGCTGGAAAATGCAAGGTATTTCCTCTTCCTGTCAGCTGAGACACTGTGTGTGAGTGTGTGCATGAGGCCCCTGCCACCTTCCCACTTAACACCTCCCCGAATGGCAAACAAGATGCACTTCCTCCACTGGCCTACTCTCTGCTCTGCTCTTGGCTCAGCTGATTACCAGTCCTTCAGTCCTGTCTCATCTTGGGACACTCTCGAGGTTCTTCCCCAGACCATAGCACAAACTGCTTCCTGCAGGGAGAGGAGCACCTTATTGCCTTGGGGGTGGGCTCTGCACTCTGTAGCATCCTGCATGGGAGACTCAGTGGTGACATAACTGATTCACTTGTTCGATTATTTATTCACGTGTTGCTAGCCGTGTGGCTTGTGTGAGTTACTTAACTGCTCCGTGCCTCAGTTTCCTCATGTGTAAAATGGGGATAATAACAGAACCTGCTTTATAAGAGTGTTGCAAGGATTCAGTGCATCAATATTGATAAAGTGCTTAAAGTGGTTCCTGGTAGGTAATGAGGGCTCTGTAAATGGTAGCTGTTACAATCTGAGTGCCTATTGCATTTCAGCCTTCAGCTTGGGCAGGGGCTGGGGCTGGGGCTGCAGTGCTGAACTAAACAGATATGGTCTCTGACCTTTATTTGCTTATTCAGTTAGAGACTTGGTTGCTGCCTTTCAGAATTTTAAATTCTCAACCTCAGCTTTAGACCCGGGCCCTGCTTTCTCTCCGCGGAGGAAAAGGTCTGTTTTACCCATCACAAGGTGATAAAATATATAATCAGAGAGATGATGAAATTGATGTTAATGGCACTTTGTGGAATTCTTAGTGATTTTGTCCCTTCTCTGCTTTGTAAAGTTATTTCACTTTTCATGGTCTCATTTGCCTTATTTATGAAATGGAAGGGAGGACAGTTACCGTGGATGATCATCAGGTCTGTTCCAGCCCTTTTTCCCACAAACAGAATCATCTCTTTATCTCTCCTTGCTGTCTGCGGCCTGCTTCCCGCTGCGGATGGCACTCCCTGGAGTTGTGCAGTGCACAGCCTGTTCAGCTGTATAACCTAGCCTGCTTATGAGCCACCAAAGCACCTAATGTCCCATCTCCTGAGTTATGCAAAGCAGAAAAAAAAAGTATAACATCAGTCAGCTCAAACAGGAATGAAAAAAAGCAAAATAACACTTATCTGATTCCTCCTCTCCTTCCCTCCTCCCTCCTCCCCCCTCCCCACCCCAACTTTGTCATTCCCTGAGCTTGGACGGTTATTCTACTGTTGGTTTCTTTTGCCCAAGACTTAATTCAGCAGAGGCTTGTTGACATTCCCAGTCTTCCATTTGCAAATATTTATTAAACACAATGGGCTAGGCACCATGGTACATGCTGAGATACAGTGAGGCCAAGGTCTTTGTTCTCATGGGGTGTGCATTAGAGTTCAAGGAGATAGATAAGAAACAGGCAGACAGAGAGGCAGGACAGTGTCCAAGAGGGTTAGGTACAGTGTAGACAGTCATAGCGGGCCCTGGATGTGGGGAGGTGAGGGTTATGTGCAGTGTAGACAATCACAGAGAGTCCTGGATGTGGGGAGGTGAGGGGGCCAGTAGACTGAGGGGAGGGAAGACGTCTCTGGAGAGGTGACGCCGGAGTTGAGTGACGTGGGCATTCTCACACTGGCCCGGCCAGGAAGGGCTGAGCCACCTCCTATGCTTGGCCTCCTTCCATCGCCCCCGGCTCTTTCTCTAGACCACCGCTCTACTTCCGGCCTCCTGAGAAAGAAGTCTCCAGTGGCCTTTCATCTGAAGAACGGAGGTGGTGTTCAGTCACTCAGTCATGTCCAGCTCTTTGTGACCCCGTGGACTGCAGCACGCCAGGATCCTCTGTCCTTCACCATCTCCCAGAGCTGGCTCAGCTCATGTCCATCGAGTCGGTGATGACATCCAACCATCTCATCCTCTGCTGCCTCCTTCTCCTGCCTTCAATCTTTCCCAGCATCAGGGTCTTTTCCAATGAGACAACTCTTCACATCAGGTGGCCAAAGTATTGGAGAACAGAGGTGGAGGCTCATAAATCTTCATTCAGACTGAAACAGACAGATCCAAGCAGAGGAAGGAGTCCTTTAGGTCTCTGAGTGGATGTTTGGGGTGGGTCTCCCCTCTGAGCCAGCTGTTACATGGATATGCGAGGGTCACCTTGAAGGGAGTTGTGCATGCCTGCCAGGCTTACTCAAAGGTGGCCTAGGCTGGAATGATGGGAAAACCAGGGTCACTAGGTCAAGCTGGTGAAGACGAATAGAATTTTCTCCACTCCCTATAAGAACAATGTGTAGAAGCAAGATAGTCATGGGTTCCAAACCCCATGCCAGCCTCTTACTGGCTGGCTGAGTTGGGGAAGGTACTTGACCTCTCTGTGTCTTAGGTACCTTGCTTGTTATAAGGGGCAAGAGGTAATCGTATATACCCCCACGGGTGCTCTGAGGATCCAGTGAGTTTGTACACACAGCGCTTAGAGCAGCATTTGGAATGCGTGAGCATGTGTGTTCAGCCTGATCTCATTTTTCAAGAGGATTATCTATCCCCTGGCAAGTTTTCTTCTGTGTGTCAGAGACCTCTGTTCCAACTCTACAAATGCAGTCTTCATTCTCTCGTAAGAGGCTTGCCCTGGAAGAGGAGAGTTGTACATGGATCAGGGGGAAATGTCTGAGTGTGTCTTTTTAATATATGGAAGGAGAACCAGCACAGCACGCAGCGGACATATGCCCACATTTCCCCAGTTGTGTGCATCAAAGTTTTTAGCTTGAAGATGTGGGTATCTACATTTGCATCTCTAAAAGGAAGTTCTTTGCTGAGCTCTATAAATGAAGGTTTTTGTTCTTCTCTCCACCCCCTCATCCATCCATCCACCCATCCACCCATCTATCCATCCACCCATCCATCCATCCATCCATTCAACATTCTATAGCGCTTTATTTTTTTGCCAGGTGGTGTACTGCTTCTTGTTTACTTGTTTTGTTTCACCAAGGCAAACCTTAGTCCAGGTTCATGAGAAAACAGACCCTACAGCAAAGCTTGTGTGCTAATGCTTCATTGTGGGATACAATCCCAAGAAGCAAGAGTGAGGTGGGGTGGACGTAGGACAGTGAGGAAGAAAAGCAAAACCAAGGTGATCTGTTCCTGGGCCGGCCTCAGCTTCTCAGAAAACACAGCTGGTTGCTCAGTCATGAGGGTCGTCCCTGGAGAGGTCCTGCAGAAGCACTGTATCGGACAAGCCGCTGAGAGCGGAGAAAGAACAGGCGGTGTCTTTGCTGGCCCTTCCACATCCATCAGGCAGCTGACTGCTCTGTAGTTCTAGACTGTATTGCCTGGCCCCTCCTGGCAGCCACTGGGGAAGCTGAAGCTTGGTGGGTCCCGTGGAGTCTGACCCTGGGCACAGTGGGTGTCAGGGTTTCCATTTGTGGCTGTGATGCAAGCTGTTCACCCACTGTCACGCCCATGGAAGGCCGAGCTGATGGGAGCTAAGAAGGAAACAAACAGAGGAGCAGAGGCCAGGCACCACTGGGAAAGGCCACTTTAGACAGGGGTCTGAGAATGCCTCTGGAGCAATAGTATTTGAGTTGAGGCCTGAAGGATTAGATGGAGCCCTAAGGAAAACCGGAGGAAGGGCACTCGCAGAGGTGGAACTG
This sequence comes from Budorcas taxicolor, assembly GCF_023091745.1. Classification (NCBI taxonomy): domain Eukaryota; kingdom Metazoa; phylum Chordata; class Mammalia; order Artiodactyla; family Bovidae; genus Budorcas; species Budorcas taxicolor. The sequence goes on along the minus strand of NC_068914.1, from coordinate 19,729,821 downwards.
GCCATGCAGAGGCCCATGGATGCTCGTGTGTTGAGGCCGTGAGAGCAGGTGGGGCAGCCGGAGAGGGTACTGGGGGTGAGGCCGGAGACCCCGGGGGCCAGCCCCTGAAGACCTTCCGGGTGGGATGTGGAGTTTGAATTTTATTCTGAGAGCCATTTGAGGGTTTGAGGCAAGAGTGACCTTAGGCAAAGTGCAGCTTTCAAAGTCAGGATGGTCGCCATGTGAACAGATAGTTGAGCGCCACCTTGGAAAGGTTATCTCAGTGTCCAGGCTGGGTTCTGCCACCATCTGACTGTGTGGGACCCCAGGATCATCTCCCTGAGCCTCCTGGGAGGCCTGGATGGAGGGGTGCAGGGGATAGGACCCCCCCAATCTCAGGTGGGGAAAATGGCAGTGTTGGAAGCTTCTGTTCTGTGTCTGTGGAGAGGGAAGGAGGGACCGTGTTCAACAACAAACCCCACTGGCCCTAAAATGCAGAGTGGTGAGGCTTTTTGCCTTTCTTTCTGTTGGTCTGCGGAGAGGGACCCAGGGCTCGCTTGGTGGTTTCGAGGCTCTGGCCAGGAGTCTGCCCTGGTGACGTCCTCACCTGACTGCTGAAAGGAGCTCTGAGTTAATCACCTTTGAAACTGCGGAACAGTCTTCTTTTTTTAAACTTTTTTGTAGATTGTGGTAAAACAATTGACCACTGTAATGATTTTTAGGGGTATGACTCAGGGGCATTAATCACACTCACATTGTTTGGAAGCATCACCGCCAACCATCTCCAGGAAATTTTTCCTTGGCCCAAACTGAAACCTTGTAATCGTTATTAAACAGCCACTCCTTCTCCCCTCTTCCTTCAGCCGCCGGCAATCACCATTCTAGTTTCTATCGCCATGAATCCGACTAGTCCGGGTGCCTCCTAGAGGAAGTACTTATAAGCAGAATGGTATAGTATTTTTCCTTTCTGTGACTGGTGTATTTCAGTTAGCATAATGTCCTCACGGCTCATCATGTTGTAGCCTGTGTCAGAATTTTATTTCTTTTTAAGGCTGAATAATATTCCTTGTGTGTGTGTATATCCCCCAATTCGTTTATCTGCCCATCCAACAACTTGGACACTTGGGTTCCCTTCACCTTTTGGCCATTGTGATTAATGCTGCTATGAACATAGGTATAAAAATAGCTGAGTTCCTGCTTTCAGTTCTTTGGGTGTATACCCCGGAGTGGGATTGCTGGACCATACAGTAATTCTATTTTTAATTTTCTGAGGTACTACCACACATACTATTTTGCACAGCAGTTGTACCATGTTACCATGTTCTGCGGGCCTTTCTTTGGTAGGAGGTGGCGGTGGGAGTGTCAGAGGCCCTGCAGATTAAAAGCCTACCACACGCTTCTGGTGTCCTCCCTTCCTCTCCACAGTGGCTTAGGGTTGTCACGATGGTCTGGCTTCCATCTGCCACACTGACTGTGAGGTAGGGTCACTATCCCTCTTTAACTGAAGAGGACGCCAAGCCTCTGATTCTATGGCAGACAGCTGCTGTTCTTGCCTGCCCAGCCTCCACTCACCTCCTTCCGGTTTTTCCATTAGGGAGTCACCCTTCCCCCAGTCTCGGTGCGTGCTGTTCAGTGGGAGCCAACTCTGACCCTTGGCTGCAGGGGTAAGTAAGGATTCTGCTTCCTCTGGACATGGTGATTAATTCAGCAGAAGTTTTATGACCCAGACCTGGCCAAACAAGAGCTGGTCAGCATCTTCCAGAAGTGTGCAAGAGTTTGGGGAAGTAGAGTTTGCTTTCAGCTGGGGTTAATAAAGAGACAGGATGGAGCCTCCAGCTTCTGGTGGCCATTTTCCCCACCTATTAGGGTGATTGTAATGGAGCATGAAGTCAACGCAGAAATGCAGAGCCAAGAGGTAGAAAGAGAGACTCAGGGAATGTTATTCAAGCACCCGGATCTAACTGTACCTGAAGCTCTTAAGCCTGCGCCTGGACTTTTCAATTACAGGAATCAAAAAATCTTCTTAGCTTAAGAAGTTGAGTCAACGTTCTCTCCTTTGCACCTGAAGGGAATCCCACTCAATTTAGAGGTTAAAAAACTTGCCCAACATCACTCAGCCAGGAAATGGTGATGCTGAAAACTCAAATCCTTAAGGGAGTTCCTGGCTTAGATCTGGATCCCAGCTCAGGATCAGGAGTAACCCTTGTCTGGCTCTCATTCAGAACTCGGAATCTGCTAGATGTCAGGATGCGGCATCCCGGGACAGGAGCTCCAACCTGGCCAAAGAATTGCAGGAACCAGCAGAGCCACGATGCACAGGCTTTGTGAGCTAAACCCATGTGGAGTTGGTAAATTACAGCCTGTGGACCAAATCCAGCTCAACCCCCATCTTTGTAAGGCCCACAAGCTAAGAAGGCTTTTTACATTTTTAAATGGTTGGAAAAAATCAAAATCAGAATATTTTGTGATATGTGAAAATTGCATATGTTTAGATTTCTTTATCCATGAGTACTGTTTTATTGGCTCATAGTCACTTACTCACTGGTTATCTGTGTCTGCCTTGCACTGCTCTGCCAGACTTGAGTAGCTGTGACCAGAGACCATTTAAAGTATTTACTGTTTAGCCCTTTACAGAAAAAGTCTGCTGACTGCGGCCATATCTTGAGCTTCCCTTCTTAGCTTTCCACACTCTCTTTCCAAGCTAGTCTTCGTGTCCTTTTAAGCTTCCTCTCCCTCCATCTCTGCTCCTTAAAAGAGCAGGACCCTCATGAAATCAGTGAATGCCTGGAAAGCACTTAGCACAGGCCTGGCACTTGGTAATGGCTCAGGAATGAAAAAGCTGCCATCAAGGAACCTGATTCAGCAGTTGAGGACATGTGTGGTGGCTATGTGTCCCATATCCGTTGCTTACTCCTTCAGTGGCTCCCAACAAGGTAAAAAAAATAGTAGCATTTACCTCTTACGGTCCTTGTGACATCAACTTAGCCATTACATGTAGAGTTCTTGGAACGTAGGAAAGGCTCAGTGAGATCCTAACTGTTACTGTTCCTATTTACTTAATCTCTTTGGAGGTACCTGGAATCTGCCAACAACTCAACCTAGCCCCGGTCTGGCCCAGCATCCCATAGCAAGATCCCATAGCAACATCACCCACTGTGATGGGTGCAGAGACCTGCTGTCCTGACTCAGAGCTGTTATGTCATATCAAGCGGGGGCTCCATGTTACCCCTTAGGAAGCAGCAGGAAGCCTACCAGCCAGGGGCTAAGAGAGGGGTCTGAAAACAGGATATCCTGGGGTTGGCCCCTACCTGCAGAGGGGTGTGTGTGGTGTGTAGCTGGATGATACTTGACTCATTTATAGGAAAAGAAAGAGCAAATGGGTCCAGTGCAGGATGGAGATGAGGGCAAGGTAGAAACAGCCACCTGAATAGCGGAGAGGGTGTCCCTTGGTTCAGACTATAGTAAGTTGAATGAGAACAGGTAGAATTGAAGGGTCCATGGGACTTCTGCCCAGGCTTAAGGCCACTCGGACGTTCAAGAAGTCTTGTGGGAGGGGGTTATCTGTGGACCTGCTGCCTCTCCAAGTGTCTAGCTTTGTCAAGGCCTTGGGGTGGGGGGCGAGCTAAATATTCCTTGCCTGAACCAGCCCCAGCCCACTCGCAACCACTCACTGCAGTGCGTTCCAGGCCAGAGCCCAGCGCTGCAGCTCCCCATGGGGACAAGCATCCATTCCCTCACCCGGAGGGTAGGGCAGGGGCAAAGGGGCCTTCCTGGGCCATTTCGGGACCTGTCCCTCCCTAGGAACACAGATATGACAGAGAGCAGGGGACTACCCAAAAACTAGCCAAGTGGACACGCACACACATGACACACACACCCAGCACGCTCTTCTAGCCAGACACATCACACTCTACACCCACACAGAGAAGCGCACAGCCCTTTCCCACCGCACACCGAGACCCACATACGTCCTCTAACACACACACACCGTGCTGACATGGCCCAGCCTAACTATGAGCGCTACTCCCATGCTTGTTGGAGGCCAGGGCAGGCCGACATCAGCCTTCAGGAGTGACCGAGAGAACCAGGTCCAGGGGACATCACATAGAGGCCACCAGAGGGCCAGCAGGTTCTTACACACCACCTGGGCCAGTGACTCCCACGCTGGGGGCACACGCTAGGGGCCTTTGTTGACAATTCTCGGGCCCCGATCCCACCTGAGAATTGGCGAACCAGAATCTCGATGGTGAGTGGGGGCTGGTGACCAGGGTAAGAGGGCTGGGATCTCACAGGCTTTCTCCAGTGCCAGATGGACTTAGTAACCTGCTCCAGCCCAGTCTGCTCACTGTTCAACACAGGAACCAAGGCTAAGAGCGGGAGACTGACGTGCCCCAGGTCACCCAGCAGTCTCATAGGAGAGCCAGGATGAGAACCCAGGTCTCCTCACCCCCAGTGCCCAGGCTTCAGGTCTGCAGACCCTGTGCCCTTTCCTGCCCCCCACCAGCCCGAAGTGCCCCTCCTCTCCTGCCTCCCAGCAAGGGGCCATCTGGCTCTGACACTGTGCAGGGGCAGGGGGCCCACAGCAGGCAGATTGTCCTCATCCCCCCTTCCCACGTGAGGGAGGCCTGGCTTGGGGCACGGAGGGCTGGGCTCCCTGCAGTCACAGATGTTTGTGCTGCATGCTGAGCCCCGATCCTGCTCCTGGGGGAGGCCGGAAAGGCGCATCCACACGCTGCCCAAACATCTGGACTTTGCAGAGGGAGCCAAAGCACACCATCCAGATGTTCTCAAAGCCCAGTGCTGGGCGTCAGCAGAAAGCAGACATCTGGGTGGAGGTTATGCGTATGTTGGAGGGGACAGAGTGGGTTTTGTTCATAGATTCAAGGTAGTCTTTGAACAAAGCTGGTCACGGGAGTGAGCCTGGGGTCTTCAGCCTCCCACCCCGGTGTGTGGAGTGGGCCAGACCTAGCCTCTTTGGGTAGGATTCAGATCCCAGGGACAGCAGCCAGGTGGGGTGAGCAATCATAAACTCACAATAATAGCTACCATTTGTGGAACACTCACTGTGTGCCAGACACTGTTCTGCGCTTTACACATACTATCTCATTTTACACTGGCAACAACCTCGTGGAGCAGGTACTATTACTGCTCCCATTCTCTAGGCCAGCAGTCCCCAACCTTTTTGGCACTAGAGATCAGTTTTGTGGGAGACGATTTTTCCATGGATCAGGGGAGGAGGATGGTTTGGGGATGATTCAAGGGTGTTACATTTACTGTGCACTTTATTTCTGTTATTACTACATCAGCTCCACCTCAGATCATCAGGCATTAGATCCCAGAGGTGGGAGACCCCTGCTCTAGGCAGCCTAGAGGCAGGGAGGTCATATCACTGGCCCAGAGGCAGTGCTGGGCTCATGTGGAAGCCGATGCAGGTCACCACTGACCCCCTGTGCCATCTCATGTGCACCCCCATGGTTTCTAGGGGCCAGTCTCAGCGTGCCCTTCCTTTTCCCAACACCATTTTCATATGAGGGATTTTTTCATGGAGGGGATGGGAGACTGGGAGGTGCCCCTTTTTCTCGTGGTTGAATCTTGGGGAGGGAGCCAAGCCAGGCCTTCCTCCTAGGCTTGTGGGTGGCTGGTGGCGGTGGGTGCCAAGTGTCTCAGGGCTTCCAAGGAAAAGTGAGCTCCCTGGGGCCAAGGCCAGCTGTGGCCGGCAGGGCTATTTATTTTTCTGCCCCTAAGCCTTTAAGTCATCTGTTTACACAGGGAGGAAAGGAGCTGGGCTCTGTGTCCCTGCCCAGCACCCTCCCTTCCCCACAACCTGGGGAATGGCAGGCTGAGCGAAGGACCCCCAAGATCCCGTGGAGGAAGCTCTGGAGCCAGAATCATAGGGCCACTGGGGGACACTGCACTGAGGGCTCTGACTGGGATCCTGACCGGCCCTGAGCCATGGACTCCGTGCTCCCTCCACCCTTCCTGTAGCCCCGGTGGAGTCCTCAGGCTTATAGGCCCTAACAGGTTCTCAAGAGCAACTGGATATCAGCCATTCACCCCTTAGTATAAATGGCTCCTTGTGGCACAAAATATTGTGTCCTGTCTTAAGACAGCATCAGGGGAAGGGGTGACAGGCCAGGAATGGAGTGGGGGGAGGCGTACTGGGCTCTGTGGCCCTGGGAGAGGCAGGCCCTGCTTCTGGAGGCTGCTCTGGCTCTTTCATCCCATGAACATGTGTCAGGATCTAGGAGAGCCATGCTCTGGGGCAGGCATACACAAGGAGAAGAGGTTACTGATCTCAAGGAGCAGGGGAGCTGGGAGCATGAGGAGCAATCCGTGGATGTCCTCAGCAGCTGCTTTCCCCAGGTGTGGGAGGAAAGATGGGCAGCATCCCGGGGGGTATTGCAGAGGAGGTCACACTTCAAGTGGCTCTAGAAACAAGAGTGGTTTCCCTAGCTGGAGACCAGGAATTCCAGTGTGTGCAAGAGTCAGGTGCCCAAAACTCAGGGCCGAAGTGAGAACAAGCAGATAGAACATTCAGGGCACTGACTGGGAGACTGAGGCTGGAAAGGTTGGAGCTAGAGCAGGAGTGGCCTTGGGTGTCCCCTCAGAACCACAGGCAGTGGGGAGTCATTGAGAATTTGGAGCGAAGGAGTGACAACATCACAGTGCTGACTGAGAGAGAAATCCAGAAGGGCGAGACAAGAGGTAGGAAGACCCTGTGTGGCCTGCGAGCAAGACAAGGTAGCCAGACAAGGGAGGGCAGAGGTGTGGGCAGGCAGATAGACTGGACAGACATGCACGGACCATATTTATCTCATTCCAGAGGAGCTTGGAGAAGGCAATGGCAACCCACTCCAGGACTCTTGCCTGGAAAATCCCATGGATGGAGGAGCTTGGTAGGCTGCAGTCCATGGGGTCTCAAAGAGTCAGACACGACTGAGCGACTTCACTTTCACTTTTCACTTTCCTGCATTGAAGAAGGAAATGGCAACCCACTCCAGTGTTCTTGCCTGAAGAATCCCAGGGATAGGGGAGCCTAGTGGGCTGCCGTCTGTGGGGTTGCACAGAGTCAGACACGACTGAAGCAACTTAGCAGCAGCAGCAGCAGAAGGAGCTTAGGAAGGGAATGTGGATAGAGCCAGGGAAAATAGAGCTTCAGGGTCCTCCTTTCTCTGGATCCTGCTGAGGAGGGAGTCAGAGGACCTGGAGGGAAGATGTTGGCTTGGAGGAGGGAAAGGTCCCATTGGGTGGGTGAGCAGGACAGCCTCGTAGCCAAAGAATGGGAGGCACTCAGGTTCGGCTCTGAGTGATGGGCTGGATTTACAAGTAGACATAGGGTGGGAAGGGCATTCCAGGAAGAAACTGGCTGAACAAAGGCGATGGGCACAGCGAGAGTCCACATCCTTATTTCTTCTCGAGCCCCTTCACCAGCATCATCTTGCAGCCTGAGGGTATTGATGACAGGATGTAAGCCGGGGCATCCGGCTGCTGTTTGACCCATGGCTCTCTTCTCCTGGCTCCCGGGACCCTCTCCCCAGTTCCTGCCCTTCTTGCTCTCCTTTGCTGCTCCCTCCCCATCTCTCCCATCTGATGTTGGCACCCAGGGCTCCTCCTGAGCCTGTCTGCCTGCTACACGCATCCATCAGGGACACCTGGGAGAAGAGGGTGGCATGTTGCAGAGAGAGGGACAGCTCAGGCAGGCTCTGTGGTGGCGGAAGCTTGGCAGGTTGGAGGGACTAAGTGAAGACGGCGTAACTGGGGTGTCGTGGGCAGGGCAGAGATCTCCAGGGCTCTGTGATGAATCAGTTCCAGAACACGGAGCCTCTCAGCCAGGGGAAGGTCGAGAAAAATTGGCTCTATTTCCAGAGAGAGAACCGAGGCACGAAAGGGCCTTGAGAGAAGGTTAACTCTACAGCTCTCCGAATTCTGTTTCTCCTTGTGCCTGGGGTTCCTTCTTCCTTGTGGATCCTGTTTCTTGGCAGAGGGGCTAGATGGCAGAAGCGGCTGAGGACCGGGAGGCTTGGTTCTGCCTACATTCTCCCACTAACCCTCCGTGGGACCCCTGCAGGCCCCACCCACCTCAGCTTCCTGTGGTTAAGAAGGTTCCAGGGTAGTCCGGAACCGAGTTAGGCCAGCAGTGAGCCCCTTCCCAGACAGGTCCACACCTATGCAGGCGCCGGCAATTTTCCTGCCTCTGGAGGGGCCTCCTGTGCGGCTGTCCACATGTCTGCCCTGGCCAAGGCTGCAGCCTTCACTCATCTACCCTGGCTTCCCCCGGCCAGGACGTGCAGGGCAACAAAGGGATGAAAGAGCTGGGACTAGCTCGACTTTGAGATTGCTCTTCTCTGCCTGGCTTGCTGGAAGCCTCCGTCCTTCTTTGGTACTCCTTGGCCTTCATTTGGGCTTCCCTGGTGGTTCAGATGGTAAAGCGTCTGCCTGCAATGCGGGAGACCTGGGTTCGATCCCTGGGTCGGGAAGATCCCCTGGAGAAGGAAATGGCAACCCACTCCAGTACTCTTGCCTGGAAAATTCCATGGACAGAGGAGCCTTGTAAACTACAGTCCCCGGTGTCGCAAAGAGTCGGGCACGACTGAGCGACGTCACTTCAGTTTGGAGGAGTCAGCCAGCCTTGGCTGCTGCAGCCAAGGAAGATGGCAGATGGATGTGCATGTCATCTCTCGGACTGACGTCCTGCACCCTAGAGTGACCCAGAACTACAGGGTTCAGGCTCTGTCCTCCAAAGCATACTGGGCATTGGGGTCTCATCTGTCACAGAAAGAAAAGGACCAGATCCCCTGGGTGCTCAGGGGGCTGAGGCCATGCTTCCAGGGATACTAGCTGTCCCCTCCAGTGACTGGGTCACCATCAGACCCAAGCTGGGTGCTGAGGTAGAAAGAGCACTGGGGGCAGAGGGTGGGGGGTGGGCGGGGGGAAGCCTGACTTTCTCATAACCCAGTGGGTGATCTGGGGACAGCCTCCCCTACATCTCTGAGTCCCCTGTCCTCCTCTGAATGGTGAATGGTACAAGACAACCTCAAGGGGCTCCTTTGTTCTATAGCTTGTGAACGCATGACTGTAGGGTCTGGGCTGCCTGGGACACACCCCTGGGGCTTGGAGGAAGGTAGATGCTTCAGTTTTGGCCAATAGTGACCACAGGGGTCCATTGGCCCGTGCTTTCCATCCACGGAGCACAGCCTGCCTGCTGCAGCCACAGTGTAGCCAGAACCAGCTGAGCCACTGCCTCCTGCGTCCCTCTTACTGCTAGGTACCCCTCTGGGGCTTGGGGCTATCCTGGCCCTCACCTTGTCCCTTCATTTGCCTTGCTCTGGAAAGTCAAGCAAGACTCCTCGAGAAACCGATCTTAAGCTCTGTGAGGGCAGGTGTTGTATGGGTCTAGTTCATGGCTTTACTTCTGGTCTGCTCAGGAAGGGCAGGGCCCTGAGTGTTCCTGTTTTGGGAAGTCTCACAGGATGGGCCCATCGAGCAGGGCATGGAACCCACTGGCCAATGCCCCTCCTCTTGGGGGTCCCCAAGGAGCAGAGAGGAAGACACCCCCTGAGATGCCCCAGAAGCAGGAGCCACAAGGAGGTGGGCCAGCAGCTGCCTTTGACACCACCTCTTGTTGGGAACTGCCCAGACAAAGGACTCAGACATTTGGCTTCCAGGTCTAGATTTAGTTTTGATTCACTGGGTGACCTTAGACAAGTTACTTAACCCCTCTGGGCCCAAGTTTCTTCTTGGGAAAATTACAAGTAAAATTCTCATTGTTGTTGTTGTTTTGTTTTTTTTTCCTCTTCACTTTCCCACTTCTAAGGGGAAGAGAAATGATGGGAGATATAATCAACTGTGTGATGCAGATATCAGGGGTTGCAGATGATATAGGACAGACAGACCAATCCAGAACCCTCTGATGTGGCTTTGAGATCCATCACACACCTTCAAAACACACACACACACACACACACACACACACACACACCCCAGTCTGCACTCCCTTTAACTCCCCCAGTTTTGCCAATGCAGTTAGATTTTTCCATACCTGAGGCCCAAGAAGAGGCCCCAGGTTACCAGAGGAGCTGGGCAGACCTGTGCTGAGGCAGTGGTGTGCTTGTGTTAGCCATGGAGAGGGCTAAGTGTGTGATAATAATGGAAGGAATAGAAGTTGTGGTTTTGTGGCTCCATAATAAGCTCATTTTCAAGTCTCGATTTCAGTGTTTTGAGACATTACTAGTATCTCCTCCTGGCCCACCTCCCAGTGAAAGAAGCCCATCCATAACTTTAGAGCTCAGGGCAAGGCAGCCTGGAGAGGTAAACTCACTGGTGCAGGGTCCCACTTTGGTCGTGAGAAGTGGGCAGTGCTGCCCTCTGCCCCTCCCCTACTCAGCCTCCCTTGCCCCCGCCGCCCCCCCCCCCCCCCCCCCCCCCCCCCGCCGCCACGCTCCTGTTCCCCAAGCCTTTGAGAAGTCTTGTGAGTCAGGTCATTAGGACCCAGGGTCTGCCCTGTGTCTGAGACTCAGCGAGGGACAGAGAGGGGCCAAGACCAGAAGCAGGAAGTGGCGGGACAGAGAGCGCGACTCCCGACCGAGCAGCTGGCCCCTGGCTGGGGTGACCGTGCACTTGCCAGTTCCCAGGGTGGGGGGTGTTGAGCTGGTGGAGCGGCTGTGGCCTGAGAGCTGCCTTGGCCCCCGACCTGGACCTTGGGGAACCTGGCACCCTCTGGGCTTCCTCTTGGAGGCCAGCCCCTTCCACCGAAGCCACTCCTGGCGGGACAGCTGATGCCCAGGCATTGGAGGGTGACAGACCTGGCAATGAGGCCCTCCACTGCCCTCTCACTGCCCCCCAGGGTCAATCCACAACAGCACGGTGTCTCCACACCTATCCCCTGGCCTGCCGGGGGCAGGGGCCTGGTAGGAGCCTGCTGTCCTCCTTAGCCTCCCCTAAACTAGGAAGGGCCTCCTCCACTAAGCACCATTCATTCCCATTTGGTCCTCTCCCCCTGAACTCCTTGATTTGGGATAGATACTGGGAATGAGGGGCTTCCCTGGTGGCTCAGATGGAAAAGAATCTGCCCACAGTGCAGGAGGTCTGGGTTTGGTCCCTGGGTCAAGAAGACCCCATGAAGAAAGGAATGGCAACTCACTCCATTATTCTTGCCTGGAGAATTCCGTGGACAGAGGAGCCTGGTGGGCTAAAGTCCATGGGATTGCAAAGAGTAGGACACGACTGAGCGACTAACACACATGCTGGGAATGAAGGGGTCATTCCTAAGGCTGAGGAGGGCTCAATGAGAGATGCTCTACCTGAAATATCTGAATTAATAAATGCACTTTCATTGCCCTGCCAAGTTCTGCAGTGGCAGACTCAATACTGACAAAGCTGCCACGGCTGTCCCTGGGCCATGTCCCTTTAATGAAAGGATGAAAGACTCTGGAGGCAAGCCCAGGTAGCAGCTGGGTCATGAGCAGTGGTTGGCAAGTCTGTCTTCAGAATATTAACAATAAAACAACAACAATAATAGCTAATTCATATACCACATACCGTTTGCCTGCCACTCTTTTTAGCACCTCTCACGTGCTAACTCATTTAATCTTCACAACCCTATGGGAAAGGTTTCATGGATGGGGAAAATGAGGAACAGAGAAGTTAAGTGCCTTGCCTGGGTCACACAGCTAGATTGCCGAGGTGGGGTTTGGATATCTGCAGATAAGCTGCACAGCTCCTACACTTGAGCATTCATGCAGACCGCCTCTGGATCCTTTGGTCTTTCAGTGGTCTCTCTGCCATCCTGTTGGTCGTGACTGAGCTCCACATACTCTTTCTTCCTGGAAGATAGGAAAGCCCACGCCGGCCTGATCGACATCCGCACTCCTTTGTAAAGGATGTACCCTAGTGGATCTTTTAGGCCCTTGTTGGTTTCACCTGCAGCTGCCCCCTGCTCCTCACCCCTCCCTGGCATCCCCCAGGCCCCCAGCCCTGCCACCCCTCTGTGGGGACCATGGCCCCCAGGGCCAGCCTGGCTCTGCGGGACCAGTGATTACACCCTCCCTATGGAAAATCGCCCGCTGCGCCCTCCCCCTACCCTGTGTGCTCCCCAAACAGCTGAGCCCGTGCAATGTGAGAGGGGCGGCTCCTTGCCAGAGGTTTCCGGAAAGCATCCAGAGGTCACTGTGGGCTGGCTTAAGTAGGCTGGGCCCTGACCACCGCTCTGAATAGCCACTGTCCCGCCTGAGGCTGCTCCCTCAACTCCAGAGGGGGCTAATTGGTGGGTGGGGAACTGTGGAGGGCTGGATGCTAGTTTGCAGCTGAAGGAGGCGACAGGGGAGCCAGGCATTTGGTTCAGTAGCTGCCAAATAGCAAATGCCAAGAGAAGATGGAATGGAGCATACGAATCTTCAGGCTAAAACTGCCTTCCCAAGCCCCATCTTTGTCTTTAGACCCAACCTCCTCCCGACAGCTTGCCTACCCACCCACCCACCTAACAAGCCCACCCCTTACCTCTCAGACCACTACCGAGCCAGCCAGCTTGGACCCAGGCCACCTAACATTCGGAATGCACACTCCCCACCCCGACCTGGACCCACAGTGCTCATCCTTCTCACCTTAGCCAAGGATGCACGGCTCCCAGCGGGCCTGCACCAAGTCCGCACCCTACCTAGGTCATCTTGGGCCTGTATCCACTCACCTTCCACCAGATCTGTTGATTTCTGTCACCCAGCCTATGACCCCACTCTGGGCAGCCCATTTCGTCACCACCCTCCTCCCCCAGACCACTCCATCTGCCCGCATGGCCCCTCGCTGCCCATCCACAACATCAACCAACCGCCTGCCTACTTACCTAATGTGCAGCCTGCACTTCATAAATCAGCCACTATTTCCAGACCCAACTCCCTCCAGGCTGTAATAAATGTGGTTCTCCAGCTCTTCTGGAACTGTCCAAGTATTAGAGGCCTCATCTTGGACAGAGAGAGATTTTCTACTCAGGTCTCAAAGGAGCAGGGCACGTAGGCTGGGGCTCTTGAAAAAACATTGTTTCTTCCTCCCTTACAATTCAAGTACTGCCCTGCTGGGAGAGCATGAGATGGCTTTCCACACCCTCTGTTGCAAAAATCTCATTGGAAAGACAGTAAGTTTCAAAAACTAGGAGACAGCTAAAAGGGTCACCAGCAAATGAAATTCAGGAGGCCCCAGATAGATGGAAAGAACTCTTTTAAAAAAGTTATTTATTTGCCTGTGCTGGGTCTTAGAAATGGCAACCCATTCCAGTATTCTTGCCTAGAGAATCCCAGGGATAGGGGAGCCCAGTGGGCTGCCGTCTATGGGGTCGCACAGAGTTGGACACGACTGGAGCGACTTAGCAGCAGCAGCAGCTGGGTCTTAGCTGCGGCACGTGGGACCCTGCATCTTCGCTGTGGTGTGCAGGGTCATTTAGCTGCAGCATTCAAGCTCTTAGTTGTAGCACATGGGATCCAGTTCACCAACTAGAAATTGAATTTGGGTTCCCTGCATTGGGAGCGCAGAGTCTTAGCCGCTGGACCACCAGGGAAGTTCCCAACAGAACTCTTTATCTAAGTTCCTCAGAAAGGAAAGCAGAGTGGAGTAGCGAAAGGGTCACAGGCGAGGATCAGGGGCCTGGGTTCTGCTCTTGCCCCTGCCCCCGTGGGTGTGCTTGGGCACTGGACCGTGGCAGTCCAGGGTTCTGGGTTTAGACCCAGCTCTGTCACTAACCATGTGGTCTTGGGCAAATCACCTGGCCTCTCTGGGCTTCTTCGGTAAGATGGCAGTGTAAGGAGATGACATCTGGCCTCCCCGGGCTCTGGCCCCACTGCTGTCCTTGGGCTGGTGGAGAGGCCCTGTCAGGAGCTTGGCCAGGCTTCTGGTGCCCTCTGTCCTTGGCACTCTGGTTCCAACAGCAGGAACCCTGCTTCAACCACTGACCAAGCTCTGCCTGGTGCATGTTTCCTGTAGGATTCTCTGTGCTGAGCGGGGAAATAGTAGACAGGGAGGCCGCTCCAAGTACTTCCTGAGAGGAAGACATGTCAGCAACATCCCCACGGCCAGATTCTGTAGTCCGGGGAGAGTGGCTAGGCACCATTTCACATGTCAGCACCCACTTACTGTTCATGGCTGCCTGCGGCACAGCTCAAGGAAGGAGCCTGTGCTCAACTAGTGATGTCTGCACAGGGGACACGGAAAGGGGAGATGAACGCCAGGGGCTGGGCCTCTGGGTTTGTTTCCCTATTGTTATCCTCAAACCTTTAGTAAAATCTCATTTAAAAGAGCATTCCCTCACTGTGACAGGAAATGAAAGGAGAATACTGAGTCTGCCCCCCCGGGATCAGAAGCCAAGTGGGAGCTACCTCCCATCCCCCCACTTCAAGTCAGCATAATGGTGGAAGGGGAGATTATCTGGAGATCTTCCCTAAAGGGTGACTCTCATGGTGCTGTGAAGTGTGGCCTTTGGGGCCCACGAAAGGTCACACTTCACAGAACCTAAGGGTTTCCCTGGTAGCAGAGTTGGTAAAGAATCTGCCTGCAAGGCAGGGACCCGGCTTCGATCCCTGGAACCGGGAACATCCCCTGGAGAAGGAAATGGCCACCCACTCCAGTGGGTATCTTACCTGTGAAATCCCATGGACAGAGGAGCCTGGTGAACTACAGTCCATGGGGTCGCAAAGAGTTGGACACAACTGAGGGACTAACATTTACCTTATGTACATTTACCAAAAAATTTTCAGATTTCCCCATGAAAATGCAGACTCTATGAGGATAAAGTATAGTCTCGTGTCTGCTATTTCCAGTTGGATGAATTGTTAGCCCTGGATGACCCGGCTGTGTTACTTATTCACTCTTCTCCTTCTTCCTTCCTCTATTCATTCACTCCATTTGTTCACCCATACATCAATCCATTCATTCATTCACCCATCCCTTTATCCTTTCATTTATCCATCCGCCCATCCATTCATTTCTTTCTTCCTTTCCTCCATATTCACTCACTTTGTCCAGTTATCCATCCACTTATCCATCCATTCATTCAGGTATCCATTCATCTATTTTTTCATTCATTCATCCATTCATTTACTCACTCCTTCAGCAAACATTCAGGGGCCCCGCCTCACCCCTACTGCCAGGAAATCTCTTCATCCTTGTCAACTAGGCCAAGGAGGATTCCCAAGCTAGAAAGTTTTGAAAAATGACTGCAGAAAGCATTCGAGTGGGCAGGGGCCTACCCCAGACCCAGGTAAGTCACTTTCCTGATTTGGCCTCTGTTCTCTGACTTGCAAATGGTCAGAGGGCAGTGGCACAAGAAGGAGAAGAGAGGAACTGCCAAAGTGAAGGGCAAGCGAGCAGCTTCCTGGCCTCTATGTGCTGCCTGTGGGAGAGCGGGTCCCCGCGTCTATATTCTTGAGGTCTGGGGGAGAAGAATGTGTCCTAGGAGCTGGCCTGGTCCAGCAGCCCCTGCACTGCTGCAGTGGGGCTGATTTCTGTGTGAGTGGGCGCGTGTGGGTGCTTCTGAGGGAGTTGTGTGTGTGCTCATGTGCGTGCGTGTGATTTTGCAGGAATGTGTATACACACTGCACGGTATTTCCAGAATGTGAATGGGGGTGGGTTTCCACCCTGGGGGCCCTTCTTTAGAAGGAAATCACAGCCCTGCTGTCCCCACTGGTCTCTCCATATCCCCCACCACCTCTCTCTCGCTGCAGCCCATCTTCATTTTAGGAGGTCCCCTTAGCATAGTGGCAAAGATTTAAACTCTATACAGCGTAGATCTCAATCTCAGATCTGCCAACTACTGGCCAGTCATGTGGTCTTGGGCAAGTGACTTTCCCAGTGGCAAAATGGGTGTCGGGTGCTTCCGGGGACACAGGGGCACAGTGAGTAAACAGGGAACAGCCCTGCATGCGTGCCCCCCGAGTTACACTAAACAGTGGGGCCTCTACTCTGAGTGGAGGCGGGAATAGAGGAAAGACCCATTTCCCAAAAATAATGACTTCGACCCTGAACCCAAGCAGCTGGTTGGAGCTGGTGGCCTCTTTCTGGGATTGTTTATGTAGCTTTTCTTATAAACACAAAGGATGGAAAACAAAACAAAAAAAATGTTTAAAAATAAATGAATGAATGAGAAACTGTTTGTGGGTGGCATGGACAGGGCCTGGGGCTGCCACCATCCTTTACCCTGAGGATTAAATACTTGCATCAGCTTGGGGCCTGACCCCAAGGCTCTCTCCAGCCACCCTCTTTCTAGTCACACCTACCAGTCCTTGCCACCTTCCCAGAGAGGTCTGACTCCTCAGCACTGTCACCTGGTCACAATCATGAAGAATTCCCTGGAAGCCCCTGCCAGGAATTGGCCCTGCTCTACCCACATCTGTGTGACCTTGGGCAAGTCACTTTCCTGTCTCAGCTTCTGAGGATCCCTAAGTATCCTTTCAGCATTAACATCCTGTGATTGCCTTCTATCTAAGAGAGTGGTTATGAAGGCACTTGGAGAAGAATAAAGAGCCCCATCAAGAGATGCACACTGCACACTGTTGGAGGATAGGTGGCCACCCCTTAAAGGATTCTTTAAAAAATTCCCGAACTTTCCGTTTAGGGTTATTTGGCCAGACTATGCCAAAGCCTTTGACTGTGTGGATCACAATAAACTGTGGAAAATTCTTCAAGAGATGGGAATACCAGACCACCTGACCTGCCTCTTGAGAAATCTGTATGCAGGGCAGGAAGCAACAGTTAGAACTGGACATGGAGCAACAGACTGGTTCCAAATCGGAGAAGGAGTACGTCAAGGCTGTATATTGTCACCCTGCTTATTTAACTTCTATGCAGAGTACATCATGAGAAACGCTGGACTGGAAGAAACACAAGCTGGAATCAAGATTGCCAGGAGAAATATCAATAACCTCAGATATGCAGATGACACCACCCTTATGGCAGAAAGTGAAGAGGAACTCAAAAGCCTCTTGATGAAAGTGAAAGAGGAGAGTGAAAAAGTTGGCTTAAAGCTCAACATTCAGAAAACGAAGATCATGGCATCTGGTCCCATCACTTCATGGGAAATAGATGGGGAAACAGTGTCAGACTTCATTTTTGGGGGCTCCAAAATCACTGCAGATGGTGATTACAGTCATGAAATTAAAAGACGCTTACTCCTTGGAAGAAAAGTTACGACCAACCTAGATAGTATATTCAAAAGCAGAGACATTACTTTGCCAACTAAGGTCTGTCTAGTCAAGGCTATGGTTTTTCCTGTGGTCATGTATGGATGTGAGATTTGGACTGTGAAGAAGGCTGAGCACCGAAGAATTGATGCTTTTGAACTGTGGTGCTGGAGAAGACTCTTGAGAGTCCCTTGGACTGCAAGGAGATCCAACCAGTCCATTCTGAAGGAGATCAGCCCTGGGATTTCCTTGGAAGAAATGATGCTGAAGCTGAAACTCCAGTACTTTGGCCACCTCATGCGAAGAGTTGACTCATTGGAAAAGACTCTGATGCTGGGAGGGATTGGGGGCAGGAGGAGAAGGGGACGACCAAGGATGAGATGGCTGGATGGCATCACGGACTTGATGGACATGAGTCTGAGTGAACTCCGGGAGTTGGTGATGGACAGGGAGGCCTGGCGTGCTGCAATTCATGGGGTTGCAGAGTCGGACACGACTGAGTGACTGAACTGAACTGAATTGAACTGGCCAGATCTGGGCTTAGATGCCCCCTGAAATATTTGTTGATGATCTGTGCAATGAGAAGACCTTCCCCCGTCCTGCTCAGGGGCCAGTGCTGTCCTGGGACAGATTTGCCCAGCACACATCCTGGAGGATGGCCGACCCTTTCTGCAGGTTTCCCAGATGCAGAGCCCAATGGCAGCAGTGACCGTGCTATGGTTTCTGGTCTCTTTCTTGCTCAGAGCAGACCCAGTGTGGGATCCCGGTACCCTATCCTGAAAGCAGAGGGCATAGTGACCCTGTCTTCCAGCCAGGTTCTCCTCCAGCTAAGGCTATCTGCACCTTTGGAGGTTTTGAATCCTCGCCCTTAGATGGAAATACAGATACACAGCTTGGGGATGAGGAGAGTATGAGGTTTGACAAGATCACGTACGTGAGTGCAAAGTCGCTTCAGTTGTGTCCAACTCTTTGCGACGTTGTGGACCATAGCCCATGAGGCCTCTCTGTCCATGGGATTCTCCAGGCAAAAATACTGGAGTGGGTTGCCGTGCCCTCCTCCAGGGGATCTTCCCCACCCAGGGATTGAGTCTGGGTCTCTTATGTCTCCTGCATTGGTAGGTGTGTTCTTCACCACTCGTGGCACCTGGGAAGCAAGATAGCAGAGGATGGCTAGTCAGGAGACCCAGACTCACCTTGGGTCTTTGGACAAGTCCCATCTCTCACTCAGCATTTTTGCTGTTCTAGGTTCTTTTACTATAATGCCTAGTTATTGATCATCAGCCTTGTGGTAGGCACCATGCTGGGAACATTAGTGAACAAGACTTGACCCCATGCCCTTGAGGAGGGTACACTTTGGTACAGGAATGACCACTCTCCTTTGCATCAGCACTATTCCTCTCCTTTCTGGCACTCACTGCAGGCATTACTAATCAATCACAGCACTCTATAACACTGAGCCCTGATGTAACTGCAGGATCTCTTGGAACCCAGCACTCCAGGTTCCAGCCAAATGGTACCAGGTGGGGATTATCCCCTGCCCAGCCTTTCTCACAGGGTCATTCAGGGAATAAAGCAAGATGGTAGATGGGTGAAGGGAATGTGCTCTCAAAGCAAATCCAAGTGCAGAGTCTGCTTCTAAACTGTGCAAGCATGCAGAACCACTGACAGGGTAGGAGGGGGCTCCCTTCCTAAATATTCTTCACAGTGAAACCAAGGAGGCAAAGCAGTTTGTGTGCAGAGACCAGGCCTGTACCCCAGCACTCCATGGCCTAGCACACACGGCCTGTTCCATAAATGCCCATTGCATAAGTGAATGCATCCGCCTGTCTTTGCCCAGCCCCCTTCACCTACCTGGGAAGGGAGCCTTGCTTCCTTATTCCTCCTTTCTGGAATAAGTTAGGCCAGAACTGAGGGCTCCAGGGAGGCTGAACTCAGGACAGACAGCTCTTCAGAAGGCAGACCTAAGGCCCCTGATGCAGAGAACTGCAGTCATATGCCCCTCCCAGTGTCCAAGTGGCTTCCTTTTTTGGCCAGAGCCTCCTGGGTCAGGTTGTCCTCAGTGAGGCGGGGCGCGTCTATTTGGCACTGTCTCCCTTCCCACTCAGCAGCTAGCTAACCCAGTGTTCAGGCTGATTGTGGAAACCTCTGGGGTGTCTGGGGCCTGAGGCTGCTCCCAGAATGTGACAACACTTGTGTGTTAACGAGAAGGAGAGGAGGCTGGGGAGGGAGGCTCCTGGCCAGGGCCCTGCCAGCTGGGCTTCACCACCTACTTGTTTCCAAAGCAGGCAGGTGAGGAGTGGGGAGGTGGACTCCCCCGGGGGGAAATGGAGTTTGGGCTTGGCGGGCTCCACTCTGTGTGTTTATGAACAGGAGTCTGGCCCTGCAGACCCTTTAAGGCCCCTCTCTCATCCGGCATCTGATATAAACCCAATAAGGCTCTGGGAAAATGGTGGGGCAGGATTGTTACTGCTGCTCTCCCTGTGGGGAGCTGGACCAGAGAGTTTCAGTGGGTTACTCCAGGACACACAGCCTCACAAGACATCATTTTTGCCACCTTTAGAGAAACCTAGAGATGCTGGGGCTCCAGCGTCCACAAAAGGCTGCCCATAGGAGCAATAGAACACTCGTGCCAAGCACCTAGGCCCTGGAGTTAAGCAGTCTAGAGCCAAACCTTGCTCCCCCAACCCTCAAGCTAGGGGACCCTGGGCAAATGACTTAACCTTCCTAAGACTCACTTCCTCATTTGAAAACTGGGGGAAATTTTATCCATCTCATGAGAGTTTTAAAGAATTGTCTTTCTCTCTCTCTCTCCAAACATGAATTGAGATTTATTTTATGCCATACTCTTGAATGCACTGAGGTACAAAGATGGAAAAGTTGCCGGCTATGCCCTTCAGTTTAACCTAGGCAAAGAGGTCAACAAATAATAAAATACAGTGTGGTTAGGGCCAAGATTCTACACACTGGTCTGGAGATGCTGAGGAAAGGAGTATTAATCATTGGGATGGGGAAGATCGGGAATCAGGGTATTGAAGGATGAGTAGGAGTTTGCCAGGTAGACACAATGAGTTGGAAGGGTATTTGGGGAAGAGGGGACAGTCTTGGAAAGACTTGGGGGTTTGAAAGAATACCGCAGGTCTGGACAACAGGATCGCTGGTATGACTGACGCATGTGGTTCACCACAAAGGTGACCTGGAAAGGTTGTTGGGACAGAGTGTTTATTTTGAAGCCAGGTAGACTGCACAACAGATGGGGAACGATGGGAGGATTTTCTGCAGGGCAGAGGTATAAGGCCTCTGACCTGGGCTGCTGCTTCTGGAACTGAGGTCCAGGCTAGAAGCTGCAGCAGACACCTGCATCCTTGGGACAGGAATGGGCGAGGGGAGCAAGAAAGAACAAAGAGCTAGGACCTGATCCAGAAGCCAAACCAGGAGGAGGTACCCCAGGGCATTGATGCCCCCAAGCCTCATGCTGACCTAGAAAACTTACACTCCACAGGAAAAGCTTGATGAAAGCAGGAAAACAGTCTACCAGGGGTGCTCTTGTTCCTTGGTTTCCATCCCCAGGCACTTGGCCACCCCAGGGAAGGAGGTTCTTGGGCAGTGAGGAACTTCACTTTCCAGAGCAGAAACCTAGAAACTCAGAGAAATTGACCAGGTCCCCCAGGGCACACAGCAGATCTAGGGCCAAGGAGAGACTGAAGGGAGGGTTTCCAAAACTGGAAATGCTGGGGCCTTATTTGCCTCTAATTGTGTGGGGGACGACTGAGAGAAGAGCAGAGGAGGAAAAGCCATTTAGGGGACTTCGTGGGCAACACTGGCTGGAAGCCCACTTGGAATCTTTCATTTGCAAAACCCAGGCTCTTATAGTGTCCTTGTGCAGATTGCCCTGCGTAGGTGTGACAAGGGGGGAAAACAGAGGATAACTCAGGGACAGGTGGGAGTGCTTGCTGAGACAGAGGTTTAGAGAGACGCCCCCCACCCCCCGCGCCCCCGCCCCAGACTGGGAAGAGAAGAACGTCTGTGAGGCTATGGAGACCAGGGCCCACTCCCATGCAGGCCCCTGAGAGACCCTTGAGAACCGCTGATGGGGAGACCCTGGGAGGCAGGGGGAGTGAACATTAGGGACTTGGATCCCGGGTGCTAAGTTGTTTCAGTCACGTCTGGCTCTTTGCGACCCTATGGATGGTAGCCCGCCAGGCTCCCCTGTCCGTGGGATTTCCCAGGCAAGAATACTTGGAGTATGTTGTGGTCCTGAGAGCTGCAGCCAAAGACCCCAGGAACAAACGGGGCAGCCAACTTCACCGCACCATGGGACGTGAGTGATGAAGCTACCCCCTAAATCCTTGCGACTGTGGAGAGAAATGAGCTCCCCGTACCCCCAAAATGAG
The DNA here is from genome assembly GCF_023091745.1 of Budorcas taxicolor. Classification (NCBI taxonomy): domain Eukaryota; kingdom Metazoa; phylum Chordata; class Mammalia; order Artiodactyla; family Bovidae; genus Budorcas; species Budorcas taxicolor. The sequence continues at coordinate 19,708,295 of NC_068914.1, read as the reverse complement.
GCTTTCACAGGCTGTTTCCTCCTCTCCTGGGAAACTCAAGGTCATCTCTGGAAATGACGCCTCTCCTTTGATGCCTAAGCCAAAGCAATGACCCAAATGGTGGAATCTTTAGACAAAGGAGGGTGGGGGGAGCACCCAGGGAGGTCGGGGAGGAGAAGCAGTTCCTTATTATTGAGCACTGGCAGCAGAGGCAGCAGGAGTATGACAAGGAGGCTCTTCATGTTAGGTAACCTGGCTTCAAGTCCTTGCGCTACCACTGCGCACTCTGTGCCCCTGGTTGGGCGGCAGGAATGCTGCTCCAGGGCTGGCATTGAGACAGGGAACTCACTGGGAGAATACTTGAAACAGACACAACCCAGAAGGAATCCGCATCCATAACATATCAGGAATGGTTACAAATCAGTAATGTTTTGTTTATACACAAATGTTTGTTACAATATGTTACAAACAGACTGCTCACAAATGACACAATGGAAAAGTGAGCTATTTTGAACAGACAGTTCACAAAAGAAACACAAATGACCGATAAACTCAAGCATGCTCACCCTCCTTGGTAATCAGGGAATTTAAAACACAATAATGATTTTATCATCATATTGGCAAAACTTCAGCCTTAATATAGTGAAAGAAAGGTAGACAAGAATGTGAGACAGGGTCTCATCCCCACCAGGACAGAAGTGTAAATTGGTACAACCACTGTCCACAGCAATTTATCTGTAGTAAAATATTAAATCTGAAAATGTGCACAGCAATTTTGCTTCTAGGAACCTATTGAAGAAACATTAGCACATGTATAGGATGTTCATTTCAGTATTAATGGTGAAATTAAAATGTGAAGCCAACTAAATATTTCCAATCAGTAAGATATCACTGAAGTATGGTTTATTTCACAACAGAACACAATTTTTTAGTTAAAAGACAATCCATATATACTTTTGTGGCTAAATCTCAGAATCATTGTTGAATGGGAAAAAAAAAAAACAAGTCATAGATTGACATATGCAGGTAATCCTGAGTCAAGGTTCCTTTTTGCTCTAAACAACCAAGTACCCAACCTACTCTAGTTTAAAGGAAGAGGAGTTTGTTTTTCTTTTTTCAAATAGCAAGTAGTCTAGAAGAAGTAATTGTGAGAGTTGGGTCAGCTGCTCAATAACGGATTCTCAGGAATCTCCTTGGCCTTTCATTTCTGCTCATTGCCTCATGGTTATAAACTGGCTACTGTAGTTCCAAACATCACATTTGTATTCAAGGCATGAAGAAAGGAAAAGGAAAAGGGTTTTCTCTTTGCAAAACCTTAGCTTTTTCTTTGGTAGAGGAAGCCCTCCTTGGTAGCCTTCCCCTAATATCTCATTATGCAGAACTGGATCATCCACCAACCTTTAGATCTTTATGTTTAAAAGGGTGAGGTTATCAGAAATCATTTAGAGTAGATTTTTTGATTATGTCTATTCTGACTGGTGTGAGGTAATACCTCATTATAGTTTTGATTTGCTTTTCTCTAATAATTAGCAATGTTGAGCATTTTTTCATGTGTATCTTGGCCATCTGTATGTCCTCTTTGGAGGAACATCTATTTAGGTCTTCTGCCCATTTTTTTATTGTGTTGCTTGTATTTTTGATATTGAGCCGCATGAGCTGTTTGTAAATTTTGCAGACTAATCCCCAGTCAGTCAGGCCACATTGTTTGCAAATATTTTCTCCCCTTCTTTGGATTATTGTTTTGTTTTGTTTATGGCTTTCTTTGCTGTCCAAAGATTTTGAGTCTAATTAGATCATCCCCCCCCCCCCCCCCCCGCTTTGTTTTTCTAATTTCTATTACTCTAGAAAAAGATATTGCTGAAATTTATGTCAGGGTGTTCTGCTTATGTTTTCCTCTAAGAGTTTTATTGTATGTGGTCTTACATTTAGGTCTTCAATCCATGTTGAGTTTATTTTTGTGTATGGTGTTAAAGAATGTTCCAATTTCTTTTTTTTTTTTTTTTACATGTAGCTGCCCAGTTTTCCCAGCACCATCTAATGAGGAGACCATCTTTCCTCCATTGTATAGTCTTGCCTCCTTTGTCATGGATTAATTGACCATGTGTGCGTGGGTTTATTTCTGAACTTTCTGTCCTGTTCCATTGATCTGTATTTCTGTTTTTGTGCCATTACCATGCTGTTTTGATGATTGTAGTTTTGTAGTATAGTCTGAAGTTAGGGAGCCTATCATGATTCATTCTCACCCATTCTCCCTCATTACAGCAGGTTTCTGCACATCCCTTGACTACATCAGATTCCATTAGCAGGGAAGAAAGGGGTGCCTGCTGGGTGGATGGTAGACAGTGTTGGCTACAGTTAAAATTTATATGGAAAATAAAGCACACTCATGTTTCTATTTTTGTACCAAACACAAGGGTTATGGGGGTGGGGTGGGAATAAGAAATGGATTTGGGTGTGACACTCAAAGGGGCCTTGGGTTTCATCTGCAGTTTTTAAAAGGAAGGCTGAAAAAAAGAAGACTGTGTTCATGTATCACTTATGTAATTAAAAGTTAGCTTTAAAAAATACTATCAGTGTTCAGCTTTGGCACCCCTAAATCTGGCCCAATCCAACCCAATCCAACACTACAGAAACAAAAGCAGTCACCTGGCCCGTTACTCCAAAAAGTTCAACACGGGCTCCCCTGGGAGAAGAGGGAGGAAATTGCCTGAGTGACTCTTGGCTCCAGGAAAAAAGTTGGGAGCTGATCACTTACAGCTTCACAGCCCTTTCAGCAGGGCTGTCTTTAACAGACAGAAAGACAAGCCCTCGGTATTTCCTTGCAAATTCATGGGGCCTCCCTCTGGAGTCCTTTCTCCTTCTTCAAACAGAAACTGCAGTCTGATTAAACCGCCTGTCAAGTAGCGGCAGGGCAGCTGCTGTCCTTAAAACTGCTTACAAGAGGCTCGGGGGCACAGGAGGCAGGACGGATGGGAGTGCTGGCTGGGCCCGCTCAGCGGGGAGGGCTGGGAGGGGCAGAGGAGAAGACTCCCTGTGTCCACCACTGGGGTGCCACAGATCTGTTTCACCAGAGTGCAGAGCCATCAGTACGTTCTACTAGCACATTTTACCAATGTCTCAGCTAGTAAACAATCTGCCTGCAATGCAGGAGTCGTGGGTTCAATCGCTGAGTCAGGAAGTTCTCCTGGAGGAGGGCACGGGAACCCACTCCAGTATTCTTGCCTGGAGAATTCCATGGACAGAGGAGCCTGGCGGGCTACAGTCCATAGGGTTGCAAAGAGCTGGACTTGACTGAGCAACTAAGCACCACCAGCACATTTTACTGGTCCAGAAACGGAGTTCCGGGGAAAGGAACTACCGGAGTCCACATGGTACAGAGGCCCTCAGCCTCGCCTCTGACTCACAGCTTCCCCGGAAAGCTGGAAGAGCAAAGGAGAGAACTGGGATGGGTCTGGGGGGCGACGATGGAAGGGTGTGGTTCTTAAGCACCAGCTCCTCCAATGCCCACCTTCATTTCCTCCCTTGCCCTGCAGTGCCCAAACGATATTACAGTGCCAGAAACCCTGCTGAAAAGACTTGGTCTCTAAGAAGGTCCTTGGAGATCACCTAGTCTAGTGTGGTGTTCTAAGAGTGAGCAGATAAAAATCAAACTTAAAAAAAAATGAAGTACATTAACTAGAAAAGATCAGTGTATTGCTTGAGGTAAGGGTCAATATTGTTTTCGGAAATTTGTCTGTGAGTGTTTTTGAGCCGGTGGCAATGGCGTTTCTTCCTTCGGATCCCAGATAGAAAGAAAGAAAGGAACAAAGAAAGAAAGAAAAAGAGCAAAAAAACCCCCACTGATTTGGTCTGTATGCATCATTTTACAGACAAGAAGACTGAGGTCAGGGTCGTACACTGGGCAGGGATGGGACAGAGCCTCAGGGCTCCATGGCAAGCCGCAGCTCAAGCCGCTTCCCTGGTGATGGGGCTCCAGATCTCGTGGGTCCTCCCAGGGCTGCAAACATTACAGGCAGCTCTTCCTGGCTGCTCCTACATTTGGGCTGCTTGTTTACCCAGCCCTGCTCCACGGGTCCCCAGCTAGAGGGACCCGTTCCCTTGCTGTTCCTGCTATTGTAAATATCCAGATGTAATCACCTTGTTTCTCTCTGAGGCCTCTAGCTTGAAGAAGTTCTTGTTCCTCTCTGTGGAATCTGGAAGCGATCATCTCACAGTGGCTGGGTGTGATCTGGGGTACTGGTGGATGAGGCCCTTAAAGGGTATGAAGGACCAGGCCCCATGTTTCCACTGGGAGGGCATCTGGCTGGGTTGGCTCACTTGGTGTGGCCACTTCAGGACCAAGAAACCTGAGTTCCAATCCTGTTGTGCCTCCACCTTGCTGCACAGTATTGCACTAGTCACAAGGTCTCTGAGCCTCAGTTTACTTCTCTGTAAAATAAGCTAATAATCCCTACCCTCACAGCAATGATCAGATTAAATCAGCGTTGATAGATAAGCTCACTGGCTTGGACATGGGTGATTTTTACCTGACTAGCATCTGAAATGGCACCCCACTCCAGTACTCTTGCCTGGAAAATCCCATGGACAGAGGAGCCTGGTAGGCTGCAGTCCATGGGGTAGCTAAGAGTTGGACACGACTGAGCGACTTCACTTTCACTTTTCACTTTCCTGCATTGAAGAAGGAAATGGCAACCCACTCCAGTGTTCTTGCCTGGAGAATCCCAGGGATGGGGGAGCCTGGTGGGCTGCCATCTATGGGATCACACAGAGTCAGACACGACTAAAGCGACTTAGTAGCAGCAGCAGCAGCATCTGTTCCTTACCCCTCGCTCTTTCTGCTAAGTGTATCCAATTTTCTTTTGAGGGACCACATCTCTCACAGTTGGCCCCAGAGATGGGTGTGGCTGACCCCAGTCTGCCCCTGTACTCTCACCCTTGACCCACACCTGGCAAGTCAGCGTGTTCTCTCTTCCTGGCTTAGTGATGGTTCAGTCATGAATGCATGAAAACGTGAAGCAAGCCAGACCAAGGGATGGAGAAAGGGAGCTGTTGTCTGCACCACTGCTAGGGCTTCTGAGCTGATAGAAGAGCCCAGAGCTGCAAGGAGTCAGTATCTGATGAGCCAACACGCTGAAAAAGAGATCTGGGAGACGGGGGAGTAAGAGACAGCTTGCTGACACTGCTTGGGTTTCTAAGTCCAGATAGACATAAGGCAAACTCTGCTTCCATCCTCTCAAGCCAATGAATTCTCTTTGTGGTATAAACCAGCTTGACTCGAGTTTCTTTCACTAGCAGTTGAGAATGCTGACTAATTCAGTAGCCAAAACATATAAAGTGTCAAAAAAAAAAAAAGTGCCTTTTCTCTCTCGGGGACCTCCGAGGGCCCCTCCTCTTTTTGCCTTTCCTGCTCCCGCCAGCAGCCTCCCTGCCTTTCCTGGCAGTATCCTGCACGCTCAGTGCCTCCTGAGACCCTCTGTTCTTGCTGGCTGGGGAAGGGCCAACCTCACCTCTCCTGTGAACCCATCCTGGACAGGAAAGGGGACCATTAACTGACCACATTTGGTTCAGACATTGATTTCTTTAGCACAGGGCTCCAACTCACTCAGCTCTGCCCCAGTGGATCCCACTCCTCCTCCAGGAAGCCTTCCAGGCCTTCAGCCCACTTGGACCATTTCAACCGTGCAGCATCTCATCTCTGCCTGGGAAATTCCTCCCATTCACCAAGCTGCCCCAGTCTGAGCTCTGCCCTGGTTCTACCCCCTCCTCCCCACCACTCCTCCCAACCCTCCACACCCTTTCCCTCTTCCCTGTATGGGATCTGTCCCTCGGCTACTGCTTCCTGCCTGTCCCGTTCTTGGCAGCCTCTGCTCTGGCTCTCCCCAGGCTGTCAGTGCACTGAGAGTCGCATCTCCTCACCTGCAGATAAGGAGGGCCATGCCACATGTCCCCCGGCAGGTGGCCGGGACCTGCCCAGATGATGGGGGCCTCTTGCTCATCCCTCCTAACAGGTGATGACCATTGGTCATCAGCCTTTCACACTGAATTCAACCTACTGACCCCAGCGTGGACTACTGTCCTGCCTAGGCGGTGGGATCCGAAGCATCTCCTCTCCTGTGCAACTTGGCAGTGCCTCTCAAGTTGCAGGGGGAAGTCAGTGCTTCAAGGCCAGTCTCTAGCTGGACGTGAGATGCACTCACAGTCTGGGGTCAACATCAGCTTGAGATACGGTCCTGCTAAGAGATGCCAGAGGAAATGTAGGACACCCAGATACACTTGAATTTCAGATAAACAGCAAATTATTATTAGCATAAATATATCCTGAATTTTGCTATACAAAGCTCATGATCTGAGCCACAGTCAATTGAAGACAGTAAGGAAAACCACTAGGCCATGTAGGTATGACCTAAATCAAATACCTTATGATTATACAGTGGAGGTGACAAATAGATTTAAAGGGTTAAATCTGGTAGACCAAGTGCCTGAAAAACTATGGATAAAGGTTCATAACATTGTACAAGAGGCAGTGATCAAAACCATCCCAAAGAAAAAGAAATGCAAGAGGGCAAAGTGGTCTGAGGAGGCTTTACAAACAGCTGAGGAAAGAAGAGAAGTGAAAGGCAAGGGAGAAAGGGAAAGATATACCTAACTGAATGCAGAGCTCCAGAGAATAGCAAGGAGAGACAAGATGAACTTCTTAAGTGAACAATGCAAAGAAATAGAGGAAAACAATAGAATGGGAAAGACTAGAAATCTTTTCAAGAAAATTGGAGCATTTCATGCAAGGATGGGCATGATAAAGGGCAGAAGTGGCAAGGACCTACAGAAGCAGAAGAGATTAAGAAGAGGGGGCAAGAATACACAGAAGAACTATACAAAAAAAGGCCTTAATGACCCAGATAACCATGATGATGTGGTCACTCACCTAGAGGTGAGCTTCCTGGAGTGTGAAGTCAAGTGCGCCTTAGGAAGCATTACTATAAGCAAACTAGTGGAGGTGACAGAATTCCAGCTGAGCTCTTTAAAATCGCGATAAAAGATGATGCTGTGAAAGTGCTGCACTCAATATGTCAACAAATTTGGAAAACTTGGCAGTGGCCACAGGACTGGAAAAGGTCAATTTTCATGCCAATCCCAAAGAAGGGCAATGCCAAAGAATGCTCAAACTACCAAACAGTTGCTCTCATTTCACATGCCAGCAAAGTTATGCTCAAAATCCTTCAAGTTAGGCTTCAACAGTATGTGAACCGAGAACTTCTAGATGTACAAGCGGGGTCTCAAAGAGGCAGAGGAACCAGGGATCAAACTGCCAATATTTGTTGGATCATGGAGAAAGCAAGGGAATCCCAGGAAAACATCGACTTTGGTTCATAGACTAGGCTAAAACCTTTGACTATGTGAATCATAAAAAACTGTGGAAAATTCTTAAAGAGAGGAATACCAGACGACCTTACCTGTCTCCTGAGAAACCTTTATGTGGGTCAAGTTAGAGCAAGACATGAAACAGCTGATTGGTTCAAAATTGGGAAAGGAGTACAACAAGGGTGTATATTGTCACCCTGCTTATTTAACTTATAGGCAGAGTACATCATGCAAAACCCCGGGCTGGATGAATCACAAGCTGGAATTGAGATTGCCAGGAGAAGTTATCAACAGCCCTAGATATGCAGATGATACTACTCTAATGGCACAAAATGAAGAATTAAAGAGCCTCTTGATGAAGGTGAAAGAGGAGAGTAAGAAAGCTTACCTGAAACTCAACATTAAAAAAACTAAGATCATGGCATCCAGTTCCATCACTTCATGGAAAATAGAAGGGGAAAAAGTGGAAGCAGTGACAGATTTTATTTCCTTGGGCTCCAGAATCACTGCAGACAGTGACTGCAGCCATGAAATTAAAGGACATTTGTTCTTTAGAAGGAAGCTACGACAAACCTAGACAGTGTATTATTGGCTATGGGTTTTCCAGTAGTCATGTAAGATGTGAGAGTTGGACAATAAAAAGGGCTGAGCACCAAAGAATTGATGCCTTCAAACTTTGGTGCTGGAGAAGACTCTTGAGAGTCCTTGGACAGCAAAGAGATCAAATCCTAAAGGAAATCAGTCCTCAAATATTCACTAGAAGGAGATGCTGAAGCTTAAGCTCCAATACTTTGGCCACCTGACGTGAAGAGCCAACTCATTGGAAAAGACTCTGATGATGGGAAAGATTGAGGGCAAGAGGAGAAGGGGGCTACAGAGGATGGGACGGTTGAATAGTATCACCAACTCAATGGACATGAATCTGAGCAAACTCTGGGAGACAGTGAAAGGCAAAGGAGACTGGTGCGCCTGCAGTCCACGAGATCACAAAGAATCAGATACAACTTAGCGACCAAACAACAACATAAGTATATCCAAAATAATGCATGAGAAATACATTAATATTTTTCTGTTGATTATCTGAAGCTAAATTTTATGTCGGTGTTCTTTTTGTTCTGAATAAATCTGACAACCCTAGCTTTGTGGCTAAAGCTGGCAGAGGTTACAGTGGGTTGGAGAGGGATTCCCTGATACAAAACCTTGCAACAGGTGGCTGTGGAGTTGCTACCTCTGGAGAACTTCAGAGAAGATGAAGACAGAGGGTCATTCTGGAAAACACATCACCGTCTGCTTGGAGGTGGATGAGCTTCCAGTACTGTCCCCGCTCTGAGTCATTAACTGCAGGCCCTCGTGAATCTGTGTTTTGAGGATCTGGCTGTATTTAAAGTACTGTGAACTCTGATCTCCTCCCCAGATCTCAGGGGTTAAGCTCAGGACTTCACGGTTTCACATTAGAACTACAGAAGTCCCCTGCAGGTGGCCCTAAATGCCAAAGGGCCTGGAGAATAAAAGCAGGGGAGGGACGATTGCAACAGACATTAGCAGGAAGGGAATCAACTTCAAAATTAGTTTCCGCATATTGTACCCAAGTTTTTCATTGACTTTAATTGTTAAATTGGAGATGGATTCCTCTGGAGGGAAAATTCTGATTTCAGGATGTAATGAAATGACTTTTTTTTTCTTAAAAAAAAAAGTAAATTGCATATTTAAAGGGAAAATATTTTCCAGTGTAATAATGGCAATATTGAAAGTAAGTTGCCAAGCTTAAATGCAAAATGATTACAAGTATGTGTTTGCATTTGGCCCAGAGTTTCAAAACACCCAGTGACAGCTTAATTGAGCAGAACACAAGGCTCATAAACCTCTTTCCTCAATTTCCTACAGCAGCAGACAGCGCTGTGCTTCTTGGCTGCCTGGGTTGCGTTTCAGGGCACACTGGAGCTGCTGAATTCATAGGTATGATCCAGTTTCCTATAAGCAAAAGCAGGTGGAGGAGTTGACATAAAGCTGAGCAGTGATTCCACAAGTGGCACAGGTGATCAGGTCGGGGCGGGGGGCAAACTGCACCGTAATGGATGGAACGAGTGGTTGCAGGGACACGTCAGGGAGGAGGACCCACAGAATATTCTAGAAGGTAGAACTCGAGTCTTTATATTTAGAATTAGCCTCAAGACTAATAACAGAACAAGAGCACATTTCTGTGCATTGTGTTTCTTCCATTGGGGGTCCATGTGTAAGCAGGAAACCTAAAACAGGAAGCTTTGGCCCATCAGAGATACCCTGGAAAATAGCTTTGCAGCACCTAGCAGACACATATGGAGTGACCCACCTCCTAGTGAAGAAGGGAACTCCTCCAGGACTTATTCTAATGTGGGGCAGTCTGCATTATGGAGCCAGTCTAGCACAGGAGCGGGAGTGGGAGGCAGAGGGAGCCGAGACCGGCAGCTGTGGCCCAGTTTCCTGATATTTGCAAGCTTGGCTCCCATTGTGTTTCTCTGTTTCCCTCTTGCTCCACCCTACCTGGCTCCGTCATCCTCAATTTCCGCCTTTTCTCCACTTCGCTCTTCTCTGCTTCCACCAGGCCGAGGCGAGCCGTATCCTGGGCCGGGCCGTGCCCTTGGCTCTGGCCTCTGTGTGCCGTGTGTGGTGGGTGCACCGGGGGTGGTTTGTGGCTCAGAGGATGGAAACTGTTTTCCCCAGTTTGGAACGCTGGCCTTGTGTGGGGGCCGCTCAGATTTTTCCAGACGCAGTGTACTACTGCAAACAGCTCTGGTGTCTCCGTTTTGCAAGAGCAGGGTTCGGGTGGGGATTTTTAGGCTTTCTTCCCCCTGAAATGGAAAGGTCAGTGAGCAGATGACAACCCCCACAAAGGGACAGAAGGATGTGGCTTTTGGCCAAACCCACAGCTAAGCGTAAAGGTAACTACTAAGTGGGTGAATTCAGAGCAACTCTGGAAGGAAGGAGAAGAGACTGGAGAGCTGGAAAGCTTCTGGAGAAGGGCACAGGGAAGGATGAAGGGGCTGGGCCTGTGCTAGAGAGCAAGGGAGAGAGAGTGGTTCCAGGAGAGAGTTCAGGGTAGGGTGGATACCAGGGTTTGAGAAGAAAGGAGGTTTGGGGAGGGCAGTGCCATGGACGTCTCAGGGGAGAAAGTTTGAAATGGTCCATATGTCAAGGAAGAAACAAACCTCCTCTCAGATCCAGGATGGATAGCTCTGAGGGCAAGTAAGCTCACCTCAGCAGAGACCCCATGCATGTGGCTTAAACACAGTTATTCATTCTTTTTTTTTCCCCCCCATTCATCAGACATTTATTAAATACCTACTGTATGCCAGGCTTTATGCTTCCTGCCCTCTGGAAGTTCTTGGGCTGGTGGGAGAGCCCAGCTTCCATAAAAATATCCTGGGATATACTGTAGTAAAGCCTAGATGAACCAGTCATAGTTCAGGTGCTGGTGAGAGAAGAGGGGCAGGCCTGTCCATCAGGCAGCTTGTGTGAGGCCTTTGAAGGGCGAGAGAGCTGTCTGATTAGTCTCTCACTCCTCCCAGGCTCACATGAGCTGGCCTCGACTCTCCCACCCGAATATTCAAGGGGGCTTCTCCCGCACTCCAGGTCCTCTGCTCTGTAGTGGACACCAGGCCTTCTTGCCCTGACTCTCCAGAACTTTCTGTATCAGTCGAGATTTTGTTCACAGGGTTCTCCTCCCTGTAGATCCTCCCACACTCTGTGTAACCTCTGGTGCTCTTTTGGGTCACTAGACTAAGCTAATTTGAAAGAGTCATTCCCCCTGAATGTTGAGAATGAATAAAGCCTTCATGTCTAGCCATTCTGAATCATCTTTGTCCCTGTTAACACCATCATTGTCATCATATGTTTTGCTTTTAACAATTTCTTAATGACTTTAGGTTCCAGCAGCCCAGGTGAAATAGACAAGTAGAGATTCTTGCTCCTGTCTACGTCTATTCACCCAACCATCTATCCATCCATCCACCTTACAAAGTTGGCACAATCATGGGGAAAGGCTTACTGTGTCAAAAAAATAAACATGAGCATTCACTCCATGTGGAATTGGGCATTTCCTTTCTAGAATTTTTACTAATTATATGCAGACATATACGTCTATATATTTTTTCAAAGTTGGTACCACTTTTCAGAGAAGGCCTTGTTTGTTTTCATTTAATGACAGGTGACCACTGCTTCATGGGAAGGTGAGATACATAGCCTTACAAGGAGTCATGAGGACAAATTCATGTGAGAAAGATGGAGCCCATATAGGCCTGGGTAGAAAGCTCGGCCCTTGTCTCTAATCACTAACAAGGTCTCCTTCCTCTGTCTGGGTCTCAAGGAGACGCATCTGCAGAGCGAGGGGATTGTCTCATTGATTTCCAGAAACTCTTTCAGCTTTTGTTTCTCTGTAACAGCTTGTATTTATAGAGAACTTACTGCAAATGAGCTGATATAATTCCCACGAGCCTATGAGTAGGTGCTATTTCCACCCTCATTTTAGAGACCAGGAAACTTAGGAACAGAGAGGTTGAGTACCTTCAAGGTCACACAGCAGGGCATGACACAATCAGGACTTGAACTCAGGTCTGTGTAACTTCAGAGCTTGTGTATTTGGTCACCACATCATACCATCTGCTGCATGTCAGTGGACCCAGGAAAGGACAGAGCAGGCATGCTGTACTTGGGCTAGTAAAGACCTCAGTGCAAGGTCACCAGCATGGAGTTCAGAGTAAAGCAAGACAGATGCATCCTCCTAAACTAGCTGGGCTTAACCCCCAGAGCCTGTGGCATCACAGGGCATCCAGGGCTTCTGCCATTTCCTCTGCTGGGCAGGGCAGGCACGGCACAGGCTCAGCTGCCCTCGGGGAAAAACCAGTGCTTTTATTCCAAACCGGGTGTCTGGGCCTCCCGGCAATGTAGGTTTAGGCAGTGTAGTTCCCAGAGACCCAAACACTGTCCTGAGGCTCAGAGGTCACAGGGAGGGTTCATTCCTGGAAACTCCATCTATCCAGAGACTCTGGGTCAGGATCTGGCTGCCTCAACTGAAAAATCACCCCTCCCCATGAGACAAGCATCCTACGTGGAGCAGCAGGGCCACTGAATGCGGCAGGTCTCTGCGTTCTCAATTATTTATCTACCCCCCGCCTCCCGCCACCCCAGTTATCCGCATCATCTGGCTGGTCTTGGCGGCCATGACCAGACAACGAGACGGCACCCATGGCTCCCATAGCTCCCAGCGCACCCGCATGGGAACGGGAAGCCTCAGCCTTGCCTTCCCTCTGCCCCCTCCTCCTCTTCCACCACCTCCAGCAACCCAGTCCGCCTGCAATTGAACCCAGATGCCAGGAAATATCTTGGTTGTACTGCTGAAGTGAAAACATATGGGTCTGATGAAAACTCTTCTGTTACAGTTTCATTAGTATCTTCCCCGGAAACTCACAGATGGAGGGGGAGACCTCCGAGGCCAGCGTCTGGCACTCCATGTGCAGGAGGGCGGCACACACGTGCCCTGCTGTCTCGGAGAAGAATCCACGCAGGCTGCTTGAGGGCTGGAGAGGGAACGGGGGAAGGAACAGAAGGCCCTCCACCCACCCGCTCTGAGCCCTGTTTCTGCCTTCCCAAGAAACTCAAGATCCTAGATCCTAGTTCTGACTCTGATGCTCACTGACTGTGTGATGGTGGGCAAGTCACAACACTCCTCTGAGCCTCAGTTTCCTCATCTGTAAAGTGATGGTAAGTGAGAGTGTTAGCACTCAGTTGTGTCTGACTCTTTGCAGCCACGTGGACTGTAGCCCACCAGTCTCCTCTGTCCATGGGATTCTCCAGGCAAAAATACTAGAGTGGATTGCCATTCCTTTCTCCAGGGGATCTTCCCAACCCAGGAATTGAACCCAGGTCTCCTGCATTGAAGGTAAATCCTTTACCATCTGAGCCAGCAGGGAAGCCCAAAATGATGATAAAAATGTGCTTTCCTCAGAGTTGTCGCAGTGCAGCCAAGGTACCTTGGAGAGTGGACGATAGTCTGAGAGTGCCATTGACTGATGAAGCAGACACCCCCCCCACCACCCCGCAAAGCTGTGAGAACCAAGACCTTGTGTGACCCATTTGGCAGCAAAACTTGAGCTAAATGGACATGAGACTACTCATTGAAATTATGTATCCTCGTTGGTGTGAATATCCATATATTTTGCCCCCCAAATATTATTATGTTTGATCTTGAGGTGGTGCCCCAGTCCCTGCTAGGAGTTTCATATGTTTAGATAGACATTTCAAACCCCAGATGTTCTGAAGGCTGGAACACATACAGCCACAAGGGTTTGGGGAAGGGGTTTGTCAACCTGTTTTTGGAAATGAAGGGGAAATTCATTTGCGGTTTTAGGGGATTTTTTTTTAAAGGTCTAGAGTTGTGCTGGATTTGAGGTCTTTTTTCAAAAGCTTCCCACTCCGTCCACATTTCCCAGGTGTTAGCTGTGACGCAAGAATAATTAATCAGGATTCTATCAAGCACGTACTAAATATTAGGCACTGTACACACAATATTTTATAAGTATTATCTATTGTAACCTCCCAACAGGCCTGTGAAACATTTCTGTGATTTTCACGTTTTACAGATGAGGAAATGGGGGCTTGGAAGGTGGGTGACTTGCTCTTACAGGTAAAGCTGAGAAGTTGTTGTTGTTTAGTCACTAAGTTGTGTCTGACTCTTTGTGACCCCATGGATTGTAGCCCGCCAGGCTCCTGTGTCCATGGGATTTTCCAGGCAAGAATACTGGAGTGGGTTGCCATCTCCTTCTCCAGGGGATCTTCCTGGCCCAGAGGTTGAACCCACATTTCTCCCATTGGCAGGCTGATTCTTTACCACTGAGTCACCTCGGGCGCCCAGGCTGATAAGAGGCAAATTCAAACCTGGTCTGACCAACTCCAGAGTAAGTGCCTCAGGGTGCCATGAAATCATGGAGAGAGGAAGGGGCTGTCTTGGGAGGGGTGACATGCAAGGAAAAGGTCCTGGAGAGGGTGAGGGATACTCAGCTCTGCCCTCTAGCTGAGGCGCATTCTTCCGAAGCCCAGACCTACATGTCTTTCCTATGCGCACCTGGTTCTTTCCCTTCTCCAGCAGGGACCACCACCTCTAATCAAGCCTGAAGCCATGTCTTCTCTTTCCTCAGCGGTGAGGATGTAAGCTCCCAGATTCTCCTTGGTCCTGTCCTGTTGCCCGTGGTTCTCAGTCTTCTCATCCCACCAAATGGACCCCATAAGTTCCAGACAGCTCATCTTGGAGTGACTGAACAGGCTGAACAAGGTCCAAAGTCCACGAGAGCTTAGGCATAAGGCGCTACAGACCACCGCCAGGGTGATAGGAGCTGCCCTGGGGAGCATCAGGCCGAGATCTCCCTGGGGACATCTTGCCTCTGGACCATTTACTCTGCTGCCCCCAGCTGCCCTCAGTGTCTCCTTTCTCTGTAGATCCAGCTCCACTGGGAGCAGTCTGGGCCTGGGTTTGGCTTTGTTTTTACATTACACAAGGGGATCATGAACATATTCTCATCAGAAAAAAAACACACAAGTGCACAAAGTAAACAATAACAGTTCTACTTTACCTCCGCCCTCTTAAACCTATTCTCTCCCCAGGGTAACTACTGTTTACAGTTCAGTGTGTATCATTGCTGTCCATCTTCTTGGTGTTTATTTGCACATATTTATCATTTGGACTTGTTTGGGGCATTTTATATACACATCTCACATAGTGTACTGTACTTGGCTTTTTTGTCTGCTTACCATATGTTTTTCAGATCTTCCCATGTCAGGTCATATAAGTCTGCCTCATTCATTTTAACTGTTGCCTCATAGCTATCCCATGGATGTCCAAGGGCTTGCATAACCACTCCTCCGCTGATGAACACACAGGTCTTCTGCAGTGAACATCATGTGTTGGTATTATTGTACCCCTGGGTGATTACTTTCTATAAGAGGAATTGCTGCGTCCAAGAGTGTGATAGTTTTTATTTTTGCTAGGTTCTGCCAAATTGCCCTCTAGATGGCTGAATCAATTTAGCATCTCACTAATCCCTTGGGCAGCAAGAGATCACACCAGTCAATTCTAAGGGAAATCACCCCTGAATACTCATTGGAAAGACTGAGGCTGAAGCTGAAGATCCAATACTTTGGAGCTAACAACCGACTCATTGGGAAAGATGCTGATGCTGGGAAAGATTGAGGGTGGGAGGAGAAGAGTGCATGAAAGGATGAGATGGTTGAATGGCATCACCGATTCAATGGACATGAACTTGAGCGAACTACGGGAGATGGTGAGAGACAAGGAGGCCTGCACGCTGCTGTCCACCCCCGTGGACAAAGAGCTGGACACAACTTAGCAACTGAACAACAACAAAATCCCATTTTGGAGTCAGAGGCAGCAGTCCTCCTAGCTGACCGGTCTAGGACTCCCTAGCAGGTGGCTCTGAGATGGCTCATTAAAAGTTCTCTGGCGGCAGTGTGGGAAGGTGGACTCTAGCTATGCCAGGGTCATAGGAGGGTAATCAGTATAATAGCGTGATTACACGGAGAAGGCGATGGCACCCCACTCCAGTACTCTTGCCTGGAAAATCCCAGGGACAGGCGAGCCTGGTGGGCTGCCGTCTATGGGGTCGCACAGAGTCGGACACGACTGAAGCAACTTAGCAGCAGCAGCATGATTACAAGCAGGGCATTTGGAGCCATTAGTACCTGAGTTTGAGTCCTGCTCCATCATCCATGAGCGTTGTGATCTCCAGCAAATATAACTTCTCTGAAGCTTTTCATGTGAAGAACAAGAGTAACAATAACTAATCATGGTGACAGATGGCCTGAATCTTAAGCCAGGTGATACATACATGTAAAGCACTTAGTACAGTCTCTACCTACAGCAAATGGCAATGAATGGAACCTGGCACTTTATACTGACTCTGATTGCTAAGATCTGGGTCCTGTTACCCAAAACATGGCCCTCTTTCCTCTAGGGCGTCCTCATATCTGTGTCAGCCACTGAGCCCTGCCCCAGGGCGGGCACAGTGTTGGCTGGCTGCTGGCCTGTGTCTGAGGCATGCAGAGGTCAGAGCCCACGGGGAGTGGGGGATAGCACCCAGCAGGCAGGACGAGCAGTTCTGGCCTCCTGGCCTCCTGGCTAGGAGGGCAGACAGGACACACCTGGATAAACACCAGTAAACAGAGGTGGGGGATCTTACAAACACAGACCTGTGCCAGTGCAGCTTCTCCGAGATAAACACACCGGAGCCAAGTCCCCAGGTGGGAGCGGAGGGAGATGTGGAGAGTGTGTGGGTTGTAGGTGGGGGCAGGAGACGGTGGGAGAGAGTGCAGCCAGACAGATGGCACAGCCTGGAAAGGTGAAGGGGAGGACAGAAGTGGGGTGCAGGGGGTTACCCAGAAGGTGGCTGTGCTCCTGGCACCCACTGTGGAGAGGAAGATACTCTGGGCTAGTTGCCACCACAGTCCTCAGTTCAATTCCCAACCCACCTCTTGGCAGCTTAGCCTTAGGTAAATCTTCCTCCTTTTCTGGACTGTGGTTTAAGCATCTTAAAATGGCTTATGTGGGGGCTGCTGAACTTGGTTATCTAGAATCGTTTCCAGCTTGAAACTTCTAGGAATTACTGCCCCATAATAACATCCCTGCTATGACCAGTCTCATCTTGAATTTGAGTCACTGTGGCCATCACTCTAATCTCTCCAAAGTGCCAGCACTTAATACTTTATGTTCACATCTGTTTCTTGTCTACTTCTGCCCTATAGCTTTGGATGCAGGTGAAGCTGAAATTCAGATCTCATTCTACACGAGAGTACATGAGGGACCTGGGGCTCACTAAGATGAAACCACTTACAGGAGGCTGGCATCCTGCCTCTCCAGGTGCCAACTGAGCGGTCCAAGGTGCAGACAGCGGGTCAGACTGAACCACTCAGTGTCCCCACACACACCACCAGCAAAAGACGTCTGGCTCTGGTCACACCCACCGTGTCAGGCTCTTTGCCCAAATCACCTTGTCTAATCCTCATAGCCACACCAAGGTAGGTGTGGTCATAATGCCCACTGTACAGATGAGGAGTGGGAGCTCAGAGAGGTTGAGTTAGTGCCCAAGGTCATGTAGCTGGTGAGCAGTACAGCTGAGCTTCCCAAGGCCTCACAAGCAGACCTCACCTCTCCTTTGCTGCTCTTCCCAGAGAGGGAGCTTACACCTTCACTGACATCTGAGAGCTTCACTCACCATCTATTTGACTTTAAACCATTCTCAGGGTCCTGTTCCCTTGCCATCTCCTCCAGGAAGCCCTCGCTGACCATTCCTGCCACTCCCAGGCATTCGTCCTTTTCTTTCCCCTGCACACACTTTTAACCTTCCCATCTATGTCTTCCTGGTGCTCTTAATCATGCTCCATTGGGTAGAAAAGGGGTTCTCTTTCTCTCCAGCTGGAACTTGTCATTGTAAAGTGGGACTTGCCATTTTCTAAATAAATATATTTTAATGTAATCGTAAAAAGAAATACCTGTTTTTATAACAATGAAAACTGTAGAGAACTATTAGGCTAGTGGCTCACCTCTCTGTAACCCTACAGTATAAATTAGGACCAATCCTTTCACAAACGTGAAGCGCCATCTTAGTTTGGGCTCCCCTAGAAGTCAGCTCTGAGATAAGGTTGTGATTTATTTGTGAGGTTTCTGTGGGAATGGCTTATCAGTAGTTGAGTTGGGGCGTGAGATGGGGAGTGGGAGACAGCCAGGAGAGGGTGTGTTGCCAGCAGGTGACCATTATGGGCAACTGGGTTCCATCTTGCTGGAGAACTCGGGGAACCAATTAGGACCCAAGACAGAGTTACCTCCCTGCAAGGGTGAGGGACCTGGTTGTTTAACTACAACTCTGTCAGTCACTGGCGGAGAGCTACTCGCAGGCAGAGCTGGCTCCAGTGGCCAGAGAGAAATCCCAGGCAAAGAGATACAGGTGCTGGAGGGTATGGGAGCTGTTGATGAGGCACCAAGAGCAGCTGCCACAAGTACCTGCAGGTACCTGGCTCCTGGTAACACGGCAGTGAAGAAGGTAGACCAGGTCTCTACAAACAAGGAACTCATAACCCTCTTGTAGGCAGATAATAATGAAAAACTAAAGAGCAGATGGGGCTTCCCAGGTGGCTCCGCCGGTAAAGAATTTGGCTGCAATGCAGGAGACCCGGGTTTGATCCCTCGGTCAGGAAGATCCCCTGGAGAAGGAAATGACAACCCACTCTAGTATTCTTGCCTGTGAAATCCCCTAGACAGAGGACAGAGGACAGAGGAGCCTGGCAAGCTATAGTCCAAGGGGTTGCAAGAGTCAGACATGGCTTAGCGACTAAACCACCACCACGGAACAGATATCAGCGTAAAGGAGAGAGAACTTCCCAGTTCTGAAGTCAGATGGCCAGGATCAGAATCCCAAGTCTACCACTAGTTTTGAGCCAGTTATTTAGTTCTCGATGGAGCTCAGGTTCCTCATCTATAAGACAGAAATTACACAAGTAGAAACATCTTGGAGTGATTTTGAATTTGTTAAAATCAATGCACACAAAACACGCAGCGCAAGGCTCATCATTCGCTGATGTTCACTCACTCAGCCGTGTCCAGCTTTTTGCGACCTCCCTGGACTGCAGCACAGCAAATTTCCCTGTCCTTCACTCTCTCCCTGAGTTTGCTCAAACTCATATCCATTGAGTTGGTGATGGCATCCAACCATCTCATCCTCTGTCGCCTCCTTCTCCTCTTGCCCTAAATCTTTCCCAGCATCAGAGTTTCTTCCAGTGAGTCAGATCTTCATATCAGGTGGCCTGTATTGGAACCTCAACTTCAGCATCAGTCCTTCCTATGAATATGCAGGGTTGATTTCCTTTAATATTGACTGGTTTGATATCCTTGCAGTCCAAGGGACTCTCAGGAGTCTTTTCCAGCACCACAGTTTAAAAGCACCAGTTCTTTGGTGCTCAGCCCTCTTTATGGTCCAACTCTCACTTCCATACATGACTACTGGAAAACCCATAGCTTTGACTAGATGGACCTTTGTTGGCAAAGTGATATCTCTGCTTTTTAATACGTCATAAAGTGCATTCATTGTTACCATCATCATTCATTAGACATCATTTATGTCCTTAGACTATAAAAGAGGGCCTTGCCTGAGCCTGGAGTTCCACTTTCACAGAGGAAAGGGAGGCTTCCAAGGCTAGCGCAGGGGACCAGTCCTGCCAAGGCATTCTGATGGCCTTGCACTTGTCACATAGACCACCCAGCAAAGGCCTGACCCACAGTTACCTAAGTCTCAGTGTAACATGTAAGCATTTAGCTGCTGATGGGAGGGAAGATAAAGAGTTTCAGTGTGGGTCTGGAGGACTAGTGGGGACGGGAGAGGTGCCCGAAGTGCCCTCTGACCCCAGGCTGGGCCCATCCTGTCAACTTGCAGGAAGAGAAGGGAAGCGGAACCAGGGCCTGAACCGTTTTGTTCACACATCGCTGGCCCTTGCTCTGGAGACTGGTGCTGAGGAAAGAAGGAGCACCAGCTCCCCTGGCCCCTCCTGCCAGTCGCCCCATAGCTGTGGTTGCTGGTGGTCCCTGGCGGCCAGGCTGCTGCCGGCAAGTGCTTCGCACAGCTGCCGTGCACAGCAGCCAGACTCCGAGGCAGCTCCCCGGCTGAGGGAACATTCCAGGACAGATTGGACTCATTAAGCACTCTCTGCTCCCTGCTCCTGGCAGAAGCCTGGATTCAGACCCAGGCCCTATCCTCCCGCCAGCCTTTCTCTCACTCCCCTTCATAGCCTGTGAGCCTCGTGGGGGGAGGGGACAGGATGTCGCTCAGCCCCTCGACATCGCTTCCTTTCTCTAGATGTTTTTCCCTCTTCTCCCCATGGTTCCTTCTCCTGCTGCTCAGTGTGAAACGAGCCACGACAGGCCCTGGAAGGCAATGAAAGGAAAGCTGGGTTCTGGTGTCGAGTCTGCTGTGTGACTTTGAGCAGGTCACCTAACCTCTCTGGGCAGCTGTCTGTTTGGATTGTCAGCAGGAACTCCTGGTCCCCCCCTTCCCCACCACTTTGTGGAGATGAGGAAGGCGTGTCTGGAAAGCACTGATGTGGGAAAACGGATGCTCCCGGGGGCTGGAAGGAACACATGCTCTCTAGAGGGGTCAGGCCTTGGTCATCTCAGAGCACGCTGAGTCAGAGAACTGAACATCGGAGGCATCCAGTGAACCAGCCTCGCTTTACAAGTAGGGAAACTGAGGCCCAGCCAGTGACCAGGCAAGCTGGGGTTGGAAGCTGGCCTTCTTTACACTGTACCACCTTGTCATTTGAAGATGGTGATGATGAGACACACGACTTTCGAGCATTTGTGGGCCAGACCCTAGTCTTCATCACTTTCCATGGGCCTGTCTGTTCATCCTTACGAGGTGGTGTTAGTAGCATCACGCAGAAGTGAGACTGGAATGGTGGGTATGGCTATGCCAGAAATCTGTTTGCTTAAACAGCACTTTTTGTTTTTCTCCTGGGCCCAGAAACTTCTGAGGATGTTTTGCAGACAGAGAAGGAAAAATTATCTTTCAGGACCTGTAGGTATGCTGGATGAGAGAAAGGCTTAGAGATGTGTGCTGGGCCCCGAGGGGCACGGCCACCCTCTGGCCCCAGTGTGGCTAGGACGGGGGCACGAAGGGGTGGCTGCTTCTCCCACACTCGCTTCTCAGCTTGTGCTGGGGGCACAAAGCAGGGTGGGAAACCTCCCTTGGAGTGGGGGGCAGGTGCCGGCACTTGTGCAAGGGGAGGTGAATGGACCTAGGGGGTATCACCAACTCAGGCGTGACTTCCAACTTCAGCCACCACTAGCTTTGCAACCCTGGACACATGAGAACATATCTAAGCCTGTTTCCCTATCTGTAAAACAGCCTATATTCAGCATTTAACACTGGAGAGACTTGGAATAAACTTCTGATAGACTCAGTGCGGCAAGCCACATTGAACGAAGGACAGTGGGGGGTGCTCTGAGCTCAGCCTGGGGAGGGAAACTTGACCCCAGCAGAGGTTAGCTGGCAAGAGGGCAGGGAGCAGGCGGTGGGACCTCTCCAATCCCTCCAGCACCCTCCCAGTAGAAGCTGGTGTCTGCCCAGACACCTCTTGGCCAGGGGCTCCAGGGGGCCCAAACCCAGCCTAGCTCGGGCCAGACAGGCTTTGACAGAGACCCCCCCCCCCACCCCCCGGTTTTCTCCCAGCCAAGGGCGGGCCAGGGAAATGACAGCGCCAGAGAGACTTCCTGTCTCCCTGCCCTACCCTTCAGGTTTGGGTGTACCCTGTGGTCTTCCCGCCGAAAGGCTTCACTGGCTATGAGGTGGTGATGGAGTTACACATCCTCCTGCTTCCTGGGCCTCTGGGAAGAGGGACGCGGCAGCTCGGGTGGCTCTGCGCCTTTGTCCTTGAGCCAAGCAGCCCCTCTAGGGGACAGAGCTGAGTCAAAGAAGAACTCCTGGTCTTCAGGCAAGGCCCCCAGCACAGGGCCCTGGCCTCAGGGTCATTCCCAAGGTGCTGAGAAACCCACTATTCTCCACCCACCCACCCATCTGAGAAGAAAAGAGCCTCTCCCGACATGGGCACGTGCCCATGTGCGTGTGCGTGCATGTGCGTACTTGTGTGTGCGTGGGTGGGGAGGGGTCTGGAACCAAGAGTCCAGAGTGAGCTGCCGACCTCTCCCCGCTCTTCCTTCTGGGACCTCCCCTTCTGTGACAGCAACACGATGAAAACAAAATGATCTCGGAGAACAAAGCACAATGGGAAGAAATCGAACAACAGTGGGCGCGGGGAGCCGCTGTGCCTGGGGCAGGTGCAGGCTGTCCTTACCCCCCTTCTCCTCTCTGATTTTTTGGGGGTACCAGGGAATGAAAGTGAGGTGTGAGAGCTAGGAGGTTCAGAGAACGCTCAAGGGTGGTGGGCGAGGGCTGTGTAAGACCCCCGGGGCTAGCTCAGCGCTTCTGGACACATCATCCGTGCATGTGGGGCAGGGGGCCCAGGTCTTGGTCCTGGAATCCCAGCGCCCCACCCTCCCGAGGCAGAGGTGGCATCCCTGTCTCTTCTGACAGCCACGGAATCCCTACCCTTTCAGTTCAGAGTCTGGTAGTTTACTGCCAGGGGAAAAAAGGAACAAAAAGGGAAGAAAGAGGAAATTCCATTATAAACTCTTGATCAAAGCGCAAGCCTCCTCCCTTCCTACCACCTTCCCCTCCCTCCTTCCTTCCTTCTTTCTTTTCTTCTTTATTTCTCGAGTAGAAAGACCCAGGGAATGTAAACAAAGAATCTCCTAGTACAAATCAGGCTGCCTTGTTCCCAAACCCCAGGAAGAACATGTTTTCCTGGAAGCTGGAATCTGAGAGGTCTGCATGGCCAGGTGGGGCCAGTGGCTCGGACAGGGATGTGATCAGGGCACAGAATCAGTCTGTGGGCTTCCTATGGAGCTCTGAAATAGCTGCCACTTAGGTCCAAATGTGCTACCTGATGGAGGGTCCCAGAGAAGCCAGAGGGGTCCACTGAGGTCACCTGGAGCCAGGGTGCCCTGGGAGCTGATTTTCTAGAAAATGGGTCTCAAAGAGCAGGATGGGCCTTGCTGTCTGCAGAGTCCTCGGCCTCTTCTGGGAAGGTCCTTCCGACCTGCAGATGACTCCATCACATGTACATCGATACACAAAGCCTCCCTCCAAACATTCTGCCCACTAACGGCTTTGTTTTCTTCTGAAATGAAACCCCTAACAAGAGGCAAAGCCCCAGCCATATCAGTCACTTACACTTGAATATAAATGGGTCATCTGACCCTTTTCCAAGGGCAGGGTTTGGATACAAGGAAGGGAAAGAGCATGAGAATGCTGGGTCTGCAATAGGGGTCACCTGAGGAGGAATGACCCAGAAAAGGCAGGGGAAGAGCAGGAGAGAGTGTTCTCAGACGTCATACTTTAGGATGGGGCCAACACTTCCTTGAATAAAATTAAGACTTTGCAAGGTCATGCCAAACCAGAGATCAGAAAGTCTACCTTCTCATGAACAGTGTGTGTTGAGAAAGGCAGAGGTAACAAGTCCTGGTGCTAGGTACATATCAAGTCCTGCACCCGTGGCATTTCATGCAATCCTCACAGTGCCTTTGTAAGGCCAAGACCACTCACCCCATGTGACCAAAGAGGGAATGAAGGGCAGAGAATGAAGTTGGGGCAGAGCTTCGGTGGAATGTGGACTCGTGTCTGCAGCTTTCAGAGGACCTGCCTTTGCTACCACAGCCTGCAGCCACCTGCGGTGTGCTCTGGCTGTTTTGGGCACAAGTGTGTCAATTCCAAGGCTCAGAGCTCAAGGCTCTAAGGCTGGAGGTGGGAAGTGATCTGACCAAGATCATGTAGAGAAATACCAGCACACGTGCAAATGCTTGGTTCAGTGTCTTGCACATATTGAGGGCTGGATAAAATATGCACTGTTATCATTATTATTATTATTCCATAGGGATGGAACAAATATCCAGCCCAAACACTATCACAGCATATCAGGATGTCAGGGCTGGAGGCACCCTCTAAAGCAGATCCCCCAACATGGCCATCCCCCTGTGACAGAACAGAAAACTGAGGTCCATTTATGGGAAGTGATTTGCCTAACGTCACATGCGTGTGTACTAAGTCACTTCAGTCCTGTCTGACTCTTTATGACCCTTCGGGCTGTAGCCCACCAAGCTCCTCTGTCCATGGTATTCTCCAGGAAAGAATACTGAAGTGGGTTGCCATGGACCTCCTCCAGGGAATCCTCCTGACCCAGAGATCGAACCCACGTCTCTTATGTCTCCAGCATTGGCAAGCAGGTTCTTTACCTCTAGCGCCATCTGGGAAGCCCTGCCTAAGGTCACATAGGTTACTAAATAATGTGCAAAGCTGACACCAAACCCCAGCCTACTGACTCCATGACCGGCACCCTTTCCATTCTCTTTTGCCCAGCTTTTCTGGTGGAGTGGACTCAACAAAGCCTCTTAAATCCCTGTCCTAGGCCTCCCTTCTCCTCCAGCTCCTGTCCCCAAGACAGCATCAGAAGCTGATTTCACTCTGAACCATGGGGCCTGGAATGTGCAGAGGCACCTCCCCAGGCCATGTGGCTGGAACAACATCAAGAGACACAGACATCAAGGAGAAGCAGGCTCCCCACTTGAACCTAGTTCCCATAGCTTCCCAGACTCCCTTGGGCCCATGCCCATGGCTGGGTTTGTGGGGATCTGGGGAAGCCAGAGGTTAATGATGACAGGTGAAGCATCCACTGGGCCTCCAGCACCAGACAACAAGCTCCCTTCTCAAGATCAAGCTGTGGAAGCTGGCCTATAGTCTGGGGTCTGGTCCAGGGGTCCCATCACAGGGTATTTGGCACCAGAGGGAAGTAGGAGTGCAGATGGAACATCCCTGCTTGGACCTGAAATCCTGTCTCTGGCTGGATCTTCTGCCTGCCTTGCCTTCCTGCCTCTCCTCTCTTGCTACCACTTTACATTCATCAAAATTCTAGCCTGGTGACACGGAGCTCACACCTGTGACTAAGGGCACAGCAGAAGGAAGCTGTGGTTATCAGCAGACTGGCCCGTAGGCAGTGAAGAGGTCAGCTCACTTAACTGGGGAACCACCAGCCCTGAGGACTAGTCCAAGCCTGGCCACAGTTTCCCGAATGACCTTTGGTAAGTCACAACAACACACTGGGTGGTTCCTCTGCCCACAGCTCCTCTAAAGGCTCTTCCAGGCCTGATATTCTTGTGTTCTTTCATGGTGCCTGCCAGCAAGGCTCAATGGAGAACAAGAAATGAAGCATTCATCCTGTGCTATGCAGCCACTAAGTGCTCAGTACTTTACCCTGACCTTTCGGAAGGATGGTGTATCAGTTAGCTATTACCGCAATAATGCTGCATAACAAGAGCCCCAAACTCATTGGCTTGCCACACTGATCATCTGTTCTCAGGGAGGTTGACAGAGGTTCAGATGGTCTCAGCTGGGCTTGCCTTACACTACTTCTTGCTGCAGGTTTGTGGGGATGAGTCTGCTCCTTGTGTCCATCATCCAGCAGAGGCGGAGTGGGGGGGATTGGGCAGGGCACTATTCCTCCCTTGGAAGTGGCAGAGGTGTACGAGGGAAGCAGAAACACACGAAACTTCCTAAGAAGTCAGTGCCTTGGCCAAAATAAGTCACACGACCTCACCCAGAGTAATGAGGCAAAGAGAAAAGCTCTACTGGGGTGAGCCCATGCCAAGGCTTGGCTGCCAGGGAAACCTGTCAGCCAATTCAGCATAAAAGGAATGATTCAGCTTCCTTTATAGGGAGGTTAAATTATTTACCTTACTTTCTTTATCACACAAACTGAATACAAATATTTCCCTTCCCTTCTGCATCTAAGGATTGAAGATTTGAGATTCAGCCCTTCCTGCGTGCATGTGTGCTAACTCACTTGAGTTGTGTCTGACTTTTCATGACCCCATGGGCCATAGCCCACCAGCCTGCTCTGTCCATGGGATTCTCCAGGCAAGAATACTGGAGTGGGCTGTCACGCTCTCCTCCAGGGATCTTCCCAACCCAGGGTCTTCCTTCCACAGGAAATTTGGCTTGTAAGAACTCGACAGGAGAGGGTAATGGATAGTCCAAAGGAGTGACTGTCTAATAGTGGAATTTTGTTAAGCGTAGCCACTAAGGGAGAAGGGATTATCAGACGTCCACATCTGCAGTCACTCTCTTCATGGACGCTTAAGTCCCATCCTGATTATTGTGGCCTAGAAAAGTTTTCCAGCAGTTTCTCAGATCCATGCCATGCTCTTTTCACATTTTCTCTTGCTAAGCCATGATTCTTTGCTTCTAGAAACATAATACCTCTTCCGAGAGAAGTACTATGGAAACCTCACCACAAATACACTCCCGTCCCTGATTGTACCCAATTAAAGGAAGACGCTGGTGGAAAAATGATTTTAAGGAAACATAACTTTATTATTTTTAAGTTAATCCACTTGCTCAAGTGAACTAACCACTAAGCATTCCACAGAGCTGGTCTGCAGGGGACCTGCTGTAATGGATTCATCGGATGGTCCGTTGGTTATTAAACGTTTATTGCACAACCACCATGGTCTAAGGGCTGGGGATTCAAAGCTGAGTAAATCCCAGCATCTGCCTTCCAGGAGCTCAGTCTGGAGGGGGAGACAGACACATAACCATGATGTTAAAGCGGAGTGGATTGGAAAAGACCCTGATGCTGGGGAAGACTGAAGGCAAAGGGCGGCAGAGGATGAGATGGTTAGATAGCATCACCGACTCAAAGGACATGAATCTGAGCAAACTCCGGGAGATAGTGAAGGACAGGGAAGTCACAGACATGACTGAGTGACTGAACAATGAAGGTGTGATGAGTGTGATGTGTGTGGAGACTGCTGGAGCACAGAACAGGGCAACTGTACAAGGGTGGCGACTGGGGTTACTAGGGAAGATTTCTAGAGGGAGGAAAAGCGGACTTCCTACTTGGGTAGGATGAACAGATGCTTGCAGTGGTAAAGTTGAGGGGTGAGATAGAGCTGTCAGGGGACTTCTCAGGTGGGGCACAGCATGTACAGAGTCTCACAAGGGAGAAAAAGTGGGATGACTAGAGAAACTGACCACAAATTGGTGTCCCTGGGATGTAGCATGACGTTGTAGGCGAGGTAGTAAGAGCTGGGTCTAGAGTCGTCAGCAGAAGCCAGATCCTGGAAGCCCAGAATCCTTGGTAAGGGTTTGAACTTCATCATACAAACAAGGGTTGGGGGACATTCAAAAGTTCTGAACATGGAAATGATACAAACAAATCTGTGTTTCAGAGAAAAAGAGACAGCATGGAGGATGCACTGGAAGCATTGGGATTGGTGGGGACAGACTGGGAAGGAAGTGGCAGGGCCTCTCCCTGGTAGCAGGAGGAGGAATGGAGGGGAGGAGATGTTTCTGAGAAATGCTTAGGGACAGAATTAGTAGGACCTGGTGGTTTATGGATATAAAAGAAAAAAGGGAGAAGGAAAATGGCAGAATCGCAGTTAGATTTACAGCTTGGGTTACAAAGCACATGGTGGTCCCTTCAACTGAAATTGAGAATTCTGAGGGAAAGCAGTCTAGAAGGAGAAAAAAACAGAATCAGTGTTTGATGTGGAGTTTGAGGAGCGTGTGGGTGGGACACCAGTGGAGAGACAGCAGGCAGCTTGCCCCTGTGGAGGAAGATCGGGGCTGGAGGCAAAGATCTGACAGGCGTGCGCGGTAGAAAGCACAGAGGAGGGGTGGGCTCGTCCGTGTGCTCATCAGGACACTCAAGGCTTCAAGGAACAGAGCATACACTGAAAAGCGGCTACAACAAACAAGGGCATTTCACTTAATTTTGTTATTTCACTTAATAAGTTTAGGAGGTCGGTCTTGGGCTTCTTCTTAATATGTCATCGAGGATCCAGAACTTTGCATATCTTAGCTCTGCCAACTTTGTCCATCCATAACCATGTGTCCCACAGTAACATGAAGATAATTGAGGCTCCCAAAGGGCTTGGAACCCAAGGGAAAGAGGGTAGAAAACACTTGATGAACAAATGTCACACCTGCCTTTTGCTGTGTTTGGAAAGATACAGGAAAGGGATAGGCTCGGGGAGGAACTGGCTGGTTGATGAGCAGGAATAAGAGGCAATTAGATGTCTATTCATTAGTGCTTGTGGGGGTGGAAGAGACAACTGCTTCTTAACCCTAAATAGTAAAAGGTTAAATCGAAAACTAATTTGAGTGAGAAAGGCTGATGAAAACTTACCCTGTGTGGATTTCTGCTTTGGGCTATGGTGAAGTAACAGATATTGGATGAAATCCCACCTACCATAAACAAAGAGAAAAGTGGGGAAATTATATGAAACATCTGTTTTCAGACATTGGATAACCAGCAGAATAAGATCGTGTTCCCCGAGAGAAGGAAAACAAATGAGATGAATTCTATGATCAACCTGACTTTTTGCATTTACCAGACCATAGCCTGGGAAAGGGGGACCCAAGCCCCATAGAAGCCTCACTGTTCTGAGGAGACAGAGATCAGAATTCAGAGAACTGAGGCAGCTGGAATTGGCAAAGAATGATACTGGAGAAGAGGGAATTATGCAGAAAAAGAGCTTCAGAAAATCACATAAAAGTCCTTGTGAGCTCTTTTGACTAAATATTAAACTGTGCATGTATATACTGGGGCTCCGTGAGACTGGCCAAAGAACAAATAGTGGAGAAAGAATAATTACTGGGAGTTGTAAACTGAATGACTCTCTGAGCTCAAGCAGTTGGGAAATGTTCAAGTTCAGGACAACCAAGGTGGAGAGACCTCACTGAGCTCCCAGCGTATTTAGCGGAAACTTCAGAAAGGCCACACCTGAAGAGGAGAGCTAAACTAGTCTACTAACTAGTCTGCCAACTACTCGCCCAACTAGGTTAGCCCTGGGGTGAAAGCTATGATAGACTCAGCATGCTGCTGCTGCTAAGTCGCTTCAGTCGTGTCCGACTCTGTGCGACCCCATAGACGGAGCCCACCAGGCTCCCCCGTCCCTGGGATTCTCCAGGCAAAAACACCTGAGTGGGTTGCCATTTCCTTCTCCAGTGCATGAAAGTGAACAGTGAAAGTAAAGTCGCTCAGTCGTGTCCGACTCTTCACGACCCCATGGACTGCAGCCTAGCAGGCTCCTCCGTCCATGGGATTTTCCAGGCAAGAGTACTGGAGTGGGGTGCCATCGCCTTCTCCAATAACAAAGCATAAAGACACGCCTTGAAATGATCTAACTGATCTCCAAGTAACTGGCCAGAACAAAAGTTGATACTCTTTAAAGAATGATAACAAACAAAAAAAAAGAATGATAACAAAATCCAGGGCTCAGTAAAATAGTATTCAAAATGACTGTCTTTCAGTCAAAAATTGCTGGAT
The DNA here is from genome assembly GCF_023091745.1 of Budorcas taxicolor. Classification (NCBI taxonomy): domain Eukaryota; kingdom Metazoa; phylum Chordata; class Mammalia; order Artiodactyla; family Bovidae; genus Budorcas; species Budorcas taxicolor. The sequence continues at coordinate 19,678,988 of NC_068914.1, read as the reverse complement.
ATGAGAAGCCAAGTAGTGACACTCATAATTAAGAGGAAACAAATCAATCAATAGAAAGTGAGAGATGACAGATGTGATGGAATTAGCAGACGTGAATTTTAAACAGTTTCTCCCAAAGCAAGCGATCCAAGAGAGAGAATGAGAGGAAGACCAACACAGAAGCCACACTGTCTGAAACCCAGTCTCAGAAGTGATATTCCATCACTTAGAGTATTCTGTGGCCACGCTCCATCGGCCACACTGTCCAGCCCTAGCACAGTGTGGGAAATGGTTATGCAACATAAACTCTAGGAGGTGGGAATGTGGTCGCCACAAAGCCCTTGAAGGGAACAGAGAAGAAGACATCAGGAGAGGTGGGGTGATATCACAAGGTCAAGGCCGAGAGTTCCAGAAGAGAGACGTTTAATGGTTTTCCAACAGTGGGAACCAGCAGCTAAGGATTGAGACATGTCCACTGAATTTGTCAAAGTCACTAAGAACATTAAGAGCAATTAAGAGCAGCTTCAGTTAACCAGTTTGCAGTGGACTGAAGTTTAAATAGGTGGTGAGCAACTGGAAAACAGACGCGGTAGACTACTGTTCTGGGAAGGTTGGATGGAAAGGAGAGAAGGGAGATGTAGGCAGAAGCCAGAAGAGGACGTGGAGAATTTTGTTTCGGGGGATGTGAGGGCCTGAGAAGATTTTTACGCTAGAAGAAACAGCCAGTGGACTGAGAGAGGTGAAGATCCAGGAGAGGGAAGGATGATGGATGGGGTAGCCTCTCGGAGGAGGCAGGAGAATTGGAGGTCAAAGACACAGGTGGGATGCTTGGCTTTGAACAGAGAGACACCTCATCCTCTGAGGCCGCAGTGAGGAAGGCAGGATGTCTGGCTAGGGCAAGACCTGAGGGCGCACATGCCTGGGAATTGAGAACTCATACCTGATGGCCTCAATTTTCTCAGGAAGAGTAGGAGGCAAGGTCACAGTGAGCAGAGAGTGAACAATGATGTCAATTACCATGATGATTGCTTACATATGAAGAAAGCCTCGGCAACAGTCTGTTCTCATAGGCAGGGCAAGCCCTTCCCTTGTAATCTAATTTCACTTTCTATCTCTCAGCAAACTCATTTTTCATAGTTGGTGATGTCTTCAGACAGCACCTGTCTGAGTTACCACAAGGTACGGATTAACGAGGTTGAAATGCATGAGGGTGGGAAATACTTCTCCATGAGTGTGAAAAATCATGACATCTCAGTGGGGCAGGAACCTCCAAGGTCTCATTGAACGTTCCACACAAAGGTCTGTCTTGTCATCAAGCATTTGTCCACCTTTCTGCTTGATCATCCCACCAACAGGGAACTCACTACCTCTAGGGAGAGTCTTCCCACTTTCAGATGAATCCTTAGGTCTTTTCCTTCAGCAGGGCTGAAGTCTGACTCCAAGTGTCCCTCAGGTCCTATAGGAAGTCCCAGATCAAGCCTGTCTCCCACTTGACAGCCTTCAGTGATATTTCTCCTCTAGAATAAATCTCCGCTGTTTCTTCACCCTCCCTTATATGGCAAGGTTTTCTGACCATCTCCTCAGACCCACCTTCTCCAGATTTCCTTCAACAAAAACAATCGTTCTCAAGATTCAGCTATGACCTGGCCCTGCAGCTTTCTTCTGAGTGCCCAAAGTGCTTAGATGAATGTCAGGCAACTCACAACTTTCCAGTGCTTGTGGGTGATGGAAACTTCAGTTCTTGCTCTCCCAGGATGGTGGTCTTAAGGCTTTCTCACCATGGCTAAGCATGATCGAATCCTTCATTTGGCCGGCAGGAAGAGGTTCCAGATTTCCCTTTTGGACCTATGGCTGGTATGGCTTTATGTTTTTAGGTCACTTAAATCTCTCTGAGTTTCAGGGGAGCCTTGGCAACACCTCAGGTTAGTGTTTTGAAAGATTAAGTAATGTTTCATTTCTCTGGTATTTCTCCCTTCCATACTTGGCTCCTCTCCTCTCATCCCAATCCAACTTCTGTCCTGCGCTCTTGTCTCGGGGGAGGACTGTGGCCTCAGGAGACAGGGAAAGGAGTCTCCTGTTTCGAGTTGCAGATGCCTGGCCCATAAGACACCAGAAAGGGCTCACACCAGCAAAATGTGGAAGAAAACTTGAGCCATGATTCCACTCCTCAGATTTGCAGGAATTTCCTGCATACCAGGATGGCCCCACAGAATAAGAATGACCCAAGAGAGGCAGGGAACTAGATGAGGGAGACTGGCAGTGGTCTTGTGAGGGGACAAAGGCCATCTCCATGGCAACTTGCAGGAACCATTGAGCAAGGACAAGCATAGTGATGGGCTTGACAAATGAGAGTGAAGCCCTGGATGACTGGATGCCACTGAAACTTCCGGGAAATTAAAAAGGTGAGGACTCCGGCTTGGCTGGGATGACACAGCTACTGTGTGTGTGCGCTCAGTCGCTCAGTTGTGTCCGACTCTGCCACCCCATGGACTGTAGCCCGCCAGGCTCCTCTGTCCATGGGTTTTCCCAGGCAAGAATATTGAAGTGGGTTGCCATTCCCTTCTCCAGGGGATCTTCCTGATTCAGGAGTCAAACTTGCATCTCCTACTTTGCAGGCGGCTTCTTTACTGCTAGGTCGCCAGGGAAGTCCGAACACAGCTACTACTGTGGCATAAAAAGGCTTTGAAATAGAATTGGAGTAGTGAAGACTATGGGTAAAGAATCCACCTGCAATGCAGGAGACCCCGCTTCGATTCCTAGGTTGGGAAGATCTGCTAGAGAAAGGATAGGCTACCTACTCCAGTATTCTTGGGCTTCCCTGGTGGCTCAGATGGTAAAGAATCCACCTGCAATGCAGGAGTCCAGGGTTCGATCCCTGGGTTGGGAAGATCCCCTAGAGGATAGAATGGCAACCCACTCAAGTATTCTTCCCTGGAGAATCCCCATGGACAGAGGAGCCTGGTGGGCTACAGTCCATGGGGTCGCAAAGAGTCAAACACGACTGAGTGACTACGTACAGCAAAGACTAGGGACAGTTCTTTCTCTGTCACACCTGATCCTAGAATTCATACTCACTGCTTCATGTCCTTCCCAGTGCTTCACTCCCCCAATCTCCTTTGTGGTCCTCTCCCCTGTGCAAAGGAGCATGTCATCCACTCTAAGAGGTTCCAATATTTTTCTCTCTCCTGAATGAAGCACAGAGAGGTTGAATGACGATTCCAAACCACAGAGCTACCATGATTCCAGTATTTAGTGTCTATGCTCCCAGAGGTCCTGTATCTGCTCCAGTCCTCTCTGCCTTGCCTGTCTTTCCTGGGCTGTATCTCTGTTTAGCCTATGCTCCCATCCCCTACCCATCATCACCTCTTTTAAAAACTGACTCATTTCTCTGCTCTTCTCAAATCCTTTGTGCTCAAAACACCAAATCCTTACAATATGGAAATGGCAACAACCAGCAGCTCATGATCTAATGCAGTCAATTTGTGATAGATGAAGTTTGTAGTTATAATATTTGCCAGTGGGCTCTCATGAAGTAGTAGTAGGTAGTTTAGAAACCATGTGATGCTGCAAGGTATAATTCTTGGCTTTGCTTTGAGCTTATCAGATTGGTTCAAAGAAAGGAAAGTCCTGGCCAAAGAAGCAAGCAGTTAATTAAGGATGAAGTCGTAATGTGACCGTGAAGGCTCAGGTCCTACGGTTAACCCCTTGAATATAATATGACGCTTTCATAACGCCCGTTGAGTTTCAGATGAAGAGACACAGATTAAGGAAGATGAGAGCAAAGATGAACACGTGGCCTTTTATAGTTCTGCATCTCTGCACTACTCTTCCCTGGACCCAGACATCCTCCCCCTCTCTCTGGAGTCAGGTTCCCCTTCCCCTTCCACTGAGGGGTACATGCCAAGGCTGGCCCAGTGAGTCCTGCCATGCCTGCCTATGCCCCTCCTCCCCCATATTCTCAAAACACACAGTTCCAACTCCACCTCTCATTCGCCCTTATTTCCTTCAGCCTGTAGAATAGCCTGCCTTCTCACATCCTACCTCCCCCAGCTGAGGTCTCTGAAGAGCAGGGTTGCATCTCATGCACATCAGTGCTTATTGAGCGCCCAGCTGAACCTGGGCCTGGCAGGAGCAGACACTCAGTGATATCTACTGAATTGGACATGATCAAAGCTACACAGTAGGACAGTGGACACGTGGTCCCACGACTTATGGGATTCTGTTGACTTGAATTCCACAAGAACGTCTCAGTTGGGTTAAACTTAGCTGCCTGGGACAGACGGGCTGAGCAAATAATATGTGGAATGAAAAATACACAGCTAAGCTCTTCAAATTACTTAGCCATTTGAGGAAGGGCTTGAGTAGGAATTTGTAGCAAAGCCATGTGCATTCTCTCAGAAACATTCCCACCAGCCAGGCTTCATTTCCCTGGGGAGTGACCCTTACCTCCTTCCCACCCCTGCCCCATGATGCCTCTGTAGGGTTGCCTTTCTCTTCTCCCTTTGGAGCACCTCTTTCTCCAACATTTCATGGTAATGATCTCACTAATGATGGCCTGACACTGTGACTTTGACCCATTATAGACAAATGCTTTATCTTCTTAATAGGTTCTGTGTTTTGATACCCCCAAGCAGAAACAACTAACAGGGAAACTGTCCTCATGGAAAGCCTGGGTTCTGCCCAAGATGAATCAGGTGATTTTTTCCCAAGGTGAGTGGGGGCAGGGCTAAGCTAAACATGCACTCTCTCAGTTAGGACATGTTGGGGTACCAGGACAGAAAGCCCAATTCACTGGGCTTGAACAACAACAATGAAAAATAATTATTAGGACGTTTTCCTGAAAAATCCAATGTAGGTCTAGCTTCAGGTGCAGCATATCCCAGCGTTTCAAACTGTCACCAGGAAGCAATCTTGGTTCATTTCTCCATCCTATTCTTTTCTGGTAGTCATCATAATTGGGCTCAATTTGTGGTTAGATGGCCAACAGCAGCTCCAGGCTTTTCCCTCCCAGATTCAAGCGCAGTCAAAAATAGAAGAGATTTTTTTCCTCTTCTAATTAAGAAAACAAGTGCTTAGATCTGGCTGTCATTGGCCCAGATCCAGTCATGTGTCTATCTCTGAGCCAACCACTGAAGCCAAGAGGGTGGAACTGCGCCTGACTGGCTAATCCTGGGTCACATGGTACCACAAGGTCAATTTAGGTTGCATGGTCCCATTCAAATCACATGGACAGGGAGTAATAAGGACAAATTATTCCCCCAAGAAAATCTGGGGTGCTAGTTCCATGAGGAAGATAAGGTGCATCCATGTAGCATGGATTATGGGCTGCTAATAATGTGGTCCTAAGCTGTAATAAAAACAAATATCCACTACACGACTAAAGAGAAAACCACAGTATTAGCAGCCCATAGTCCATGCTGCATGAACGCATAGTTGGGGTCCTAGGAATCTACACACGTGTGCTCAGTCGCTTCTGTTGTGTCCAACTCTGCGATGATATGGGCTGTAGCCCACCAGGCTCCTCGGCCCATGGAATTCTCTAGGCAAGAATACTGGAGTGGGTTGACATGCCCTCCTCCAGGGGATCTTCCCAACCCAGGGATCAAACCTGCATTTCCTGCAGCTCCTGTATTGCAGGCAGATTCCTTACTGTGTGAGGAATCTCAAGCCTTTTTATGCTAATAAGATATTTAAATATGTTTTTACTGATAAAGACATTGTGGGGTCCACAGCACCATGAACCATGTGGGCATTTATTGGTTACCTCTCAGGCCCCAGTTGCACCTCGCAGGAGCCCTGTTTTCCGTGTGAAGATAATATTCCGGAGGGTTGACCTACCCTCCCTCCATATCAGGGGTGAAACCAGTTAGCACAGTCCCTCCTCCTGCCCACCAGGATTGGTCCACAGCAAGCATGTGACCCCAGCCAGTCCAATCAGAATGAATCTTATTACCAGGACTTTTGTCGGCAATGCTAGGGTAAGATGCTGTTTCTCTCACAGGATATGAATGAGAAAGCGTGTAGAGCTGGGAGCTGTGGGCAGCCATCCTGGGACCACAGGGAAGAGAAGCTGAAGAGGGGAGGATGGAGGGAGAGAGGAATAGAAAGTGAAATAAAGAGAGGAAGATAAGGGAAGGAGGGAGGGAAGGAAGGAAGAAAAAACGAGTCTCAGTGACCCTGAAACTGTATATCAAACATCACCTGAAGCCAGACCTGCCTATGGGTTTTTCACTCGTGTGAGTCAATATCTTCACTTTATTATTCCAGCCAGTTTAAATCAGACTTTCTACGACTTGCCGTCCAGAACATTCTAAACATTTTTTGAGCTGCTTCCAGGTCTGGGCAGTCTGTGGAAGTGGCTGTATACAGGCCCGTCTACCCTGAGTGTCACGAGAAAAGGTGGAGGGCAGCTCCCCTCAGAGTGCCTGGCAGACTTCCCTTCAGAGATCCAGTGCTCCCGGGTATCTAGCAGGATGCTCGACATACAGAGCTATTTCAGAGTTCTGTGGCCTGGGAAGAGGGCTGGAATTCCATCGCTGGGCAGCTGTGTGCCTGCACCTCCAGGCACCCGATGGATGGAGCTCTGGACTCAGAGGGGGGCGGAGGGGGAAGAGAGGAGCTTAAATGCAACCACTGAAATGCCCGTCTTGAATTTCCCTGCCTTGGTAGCCACGTGGATGATGGCAAGGAGTCAGGTGTGTGCTAAGTTAAGAGTTCAGAGAGGGACTTGGGTCTTTTCATCAAGAGTCTCCCTCCTACTATACAGCTTTTAACCTTGTATAGTGAATGTTGGGACCACCCTGATCCCCCTCCAGGACAGAGGCATGGGTTCCCCAGTCAGAGGAGTGTTGCTACTGATGACTCACACATGGCTAAGGGAATAGCCCCACCCCAAATCACCCTCCCTCCCTGGGGAACAGTACTGAGCTAGTGAAATCCCAGGGCTAGAGCAGGAGTGGAGGTACAGAGACCAATCCCCCTCAATTCAGGGCAGCTCTGCAGGGCATCCCCACTCCCAGCTCTCCATGGAGTTGACAGAGACCTCTTACTACAGCAGACCTCTTACTACAGCACCTAAACTTCTGCCTCTGTCCCTCTGCCCTGGGTCTCTGGTACCCCCTGCATGCAAATCTCTTTCTCAAAGCCTGTCTCCTTGGAGATCCCACCCAACAAATGACACCAGTGGAGACAGGTAGCTGTCTATATGACAGGATATTAGAAGCCTGATCCCAATTACTTCTTTTCCTGAGTGTATGTTAATAATGCTGAAAAGAAATGGAGGTGAAAAGCACAGACAACTGGTTTGTGTTTTATTTAAATGAAGAATTTTTTTTTGTTGTTAGGGAAGCAATGATGATTTCTTGTGATTTGAGTTTAGAAATACACTTTGAGTCCTTTCTATGTACTAGGTAGCTCATGCCTTCCAAGACCCAATGTGGCAGCCTCAGTCCTCCTTTCTGCAGATCAGACAAGGGAGCCTTGGAGCTGCATAGTGACTTATTGGGCAAAGAGCAGGTGGATAGCCCTCATGGCTTCTGGCTTCAGATTCACAACCTTCCTCACTGTGTCCCAGACCAGCGAATTCATGTCAGAGATTCTGGAGCATGTGCTTGGATGGGGCAGAGTGGCTGATGTGGAAGGAAGTCCCTAGGCCAGGAAACAGAAGACTTCCTTCTAGTCCTGGCTCTGCCGTTTACTTTCTGAGTGGCCTTGGGCCAGTATTTTCACCTGGCGCATCCTCAGTATGGGGTCACCAAAGTGCTTCTTCAGATGCTGAGTCCGACTGTATTGCCCTTTCCTTCCCCAGAGAGTGTTCCCAACCCAGGGATCAAGCCCATGTCTTCTGCTCTCACTTAGCCATTTGGGAAGCCCTACCACTGTGCTTAAAGTTTTCAATATTCAGAAAACTAGGATCATGGCATCTGGTCCCATCACTTCATGGCAAATAGATGGGGAAACAGTTGAAACAGAGTCAGACTTTATATTTTTGGGCTCCAAAATCACTGCAGAGGGTGACTGCAGCCAAGAAATTAAAAGATGCTTACTCCTTGGAAGGAAAGTTATGACCAACCTAGATAGCATATTAAAAAGCAGAGACATTACTTTGCCAACAAAGGTCCATCTAGTCAAGGCTATGATTTTTCCAGTGGTCATGAATGGATGTGAGAGTTGGACTATAAAGAAAGCTAAGCACCAAAGAATTGATGCTTTTGAACTGTGGTGTTGGAGAAGACTCTTGAGAGTCCCTTGGACTGCAAGGAGATCCAACCAGTCCATCCTAAAGGGGATCAGTCTTGGGTGTTCATTGGAAGGACTGATGCTGAAGCTGAAACTCCAATACTTTGGCCACCTCATGCGAAGAGCTGACACATTGGAAAAGACCCTGATGCTGGGAGGGATTGGGGGCAGGAGAAGAAGGGGACGACAGAGGATGAGATGGCTGGATGGCATCACCAACTCGATGGACATGAGTTTGGGTGAGCTCCGGGAGTTGGTGATGGTTAGGGAGGCCTGGCGTGCTGCAATTCATGGGGTCGCAAAGAGTTGGACACGACTGAGCGACTGAACTGAACTGACCAATGTGCAGCCTACTATGATGATGATGAAAGTAGCTCAGTCGTGTCTGACTCTTTGCGACCCCTTGGACTATATAGTCCATGGAATTCTCCAGGCCAGAATACTGGAGTGGGTAGCCTTTCCCTTCTCCAGGGCATTTTCCCAACCCAGGGATCGACCCCGGGTCTCCCACATTGCAGGCGGATTCTTTACCAGCTGAGCCACAAGGGAAGCCTACCATAGATACTGGTTAACAGGTGCAGTGGTGCTGGCAGCCTGCAGGGGGCACCACCGAGAAGAAAAAAAACACGGGAGGAGTGGGACACCCCTCCCAAAGCCCACATTCCCTCTGTTGAACACCCCCATCCCCCATCCCCCTTAGGCTCCCAGGGGCACTGGAATGGATGCTCCTGAAGCCTTGGGAGCCTCCAACAAAACAAAAACGACCACATCAGGGTGGAGCCCAGAGCTGGAAACTTCTGGGTCTTGTAAAAGGCTTCGTTTATCTTAGTTCTCTTTGGCCCAAGGAGACGACAGGAGACTGTTTTACTTTCTTTCTTTTTTTTAAGGAAAAGTTTCCATTATGGAAATGGCACGTGTTTATTTTTAGAAATCCAGCCACTGGGATCTATAACTTCTGTGGGAAGAAGGCGGCTCAGGGGCCAATGCTGACCCTCCTATATTAAAGGTGGGTCTGAGTTTCTTTAGACCCTGGGTTCCTCCCTCCTAGGCCTCTTTCATTTGTCAGCAGAGCAGGAAACTTGCTCATAGACGAGAAAGAGAGTGACAAAAGATTGAAGTCCAGGGATTACAATAGCGATAGCGTCAAAAAACTGGCTGACATTCATTGAATGCTTACTGTATGCCAGGCACTGGGCTATGTGCTTCATACCTTGAATAATTCACTCCCCATAACACTGAGAAATAGGAATTATTACCTGTACTTTACATGGGAGAAAAAAATCTAGTCTCAGAGAAGTAGTAACCAGCACAGAATGGTGAAGTAAGAATCACACACAGGTTTGTCTGACCCCAACACTACTCGGACAGTCTATGTCTGAACAAAAGCAGAGGGCTGCATGCTCACTACTACAGGTAAGGGCTCTCTGTTGGGGAAAAGGAGTTGAACCCCAAGGAAGAGGCAGGCACTTCTAAATAACCCAGCTCACCTCGATCAGGGCTCCTCCCCCAGTGGAGGTGGCAGGACCAGGCAGCTCCCTAAAACAGGTAGCTTCTTCCATGGGACCCACAGAAGTTCACTGCCTCTCCCACTGCCTCCAGGCCCTCCTTCTGGAAAACGCTTTCGTGGGTAGAAGGGGATGACAGAGGAGGACTTCAGGGAAGGGAGTGGGTCAGAAGCATTGCTGAGGATGGAGTTCACCCTGATCATACTTCCCATTGTGCTATGATAAGTTAGAGGGTGGGACCTGGTGCCAGGCTGCCTGGCTTCCCACTCTGACTATTGTGGGAGGTTTTTTGGCTGTACTTTGAGGCTTATGGGATTTTGGTTCCTCAACCAGGGATTGAACCCAAGCCCTCGACAGTAAGAGCAGGCAGCCTTAACTACTGGACTGCCAGGGAATTCCTCCACCCTGCCTTTGTAACGGTGCAGCTTTGGGTGAGTCATATAACCTTTTCTCTCTGAGTTTTCTCATTTGTTTAATGGGGAGTAGAAATACCTGGGCTTCTCTGATAGCTCAGCTGGTAAAGAATCTGCTTACAATGCAAGAGACCCCAGTTCAATTCCTGGGTCAGGAAGATCCCCTGGAGAAGGGATGGGCTGCTACCCACTTCAGTATTCTTGGGCTTTCCTGATGGCTCAGATGGTAGAGAATCTGCCTGCAATGTGGGAGACCTGGGTTCGATCCCTGGGTTGGAAAGATTGCCTGGAAGAGGGCATGGCAACCCACTCCAATATTTTTGCTTGGAGAATCCCCATGGATAGAGAAGTCTGGTGGGCTACAGTCCATGGGGTCACAAAGAGTCAGACACGACTGAGCGACTAAGAACAGCCCAGCACAGAAATGCCTATAGTTGCAATGATTTCATCATGTGAGATGATGTATGGAAAACACTTACAATGGTCCCTGGCACACAGTCAGTGCTTAACAAAAATTAGCTGCTATTATTCTCCAAGTAGATGACAATGAATAAATAGTCACATATAAACAAAGTATAAATGATCAGACAGGAGGTAAAGTCCTTTTCTGTTTGTTGTCCCACCTCAAGTTCATCTTGCCTAACCTCCGGAGACACTTGGAATTCTCCAAAGGACCTGATGGGGTTGAAGACCCTGGGGTTTCTGTTCCAGGAGGTCCTAAAGCACTTCTGAAGTCCAGCACAGTACCATCTGGGACTCTTCTATTCAGGTTCAACTAGGATTTATTTAGCTAAGAAAAACCACCTAACGTTCTGGAAGAATTTGTTCTTCCTCCCACCTAATCCTTTCTTGGGTCTTCTGGGTCCATGCCTCTACGGTATGTACCCAGATTAGATCGGTAACACCTTAGCATCTTGAGTGACTTAGCATCCAGCACAGCATCCTCAGCAGCAGCGCCATGATGGGTACTGCCCTCATCACCGTGTCGTTCCCATTCAGGTCACCATCAAATCTGAACCATCATCACCACCACCTCCGTTTCTGGCAGCACCCCTGCACCACCATAACCACCCCCATCACTGCTGCTGTCTTCACAATCTTCATTTTCATCTCATCACTGTCAGGCTTCTTCTCACGTGATCATCGTTACTCTTCCATGATCACCTTCTCCTCGGAGGCAGTCAGGACCCTTTGGTAGCAAAAACTCAAGTCAACTAACTTAACCAGAAAGGGCAAAGCCTTCTTATGGGTGACTATTCCCAAGGGACTCAAACACTGAACAATGCTCCATCTCTCATCTCCACTTCTTCCTGCTATTCATTTAATTTTCTTCTGGAGAGAGACCTCTGTCCATGTGATCCAGGGATTTGCATCCTGGCTTCTCAGTGACCCTGAAGCAAAATAATTTTTGTTGCTAAAGCTCAGATTGAAAATTCCCATGGAAGGTCCCTGATTGGTTCAGTTTGGTTACCTTTTGGGCCAATTACAATGGCTAGAACTGTGTGTTCTTGTGATTAGCCCAGATTGGTCACGTGCCAAACACAGGTATGGCAACTGGGAGAAATGTGGTGAGCAGGTGGATAATTTAGTTTGCAGCCACATCCACCTGCCCCGCCTACCACCACCACCCCTCTCCTCTCTACCGCAACCTCCACCACCATCACTACCATTCCTACCAAATCACCCTCATCCTGAGAATTATAATGTGCAAGTCCTAAGCTTCAAATTCCTGAATTTGGAATTTCAACAAATTGGAATTTGATGAAGTCTCCAGCCCTTCAGGAATTTTCCATCTCTGGAAAACAAGAAAGTTGGCATGTTCAAGGAGCTGGACTCCTAGTCCTTGGCCGTGGGATGGAGCAAAGAGGAGAGTTGCGGGGACAAATTCCAGCACCTCCGCAGCCCTGGCGCTAATCCCCGGGCAGGCCCAGCATAGCAGCAGCGTGTGTCTAGCCCAGAGAGGGTACCATTCCTTCAAATGCACAAAATTCCCACCCCAGTCAGAAGCTGTGCTTGCAGGAGCTCTCAGCACGTCTGCCCCCCTTCTCTGGGGGGATGGGGCTTGCTTTTGGATCCAGGCCTCCTGCTCCTGCTCCATCTCCAAGCAAACATCTGTTTCCAGATGTTGTCCCCGAGCCATATAAAGCCAAAGGAAGACTCAAGTTAATATATCTACAGCAGACCTGACTGTCAGCGGCAAGCTAGTGTCGGGAATGGATCACTCAAGGAAAGCAAGAGCCCTCATTTCCTGGTGGGACATATAGGAAAGACAAACAGGGCATTTCCCCCGCAATGTTTAGAAATGACCTTAACAAAGCAACAGGCTTAAGGAAAAGGAGAAAGAAAAAGAAGGCCTTTGTAATGAGGTTTACAGGAACAAATGTTCCAGGTGGTTCTGGTTTCATAGCTACTGCTGGCCGAGGAACAAGAGGGAGTGAAGCTCTGTGGGGAGGGCAAAACGTCCTCTGGATTTACTGGCCATCAACTACAGCCCAGACTCTGGGCCAAACTTGAACCTGGGGGCTGTGCTATACCTGGTGGGGAAGAGACCTGGCCCAGATCCAGCGCCGCCACTGCCTGCTGTGTGACCTTGAACCACATTCTGACCTCTCTGTGCTCACTTTCTGCAGGAGTCATATACCACTGGAGCCTTGGGGGATTTGTAAAGGTTCTTCTGGTCTAGGGATGGCGATACCCTCCACTTCCAACCAGGAGAGCCGCTCCTAAGATGAGGCTGAGAGACAGAGGTCCATGGTCAAGGCAAAGAGTTCCACAGCAGTGGGGGTGGGCAGCGAGCTGGGGATATGAGAGCACGCAGAGGCACAGCATCCTAACTTGCAGTTCCCAGATGCTGGTAAACAGGGATCTGCTTCAGTAAACTAATTGTGCTCTTCATTACTCGTCTGTCATCAACCAGAAACATCTGTCTCTTAACCCACAGTTGCCTGCTTTTCTGACAGCTTCCCCACCCCCCACCCCATCAGGGAGAGCTCTAGTCCTGGGCTTCTTCTCCGAGCACATGCTTGGGGCGCCCTTCCACCATCCCCGCACTGAGGCCCAGATTCCAAGCCCTGTTTCCATGGGCTGACAGCTCAGAGGGGCTGCGTCTCACTCTCACCCCTCAACTGATTGTTCTTCCTCCAAAAAGCAGCAAGTAGGGCCCTAATGGATGCATTTGCTCGAGCCTTCTGACGTCTGGCTGCAGCGTGATCATTCACCATCATCTCTTTTGGATTTTGTACTTTATTAGAGTTTTGCACACATGATCTCATTTGAGTCTCTCGGTGCTCCTCCGAGTAGGAATTAATATTCTCTTACCCCAGGCAGGAGGCTGAGATCCATAGCAGTGAAGATACTTACTGAAAGGCGCACAGTTTGCAGATGGAGAAGCCAGGACACAGCATTTCTGGATTTCAAAGATGGTGCTTTGTTTCGGCTCAAACCTGAGTCAGCAAATTGGTTTCACCCCTTCAAGCACTAACCTCATTAGACTGATAATAGCTTTCTGCTTTGAGAGGCATAAGCAGAGTGGTTGTGTGTGTGTGAGTGTGTGTGTGAGTGTGTGTGAGTGTGAGTGTGTGTGTTAGGAGTGGTGTTCTACAGTTGATTAGTCATGTCTTCCAGTGACATGGGAATGGGAATGTTGGTATGTATGCCAAACATGACCAGACCATGCCACCTGAGAAGAAAGGAATGGAAGGGACAGATGATTAGGGTTGTTGGGGGTCAGGTGGTCACATGATGTATCTCTGGCAAGGGCTTACCGCAAAAGTTTGGAACGTGTGCTCTGTTACCCCAGTCCTCTCCTCTGTCTGGATCTTACCATGTTTGAGGCACCTGTTCAGTACTCACCTCTTCCAGGAAGGCTTCCTGCACCCTCACCCAACTCTAACTCCTCACCTTTCTTTCCTTCTCCAAGTCCTGAGTCATCTGCGTTTGTTTGGTCTTCAGTTCATTCTGCTGAGCCCTGCTGTTCTCTTTCCTATGTATGTAGCTCCCTACAAAGGCCCCACGGTCCTATTTTTACCAGGAGCTCAACAGTAGATGTGGACTGCTGATGGATCAATGACCTACACCATCCCTCCTCTCAGCTGCAGGAAGCCAGGGCTTGGGAGGAGGTGTGAACTCTTGTTTGGTCTTTGTCGTACGTCCCCAGTCTCTGCAGCTATCCTCATGGCATTGATGGGCTGTGTTGAGTACTGACACGGCACTCAGCACGTACCACCTCATCCAGTCCTCACTACAGGAGATAGGAATTGTTCTCCCCATAGCTCAGATTTTAAAAGCAGGTGCAGATCGGCTACACAATTTGCCCAAGATCACACAGCCAGTTAACAGTGCAGCCAGCACCTGAAACCACTCAGAACAGCCTCCAAGTGACAGGAAATGAGTCTCAGAGCTGTCCATGCCTGACCTTGAAATGAGGCCAGGTAGAGTTCTGCTGAATTATTCTTGATCCTCCTGAGACCAGAGGGATGTGGGCTGTTTGGAGCCTCCAGATGTTCCTGCAAGAGGTCATCAGGAGAAAGCTAGGAAGGATCTGGGCAGTAGAGTGGACAGTTGGTCATGGCCCTGGCTAACCACAGTATTCCCCAAATCTGACTTTTTAGAGTCAAGTGATCCTATGGACAGGTCCACTCGCCCACCGTACTAGGCATTCTTCTCAGGTTGGGGTAGATAGCTACATCTGTGGACTCCACCTGGAACCAGGTTCATAGGTAGGTCCCTCCGCCACAAAAATCTGGGCTTCCCCGTGTGACTTGTTTTGGCCAGCGTCACACAAGGGGAGGTGTCCTAAGCACTTGCCACCAGACTTGGTATCTTGGAATTTCCCTTTGAAAGTCGGCCACCATGCTGACAAAAGCTCAAGATATACCATGAGATGTTGAGAGGCCACTCTAGGTGGGGGACAGGGGGACAAGAGGCCATCTGGAATGTTCCAGTCTCAGCTGAGCCCCCAGCCAAGTTTTCCCAATGCAGCCTCATGTGTGACCTCAGCTGTGTTACTTGGAACAGAAGAACCACTCCACTGAGCCCTGTCAACTCACAGTATTATGAGAAATAACAAATCATTCTGTTAAGAAACTAAGAGTTGGGTCCATCTGTGATACTGCTACAGACGCCTGAAATACTGTCCCTGGTTACTGCCCAATGACTCCTAGACACAGTTGGGGTCTGGATCATTTAGAAGCGTGCACCTGATCTCATATACACATCTTGACCAAAGCAGATTGCTTATGGGCAATTTAGCACACACCCATTCTTGGCACAAGTATGAGTGCACATCCTCATCCACACACTCACTGGCGGTACCTTAGAGACAGCCCAGCTGTACTGTGGGCATCTCCATTCATCCACAACATTTGCACTCCTGTGGGCATCTCCATTCATCCACAACATTTGCACTCCTCTGCATGTCTACGCTTATACGTGTGTGCAGAAATGTGCATGATCTGTGTACCAAAGCACAAGAGTCCATACACACAGGTTGAGGGAGCTGGGGGGAGGAGGTCAGACCCGCACACACATGCACACAATCACTCGTGGCCTGAAACTGTAAGTCTCTGAACTCCTCTAAGAACCTGCAGCCTGCTGAACAGGGTCCCCCAGCGTTTTCATCAGTGTAGCCTCCACACTTGGCTCTGCTCTCTTCTTAATGAGAGAGTTTGTTTTGGCCCCAGTTAACAAGGCTCCCAGGGCCTCCTGGGCAGGCTGGCCCTCCCCCGCACATCTGCAGCCCCTGCTCCTCGACCCCCATCCCCAGCTCTGCAGAGTCACAGCCAGGGAGCTGATTGGCGTGGTTGCGTGGGAAGGAAGTGGGGACTCAGGAAAAGGCATTTCCAAATGTTCTATCTTCAGCTCCAAGCAGGGGCTTCAGACTGAACCCCAAAACACTCTCCCCCGAGACATGACATGCTACTGTCCTCTAACCTGAGGTAAACTAATTTAATCTCAGAGCCTGTAGAAGGGCAAGATCGAGGGCTTGAGCCCAAGAGAATGCCTGCATTTCTCACCTTATTTCTACCCTGGGACTGGCCTTGGTGCATTCTCTTTGGCATCCCTATCTGGTGCAGGTCAGTACCTCCCAACACCCTGCACAGGGGTACAGCCCTTCACTGGCTCCCCTTTGTCTTTAGGGGACTATCCTGCTCAGCCCCTGACCACCTCTTCAGCACTTTACACTCCACTCCACTCTTCCCCTTTACACTCCACATTTCAGCCATAGTGAACCACTGACAACTGCCCCAATTTCTCCACCATGCTCTTTTTCCACTCCAGGCTTTTGCACAGGCAGCTCCCTCCATTTGGCATGCCCTCTCTACACCCCTTGACCTGACTAACTATGCTCATCCTTCAGGTCTCATCTCCCAAGCATCCTCTCTATCCTGCTTGGTAGCACTTATCCCTGTTGGCCTCCACCACTAGTCCGCTGTGCTCACCACTGTGTCCTCAACTCCAGCAGGGCCTCGCACTAGAAAGTGCTCCATACATTTTTACTGAATGGATGAACGTTTGAGTTAGGAAGGCCCTTATACATCCCAGTTTTCCTTTCCCTTCTTCACTCATCAATTTCTAAATCTTACATAAGAGGAACATGCACAGGTTAATATAGCTGGGAGAAAGCAAGAAGTAGAATCCATCCATCCATCCACTCTTCCATTCACCCATTCATTCATTCAGACCACCATTTCTTGGGTATCTACACTGTGCCTAGTGCAGAGCATACAGAGATGAATATAGTCACCCTGATTTCCAGAAACTCGCAGCCTAGGGGAGAGAACAGACAGACACAGGTCATAGTTAGGACATAGTTTAAGCCACACAAGACAGGCCAGTGGCTCAAATGGGGTAAGTTACTTCACTCGTGTGAGAGTCTAGGCTTCCCTGACAACTCAACTCCACAAAGTCACAAGGGGCCCAGATTCCTTCTGTCTTGTTGCTCACTACATGCAGGAGTTGGAAGCAGAGCCGAGAAACAGGGCTGTGATGCCAGTGACCATAAGGCCTGGGAGAGAAATAAGGAAGAGTCTACGATGCCTGGAGGAGATTCTGGAAGGTCCCCCAGAGCTGGCTTCCTTGGGTGAGGTTTCCCAGTTGGGGCTACTGTGTGGGAGAGTTGGACCTGTTTAAAGGACTAGGCGTGGGGAAGGCAGTGGAGCAGAGAAATCCAAAAGGAAGAACAGATTGGAAAGAAACTAAGCAGGTGCAATCTACAGGACCTGATCCCACCTGACCTGCCTCTTGAGAAATCTGTATGCAGGGCAAGAAGCAACAGTTAGAACTGGACATGGAACAACAGACTGCTTCCAAATAGGAAGAGGAGTGCGTCAAGGCTGTATATTGTCACCCTGCTTCTTTAACTTATATGCAGAGTACATCATGAGAAACGCTGGACTGGAAGAAACACAAGCTGGAATCAAGATTGCCAGGAGAAATATCAATCACCTCAGATATGCAGATGACACCACCCTTATGGCAGAAAGTGAAGAGGAACTCAAAAGCCTCTTGATGTAAGTGAAAGAGGAGAGTGAAAAAGTTGGCTTAAAGCTCAACATTGAAAATGAAGATCATGGCATCTGGTCCCATCACTTCATGGCAAATAGATGGGGAAACAGTGGAAACAGTGTCAGATTTTATTTTGGGGGGCTCCAAAATCACTGCAGATGGTGACTGCAGCCGTGAAATTAAAAGATGCTTACTCCTTGGAAGAAAAGTTATGATCAACCTAGATAGCATGTTCAAAAGTAGAGACATTACTTTTCTGACTAAGGTCCGTCTAGTCAAGGCTATGGTTTTTCCAGTGGTCATGTATGGATGTGAGAGTTGGACTGTGAAGAAGGCTGAGCGCCGAAGAATTGATGCTTTTGAACTGTAGTGTTGGAGAAGACTCTTGAGAGTCCCTTGGACTGCAAGGAGATCCAACCAGTCCATTCTGAAGGAGATCAGCCCTGGGATTTCTTTGGAAGGAATGATGCTAAAGCTGAAACTCCAGTACTTTGGCCACCTCATGCGAAGAGTTGACTCACTGGAAAAGACTCTGATGCTGGGAGGGACTGGGGGCAGGAGGAGAAGGGGACGACAGAGGATGAGATGGCTGGATGGCATCACGGACTCGATGGACGTGAGTCTGAGTGAACTCCGGGAGTTGGTGATGGACAGGGAGGCCTGGCGTGCTGCGATTCATGGGGTCGCAAAGAGTTGGACACGACTGAACAACTGAACTGAACTGAACTGAACTGAAAATGGAGTGAACCCCTCTCTGTGGCTCTAGGTTCTTTTACTTGCAAAAGAAGAAACCCAACTCAAACAGGTTTGAGCAAAAATGAGTCCTGTAACTGAAGAGTGCAGGCACAGATGCGCTTAAGCACAGTTTGATCACTGAGTTTAAATAAAGTCTTCAGAAATTGGCCTCTCTCCACCTCTGCTTGCCTCCTGTGTTGGTTTCATTCTCAGGCAAGATCTTTAAGAACAGAGGGAATATACCCCCTGCGGTTCAGTTCAGTTCAGTCATTCAGTCATGTCCAGCTCTTTGTGACCCCATGAACTGCAGCACGCCAGGCTTCCCTGTCCATCACCAACTCCCAGAGCTTGCTCAAACACATGTCCATCAAGTTGGTGATGCCATCCAACCATCTCATCCTCTGTCATCACCTTCTCCTCCTGCCTTTAATCTTTCCCAGCATCAGGGTCTTTTTCAATGAGTCAGTTCTTCACATCAAGTGGCCAAAGTATCGGAGTTTCATCTTCAGCATCAGTCCTTCCAATGAATATTCAGGACTGATTTCCTTTAGGATGCACTTGTTTGATCTCCTTGCAGTCCAAAGGACTCTCAAGAGTCTTCTCCAACACCGGAGTCTAGAAGCATCAATTCTTCGGCACTCAGCTTTCTTTATGGTCCAAATTTCACATCCATACATGACTACTGGAAAAACCATATCTTTGACCAGATGGACCTTTGTCAGCAAAATAACGTCTCTGCTTTCTAATATGCTATCTAGGTTGGTCATAGGACCTTTGTCGGCAAAGTAATGCCTCTGCTTTTTAATGTGCTGTCTAGGTTGCTGTCTAGGTTGGTCAGCCCCCTGTGGTAGCTGATACTCTTTCAGAAAGCCCTTTGCAAAGAAATAGCATTCCTTTCCCAATCATTCCAGCCTGATTCTCCTTAGTCTGAACTTGGCCACAAGCCCATCTCAGGCCCAAACCCTGTAGCCAAGGGAGATGGAGATGCTAATTGGTCAGATTAGCTCACATACCCTAGAGACAGGAATGGGGTCAACGCTGCCAGAGCCAAAGGGACTCAGCTTGGCATCATTGGCAGGATTTTAAGGTACAGAAAATGGGTGAAGGATGGACCTCCTGGCAGAGGGAACTGCAAGAGCTAATAGGTGGAAGCAGAAAAACACAGAAAATACTTTAGGAAGTGAAGCTTGTATGCACAGGGACATTTTTTTCTTAGCTCTCCATTCTGGTACCCAGAGTATCTGTTTTTATCTTGGAGTGTAATCATGACCACAGATTAAACTCAAACTCTTTGCACTAGCACTGAAAGTCTATCTTCTTGCTCCAAACAAGAAATCCTATTTTCTAGAGAGGTTGATTAACTCCAACATTGACAGAATATTGATCCAACGTTGACAGAGAATTCCCAAGTTTCTCTGACACCAGAGACCCCCTGGATGCCTCAGGGTTCATACAGGTCATTTCTGAATGTAGGGGTCAGGCTAGGACCCTCCCCCTTCAGCTCCCAATCACAGAGGATGCCCCAGCCCCCAAATCTTTTAGATTTCACTGCCTTGGCATTCCTGAGGGCCCCTAAAGTCTTGAAAGGGAAAACATCAGCTTGTGGAATAAGAAAGGGAAGAAACTACTCTCCTAGTTCCCTTCCTTCGTGTTCCTTACCCTTGCAGGGGTTGTTGGGGAATGTGAAGGGGGAACCAAATCTACACCCCTGGATCCCCTGGCATATACCTCTCAGTGCAGAAATTCTCTAGCGCCCCCTGGTGGTCACTAACACTAATGGTTTCTCTCAGGGTTTATTCTGAGCAGCCCAATTGAGACATCCATCACGGGGTAAGGAAACAGGCACACTTACCCCATATCCCATATTAAGGAAATGCTAGAGCTGGAATGGACCCAGAGCTCCTGGCCACCAGTCCTTTCTGCAGCATCACTTTCTATCTGCGGCATCACTTTCTATCCCTGTAGTCCTCCCTAGTGGCTAACTGACCTGGCAGGCAATGTTATAACATTTATTATTTATGATGTAAGTACTTTATTACTATGTTGCTCTATCAAATACACCTGCCACACTTTGAGGTGTGCCATGATACTGGATTATATGTTAACACTGATCAGGTCAATATATAAAATGTGCAGTTGGCAACGCTGTTACTCTAAAATGGAATCGCAGAAATGCTCCTGTCACCATACCCACTACCCACCTCTGTTTTACATTTCAGGAACCAGTCTTTTATCCCCCCATCCCTTCTCGATGTTCCTGGGAAGCTTTCTCTGTAAACTCAATCCCACCTCCTGCTTATTCACAGGAATGTCAAGAGGTGCAAGGAGATAAAGTCTATCTGGGATACAAACGTTACTTAAAATGGGAGAGGTGGCAAGAGAAGAGAGGAAACTACAAAATAGCCTTCAGGCAGCTTTCTCTACTGGACCATAGGAAATGATAGCGGAAGGGAGCCAAAGAGAGAATGGCTCACCTTTAATGGCTGCAATGGTTGGGGCAGGCTGGGCTGTCGGCAGAAGGCTGGAATGAGTCTCAGATCTACGGCAGACAAAAAGAGGAGGGGTCAGGACTGGCAGCGGGGAGGATTGACTGGCCTATTGGATACCCTGAAATAACCCTCTGCTCAGCTTGTATTCACCTGTATCCTGAACCACGAGTCCTGGTCCTGAAAGAGAGACAAGGGCACCAGTCTGCTGCCCCACCCCCACCCCAGAGGGTTGGCTTTTCACCCCAGAGTAAAGCTGGGATTGGTGAAGTGGGCCCCACCAAAGGCGCTGGGGCGGCTGGAGGCGCAGAGTCGGAGGTGGAGCTGGTTTGGGGAGGAAGAGAGGGGATGAGACATGACAGGGGGTGCTCAGCAGCAGCTCAAGAGAATCAGACAGTCCTGCGCAGGAGGTAGACATCCATCTAGATCCCTGACAGTAACTCCACTGGGCTCCTTGGAGGATCACAAAGACTGGCTGTGCCGACTTGTCAGAAAGCAGAGTAATGTCTGGACCCGTGACTTAGCAGGAAGGTAAAGAGGACCCTAGTGTGGATTGGGAGAAAGGGAGAGAAGCAACCCCCAGCTCCACTCCACACCCCCTTCCTGCCTATAAATAATCCCAAGTGTCACTTCAAAGGGGACAGGGAGCGCGGGAGAGGGGCTCCCGTGGCCGGTGGGTTGGGGCAGCGGGCGGTGCACACCACGCCCCCCACCCCGGGCGAGTTTGCATAAATAAACAAATCCAAGCCG
The DNA here is from genome assembly GCF_023091745.1 of Budorcas taxicolor. Taxonomy (NCBI): domain Eukaryota; kingdom Metazoa; phylum Chordata; class Mammalia; order Artiodactyla; family Bovidae; genus Budorcas; species Budorcas taxicolor. The sequence goes on along the minus strand of NC_068914.1, from coordinate 19,657,376 downwards.
TCGGCCCCGCAGGAGGGGGAGGAGGAGAGGGGAGGAGGAGAGGGGAGGGGGGCGGGAGAGATTAGTTTGGGAAGTAGCACGGATTGCTCATCCGATCCGTGCAGCCGCTGCTAGTGTGTCAAGTTACAGAGGCGCCGGAATCGGCCCCAGCGCTCCTCGGCAGCGGCCACGACCCACCTCTGCCCATGGGGCCCTCCATGTGCACCCCTTCGCCCCGGGACTGAAACTGGCTCGCCCGGGCGACGGGAAACACCAAGAAGGACAGACATTGCTGAACCAACTCCGGACTGCAGATACTTGAAGGGAAGGACGGGGCAGAAAAGAGAGCCGGCCAGATTTCCCTAACTTTCCTGGACTTGGAACGTTCTTCGAAGCAACTTTTTTTTCACCTGGGTGTACCCCCCGATTACTGCTGGTTGTTTTTTGTTTTTTTTCTCCCCCCGTTCCCCCTCCAGCTGCTATTTTTTCCATCCTCTTTGCCGAGAGCAAAGGAAAGGGACATTTTTCCAGCGACACAAGCCTTTTCCCTACTGCCCCGGAGCTTGAGATCGCGCTTTGGGGCAGCGGCTCTCGCCTTTATTTATTCTATTTATTTATTTATTGGTTCTCAAGACGCGAGGGGATGGTAGCGGAGCGCTCCCGCAAAGCGACAGCCGCCGGTGCCCGCGGCCCTGGGGAGCTGGGCGCACCCGGGACAGTGGCGCTGGCGGTGGCGCCGGCGGAGCGCTGCGCGCGGCTGCCTAGCCCGGGGTCGTGCGGGCTGCTGGCGCTGGCCCTCTGCTCGCTGGCGCTCAGCCTGCTCGCCCACTTTCGGACGGTCGAGCTGCAGGCCCGGGTGCTGCGCCTGGAAGCGGAGCGTGGGGAGCAGCAAATGGAGCCGGCTATTTTGGGACGAGTCAACCAACTGCTGGATGAGGTCTGTGCTCTTTGTTGCTGCCTTTTATTCCTTCCCCGCGGCGCCCCCTCGCGCAGCCTCCAAACTTTGGACCAGCCAGTGCCCGTGGGCTCTCTCTCTGCCGCGCGGTGCGCCCTGGCCTCGCCCCAGTTTTCTGCGGGAGGGATGGGACCAGGGACGGACGCTGCCCTGCCAGCGGGCAGGAGGATCTGGGCGGCTAGCGCAGGACCCCTCGGCTCCCGCCTAGAGCAGGCGTCTCCCACGTTCCGCGCCGCCGGGAGCGCCCTGAGCGCGCGGGGCAGGTGGAGGAAGGCTAGGCGCGGAGGCGCGCAAAGGCGGCCAGGCTCCGTTTCTCCCTCCCGGCTCCTCGCCAGGGCAGTGTGAGAGCCGCCCAGCGCCCACGCGGCGGGACTTGAGCCCGGTGGCCCGGGGCCGAGGCTTGCTGGGCCCCCGCAGCCCTCCCCATCCATCCCTTGACGATCAGTGCTGCCTTTTATTGCCATATTCTGTTGGGAAGAGAGAGGGAGTGAGTTATCCCCGGGGCTGAGGGGGACAGCGAACAGTCCTTGCAGGACGTGGTGGGCTGGTCTCTGCCCAGACCGCTAGGGCCCAGGTGTTGGTGGTTTCGGTTATGCTGTCCTTGGCCACAAACAAGCCCTCACTGTCTTGTTCTGAAGCTGTGTTTCTTGTCCCAGGTCCCCTGGAATGGTCCCCAACATTTTGTGTCTGTGTGTCTTTCTGGGAAAAGGATGCTGAGTTTTCTCCCATTCCCCAAATGTCCTTGAACCTCAGTGTATTAGAGGCCACTAGTGTCTCTTAGCCAGGACAATCCCGAGAATCATGAAGAGACCCACAGTCCACAGAAAGTAGGGACGCACTGTCTGAGGGGTGCCACCCGACTAGCAACTGGCCAGGAGACCATTAGGGCAGGTGGTGTCTGAGGATGTGGACCGCTCGGGGGACCCAGGGCCTCGTATGAGGGGAGGACCCACAGGAAAAGGCCGCGGCCGTCTGGGAAGAAGTCCTGGAGCAGGCTGGCCATGGACAGTTTCCGAGGGGAAGAACTGGGGGCGCATCTCTTACTTAGTAGGAGATGGTGTATCAAACAATGAAGAGCGGGAGGTAGAGCCCAGCAGGCTGGGCTTTTATCCCCACTCTGCTACTTAGAAGCTGTGCCACCTGAGGCAAACACTCTAATCCCCTGAGCTCCACTCTGCCATCACAACGGTGGTGCTGATGGTAAACGTGAGAGCCCAGCTGTGACGGCAGCGGTGCCGTGGCCATACTGGCATGATGCCCCAGTACCCTACAGCCAGCATCTTCTCAGTGCCTCTACCAGGCAAAGGCTGGCACTTGCCAAAGCAGCTCTCCTGGGCAATCACGGAGAGCGAGGTCAGAGGGCCGGAGCAGAGCAAGTTTACTGATGCCAGAGGTGCACCCGTGACTGCTGCCGTTAGCTCATTCCCACGCCCTGCCAGGCCCCAGGGAAGCCGGAGGGCTCTGTCAAGCCACCCACAGTCCCCTGGGACTCCGGGAGAAGCCGGTGGACTCCACAGTGCCGACAGACGGCCTTTGCTGGCTGGTTGGCAGTGCACAGGGGACTGCTGCGTGGAAGGGAGGGTGTTGGGACATGAAGGCTGCCTCAGGTATCCCTGGGGTCCTGGCTGCTGAGGGACAAACGTCTGACCCTGAGTGTCCTGCCCAGTTCCTCTCTCCATCATCTCCCCTTCCTGGCCCCTCCTGCTGGCCAGGGCGTGCCCCTGCCCTTTCCTCAATCCTGGCTTCCTCCGCTTAAGACTTAGCCAGGCCACGCCTCATGCTCCCAGGACCTTGGGGGTGACAGTGTTATCCACCAGGCTGAGCCTTCCTGTCTAAACTCCTACTGACTGTCAGACCCCCATTTTGCAGATGGGGGAACTAAGGCTCAGAGTGGGGCCGTAGATTCCCAGGGATGTGTGGCGAGATCCAAGATTAAAACAAGCTTCCAGGGACTCTGCCCCCAGTGCTCTCCCCAGTGTGTCTGCCACCTTCCATTGTCCACTCTCACGCGCGTATTCCAAAAGTGAACCTGAGAGCCAGCTGCAGGTCAGGCATTGTGGTGGGGGGCACGTTTCTGCCTTCCTGAACTTACAGGCAAGTAGGACACAGAGACGGGAGTGGACAGTGACCACGTCATGTGAAAAATGCTACGAGGATGGAAGTAGAAGAGGTCTAGGGCCCCTGATGGCAGTGGCTCCCTGGGAAAGTGATTTTTCAAGTGAAGACTTACAGGGTGATTAGGAGTTTTCCAGGCAAATGGGGATGAGTATGGGGCAAAAGGAACAGCTTCTGGAAGCTGAAAACCAGAGAGAGAGACAGGTAGCCGAGGTCAAGAGGGGCCTTAGAGACACTTTGATCTTTGTACGAGCAATGGGGAGCCATGGAGGGGTCTTGAGGAAAGCAGTGATGTACACAGAATGAGGTGAAGAGCCAGGTAGAGGAGGGATGCCAAATAAGAGGCTAGCACAGACCAGAGAGGGTAGTGGCCTGGCCAGAGCCCTTGTGGAGACAGAGAGGAATGAATGGAAATGGCAGCCTCAGTGGTGGGACCTGAGGTCATAGCAGAGGGCATTGGGACAGAGGGAGGGAGCGGTCCTGTGCGGGGAGGGGCAGGTGACCTGGTCTAAATGGCGATGACCTCAGGAGCCCTCTCCTGGAGGGGCCTGCGGGCCAGTGGCTCTGGAAGGGACTCTCTCAAGGCTGCACTGTCCAGTACAGTAAGCACTAGTCACACGTGACTCATTAGACTGAAGTTAATTAAAATTAAATAAAATCTAAATGTAGTTCCCCAGTCACACTAAGCCACCTTTCATATAACTGCTTGATAGATACCTGAGTGGCCATCAGACAGGACAGTGCAGCCTTAGAACATGGATGTCACCACATAAAATTCCATGGGATGACTCTGTGCTTGGAGCAGGCAGAGTCTGGGCCAGCAAAGGTGTTCAGGACCAACTCCACCCTTTCCCTCCTCCACCCTTTCCTCTCCTCGCTCTGTTCTCCTAGGTCAGAAAAAAGAGCAGAGGTGAGGAGAAAGGTGAGAACTGGGGCCACTGGAAACTCCCAGGTGAATAGGAGAGGGGAATGGTTTTGTTGCAGAATGAGTCTGTGAAATGGGCATGCAGAGGATTCCTGCCCATGGAGGCCCAAAGGCACCCCGTGTGCCAGGATTCCAGCTGGGCCTTGCCAGCCGTGTGGCCTCAGGCACGCCATAACACACGCCCTCACCTCATATCCCTTTTCTGTGAAGCCCTGGCCCTGCCTTCTTCTTGGGGTTGCTGTGGGGCTCTCAGGAGATGGCAGGTGGAAAAATGCCCTGAAAGGTGCCACCACAACAGGTCACGAGTGCCTCTGGAGAGCTCCCTGGAGCACGGGGCAGCCAAAGGCAATCCGTCCTGGAGCCAGTGAGCCTGGGTCACTCCCCGAAGGATGGAGGAAGGGCCATGGGCAGGGCCGTCCTTGGGAAGCACACAGCCTGAGCGATGGCCTGGAGGCAGCGGTCCAGGGCCACATGCTCACCACCCATCCCAGTGGGGAAAGCAGCATGCTGGGGGTGGAGGCCCTGTCTGGGAAACAGGAGGGAGAGGGGGGGCCAGGCTGAGGGGACTCCATAGGAGAGAAGCCTGTAGTGAGGTGAGGCAAGGGCAGATGTGAGCAGAGGCTGCGATCTGAGTGATTTGAGCTACTGGGAAGGGGGTGGGTCAGGGCCAGGAGAGGAGTGTGGGGGCGGGCGCCCGCTCAGGGGAGTTGGGAGTGTGGCTTCCAGACCGCAGCTCCAGCTCTTCCCCCATCAGAGCCTCTCTCCCGGCCTGGGACCCTTAATGAGTGCTCCAGCTGCCCGTTAGTTGATTTGCTTGCTGTGAAAAAAAAAAGGAATGTCCCAAATGGAGGAAATCAGATGTCACCTAGGGCTGGGCAGACAGTGTGCGATGACAGAGAAGACGGTGGAATTTAAACTTGCCAAATCCATTTAGCAGGCTGAGGGGGAGCAAGGGGGTGTCAGCAGCCACCTTCAAGGTGAATGCTGAGGGAGGCCAGGCTGATTCCCCTTCCCCAACCATAAGAGTAACAGCAACTCTGATAGGAGGATACAATGGCCAGTGCTATGCACATTATCTCTTTCCAACCTCATGACTTCCCCAAGGATTGACAGGCTTATTACCCCATTTTACAGATGAGAAGACTGATATCACTGTACTTCCATCCCACTGTCTCTGATTCAGTCCTTTGGGTATTGATGGCATTTTCCACTCTAAGAATCCCCTGGGAGAGGAAGTAGTTGAAACTTCCAGGCTAAAATGTCAAGGAACCCCAGGCAGACTCTTTCATCCCTAAAAATAATAATGACAACCCTTACAAGAGCAAAGGCTCACATTTATAGAGTGTGTACAGGAGCCCCTTATTGAACTCTTTCCAGGGGCATTTGGAGGAGAGATCAAAGCAGTGACTGAGAGATTAGGGCTCTGGATGGGGTCCCCTAGGAATGAAGTACTGAGATGAGACAGGAGCAGGCTCTTAAACAGAGAATGTGTGTGTGGCATGACCTGTGTAGAGTGCCCTGCGTACATCCCAGGTACCTGGACCTCAGTTAATGGACAGACCTTAGATCCAGGTGTCCTCAGATATCGCCAGTGCTCCCCTGAGTCAGTCTTAAAACTACTCCTCTTTTCATGCTGTGAGTAAATGACTGGTCTTAAATGACTAGTTTTAATAGAAGAAAGACCCTCAGAGACCCTGAAATCTAGTCCCCTCACTCTACTGATGAGAAAACAGGTCCAAAGCTTCACACCAGGCGTCAGATGAGCCTGGAGGCTGGACCTCTGTCTCTGGTAGGCATCTCCCTTCCACATCACACCTCCTTCCTGGACAATAGTGTTTGTCTGGCCAAGTGGCGGCCAAGACAAGGCAAGCGTGTGCTTCACTCTCCACTTCTTGGCCCTCAGCAGACATTATTAATCACTTGCCATACACTTTCTCACTGAGCTTACATACAGCCTTAGAATCCTCTTCAACACAGGAAACTACTACCCCGCTAGCAAGAGTTGACATTCAAGACACAGAGCTGTTGGGGAATTCCCTGGCAGTCCAGTGGTTAGGACTCAGTGCTTTCACTGCTAACGACCTGGGTTCAATCCCTGGTTGGGAAACTAACATTCTGCAAGCTGTGCAGCACAGCTAAAAAAAAAAACAAAAAAAAGCTGAAGAACTATTTCCTGACTCTAATTTTTTAAAAATACAAAGAAATATTTCCTAGAGATAAAACTAGGGAGAGTTGTTAAAGTTTCATTGCTTCTCTGAAAGCCTTAAAACTAGCAAGTGGCTCCAAACCACACTGAGGACCCCCAGCCCTCATAGGAAGATGGTGGGCAAAAGTCAAAGCATATGAAGCAAAATGCCGTCTGCCTTACGCATAGTCTCCCAACTTGACACTCTCAGAGAGATGCCTTTTCCCCTATTCCAGACTTGCCCCCATGCCTCTGGAAAGTCTTCCCAAAACACCCTGACCCAAAATGGCCCTTCCCCCTGCTGACTTCCTGAATAACTGTCTGGCCGTGCCAAGTATCTAACTCAGAGAAGGAAAATAGGGCACGTGCTGACTTCTCTCACCCCAGAACCACAGCAGGCATTACTAATTACTCAACACACGCCCAGGGAGCCTACCTAGGTTTCAGAATCCTTCTCAACACAGCTCTCCAGGTGGCCACTCCCAGTCTACTCGAGTCAACACACAAGATAAAATCTGTTGCCAACCATGGCTTAGCTTCAGACACATTGTGCAGTGAGGCCTCCTCTTCACTGCCTTTCAACATCTTATCTCTCCATTTGATCACATACAACTGAATGGGGGGGGGGGGCAAGAGCTCGCTGGTCTCCAGTCCTTCACTGAAGCTAGCCTGGGGCTTTGCACAGAGTAGGCAGCCCTCACCAATTAGCTGCTGATTTAAGGTCCCACTGCCAGAGGCCAGTGAAGCCGTCTCAGAAGTCAGCTCCCTTCCACCCACTCCCCCAACCCAGACCCAGCTGTCTGCCCAGCATTTGCTCAGGGGGTTGTGCCCTGGAGCTGGTGTTTTGCAGCAGTCGGAGGCTGAAGTGAGGAACTCCTCCTGAGTCAGAGCTGCACCACAGGTCCCAGCTAAGAGTGGGGATGGCTCGGTGTGGTGTGTCCTCAGCCGGACAGAGCCGCTGGGAGCATCCCTCCTCTGCCATTACCTAGTTGTGTGACCTGAGTCTCAGTGCTCCAACCTGAAAAATGGGCGCAACATCCTCTTAATAGTGTTTTTGCAGGATTCAGATAATAACAACTGGAACCATTACAGCCTCACTCATCACTGGTGGAGACAAAATGAGGCTGCATCGTGTCCCCAGCTTTTTTTAAGTGTAAATAGAATTTTTGATAAAAGTGAAGTACAATTTTGAACACACCAAAATGGTTAGTTAAACTTTATAAAAATAAGTGTAATGTTTGCTGCAGAGCAACTTGTTTTATGTGGAGAGCCAACTCTTTGGAAAAGACCACATCTATTAATTAATTTAATTCTCACAATAATCCTATGAAGCGGTTATATTTTTACTATTCTCTTCTTACAGAGAAGAGTGTGGAGGCCCAGAGAAGTTGCTTTACTTTCCCAAGGTCACACTGCTGCTAGTAAGTAGCAGAGCCTCAAACCCAGGTAGTCTGGCCCCAGAGCTGGCATTCAGAGCCACATGTGTAGACCATCTGTATAAAGTACCACATTGCCCTAAGTCAGCTGAGGCAGGTCACAGAGGCCAGGTTCAGGGACTGTTCAATTCAGTTTGTCACAGAGGTGGCACTGACCGAGCTGACTTGGTGTCAGCTCACATTCAGTTCCGTTCAGTCGCTCAGTCGTGTCCGACTCTTTGCGACCCCATGAATCTCAGAACACCAGGCCTCCCTGTCCATCACCAACTCCCGGAGTTCACTCAGACTCACGTCCATCGAGTCAGTGATGCCATCCAGCCATCTCATCCTCTGTTGTCCCCTTCTCCTCCTGCTCCCAATCCCTCCCAGCATCAGAGTCTTTTCCAATGAGTCAACTCTTCACATGAGGTGGCCAAAGTACTGGAGTTTCAGCTTTAGCATCATTCCTTCCAAAGAAATCCCAGGGCTGATCTCCTTCAGAATGGACTGCTTGGATCTCCTTGCAGTCCAAGGGACTCTCAAGAGTCTTCTCCAACACCACAGTTCAAAAGCATCAATTCTTCGGTGCTCAGCCTTCTTCACAGTCCAACTCTCACATCCATACATGACCACTGGAAAAACCATAGCCTTGACTAGATGGGCCTTAGTTGGCAAAGTGATGTCTCTGCTTTTGAACATGCTATCTAGGTTGGTCATAACTTTTCTTCCAAGGAGTAAGCATCTTTTAATTTCATGGCTGCAGTCACCAGCTGCAGTGATTTTGGAGTCCAAAAAAATAAAGTCTGACACTGGTTCCACTGTTTTCCCATCTATTTCCCATGAAGTGATGGGGCCGGATGCCATGATTTCGTTTTCAACGTTGAGCTTTAAGCCAACTTTTTCACTCTCCTCTTTCACTTTCATCAAGAGGCTTTTGAGTTCCTCTTCATTTTCTGCCATAAGGGTGGTGTCATCTGCATATCTGAGGTGATTGATATTTCTCCCAGCAGTCTTGATTCCAGCTTGTGTTTCTTCCAGTCCAGCGTTTCTCATGATGTACTCTGCATAGAAGTTAAATAAGCAGGGTGACAATATACAGCCTTGACGCACTCCTCTTCCTATTTGGAACCAGTCTGTTGTTCCATGTCCGGTTCTAACTGTTGCTTCCTGCCCTGCGTACAGATTTCTCAAGAGGCAGGTCAGGTGGTCTGGTATTCCCATCTCTCTCAGAATTTTCCACAGTTTATTGTGATCCACACAGTCAAAGGCTTTGGCATAGTCAATAAAGCAGAAATAGATGTTTTTCTGGAACTCTCTTGCTTTTTCCACGATCCAGCGGATGTTAACAATTTGATCTCTGGTTCCTCTGCCTTTTCTAAAACCAGCTTGAACATCAGGAAGTTCACGGTTCACGTATTGTTGAAGCCTGACTTGGAGAATTTTGAGCATTACTTTACTAGCATGTGAGATGAGTGCAACTGTGCGGTAGTTTGAGCATTCTTTGGCATTGCCTTTCTTTGGGATTGGAATGAAAACTGACCTTTTCCAGCCCTGTGGCCACTGCTGAGTTTTCCAAATTTGCTGGCCTATTGAGTGCAGCACTTTCACAGCATCATCTTTCAGGATTTGAATTAGCTCCACTGGAATTCCATCACCTCCACTAGCTTTGTTCGTAGTGATGCTTTCTAAGGCCCACTTGACTTCACATTCCAAGATGTCTGGCTCTAGATGAGTGATCACACCACCGTGATTATCCGGGTCATGAAGATCTTTTTTGTACAGCTCTTCTGTGTATTCTTGCCACCTCTTCTTAATATCTTCTGCTTCTGTTAGGTCCATACCATTTCTGTCCTTTATCGAGCCCATCTTTGCATGAAATGTTCCCTTGGTATCTCTAATTTTCTTGAAGAGATCTCTAGTCTTTCCTATTCTGTTCTTTTCCTCTATTTCTTCGCACTGATTGCTGAAGAAGGCTTTCTTATCTCTTCTTGCTATTCTTTGGAACTCTGCATTCAGATGCTTATATCTTTCTTTTTCCCCTTTGCTTTTCGCTTCTCTTCTCTTCACAGCTATTTGTAAGGCTCACATTAGCATCTTTGTTTTAAGAATGGCACTGAGGCTTACATCAAGTCTTGGTGATAAGGACCCTCAGGAAAGTCCCTGTCCAGCCTTGGCTTCCAGAATGTTTGGGCTTCCAGGAGGGAGGGGCTGGGTCTTGTCCTTTGGACGCTGAACTGTCCTCTAAGGAAGCTTAGCCCCAAATCTGGGAGTCATCCCCAGGCAGAGCAGAGTCGTTCAGGCAGAAGATTCTGCACAAGCCCCAGTCTCAGCCCTGCTGTATCGCCCTGTGCTTCTTTCCTCCCTCTTCTGCCCTGCTGCCTTCCTATATAACGTGCATCTATCGGTCTGCCTTTGCAGTTTCTTGAGTGTTTCCTTTTGGATCAAGATAAGGATAAAAGTCCTCTAGAAACTTAACTTTTAAAAGTGACTCTCCCCTCCTTCTCTCATGTCTGCACACCCTCAAAGGCCTGCCCCTGGACTGGTGATGGGTCAGCTGCATACTGGTACCTGCAGGACTTTAAAATTTACCAGGGCTGACTCCCCTTCCCTAAACCCTGATGTGAATCCCCGTGGGCAGGGTCTGGCAGTGGGTTGTCTAACGAGCTCCACAGTCGACAGTCCCTCCCAAGTTGCTCTGCAGCAAACGTTGCACTTATTTTTATAGATGTCTTTTAACTAACCATTTTGGTGTGTTCACAATTGTACTTCATTTTTATCCAAAGAGACAGAGACAGAAACTGCATCTGTTCCCCTGAGCCAGGACCACCCTGTGCAGTTTACCCAGGGCCCCTCGCCTGAGTCCAGAGCAGTGCTTCAGGGGCTGATGGAGGCAGTCAGCAGGGTCACAGTGAGACTCAGTAACAGCCCTACCACGCACTGCACGGTTTGAAAGTATGGGAGGGTTAAAGAAGGGGAAGCATTGGGTTTTGTTTTTTTTTTTTGGAGCAGGGTGTTGGGTTTTGGTTTTGGTCTTGTGTGTCCATGCTAAGTCACTTCAGTCGGGTCTGACTCCTTGTGACCCCATGGACTGTAGCCCACCAGTCTCCTCTGTCCATGGGATTCTCCAGGCAAGAATACTGGAGTGGATTGCCGTATCTTCTTCCAGGGGGTCTTCCCCACCCAGGGATCAAACCAAAGTCTGTTACATCTCCTGCATTGGCAGGCAGGCTCTTTACTACTAGCGTCCTTTGTTTATATATATATATATATATATATATATATATTCCCCCCCCGCCTTTGGCTGCAGAGGCTCTTCATTGAGGTACACAGGCTTAGTCGCCCTGCAGCATCTTAGCAGTGGGATCTTAGCTCCCGATCAGGAATGGAACCTATGTCCCCTGCATTGAAAAGTGTGTTCTTAGCCACTGAACCACCAGGGAAGTCCCTTGGTCTTAGTTTTTCAAAGAATAAAATCAGCTGAGTGTTTGCCATCCATCCAGAAGAAAGGAGGTTACAGGAGAAGCCTCAGAAATGCTTCTCTCATCTCTTTTGGTTGGATTCTTCCCCTCCCAGAAGCAGTCTTATTGAGTCCTCAGTAAACTGGAAAGAAAGTCAGCGAGCTCCTCCAAGGGAAACTGAGGCCTGGGTGTAGAGAGGGGCTGGGAGGGCCAGGGGAGGCTGGGGTCCTGGCTCTTCCACGTGTTGTCTGCTTGGCAGGCAGGCCTCAGCAGCAGCCGCAAGTGGGCACTCCCGTCTCCTGTCTACAGAGCTCCTGCCCAGGGTGCTGGCCTCCCTGCAAAATCTCTCTGTGCCCCAAAGGGCGGGGATGTGGCTGTTGGCAGCAAGGACTCTTCCAATCCTTCAAAGGGTGAGGGCAAGCAAGTACAAAGGGGCGGAACTGCCCGCTTGAGAGGCTGGGCACAGCCTTCCTGGAAGATACTGGACCCGTGTCTCCCCTCCTGGAGATTATTGTGGATTTTCCCAAATCCCTACGTGGCTGGAGTCTACATAGACTGGGTCTCCTCAGCCCCCTTTCTTCACCTTTCCCTCATCCCCACCTTCCCTGGCCTCCCCGTTGCCCACAGTCCAAAGCGAAGTCTCTGTCTTTCCTTAGCTCAGCTCACAAGCCGCCACAGGCAGCTCTGGTCCACCCTGCCCCCTGCCAGGCAGCTCATTCTTACCTGTTTTTTAAGGTCATCCAGGGAGGCCCTACTGCCCCCGGAGGACACATCTTCCCCACAAAGGCTGTCGCAGGACGTGGGACTCTTCCATCCTCGGGACTTTACACCTGCAGTCTCCTGGTACACTACAGATGGCCCGTGAAGGTGCCTCTTCAGCCACCACTTGGAGGTTTTCTGCATCGGATCATGTTCTGACAAGGTGGCCTGTGAGGCAGGACAGGAACAGGGATGAAGAAAGGGGGCTGGTTAAAGGGGCATTAGCTGAGGTTCTCCCAGAAATGGCCTATGTGACTTCCCTGGGAGCTGGGGAGGTGGAGACTTAGGAAGTGACATGGGAAGTGAGGGTGGTCCTGCCACCTCCAGCATCTCCCTACTCATAGAATCAGAGTGTTAGAAGGAAAGGAGTCATGTGCTGGGATGAATCCCCCAAACATCCCTGGTTCTCAGACTTACACACCCTCAGTAACAGGGAGATCCCTAGCTTGTGCAGCTGGCTGCTCCGTGATCAGACAGCTCTGGCTGTAACGTGTGGGTGTTCTTCGTCTCCTCAGAGCTCCAGGTCCATCCTACACCTGCCATCCCACTCCTCCAGCATGTCTTGAAAGCACCTCACATCCAGCATCTCTCAGCTAAGCAGGACATCCGCCCCTGCACACGCAGCACTGCACGTCCTGCCTCCAGGACAGACTGAAGCATCTCAGCCTCCCACAGAGCCATCCTCTTTTGTGTGTCATGCCTGCCGTGAGCCACCCAGGCCTCCCTTGGCTCTCCCAGGCCACGGCAGGAGACCCTCACTCATCTGCTCCTGTTCACTCTGCCCCGCCCCCTTCATCCTCTGCATGGCAGCCAGGAAAATCTTTCAAAAACTCTAAGTATGATTACCCCAGTTCTCTGATTATAGCCCTTTAGTGACTTCACTGGAGAAGGAAATGGCAACCCACTCCAGTGTTCTTGCCTGGAGAATCCCAGGGACGGGGGAGCCTGGTGGGCTGCCGTCTATGGGGTTGCACAGAGTTGGACACGACTGAAGTGACTTAGCAGCAGCAGCGGTAGTGACTTCATATTGCTTTTTACTATGATCCATGAGGGGAGGCCCTTGCCACCCTCTCTAACCTCATGGCTCACCTTCTCTTAGAGTCCAGCCAAATGGTTGTATGTGGTCATGGCTAAGAACACAGATTCTGGACCCAGATTGCTGGATTCAAGCCCAGCTCTGCTAATTACTGGCTGTGTGATCTTGGGCAAGTGGGTTAACCTGTCTGTGCTTTGGCTTGTATCTCTATAAACTGGGGTTAAGGATAGTAAGAGTATCGCCCCCTTGTGAGTGTTGTTTTTAGGATTAAAGAAAGTTAAAACAAGTGCTTTGAGCAGTGCCTGGCACTCCAGGAATAGATGTTGCAGTCTCCTGAAAAGAGTCAGTCTCCCCACTGCCCCACCCACTTAGGACAGCCGCAAGGAGAGGGTCATGGGCGCAGAGCCACGTTCAGATCTTGCCTCTGCTCTTCTTGGCCATGTGCTAGTTAATTCACCTGTCTCTGTCTCAGTTTCCTCATTCACGGGTGGGTTTCTGTGAGCCCTGAGTTAATATGTATAAGACTGCTGCCTGGTTTCTGAGAAGCACCTGATTATATCAGATCTTAGCTGTTTCCCCCATGCCTGGGCCCCTCCCCTGGTAGGCTGCTGCGCATCCTCGGATGTCAGCTCGGCTGTCACTTTCCCATGCTGAACCAGCCTAGTCAGCGCCCCCAGACTGGCTCTCGACACCTCCCCTCTCCTGCCAGAGCTCTGATGACGGGCTGTTCCACGTTGATATGTGTGGTTTAGAGGCCCTGAGGTGCCCCTCCCTGGAGAGGGAGCCCCGTGAGGGCAGCCTCCATGTCTGCTCTGCTCACATGTGGGTCCCCAGCACTCTGCATGGCTCTGCAAACAGAGATGCTCGATACCCACTCGTGAGAGGGAAAGAAGTGTCGGAGAGGGTCTGATCTCCATCCCAGCACTCTTGCTTCCAGCCCTCCCCACTCTACTGTGGGGGACCCTGCTTTATCCTGCACTGAGAGCAGGAATGACCTCAGGCCCCCCGAAACTGGAGGTCCTAGGCCTCGTGCTAACCCAGTGCCCATCCTGTTTCCTGTCTCCTGAGGCTGCAGCAGAGTCTTAGCTGAGCTGGAAGAACTTTCTCATACGAAGGCTGGCAAGTTCACACCAGGACGTGCACCTCTGTCCCCCGAGTTTTCTGGCCTGCAGAGCCTGGAGCAATATCTCTCTGTGATTCTGGTGAAATGGGGAGGCAGCAGCAGCTCATGGCATCTAGAGAGTCCCCTATTTTGTGGCCCTGGCAGTCTGTGATCAGACGCCAAGTCCCTTGCACAAAGAGAACGGGGGAGGAAGGAAGAAGACAGTTCCTCAGACTGCCCCGGGGCACCCGCTCCTGGCCCGCAGCACACAGCTTCCCAGAGCAGACAGGGCGAGTCCAGTCTGGGTGGGTGTAGGCTGAGTGTCTCGGTTTCCTCCACTTTGATTTCATCCCACTGAGCTGCCTGCGCTCAGAGGCAGGCAGCCACACGCGGGCCTGTCCCCTTAACAAACCCCTCTGTTCCTCTTCTGCCTTCTCTGGGACCCAGCCTTTGCTTCTCCCTGGATTGCCCTTCCCTGCCCTCTTTTCTATCTGAATTCTCCCCATCCCAAGGCCAGAGCCCACGTGGGACCACAGGGATGGATCTTCAGGGGTTGGGGGAGGCAGGCCTAAAAGTAAGTAACTTGGTTCAAGTGTGGATCAGTGACACTGGACCAGGCCCTGCCCTCAAAGGGCCTCCTCAAGTCTCCAGCGGGGCACCAGCCCCATAGCAGCTCTGGCGTGGGGTAAGGAGTACACTCCAGCAGCTGGGATGGAGCACACACTCTGTGCCAGGCATTGTAATCAGATGCTGGCACAGAGCTTTGCCCAGCCTGGTCATTTCAATGGGCAAATCCTTCTTTCAATTTCTCGTTCTTGTGGTCAAAAGGCAGGGTGGCAGACAGGTCCCTCACTCACCCACCCCCTTGTAGGAAGAAGGGGTCTGAGTTTCCGAAGAGGTGGAGGGGTAGGACCACGTGTCGGCAGCAGTACATGAGGCCAGGCCAGCCTCACTGCAGCAGGTGGGAGAAGGTAGGCCTGGCCTCCGCTCAAGAGAGAAGTGGCCTTCGTCTGGTCACTAAGAAAAACAGGCCAGCATAGCAGGTGTTTGCCCTTCTGCACGTCTGGAGCCCTCTTTCGATTTTCTGGTCTCATCTCATCTTATCCCTCCAGCTGTCCTGTGTGGTCCAGTGATATCTAATAGTATTCCTGTTCTATGGATGAGGAAACCAAGGCCCAGAGGGGCAACACCTCTTGCTTTGCAGTTAGTGGGAATGCTGGGACTAGACCCCAAGGTCCTAAGACTCCCAAAGGTAGCTCCAGTCTGTATCAACACCACATGCTCCATACAGAGTGATGTTTCAGCAGGGGTTAGGGGGCGAGGGTTGGGGCATGTGCTAACCCCAAATAGAATCCCATTGCAGCCTCCAAGGGCAGGTGGGTTTTCATGGGAGTCATACACTAATATCAAAAATTAATTATTAAATGCTAAAGCTCTTAGCACAGTGCCTAGTACATACAGCTCAATATGGATAGCTATTACTATTAATATTACTCCTATATAATAAGTCTACCTGGTAAGTACTTCTTGGTTTCCAAGGCACTTCCCACAGCAACACTTGAGAGGTTACTGTTGATCGGTCATGTTCGACTCTTTGTGACCCCGTGGACTGTAGCCCACCAGGCTCCTCTGTCTGTGGGATTTTCCAGGCAAGAGTACTGGAGTGGGTTGGCATTCCCTTCTCCAAGAGATCTCCCTGACCAGGGATCAAACCTGGGTCTCCTGGAAGGTGGCTAATATCCCCATTTTGCAGATTCTCCAGGGGGGAGGTGCCAGGCTCAAGGTCATGACTATTATAGAATTCGGAGCTCACCTGGCCTCTGCTCTGGGCTCCCTCCCTCAAACCAGGACTTGGACCCACCCACGTATTACAGAGGCCCAGGCTGAGCCTGATCCCTTTAAGAGCCCTGGGGCTGGACTCAGGGAGGGAATGGGCCCTAAACCCCAGGCCAGACCGGAGCTGCATTCTCTGGGGAGAGCGAGTGGCCACTTGGCATTTTCCCTTTGATACTGATACAGGCATTTTAATAGCTGCAATGATCAGGCAGGTGGTATTTCAGCTCTGGCCATGAGGGGCATTCCAGGAGGCCCTGGCTGCCAACGGGTGAAGCAGGAAGGCTTCTCTGTCCAGGGCGGCTGGGGGTCCACCTCAGGGACTCTGAAAGTTTTACACCTGCCCCAGAGCCTCAGCGTGGGGATTTCAAACCCAGAGTCTCAAACTTAGATGCCTGGGGTGGGGCAGGCTAGTGGCCTAAGGCAGTGAGACTAGCCAGGGAGAGGGTACTGCGGTGGTCGGGATAGCACATGCCCACCTGAAAGGGACAGCCATCCTCCCATTTACAAGACAGATCAGAAATCTAGAACTACATGAGATCTCCTGAGCAACACGTATTTACTGACCACCTCCCATGTGCCGCCGGGCCATGCTGTAGGCACTGAGGATATATTAATGAATGAAGCAGATCAAAATATTCATGTCCTTGTATAGCTTGCCTTCTAAGGAAAGGGGAAGCAATAAGTAAGCTAAATAAGACAATAACAATGACAACAAAATTGGAAGGAGAAAATAAAACAAGGAAGAAGGCTAGCAAACCTGTTACAGAAAGGCGTCATGGAGATCAAGCCAGGAGAGAGGCTAAGAGCCTGGTAGGAGTGGTCCAGGGGAGAGCAGGGAAGACACCCTCCATTAGGGAGTTTTTCCAGGAAAAGAGCTAAGTAGAGTCCATGAGGATTTTTCATTTCTTTTCTTTTTTTATGATGGGAGGAAGAACAGCATGTTTGCATAAAGATTGTATCAGGGGTGAGCAAGCAAGCACTGAATCCCACTGGAAGACTGTTATAGTAAATCCGTTTTTATGGGAACACAGCCTTGCTTATTTTGCCTTTCGCCTACACAGTAAAGCTGAGTGGTTGTGACAGAGGTCGTATGGCTTACACAGCCTCAGATATTTAGTAACTGGCCCTTCACAGAAAATGTTTGCTGAGCCCAGGCCCTACCCCCACCCCAAGTTCATCCTGTGCCCTGTCCATTCTTCCTCCTGTGTACCCCCTTCGCTTCATCCGCCACTCTCCATCAAGCTGCCAGGCCATAAATGCGACCTCCAGTGTCTCTCTGTTGGATACATGACTGACAGCCTCCAGAGAGGAACCTCAGCCTCCAACCTTCTCACTGTCCTGGTCTTTCTCAACATGCTATTGGACCACGCAGATCTAACCACGTGCTTCCTGTGCTTCAGGCCCTTGGTTGGCTGCTTTGGGCCAAACCCTTATCCACCCAGCTCTCAAAGTCTGCAACCAGCTGGACACTACTCAACACGTGTCTCCCACATAAAGTTCAAACTCCTTTGTTGATGGGGACTGTCTTGTTCTCTGTTTTGTAGTCGCACAATTAGTAGGAGCTCCATATATACAGGATGAATTGAACCAAAACATTGAACCTGGGCTTCCCTGGTGGCTCAGTGGTAAGGAGTCTGCCTGCAGTGAAGGAGACCTGGGTTCGATCCCTGGGTCGGGAATATTCCCTGAAAGAGGACATGGCAACACACTCAAGTACTCTTTCCGACAGAATCCCATGGACAGAGAAGCCTGGCAGGCTGCAGTCCATAGGGTCACACAGAGTCAGACACGACTGAAGCAACTTGGGAGCAGTAGCCATATATACAGGATAAACTGAACCAAAGTATTGAACCTGGCTTCCCTGGTTAGCTCAGCAGCCAAGAATCCTCCTGCCAGTGCACGTAGACGTAATAGACACAGATTTGATCCCTGGGTCAGGAAGACCCCCTGGAGGAGGAAATAGCAACCCGCTCCAGTATTCTTGCCTGGGGATCCCATAGACAGAGGAGGCCGGTGGGCTACAGTCTATGGGGTCGCAAAGAGTCCAACATGACTTCGTGATTAAACAGCAACAACACCACAACATTGAACTTGAAGGTGGAGGACCTGGAATTTAATCCCTCTGTGGCTTACCTGTTCAAAGCAATCCCCTTTTCTCTCTGAGTCTCCGTTTCCTTTATTATTAAATGAGGCTGTTTGTGGCCTGCCTTGCTGGGGGGCGGGGCGTGGATATGACCCTGGTCAAGGGAGCTCCTTCAGCTGAGAGTGGTTCCTAGAGAGGGGCTGAGCTGTCAGCAGCCACTGTACCCCACAGCTAAGGAAGAGCCTGACTGTGAGAGCTGGATGGCTCACCGCAGCGTCTGTGCTAGCTCTGGAGTCTTATGGCTGTCAAGAAGCTGTGGGAATGTCACGAATCTGTGTCCTTCTAAATCTCAATGCCTTTGCCAGCACCCCAATGCTCTGCCTTTCCCACCACATTCCTATCCTTCCTTCCTTGCCCGAGTCACTCCTGCCACACTGTCCCTTCTCCTCTTCCTTGAAAACTCCTCATGCACTGTCTCTGAGCCTTCACTTCTGCTGTTCCTTCTGCCTGGAACACA
This sequence comes from Budorcas taxicolor, assembly GCF_023091745.1. Taxonomy (NCBI): domain Eukaryota; kingdom Metazoa; phylum Chordata; class Mammalia; order Artiodactyla; family Bovidae; genus Budorcas; species Budorcas taxicolor. Next base: position 19,639,011 of record NC_068914.1, on the reverse strand, counting down.
CTTCCTCCAGATCTCTCCCTGGCTCATTTCCTTACTTCAGCCAGTTCTCTTTTCTCAAACGTGCCTTGCACAGAGAGAACTTCTCTGACCCCTGAGTTTACAATCCCACCTTCTGTCACTCTCTGTCTCCTTACCCTGGTTTACTTTTCTCTATAGCACTTATCACCACCTGGGTTATATATTCATCTGCTTTTCTGTTCATCGTCTCCTTCACTGGAAGGTGAACCCAGGAGGGCAGGGCTCCTGTCCACCTTGGGCTGCATGCTCCATCTCCAGGGTCCAACCTGTGCTTGGCATCTGGCAGTTATTGAATGAGTGACAGCCCTAATGTTTGCAACCTATAGCCAAAATGCTGCACACTCAGGCAATGGCTTGTTAGCCGTTGACCAGCTCCTTCATTCAGCAGAGTTGGGTCACACACCCACTTGTGTGCCATGCACAGCCACAGATAAGCCCCTTGGAGAGCCTATAGGTTGTTGGTGGGAAGGGATGTGGAAGTGGGTATGCACAGTCCCTTCCTGGAAAGTGGTGCTAGGGAGCTGGGTTCAGAGCTGGGCATCACAGGGCCTTCCGCCAGACCTCATTCTGGGATGTCCTCGATTTGCCCAGTGGCCATTCTGTGCCCACCTCAGTGTTCATCTACCCAGTATTTGTGTGCCAGCCTCCCTTTCTGAGTGAGGGGCTCCCCTTAGGGCTGTTCCTCCCTTCCTCCTCCTATATGCTTTGACCTCCTGTCCTCTTCTGCCCTCCCCTTCAACACAGCATATCTGTCCCTACCCCAATACACACACACACACACACACACACACACACACACACACGGTGGCTGAGCTCCCTCTGCCAGGGGAATTTGTATACGTCAGCATGAAGGCCTGAGTTCTCATCCCATATCCACCACACACCAGTCCAAGTTCAAGTCACTCAGTCTCTCTGAGCCTACTTTTCCTTCATCAAGAAATGCGGTCACTATTTGGCTTCCCTGGTGGATCAGAAGGTAAAGAATCCGCCTGCAATGCAGGAGACCTGGGTTTGATCCCTGGGTTGGGAAGATCCCCTGGAGAAGGGCAAGGCAACCCACTCCAGTGTTCTTGCCTGGAGAATCCCATGGACAGAGGAGCCTGGCGGGCTGCATTCCATAGTGTTGCAAAGTCGGACACGACTGAAGCAACTTAGCACGCACGCAGAGTTTGATTATGAAAACTAGATGTGATTCCCTGTGTGAAAGCACCCAGCTCAGTGCCAGTACACAGCAGGGGCCCAGCAGATATTAGTTTGATGGGAATCCTTGGGAAGATTTCCTGACCTTCTGTCTCTACCGCCAAACTAGAGGTGACACCGAATCCTACAACACCTTCCAGGTGACCTCCTTTACCCTCACCCTGAGTGCGAGAACTGCACAACGGTGAGGAGGCAAGTGCTGGGGAAACACTTATGAGGAGCCAGCTGGCATCATAACTGGTCAGCGCGTTGGAGTGGGGCCCACAGCGCACAGGACAGTCAGTCGCAGCCAGCCACACAGCAGAGGCCCCGTGTGGCTAGATCTTCCAGTTTGTTCAAAAGAAGTTAGAAACGCGGACTTTCGTGTGAAATCAGCCTCTTCAAAAGACTGGTGACAAATTCATTGAAAAAAAATCACTTTGGAACCAAATAAAATATATCTAGGGGCCAATTTGACTCTGGGGCTACTGGCTTCTAACTGCAGTCCTAGCTTCAGAGAAACGGGTCCAGATCTCAGCCTTCCTCCACCATAGTTTTGACCAGATTAGCCTCCTCTCTGAGCCCAGGTCCCTTACCTATAAAAGGAATGTAATTATTGTTGTTCAGTTGCTAATTCGTCTCTGACTCTTTGCAACCCTGTGGATTGTAGCCCTCCAGGCTCTTCTGTCCTGTACTATCACCCAGAGTTGCTCAAATTCATGTCCATTGAGTTGGTGATGCTATCTAAACATCTCATCCTCTGCCACCCTCTTCTCCTTTTGTCTTCAATCTTTTCTAGCATCAGGGTAGTTTCTAGTGAGTTGACTCTTCACATCAGGTGGCCAAAGTTTTGGAGCTCCAGCTTCAGCATCAGTCCTTTCAACGAATATTCAGGGTTGGTTTTCTTGAAGATTGACTGGTTTGATCTCCTTGCCATCCAAGGGACTCTCAAGAGTCTTCTCCAGCGCCACAGTTTGAAATCATCAATTTTTCAGCACACGGCCTTCTTTACGGTCCAACTCTCACATCTGTACATGACTACTGGAAAAACCATAGCTTTGACTATGCAGACCTTTGTCAGGAAAGCGATTTCTCTGCTTTTTAATACGCTGTCTAGGTTTGTCATAGCATTGCTTCCAAGGAGCAAGTGTCTTTTAATTTCATGGCTGCAGTCACCATCCACAGTGATTCTGGAACCCAAGAAAATAAAATCTGTCACTGCTTCCACTTCTTCCCCTTCTATTTGCCATGAAAGTGTAATCATAGCTAACACTGATTGATGCCTCCTGGGGATCAGGCACCTTTCCTTCTATGCACCAACCTCTTTGATCCTCTCAGTAACCTATGAGGTTGGAACTGTTAACAGCTCAGGGTCTGAGAAAGGCCAGGAGTCCAGCAGTCTGGCCCCAGAGCATACCTGTTAACCTCTGGCTTCCCCTTCAGCTCCCTCCCGTGGTGGTGGTGAGGATGCGGGTGCTCAGCACCTGCCCTTTCCAGGAGCCTGGACTGGCAGCTGTGTATGTGCTGTCCATTCGTCTCCACGGAAATGGCAGCTCCTGGGGCAGGCATCTCAGTCTGCTTGTTGCCACATCTTTGGTGCCTTCCAGATTGGCTGAAGGGTAAGGAAGCTGATGAGGAAGGGGTCTGATGGAGGGACAGTGGTCCTGCCTGTGTCTGGCTCTGTGAGTGACACCAGAAGAACAGAGGTCACTGTCCCTGCCCCCGGGATGCATAGACACTCAGAACTAGACAGGAAACAATTAGCAGAAAGCCGAGAAGCGCAGGTTGCTGTGCTCATGAGTGTCGGGTGCAGGGAGGCCAAACTGCTTTATAGGGTCTTGTGCTCAAGTTAATTTTCTTCAGAGCTCTCCAAAGACATCAGACCCCGAGGTGACTGAGATGGGACCTCTCCATCTGCTTCTTATTACCCAGATGCCTGGTGGCCAGTGTTTGATCCAGGATGGGTGCCCCTGTCAGACCCCCTGTCCCCCATCCCCCTCACTAGCCCCCTACCCTACCCTCAATCCCTAGTTGCTTTCCAGAGCTTGGCATTTACGACCCCCAGTGACCCCTCTTCTCTGTCTCCTTGTGCAGAAATGGAAGCTCCACTCACGGAGGCGCCGGGAGACCCTGAAGACTTCCCCAGGATGTCACTGCCCACCAGGTAAGGAGCCCTGTGCAGGGGTGACAAGGCCAGGGGCACATACCAGAGGCCTCTCAGTGGCCAGCCCACACTCTGTTCAGAGCCTCGCCTTTCGTTTGGAAGATGGGAATGACAGTCTGTGATGTTCGCCTTCCGTGTTCCCACTGATTGGCCCCCGATCCCCATCCATCATTCATTTACTTATTCAAGCTTTCATTTATTCCTCAACTCTTCTATGGGCCAGATGCTGTGCACGCCAGGCTGTGAGATCATATATGATAATGAAAATGGCAAATTGTGCAACGTCGCACAGAGTTTAAAGAAGCCCCTGAGGAAAGGGACCTGGCTCCTCTGATTCACCTGCGCCCGATAGAATCAGTTCCAAAGCACTTATTCCCAAATGAATGAATTACCCCATGATTGAAAATTTTTGCCTGTCCCACCTAGGTTGCTTAGGGGACTGTGTGTTCACTACCTGGTGTCTAGGCTACACACACACACACACACACACACACACACACACTCACCAACAAGGTTGAGGTTGCTGGGTGATGTGCTGTGATCAAGCTAACCAATCTATTGTGGATTCCGAGTCACGGTCCAGGAAGACTTTTCCAGTTTGCCCACCATCGTTGTTAAGCTGCGAGAATGACAGGTGGCCAAGTTTCATCATCCCCAGGAGTAACTGGAATGGGCAGCACCCCTTCAGGGGTGAGGGAGGAAGCTCCAAACAAGGGTATGTGAGGCAGGCAGCACTTGCAAGGACCTGCAGAGGGCTCACCCCGCTCCAGGTCTCTGCTGGCTCAGAGGCAGGCCCCTAGAAGCCTGCTGTAGCAGGACACTCCCTGGGGGCTCTGGCGGGCCCTCCACTGGACACAGGGGCTGAGGAGCCGGCACTCAGGGTCCCCAAGCCAGGGAGGGGTGGCCAACAGATGCTGAGCTTGTGGGAAATGGAGGGACCACATCTGCTGGCGGGCGAGTGGGCTGAGTCACAGCTGGGAGTCACAGTTCAGGTGCCACCGGAGCTGGTGAGGCCGTGACAGGCTTCAGCTGGCCTCAGTCACAAGAGGGTCGTCTGGGTTAATTAAAAGGGTGTCCAGGAGCCATGGGAAGCTCCTTCCCTCCCTTGGGGCCCCGGAGATTGAACCCTGGGATCTGGGATAGCTTTTGGGAAGAGAATGCCAAGATTAATGAGATGAAGGTGAGGCTGCGTTGACGGGGCCTGGGCAGAGCAGCTGTGTGCATCGGGGTTTCTGAGGCAGCCCAGATTTCAGATCACAGTGTCTGTCATCCTCATAATTCCCGGTCAGTTTCAATTGTTCTTGCCTGAAGTACAGAAAGCTGGTGAAGAGCAGGAGATTTGGAGCCAGGGAACATAGAGGTTTGGACTCCAGCTCTGACATTTACCAGCTGTGTGATCTTCAAGGGACTTATTAACCTCTCTCTGCCCCGATGGTCTTGTCTGAGAAATGTGGGTAATACTTACCTTGCAGGCATGTGGCGGAGGTTCAGAGAGTTCCGTGGAGAGTACTTAGTGCTTTCCTGATTCCTAGTTAGCGCTACTAGTGTTTTTTTTATGCTCAATTCCTCTAGCACTTTAAAGATCACTGAAATCCTTATCAGACACTGTGTCCTGGTGTCAGAGGCACATTTACAGGCAGAAAGAGGCTTGGCTGTTTCCCTTCCCTGCCTGATAGGATGTCTCATATCCTGCCTGCCATCAAAGTGGGGACCTAACCAAGAGGGATCCATTCTGTGCTCGGGAGAGTCCGGCTCAGGTGGTCCTGGGAAGCTGGGAGCTAGGAAGGGATGCCACAGGAGGGAGGAAGAATCTAGAAGAATGCTGCTTCAGCTCTTGGCTGGTGAGAAAGCCGTGATGCAGCATGAGTGGCTCAGGGATTCTGGGGACGAGGAAGGGCGTATGCAGGTCCCTGTGGGAAGGGTCCCCAGCAGGGACTGATTCGGCCAGGAAATGGGAGGAGAGTGAGCAGGGACACCTTCAAGGGGTGTCCTGGGTGTTGGGAAAGGCCCTAGAGGGCAGTTTGGCCCAAAGTACAGATCAGAGCCAGGTGGGCAATACCAGGAGCATTTAAAGGCCCCGAACTGAGGCAAAATCAGAAGGAGAGTAAGGTGTGTTCCCAGCTTTTTGGAGAGTCAGTAGAGAAGGATGTGAGGGCTGCATAGAGGTGTCTCAGACAGCAGAACTGTAGAATGCAATGCATCTCCTGGGACAGGCTGGGCCCCGCTCAGTCCCTGGACCTGTCCCCCTGCCTGACCTGAGGCTTCTCGCCCGGTGGTAAAGGTATCTCCTCTGCACACAAGCCTGGGCCACGTGGCCAACTTGTGCTGAGCAATACTAGTCGCTGCCCCTGCCCCTCACTGGGCAGCCAGCCTGTGCCGGGCACAGTATTGAACACTTGACGTTGACAGATGACCTTCCCCAGAACGCTGGAAGCTGGCGCAATGGAGTTCTGGCATTCTGAAATATCTGCAGTCCCCATAGTCAGTGGAATACCGCTCTCATCTTTGTGCCTGAATCATGCCTCTCTGACTATTTCCTTAGGGTCAGAGTTTATAAGCCACTTTATGAACCGCTTATAGTCTCCTGATACTTGCAGACGAGGACTTACGTAACTGTCAAGTGTCACATACATCTTCACTTCTTTTTTTGCCAGTATCTAATATTGTGCTCCACATGTAGTAAATGCTCAGTAAATATTAACTAAATTATTATCAATTATCATTCCTGGATGATTAGATTCTTTCTGGTGTTCTCCATCTGACCTCGGGTTGGTCTCTGACACCTTCTCTGCTCCGAGACCCCTCGGTGTCTTGCTTGATGCTGAAATAACTTGCTGTTAGGACACGACAAATGAGCACACGCTCCCTCTGCCCACTGTGGCCACAAGATTTGGCCCCAGACCTGGGCCTGCCCTCGGTTTGCCTCTGTGGCCAGCAGGGCCGAGGCTGGAGCCCTGTGGTGGGTGTGTTCTTCCTTGTGGCAGCCTCGGGCCCCTGGGCGGCATCCAGTGAGGGCTTGGGACACACAATCATGGGCAGAAAACCCACCTCTTTCCCTTCCTACTCTGACCTCGCCAGCATCCTCCCAGGATCCTCCCTGTCCCAAAATAGCCATCTACTGCCTGAGATCTGGCCGCATCCTGCTTCTGGGCTGCGTGTACTGTTTGCCCGGGGAGTGATGGGCCTTCAGCCTGGGACGGGATGCCAGAGGTCGAGCCTTGTTAGAAAGGTCACAGTGGCCAGAAGTTCAGAGGAATAGGTGTGGGCCATTTGCAAAGCATATTGCCTGGTGGGACAGGAGGAGGGTCTCAGGAACAGATATAAAGACCGTGGGACTTCCTAGGCCACTTGAGAAGAATACACAGCTCAGGCAAACTCCCCTTTCTCTGTCCCTGTTCTCAGTAACAAACCAGGAGCAGGACAATGTAGGCTCCAGTCAGCAAGGAAGCAGCTACTTGAGACCCGCCACACTGGGGCTGGGTGGGGCGGGCAGCGGGTGGGACAGTCCACGGTCACACACACACTCAGAGGGAGCTGTGACCAGCTGAGCCTCTGGATCAGATCACTTCACAGGCTGGGCCTCATCTCTAAGGCTCAGAGTAGGTCAGAGTCACATGTTGACCGCCAGACTGAGAGGTCTGCACTTTAAGAGCAGGGCCAAGTGGGTGATGTGATCAGGTTTGGACATTCACGCCATCACCAGCACTGGTCCAGGGGATGGATAGTGGAGAGAGAAGGTGCCTTCAGCCAGGATGGCGGGAGGGGCCCCGGCCATCCTGTGGTTTAGGACTGCAAACAAGAGGTGTGCATGAAGTGGGGATCCCAGAGGAGCCTGGGGCTCTGGGAGGGCTCCATTGAGGAGGTGGTGCAGGAAGGTGGCTGTAAAGAACAAGAAGCATGTGTGAGGGTACATAGAGTACAAACTCAGCTGCCACCATAACCGAAGACACCCTCCCCCACTCCCCCACCAAATACAGAGATTTCAACGAGGCAGAGGAGGGTGACTCTTCCCTAGCAGCCAGGGGATGGTGGTCCAGGTTGGAAGGCTGGCCTCCCATCTTCATCATGTGGCTTCTGTCTCTGGGCTGCTGGCACTGCTTTGTTCTCACCATCAAATGGCCATTGTGAAAGGGCAGGGGCCCAGGGGAGTATATGCCCAAACCCTTAAAGGCAAAACTTGGGGAAATAGTCAAAATTGCATCACTTCCCTTCATATCTCATTGGCCAACACTTAGCACATGGTTACCTTCTGGTCCAGGGGAGGCTGGGCAGTGTTTTATGCTGGGTGGCTGTGTGCCCAGACACAGATTTATTGTTATGGGAGAGCATGTCCTGGGGAAGCACTAATAGTCTGCACAGAGGGCATTCCAGGCTGAGTCACGACATGGACAAAGGCTCAGGGAGTGAGAAGAAGACATGTTTGTTTAGAAATGGCAAGCAGTTGAGGGAAGCCAGAGCATAGAAGTAGTGATGGGAAACACAGGTGGAAAAAGACAACAGAGAGACAGGCTGAGGCATTCTGGCTCTCTCTGTTCAATGGGAGGCAAACGATTGTCATCCTGAGGGTGGTAGTTGATTGGTAACGTCTGCCTGCAAGGCTGTGCTGAGTTAGATCCTGAGGCTGCATCCAGGCCCAGTAGAAAGTACGGCGGTCATTTAAGGATGTCTGCCATGGGTATAGGAGTGGTAGGCAGTGAGGCCTGTGTCCTGGCTTTGTTATCCACAGAGAGTAAGATGTAGTGTCAGAGAAGGTTTGGGGACATGGTGATGTGACCTGATCCAGTTTGTATTCTGGAGCCCAAACTAGCAAGGATGTGGAAGGCAGAGAAACCCCTTCCAGCAACACAGTCTGTGATTCTGTGGACAAAACTTTATTTTCTCATGTGCTGCTATTTGTGTTGAGGTTGAAACTGCCTCTCGGGCTTGGTTATTTTCCATAGGTGCTGAGGGCTGGCATCCGCATGTCCTAAAGTCTTCCCTTTGTCTAGCCTGGCCCTGTCTGTCCTGGCACCAGATTTCACCTACAAGAGCCTCATGGTGTTAACAAGATCAGAGCTATGACCAGAGCTTCTATCCCAAACTGGACTGCAGTAGAGTAGACCCATCACCTCCTGCCCGTTTCTTTGCAGTTCTCCTTAGTTCAGACTTGGCTAACCCAGAAAAGGGAGAATTCAGCCCAAAGTATTCCTTGCTGCCATTGGTGAAGAAAAGGATTAAAGAGCTGATGGTTATTTTAGGGAGAACATTTAAACTAAAGAAATACTATTGTCAGAAACTCTGCTTTGCATGCCAATCACTGATGGTTAATTCTGAGTCATTTTGGCTATTCTTTAAAACACATCCCTAAGGACCAGTCTGGGAAGAGACCCCCGCCATTCAATTCAGGCTCTCCCTTGTTCTGCTTTCACATGCCGTGTCAGCTTCGTGCTCCCCACCCCCGTCCCACCTCCTTCTCCTGACTTTGCAGGTTTGACCTCCCACTCAGGCTCCAACCCCTTGTGGCAACATCAATGCCCCCCTGTCCCATGCCCTCTGCACTCCATCGGTGGCTGGGTTCTGTCAGTTCAACTCCTCTGTTCAAGAAGTATTTGTGGCTCCCTAGTGCTTATAAACAGCCCCACTCCAATGGCAAGTCCACATTACCTCTCCAGCCTAGTCTCTGACCAACATCCCACCATGCTGTACTCTTTGTTCAGGAAGATTGGGCTGTTCACCTGCCCTGCCTGTGTACCGGTGTCTCACGTGTGTGTGTCTGCTCATACTGCCCCTGTAACTTTGTTCCCCATTTCTACCTGATGAACTCATCACCCCTCCAGACCTGCTACAGTATCCCCGCAGTTCCTTCCATCTTTCTCTCCCACCCTAGTTCTGCTATTAAGTTACTATGTTAACATATTGCCTGGTGTGTGGTCAATGTATAATCCAGGCGAAACCACTTACTGGGACAAGTCATTTGTCTTCCAATGAGAAGTGAAAACAGACCAAGAGGTGTACACCTGTGAAGGTTCCTCCTTGGCCGTGAGCGTCAGTGATTTGATTTAGATCCCACAGGTGCAATCCTCAGTGTGAGGCACTTACACAGTGAGAGAAGCCTCTGTGGGTTTCCAGCCAGGGAGAACCTTCCCTGTCTATGAACTCCACCAGGCAGCCTCCTTGATATCTCCCCCTGGATGTGTTCCAGGCCACCCATCCTCAAAAGGCACACAGCTGAAGCCAGTGTCTTTTCCCCACACCTGGCCCTTTCCCAGTATTCCTGATCCTGGGGAATGGCGCTGTCAGCACACCTAGGTCAGAAGTTGGGCGCCAACCTGAACACTACCTTTTCCTTCCCATCCCCTAGATCACTAAGTCTCAGGTTACCACCCTGCCAGTCCCTCCACCTCCACTACCACCATCATCAGCCTGCCGCCATCTCTCACCTGACTTGCTGCGATAGCCCCTAACAGGCCTCCTCCAATACCCTTTCACCCAGAAGTCAGCAAGTGTGACCCGAAGGACTGCAGCCTGCCAGGCTTCTCTGTCCATGGGGATTCTCCAGGTAAGAATACTGGAGTGGGTTGCCATGCCCTCCTCCAGGGGATCTTCCCAACCCAGGGATCGAACCCAGGTCTCCCACGTTGCAGGTAGATTCTTTATCACCTGAGCCACCAGGGAAGCCTGAAGTTAGCATGGTCTTTTTTAAACTTAATGCCTCACCTTACAGCTTCCCTGGCAGCTCAGGTCCGATACCTGAACCCCTGGAGGTTAGGAAGATCCGCTGGAGAAGGAAGTGGCAACCCACTCCAGTGTTCTTGCCTGGAGAGTGCCATGGACAGAGCAGCCTAGCAGGCTACAGTCCATGGGGCCGCAAAAGAGCTGGGCACAGCTTAGCGACTAAACAACAACAAGGCTTTAACTAGGCTTTAACTTTCAGCACTTTCAGTCCCTTCCAGTATAAAGGCCCAAGCCCCTAATGTGACCTACACACCCCCTAAGTCTCCCCTCCTGCCGGTCTTCCAGCGGGCTCCCTTGTGACACCCAGCTGCCACTCCTCTGATGGCGTTTGGATGGAGGGGCTGTAGATGAAGGGAGCTGCAGTCAAGCCAGAGCAGGGATGCTGTGCTTTAGCTATTAGACAACTAGTTCAATAAAGCCTGGACGCTGGGCTTCAGACAAAGGCACGTCCTGGAGCCTTTGTGGCCTCTTTCAGCTCCAGCTTGTCCCAGAAGAGGGCTGGCTGTGGCCTTGGAAAGGGCACCTGGCCTCAAGGAAGCCCCCAGCCCTCGTGGGAAGGGGAGGGTCAGGGAACAGGCTTGGGAAGGGCCGCACAGCCAGGATCCAGGTGCTGCCCTCTAAGAAAACACTGCCCCCTCCACCCAGCCCGCCCCCCTAGAAGCGCCTCCCCTCTCAAGGCTGACAGCAGGAGGTTTAGAGCCGCCCAGGGAATTCTCTGAAGTTAATTTCTTCCCCATTTCCTCTCGAAAGCACTCCCAGACCCCCAGGCCGCCCGGAGGATGCTGATAATGTGTTTCTTCTAGATGGGCTCTGATAACGCCCACCCGGGTGGTCGCGGAGATTTGTAGAGAAATAAAAATAAGGAAATGGGGGTTCCGGACAGGCAGTGCGCTGCGCCCAGAAGGGCCCTGGACTGGGAACAGGTCCCAGACCCTGAGGGCTCCGAGCAGGCCACTGCCCTGTCTCTGGGCCTCAGTTTCCTCACTTGTGAAGAGAGGTGGACACCTGTGAAGAACAATTTAACCGTATCTGGTCCAGTGCAGAAAGCCGCCCCCCTCTTGCCACACCGGAGAGAAACACTCACGTGTGTACGAGAGGAAAAGGGGTCCACCTCAGCACTGTGTGTGCCACTGACCAAAGGGAAAGAAAACCTAAATATTTGTCAGTAGCAGAGTGGAGACTCGTTGTGGGGTACTGAACAGTGGCACAGTTAAGCTCATACATACGAGTGAATTATGTCCTAAGAGCACGTTCCTAAGCCCAGTTTGTTTGTACGTGCAACCAAGTTAGCTTAGGTACCCAACTGACACAATCGGCTATACAGTACTGTACTATAATAGGTTTATAATACTTTTCACACAAATGATACATGAAAAACAAATAATAAAGCATTTAACATTTTTATAGTACACTACCTTGAAAAGTACGTAGTGCAATACAATAGCTGGCATACAGGGGCTGGCATCAAGTGAACAGGCTGCCTGTGGGCCACATCAGCAAGGGGACATTGGCCCACTGAGGGTAAAACAGGGACCTCATTTTGTCCAGGGTTGGGTAAGTGCCCGACAGAGGCATAAGCATCACATTTGGAAAGTGGGGGAGTAGGAGTGATGCTTTTGAAGAGAGGAATCAGGAAAGGCTTCCTGGAAAAAGTGGCATGTGAGACAGGCCTCACAAGACCAGTGAGATGTCAGTAAATGAAAACCTTTCTAAGAACATTGTGAGTGACAGAAATAGTGTAAGAAAAGTGTAGAGACAGTGTTTCCCACTGTGGAAAGGGAAGAATAATCTAGAATGACTATAGCAAGCTCATGTGGAGGGATGGCGGAAGAGAAAAGGATGGGAGGTCGGGATGAGGGAGATGGACTATGGAGGGAGTTGGCTGACATGCTGAGGATGCGTGGTAGGTTTCTCCGAAAGGGTGTGACATGAGCCAGCTGAGCGCAGCTGCAGGGGGAGGAGAGTTAGTGTCGAGGAGCCAGGAAGAGGCAACACCGATCCTGCTAAGAGAAGACACGGAACATCGGGAGGTACAGGCTGAGAGGTGGTGAGACTGCAGAGGTAAAATGGCAAGTGTGGGATACTGGTTGGGCATGGGCAAAGCAGGGGTCAAGGCCATGCTGAACTTGTGAGCCCGGGTAACCAGTGACGATCCTGGCATGTATTTCTGCTAACAGATGGCATTATACCTCAAGCTTAGGACAGTATAACTTATATTCCCACCAAGCATTTTGGGCTGCAGAGCTGTGGTTATCCCTAGTTCAATGATGAGGAGACAGGATCAGAGGTGTTCAGAGACTGTCCAAGGTCTACAGCTAGAAGACAGAGTCCGAGGCTTCCGATGCCGGCCCATTTGCCCTCGGCGACAAGGCAGAACAGAAGGGAGTAGGGTGGAGAGGAAAGAAGTAGGGCTCTATTTTGCGTTTTGGTTTTTTATTTTTTGGCCACTCCATGAAGCATGTGGGATCTTAGTTCCCTGACCAGGGATTGAACCCCGTACCCTCGGCAGTGGAAGTACAGAGTTTCAACCACTGCCAGGGAAGTCCAGGGCTCTATTCTGGACAAGCTGGCCAGGGTTGGGGTGGGGGGTGAGGATGCAGGATGTTTCTGCGGAAGTGCTGAAGTCCTGGGAGGGCTTCTCCCCGGAGGTGGGAGGAGGAAGCTCTGGTTCTGTGACCTTACCTGTACTGGCAGCCATCTGGCCACTAAGGCCTCTGAGAGGGCAAGGGTGCACCTTGCTGGAGACTTTGTGCCCTGGGAGTTGTCACCTCTCCCAGGGTGAGCTCTGGCCCCACATGTGCCAGGGACACGGGGCTCCCTGACCCCCACACAGTGGAGGGTTCTCCTCTGCCCGCTCTATCCTGGAGGACCCCGAGTGAAGCTTCCAAAGCAGCGGTACTGAAGGAATGCCGGTGCTGCTCTGCCGGAAAGGAGAAGTAAATGGGAAGGGCCGTGGCCCGCGTTAGAGACTAGCAGGTCAGACACCCTTGACACGTGGACGCAGCCCTCAGCTTTTCCTGGAGCCACCCAACCGCCCACTCCCTGGCTGGTGCCCCCGCTCCTTCTCAGCCCCGCCAGCCTCTCAGCTACTCCCTGGCAGAGTTGTGTCCACCGTCAAGGCAGCTTGGATGGTCTCTGACAGCAGCTGGTCTGACTGCCCGCTTCGTACCTTGCACACCTCACTCCATCCTCCCAGCCTCTCTCTGAGGTTAAGACTCTCACATGACCACGTTTCCAGATGAGGACTCTGAAGCTCAGGGCACATCTCTCAAGGATACAAGGCTAAGAAGTGGCAGGGGTGGGACCTGAAACAAACTGTCAGAGGTTATGTCCTGAAGGACTTCCTCCAGCGACGGGAGTGAGTACTTCCTGGGAGCAAACTGCGGACTTGGCAATGGCCATAATTCTTGTCCAGGGAAGTAGTATTGGATAAGGCTGGAGGACATAAATGAATAATGATAGCAACGTGTATCAAGGGCTTACTCTGTGCCAGGCACTGGTATAAGCTCTTTATCACATTATCTCATTTAATCCTCATAATTACTTTACGTGGCAGTTCCTATTATCTCCGCTTTATAAATGAGAAGACTGAGGCCCAAAGAGGGTATGTCATGTGACCAAGGTCGCAGAACTAGCATGTGCTGGCACCAGAATTATTTTAACCTAAGAAGTCTAGGGTCTTCCCAAGTGGTCCAGTGGTTAATAATCCACCTTCCAATGCCGGGTTGCAGCTTTGATCCCTGGTTGGGGAGCTGCTGCTGCTGCTGCTAAGTCGCTTCAGTCTTGTCCGACTCTGTGCGACCCCATAGACGGAAGCCCACCAGGCTCCCCCGTCCCTGGGATTCTCCAGGCAAGAACACTGGAGGGGGTTGCCATTTCCGGCTCCAATGCATGAAAGTGAAAAGTGAAAAGGAAGTTGCTCAGTCGTGTCTGACTCTCAGCGACCCCATGGACTGCAGCCCACCAGGCTCCTCCGTCCATGGGACTTTTAAGGCAAGAGTACTGGAGTGGGGTGCCACTAAGATACTGCAAAAAAAAAAAAAAAAAAAAAAAAAAACAGAAGCAGTGTTATAACAAATTCAAGCAAGACTTTTAAAATGGTCCACATCTATATACATATATCTTAAAAAAAGTCTGACTCCAAACAAACCAGAACAGTGTCAGAAGGCTTGCTCTGCCTCCCTCTGTCTCTGTCACTTTCTCTCCGTCACTCAACAAACTGATGCTGTGCTCTGTCCTCAGGAGGCTCAGAGGAGCCCAGGTGAAGCGAGTCCAGGTAAAGGGAAGAACAGGCAAAGCAGTGGCTGCTGCAGAGTCCGAGAGCTCCGGTAGGGGTGGGCCTACTGGAGATAGTGGCAGATAGTGGCAGATGGGTCCCCTGCATGGGGCAGTCCTGGGGTCACCTCTGTGAGGCGGGCCACAAGCCAGGCAGGGACCAACACTGTTGACGATGGCCTGCATAGCTGGCGTTTGTCCTCAGTCACTAACCCCGGGGGTTAGAAGAGAGCCAGTAGCCCAGATGCACTGGGCTCCTTGGTGAGGAGAAGGAGAGGCCCCCAGATCTGCCTGAGGGGGTGAGGCAGAGGTTGGTGGGGGCTGGGCAGGCAGAGGAGGGAAGGAGAAAAGGATCCCCAAAGAGTCTGACCCTCCGGTAGCTGAGTGGCAGCAAGACTGCCCTGGGCCTGCCTGCTCATTCTTTCCAGCTCACTTGACCAACTCCTTGTAGCCCAGCGCTTCTTCCCACCCCGCTGGCCTTTGCCATCCTGCTTGTGTATGGCAGACACGGCAGGCAAGGCAACGGGGAAGTGTCAGAGTGGGCAGAGGTGCAGCAAGAGGAGCTGGGCCCATGCCTGTGTCACCACATTCCTTGGCACGAGGGCACCTCCGCCCAGTGGAGACCCTGGGCAGGGCGGGACGGGGGGTTCATGGGGGGTCAAGCACCAGCGGGGGGCTCTAGCAGAGGAGTCTGCCACTTCAGCCAGCCTTGGCACGAGGGCACCTCCGCCCAGTGGAGACCCTGGGCAGGGCGGGACGGGGGGTTCGTGGGGGGTCAAGCACCAGCGGGGGGCTCTAGCAGAGGAGTCTGCCACTTCAGCCAGCTCAAGTAGGGGAGGAAATCGGTGAACCCTGGTGTGGAGATGCAGGAGCGCACCCAGCAGGTGCAGGTGGCTGAGTGGATGCCAGCTCCCCACACGGCTATAGGCGCTGTCACAGGGTAGCCGGGCACATGGCCAGGGAGGCCTGGGCCTCCAGGGGCAGCGTGGACAGGGAAGGGGGCAGTGGGCTCCTGGCATGGTGGCCTGGATGGGGCTCCCCTGGCCATACCTCCAGACTCCCTCCTGGACACCTAGGGGTATCCCAGGGTTTTGGGGCCCAGAATGTCCCCTTCACCGCCCTTCAGACTTAAAAGCTGGTGTCAGCCCTCCTGGAATGAGACTTTCCTCTCTCTCAGGTGCTTGAGAGTTTGCACACTGTGGCCGCAGGGACATTCCTGTGGCTTCACCCATTCAGCGCTCCAGCGTTGGTTCTGATTGGCGGGTCTCCATGTGGCTCTAGTTCCCAGTACCTGACTGCATCACCCCCTGCTCTGCTCTTTGCTGATTGGAACTTGGAGGTGTTGACAGGAGCATGATGTTCTGTTTTTACCTCAGGGAGTGGGGATGAGGAAGGGGCAGATGACTCACTGGACTGAATGTACACTGACTCTGGGAAACAACACTGGCAGTTCACCGAGATATATTTTTTTTTAATCTATATCATGTTATTCTTTTGAAGTCATGTGCTCTTGCTCTGGAAAGTCTGTTCAACTCTAGAAGAATCTGGCTCCCAACTCTTACAATTACAATCCTGGCTTCTGCCAAGTGCCCCCCAGCTTAGCTGAGGAAGGAGTGGGAAGGCGAGCTGTGCATTCAGAGAGGAGAGTGAGGAGCCTTTAAAGTGTGGGGAGAGATCAACCTTAACCCTGGATCCTGACCAGGTGCGGAGGGATGGAAGAGGGCGCGTCTCCTCCTTGCAGTGGCCAGATCCGGACCGCGACACCAAATGGACATCAGAGGCTGCCTTGAGGGGGAGGCAGGGGCCAGCCCTTTCTTTGAAGGGAAGCTTCTGAGCAATCCAAACTTTGTGTGCACGCTCAGTCATGAGCGCTCTGTGAAACCCCATGGATTCTAGCCCAGCAAGCTCCTCTGTCCATGGGATTATCTCAGCAAGAATACTGGAGTGGGTTGCCATCCCTCGTCCAGGGGATCTTTCCAACCCAGAGGTCAAACCTGCGTCTCTTGCAGCTCTTGCACTGGCAGGCAGGTCCTTTTCCAGTGAGCCACCTGGGAAGCCCAAATCCAAACTTTACCTGTCACGTAAACATAGGAGCAGAGCCCTGCAGGTGGGATTGGTGTGTCCCACTGGTGACCCCTCCAGATACCTGGATACTCTAGAAGCAGGATACAGAATACACCACTGTCCTCCAATCTGCTTATTTTTCGAACTGGGAAAAATGAGGCCCTAAGAGGAAAAAAGGAACTTGCCTCGACCTGCAGTTAGATGGGCACGGCCAGGTTCTCAGTGTCTTGTCCTCCAAGTGAGTCCCCAGAGGCACTCCTGGGGCCACAGGAAGGGTGGACTTTTACGGAAACCAAGGCAAGGCAGAGGAATGTAAAAGAGCCCAGTGGCCAGCGTTGGCCAACACTGTGATGCATCCTGAGGCCAGGAGCTCCCACCAAGATGGGCAGCTAGTTCCGGACTCATCTGTCCATTTGACAGCCTGTCCTTCCTGCCAGAATAAACGATGATGTCATGTCCCTAATGCTGATTGGCCCCTGAGGCCCCCCCCCCCCCCCCCCGCCCCGCACGACTATTTCCAGGGATGAAGTCAGCTCCAGTCTTCTCGACTCCTCCCCTAGGCATGTCTCCCTCACCCTTCTTGCTTCTGCGGTGGGCGGTAAGTCCTTTGAGAGTTAGACATCAGCCTTGACTCTCACTTCTTGCCCATCCTGTCTGCCCAGCCCCCTGTAGGGTGGACAACCCAGGGCAGTAGGATCGTGTTTCTGTAGAACAACAGACTCAAAGATTCTGAAGAAAGAAAGAAGGAAGATACAGAGAAGGAATGTTATTTTTATTGTCCAAAGGAAGCTCAGGCTTGGGGCCCATTTCTGATGCTCATTCTAACAGCTGTGGTAGGGCTAGCTGCTACTCACAGCGTTTGCCCACCATAACACCCCCTGTGATATAAGTCACTCTCTTAGTCTTGGGAAGCTCCAAGGTCCCCCAGCCCTTCTGTATTCCCACACGATCTGGTCTTTGTCATCCACCAGCACAGGAGACCAGGGCCCTGTGGACTGGCTACCCTTAGGCACTCCACCCACTAAGTCCTGGGCAGGCAGGGTGTGTTCCTACTCCAGGGCATCCAATCAGCCCCTTCCTCATCTTGCAAGGGCCACATGTCTTGCTCTTGTCCCTCCCTGACTTGTGTCAGAGCTGGACAGGCCAAGACAGGTTTTAGTTTGAACTTTGGCTTTCTAGACAGAGTCTAAAACACAGAGCAAGAGGCTTCTTCAGCCATGTGTGGAGGCATCTGGCAGGATTGTCTGCTGGCTGAGTTCTAGGATTTGACTGTGTTACAATGGGCAAGTGACCTCTCTCTGAGCCTCAGCTTTCTCATCTGTAAAATGGGAATAATGACAGCATCTATCTCATTGTACTGTTGTGGGCACTGAGAAGATGTATGTAAATCTTTTGGCATAGTGCCTGGCACAGGGAGGTACCTACTACAAGCTGCTCTTCGGCTTTCCTGAAGCCCCACCTGGGACTCTTTTGACTGCCCACATTGCCTCTGAAACACACTACCCTGAGACCAGTCCTTCCAAAGGAATATGTTTGAACATCTGTCTGTTAGCCACAGCAAATACAGAAATCTCCACTGAGGCCCTGCTATATGCAGAGCAGCAGGCACTTAGGTAGATACAACCTTCATAAAGGCTTCAGATCTGCACTGAGTCCTAGCTTTTGTGCAGTGATGTAGCCCTGGCTCTCTGGTTCTCAGTTCCTGAATCTGTGAAATGGAGCTGTGATAGTCTCACTGCATCGCTCAGAGAGTTCCTGTGTATGCAGCTCCTTTGAAAGCTCTAAAGCGAATTGCCATTTGCTGCAAACGTACCAGTTGTAATTTTGTAATTTACACAAAGATGAAGAAGACCCGCCTTATCCCTGCCTTCTAGAAGCTCCTCTCCTGATTGGGACCTGAGCAGTATCCACAGGAAACATTTCACTATTTATATGTTGCAGTGTGTACATACCAGCTGTGGCATTTAGAGAGTGTGGTGGGCTTAGAAGCCTCTCCCAAGCAGGTGATCCCTTCACTCATTTCAGGGGCAGGTACTGTGCTAGACTCTAGGGGTACAAAGGTCAAATTAACTGACCAGCCTTGCCCTCCTGGGGCTTCCAGTCTGGTAGAGAATGTAAGCATATAAAGAAATAAATGAGAGAGCTCCCCTACTGGTCCAGTGGTTGAGACTCTGCACTTCCAATGCAGGAAGTGCAAGTTTGACCCCTGATTGGGGAACTAAGATCCCACATGCCTTGAGATATAGCCAAAGAAAATCTTTATTTTTTTTTTAAGAAATAAATGAGAAAAAAATTCCATTGATCATTATGAAATTGAATCAAAAGCATATATTCTGTGGAGCCTGGTAGTGGTGGAGCCTTGGTGTCTGTGTTTGATGGTGGCCCGGGAAGGCTTCCATGAGAAGGTGACCTATGAACTGACAAAAGGGACCCAGTCTTGTGAAGAGTTAACATGATCCAGAACTCGAGAACTGCTTAGATAAACCTGGCATAGAACAGAGCACCATAAAAGTGTCTATTAAATTAACTGGGCTTCCCTGGTGGCTCATGTGGTAAAGAATCTGCCTGCAATGCAGGAGAGCCAGGCTAGAACCCTGGATCAGGAAGACCCCCCATTGATTGATTAATTAGTTCAGAGGATGGGGTGTGAGCATTCCAGTCAGTAGGAATGGCATGTGCAAAGGCCCTGAGGTAAAAATGAGCTCAGTGTGTCTGAAGAAGAGAAAGGGTGGAGCCACCTGGTGGAGTGAGTGAAAAGGAGAGAGGTCATGCCTCCAGAAGGGCACAGCTCTGGCCTGTGGGGTTTGTAAATTTCATCCCTGGTGAACCAAAAGGGGGAGTCACACATTTCATGTACAACTGACATTCCTCTTGGCTCTGGTAGAGAATGGGTTACAGAGGCGGGGAGCAGAGGTAGGGAGAGAAGAGCCTACTGAGGGTGTCTAGGTGAGAGGCGGTGGTAACAGAGGAAAAGAGGAGAGGCCCGGGCTGTGTTTTGGAGGTGACATTGGCAGGCCTTGCTGCTGGGCTGTCTGCATTGAGGGGAGACCGAGAAGCAAGGCAGAACTCACAGCTTTTCAGCTGGAGCATCGGGTTGTGCGGGGCATGGGGCTGGAGCGCGGCTGAAGCCCTAAGTGCCGGGTTCCTGGAGGCACAGCAGCAGACCTGGAGGAAGAGACTGGAGGGACAGTCAGTGGCGTTGAAGGCGCCGGCTACTTAAGGATCTTATCATTTACACACCCCCAGCTGTGGCATCTGTTGACTGGAGTGAGGAATTGGTTGAAAGGCCTGGTTTCACTTCCAGTTCATCAGTTCATGCCCGGGTTTATCAGGTGCAGAGAGGGGCCTGGGTTTGGGAAGAAGGAGAGACGGGCCTGTCTGTATAGTTGTGGAACACAGCTCGCTGGCTGGTGTGATGCAAAGGGCCCCCAGAGTAAAGATGTCCCAAGTTCCCCTTCCCACCACACGGCTCCCGGCGCACTTCCTTCTCCAGACTCCCGCCTGGCTAGGATGAGGGGCCCCCTGTGAAACCTGAGCGAGGTAAATTTAGGACAAATTCAGGAAGTGCTGCTTCTCACAGTGACTCGGGAGCTCAGGGACCGGTTACCCCTCGAGGTGCTCCAGGCTGGGAATGTCACAGGATCCCAAAGGGATCCAGGGAAAAGGACAAAATGCAGAGCCCTGAAAGGCTCTGGAGAGGAAACCTGGGATCTGAGTGACCTTTAAGTTGACGTCATGGAGGGAACCAGTCCCGCGAGGCTTGTGCTGGCAAGGGAGTTGGGAACCTTCCTCATCTAGCTCCGAACCCCCCGGGCCCCAGAGCTGGAAGGACCCCACACTCTGCCCCACTCAGCCCTCTCCTTTTACCCAGGAGGACAGTCCTCTGTCGTCCCTGCCGGAAACCCCACAGTGGCACAGGTCCACTTGGCCCCATCTGGTTCCATCTCGTCCCCCTGCCCGCCTTGCAGTCTCATGAGGGCTCTCCCCCATCCCTTCCTCTGCCCTCTGCTGAGAACACTCTTTCTTCATCTTTGCCTGTTAACTCTCTCTTACCCTTCGGATTGGACCTTAGTTGTAATTCTGATCCAGGGAGTCCTCCCTGGTTCCCAGCCCCTCTTGTACCAAATGCCTCTGCTAAAAGCTTCCTCACAGCCTGCTGCTGGTCTTCCAAGCATACCCTTATCTCACGGTGTCATCATGGCCTTTTTAAATGTCCATCTCCCCTCTGCACAGCCAGCTCTGTGCCCTTCCCAGCACCTGGCATGGAGTCCATACTCTACAAACTGTCGTTTTTAAGGTGTCAAGCCCGGAGAATGGAATTGCCTTGCACACAATCACAGCAGCATCCTCTCATTCATTCATGCATGCATTTGTCACAGAGCACCTGTTCCACACTGGGACCTAGCAAGGTGCTGGGGACCCCAGGGCGTGCAAAGCAAGTCCCAGAAGCTACAGTCTAGTGAGGGAAGCACCTCCATCAATTCCACTAGCGGATGTGCCATTGCAGGGTTGACCACTCCTACCAAACAGGGTACAGGCTTCCATGACACACTGGAAAGAGCTCTCAGGGTAAGGAGGACCAGGAAGGTTCCCCTGAGGAAGTGACCCTTGAGGAGTAGAAATTAACCAAGCAAAGAGGGGAGGGAGAAAGTTTCATTTCAGGCAAGGGAACCAGCATGTGCAAGGATGCTGAGCGGGGAAGGAGGAATGAGGAACAGGAGGAGCTGTGTGGCTAGAGCAGGGAGCCTGTGGGGGGAGAGTGACATGAGCCGAGGTTCATATTAAGGTTTTTGCCTTTATCTTGAGAGCAATGAGGAGCCACGGAAGGGTATTGAGCAGAGCTCTCACCGAATCATACTGGTACTTTGAAAAGTTCAGACTGACTTCTGTACAGAGCAGGGACGAGATCCTGGTGTTCTCACACCCAGCCCCCACGTGACATTCGTATTCTTTACACCTGCCCCCTGAGGTCTTTGTGTCTCTAAGGACTCCCTCCCTCTGCCCCACCTCCTGAGCATTCATCTGCCCATGCTCCTTTGGGCGCTGGCATTATCCCTACGCTGAATGCTGGCCCCACAGTCTCAACACCCTTGTCTTCAGCAGACACAGCAGGCAGAGGACCCAGATGCTGGGGATTCAGACAAAGCCCACAGTGATTGGCCAGCGGCATTTACACCAGAGCTGTGGCCCTCACAGGCTCCAGGTCTGCAATCGTTGGAAGTCAGTGCCAGATACAATCTAGGTTAAATCTTCCCCGTTGCCTGGGCTGCAGAAACGCAGTGAGAGTAAACTGTTTATATTCTCCAGCTGCAGAGCCTGGGACCAAAGGCCTCCTGCAAAGAAATCGTGGCTCATAGGATGTGGGAGGATGTGGGATCATCTCCTCCAGCCCTCACTGTCACAGCAGGAGATGAGGGCCCCGGGGAAACCCTGAGTCTCACACACGGCAGTCACGCTGCACAAATGGTCAGGGGATTCAACTGGTGGTCACAGAGGTCACCAGCCTGCACCGGGGCTCGTGTGATGATGCTAAACTCCTCCCCATCATACCCACAATCTGTGGGTGAGAAAAGGATATGGAGTTAAAGCCTGGTGGCTCAAAGCATGGGTTTGGGGCCAGACAACCCCAGTTGCAAGTCTTGCCTTTATCCCTCCTTACCTTTGTCACTTGGTCAAGTTTCATAATCCCTTCAGTCTGTCTTCATTTCCACTGAAATGTCGATTACGACTGCCAGTAGCCACGTGTGATTTGTTGTTCAGTCGATCAGTTGTGTCTGCCTCTGTGACCCCATGGACTTCCAGGCTTCCCTGTCTTCCACTATCTCCCTGAGTTTGCTCAAACTTAAGTCCATTGAGTCAGTGATGCCTTCCAATCATCTCATCCTCTGTCACCTCCTTCTCCTCCTGTCCTCAATCTTTCCCAGCATTAGGGTCTTTTCCAATGAGTCAGCTCTTCACATCAGGTGGCCAAAGTATTGGAGTTTCAGCTTCAGCATCAGTCCTTTCAATGAATATTCAGGACTGATTTCCTTTAGAATTGACTGGTTTGATCTCCTTGCAGTCCAAGGGACTCTTGAGAGTCTTCTCTAACACCATAGTTCAAAAGCATCAATGTTTTGACACTCAACCTTCTTTACGGCCCAACTCTCACATCCGTACATGACTTCTGGAAAAACCATGGCTTTGACTATATGGACCTTTGTCAGCAAAGTAATGTCTCTGCTTTTTAATATGCTGTCTAGGTTTGTCATAACTTTTCTTCCAATTATACTTCAATTAATTAAAATTAAATAAAGTTTAAAATCCATCTCCTAGGTCCAATCTTATTTCAAGTGCTCGTGTGGTGACTGTGTTGCACAGCACAGAATCATTTCCACCATTGCAGAATGCCCTGTTGGACAGATTTGATCTATAAAACGAGGATGAGGAGGAGACTTATCCTGTGGATTTTGATGAGGATTAAATGAAATAATGAATGTTGAGCAGCCTGACACAGCACTTCAGGCAGAGTAAATGTCAACCAGTGTTTACTGTGATGGTGAAAGTAGAGACAGGGTTGGTGACAGTCTGTTCATTTCCATGTACTTTCTCACCACCCTTCTGCATCTACCAGAGAGAAGCTGCCATCCAATAAAACATCAAGAAACCTGGGTTTATTTATCAGTAAAGGGGTGCTGATCCTTTGCTCTGCGCCAGGCTCTGTGACTGGCTTTCAGTAGGTCACAGACTGGAACAAGAAATGGTCCTCATCCTCCAGGAGTTGTTGTTGTCTGTTAGCCACTCCGTCATGTCTGACTCTTTGTGACCCCATGTAGCCTGCCAGACTCCTCTGGCCATGTGATTTTCTAGGCAAGAACACTGGAGTGGGTAGCCATTCCCTTCTCCAGGGGATCTTCCCGACCCATGAGTTGAACCTGAGTCTCCTGCATTGCAGGCAGATTCTTTACTGTATGAGACACTAGGTAAGCCCCATCCTCCGGGAGAGATGCCCGCAAATGAAGTGTAGGATGTAAAATGCACCCAAGGAGATTCAAAAGCAAAAAAACACAGGGGGACTAGCAAACCCTGAGGGTGTCATTGGATCTCAGTCTTAAAGGAGATGTAGGGCTTGATTTTGGGAGGGGAAGAGGACAGCCCAGGCCGGGAGCAGCAGGTGCTAACACGTGGGGTATGAAAAGCTGTGTGTGTGACGGAAATGATGGACAACTCAGCATGGCTGGTGCAGAGGGCATGGGTCACAGGCCCTGTACTCATGAGACTCTGGAGTTGTGAGGTCGGCAATCCGAGGGAAGCTTGTAACTGTGTCCCGCCTGCCTGGGCCTCACTTGTGTTTCAAGCACACCTCCTTCTCTACCTGGAGTTACTGGGTCCAGAATGACATTCCCCATTTTCCTCTTGAACCAGCTCATTTCTCTTGTGTCCTCAAGCCTCAGGGAGAAGCACATCTCACCCCTGACCACCAAGACCAGAAACTGGATCATCATCACTGCTTCCACCCTGTCCCTCCCCCACCCCCACACCTCCTGGCCCCTGAGGCAGCAGGCATCACGACCTACACCTGGGACTCAGCCTCCTTGGCATTCCCCATTGTCTGCCCCCACCCCACTCCATGGGGGGAGGACTTACTCTCCCCATTAGTCCTCCTCCGGATCCTTGCCGAAGTCTGCTATCAATTGCCTCTCTTCCATTTCGGTCCCTTCCCCCTCCTCTCCACCTCGCAGCCGGTTCTCAAAACTGCAAACCCAATCGGCATCTCCATTGCTGAAGACATTAACCCCTGCTGAGATGCTCCCAAGATTTTGCTTCTTGCTCAGCCTGGTCTTTTTCTACGTCCCAGCCACACTAACCAAGGCATTCCCCAACCTGCAAGCCTCCTTCACCCCTTCTTCTCCCTCAGCCTTGCCCACCCTCCCCAGCAGGAATCAGCTTCAGGCCACTTAGTCTGGAAAACCTTTTCTGCTTCCTGCACCCACTTCCTTTCTCAGTGTTACCCCTGCTCCTTCCATTTCAGCCTTCCTCCACGTTGACTCTGACATCCACCTGCACAAATATCACCCACACTGCTTTGCTATGCAGATAGGTGCCCAGAGCCCACACCAGACCTACAGCATCAGGACCTCTGAGGGTTTAGACAGGCATTCCAGGTCATCCTCTGTCCACTGACTTCTGAACACCGCTGCTCTCTATACTAGAGGTCCCCAACCTCTGGGCCTTGGACCAATACCTGCTGTAAGATCAGTGGCAGCATTAGATTAGAAATAAAGTGCACAATAAATGTAATGTGCCTGAATCATCCCCAAACAATTTCAGTACTTCCAGTCTCTGGAAGAATTGGCTTCCATGAAATCGGTCCCTGGTACCAAAAGGGTTGGGGACCGTGGGTCCGTAAGTGTCCTCTGGCGCAGTGTTTTGTTCTCCTCTCCCCTGCTGGACCGCACGTTCCTGGGGACAGGAGCTAAGCCAGGGACAGGAACGGAGCCTTGCTATCTGTTTCCCCAGTCTCCGCCACAGGACCTGGCCTGGAGCCCATGCCCAGTCGGTTCTGAATGAACCATTCCTGGACGTGGCATGCTTCCCATACCCTCCTCCTTCCAGCTCGTGCCGGAAATAACCTTTTATGAAGGCTTTTGTGAGTGGCTTGTGATCTCTCTGGGAGGCCGTGCAGGTTTCCTTTGGTAACAGGGGAACTGAGATGAAGGGTGGTCCAGCCCTTGATGACAAGGGGCTGGGGGTGGCCCCGGGACAAGGAGCCTCGATGAGGTGGGGGTCTGGTCATGTTCGAGGGGGGTTGGGGAAGAGTGTCCTGGTTCCTAATCAACAGGAAGGGCCTTCTTCCTCCAGGATCACTTTTCAGCCCAGCTGCTTGGACATAACCTGAGCTGGGGTTGGGGCTGTGGGGGAGGGGCAATGACAGACAGGCGGATGGGAAGGCCAGCCTCTGGACAGACAGCGCGTGGCCCTGCAAGCCTGCCGAACTCCCGCACACCCCCAGTTGCCGGGGAAAAGCCTGTCCAGGGAGAAGGCTCAGCTGGTCAGCACAACACCCTCCTGCTCCCCTCCTCCAGCCCTCTCCTCCCCTCCTTCTGCTCTCTCCAACCTCAGGGACATTCAATCCTTCCTTTGATGGACAGCCAAAAAAAGACTCCTTCCACATCCTAAATTTGTTAGCACCAGCTAATCATCTTAACCTTCCTCCCTCCTGCGCTCCCAACAGGCGCCTCCTTAAAGACACAGGGTACTTTTTTTGAATCTCAGCAAGGAGCCCCAAGAGGGACCAAATTCCCCACCCCCACCCCCAGATGCCCCTCCTCTGTGTAGTGGCTGCTGGTAAGAGCGGGTGTGCTGTCATTTGGGGTTGGGGCAGTGGCTGCAGCTCTGCTGCCTGGAACCCTGATTCCCCCTCCATCAGTCTTAGCTGGGGCTTCTCAGCAGGAGCCGCAGGTCTCCTTAGAGGCTCACCCGCAGGGAGCTACCTGAAGACTGAAGCCAGGCAAATCCCAAGCGAGCAGATGGATTCTCTTGCTCAGACACTCCTCACCCCTCTCCTATTTTCTCCACTCTCTCTCGACCCTATGTCCTAGCCTCTCCCTCCTCCTCCTAACAGCTCCCATCTCCTGTATGCCCAACAGTGTACAATGACGCATGCTTGGGGCTTGACTCCAGCTCCTCTAGAACACCAGGAGGTAGATGGTCTTATCCCCATTTTACAGATGAGAAAACTAAGACTCAGAGAGGTGGAGGAATGTGTGTGTATGAAATCATCCCATGAGAGTCAGGGCTGGAGACTGGACCCAGGCCTGACTCAAAAGCTGTGCTGTTGACCATCCTATCTCCAATACACACGTCTGCATTGCTCACACATGCACGTGCTTCAGGTAAAAGTGACCTACTATGATCTGTTCAATGAAGTCACCCAGGACCAGGCACACAGTAGGTCCCCAACACGCAATTGCCCCTTCCTCCATCCTGTGTCTGTCTCCCTCTCTCTCCTTCTCTCCCTGCTTACAACCCAGGTGAGAAGAGCCAGGACAGCAGAGAATGTGGCTCCAACCTCATCCTGGCCCTAAGCCTCCCAATAAATAATGGGTCTGTGTATAAGCCTCAGGCTCTGCAGCATCTCAGCTCTGGAGGACAGGCATTTGCAGGCAGGGGATTAGGAGCCTTGGGAGGGAGGGATGGGTGCTCCAGCCAAGGCTGGGGAGAGGCCCTGAATCATTCTCCACCCTCCCCGTCTGTGACCTGTAAAAGCGACCAGGCAGGCCCCACAAAACTAGCCAAGAACTTAAAGAAAGTTCAAAGTCCTCAATGCAGGGGTGGGGGGTGGGGTGGGGGTTGTTGTCCTCCCCCTGCAGGGGCTGCATCCTGACCCGCAGGAACGGGAGTGCCTTCTGAGCACCGGTGTGTTTGGAACTCAGGCGGGAAGCATAGCCCTTCTAGCCCCCTGGCTCCACTCTCTTTCCCCTTCCTAGCCTGTCTGGGTTCTAAGAATGGGTTCTAAGAGTAGGCCCAATGGATTCTAGGATCATTTGCTCAAATTCTGTAAGTCAGGAGGTGAGGGAGCCCTTGGGAACAGCCGAAGCAAGGGGCTCTGGGGGAGGAGGCAGGACAGATGCAGAGGTTGCCAAGAAGATGGATAGATGGCAAAAGAGTATCACGAAGCTGTACAGCTGAGGTTGCTGACAAAATGTGAGCGAACTGTGGCCTGAACTGAATTAAAACCACCCTGTAACAAACATCCTGAATGCATGTAATGGCCAAGTAACAAGAAACAAAACTGCCGTTTAGCGAATGCTTGTTCAGCGAGACACTTGCATCGATATGTCCTGCCCTCACAACTACTGCGAGTTGCTACTATCAGCTCCACATGTAAATAAGGAGACTGAGGCCCCGAGAAATTGAAAGAAACTTGTGGGGGGCTCCACAGCTACCGAGAGTCACTGGCATTTGAACCCTGGTCTCTTTCACCAAATCTCATATACCGTGGCTCCCAGCGTTACAGGAAATGCTGGGGGACTTCTCTGGTGATCCAGTGGTTGAGACTCAGCCTTCCAATGCAGAGGATACTGATCAATTCCTAGTCAGGGGACTAAGATCCCACTTGCCAGTCACAACTAGGGAGGCCCATGCCCTGCAGCCCCTGAGCCTGTGTGCTCTAAAGCCCATGCTCCGCAACTAGGGAAAGCCTTTGCGCAGCAACAAGAATGCAGCGCAGCCAAAAAAAAAAAAAAGGCTGGGAGTGCAAGCAAGACCCCTCAGTGAAAGAGGGAAAAGCCCGCCAGTTGTGAGCTGATTTTCTGTTTCACTTGGCTGGCATCTGACTCACCTGTCTTCCCTGCCCCAAACTCCTGTTGTATCTTTCTGGAGGTAGATGGACAAGGGTGTTTCATTGGAGCAGAAGGGAATCCTCCTCTTCTTATAAAAACCGAATGAAGCATCTCCCTCAGAAGAAACAACCTGCACCAGTGAGGAGCTTACAGCAAGGAAGACTCCTCTATCACCTCCAGTATCCTCCTCTACAGCGAACCTTGTCCCTACATGTCATGGGCAGTGCTGATGTTTGTCCAGTCAAGGGCTACCACATCCAGATGGCATTTGCTCCTGGGACACCATCCCCAAGGGGTACCCTGTATTGCCTTTGTCCCCAGCCGCCCAAGGTCCCTTTACCCTCCTCTGCCTGAACCATGCCGACAGATCGTCTCCTTATTCTCCTCCAGCTCAGATGGACTCAAACTGCCTCAACAACTTTACCAGAAACAAAGAGAAGTTTCCTGGCTGGCAGTCCAGTGGTTAGGATTCTGTGTTTCACTGTCAACAGCCTAGGTTCAATCTCAGGTTGGGGAACTAAGATTTCCGTCCCCCCACCCAAAAAAAAAGCCAAAAGAGAAATGTTAAAACCAATTATTATTTTTTCTTTCAGTTGTGCCATGCGGCATATAGGATCTTAGTTCCCCAACCAGGGATTGAACCCATGCCCTCTGCATTGGGAGCACAGATTCTTAACTATTGGACCATCAGGGAAGTCCCCACACCAATTTTAAAATGTCTTAGAATGTTCAGTTCAGTTCAGTCGCTCAGTCGTGTCCGACTCTTTCCAACCCCATGAATCGCAGCACGCCAGGCCTCCCTGTCCATCACCAGCTCCAGGAGTTCACTCAAACTCATGTTCATCAAGTCGGTGATACCATCCAGCCATCTCATCCTCTGTTGTCCCCTTTTCCTCCTGCCCCCAATCCCTCCCAGCATCAGGGTCTTTTCCAACGAGTCAACTCTTCCCATGAGGTGGCCAAAGTATTGGAGTTCCAGATTTGAAAAGGTTCTTAAATCACAGTGCCTACAAGGAACAGTTTCCTGACCCTAAGCCTGCAGAATGTCATATGCAGGCTTTAGCACTGTTCCTGGTCCCACCAGAGAGAAGGGCATATCCTCCCCTTGAATCTCTTTCCTGCTTTCTCTAGGAGGGCAGCTGGGGGCTGGCAGAGATGCCCTGGTCACCTGACCAGGTGCTCAAGAGGACTGGGGTCACAATGCTGACTCACCAGTTCCCTCCATCCCCCCATGGAGACCACGGGTGGGGACTGAGCTAGGCAGCCCTTCTGCCCCATCTTTGGGAACGGTTGTGGGATTATTGCCTCACGGTGGCAGGTTTCTATTCTAATTTTTTTTCAAATAAGAGGAGAGGATATTGTTTCTCTTTTTTCCGCATCTCTTTTTGATGCTGGCTTAGCCCTAGCCCCCTCCCACCAACCCTGGCCCCAATCCTGCAGACTTTCCGACCACAGTAGCATGGGAGGGCCTGTTTCTTCTGAAGCCAGCTGTGAAGTCTGGTGTCGTGTCCAGGGTCTGGTGATAAGGATGGTTTCTTCTGACATCTTCCCAGGCTGCCTCAACCTGTCCCCAGGGTCAGTCACCACTCTCATCCCCAAGTGACTGTTTTATGGGTGGTTGGTTTTTTTTTCCATCTGCTTAAGTCACAATGTTCCTGGACTCTTTCCAGGCCTTGCCCACTGTGCACTGCCTTCAGGGGATTTCAGCTTCCCCAGATTGTTCTGCCCCAGTGCCTGGGATAGGCCTTCATCCCCCAGCCAGCTCCCAAGGGAGCTCAGAGGTCAGGAGAGTAGCTGGATTGACCATCTTGGCCTCCACTGAATAATTTATTAACCACTGTCTCCATTAGGGGCTGTTAGCACATCAAAGGAGTATTTGTAGAGTCTGGGAAAGTAGTGACAAAGACAGACATTAGATGGTAGCTGCAGCTATACCGTAAAGTCTCTCTGGGTGACGTGGAGGTAGAGGGAAGAGGATCCCTTTTGTTCTTGATTACAGCAAAGGCGAGATGAGCCCCAAGTGTCCACATTGCCTAACATGAATGTGTACTTTGACTCATGACATCCTTGAGTTCAAGACTTTCTAAGTTTGCATTGCCCGGCGCAGTACAGCAAAAAGAGTAGATTCCAGAATCAGCAAGATCGGGGTTCACATCCCAGTCCTGGCATCTGGAAGCCGTGGGAAACCCGGCTTACTGTGGAGTGTCACAAAGGCCGAGCTTTACTCCCAGAAGGATGAGAGCTATGGTGCTGCTCTTAGAGGCCTGGGGAGGGGCCCAGGGCCACGTGTGTAGACTGCGTGGAACAGAAGGGCACTCAGTGAGTGTGACCCCGCACCCTTCCGGACATGTCCCATCTGGGGACCCTTTGGGGGCCCTCTGGTGGCCACCCTCACTCGGGGGTGGCTGCCTTCTGATCACGGCTGTGCTTGGCTTAGTGCTGTCGTCATAGCGACTGTGCACGGACTCCTCCACTGTCTCCCACCAACGGGCGAAAGGACCAGCTATGCTCCTGTGATGCTGAGAGGCTGAGGCCGATGGGGTGCCCTGGGAAGCTGACTTTGAAACAGGGGAAGGGAAAGGGAGGAAGCAGGAGTGGGTAAAGGGAGAAGCTGAGCTGCAGTGCAGTCTCAAGGAAGGCCCAGCCCACCCCAGGGAGCTCTGGCACTGGGATGGCCCTTCAGTGGGCTCAGGAGCAGGTCCACCGTGAGGGGCCTTGGACAAAGGGATTTGGTTCAGCCAAGGCAGTTCATGCAAAGCACCGACGGCGAGGGCTGGCAGCCCCTCTGCCTTCACTGAGGGAGCCACACATCCCCCAGGGGAAGGCCAGTTCCCAGGGAGTTTCTGCACTGTTCCTGTGTAGAACTTGGAGGCTGGGCAGCTTCAGCAAGCATGTCTGTTCCCCTTCAGCTCTGACTTGGAGGATTCCTCAGGTTCACAGAAGTGGGAGAATCAGCAGATGCGCCTCCCTACCCCTAATCCGAAATCTGGACACCTTAAGGATTTCCCAGTGCACTTAGGACAAACACCAAGCACCTTGCTTTGACCTCCAAGGTCCTTTGGGGTCTGGCCCCTGCTTGCCTTTTCTGCCTCATCTCATGTCAACATGTCTTTTTCTTTCCCTCCCAAAGCTCTAGGGCAGAGATGCTTAATAGAATTTTCTACAAAGATGAAAATATTTTGCACCTGTGCCATCCAATACTGTAGCCATTAGCTACACATGGCTATAGAATACTTGAAATGTGGTTAGTGAGACTGAGAACTGAATTCTTTATTTAATTTAATTTTAATGGCCACAGGTGACTAAAGGCTACCAAATTAGACATGGCAGCCCTAGCTACAAAGGCCTTTTTTCTTCCCAGACACCCAAGTTTGTTCCTACCTCAGGGCCTTTGCACTTGCTACGTGGCTTATATAGAATAATCATCATTTGGACCTTCACACACTGGCTCCTTCTCGTTTTTGAAGTTCCAACTTCAGTTTCATCTCCTCAGAAAGGCCTTCCTCTACCACCCAAGCTAAAGCATTTTCACATTTTCTCAAATTCCATCCTCTCTTCATTACGTTATCATATTTTAACTTCTTCAACAGCAGTTACCAATGCCTGGATTTTTCTCATTTATTTCTGATTTTTGTTTGCTTATCACTTGCAACTAGAAAGAGTAATAACAATGTAAAAATCTAACATTTACATACCACTTGCTGTATATTGGGTACTGGTTTAAGCACATCACATATATGATCTCACTTAATTTTCACAGTGCCCCATGTATCCATGAGGACACTGAAGTCAGATGTTGGCTTGACTAAGGTCTCACGCCAGGACTCTCTCTTGTTCACCTCCATAGCCCCAGCATCAGCTCAGGACAGTGCCTGACACAGAAAGCGAGGGCTCCATAAGTAACCATTGACTATGGGCTGGCTAGGACTCTCCTGGGCTGGTGTGAGCCCAGGGTGGTTTCCAGCCCTGGGTGTGGGGCAGCAGCCCTGCAGCTCTGTGGAACCACAGGCCGAAACAGTGGGCTGGAGGTGAGGTCATGGGTGTAGCCTACAGTCATACCCACCCAATCCTGGAGCCCCCAGTGGGCTGAATGGGAGAGAAGTGGGGACTAGATGGGTTAAACTGGAGAACTTCTCCCAGGCAACGAAGTGATGCTCTCAGCCAATGTGGACTCAGCAACAGAAGCTGGACAGGGCCAGGCTGGGGCCAGGCTGGGGCTGGGCCAGGGAATGGGGCTGAGCTGGGGCTTGAGCTGCTTAGCCTGTGTTTATTGTGCTTTCCTGATGCCTCAGGCAGAAGGGGAACAGAGCTTTGGAGACCACCCAGCCTTTCCTTCCAAGAAAGCTCTCACGCCCGCCTGCCCCCCCATCCCACCCCATGGAAACCCTGGCCTCAGGCTGCCCAGCTGCAGGGGCGGGGTGGAGGGGCTGTGTATGGTGGGTAGCTGTGTTTTCCTGGGAATCAGCACCTGATAAGATGGCCTGGGCTCCCAGGCCCCCCCAACCCCCACTGCCACCCCTTCTGAACAGCATCTTCTCTTAATTAAAAAGTCAGGCAGGGCCTCCTGTCAGGAAGCGACATTCCATAAGGAGGAGACACTGGTGGCCAACAGAGAGGCTTCACCCTCCCCTTGATGCTATGTCCCCATTTCCTGCGGGCTCCGCATCCCACCCCCTCCCCACGTGCAGCCCCCTCCCCTGCAGGCAGGGCTTATGGACATGCAGGAACTCCATTGAGGCCTCTTTTCCACTGTGGGGCCTGGAGTAGGCGTCCCCACCTCCCAGCTGAGGGATAGCGCTTTGAAAACTCTCAAGAGTTTATACACATGTGAGGTCAAAAGCAAGGGCGGAAAGTCAGAGTGGTATTCACACAAGGTTTCATATCAACCCAATAGTCTTGCTTCCTTAGCCTAAGAAAAGTTATCAAAAATGCTAAATGCACAAAGATATTCATTGTAACATAAAATATAAAAAACAGAGACTTTCAGATCTAGTAGCCAGCAACTCTAGGCCAATCACAGTATATTGTGTAGTCATTTAGAAGATGTCATTTGGAAGGCGGCACGAATGTGGGAATGTGATTACCTTGTCGTGTTGAGTGAAAGAAGCAGGCATTCCCTATTGCGTGCTGGCTGGTTTCAGCCCTGCCTAGGTATGCATTTGAAGGAGGATCAGAGGCAAGAAGGGAAAATGGAAACAGTTGTGTGCAAGCAGGGGGGATCGGGGGGTGATGCTTTTCTTTCACAAAATGTCCTTTAATGTTCCTGAAGAGCTGTTTTAACAATAAATAAGTGCCAGAAAAACAAACCAAACTCTTTTTAGAAAGCAAAGCCAAATGCGAGATCCAAAGTGTTTTCACTCTTCTCAGCTCAGATGTATCCAGTTCCTCGGCCCCTCTTCACCACAGCCATCCCGCGGCCCCAACACAGACCCGTGAGGTCACCCAGCTCACGGTGCAAACCAGGCTGGCCCCCCAGCCTGTCTGGGTTGGGATATAAGACCACAGACAGAGCCCAGCTTCATCCTTTCTCCTTCCTTCTGCCTCTTCTATCACATGTTTAGGCTCTTTCAGTTCAAAAGATAGTGGTTTCTTTCTATCTCTGCTTGCCACCAGACTCTGGTTAGAGCTTCTACAGCCTCCATTTATGAGAGTTCTTTCGTGGCCACGGATGGCAAATATGTTTGTTCATGGGAGCCAGCTGTGATTGACTGGTTGTGGCTGCCAAAAGTATGAGAAGCAACATAGAGATGGATTAGTTATGTCTGCCCTGGGCCCTGGATAGATGAGTAGTGGTCTGTATCCCAGGTATTTTCTATCCCAGAGTAGTCTGGTACTACAAATAGGAGTTTGACATCAACCCTGCCAGTGCATCCCTGTAGAATCTTGGGTACTAAACAACTTTGTTCCATATGAGGAAGAGTGGGTGTGCCCAGTTCCTTAGGGAGTGTGCTGGTGTGGGAAGAGAATGGACTCTGCAGTCTGATGGGCCCAGGAGAGAATCCTACCTCCATCATTTATTAGCTATTTGACCTTGGAAAATCTATTTAACCTTACTGAGCCCTGGGATTTTCATCTGGTAAATTAGAGTGTGTGCAGATAGACTGTTGTTATGGGGATTAGAGATAGTGAGTAGGAAGCGCCCGGTCTACTACCTGGCATATGTTCGGAGGATTTGGTGGTACCGTCCAGGCAGGTGGCATGGAAGAAGGCCCGTGCCAGAATGCCAGTCTGCTGCCCCTGAGACTATATATTTTGTTATGGCTAAATGGCCCACAGGGACTTCCCTGGTGGTTCAGTGGTGAAGAATCTGCCTGCCAGTGCAGGAGATGTAAGAGACAAGGGTTTGATCCCTGGGTTGGGGAGATCCCCTGGAGGAGGAAATGACAACCCACTCAAGTGTTCTTGCCTGGAAAATCTCATGGAGAGAGGAGCCTAGTGAGCTACAGTCTATGGGTCGCAAAGAGTTGGACATGCTTGCCAACTAACAACAACAAATGACCCACAATTAAGTATGCTTACCTTAACCATGACCTCGTAGGCAGATAGCACAGGTGCATGAGGCATGGTTAATTGAGAGATAGAGACAAACAGATTTTTCACTTGGTTATGCTATTTTTATAAGTTAAACACTCTGAATTTTGACCAAACAGTAACATTTATTAATTATTCATCACAGTGTATATTTTTAATTGTGTTCAATTTAAAGTAAGATTTAAGAAAAGTAGATACCCAGGGCAATTAAGCATCTCACTAATTGTTAATTAATCTCAATCACTGTTCAACACAACCCTGCTTTACCTGCAAACCTGAGTAAAGCTCAGCTTTCTAACTCACAGGCCACCCTGAGGCTTAGGACTTGTTCGGGGCCAGTCTTCAGTTCAGGGCTTCCACGCCCAGCAAGAGAAGGGAGGCAGAGCCGGGTGAGTGTAAACATGCTTGAAGTTGGCATAGCTAAACAATTCCACACTTGATTAAAGCTAACTCTCAAACAGAAGCTCGGTTTGCAAATACTATTAGGACACTGTTTCTTCAGAGACTCCCAGCTCAGTGACAGCCAGTCGACTCACCCATCCACCCATTCATGTCCTCAGCAATATGAGCACATATTCTGGGCTGTGGAGTTGGAACACATCAGGTCTGGAAGGTTTCCAGAGGTTATGAATTGTGAATTAGCAGCTTGAAGACCAAATGCAGCTTTGTTTAGCTTGCAGAGTAGTAGTTTAAAAAAAAATTTTTTTTAAATTAATATCAGCATTTAGTAATCAGAAGATTTTACATGAAATATCCAATTGGAGCTTTTCTTGCTTATTTTCAAGATCTGACAATAGTGTGTCTGCATCCCCTCCTGGCAGTACTTGGTTGGAACTGATAGGCAGTGACTATCTTAGGCGCACAGGCACGCCTCTGGCACCTTGCCACAGTCTCTACCACTCCCTGTTGGGCTACACCTGGCTTTCTTCATTCATTCATTACCTGTCTGGTTTCTCATAGGCTCTGGAGTTGGCAGCATCTAATCTTCCTCAACTTCTCTTAGAATAGTGACTAATGATTGAAGGTTGCACCCATCAGAAATCTTAGAGTCTCACAGAAAAGACAAAAAGGAAAAACATGGAATTGGTATCCTCACATAGAAATGAGAACAATAGCTAACTAAATATTTTAAGAACTTTGAGAGAATTGTGCGTAGGACTCCGGGGTTGTAGTAAATCAAAGCCGACTGCCTGGAGGAGGTGCTGTGGAGCTGCGGTGTACATGCTGTGACCTCTGCTGGAGAACTCTGTGTACCTTCTGGATGTGACAAAGGAGCATTGCTTGCACAACTGCTGACTTCTTGGGAAAGACCCAAGCTGAGGGATGGGGGCGAGGCAGGAAGTAACTCTCCTTGGGAGAGCTGTCCAGAGCTTGTGGGAGGATCTCATGGCTTCTTGCCAGAGTCAAACAAGGGTGATAAGTTCAAGTGGGACTCTCGATCCTTATCAAAATACAGGTCAGAGCCAGCAGAATCTGATGGACACCCCAGCCCTGACTGATTGCCACCCTGACACCCAGGGAATGTCTTGATAGAAAACCTCTCCCCATTCCCTGGCCTCACTGCCCCATCTGTGCTCCAGCAGCCCAGCCCCTCTGCCCTGTGCCGGAGGCCACTCAGGAAACTGGCGGCCAGAGAACAATGCCTGCCCTTGGCCTCAGTCTGCAGAATTGGGCCTGCAATCTCCATCAGCAAGACTTATACCGAGATTTCCTCACTCAGGACTTCTTCTTCTGACCCCAACCTGGAAGTGTCCAAGGAAGCAAGAAAATGCGTAATTCGTCCTGGTGACTTCATACTATTTCATTCACATGGTGGCCCAGCCCCATCCATCTTGCTCTGCTTATCTCAGCTTACCCTGACCCCTGCCTATTTGTTCTTTGCGGTTTCCAGGGTTTCAGGGGCTTATCTGGGAGGCAGGGCAGCATGGAAACTAACAGCCTGGGTCCTGGGTCACCAGCCGTGACCTCACACAGGAGATACTATCTGTCTATGCCTCAGTTTTCTCATCTGTAAAATGAGGCTCACAAAGGTATCCATCTTATAATGCCTTTAAGAGCTGAATGCAGTCATATCCATAAAACACTAAGAATAGTGCCTGGAACATGGGAAGAGTTCTCTGTGTTAGCCATACTTGTGGTCAGAATGGAGGAAGGCATCGTAGCCTTCTGGGATAGAAGGTCATTTGTTCTAAGTTCACAACCATAGTAATTATCATAGCTATCATTTATTATATATGCTTACTCTAAGCCAGGAATCGTGTTAAACTTTTTATCTGTATTCTTTCATTTACTCCTTGAAATCCAACAATGTAGATAATATGATTGGGCTTCCCTGGTGGCTCAGACGATAAAGAATCCACCTGCCAGTGCAGGAGACCTGCATCTGATCTCTGCGGCAGGAAGATCCCCTGGAGAATGGAATGGCTACCCATTCCAATACTCTTGCATGGAGAATGCCATGGACAGAGGAGCCTGGCAAACTATAGTCCATGGCGTCACAAAGATTCAGACACAGCTGAGCAACTAGGCACACAGACACTATCATTACTCCCATTTTATAGGAAAAGACACTGGGACTCAGAGAGGTTAAGCAACTTGCTGAAGGTCACACAGCTAGCAAGTAGCAAAGTTGGGATCTGAACCTGTGACCATTTGGCTCCAAAGCCCATGCTCTTATCCATGATTCTGGGCAGGAGCCCAGTTGGATAAGTGGAAAGTGCAAGTTGTCAAGTTTCTGTCCCTCTGCTTCTAAATAAAGGGACAAGGAAGTTATGAGACTGTGTGTGTGTGTGGCTGCCTGTAGTTCCTGCTCAGACAGGCAGTGTCTCAGTGAGGTTAACAATCAGCCTCGAGTCGGGGTGCTTGAGGACCCAGCTTTAAGAGAGACGGGAGTGGTCTGAATCACCATGCAATCCTCAGAGGGACTGTCGTTTAGTCTCTTAGTCGTGTCCAGCTCTTTTGAGACCCCTAGACACTGTAGCCCGCCGGATTTCTCTGTCCATGGGATTTCCCAGCCAAGAATACTGGAGTGGGTTGCCATTTCCTTCTCCATCAAAGGGACTAGAAAGGACTTATTGCAGATTTTCATTCTCAGCTGTCTAGTTTTCTCGCTCCACCACCAAAGTCTTACCGACTTTTATTTGCTTTCACTGAAGCAATAAATTTAGGGGTCGAAAAGGAGAGCTTTAGGGTATAACCGATTCTAAATGCCAGCCTCTTAATAGCTGTGTGACCTGATATAAATTACTTAACTTCTCTGTGCCTCAAGAGACCCATCTGTAAAATGGAGCAATGAGAGCTGAACCTGCTTGTCAGGGTTGTGGAGGCTAATCAGTGATGTGATGCACAGCTCTACCACTAAGGCCATGCCAGAGCTGCCCTGGCTCCGGCTCTATGACCGTAAGCCACTGATGTGACCTCTCTGCCTCAGTTTCCTCCTCTGATGGGTGTGGATAATAGTAGTGTCACTTTGCAGGGCTGTCGTGAAGAGTAGATGAGATGATGCAAAACATACTTGGCTCTTGATGGAGGTTGCTGAGTCCTTACTAAAATATTAGTATTTATAACCATGGTGAGACAAAACTCAGGATACCAGCCCCATAAAGGGTTGTCAATAACTGTGACTTTAATATAAAAAAGTTCATCCTTGGAAGCTATAGGCCTTGTTGTAAAGACAAAACCTAAGAAACCTATGGCCTCTCCTGGGCCTCCAGGGAGGGGAGTGGGTAATGTCCCATTGTGGGTCCGACCAGGGTCTCGAACCCCCACCGACCCAACCCTCCCCTCCTCCAGCAGTTGCCTGGTGGGGCCCAGCCAGCAGAGCTGTGATCTTTGAACGGCCCAGACCAGGGCCTGTCACAGGAACATCGGATACTGTGGCCAGATCCTGTGACAGGAAGAAGGTCTGGGATCAGAGGGGCGATACATCGGAGGCTTGTCCTGCAGGACCAACATGGCAAGCAAAGGGACAAAGAAAGCCCCAGTTCAGGGCTCAAGTGCAGGGGGATAGGAGGAGAGAGGCAGGCAAGGGTCTTGTTAAGACCACTGCCCCTCCCCAGACCGTCACTGGTCACTGGCTCAAGTCTGCACGTGAGCTGGCTGCCCAGGGGCTGGAGCCAGAGGGGGAGACCCGAGTTCCCTGGGCAACACTTCTCCTACCTGAACCCCAGACCCCTGCCCATAAAATGCGGCCACTGATACCTGCTGCAACCTTTCGGGGCTGTTTTGTGGGTCAAATCAGGAAAGGCAAAACAGGAGCCTTGAGAGGGCAGAGGGCTATGTGTCCATGGACAGCCAAGTCCAGGCACATGGCACCCCAGGCAGGAGCTCACTGGGGAGTAGGGACCCAGGTAGGTGGGGGCCTCAAGGGAGAGAGGACAGCATCCCTCCAAGACCCGAAACAAATCTGGTTCCAATCTGGATGAAAGTCAGGGTCCAGCACCTGAAATCAGGGGGAGAGCCGCAGTCTGACTCTGGGGGTCCCTGGTTTCTGTCTGCAGGAAGTTGTCAGATGCTCAAGCGGAGAGACAGAATGTCCAGGTGTCACTTAGGGTGGGGAGGCCCCTCCTGAGCTAGAGGAGCCCCCAGGAACAGGGACAGCGTCTGACTTTCATGGCATCCAGCACAGCAGCCCACAGGCGGCCGGTGCTGAGCAGGTATTTACAATGATAAACGCTCATCCTGTGAGCAGGCAGGGGACACCCCTCACGCACACAAAGATGCAGGTGTCTTCCTCCTCCTCATACTGCTCTCAGGTTTGCTCTCAAGCCCCTTCCTCTGCTGAGGGTGAGAGAAATGACCCAGAGAAACTCAGCCACGTCCTGCTTAATGCTTAGCCCGTTAGGCTCATCGCTTGGTCAGTTCAGGACACCAGCCCTTGCTCTCTCATCCTCCCAGGGTTACAGCTGTCATGGTGCTGGGGAGGGGACGCAGATGTGGCCTGTGGACATCTTTGGTCGGAGCCGTTGTCCATTCTGCAGGGGCTGGTGCTGCCCTGTGTCCCCTGGGTAGAGCCCCTGAAGCCAGGTCCCCACACCCAGCCTCCTCCTCCTTGTCTGTGGCCTCCTGCCAGCCCGCAGCCCTTGGGACCACTTCCTGGAGCCCCAGGGCTGCTTCCCCATCACTGGGCATCTGCGGGGTCTGGGGTGGTGGGAGCTGCAGTAATGGAAGAAGAGGTCCTGCCCCTCAGCATCTTTGGCTGTGGGCTTCCTGTTTGACTGTACAGACCGATCAACCCGGCAACCAGAGCCGTCTTCTGGAGGGTTCTTAACCCCAGACACTTACTCTCACCCATTCCCAGCCAGTCCAGGGACTGGCTTCCCTTGAGACACAGGGCTGTGTGAAGAATGGATGGAGACGAGAATGAAATCGGGGTCCTGTAGGAAGGAGGAAGGGAGAATGAATGCTAGGGAGACAAGGAGAGACTCCGCTACCCCTCCCACACACATCCAGAAGTAGAGGGCAGGGCACCTGAGCCTCCCCCATCCTGCCACCTCTGCCTGTCCCCAGGCCCTTCCCAAAGAAGATGGGGAGCAAGGTCAAGGAAGGGGGACAACCTCCATGGTGAAGGAGGCTGTTGCCAAGGGCAGAGGGGTCCAGGAGCCATCAGAGCTGGCCCCAGGCCCCATCATGGTGTCTGCAGGAAGATATCAGAGCTGGCCCCAGGCCCCGTCATGGTGTCTGCAGGAAGATGGCCACCCAAGCTGCCCTCCGGTGGCTCCAGATGTAGCAACAGTAGGTCGTCTGGGGACCTCCTGGGACCAGGACATGAGCCAGACTGGAGGGGATCTTACTGGCTCCTATCCCTTTTCTGCTCACATCTCCCAGTCCCTCTGCCAGTCTTGATAATTGGATGGAGAAAGGGCTGCAATTGATGTTAGTTCCTACCCCTGGCATGAGGTATGGCTGGGGAGTCCAGGGTACCCAGCCTCTCTACTCCGCTGCCCCTCAAGGCTAGCCCAGCCCTCCCCGATTAGTCAGAAAATAATCCCCATGTTTCCCTACTTGATTTCCTGTGTCTCACCCGCCAAGTGGCTCTAGTTCCAAGATGACTAATGGATTTCATCTCACGTGCCAGCTTCTGCTGATTGATAGTAGCCATGCTGGAAAAAATTATGAAGCCTTGTCAGGCTCGCTGGGGGAAGACTAGCTGTGATTGATTAGCAATGTCTGCCACGAGTGCAGGAATACAGAGTGTGGTATGTGTGATTTTAGCTCACTCCTCTCAGGACCTGTTGCTCATCATCAGCCTGAGCTGGAAAGGTCTGGAGATGCCTTGTGGCTGACATCATCATGGGACAGATCAGAGCCACAGTGTGCTGGAATATGGTTAACAGTTGGCTCTTGGGTCAGGGTGAGGCTGCTTTGTAGCTTTTGCCAATTTCTGTGGTGTGAATACTCCTACTGTGGTTGATTTCTAGCTGCCAATGTGAAGTCACTGAATGCAGAATTGGGAAGAGATGAGCATGACCAGCCCTCACAAGACACCGTCTGAGCACTTATATATTTTTTCTAAAAACTGTAAAGCCTGCCACCTCTCAAAGCTCTGCCAGTGGTGGGCTGCTCCAGGAGGGGCGCTAGACTGGAACTCAGGATCCCTTACCAGCCTTGAACCATAGGTAACTCACGTCCTCTCTAAGCCTCAGTTTCCAGATCTGTAAAATGAGAGCTGGGTTGTGGTGAAGCTCAGTGAGCTAAGATACAGTGTTCTTAGCATCAGTTCACTAAGCATGGTTTATCAGACATGCTTCCAGGGCACCAAATCCAGATGCTTTGCTCAGAAATTTGCAGTGACCAGCCCTGTAAAGCCAGTATCCCCACTGTGGGGTTGCACAGGAGAAGGGCTTCCTGTTTTCTCTGATGTCAGCCTCCAAGGGCGGAGGCTGCTTATTTCAGTTTCCCTTCATAGGCCATCACACCTGTCACTGACCAAGTCCTCTCGGTAGTTTTGAGCTACTTGTGTTTCTGTCTTTCAGCGCTCCTTAATGCTGAGGTTGCTCCATCATTTCCGCTCCATGTGTGTCTTCTTCAAGCTTGGGAGCCTCATGGTCCTAAGAGGCTGTGCCAGGCTGTGTTCATGCCACAGCAGTGTTCTGCAGGCCTGCATGCTGAGGACCAGCTCAGGAATGCATGACTCTGTGACCATAAATACATACCCTCAGGGCCTCAGCTTTTCTCTCTGTGGAATGGGAATAATAATAATAGTAGCTACTTTGCTCATTCATTGGGAGGTATGTAAAATTGTTTGCATAGTGTCAGGCACAGAATAATTGCTCAATAAATGAATTCCTTTGTCCTAGCAAAGTCTTGAGTGGAGGGAGAATGGGCTAACATATAGAAGATCCTCAAAGTTGGCAAACCATAGGTAGAGCGAGGACCAGGGCCTCAACCTAGGAGCACAGGCAGGACTACAGGCATGTGGGAAACCTGGAGACAGGACTTCTGTTAGACCATGCTGGATTCCTCACTCTTGACACTTGAGATTCGGAGTCAGATAATGGTTTATTATAGGAAACTTCCCCGTATATTGTAGGGTGTTTAATGGTACCCCGGCCTCTATCCACTAGAAACCAGAAGCAGCCTCCCAGTAGTAACAGTCAAAAATGTCTTCAGATATTGCTATCTGTTCCCTAAGGGACAAGATCCACCCCAATTAAGAATCCCTGTTTTGGCAGACAGAGCAAGGCAGGCACTGTAGTTAGTCACCCAGGTCCTAGGAGAGCCTGGGGTGCAGAGCCTGTCCTGGCAGGATGGGTGGGTCGGCACATGGCGGAGACAAGTGGCAGGTGGTCAGCAGGCAGCCTGGCAGCAAGCACCAGGTGGCATGGGTTGGGGCTAGGACCCCAGCTGCTAGGAGCCCAGCAGTCAAACAGGGTCAGATCACAGCTCATGACGTTGAACTCGGGCACACTCTGTGGCCCTTTGCTTGTCTATTCAGGATCAGGATTGGATCCAAGGTCTGGATGGGCAGAGTCCTCTATGTTTTGGGGGTCGGGGCCGGGGGAGGGTGTTAGGGAGGAGGGTTAGTAAGAGGGGAGAGCTAGTGAGGAAGGGAGGGGGAGGGGCCTTACTGCCCAAATTAGAAGGCTGCCCCTTCCAACCCTGATGACCTTCATGACTTCCAGTCTGGAAAGCACAGGCTTCCAGGAAAGAGAGACCAGGTTCAAATCCAGGCTCTGCTACATGGAAATTAAGCCTAAAAAATAACAGATGCTGCCATTTAAGACAGGGAGACCACCTTAGGCAGGTTGCTTAAACTCGAAGCCTCAGGTTCTTCATCTGTGAAATGAGGATGATGCCAACCTCATGCGGTTGTTATAAGGACTGAACATGCTGTTATAAGGGCTGTGTTTAGCAATATGTCTGCCACATCAACTCAGTAAACGTCGACTGAGTGAATGAGTGACTCCTCCTACCGCCTGTCTCCCTTAAATCCTTCTGTTCATTTTAGTTCTCTCCTCTGGAATCTCTCCAGCTCTCTGACATAGGAAACTCTTGATTTCTCAACAGGAGGAAATGAGTTATTCATCTCTGTATCACTAGCACACCAGGCCTGGTAGATATTAGGTAATTAAAAAATGAAGTTTTCCTTCCTCACAGGCAAGAACTGTGCCTTACTCATCCTTATAGAGCCACAGCCAAGCACAGCTTAGGATACACTACCGGCTTTTCTTAAATGTTTGCTGAGTGAATAAATGAGCATGCTAAAAATGGGTGAAATAAAGGTGTGACATAGAACACGACCCAGGATTCTTTACTGGAGTCCATCCCTACGTGTCCTTTCAGGAGGAACATGACTGTCTTGGTTGGAGGAGATCAGCCAATCCCTAGGAAGGGCAAGTGTGGCCTCACTGAGGTGGTGGGTGAGAAAATCGACTACACAGGCCACGAGAGGCAGTATGGCCTGCTAGGAAGACTCCCGGGTGGGAAGTCAGGAGACCTGGGTTCTGGACCCATCCCTGACACCCACCTACGTGGTGACCCTGCATGGCCTCTCCCCTCCCTAGGTTCTGCTTCTTCATTTGTACAATGGGGACTTGGCCGTGCCTTGGGGTGACTCTTATGGTGCTTGGCC
The DNA here is from genome assembly GCF_023091745.1 of Budorcas taxicolor. Lineage (NCBI taxonomy): Eukaryota > Metazoa > Chordata > Mammalia > Artiodactyla > Bovidae > Budorcas > Budorcas taxicolor. The sequence goes on along the minus strand of NC_068914.1, from coordinate 19,595,669 downwards.
AGGGTGACCCGTCAACTAATGGCCATATGATTGAGCATGGCCAAGTGACCCACATGGGAGAGCCACCAGTGGCATCAAGGCACGGCTGATTGCACAAAGCCATCAGCTCCCAAGCTGCTGCCGGGAGCTGGGAGCTGCCGGGCATTGAGCATGGTGCTAGTTGAAGCGTGCTCTCTGAAATCCAGAGCTCTGATGGAAACTAGCAGGGGTAGGACTGCAGTTAGATTTTTCCAAGGGGCCTACAGATTTTCCAAGGGGACCCTCGAGGATTATCCTTAACAAGGGAAAAACTGTTAATGATAGGGTCTTTTTTGGTAAGTCCGCTATCCTTCTTCCCCTTCCTAAGGCACAGAATCAACTGAAAAACAGGCTTTTTCCATCCTGAAGTCTGTGTGAGTGGCAAGTGGGGGAACGCTAGCCTGGTAGAGCTTGACAGAACCACATTCCCTTGCATCAGAAAAGCGACCTATAAAAGAGAGATGAGAGGGTGGGGTCCAGAGAGAGGAGTCAGAAGCTGAACACAGTGGGCATGTGCGGGAGAGGACTGACGAGGTCTGTGGGCGATTTGGGGGTGAAGTGGATTGCTTTCTTCTTTTGACTTTATTTTTAATTGAAGGGTAATTGCTTTACAATACTGTGTTGTTTTCTGCCATACATCAACATGAATGGGCCATAGGTATACATGGGTTGCTTTTTGAGTTAGAGGCGTGGACGAGGAGACAGGAGCTCCACCAGTAACTAGCAGCTTGACCTTGGGGGGTTTGTGCTGTGCCTCAGTTTTCTTATCTACAAGGTAGGTATAACAGAATCTATCTGTAGTGGAAAACACTTAGAATTGTGCCCAGCATGTCGTAAGGACCATAGCAGTAGATGCGGTGGTGGTGGTGGTGATATAAAAATCCTTGAAATCAGCAGTAGAATTTATATTCCTCGGGAGGACCCAGCAAACCTCTCCTCTGGGTGGGACCTAAGTGCCAAGTCTCAGGTTGGCTTAATGGCTGCGTCTGGTGACAGTTGCCTGGCTAAGGCCGCTAACAGCGGACAGGGCCATCGCCAGGGCTCTGCTGCGTCACCACGGACGCCGCCCCCAAAGCCTGTGCACTGGGAGCCCCGGGGGTACAGGGCATCTGCTCTCCATGTGGCAAAACCATCCACATTGCCGTGGGCTGAACTTTGTCACCAGCCTGTTTCTCACGAGGACACTTACCCGGGCCAGGAGGCACGGGCTTCCCAGCTGGGCTGGGCCCCTCTTGCTAGTGCACTCGGGATATTTTCAGATTCTGGGTGACGTTCCCCTGCCCCTCCATCTAATAGGTCCCAGATGTCCCCTCCTCCCTCGGCCTCCCTCCTTCTTGCTGTTCTGAAGCCTCGCTGCCGGCCTGCCTGGGGCCTCCTCACCCGGGAACTACCTCTCTCTGTTCCCCTTAATGTGATGGCTTGACAGAGGCCAGCATGAAAGAGGCTGTTTCCTCTGAGGATGGAGAAGCAGGCAGATGAAGGCGGAGAGAAGGAAGCGGGCTTTGGGAACACGAGGAGCCAGGGGAAATATAAGGAGTCTTTATTGGCCAAGCATAAAAGAAGCGACAGGAGTCGCAGCTGTGTTAACGTGACCAGGTCACCAGGGGCTGGGCAGAGGCACTGGGCCCAGCCAGGAATCCCACGGGCCCTGGGCTTTGGTGAATCATGTTTGCAGAGATGCCTTTCAGTTTGCTGTCTCTCAGCTGCTGCTTTTTTCTCTCCCTTACCTCCCTACCCATCCTCCTGCCCCTTTAGTGGAACATTTGAATTTGTAATTCTCGGCTCTTGGTAATGAGATAGGGCTCTTGCTGAGGCCTGTGGGAGGGAAGAGGGGGGAGGTGGCCACAAGGAGGAGGAAAGAAAGGAGGGAGGCTGAAGGCAGGGTGGGGCCGGGGCACAGAGGTGCGCGGTGAGAAAGAGGGAGTGGGCAGTGGACCCAGGAGGGCAGAAAGCCTGACTCAGAGCTTCCCAGAAACCAGGACAGGACTGATAGCCATCAGGGGGGAACTCAGGGAAAAACCTCCTTCGGCTCCTGTTGCTCCTGCCTGTTTTCCGTTGTGTTTCACGGGAGCATAGAGAGACAGCAGGCGTGCTGATGAGCGCAATCTCCAGGTTCTGTAACACTCTGACCCTTGTCGAAGTGGCTTGGTGCCCAGCACCCCACATTTAGCAATGCCACCAAGAGCCCAAACTGGAGTGGATCCCTCAGAGCCTGTTTTCTAGGGTGGGCAGCTGAGGTATGGATTGGAAGTTAGGGCCACAGCCCAGCTGCACCTGGGGCCCAGACCTCTGGATTTCTCATCCAGTGATAAAAATACAGAGGTGAAATAAAGGGGGAAGAGATTAGATGGGTGAAAGTGGGCCAGGAAAATGCAAACTTCGGAGACCAGCTGGAAACCCCACAGCTGAAGAATTCTTGGATGCTCCCTCTAAGGCAACCCTTACGGCGGTGACACTGACGCTGGCATTTTCTCTCTTTCAGGGCCTCCTGTAAGTACTCCTGTGAAGTCTGGTCTCCAATGTCCAAAAGGCCTTGCTCTCTGCTGGTAACCGGGCCCGGGGTGGGGGGTCTTAGCCCCTTATACTCTGCACTGAAGTCTGCAGGGTACCCCCCCAGAGGGTTGACATGGGAGTTACTTTGCTTCCCATCCGCCTCTGCACCCCCCAGGGCCAAACAGAGGTTGTGCCCGGGGGAGCCTGTCCCTGACTATAATCTGAAAGCCTGGCTTGCCCCATTGTTAGCCTGCTCCTTTGTCCTACAAAGGCAAGTGGAGTCAAAGGAGCACCAGGTATGAGAAGAAAGAGGTCATCTCTACTCAGGTCTGGGTCCTTGAAAGATCTCCTGCCCTTTCAGTAAACAGGTCGGTGAGTGGCTCTAAGTGTGGACCGCTCCTAGGACGTGGTCTTCGCCCCACTGTGTGGGCAGCTCCATCTGGCCAAGTCACTTCAGGCAGGTGGTGGCTGTTGGTGGTGGTGTTTTTATGTGAGAGAGTGATGTCAGCGGGTTAGACTGGGAAGCAACACAATGTTGAGGCAGCCGGTCGGTCTCCTTCCCCTGGCACTGGCCTAGAGTCCAGGGCAGGGAGGGGGAGCCGAGCCATTTCCAGAGAACCTGAGAAGAGCCCAAGGAGACTGTCTCCCCGAAGTAATGGATCCAGAGAACAGGAGCGTGTCTTCTGAGGACAGCATTTGATATCCCAACAAAAGGCCCAGAGGTCACGCCCCGGGGAGCTGGGGATTGGAGTTGAAAGGGCCAAGCCCTCCACATCAGATCTTTCTCAAGGATCCTGAAAGCCTATCACCAGCCCTTCCTCGGAGAAGTCATTTCCATAGCTGTTGTCTTGATCTGAACCGTGGAGAGCAGCCACGCTGTTTGTAATGAGACCATGATGTTCCGTTCCATCAGTGTTCTGAAAGGCACATTGAACCCAGGCTGACGATACCGCCCAGCTTGCTCATTGCTCACTTAGAGAGAGAGGAAAATCTTGTCATTCCCTGAGAGGAGGAGGGCTGATTTATCATCCATGTTCTGGATGTCAGACCTCAATTCCTGTCATCAATCTTCCAAAATAAACTCTGCGTAGGAAACTTCGACAGACCACCTGCTGGAAATGGGTTGCTTTTCCCTTTCTTTTCTGACAAAGCCAGAAAGAGTCCTCATCTCCCCCACTCCAGGGACCTCCCCCATATACCTGGTCCCCACAGCCAGGCTTCCCAGCTAACCCGAGTCAGTGCTGGGTCCCTGCCTGACTTGGGGGCTGTGCTCCCCAGGAATGCAGTCTCCTGAGAGCTTCTGCAGGCCTTATCCCACAATAGTCCCCAGCCAGGGAGGTGCTGTCACTGCTGGGGGCTCTGCAGGGTGGGAGCAAATTGGGAGGTGGTTGGGTGGGCTTCCCAGGTGGCACTAGTGGTAAAGAACCCGCCTGCCAGTGCAAGAGACATAGAAACATGGGTTCGATCCCTGGGTCAGGAAGATCCCCTGGAGGAGGGCATGGCAACCCACTCCAGTATTCTTGCCTGGAGAATTCCATGCACAGAGCCTAGTGGGCTATATATAGTCCATGGGATCGCAGAGTCGGACACAACTGAAGCTATTTAGCTCGTATGCATGCATGGGTAGATATGATCCTCTTCTCCCAATGCCTGCCCACCCAGCCCCCAGCCCCATGGAGTGAGGGACAGGGACCCAGGTAGCTCTCCTGAATTCTCAACCTAACACAGAAGAGGCCTGAGTCTGTACCCAACCCTGGCTGAAACCACAAGATGAGGAGGAAATTGGAAGCCTGCCAGGGTGGAAATCACCCCCTTGCCTGCTCTCTCTGCTTCCCACAAAGGAAGAATGCTACCAGCCAGAGGCAGGGAGAGGGAGATGGCAGTTGATCACAAGGCTGGTCTTCCACCCTCTGGGTGTTTCTCAGGGTGCCTCCTGGGGTAACTCTGGTTCCCGTGGACAGTCAGCACCTAGAGAACTCAACCGTGGAGGATGGATTTTAGTAGCAGCGGGGATCATCTGAGCGGTAGAAAATTGGTGCCCACCACTGCTGCACCCCCGCTGCCATGACAGACATTGCTAATCAGTTAGGAGGCATTTTAACAGAGTGCTTTCCTTGGTCACTATTTTTCCAGAATGATCTCTGTTTGTTTCCAAGGCAAACCATTCAATATTACAGTAATCCAAGTCTATGCCCCAACCAGTAACGCTGAAAAAGCTGAAGTTGAACGGTTCTATGAAGACCTATAAGACCTTTTAGAACTAACACCCAAAAAAGATGTCCTTTTCATTATAGGGGACTGGAATGCAAAAGTAGGAAGTCAAGAAACACCTGGAGTAACAGGCAAATTTGGCTTTGGAATGTGGAATGAAGCAGCGCAAAGACTAATAGAGTTTTGCCAAGAAAATGCATTGGTCAGAGCAAACACCCTCAACACAAGAGAAGACTCTACACATGGACATCACCAGATGGTCAACACCAAAATCAGATTGATTATATTCTTTGCAGCCAAAGATGGAGAAGCTCTATACAGTCAACAAAAACGAGACCAGGAGCTGACTGTGGCTCAGATCATGAACTCCTTATTGCCAAATTCAGACTCAAATCGAAGAAAGTAGGGAAAACTGCTAGACCATTCAGGTATGACTTCAATCAAATCCCTTATGATTATACAGTAGAAGTTAGAAATAGATTTAAGGGACTAGATCTGATAGATAGAGTGCCTGATGAACTGTGGAATGAGGTTCGTGACGTTGTACAGGAGACAGGGATCAAGACCATCCCCATGGAAAAGAAATGCAAAAAAGCAAAATGGCTGTCTGGGGAGGCCTTACAAATAGCTGTGAAAAGAGAGGCAAAAAGCAAAGGAGAGAAGGAAAGATATAAGCATCTGAATGCAGAGTTCCAAAGAATAGCAAGAAGAGATAAGAAAGCCTTCTTTCAGCAATCAATGCAAAGAAATAGAGGAAAAGAACAGAATGGGAAAGACTAGAGATCTCTTCAAGAAAATTAGAGATACCAAGGGAACATTTCATGCAAAGATGGGCTCGATAAAGGACAGAAATGGTATGGACCTAACAGAAGCAGAAGATATTAAGAAGAGGTGGCAAGAATACACAGAAGAACTGTACAAAAAAGATCTTCACAACCCAGATAATCACTATGGTGTGGTCACTCATCTAGAGCCAGACATCCTGGAGTGTGAAGTCAAGTGGGCCTTAGGAAGCATCACTACGAACAAAGCTAGTGGAGGTGATGGAATTCGAGTTGAGCTATTTCAAATCCTGAAAGATGATGCTGTGAAAGTGCTGCACTCAATATGCCAGCAAATTTGGAAAACCCAGCAGTGGCCACAGGACTGGAAAAGGTCAGTTTTCATTCCAATCCCAAAGAAAGGCAATGCCAAAGAATGCTCAAACTACCACACAGTTGCACTCATCTCACATGCTAGTAAAGTAATGCTCAAAATTCTCCAAGTCAGGCTTTAGCAATACGTGAACCGTGAACTTCCTGATGTTCAAGCTGGTTTTAGAAAAGGCAGAGGAACCAGAGATCAAATTGCCAACATCCGCTGGATCATGGAAAAAGCAAGAGAGTTCCAGAAAAACATCTATTTCTGTTTTATTGACTATGCCAAAGCCTTTGACTGTGTGGATCACAATAAACTGTGGAAAATTCTGAGAGACATGGGAATACCAGACCACCTGACCTGCCTCTTGAGAAATCTGTATGCAGGGCAGGAAGCAACAGTTAGAACTGGACATGGAACAACAGACTGGTTTCAAATAGGAAAAAAGAGTACGTCAAGGCTGTATATTGTCACCCTGCTTCTTTAACTTATATGCAGAGTACATCATGAGAAACGCTGGACTGGAAGAAACACAAGCTGGAATCAAGATTGCCGGGAGAAATATCAATAACCTCAGATATGCAGATGATACCACCCTTATGGCAGAAAGTGAAGAGGAACTCAAAAGCCTCTTGATGAAAGTGAAAGTGGAGAGTGAAAAAGTTGGCTTAAAGCTCAACATTCAGAAAACGAAGATCATGGCATCCGGCCCCATCACTTCATGGGAAATAGATGGGGAAACAGTGGAACCAGTGTCAGACTTTATTTTTTTGGGCTCCAAAATCACTGCAGCTGGTGACTGCAGCCATGAAATTAAAAGATGCTTACTCCTTGGAAGAAAAGTTATGACCAACCTAGATAGCATATTCAAAAGCAGAGACATTACTTTGCCGACTAAGTCCGTCTAGTCAAGGCTGTGGTTTTTCCTGTGGTCATGTATGGATGTGAGAGTTGGACTGTGAAGAAGGCTGAGCACCGAAGAATTGATGCTTTTGAACTGTGGTGTTGGAGAAGACTCTTGAGAGTCCCTTGGACTGCAAGGAGATCCAACCAGTCCATTCTGAAGGAGATCAGCCCTGGGATTTCTTTGGAAGGAATGATGCTAAAGCTGAAACTCCAGTACTTTGGCCACCTCATGTGAAGAGTTGACTCATTGGAAAAGACTCTGATGCTGGGAGGGATTGGGGGAAGGAGGAGAAGGGGAGGACAGAGGATGAGATGGCTGGATGGCATCACGGACTCGATGGACGTGAGTCTGAGTGAACTCCGGGAGTTGGTGATGGACAGGGAGGCCTGGCGTGCTGTGATTCATGGGGTCGCAAAGAGTCGGACACGACTGAGCGACTGAACTGAAATGAACTTCCTCAGTCACTGCCGATCTATTGGAGTCCACACTAGCTGACAGTTGTTGGCCATTCCGGTTCTAGATTTAAGAGAGAGTGTCTTAATGATGCCAACTGTGAGACTGAAACAGATGACCAAGGGAAGTATATGTGCCTCTTACTGAGGATGTTCAGCTGCTAGCCTTGGTTGAAAGTGATGCTTGCTGGAATACTAGCTAACACTTACTATGTGTTAGACACTGTTGTGTTTTTATGGAAGCAGTGTAATAAAGTGATTACAGGCATGGACTCTGGAGCCAAGCCACCTGGATCTGAATGCTGCTTCTGCCACTTCTAGCTGTGTGACCTCGGGCAAATTACTTTACCTCTCTGTGCCTCAGTTTCCTCATCTATAGGATGAGAATAGTAATAGTACCTGCCTCATCCAGATGTAAGGAATATATACATAATTATATGTATGGCCTGGAGAAGGAAATGGCAACCCACTCCAATATTCTTGCCTGGAGAATCACATGGACAGAGGAGCCTGGCGGGCTACAATCCATAGGGTCACAAGAGTCGGACACGACTTAGTGCCATCTTTCTTTCTTTTATGTATGGTTATGTGTGTAGATGTATACATATTATACATACCTATATGTGTGTATAATTATGTATATGTCTTTCCATGTATAATATATTAACTCATTTAAACTCTAGAAACAGAAGGCTTCCCTAGATGATCCCCAAAGATTTTTAGGAGGAAATTATTATTCTTTGCAGTTTTATTCATTAATTTACTACTTTGTTTTATTTCCATCCCATGTTATTCCAAGAAACATTTGGGAGGGATTCATAAACTAAATACGGAAACAGTGGGTAGGTGTGTGGAGAGCAGAGACAAGAAAGCAAGGGGCATCCAAGCTGATGACCCCACAGCATCCTGTGCAGCCACAGGTACAGCCTTGAGCTTCCTGGTGGACAGAGCGATCAGGAGAGCAGAGCTGCTGCAGGGAGCACGGAGGGTCACGGGAGCACTGGGTTGGGAACCCTCCGCAGATGTGCCTGCCTCTTGGGACTGAGGAAGGTGGCCGCCCCTTGTGGGAACACTCCCTGATGGCATTTAGAAGCAGCGGGAAGAGGGACTGGCTCAGCACTACAGCTCTGGATCAAGGAGGACACCAGGGGGGCCCCAGGCTGTCTTTGTGGGGCTGGGGAAAAAGGCGGCTGCGTTCCCAGGTTCATTTGTTCACAAGCATGAATTAAAGACCTGCTAAAAGCTCGGCACTCCTTAAGGCCACGAGCAAAGCAGAAAGTGCCCTGCCTGCCCTGGGAGCTTACCTTTTGGTGCCCCGGGAGTAAAACTCAGCAGGGAGCAGGAGTGGACACTGACCCTCTACCTACGGAGCCGCTAACCAGCATCCCCTGAGCTTGGTTCTCTGTGGGGGCGTCACTGCTCCCCACCCCGCCTCCCGGACATCCTCAGAAACAAGCCCCCAGGAAGGGGGCCTTATCCCTGGTACTGCCTGCATTTGCTCAGCAGCCCTGGGGCAGAGGGACTTGTCTCCAGATGGGCACCCTGAGACCGCCTCCTGGTGTTGCCGTGGGTTTCTGGGAAGAGTGGGATGTCTGGAAGGAGAGAAACATGCCTGATGGCTGTGCCTCTGAAAGGAGAGCGCGGGCCTAGCTGCACACACCTCCCAGCCAGTCCTCTTCTCTTCTGATGACTGCGGTCCTCAGCGCTGGCTCCCTGCCAGCCCTGTGCCACATGCTCTACATACATCAGCTCATTCGATCCCAAGAGGTAGAGACTGCTCTCCCATTTACAAGATGAGGAAACTGAGGTGCAGGGAGGCCAAGCGGCTTGCCTGAAGTCACTGACTAGTAAGTGACAGCCAGGCCGGCTGACACTAGAGCCCTGCTCTTAACTGAAGCTTGCTTCTCCCTTACCACGACCCTGTCTCTCCTGACCCCAGGCCTCAGCCATGCCAGGGTGGGGGCTTGGCTCCAGAAGCTCTCTCCAGGTGGTCCTCCCCACCCTCTGCACGGCACCCCACCACCCTCTTGTATCAGATCTATCTGGAAGTTGGAGGCCAGAAGGAAAAACATATGAGTTTCTCAGAAGCTCCTTTGTTCCTGCGCCCCCTCCTGTGCATATTACTCTGAGAATAATTATTATGATCAATGCTTTGTTGAATGTTTTCCTCTCTTCAGTGGGAATTTAGATCCATCATAGGGTATCTTTAGTCTACACCCAGAATTGTGCTAGGCAAGAGTCCTAGAGTTATTCACATAAAGGGTTTGAGACAGATATGGCTGTGGTCAGTGCAGACAGGTTCCCAGAGCCACATGGGGTGGGGTCCCGCCTCCTGCTCACCCTCAGCACCAACTCACTGTAGAGAGAGTGGCCTGAAGCCAGTTAGAGGCATCAAAGGAAGGAAGTCCCACTGCTCCCCTCACCATCCCGGTGGAGGGGAAAAGGTCCCCCCAGGGAGGCTCCCACCTTCTGCTCCCTGGTCATGGTCCATTGGCACAGATGGGGCAGGTCCCCCAGAAGTGTCCCAGGCAGACTAGCTCCATCAGAGATGGTGTCTGGCTTCTCCTGTGTGGCAGGACAGGGAGGGCCAAGCCCCAGGCCCTCAGGCCCTTTCCCAGGCCAGGGCCAGAACACATGCGTGGGAACCCTGAGGCACAGAGGCTCAGAGAGAGGGGGCGTGCTGGTGAGGCCCAGAGCTCTGATGGTCCTTGAGGGATAGTTATGAAGCGGCATTCTTGTCTTCTGTCCCCTGCACAGGCTCTGGGCCTGGCACAGAGAAGGCCTCTGCCAGCGGCTTTCCTGAACGAATGAATGAGTAACTGAATGGATGCTACAACTGAAAGGAAGCTTAGTGATTAAGGCCCTGTCTTCATTTTGTTTATAAAATAACGGAGGCTCGTAGAGCACAAGGGACTCCAAGGGCACACAGCTAGATATTGCAATACCCTGACCTTCCTAAACTTCACTCTTCCTCCTTAATTTCAGGGTCCTGCTGGAAGACCCGGCCTCCCGGTAAGTACCTTTCGTTTCTTTTTCCCTTTGCCTTTCTCTCACATGCTCTTCCTCAATCCAAGGACCGGAGAGGGTGGGTGGCCACTTTCCACCAGGTGTGTCTGGATGGGAGGCCTCTCTTCAACATCTCCAACCTACGGCTGAGGGTGAAGCACCTGGGTACCTTTCCTGGGGGGCTGGGTGGGAAGGCAGCCCCCTGGCTTACTGGTCATCCTGCATACCAACTTCATTAAAGGCCACTGTCCCTGCTATGTCCCCTGGTAAGAGTAGACTCAAACACTTTATTTTCCCCCCCGAGTTACCATTTCTGAGTGCTAGAGAAGCTGGGTCCAGTAACCATGGGGGCTTTGGGACAAAAGTAGAAATAGTACTCATAGCCATCTCTCACTGAGACCTTAATACATGCCAGGCACCAAGCTAAATGCTCTCTATACATTTGATTTGTTCATCAACTCAATAAAATGGGTACTATTATGCCCATTTTATAGATGAGGAAATAGAGAGGGGAAATAGCTGGTCCGATTGTCCAAGCCTCAGTTGTAGACCTGTTGAAGGCCCCATGTTATCACACAGCATCCCATACTACTGTTTTCTGTGATGCATACTGGGCATCTGAGACCCATCTTTAAAGTCTTCAAAGACATTGCCCTGTGGGGTGTAGCTTGGGGCACCAAAGCATGGAGTACTGGATACCATGGGCCCTCGGATGGCTGTTGGCTCAGGCGAGATGCTCTAGCCAGCCAGAGGGCCAAGGTGGGCATTTAGGGGGAGCCAGGGCTGGCACCAGGCTGCCCTCTCTCCCTGCCCCGAAGGCCACATCAATTGGATTCCAGAGCCTCCTGTGCATCTTTCTATCCCAGTTACTCCTCTTTTCAATGTGAATTGTGCTATAACCTCTTGACTAAACCAGTAACTTCTAGAATTCAAATCTAGCAAGGACTCTCTTAATGAAATACATGTGGGAGAATGTTTAGCTTTGAAAATGAAAACTGTCCAAGCAAGTACGAACCCTGGAGCAAAGAAGGACAGGGCAATCTGTCCCATGAAATCCAAGGAGAGGGAAAAGTCAGATGACTGGGGGAACGTGGGCAGACTTTGTTTTTTCTCTGACAACGTCCACCTTTAAAAAGCATTTGGGGGCAATTCGCAGAGCAGGGGCCGCCACACAAGAATTTCCAGTCTCCGGCCACTCCATGCCCGTCCCTAAACCAAGCATTTTATGGCCAGGACTGCAAAGACCATTAGTTTAAAAAAAAAAGAAAAGAAATGAAACCAAAACACACATCCTGCAAGATCATTCAAAAACACAAGAGCAAGTGGGCCATTGGGATGTCGCAAGTGACAACCAGTGGGCCTGGCGTCCGCAGTGGGAAGGGTCACAGCCCTACTCAGGCTTCCCCATGAAGGGACCTGGGAGTGACCAACAAAAAGATCTGCTGATGCTTGTTGTGAAGTGCAAAAGTGTGAAGTACACACATGTTTATAACAATCACTTCTCCGGAAACTTGCTGGGCTCGGTACCTGTAGACAAAGTCTACACGGCACTCACCAGGTGGCAGGCACCCAGAGTTAGATGCCCAGAGCCATAGCCTCTTGGCATCCTCTCAGCAGCCCCAAGAGAGAGACCTGGATGTTCAGGGAGCTTCAGGGAGCTCATGGATCATGGTTATGATCCATGCTCATAATCCTTGCTGCAACCCTGCCACTCTTTCCCAAAGTCTGAACGCTTTACTGAAGACACCTTCAGTCTTGACAGTGTGCGTGTAACAGGAGCCCAATTCAGAGCTGGTTGCTACTCCCTAGTGGGCCCATGAACATCTTAGGATGCTAATTATCCCTCACAGAATTTGCCTAAGTGGCGTCAGCAGACACAGAATCACTCCAGAAATGCTCACCCTTCAGATGAACCCACAAACCCAGCTCTTTCCTACCGGGACAAACACCGTCTGATTTTCAGCTCCTGTGGCTTTCCATCCTTCCAGGCTCCCGGCAAACCCCAAGCCCTACCCCAGATTTTATGAGTCTGCACATATATGATTGCAAAAAAATATTCTCTACCAAAAGAGGGAGGAATAAAACTTAATAAGCAGATTTCCAGAATGAGGAGATATAACCCCTGGCTGCAAAACAAAGCAGTTCCATCTGAGCAGCTGAAACTTGTGATGCGGCTGAAGCCACATGGCGCAGTGATGGTGCCGGGCTGGTGGCGAGGAGGGGCAGGACTCTATTAGTAGTCTTTGCAGACACAGGGCTTGGGGAGGAGCTGGGGACCATGGGTGCTGTTCCCCAGCTCTGGCAGAAAAAGAGCAAGGGTAGGGATGCACCCTTCTGTCAGATGGGAGCTGCTATTCACTCTCCCTGCCTTGAAGATGAGCGTGACAAGGATGCAACCAGTCTGTGGGGCTCAAGGGGCAAGTTCACCCACGATGCCTGGAAATCATTCCAGGAAATCACCGCCCAGGCAAGCCAGATCTTGGGTATGTAGCTAGCCATGGGGCCCCTCACATGCTGGCCCGGCTCCAGCCACTTCTAATTGTTTCTGCCTCCTTCATCAGGGGGACAAAGGTGCCATTGGGATGCCTGGACGTGTGGTGAGTTGGAGCATCTCTGCCCGCTCGGGCAGCCATTGCTTGCTTCCCTGTGTTGGCCTGGCCTGCAGACCACCCCACCCCCTAGGAGGCAGTCGGACCTCTCGCTTCTCCCCACCCAAGGCTGCTGCAGAAAGGACACTCGAGGAAGAGGGGAATGGTTTATTCCAACACTTCAGATCTTGCAAAATGGCTTTAACTCTCCAGAGAACTGCCACGGCAAAGGAAAAATCCAAAAATGGCACGAATAAAGGCTCTTTGCCAACCACTACCAAGGACTCCTATCCACTCTATGCCCTAACCACCCCCACTGCCCCGAGACAGGCAGCTCACCCTCAGATTTATAGCTGTTCCTGCAACCATCCTCCAGCAAGAGCAGTGAAAGATGGCAGGAAACGCAAATGGAAAGTGCCCTACAGAAACTACACTGTAGCCTGCATCTGGAGGCATCTTCCCTAGACAGAGGCTAATGATGAAGACAGGGCTTCCTTCCAGGCAGTGCCTCCAATCCTCACCAGGAAGGTGGGGGTTAAAACCTTTGTTTCCTGATAAAAAAATTAGATGGTGAAACAGAAGACATGATAGGGAGCTTGTGTCACATATGGGAAGGTTAGCACTAGGCTTTGAGGGCCCAGCACCAGGGTTTTTCCTGGTGGCCGCCTAAGGCAATGATGACCACACACCGGCCTCCCCGGCCCCCCAAGTCTAGGACATGGCCCGAGCTCCTCTCCCCGTCTGACCTCTGATTCCCCACCAGCTGCCAGCCTTAACCTCCACCCTGGTTTCCAGTGCCCCCTGACCAACCCCATGCCACCTCTCCATGTCACTCACATGCTTTGCCTTGTTTACGTCACCTCTTGGCCTGGGCTGGCCTTAGGCCTGGGTTTGGCATCCTGTGTGCATGGCTGGCCTGGTGTGAGCCCAGTGCGCAGAGGCACCAGATCATAGCTAACACTTGAAAGTGCTGTCTCTTGTGCTCAGGGCCTTCCACGCATCAGCTCATTCGGTCCTCCCAAGAACTACATGAGGCAGGCACGATGTCCACCCCCATCGTTCAGATGAGAAAACTGAGGCTCAGATGTTCAAGTGTCTGTCCCAAGGTCACAGGTCCAGCAAGTGGCTTATTTTAATCCAGGCAGCCTGACTCTAGATCTGTGCTCCTAACCCTAATAATGGAATCCTGCCTCCCACCTCCCAAATCCCTTCCATGGGAATCACAGCTCTAAGGAGGGTCTGATCCTTAGGGTGAAGCCACAGTTCTAAGCCTAGGTTCTGGGACATTTCAGAGGTTCAGGACAAGGGTTCCATGTCACAGAGCTTTGAGCTCCCTTGGGCCACCCAAGAACTGTCAAGACAGGGAGACTGGGAGCCCTGGGCCACCCCGTTGGGCGGTTCTCCCGTCGCTTCCCAGATCACAGCACTGTGGCATCCCTGCCTCACCCTTTCTCTAGGCTTCAGCTCTCTAAGCCCAAACCCTGAGTCCCCCAAGCTGTCAGTGTGTCCTGTGTAGAGTAGGGGGGTGACATTCAGCCAGCCTTTCTCAGGGGCTCACTTTGGGAAAGCCTGGGCCAGGTTCATTCTCCACCACAGCCCTCTGAGATCCTGTTTGTCTATGAGCACGTTGAGACTCAGTTTACCCAGGATTGGGGTGGAGTTGGGTCTGGTACCCAAGACACCCAAGTCCTTGCTTCTGACAGGGAAGCTTCAGGAGTCTCTACCCTGTGTGCAGCTGCCAGCCTGCTGGGAAGCCTGCAGAGTGCAAAGCAGCCCCTCCAGGCCTGCCCCCTCATGCCCTCCTTCTTGGGCCCTATGGATGTATCCCCCCAGGAAGTGTCCATCCAAGCCTTGTTCTGACCACAGTGGGGCAAGGGGGGGCAGGAGAAAGAGCAACAGGAGGTCTCCCCATTTCCTTCTACACAAAGCTATTTTCAAACCACCTTGGTGCTTTTATGCTGCTTGTGCTGTTTTAAATGTGACAATGGGCCCATTTGGCTGCCCCGTAGGTGTCCTGGCACGGGCCACCAGAGAATACTGGGGTGGACGATGGGTGTGAAATGCCTGAGATGTTCTCATGATTCACCAGAGATGGTGCTCCTGGCTGCTATGAATGAGGGTGGATTGGTCACCGTGGGTCCAGGGGTCCTTGGCCATGACCCACTTCCCTCTGCATCCCGGACGCATCCTCCCAGATGTGTGTGCTTCTGTCTGTGTTCCTCATCACATCTTGCCTGGCCACCCCTAACGACTCCTGTCGCGTCTAGCTTGGCAGTTTCGTGCTTGGTGTTCGGCTAGACCTTCAAAAGGACTGGACTGCACCTCACCTCACAGTGCTTGAAAGTCTCTCCCATGCCCACTCCTCCTCAAAAGACCCAGGCTGCTGGGGCCACAGCTCCTCAGACATGTTTCTGGCCTGGGTAGGCTCTCCTTCTTTCTGTCTCTCTCTCTCTGTCACATACACACACACACACACACACCATGCACACAGATGTCAAGAGGGCTTCTTAAGGTCCCTGCCACTATTTCCTTCCTAGTTATCTGGCTGGGGCCAGCCTTTGGGCTGAGACAACAGCCGTCCACGAGCTATGCTTGTCAGACTCGGGACCTGCTGAGTGTCAGCATCTGTGTTTGGTTTTGTTTCTTATTTCACGGTGATTTCTTGTGTTTGGTCATCATGCCATTAACACGAATTCTTGCGCGTGTGTCTCTCTCTCATCCTTTCTTTTTTCTCTCCCTGCGCCCCTCTCTCTTCCCTGCACCCCATGTTGCATGTGATCGCCCCAGGGAGGAAAGGGCCAACCAGGCGAGAAGGTGAGTCCACACTTTCCCCTCCGCACCAGTGCCTCCACCCCCTGGAGTCATGGGGGGTGCTTTTGGAAGCCCCCCTTTCCAGCCCTCCTCCTGGTGCACAGGCCCCAGTGGAGGCTGCCAGCCCAGCCTGCTCTGCCCTCGCAGCCTCTCACGGCCGGGTCTCCTAACAGCCTCCACCCCATCAGGCAGCAGTCGTGGGCGGAGGTCCCACTTCCCTGACTGAGGTCCCACTTCCCTGGCTGAGGGGTCTCTGCTGCCCGTGGGGGCTGCACATGGCCTCCTGGCACTGATTTTGGCCTTAGACAGTCACCCTTCCCAGAGGTGAGGACAGCACCAGCTGCCGTTGTATGTGGCTGGTCCTACCCCCATCTGCAGCCCACCACTGCCCCCTCAAACCGAAACACCCTCTTTGTGCTGCTCCCCGAGAAAGTCCCCCGGCAGACGCCCAGACAGACTCCCGGGGTGTTAGAGTAGAGTCTCCCAGGAAGCTAGACGCCAAAGAAACAGTCCTCTCCTGGAACTGGGTGGGCTCTGAGGGATTATAGAGCAGTGTAGCTAACCAGCTGGCTCTCGAGATGAGGCCCAAAGTGGGTGTGGAGCTTGCCCGAGGTCCCACAGGATTAGAGATGACCAGAGGGCTAGAAGCAGACTCCTGGCCCCAGCTCCACACTTCCTCGCTTGGACACCGCAGTGTGTATTTCTGCAAGTCTCCCCATCCCCGAAATAACAATGACAACAGTAACGATAGCAACAACCATATATTAAGCGCAAACTGTGTCAGGCGCTGTTTTAAGCGGTTTACCCTGTAACAGTAACGTCCCAGGTAACAGTGGTGCAGCCCTTCCAGGGAGGCTTCGTAGTCCCATTTACATGAGAGGGAACTGAAGCACAGAGAGGCAGGGTCACATACCTGACGTCACACAGCAGAAAGTGACAGAGCTGGGGACTTCCCCGGCAGTTAAGACTCGCTGCTTCCACTGCACGGGGCACAGGTTCAATCCCTAGTCTGGGAACTAAGATCCCACATGCCTCATGGCATGGCCGAACAATTTAAAAATTAAAAAAAAAAAAAACAAAAACTTTTTTAAATGACAGAGCTGGAGAGGATTCCCAGGGTGCCTGACTCCAGGTTGGACTCAGGTCCCTAACCACTGTGCTATGCTGTCTTCCAAGTATAACGAAGACTGGGTCTCACCCTCACGGGCGGTTAAACCACCCAGGGGAAAGACAGGGGACATGATCACAGTATAAGAATAACAGCAGACGCTTGTTAGCCCCTTCGGAGACCCGGCATTCTTTTAAGCATTTTACACCATTATCTCATGAAGTTTTCACATCTACCCTATGAGACAGGTGCTATTATCTCTGCATTACAGGTAAGGAAACTGAGGCAGAGAGAAGTTAAGTAGCCCAAGGTCAGCCTGCACGGAGCAGAGCTGGGCTTCAAACCCAAGCATTTTGGCTCCTACCCATCACACTATGTTGCCTTGTATAAAAATTATTACATAATTGCAATGGAATAAACAGCTACTTAATTTGAATTCACTCTTCACCTGCGTGTGAGGCATGACATTTTACAAATGTATTTCCGTCCCTTGCCCTGTAAGGGCAGCAGAGCTTCTCTCAGCATCCTGTTCACAGAGGAGATATGTGGGCTCAGAGAGGTTCTGTGAGGCAGAGCAAGACCTGCAGGTGAGGCCTGGGCATTTCCTGGACTCCTGGAGGGAAGTAGCATCCTGCCATCCTCCAGCCAGGCACCGTCAGGATTCTTCTGCCAGAAAATCACCTCTCATCCCCACCTGTGTTCATACACCCTTCATCCTCCTTCTGTCACACTTCCCCAAGCTCCAGCACACACATGCACACGCACGCACACACACACACACACACACACACACACACAAGCTTATCTAGGCAGCTGGACCACATGGCACTTTGAGCCTCCAGCCCAGCATCCACCATCCTCTCCGGGCTGAAAACTCTGCTGCAGGCTTAACCCCTCTGTGTCACTCCACACCAGGACTAGGAGGCCAAGGCAGCTCTAACCTCCAGGCTCAGGCCTGCTGGGCCCACACAGCAAGTGTGTGTCTTGTCCCCACCTCTGTTTACAGCAGCTCCATCCGGGGGCGGGCTGCTGTCTGGCAGTTACAGGGTGTGCGCCACGTGAACACTGGGGAAGAAGGCTCAGGGGGTGTGAAGTTTGGCTGGGGCTGGGGCAGGCTGGGGAGCATCCTGAGCAGGGCCCTGTGGGGACGCTTCTAGGGCCTGAGCAGCCATGGCTGAGCTGAGTCTCCCTCCTTGCCTCTCTCCCCCCACCCCCTGCTCCTCCCTCTCCCCCATCACCGCACGGCATCCTCTTCTCCCCACTTCCCGGCCTGGGGGCCCACCGCCCTCTTTCTCTGGTCCCCAATCATGTGCCGTCACTCATATCTCTTCTC
Organism: Budorcas taxicolor; assembly: GCF_023091745.1. Taxonomy (NCBI): domain Eukaryota; kingdom Metazoa; phylum Chordata; class Mammalia; order Artiodactyla; family Bovidae; genus Budorcas; species Budorcas taxicolor. The sequence goes on along the minus strand of NC_068914.1, from coordinate 19,577,605 downwards.
TCCATTCCTCCTGCTTCCCCACTGCCCTTCTTGATCCTTCTGGAATGTTCCATACATCCTCTTTTCATCTCCTCTCCTGTGAGTCCTTCATCTTCCTCCACCTCCTCTGCCTCCTTGTCCTGCGGTCTCTGGGTCTTGGGGTCCCCCCTTACCCTCTCTGCCTTCCCCACCTGCCAGCTTCTCCTTTCTGTTCTTCCCCCCTCCCCTCCCCTCCCCTCTCCTCCCCTTCCCTCCCCTCCCCTCCCTCTTCCCCTCCTCCCTCTTTCTCTCCCATGCAGGGCGCCCCAGGAGATGCCGGCATGTCCATCATTGGTCCCCGTGGCCCCCCTGTAAGTGGTTTTTGCCCTTCTTTGGGATGGATGGATGGGTGAGTTAATGAGAAGGGCTGGGTGGGGAGGGGGGTACGCAAGTCCTGGCTGTGCCTCTGGGTGTGATGCCTACCACATGGGATGCAGTCAGCCTGGCCAGGCCTCAGTGCTGCTGTCGATGTCAAAGAAAGTAGCTTAAATCCACCTAAGTTACACCCTCTTGGGAAGGTTTCTGAGAGCCGACTCTCTAGCCACAAAATGACAGCAGTTGTGAGGCGGCCCTGCCGTTTACAGGCAGAGGGAGGAAGTGCTGGTTCTTCTTGGGGTGGGGAGGCCCGGTGCTTCAGCTTTCCAGGGGAAAGCCTTGTTTCCAGATGCCCAGGGAGCAGCTACCCCAGAGGCCTGGTTCCCTGACCCAAGCTCCCACTCCTGGTCTTGGCAAAGCCTGCCCACCACTCGCCCACAGAGGCTCATTTTGGTGCTTGGTCTGGGTCCCAGTACCCTCTGCCCAGTGGCCGGGGGCTTGGGAAAATCGAGAGACACTTCCCCTCCAGTACAGTTCCTTAGGGACCGAAAGGGGGGCTCGGGTGATGCTGCGGGAAGATACCGTGACTGTGGGAAGGAGGACTGACTGTTTTTCTCAAAGAGTGTCCGACCCACGGGGCTTCAATCAAATCTCCAATTGTCAGAGCAGAAGGGACCTCTCAGAAGGGGAAACTGAGGCACAGGGAGAGGAAGAGGCTTGGCCGGGGTCCCGCAGATAGAGAAGGATGAGAACCCAGGACCCCTGGCCCCAGGGCTCCGCCCATAGCAACGGGCTGCCGTCTCCATGCTCTCCTGGGCTCTTTTGCTGACTGACCATGCATGGGAGGGGGAAGGGATGTGGAGCCCTAGCCTCAGACTCCGAGAGCCTAACCCAGTGGGTGGATGAAGCCCTCTAACTTATCCCCCTGTGTTCAATGGCAAGCAGGAGTCTTCTACCCACAGACTAAGGAGAGGGGTCAGAGAGCAAATTGCTAAGCTCTGTCCAAGGGAGGGGCTGACCCTTGGACAGTCAGGGAGGGGCTATGGTACGAGCTGGGAGCAGAGGGGCGGAGCCCAGGAATTTTAGCAGGGGAAGCCAAAGGACAGAGTGGGGCTGGCAGGGCTGGCCGGTCGGGGGCCTGGGCTGGAGGCAGGGATTGAGGGTCCTGGGCTGCACAGACAGGCTTCAGCAAGGTTTCCAAGGCTCAGATCACACAATAGTGCTGAAGACTGACACTTTGCACTTACTCTATGGCAGTATCCTGAGACCGTTACACATAGCAGCTCACTTAACCCTTACGAGAACCTCACAGGGAGGTACTATGAGCACACCCATTTTACAGACGAGAAAATCGAGGCCCAGAGAAGTTGAGTGACTTGCCGAAGGTCATACACGTGAGTGGGGCCTTGCTAGGCTATGACACTCAGCCGGGCTGTGTGCTCAGAGCCTGCCCTCTGACTTCTGCTGCTGTAGCAGACCACCCGGCCACAGAGTTCCCATCACCTGTGTTTCTGGGCTCACAGGGCTGCTGCCACAATGGACTGTAAGCCCCCTCGTGTATTGGGTATTCCTGACAAAGGTGGTATGCAGCTGGAGGGCAAGGCAGGAGAGGGGAAAGTCAGAGAAAGACAGTGCCCTAGGTTCCAAAGGCAAGGACCAAGCCTGGGGTGGGCCTGTTAGGAGGACAGGGGAGTAACACAGAATATGGACCGTACCCCTTGGCCACCATCTCTGCCTGCCTCCCCGTCTGACACAACGCTCCATTTGTGGGGATCAGGCTGGTCCTCTCACACCCTCTTAGCTGCACCTTTCAGCAGGCTACGTAGAGGTGGTTGAAAACACCCCACATCCAGAGAATACGGGCAGAGGGCAGGGTCTGCTTTACCCAACACCGCCCCCCGCCCCCCAACCTTCCACCCTGCTTCTGGCTCAGCGTGCATAAATATAACCACCACGCTGGACTTGGTTCCAGTGGTGAGAAGTACTTTCTATTTCCGGTAATAGTGACTGCTTCCCTCTCATGGACACCTGGAGACATGCTGGGTCCTAAACTGAAAGATCATGTGTGTGGTGGTCTTCAGCTCCCAAGAAAGCTGCGAGGCAGGCCCTGCCAGCCCATTTCCCGGAGAGGGAGAGAAAGGTGCAGAGTTGGCCCGTGGCCACCTGGCTCCTCAGTGCTGGAGCCTGGCTTGGGCCCAGTCAGCCTCATCCCAAGGCTAATGTTGTTTCCCCAGCACCCTCTTTCATGTTTTAAGTTCAACTATTTAAAAAGGATATTTACCTTGAGGAAAAAGCCCTCCCTGTGAGAGCTTGGTTGGTGTTAAGAGGCTTTATGGCACCTGAAGGCTTGACCAAGCCCAGGGCCCTCTGACTTTGGCCTGTGTGTGTGACCATCACAGAGCTGGCTGGGCCCACCCCCACTGAGTCCTCACTAGACACCAGGGCAGCCCCTGCAGCTCCTCCCAGCAAGCCCCCTGGAGCTAGTGAAGGTAGGGGACCTCAGAAGACCAAGGGACCAATGCAGTCAAGGGGCAGAGGTCAAGTGGGCAAGCCCTCTGTGACCGGTGATGATGGGGAACATATGGCTTTCCACTCAGCCAGGAAGGGCCTTGAATATACGCTGCTAATGAGAACCAGCCTTGCTGCTCTAGGGGCCACCTGCCTCCTCTCTTGGAACTTTAGAAATGGTCTTTGCAAAGGGGGGACCTCCACGCACTTTGGTGAAGGATGGTTCAAGATGCCAGAACAATGGGCCCCATTAAGCTGAGCTGGAGGCTGGGACCCTGAAACGCTGGCTGGCCCTGCAGGCACTGGAAAGGTCATCAGCCAGGCTAAGAAAGCCCACCATCTCAAAGGAAGCTTGTTCCTTCCCAGAGCCCCTAGCTTTTCTTCAGAGGCAAGAAAGAGCTGTCTAAAGTTCCAGCCCTCAGTCACAAGGAGACACCCTACAGCTAGCTTGAGACCCCTGCTGGATGTGTCTTCATTTATTTCATTCCATTAATATTTGTCAGGCACCGACTGCATCCTAGACCCTGTGTAGACGATGAAAACCTGACTGCATCCCACTTACCCTTTTGCAGAGAGAAACCACCCTATAGTGATTATAGTCCAGATGGTCAGTGCTTGGCTGGGAACAATTAGGGACACGGAGAGAGGCACCTGACCTGGGGTGCAGGCAGGCAGGGAGGACTTCCAGGAGGAAGAGGTAACTAAACTGTGATCAAGAAGGAGCAGAACTTCCAAGGCAGGTGCAATTCCTGTAAACTACTGGAGAAATGGGCAGAGTCCTTTCTAAAAAAATTATTTGTTTACTTGGCTGTGTTGAGTCTTAGTTGCACCACAAAGAGTCTTCCATTGCAGCACACAGACTAACTGGGGCACGTGGGCTCAGTAGTTGTAACACGTAGGCTTAGTTGCTCCATGGCATATGGAATCTTGGTTCCCCAACAAAGGACTGAAACCAAGTCCCCTGCATTGTAAGGTGGTTTCTTAACCACTGGACCACCAGGGAAGTCCCAGGAAAGTTTCTTCTAGAACAAAGCGAGAGCAAGGATGGTGAGAAGGAGGTTGTCAAGGTGAGCGAGGACCCAATTGTGAAGGACATGATGTCCAGGAGTTGGGACTTTATCCTTTGGGTTATGTTCTGCTAAGGGGGGACATGACCAGACTTGCAGTTTACAGAGCTCCTCTGATCCTTCTGGTTCCAGCACCGAGCATGTTTAGAAGAGGCTGCAGGTGCGAGGCTGGCTGGAACGCTTAAAATGGGCTGTGATGAGAGTATTTACAGAATCACAGATTTCCAGAAATTGGCAAATGCTACACAAAGCAGGGCTCTCTTCCCTACTCTCCCCAGCGTGAGTAAGTAAGTGTTTACTAGCACAGAGTCCTGCTGAAAAGATGGTCAGCACTGACTTGGGGTGGGGGAGGTGGAATGAGGCAGGCTGTGGACAGATCTGTGACTGGCCCTCTTTGAGAGGTCAGCCAGGAGGGAAGTTTCTCTCCAACCAGAAACTTTGGTTCGTCTATGTTGCTTTACCCTACACACACAGGCAGGAGAAAGGAAGGGAGGAGCAGACACAGGGATCCACCTGGCTCCCTCTCTTCCCTGGCCTTGAACTAAGGGAAGCGATTTTAGAAAGCAATGTTAAGCTTATTTCCCTTGTTCTTATATTGGTGTTGTTTAGTCCCTAAGTCATGTCCAGCTGTTTTGCAACCCCATGGACTGTAGCCTGCAAGGCTCCTCTGTCCATAGGATTTCCCAGGCAAGAATACTAGAGCGGGTTGCCGTTTCCTTCTCCAGGGAATCTTCCTGACCCAGGGATCGATCCCAGGTCTCCAGCCCTGCAGGCAGATTCTTTACTATCTGATCCAGCAGGGAAGCCCTTGTTCTTGTATAGAAGGACATAATATTAATCAGCAAATTAATCTACAAGTAAATCTATCATCCATAATTTTAACATGATTCTAATACCAGTAGATTTGGGGGTTGGTTAGGAGTTCAGTGAAATAATATTCAATTTCATTTGGAAAAAAATCTTGTAAGAATTTCAGAAACTTTTTGAAAAATAAAGAAAGGGGCATAGAAAGGAGAGGTGTAGTTCTTCTACTAGATAGTAAAACGTATTGTAGAAACAGAGCAATTAAAACAACAAACAGAACAGAAATAAAGCTAAATGCATCTTGAAATTTGGTCCATGATAAAGACTTCACTTCCCAATAGAAAAAGAAGATAGATTGTTCAGGAAATGATGCTGAGACAACTACAAACAGCTTAGAAATCAGAATAAATTTCAAATGAACAAAATACTTAGATATAAAATATGCAGCCATAAAATTAGAGGACAAACATGAGCAAACATTTATATTTCTGAACTGAGGAAGGTCTTTCAAAACGTGACCTAAAACCCAGAAGCCATAGGAAAATATTGATACATTTGTTGACACAGACGTAGAGTTTCCATATGGCAGAAAGTATACCATAAAAAAGACAAACGCCAAATTGGAAAGAATATTTGCAACACATATGACTCCCAGTTATTTTTCTTGTCAAAGAGCTTTACTCAAATCAGTAGGAAGAAGATAATAGAGTAGGAGTTACTGGTAAAGAATGCACACAGGCAGTTCCCGAATAAATACAGCCAGTCAATAACCACTGGAAGAGATGTCCACCTTCGGCACAGATGTGAAGAGATAGAAATTAAAGTCCAGCTTCAAGCCTCTCCACGTGCCTCGCCAATACCCAGCCTCTCCAGGAAGTGGAGTCCCGGTTTCCAGCTGGTCAATGACAACATCCTTCCCAAGGTCTCCTGAAAAAGCCTTGGTTAGCCCCAGACTTGGCTCTGGGTTGGAGAGACGCACCCTGCTACCAGGGACGGCTCTGTAATTAGCAAACCATGTGATTATCCCCACCATGTAAAGATTACCCAGAGCGGGACTGAAGATGTTTCTTGGAATCCTTTCCTCCTGACCTTTTCTTCGGGCCTCTCAGAGTTCAGCGTAACTGAAAGTTTACACTGGGAGGTTTCCGGGTTTTCTCCTTTGTGCTATTCTTAGCATCACTTATATTTGAGAGGAGAGAAGCCTGGGCCCTTCTGCTACATGAGTGGTATTTCACCCTCTTGCCCTTTTGGATGCTTTCCACAAGCCCATCCCAGGCCCGGAGCATGCTCCAGTGTGCTACCCGCCTGACCAGTGCATGGATTCTACCCACAGCGACCCAGTCCCACCCAGCCTTGTCCCCTGAGCAGAGGCCTCTGGACACTCAAGTCCACAGCTTCAAGGAGGACCCAAGCAGCCCGGAGAGGTTTCATGTTTACAGCAGATGGACCCAGAGAAATCCTCCTCTAGATATGGGGTCTGATTTGAATCTACTGCTTGGCAAGGACAAGCCTCCATCGACCCTGAGATGTATCAGATCAAAAGCCAAAAGCAACCTTACTGAGTTCTGGTGCCCTTAGGTGCAGTTCAGTTTAACAAATTTCAGCTCAGGTTACCGTGATGATGGCAGCTACCATCTCAATAGGCTCTGAAGATATAATTGAATGACCCTGTGAGTTTATATAGCTAGTCCCATTCTATAGATGAGGAAACTGAGGCATGGGGAAGATAAGCGGCTTGCTCCAAGTCACACAGCCCTCGGTGGTGGAGGAGACAGGATTAGAACTCAGTCTGCCTGACTCAAACCCCAGACTTGGGAAGAGACTGAGGCCATCTCAGCCCAGGGGAGACTCCAAGCTTAGAGCTAGACATGTGAGGGATGTGGTGTGTCCAGGGACAGGCAGGTCAGCCAGGGTGTGCAGGCAGAGAGTAGGTGGGAAGGTGAGGCACGAAAAGAGCTAAAGTGGTGCACCGGGATAAGATTGAGGCTGACCTTGAAAGATGTGTGAGCAAAAGAGAACCCTGGCTAGTTCTTCGGATAGGGAGTGATGGGATCCAGGCTTCTCAACTCTATCACCTTGGACCTCCTGGTCACCCCACCCCAGCACTGGATCTGCACAGCCTCAGCCTTCTTCTCACCTCCATTCTTCTCCTTTGTCCTGAATCTGGATCATAAACCACTGGACTGTGGCCAATGAACCTGCCTCAAATTTCCAACCTGAATACCGATCTGTGTACTTTGTACCCTGGGGAAAATGGGCGTGATAGCTCTGCACCCCACAAAGATGGGGGGTATCCAGACATTGTCCAGCCAGGAGAGCCCCACTAGCCAGGGTGAAGGGACACTGGACAGTGGATAATCTGACCTGTTCTGGCCTGAAAACACATTCCGAAGGTCAGTTCTGATATCCAAACCATCCTTAGATAGGTGGCCTTGAGCACTAACTGTGTGCATGAAGAGGACTTGGACAATCACAGTCAAGGAGTTCAGTGTGCTGTAGGCTGAGTCCCCAGCATCCTTGCTCTCCACCCTGTTCCCACGTAGGGGTTCAGAGCATCCAGGCGGGCAAAGAGGAGCTCAGAGAGCTACTTCCCAGAAAGACCCGAAGGAGGATGACCACCTGCGTTCCCCTTTCCCACCCCCAGTTCCTGGAGGAGATCTCCTATGATGGTCCATGCCCATCTTTCCCCATCCTGCCTCCCAGGCTGCGTCTCCCAGGGACAGTCACAGCAGAATGGGAGGGAATCCGTGGACCCTCTGGGAGCCCAGGTGAACCAGGGACTAAGGTTTGGCTTCCTCACCTCCTTGCCCATCCTCACTCCTCTCCCACTCTTTTCAGGGTCAGCCGGGCACCCGAGGTTTTCCAGGATTTCCGGTAAGTGGAGAGGACTGGTGAGTTGTGTCTGCGGAGACCCCTGGTCCTGGCTGGGTGATGAACTTCAGGCAGGGCTGGCCCTCAAGCTGCCTGGGCGCTTCTAAACCCCCGTCAGCAAGGACCTCTTCCCGCTGGCTTTCATAATAAGCCGCCAAGGCGAGTAGCCTGGTGCTCGACTCACAGTGCAGAAAAGGACAGGGACATCAACATGGAACTACAGGCGTGGCAGGCCAGACAGGCTGCAAGGTCACAGCCATGAAGCCTGGCTGGCCTGTGGACTCTGGAGAAGATGATGCCTCTTGGGGAAGCCACCTCCAACCTGGCTTTGAGGGTTAATCCGCCTGGGGTGTGGGGCCGTCAGCTGGCCATCTGAATGTCCAGGGAGCCCCTCCTAAGGCCTAAGACAGATTCTGAGGGCCTCGGGACTGGCTGGCCCTGCTACCCAGGAACACACCATCCACTCTCCTCTGGGGTGAGAAGGATTTTGGTGCCAAGGTGACTGCCGCCTGTCAGGTGTCAGGCATGGGGCAGGTGGCATTTCATTCACTCCTCACAAAAATTTATTCCCATTTTAGAATGGGAAGCCAAGGCTTACCTGTTTCATAACAGCCAGTGGTGAAGCAGAGACATGAACCCTACCTTGTTAGAGTCCAGAGCCTGTGTCCTTAGCCACCCCCAGGCTGCCTGTCTGCCAGAACGCCTGTGATGCTCAGTCTTGACATCTGGCCTGTTTATCTTTCAGGGTCCCATTGGGCTTGATGGCAAACCGGTGAGTGGCCCCTTTCACTCTGTGGGCTCCTCCCGCTCGCTTAGTCCAGATCACTAACCCGGGGTCTTTTAGTCCTCGAGACCCTGACTCCTTAGAAGGCGCTTTAGATAAAAATGAATGTTCTTGAGGTGTACAGTCATTGCCAATGAGAAGGGGAGGAGGGGCCATTAGAACGAGTTGCCCCAACCCACATGGGTACAAGTCCACAGCCAAACTGTGCCCTCAGCATCTGGAGCAACAGCCATCCTAGAATTTGCTGATTCCGGGCCTCCTGAAGGAGCTGGAAAGGAGTGAGGCAGGGATAGAAGAGGGCTGGAGAGCTCAACCTGCTATTCTGAAAGGAGCCCAGGCTCTAGCTCACACTCTCGCCCCCTGAACCCCCACCCGAGCACCTCAGGGTGCCTCCTGTGTTCTCCTCGGGGTCTCCCATCCTGGTTGAGCCCCCACATATGCCCAAGTCCATGGGGAGGCTGCTGCCCGTCCAGAGCACCTCTCTGTTCATTTCAACCCTCTTGCCATCGCCGCAGACACAGATGTTCATGAGAAGGGCAGCTGTCGGGAAGGGGCTCCTGATTGCAAACAGCTCACTTGCTCTTCTCCTTCCAGGGCCGGCCGGGACCAAAGGGGGAGATGGTAAGACCAGCTCACCCTAACCCTAAGCCTTCTCTCAAGGGTGGGGAGTGAGGGGGGTCAGACTGGCCCTCCTAGGCTAACAAACCCTACCCAGCCGAGGGAGTGTCTGCCCCAGGGTCACTCCCCAGCTGGGTGCCACGCCTCCCACTTACTCGGCACAGGGAAGAGAGGGGGGCAGGGGGCTTCTCCACCTGAGGAATGAGGAAAGAGAGGTCCAGAGAGTGTCACAGAACTGGCAGCTAGTGTCCCCAAACCATCGCTCATGCTGAGCACTCACACTGGAAGCAAGGCGTGTCCATCCAGCTCTACGTTCTGAGCCTGATTTTCTTTTTAAAAAAAATAATTTTATTTGTTTATTTTTGGCTGTGCTGAGTCTTGGTTGCTGAGCAGGCTTTTCTCTAGTTGTGGCGAGCTGGGACTACTCTCTAGTTGCGATGTGCGGGCTTCTCCATGCAGTGGCTTCTCTTGTTGCCCAGTGTGGGCTCTAGGGCTCACGGGCTTCTGCACTTGCTGCATGTGAGCTCAGTAGTTCCAGCTCCTGGGCTCTAGAGCACAGGCTTAATAGTTGTAGCACACGGGCTTAGTTGCTCCACAGCACGTGAGATCCTCCAGGATCAGGGATCAAACCCGTGTCTCCTGCGTGGGCAGGCAGATTCTTTACCACTGATCCACCAGGGAAGCCCTGAGCCTGACATTCTAGTGTTCCCTGCTCCAGGCTGCCCAGGGTTCCAGGCGCTTCTGCCCCAGCCAGGCAGACAGCAGACCTGGGGAAACACACCACTGTCCCCACCTTCCTCCTGCTCCTTCCCACCTTCTGCAGAGCCTTAACATAGTCCATGCAACCCCAGAAGTAATAATGATGGTCATCAGCTGGGCGCTAATCCTCATAATAACAGCTTATCATCCTCGACTCTATAGAAGGGGAGATAGAGGCTCAGGGTGGTTGAGTATAGTGCTCAAGACTACACAGCTTGTAAGTAACAGAATGGGATTGAGACCCACATGGTAGAGTCTTACCCTCCACCACGCCTCCTTTTGCTGCCAGGGCCTTTTGTTTAGAAAGAAAAGAACCCTTTTAAGGGGCTCCTCCTCCTGCCCTCCCTCTGCCCCACCCTAGTTAACCACCCATGAATCTTACCCGTCTGTTCTGGAGTCAGAACAAATTTGAGTGGGGGCTAGGGGAGGGAAGGGGAGGCCATCCCTTCCACCATGAACCCACATCGGTGTGATAGATTCCCCCATCTGCCTCATGGTCATCCATCAAAATCCAACAGGCCACAGAGCCATTAGGCTCCTGTCTGGCTTGGCACAGGGACCCCAAGCTATTAATTCCACATGCCATCTAGTGTCATCATCTTGGCCTGCTTATCAGCTGTCCATCTCCCACTCTCCCCGCTTCCCGGATGGTTTACCATCTGTCAGGCGTCCAACTTGAGGGCTGGGGCTTACCCCCCCTGCCCCGCTTAACCTGTGTCCTCACCTGTCAAAAGGGGGTCACCTCTGCCCCACCCACCTCCCAGTAGCCCCGAGAACCTGATGTAAGGTGTAGACAGGATCAGGGTCCCACCAGTGGTGTAAAGGAGAACCAGGACTCCAAATTCACGTCTTGTCCCACCACTCACAGTGCTGTTGTAAGGTGGGAGGAGTTAATTCACATCAAGCATTTCAAACAGTGCCTGGCCCAGAGGAAACACCACCAGAGGCACACTGCCCTGACCCCGACCTGTCCTAAAGGGGCAGCCTCAAGAGCTCGTTGGTGCCAGCTGTTGCTGGACCTTGAAATACTTAAACTCGAAACTCAGATTTTTGTTGTACTCTCCATGCTCTTCAGTATTGGCAGTTAATTGAAATAAAAGTGTGTGGGTTCAGCAGAATATCCCCGGGGACTGTGATTGTCCCATGGGCCACCGTTTGGGATGTCCAGACTCAATCCTCCATGTCTCTGCAGTCCCAAACCTTCGGGTTATTTTGCTGGGTCCCTGGACCTCCCTCTCTCATCATACTCCTCTCTCTGTCCCCAGGGAAGGTGGCCTGGTCCCCTGCAGTTCAGTCCCCTGCCAGATGCATCATAGTCTGTTGAACTTGATACTAAACACTTGGTCAACCACATGGGCTGGGATGACACATGGTTTGTCCCAAAGACCACTTGTCCCTTCCCACAACCTCCTGGGAATCTCCCAGTTTGGTAATTGGCCCAGTTAGCAAGTCAGGGACAAAAGGAGGCCTTTCATCCACCCAGATGAATCTGTCCATGGGGATCCTGAGGTCTCCAAGCCCTACAGAGACTGGCCTGGCAGACGGGCCCTCACAGGCCCTCAGGATGGTGACTGGAAGGGACCTCAGATCCCCAGGGGTTGAGGCACTGCCTGTGACTCCAGCCAAGTTTGGAAGCCCTGCCCCCTGGGGTTCCAACTCAGTTTAGAGCATGCAGCAGAGTGGATGCAGCTGGACCTTCACGGTCCCAGTGCTGCCACTGCTCACTGAGCCACAGGGCCTCGTCTCCATCACCTCGTCTGGGAGAAGGAGCGATGCCAGCCCCTTCCTCTCGGGCCAGCGTGGGCGTGAGCTCAGCATGTCCCAAAGCCTGCCCCCAAGGGGGTCCTCAAAACAAGGGGTGCCTTCCATCTCCCTCTCCACTCCACACCAGCCAAGCGTGAGGCCTCCTCAGCCCTGGCCTCAGGTCAGGCCCCTGAGAGAGCCAGCTGGACGCTGCATCCCCCTCAGAGAACTGGGGTCCACCCTGAACCCAGGCTCCTTTCTCAGCCCTGTGAGCTTTTGACCAGAACCCCTGAAGCGGAGCTCTGAGGCCCTTACGTTCCTCCAAGGAACCCAGAACACAGAGAAGAAATTCCTGCTTCATCTCTTTGGCCAAAATTTCCTCCAAAATTCCTGATGTCTGGAACACTGCCCCAGCCCCCGTGTCCCCAGAAGCCCTTCTGGCTCAGTGGGTTTGATGCTGAGGCTGCGGAGGGTAGGAGTTAGAATGTGCTTTCGGTTCTAAGAGGAAATGGCCTGAGAGTGCAGGGCGCCTGGCAGTAGCAGAGCCCTGTCCCGCAAGTCCATGCAGCCTCTGCTGTGGCCGGCCCACAGGATGCTGGCAGGTGCAGGGATAAACGAAAGATGATACCTGCTCTTCATCGTAGTCAAGTGCGGGGAGCAGGGCACACCTAGTCATGTCTGCCGGTGGATGAAGATGCTGGGCCACAACAGCTGGACTGTCTCGGGCACAGGAAGACCAGACATGGGTGGCTAAGCCTGGCCTTCGGGACTCAGGCCTTCCAAAAAGTTTCTTGCATGATCCCATGCAGGCCTGCATGACTGATTCTGCATGTCTTCTTTGTTCCACTCACCTGTGGGTGTTTCTGTCCCTCAGGGTCTGGCGGGTCCCTGGGGACAGCCGGTTGGTATCTCACCCCAGGGCTTTCCAGCAGAGAGGCTTCAGGCCCTAAGTCCTGAGCCTCGGTTTCTGACTCTCTGATTTCCATCTCTTTGTAGGGACCTCAAGGACAAAAGGGAGAAAAGGTAAGCTGATGGGGGTTTTCTAGAACTTTCATCTCAAGAAGCAGTCTTTTAACAGGTAGAAAGGGTTATTTTCAAACTTCAATTGTTATCAACAGAAGCAGGGAATCCACTGTGGCACTCAGTATATGAGAGAGAAGGGAGGCTGCCCTGAGTGGGGGGTCTTTTCTTGAGGGAAGGGGGCAGCCTGGAGCCTGGCCCTTCTCAGCCTCTTTCTCTACGCATTCCACCTGCCACCCCCATAGTATTTCCTGACCACCTCCCATGAGCCTCTAGGATTTCAGGGGGTCTGTTTTGTAAACTCCTGGCTTGGCCCTCTTCCCAGCCTTCTAGGTGCTCTGTCTCCTTGAGTTTCTGATGGGGGCTCTACTGGGCTTGCCCCCAGATGAATGGTGCAGGGACCTGGCACCTCAGCTCAAAGAAGGCATGTCTGAGGGCTCCGTGGCCCTTGCCTCGGTGTCCACTATTCCCATCCAGGGACTCCTGTTTAGGGCCCAGGCAGAGGATGGACCTTTCCGGAAGATACTCCCAGCCAGGCCTGGAGCACAACCCCTGACTCCACTGTTACAGCCCATGATGTAAGGTGGCAGAGTCCTGCCCTTGGCTCCGTGGGGCCACATGCAGGCAGGCCCTGGGGGTTTCTTCCCCGCTGCCAAGCAGGCATGAGTGAGGGAATCAGACAGAGCCTGGAGGCGGGTGGTGTGTGTGCGTGTGTGTGGTGTCCCCAGGTCCTGAGGTTGCCCCCCAGGGTCCACCTCCCAACAAGTGTCTAACACCTCCTCTCCTTCCCTCTCTTCCCCAGGGTCAGTGTGGCGAGTACCCACACCGGGTAAGTGAACCCCGAAAACTGATCCATCCCTGGGGCACAGCCCCCAACTTAGCCTCCTCTTCCCTACAGTGCTTGGGGCCGGGGGCACACAGACCCTCTGCACTCAGCAGACAGAGCAGCACCATGATGGGGGCAGGACGGTGGCCGGCCCCCAGGGTTGTGCCTGGTGATCAGCACGTGTGTGTTTGTGCAGAGCTATGTGTCTCTGTGTATCTACCCCCATGCTGGCTAGGCCTGGGAGCCGCCAGCATGTGTGTATCTGGAGCTCCAAGTGCCTGGCTGTGCGCTCCTCTGCAAGTGGCCTTCAACATAAGGCTGTGCAACTTGTGTGGGTCTGGGTCTGGCTCCCTACCCGGCGTTTCTGTGTGTCTGTCTGTCTGGCCGGCTGCCCGGTTGTCTGCCTGCCCTGGCCAAATCACAGGGACTTTTGGGTTAGTCATTGTTTCGGATGACCCAGACCTGCGTGCTGGGAGATAGTTGGAAGCTGACTATCAGTGCAAGAGTGAAGTCTTTGTTTTGCCTCTAAGAGTCAAGGCAGCCCCTCCAAGTGGGGTGGGGCTTTCAGGGCTAGTGTCCTGCTCTTCCCCACCCCCGATCCAGTTCCTCCATTCCCTTGCTGCACACCAGGATACGGAGCCCAAAGCCTGCTGTAGTCCTGTGGAGGGCCCTCAGATGTGTGCACTAACGTTGAGAGCCACTCTCGGGGACGGGGCTGAGGAGGGGCAGTGGGGAGTGAAGGTGCAAGGGCCCCAGTGAGCTGGGACACCCCTCATTTTGTGGATTGCCCTCGCCGCTCTCAGCCCCAGGCAGTGGGGACAGGGATGACAGGCATCTTTAGGTGTCCATCCCCCTGTTGCGGGCTGCCTTGTGCCCCCCAACACACACAGTGTGGCCACCCTGGCCATCCACCCCTGCCAGGCAGGGCACTTGAGAGAGTGGAGAGAAAGACTAGCCAGACTAGCCAACCAACCTGGCTCCAAAAGGCCCTGGGAGGGCCTTGCTAGGTGCTGACCTCTGGTTCCCAGGCCAGAGAGAGGCCGGGGGCAGGGTGCAGCCTTGAATGTGAGTGGCTGGGGTAGGGGTGAGGCCAAGGCTGAGTAGGGGGCGCAGGCAGGCCGGCGGTAGTGCAGGCAGAGCCAGCCTGTCGGCGGCATGTGCTCCAGGGAGTCAGGGGCCCTGGTGTTCCGGCCAGCCTGATCCCGATACAATAATAGAAGGTCAGCTGTGTTTATTTGAAACGATGGGCTCACAGGATTGTTATGTTACCCGAAAAAAGACAGCATCCCCCAGCAGCAAAGACAACACAACTGTAGCCGCTTTGACAGTGTGTCATTAGCTCTAAGCATGGGGCAGGGAGAAGGGAGGGACTCTGCCCTTGAGCCCAACCCAGGAAGAGGGAGCCAGCAGGGATGGAAGGCTCCAGCACTTGGCCACAGGCTGCAGAAAAACCCAGGGTTATGACTGCGCCAGGGTGGGTAACAAGTCAGGCTGGGTGAGAGTGGAGTTGGGGATCCAGCTGATGGGCAGGGCAAGGCAGCTGGCACCTTGCATTCATCTGGAAGTGGGTAGGAAAGCAGGGTGTTTCTCGGGTAGGGGGGCTGTTGCCTTTCTGAAGGGTCTGCAGGCCTGAGGCGGGTAGCAGGCCTCCCAGCCCATGAGATACATGATCCAGGTGGTCTGGGCCTCTGTGCCAGCCTGCAGCATCCCCAGGGAAAGAGGGGGAGCCCGGGTGGACAGTGGGTGTCTGGGGTGCCCTGGGAGTGGGAGCTGGTATCTGAGCCTGGCACTCACTCTCCCCGTTGCTCTGTCTTCCCCTAACCCCTACCCCTTACCCCACCCCAGGAGCACCTAAGTGGCTCTCTAGCAGCTCTGCGCTCCAACCAGATAATTACTCTGAAGGTTTGTAGGTTCTGAAAGGTCTCTGGGCCCCTCTGGTGAGAGGCTCCATGGACACAGAGCCCAACGTTGCACATCCCCAGGCCCCAGTGGGAAGGCTGGGGCTCCTCACGAAGCAGCTACCCATGAAGGTGGCAATGACCCAGAAAGGCCATGACTGGGCTCCCGGGTTTCTGGCTGGGTGCGTCCTCAGCCCAAGCAGCCCTTGCTTCTTAATGCTCCTCCCAGCCACCTTGTGTGAGCTACAAGGCTTTCAGAAACAAGAGGTGGATTATATGCCCTCTGTTTTCACATGGGTTCTAACCTCTTCCTAAAGCTGTGGGGTGCTCAACTCTACTGGATAGAAAGACTGGAAGCAGCCAGAATTTCCAGAAATGAAAATTGCGTTAGCTAACATGATTGCCTCTCCTCGCCCCAGCCCCCCAAAAAAGTGGTTAAACATGCCAGAGACGTCTTTGTCCAGCCTCGATGTTCCAAGCCCCCGGGTGAGGCCTCAGTAGCACTGAGCTGGTGCCCACACTGGTCACACCCTCCTCCTGCTCAGCCCCCAGGAGCCGGGCTCGGCTCTGCCCTTGACCATCTTCCCCAGATTCGCTGACACCAGCCCTTCTCGTCCAGCCGAAAAAAGAACCCAGGGGTGGCCGCCCACCAGCCTGGCTTCAAGTACCAATTTAGGTTGATCCTGCGGCTCCCAAGTCAGAGCCTCAGAGTCTGTTCCCTAGGCCTGCAGCCTCTGTCCACGACCAGGGACCCAAGGGCCTGGCAGTGCAACGTTGGGCAGTGTGTCAGGAGGGCTCTGTGGCCCGGCTTGGCCATGGAGGGCAGGCCTGGCCGGGGGGCCCCCTCCCCACTGGGGAGTGCTGCTGCCAACACCCCGAGGGCTTGCCTCCTCCCAGGGATGGGGTGCCTTCCAAGGGCAAGCTCAGAGCTGCACCCACAAGCCTCGAGCGGCCCGTCCACGCCCTCCCTCCAGTGCCTCAAGCCCGCTAATCTCTCTTCTCTCTTCCTCTCCTCCCTCCCTCTCGGCCACCCTGCCTTCCTGGTGGACTTTCGACCCTCCTGAACACCTGCGATCTTTGGCTTCTACCCTCTGGCCTTCCAACTCATCTTTCTCCTCAGCTGCTGCCTCTCCTCAATTCAGTGCGGCTGGCTCCACCCCCAGTCATTAAAAGGCGGACCTTCCAGGTAGACACCTCCCTTGGCCAGACCACACGGGGCTTCCCAGGGGCTGGCGAGTCTCTGGGCCCTGACGAACCAGCTGAGGCTGCGACAGTGAAAGTTGCTCAGTCATGTCTGACTCTATGCGACCCCATGGACTATAGCCCACCAGGCTCCTCTGCCCATGGGATTTCCCAGGCAAGAATACTAGAGTGGGTGGCCATTCCCTTCTCCAGGGGATCTTCCTGACCCAGGGGTCAAACCTGGGTCTCCTGCATTGCAGGCAGATTCCTTACCATCTGAGCCACCAGGGCTGTTGGCAAAAGCAGGATCTCACTGCACTCCCATTGCATTAAATTAGACAAAGAAGGACCTGCAAATGCCGTACACGTGGAGATAGATGCACGACACCCAGGCCCAGAAGCCTCAACCACTATCTCACTGTTACTGCTCACAACAGCCAGCAAAACAGCCGCCGCTGTGTGCCAGTCACCAGGCTATACGTTTTACCGCCTGCTTTCATTTACATTCTCACAATGGTTGTATGAGTTAGGCATGATCATCCTTGTTTCACAGATGAGCAAATCAGGCTCAGAGACGTTAAGTAAGTTACCTGAGGTCACACAGCCAGTAAACGGCGGAGCACCCACATTCTCCAGCTCTTACTAGTTATGCAATTTGGGGCAAGTTACTTCACCTTTCTGTGCCTCTGCTTTCTCATCTGTAAAATGAGAACAATAATGGTTCTTACTGTATAGGGTTCTTGTGTATGCAGACCACTGGGAATACTTCCTGGCAGAGTTTAAGCGCTGAAATTACATTGAGGCTCAGAGAGGTGAATCTGTGCCCAAGGTGGCACAAACAGCAAGAGGCAGAGTTGGAACTGGCAGTCGGGTATTCAGACCCCACACCCAGGGCTCTCTCAGTTGGACCTACACCCTTTATATTTAGAAATGCAGATTGCTTAGCATCCAATCACTTGTAACCTGAGTTTGAGAAGCAAGGGAATTTGCAGAGGAAATGTAGCCCACAACCAACAGGTGTAATCATTGTGGGCAACTGCTTCCTTCTTGCTGCCTTACTAAGCCAAGGAGGCTGGGATAGGACCAGATCACAAAGAACAAAGAGCAAGAGAGCACAGACCCAGGGATCCAGGCAGAGGAATTGCAGCTTGATGCCAGGCCAGGAATTCCATGGCTGCCCTCGCACCCCTAGCCTTGCTCACACTGGGGGTCAGAAGTGACCCCCAAGGTCTCAGGAGTGCTGGAAGAGGCAGGGCTCTGAGACGCTCTCTGAAAGCCTGACAGCAGGGCCTGGAGCCAACATCTGGGCTGACTCAGGGGCCCAGGGGCCTGAATGTTCAGGCATCTGATTGAACAAGGCTGAAAAATCACTCCAATTAATGGCTAAAAATACAGAGGGACCCGTGACACGTGTGCTACCCAAGCCTCCATATCCCATTACACCAGCCGAATCCTCGAGAGCCTCCATGTGCTCCAAGCGTTTACCCAGTGCCTGGTTATTCAGGGGGCTCACTGGCAGCTCAGAGAAGCACCAGGCCCACCCCACTCTCAGCCACCCCTACCCATGTCAGACCCCATTTCAGGAGAGCTGAGTCCTTACTCTCAGAGTGGCCATTTGCCTCGGCCCCCATCACCCACCTCCTGGCCCTAGTTGCACTGACTGCGATGCATTGAGCCCTTGCTGGGCTCCGAGCTCTGTTGTAAGAATTCTACACGGATTATCCCATGTAATCCACACGGGCCACCATGCAGTGGAACTGGCATCCTAATCACCACCTTACAGAGGAAGAAACTGAGAGGGGCCGAGGCATGTTACTGCCTCCCTTTTCAAGAACAGGAGGAGGATACACCAGAGCTTTCTGTGATGCCCTAACCTGATTTCTAAAGTAGAGACAGACTAGGGAACCCCTGTCTTTCCTGCTACAGATTCGGCCTTGAGAATAAGGTTTTTATTCTGTCGGCCACCATGAGACACAAAAAGGCTTGTCCATTTCCAATCAATAAACCAATATTGATTTCACAGGCTCTGTAAGATGCTTAAACATTGGGTTTAACATTAGTTGAAAAAAATGATGTGTTTAGCAGATGGCGTTGAAGGTCATTGCCAAAGTGCAGAAATTTGGATGGTGAACAGTTTTTGCTGGGGGCTTATTTGGAATGAATAGAAAAGTCTAGAGTTCTGGGTTTTGATTCCAGTTCCCCCCAAATTCTCCATGTGACCTTGGTCAGGGTGCCCAACTTCTCTGAGCCTCCGTTTTCTCTTCTGTAAAATGGGACTTGGGACCCATCTCTGCACCTGCCTTCTGCACCATGGACTCTCAAGCCCTTAAGTGGATTCTTAGAGGGTGTGGCAGGATGTAGCTCAGGCCAAGAGTGGCACTGCTGGTGGCCTCTGTCCTAGGATATCCCATTGGAGAGACGGTTCAAGAGGATGCTGCTAAAATCTGAGTTCCCATTCTGAGGTTGTGCACTCCTACTTATGATATGGGGTTGCAGCAAGCATCATCAGGCCCCGTTTCTATGTACAGTGTTATAAAGGATTACTGAGATCACACTGAGAAGGGTGGGCTGGCCTGAAGTCTGGCCACCTGGATCTCCTGCATCCCAGCCTGGAGCACTCACACCTGCCAGGCTGTTCTACTTGAGTCTGTCTGCAGGGCTGGACCCCTCAGCAAGAGCTGAACCCAGAACCTCCCCAGAGAGGTCGTGGAGAAAGCAACCTAACGACGCTGGTCTGCATAGATCGAGGATGACACGGGCTGGCCCCCAGCCCCGAGAGCTGGGTCACGTGGACCAGGCTCTCTCCTCCTCCTGAGGGAACATGATCCCACCCCTACCTCCCTGGGCTCTGGGTCCACCCTGGGCACCTGCATGGAGTCGGGTGACAAAGGCTTCAGGATAAGGAAAAAGAATAATAATAGTGACTCCAGAAAGGCACGAAGCACTTTACACCTTCAAAACTCAACCAAGCAAAGGGTTGCAAACTCAACTGTCCTCTGAGGTCAGACACAGATCACGCAAATGACAAAGCTGGCTGCACACAGAATGGTTTGGAAGGGTGGGGCCTGAGGGACCCGGAGAGCCCAGCTGATGGCGGCCCCTGAGCAGTGTGGGTCTAGCTGGCCCAGGGTCCATTTTTTTCAGCAGAAGCTACCAAGGTGTATATATATATATATATATATATATATATATATATATATATTTTTTTTTTTTTTTTAAACATAAAATCTATTGCCCAATTGTTTGGTGAGCTAAACAAAATTCTGTGGCCTCTGACCTAAGGACTCAGTTGATCCTCTGGGCCAGATAATCAAAGATGGCAAAGTGTGACAAGAAACAAGGAGCAGCTGTTCTCATTTGAAGGCTGGGAGGCCAGGGCGCGGAGATGGCGGGCTCGCCACACGCAGGGAGAGGTCAAGGCAGGCCGAGGCCGCCGGCCACCTCGGCTGGACCCTGGTCATCTGACCGACCTGGGGACAGGACTTCGGCTGGGCCGGGGGGCACTCACCCGCTCCTTCGCCTCTGCCACCGCAGCAGGGCTCTGCCCTGGGGACCAACAGCTCACGCAGCAGATCTCTCTGGAAGCCTCTCCTCTGGAGGCCTAGTGTCTTAGCCTCCTCCTCACCGCCACTGGCCTCTGCATGCGTCGCCACTGCACCGTCACATCACGTCACTGCCGCCTCCCCCAGAGCCCACGGCGGAGCCTCACCGGGTGCATGGCACTGGGGCGGGACGGTTCCGCAGCCCAGGGCTCCCTCTCTGACATTTGTTTCCACCAACCTCAGGGTGAACAGGGCCAGGCTGGCATCCAGGGCCCACCAGGGCCACCAGGCCCTCCCGGACCGAGTGGACCTCTGGGGCACCCAGGACTGCCAGGGCCCATGGGGCCACCGGTAAGTACCCCTCCTGCACTCCACCAGCTCCTCTCCTTCAAGTTCATCCCCTGAATTCTCTGGAAGTTTGGGAACTGGGTAACCAGTGGGACTCTGGGCCCCCGCTGAAGGGGCAGAAACACATTGGCAAGGCTGCGGGGCATGGCTGGCCCCATCCCTGAGGGAGCTGCCCATCCCCGTCACGCTCACCGGTTGCTCTCTGGTTCTGAAAACACATAATGGGACCATGTGTTCCACTTCAGCCACTGCCTCCCGGGGGGAAACCATGAGCAGGCCTGCCTCTCCCAGCCTCAGGAGAGAGGAGCTTGGAGAGAAAGTTCCCAGGACCACGCTGATGGATGTCCCCTGCCCCCTGGGCTTAGGAAAACTCGAGTTGGGACGATGTGTCCTAAAGGAGGTAGCAAGGGGGCATCTGATGGCCTAGCATCCCTAACAGACACGCCTTTGCTGGTGTGTGTGGATTTCCCGCTCCCAGGCCACTTTCCAACCAAGTTACACACCCAGTTGGGCAAGAGGCCCCTGCCTCAAGCCCGCGGATTGAGGGGCCCAGGAGGGGCCCGGGGGAGCCAACAGACACCCGTCTGGGCAAGACCACACTCAGGCAATAGGTCAGTCCCAGTGTCCACCGGGTCATCTGCTTGCAAGCTCTAGCCAAGCCCCAACTCTTTCTCAGCCCTATTTCATGTAAGAAAGCACCAGGGCAGAGTAACTCAGAAAACCCTGGACTTCTTCTTTAGAGAAAATACATCTCTACCCAGAGCTAAGACCAATGTCAGCAGTTATTAGAGGCAGAGGGATTAAGGACACAGTCTGTTTGATAATGTTTTTTCCACGTGGCTTTTTTTTTTTTTCAAGTGTTTTTCTTTCGTATGACAAAAGCATCATATATCCATTGTGAAAATTTTGGAACATAGACGAAGAAAAAGTTTTAAACTGTCTGCTTTCCCATACCCAGGGTTCCCCATCATTAACGCTGGGGAGAGTCCTTTCCATTTTTCTCCTTAGACTTCTCTGCACATAAACGTTTTTCAGGTTGGTGATGTTTTGAATAACATAACACTTTGTATCCTGTTACTCTTTTCACTTAATCTCGTACACCATGCCCTTTCTTATGTCAGGAGTCTCCCATGATACGGATTTTAGGACTGCTGGGTCTCTTTACAGTGTAGTTAATGGGTTCCCTTCTGTAATATACATCCTTAAACATAAATGCGTATGCGCATCTCCAAAGCTTTCATGGCAATAGATTCCCAAAAGTGGAATTACTGAGTCAGGGGTGCCCCTGTCAAGTAGCCCACGATGAGTATGGCCACATTCCAGGTCACTTGGCTTCACACCTGGGCCCTCGGCTACCCCGGCTTCCAACGCTAAGGTTCCGTATAGAGTCCCCCTAGGCTGGCTGACAGCTCTGGCCAACCAGGGCAGCCAGCTTGACCAGAAGGCAGCATAGCAGAGTGAAAACCTACCTTTCTGGGAGAGCCAGCTCTCCTGCTCAGCTTGATCCCCATAACAGATTTTAAATATTTCCATGATTTCTCCCCAGAACCCTGGGGAGGGAAGTTAGTCTCACTTCCATGGACTGATGGATGGAAAAGCAGAAAACCTAAAAGGAAGCAGAATTTGGAGAACTGAACCAAACAAACCAAGCCAAGAAAATAAACCAAAATTTTAAAAAGTGCTCAAAATCCACTTCTTTCCTGACGGCCCTCACCCGAACACACTGGGCTCCCGATCACTGAAGCCAAGCCAGGCAGTTTTCTTTGTTAGGTTGTTTATGAAGAAAAAAACCAGAACTCATGTTTTGAAACCAACTGAAACAGGCCAGACTCAGGCATCATGGTTTTCTCCAGCCAGTGTTTGCCATCCAGACCCACGCCCAAGACCACGCTGGAGCCTGCCTTCCCTTTCCTCTCCCTCAGGCTCCTGCAGGGCTCACACCACTTCCCCCAAGCTGGCTCCTGTGGTCACAGCGCTCCAGGGGTGGGGAATGGAGACAGAGGGCTCCCCTGCAAGCTGGCAGGGCCAAAGGCAAAACCCAAGCTCTGCTGGGCAAGGTCGGCTTTCCAGGGAGTGGCTCTAGTTAGGAGGTGGGTGGGTGGGGACCTGGACCAAACACACTATCAATTTCACATGATGCCATTGACCTATTTTACAGCGGGCCAGCACAGCAGAGATGCCCGAGGCTCCCATGTGGCTCCAAAGAGGGACAGGAGCCTGTTGTCCCCACTTGCCCTGAGCAGGTTTCAGATGCCCTTTGAGGACCCTCTTGATCTGTTCTCTAGCGCATCCAGAGCCCGTTACAGCCTCCACTGTGAATGTGTTTGTGTGCGTCCGTGCTCAGTCATGCCCGACTCTTTGCAACCCCATGGACTGTAGCTGCCAGATTCCTCAGTCCATGGGATTTCCCAGGCAAGAATACTTGAATGGTTGCCATTTCCTACTCCAGGGCATCTTCCCGACCCAGGGATCGAACTCGTGTCTCTTACATCTCCTGCGCTGGCAGGCAGATTCTTTACCAACTGCACCATCTTAACGTGTTTAGCCCTCACCATTTGCCAGTGGAATCCATCTCCACTCACCTTTCTTCTTGCTTCTGCAGGGCTTACCTGGGCCTCCTGGACCGAAGGTGAGGGTCCTTCTGGGTGATGCATCGAGTGGGTGGGAAAGTTCCCTGGTGGGTAGAGGGTGGCGCGCTGACAGGTACTGAGTAAGGGGCTGAGAGGGAACTGATTGACTTCCACAAGGATTGCACTTTTGTGGGCTCAGGCCAAGCAAGTGCTGTAGCTGGTATGGAAGATGCAGCCCTGCTCTCCAAACAGATCGTGGTCTGAGTTGGGAACTCAGGTGCCCAGGACATTGTCACAACATCCCAGTAAAACAGTGGCTCCTAAGGGGCCAGAACTGGAAAGGACCTTAGGGGCCATCCAGTTCCCTTCGAAACCTTATCTGGAAGTCCAGTGTCGAGTCTCCCTTTGAAGCTGGAGCCCCTGTGGCTCTAGGAAAGAGAAGCTGCAAAGCACTGGTCCAGCCAGCCTTTTCACAAGCGCAGCAGCTGGAGTCCCGGGGGAAGTGACTTGTCCAGGTGCCACAGAGAGCCCGTGGTGGAACCAGAACGGACCCTCAGGGGTCCTGTGCCCCTGCCGAGTCGACCCTTCCCTCCTCCCTCAGCCTCTGCAAGACAAGGACTTGTTCTAAAAAGTCAAACAGTCCCTGCTACTGTTCCAAGGTTGGCTGGAGGTGGAGGTCAGAGGATTTGGAGTCATTGGAAAGAAGAGGGATGGTAACGTGGAGGAGGGGATGCAGCAAGAAAACCCCTCTAATGGCCTTATCTTGGTTCCCCTCAGGGAGACCCAGGCATCCAGGGCTACCCCGGCAGGAAGGTAAGAAGGAGGGGGAAGGGAGGACCCACTCCCCACCAGGTGACTACCCAAGTAGGGCTTCACCACAGTGTACACAGGGTCTGGACTTGGTTCGTACATGCTTTTGCACGCACATCAGCAGGGGCCTCAAAAGTCTTGAATTTAAGTGATCGAGGGTTTGTGTCTCCACTGAGGAAGCAGGAGGCTCAGGGAAGGAAGGGCCTTAGGCAAGTCAGTGGCCCTGCTGGACCTCAG
Source organism: Budorcas taxicolor (assembly GCF_023091745.1). NCBI lineage: Eukaryota > Metazoa > Chordata > Mammalia > Artiodactyla > Bovidae > Budorcas > Budorcas taxicolor. The sequence continues at coordinate 19,553,685 of NC_068914.1, read as the reverse complement.
ACCAGGAATGTGTCCCCTGCCAGCCCGACTGGCCGTGTCTGCAGAGGCAGACCAGGTTCTCACCTGCCCCCTGAGGGCCTGGTAAGCAGGGACCAGGCAGAGCTTCTGAGTATGGTAGGGGATATGGAAGGTCCCAACTCTGCTGTCTGGCCACTCACAGGCCAAAGAGACAGAATTCCTACACAAATAACCCTAGTGAAGGCAATTGCACTAACCACTACCATCCCAAAGCGCCGTGCCAATATTGGGGTAGGGGGTTCAGGGAAATTCACTCTAGGTTGGGAGGATTTCGGGAAGTCGTCAGAGAGAGGACAGCCTCTGAGTTCAATCCTGGTGAATGAGTAAGTGTATCGGTTTTCTATTGCCGTGTAACGAACCATCCCAAACTTATTGTCTTAAAACAGTTCTTTCTCAGGATTCTGTGGCTTGGCCAGCTGTCTCCTCGGGGCTCACTCATGCAGTCACATGGGATGATGGCTGGAAAAGCTGGGGGGCCAAGATGGCCTCGTCCACATGCCTGGGGCTGGCGCTAGCTGTGGCCTGGGTTCCTCTGTTCTCCTCCACGTGGCCTCTCAGCCCCTAGCGTAGGGCAGATGGATTTCCTCACAGCATGGCAGGTCCAGGTCAGCTTTCAAAACAGGCGAGTCCCAGTGCACAAGTGCTTTTCAAAAGCATCTCTTGCATCACATTTTCTGAGGTCCTGTTGGTCAAAGCAAGTAACACAGCCAAAGCATTCAAGTCAGTGGGGCGGGAGGACTCAGCCCTTGTTCTTCTTGTGGGAGGGTGGCAAAGCCTTTGTGACCATCTTTAATCTACCACTGTGCTCCTTCAAGCAGCAGATTTCAAGGGAAATGGCATTTTAGACAGGGAAACAATTGAGCCAAGGCCCAGAGATGGTCATTACAATAACTTTAATAATGTAACAATAATTTTAACACTGTACACCACTTACTGAATGTCTCCTGTGTGCCAGGCTGGCCTTCAATGGGACCTGTATTATATCTAATCCTAGGAGGCTGGTACTCTTCTTCTCCTATTTAACAGATGAGGAAACTGAGGTACAACCTAAGTGGCTCATAAGTGGCAAAGCTGGAATTCAAGTCCAGGTCACGGCCCTTCCCGTGATGCCATGTGTCACAAAGAGCCCATCCCACTCTCCAGGCCCCAGCTGGGAGGCTCTGGCGCCTTCCAGAGGAAGAAAAGAAACAGGAAAGAAAGGCAGGATGAGGAAGGGGAGGGATTCTGGAAAGGGAAGAATCAGCTCCGGAGAAGCACATTCCACAGGCTCTGTAGCCAGGGGCCTTCACCGCATTGTTTTATGGGTGCTTGGTGGGTGAAATGGCAAGACCCGAGAGGCCTTTCATCAGCTCTGCATAAACTGCAAAGTTTGTAGTGTGTCAGGAAGTGGAAATTACAGCCCCCGAGGTTGCTTCCATCCACTCTCGCAGACTGAAAAATTCACTGCCTCCCAGTCCATTAGCAGCCAGACCAGCTCTTTCAAGCTCTGAAGAAACTTCAGGGCAGCAGTTTCCCCTGGGGTCATGGGGATGCCCACAGCTGGCATCCCTACCATGGCAGGCATCTGCATTCCCCTGCCAACTGGAAGTCTGGTCCATTCAGAAAGGAGGTTGGCCGGGGTGGTCTGTTGCCCTGAGGATAGAGAGGCGTCAGCTTGGGGCTAGGGTGTCCTGATGGTACAGGGCCTGGTTCCATGATTGTGGCCATTCTGGGTGAAGTTTGTGGGAGGAGTCGTTCAGCCCTGACTGTACGGAATTTGCAGAGGAAACCAGTGTGGTCCCACTGACAGAGGGGCAGCCTCTGATCCCAGGGAAGCCTGCTCTGGAGAGAGATGGCTCAGGGCTGCTAGAGGGGGCTCAGAGCTGCTGGAAAAAGCACAGATGCATTTCTTTTGCCTGACTAAGGATAAAGCAAGTACTGATGGGTACCTTGAGAAGGAGGGAGCTCCCCGTCATCAGAGGCATTTAAGGAGAGGCTGGAAAACTATGGGACTGTCATGTGTTAAGAGAAGCTCCTATATCCGATGGGAGACTGGATTGAAATCCCTTCCTGCTCAGGGAAGCAGCAGCTTCCTAAGAACAGAGCTGGCTCCATACTCCCTGGAGAGGAGCAGCCTCCCACCCCACCCTGGCTTTATGAGTCAGACCCCTCGAGTCTATGTCCAGGCCGTTCTCCATTCACATCCAGGGCTTGTCAGAAGCATCACCCCTCTTAGGTCTCTTGGGGTTCCGAGAAGGCCCTTCTCCTTCATGCTCAGCTCATGTTCCCCACACTTTCTTTCTCTGTTGACCAGCCCCTGCCCTTCCACAACAGCCTCTTCTCATGGAATCCAGGGGGAGCTGTGAGGCTGCCGGCTTCTCTGCGTTTCTGGAAGGCTCCTGCCACCTCCTTTTCTCCCAGCCTGTCCTTGAGACTTCTCAGTAGGCGCTCCGGAGCCACCAGGTGGCCCTAGAACTCTTATCTCCATGCTGGCCCTCCCTCTGCTGGGACCCTTGTCCTGTCATCACTGAAGCCACAGCCTCCTAGTCCAACAGAGGCCAGAGGGTGTGCCCTGGAGACCGATGGCCAGCAGCAGAGCCCACCCCCAAGAACTTGGGGGTCATTCCTCTAGGTCAGGCGATACTTAGGAGGCTACGAGTGCCTGTTCCCACTGCCTGAGCCCCAGTGATCACCATACCCAGGCAGAAGTATTCTTCCCATCAGAATTCTTAGATGAATTCTTAGTCCTTTTTCCATGAGATATTACTTTTCTCCTTAAAGTGTTTCATCCCATTTTTCAATTCTTGGATGAAGAATCTTGCCCAAGGACAAGGGCAGCAGTTACTTCACATCTCTGGTTCAGCCAAAGTCCTTTCGCTCCGTCTCTCAACTCGTCTCATCTCATCTTGTCCCAGTAATTTGATGCATTATCCCCACTGTCAAGAGATGAGACGCTCAGAGAGGTCAATGCTCTGCCCAGCATTGCACAAGTCAAGTGTTAGTCACTCAGTCGTGTCTGACTCTTTGCGGCCCTGTGGACTGTAGTCTGCCAGGCTCCACTGTCCATGGGATTCTCCAGGCAAGAATACTGGAGTGGGTTGCCATTCCCTTCTCCAGGGGATCTTCCCGACCCAGGGATTGAACCCAGGTCTCCTGCATTGCAGGCAGATTCTTTACTGTCTGAGCTACCAGGGAAGCCCCAACATTGCACAGCTGGTGATAATCATGCTGGGATTGGAAGCTAGGTCTCATGAGTCTGAACCCAGGAGCCAGTCTTCTCGCCCTAGTGCAGAATGAAATGTCTGCTCGGGGGAGGCGGGGTGTCACCCCAGGCTAAGCTAACTGTGCAGAGACCACCCTCCCCTGTGGTTTCTCTGGGATGTGGAGGGGTAACTCTCTGGCTCTTTTCTTTTGTCTACCAAATCTCTTTTCTCTCTTCCCCTCTCTGCTCTCTGCCTAGAAAGAGGCCTGGAAGGAGGGACCCCCACGAAGGGCAGCTTGGTCACAGATGCTGGGAAGATGAGAGTTTGCTCCCCACCCCAGCACCCTGTGCCACCCAGTGGGGACATCGAGCTGGGACAGAGGCCACGGGACACCCCGTGTGTTCAGGGTGTGAGGGGGCCCCACAGGGTAACAATGGACCCGCCACATCTGCTTCCATTACTCTGTCCTGGCGACTGACACACACGCGGGGAGGCCTTTCTTTCAGGAAGGGATGGAATGTAACTCTCAGCAAAGGCGCTTCTGGTCCTGTGAAGTTTGCTGTTGATCAATTCCATCCACCACCGCTACCACCACCACCCGCCCCTGCAGCTGGTCCCAGCCTGGCACCCTCTCTAAGGCCGGCCAGGCCGGCAGGGCAGCGTCTCCACCGGCTCCTGGAGATCACAGCCCGGTGTAGCCGGCGGGCCGTGTGCTGCCGCAGCCCCACTCACACCCAGCCCCGTGGCCTAGACACTGGGAGCATTGTTGTGCGCCCATGTGGTACCTATTTGATCCAAATTTATGGCACCAATCTACTTTAAATGAGTTGCAAGACGCAAAATGTGTGTTTAAAGCGTCGCAACCTTGGCTCTCTTTCAAGAGGATTGATGAGTATTGTCAGGCTGTGTATGGATCACAAAACCTGGTGAGAGCTTATCTCCAAGCACGTCAGAACTGGCCCGCCCATCTTGGCAGTAGGGGGGTGCCTTTGACACATGTGGTGGTCTGGGTGTTAAGCCTTGGGGTTTGCATGAAGGACCAGAGCTGACCACACATTGCCATCCTGCCAGCTCCGGGCTATGCGTCTTCAGACCAGGGCAGGCAGGATGTGAGAACTTCGTGTTTACTCAGCTTGTAACTGAGGTCACACCTCCTGGAGGCTGTGGGGCTCCCCAGAAAGAGGCACTCCCAGGGAAGGAGATCTGATGGGCCCTGTGGTCGGCTGGCTAGGGTGCTGAGTGAGGGTGTGAGGAGCAGAAGGGCACCCACCCGGCCCATCTGCTCACCCTACCTTAGTTCTTCTACAAAACGGCAGGATCATTCTGACCTGCCAGTCAGAGCAAAGCATCATGTGAGTGGACACACTTCTGAAGAACGATAACTAGAATTATTATATCTACCTTTCTGGGCCTCTTTGTGCCAGGCTGTATAGGGGCACTTTGCTTGCATCATCTCATCAGATCCTCTATCCCTAGTTTACAGATGAGCAAACCGAGGTTCACAGAGGTGAATCCCCCTAGGGCCACAGCTACAAAGCAGTGAAGCCACATCTTTCTGGCCCCAAAGTCTTGTTCTGGATGACTTTACTACCTGGGTTTTATGAGCCCAGGGGACCCATAATTTCCAGTATCCCGCCACCACTGCGTACTCCCATCTCCTCCACTAAAAGGAAAGAAGGAGGGAGCTGGCCTGTTTTCCTTCTTGTGAGAAGGTTGTGGCTGGATTCAGGCCCTCCTCCAAGTCTCCCAGGCTCTCTGTGAACATCTAAGGCAGAGAACTTGGGGGTACTTGGTGTATTTTATTCAAAGAACCAAAGAAGGGGAGTGCTTTGCCCACTGGCACTGATTCTACCCGAATGCTTCCCCAGGGAGCTGACCTGGTCCTGCGACTTCCAATAAAGCTAGGAGAAGGCTGTCTGAGCTGTGGACCCCAGCGGAGAGACCTCCTAAAACTTCCCTGCATCCCCTGACTCCCAGAGGACCTGGGCAGCCCTAGGCTCCATGCCATGCTGACGTGCAGCAGAGCGTGCCCTGCAGAGGGAAGCTGTAGAGGCAGAGGGGGGACAGCACTTGCTTTCAAAGCCAGGAATTCCTGGGGGGGCATCCAGGCCATTTCAATTAAAGCGGATCAGGGAGCTGAGACATGGGCCCCACATCTGAGGCCCCGTGGGGGCTGACAGCCCTCCTGCTCCGCCTGCCTCCAGCCCCCAGCCTGTGCTCTCTGCCCCCTGTTTCTCCTGCACTCCCAAGTCCCCAGATTAATTAGAGCTGACTTTTCTTTTTGGAACTAACTACAAAATCAACCGATCTCAAATCGAGATTACAACCCAGCCGCCCTTCCAAAGCCCTGGCCTTCGATGGGGCGCCTGACCCCGGTAATTCCCTGGATCACTTCCTGCCGGCCCTAATTACCGGACGACCTGGCGTTTCCGTGGCCCCAGGGCTCTCCAGTCTGGAGCTGGCTCGTGAGAAGAGGGAGCCGAGCTGCCCTTCTCCCAGAAGGGAGCCCTGGGAACTCTTCAGGGAAGAGAAGGACAGTAGCTCTCCTCACCCGGCTTTTCCAGCCCAGGAAAGGGCCCTGGTCCAGAATTAAGGCCTGAGTCACCTGCTGGCCTTCCCTCAGTCCTCCACTCCCCACACTTCTCCCCTGCAGAGAACAAAGCGTCTGTGTGGAGCTGCTCTGGCTCAGCAGCGCCCCCCCCACAACCCGCAGCAGGAGCCTCATGTTAGGGAGGTCTGTTGTCTCCCCCTGCTTCTCTGGCCTGACCTTTGCTCGGCTGGGGAACTGACCTGGAAGCCCCCCACCTCTTGCCTCCTTTGCCAAGTCCCTGCCCTGTTTGTTCAACAAACAGTAAATCACCAATTAAGAGAGCAGAACACGACTGGTTTGTGCTCCAAGGAGCTTGCTTCCATCCCATCATCTGGGCAAAGGATGGGTCCTCCCACCTGAAAACAGAACCAGAATACAGAACCTTTTGATGCTTGGCAGGCGCTCCAGGCAGGGGCAGCAGGAGTCAGTGGCATCCTAAAAGTGGTGGCTGGGATGGCCTTCAGGGTCATTCAGGGCAGTCCCCTGTCTACCCACGTGAACTCACCCAGCACTTTCTTAGCCACCAAGACCGGAATCCACCCCTTGTAGGCCAGCCATCCAGCATCCTTGGTTCAGGGAACCAAGGTTAAAAGAGCCAGCCTTTTGCAGGCCTGGCTCCACAGCATCAGCCACCACCCATGCCCCAGGCATCTGGGGCAAGACCCTCTGTAATGCTTGTGGCACCCACTTCCGCAGCCCCCCTGGCTCCCTGCTCAGAGGACAAGAGGTACAGGAGATAAATTGGGGCCCTCGGGTTTTGGCAAACTATGAGAGCTCTCTCCCCAACTAAGATGTTCGTGAGTTAGTGGATCTAAATTCAGCACAATTCCAAACTTAAACCTTTTAGCCAACCAAACAAAATACTTTCATGTAGGAAAATGGGAACGAAGGAGCCTCTAAGTGTGCTCTTACAAAGACACATCACAAGGAAAAGCTCTGTGAACACACACGTGTCACTGTCCTCCCTTTAGCAATGGCCCCGGAAACACCCCCAACTCCGCAGCCCCCATCACCCCTGCAAACGGATGCTCTTGCTCACAGCCACCCTAGAGTCCTTGATAATGACTCTCAGCCCGCTCTCACCTATCTCATTGTCCAGAATCAGTGTTTTCTGGTGCAAGCTGAGTCCAGACCCTGGTTCAGAGGTCAGGCTAGGCTGAGACCCCAGAGACAAGCCCCGGAGAAGGAGACTGATGAGATTGGAATGAGCCCGCGGGGTGGGGTCAGCCAGGGGCACCCTGGCTTCCTGCCCAGCAGAGGGGTGGGGGTGAGGGAGGCCCTGTGATGGGGATCAAGGGAGTCTGGGTCACTTGCAGAATGAAGAGACTTGACCCAGAGGGAGGGGAGGGGCCAAAGGTCAGCCATCCTAACGAGGAGACTGCCTCCTCCGAGGGGCCCAGATTTCCCTGGAGAGTGCGGTTGTATCTTCACAGACAAACCTTCAGGGTCTGAAGACAACCCTGATTACATCAGACACCCTCACTCCAGGTTTTGATCTGCACAGCGCGTGCGGAGATTGGGGACAGAAACCCAGGGATGGAGCATGGGCAGACCCCAGCCTCCTCCCCTGCTGAGGCACCCCAGGCTGTCCTTTGGGGCAGGAGGAGACCCACTGAGTCCCTTGTAGAACCACAGTTTTACCCAGCGCTAACATCCCTTCCCCCACGGAACCTTGTTCTGGGGCTGCCAACACACCCAGAGTCAGCTCCTCGGCTTGGTCCTCCCAGGAGCAGAAGTGAGTAGGTGTCTAGTCCTCACTTTGCAGGATCCTGAAGCCAGAGAGAGAAAGTAAGTTATCCGAGATCACACAGACACCCAGCTCAGCTCTGTTACTGGAGGTGGGAAAGGTGAGGGCAGATGCATTGGAGGAAAGCTGTCAGAAAGATGGGAAGAGAAGGAACGGGATTCAAACGGGAGATCTCTGAGTAGTCAGGGCTGCGCAAGCTGACCTCCTACCTGCACCCACCACCACCCCAGGGGACTCTGTCTGGTGTCCCTCTGGGCTGAGTCAATCCAGTTGAATTGTTGGGAATGGAAACTGGGGACTTCAGCTTATGCGCTGTAGCTAGTTACCAGAATTCTGATGACGTCCTGTGGCGCCCTCTGCTGGCCATAGAGCAGAACTGTGGTCACAGGCCAGCCGGGCTCAGCCTCTCTCTCTGGTGCCAGAGGTTGTAAAGACAGTCCTGGGTTGAGCACTGACCCCTCACTCCTATGGGGCACAGACCTGAGGGCCCTCCAGAATATAGGGCTTTGCCCTGCTTTTTGCCTGCAGAAGGGGTTTAATGGAAGCAACGGATGCTTGCGGTTGCCAAGCAATAGAAGCATCTGATGCGTGGGGTTGGCTGAGAGAAATGGGTACCTGGGCTTTGGCAGATAAAAGACCTGTGTTCAAATCTCTGCTCTGCATGACCTTGACTATCGTACCTGGCCTTCTAGAGCTCACCTGTGGGACAGAAATAACATCCATTCCTACACTGACTGGAGGGGATGCCTAGAGATTGAAGAGAGGATGGATGTGACAGCTTCACTCAGTGCCAGACACAAACGCAATAGATGGCTGAGCCTTTCTCTGCTCTTTCCCACAAGAGGGGTTTTCCAGAATTTAGTGCCTGGGGCACAATCTTGTCTGTTGCAGTCGCTTCTGAGTCCAGCTCCATCACCCCTGCCTGTGGCTCAGGGGTCCCGGTGGGGTCGAGATAAGGGAGGGCTCCTGCATTGGAAGCTAAAATTCCTGGGCCTTTTGCAGAATTTCGAGACCCCTGGCAGACATGATTTGAACGGTTATTCCAAGCTTCCGGAGCAACCCCTCTCGCTGACATCCTCGAAGGCCATGCTTCAGAGCCGAGCCCTTGGGCCCTGAGTCTGGTCCTCTTCTCATTGTTTCTCTTGTCTCTTCCTGCAGGGAGAACGGGGCATGCCAGGGATGCCGGGCAAACACGGAGCAAAGGTATGCAGCGCCCCCCACTCCCCAGCAGCTCCCCCAGCTGTAGTGCTCTCTTCTGGCACCTCCTCCTTCTGCATCCTATCCTCCCATAAAAACAGAGATGGGGTGCACATTTCTTCGCATCCTCTCTCCTTGCTGCCTGGCCTATTGTTCAGGCAGGGGTGTTCCTTTTCGGCCCATGAACCATCACTCACCAGCAGCCTCCTAGCATGGCCAGGCCTCCTCCTGGGGATCAGTGGGTCATAAAAAGAACTTCTCAGGTACCCTCAGCTCTGGCTGCAGTCCTGAGACCCATGTGGGAATCAGGATCCCCTAAAAATGACATTCACTTGAAATTTACTAAGTGCTGTGCTTGGCAGCTTGTTTACCTCAAAGTTGGTGGTCTGGAGCTGATAAGGAAGTGGGGTTCACTCCCAGCTGCTCCCTAGTCCACTGGGACTTAGAACTAGAGGACTCCCTTAAGGAGAGTCCTACAGGCAGCCTCAGGGGCCAGTGAGCTTAGTAAACTTAGCCACCTGCTGTTGTTCACTTCCCTGTGGCTCTCCTTCCCCCACTTTTTCCTCCATCTCCTCCTCTCGTATCCACCCCCCACTCCACCCAGGAGCGCCCCTCATCTAGCCCAGCCAGGGACTGCCTGCCATGATGCCCTCTGAGTCTCCCAGGAGGGTCTAGAAGCCCAGGGAGCCTGGCTGAGCACAGAGGGTCTTTCTCAGGCCATGAGCTCAGCAACCCCCTTCCCTGTATACCTGACCGGTAGCCCAAAGTCTCCACGTCTCATGTCTCTCCAAAAGGAGGCTGGCCATCTCTTCTGTGCACCGCACCCCCCTCCCAGGTGAGAAAGTCCCCATGCCTTTCCTTCTCTCTGCCAGGGGGCTCCTGGAACCACTGTGGCCAGGATGAAGGTCAGTGGACCTTGTAACTCAAGACCTGAGGGGCATGATGGGAGGGGTGGAGAGAGTTGGGGTTTCAGGGGCTCAGTGGGTGGCCACTGGACCAAGGCAGGAGCAGACAGAATTCAGAACCGTTGCCCTTAAAGCAATATGTATGCCAGATGCTCAGCTTGAACAACAGATGTTAACTAAGCCGCGCAAGCAACTGGCAAAGGTTTACCAGTCTCAGCTGAAGGTCCCACCAGCCTGCCAACGTGAAAGGAGTCTAGTGCTCTGCTTTACTCTCCAGAATTCAGCCGGTGGGCAGGAACACTCCCGAAGCAGAAATTCTCTCTGTGGACCTCCTCCAGGTCATTTACAGGGACACGGCATCCAAAGCAAATGCCCCTTCCTTCCTCTCGCTCCTCCCGGGCCGCCTGCCTCTCACCTGCCACCGTCTCACCTCGGGGAAGAATACAGAACAGTCCAGGAGGGGCCCGAGTCTGAGGCAGAGGAAAGCCCTGCGCTGACCGGACACTTCTGCCCCCAAATGCCTTCACTTCTCTGCTCCTGGCCTCTCTCATCTGGCTCTCTCCCATTCTTTACCAGAGTCTTCTTTCCTCCCACACAGGGTGAACCTGGGATCCCAGGAGCCAAGGTACTGATACAGAGGAAACGTTCCGGGCAGCCCGGAGCATCAGGCGTGGGGTGGAGGTGGGAGGGGCTGCTGTTGCTTTGCTCCTGGTCCCCTGAGGCTGGTCCAGAGCTGGGGACCTGACTGAGCAGAGGAGAGCCCACCCTGGAGGGGCTTGCTTGTCAAGAATGCGCTGCAGACGCCTCGCATCCCCCTCCCTGGATCCTGTCCCGGGCAACTGTCTGGTTTACATTCTCACCAGCTGCAGCGGGCGGTGACATGGTCCCCTACACCCACAGGGATCTGTCTCTCATCCAGTCCAATAAGAGGTGTAACATGAGAAAGTTTCCATGGTCAAAGACATTTGAGAAATAATGGACCTTGAAACTATTACACAGGCTTCTTTCCTGCAGGCCTTCTCAGAGCCTTTACTGTGCTAAATATACCTTGGGAAACTCTTTTGGGGGCCGCAGAGAATGAGATGGTTAGATAGCATCACTGACTCAATGGACATGAATTCGAGCAAATTCCGAGAGATAGTGAAGGATAGGGTAGTCGCATGCTGCAGTCCGTGAGGTCGCGAAGTGTCGGACACGACTGAGCGACTAAAGAAAAACAAAGTAGCTTCTGCAGCATTTTCAAACTTTCCGATGAGGACAGTCTTTTTCTAAGAGGTGCCTCTTATGGGGCAGGTACTCTGGAAACACTCGTCTATGATTACTGCCCCTTGTACCCCTCACCACTCCCACCCCATCCTCTTATCAGTGACTTTTTCTTCTTGCCCCAAAGGGAGACCCAGGAGCAACAGGGAAGCCGGGGCCCCCAGGTTTGCCGGGAAAGAGGGGGCAGAGGGTAGGATACTGTGTCTCTGAGTGTGTGCTCCCTTCATCCCGGCCTCTCCTGGTCCCCCCGCCGTTCCCACGCCCCACCCCCATGGTTGTCATGCTGCTTGCAGAGTGAGGAGGGTGCATGTGTCTCTAGGAAGAAGGGAGTGCTGGCCAGGATGGCCTGCAAATCTTTGGAAATTCACACTCGAGGGCACAGCCTTTCTCCCTGAAAGCCACTGGGTACCCCAGAGGAAAGCCCAGCAGAAGGAAGGGAGGTCCTCCCTGCCCCTGCTCCCATCCCCCAGGACTTCAGCAGAGCAGCCCCACACCCTTCCCCTTAGACCACCCCCGCCTCAGACAGGGGTATGCCCCCGCTAAAGCCTCAGGCACTGCAGGGCGAGCTGGGGCCTTAGGATTCATGTCCCTCTTATCACTGGGGCTTTTACCTGGCCCTCCTCACCTCCCGCGTGTGTGTGCTTAGTAGCTCAGCCATGTCCAGCTCTTTGCAACCCCGTGGACTGCAGCCCGCCAGGCTCCTCTGTCCATGGGGATTCTCCAGGCAAGAACACTGGAGTGGGTTGCCATTTCCTTCTCCAATGCATGAAAGTGAAAAGTGAAAGTGAAGTCGTTCAGTCGTGTCCAGCTCTTTGCAACCCCATGGACTGCAGCCCGCCAGGCTCCTCTGTCCCTGGGGATTCTCCAGGCAAGAACACTGGAGTGGGTTGCCATGCCCTCCTCCTGTCATTCACACTTTCTGCCCCAGGGCAGGTGGCAAGGGGATGACTGCTAAAGACCTGATGCGACACCCTTTGTGTGGGCTGCTGAGAAGTTCGTTGAGCCATCCGAGTGAATTATGAGCGCAGGGCCCTCAGTGTATATTATTACATATGAGAACCTCCATCAGTCTAGAGCAAGCGGAGCTTCTCACGTTGGCCTGGAGGGGCACTCTCGAGGGGCCCTCCTGATACAGGACGCTGTGAATCCAAGTGAAGTCTTTGTGACACAGAAGGAGGAGCATCAGGAGAGCTGGGTGCTTCACTGAGGGGGTCATCCACAGTCACGGAGACCCTTCCTCTCTGCAATGAGAGCGGGGCTCTGGGACCTAAGTCACGGGCAAGAAAAAGTATTCTTTGGTGGTAGAATAGAGAAGGGTACTTGTTTACTGGGCTTCCCTGGTAGCTCAGCTGGTAAAGAATCCGCCTGCAACACAGGAGACCCTGGTTCGATCCTGGGTCAGGAAGATCCCCTGGAGAAGGGAACAGCTACCCACTCCAGTGTTCTTGGGCTTCCCTGGTGGCTCAGCTGGTAAAGGACCCACCTGCAGTGTGGGAGACCTGGGTTCGATCCCTGGGTTGGGAAGATCCCCCAGAGAAGGGAACGGCTACCCACTCCAATATTTTGGCCTGGAGAATTCCGTGGACTGTATAGTCTGTGGGGTCACAAAGAGTCGGACACAACCGAGCGACTTTTGCTTGTTTACTAGGGCTGCCCTAACACGGGACCACTGACTGGGTGGCTTCGGCAGCAGACATTGACTGGCCCGCAGTGCTGAGGCCGGAAGTCCGAGATCAGGTGTCAGCGGGGTTGGACACCCTTCTGCGGGGTGTCCCGTGCCTCTCTCCTGGTTCCTGGGAGCTTGCTGGCGTTCCTGGTCTTCCTCGGCTTGTTGAAGCATCACCCCAGTCTCTGCCTTCGTCTTCACGTGGTGTTCTCCCCATATGAATGTCTGTGTCCAAAGTTCCCTTTTCTTTATAAGGACACCGATCATACTGGATTAGGGGCCTGCCTGACTCCAGGGTGACCTCATAATTTAGCTAATTACATCTCTAGTGGTCCAATTGCCAGGTAAGGTCACATTCTGAGATACCTGGAGTTAGGACTCCAGCATATGAATTTCATAGGACACAATTCAACCTGAGGCACACTTCTCAAAATATTCCTCCAAAGGAGAAGTGCCGGTATGATGGGTTTTATCCTCCCTAGAGGCAGGGGGGAGGTGTGCAGAAAGCTCTCCCTAGAGACCAGGAGCATCTAATTGCTAGATGTTACAAACATAAAAAAACAGCAAAGCAGTTTTTAAAAAATAATGCCAAATATTTGCATTCTGAACGGCTCACGTCTCCCTAGGAGACCCCCCCCAAAGGGACTCAAATGCTCTTGGCTCCTCTCCCTCCAGAAATGCCAAGGGCCCTGCCCACGCAGGACTGGGAGGACAATGATACCAGTGGGAAGTGTCCCAAGGAAGGAGTCAGGTCCCTGATAGGGTCCAGCAGGAAGTGAGTCCTTCAGAGAACAGCCCAGGTAAGGGCAGGGAGGCAGGAGAGAAGAAAGTTAAGACCCTACGTTGGAGGGCTGGTCCCTTCGCCAACATACTAGAGAAATAGTTCCTAACCCAAACTGTCTGCATTTCCTCCACAGGGTGAAAAGGGGGCTGTGGGGTCCCCAGGGCCACTCGGCCTCTTGGGGCAGAAGGTGGGTAGCAACCAGCTCTGAATGGTGGGTTCTGTGTAGAGGTCCAGCGTCCATCCCCACCCACATTTCCCACCCTGCACATTCACACGGGCCCCAGCATTACAGGGGTCCCTCCCAGATTGGGGAAAAGCAGTTGGAACACAGCCAGATTCTGTTTTGGGGGACAGAAGCATGGGATACCACATGGGAGGTCCTGACTGTCCCCAAAAAGCCCCAAATTCAAAGAATTTACTAGCTATGACTTGGTCTGATTTCTCTCCACCAGGTCTGAAAGTGTAGTCTACAGTATGTGAGCTCCACAGACATTCCATTAAAAAAAAAAAAGTCAAATAAGTTTGGCTCTATACAATAGCACCCTCAGAATTCTACTCAATACTCTGTAATGGCCTATATGGGAAAAGAATCTGAAAAAGAGTGGACATATGCACATATGTATGTATGTGTAACTGATTCTCTTTGCTGTATACCTGAAACTGACCCAAGTCAACCATATGCCAATAAAATTTTTTTTAATAAATAAAGCAGGCTCCTCAGAGAGTCATAAGCACCTTGGCCTGTCCAAGAGGCTCCTGGCACCCCGTGGTGAAGGAGCCTGGAAAACTTCATTTCATTTTGCCTTTCCGACATTGTTTGGCCATCAGACCCCCCTCTGTCACAGTGTGAATATTCCCAACCTGCTGAGGGAGTGTTCCCTGAAACACACTTTGAGAAACCTCGATTCTGGTCCTGCGGGGATCTTGTTCTGGCTTGCACCTGTTCCACTTGAGTAACCAGCTCCATTCTCTCCTCACATCCCATAGCCAGGCTTCTCAAAGCCTCTGGTCCCCAGCCATGCTGGAGCCCACAGTTCCCCAACATTCAGCACAGACCAAGGGGCAGGCTGCTGTCTTCAGTCCTTTGAACTATGAGGGGAGAAAAGACAGGGACCAACCACCTCCCGCAAAGTTAGTAATGGTAACTCTACCTTCCACCCCCAGGGGGAAAAAGGCGATGCTGGAAACTCCATTGGAGGAGGCCGAGGGGAGCCCGGTCCCCCAGGGCTTCCTGGACCCCCAGGGCCAAAGGTGAGTCTTTCCCTGGGATCCTGCTCAAGTCAGGTGTTGGCCTGTGGTCCTTATCCCTAGTCCATCTGGGGGACTCTGTATCCTGGGCACCTTGCCTTCTCTCCTCCTCTAAGTGTGTGGTTGTTCCAGTGGATTCTAGAAAGGTCTGAGCTCCTGGGACCGAGCTCCTATTTCCAAGCAGTGACCTTGACCCTCCAAAAGAGATGCCCTCTCTGGGGCAGATGGAAGTAGGAGCCATTGACTCAAATGGCTGTGATGTAGCTGAGTCAAGGACCAGTGGCTGCCAGGTCTTTGGATAATCAGAAAGGCCCGTAGCCTGGACTCTGAATCGGCCACAGACACTCCTGTCTCTCCCTGCTCCTCCTGTCCTAGGCCTCCTGGGGCCCCCTCCCCACATGCCCAGGCCCTTCTCACTTGCCTCTGCCTCCCAGGCAGGACCTGGTGAGGTGAGCAAGTGTTCCAGGCTCCAAAATGACCTGCCTCCTACAGCTGGAAGTTGATGAGGGTCCATAGTTAGGGGCCTCAACAAGCTGGACACGTGTGTGTTAACTAAGAACTGAGGAGGGCCTGGCAGCACAGAACTCAGAGGGAGAAAGGAATAGATCAGGAGGGCTGCTTGGAGGAGGTGGGCCTGGGCAGGGCCCAAGGGTGGGGAAGTCAGACAGGTGGAATCGGGGGAGTTAGGAGATATGAGCAGGCAAAGAGATAGAGCCCAGAGACACTTGCTACAACATGAACGGCCGGACCGTCTCTTGCCCCCTGCGTGTCCTCATCCCATCTCTCTCCTGTTGCCCAGGGGGAAGCTGGAGCAGATGGCCAGGCAGGCCCCCCAGGACGGCAAGGAGACAAGGTACAGAGGGCCCCGATCTAAGAGCTGCAGGATGAGGGTCAGCTTGGGAGCTCAGAGGGAGAGGGTCTCGGCCGTCCCTGCCACCGGGCCCCCAGGCACAGGGCTGACGGCCGTGACTCCTGCCTGCCATCTCTTGTGGTCACCTTGGGCTTTGGGGAAGCCTCTGAGATGGCGGCCAGGCACAGGCAGGCCCGGGGATGAAACGCTGGGCCTGGGGAATGCAGTGACCCAGAGCCCCTGCATCTACTATTTTCTAACCGCTGGTAAAGGCAGGCTCCATTCTCTCCAGCTCCTCCTGTGAACAGGTCAGCATGGTGTTGCTGTGGGCACTGTAAGACTGTGGGTGCGGGGAGGTGCCGGCTGCTATTTGGAGGTGACACTCCCTGAGCTGACCAACTGAGGGGTCAGCAGAAGTTAAAGGGTTTGTTTTCCCTTAATTTTTACTTTCTGTCTTCATTTTTAAAGCTGTGTTCACATTTTCCCAGATCAAGTATGGAACTGTGCTTTGCTTTTCACAATTTATACCACCTTTCATTTATTTCCCACGGTTCTGTCCTGTTTCCAGCAAGTACAAATCCTCCCCCACCCAAGCTGCTCCAGGAGGCAGGGTATTTCTAATCCCTCACCCTGGCCCCCCGCGTTTCCTCCCACAGTTTGGGTCTTCCACCAGCAGACAGGAACCGCAAGGGCTCTCCACTGCGATTGGCGACCACCCAGGCAATTGGCAAAAAGTTTCTGAACCCTTGCTCCTTGAGCAGGATGGGAACAGAGGGGCAGAGGGTCTGGTCTCTGCTCCCAAGGAGGTGGCTGACTTAGAGGACTAAAGAGAAGTGCCCAGACAAACAAGGATAGAATCACCAACAGCTAACGCAGGACAGAAATAAGACCTTCCAGTGTGAAGGGAGGGAGCTCCCTCCTTCCAGCTGGAGGGAGCTCAGAGGGAGAGAGGCATGCGGGCTGGTGGAGGCGCTTCCTGAGGGGTGGACCCTGCATGAGCTGGAGCCCTCCACTCTCCTGGCCTGGGCTGAGCTGAGCCTCCTGGCCCCTCCAGGGACCCAACACAGACCATCTGGGGACATCAGATTCTCTGTAGCCACTTTATGCCTATTTCACTTCAATTTTGTCCTGCAACAGGGGGAGCCTGGAGCAGCTGGAGAACAGGGACCTACTGGCCCCAAGGTATGTGCATCTCTCATCCAGAGAATCAGGGCAGCCCAGCCCAGCTCCCTGGGGCCACGGTGTGAAGTGGCTCATCTGGGGCTCTCCGGAAAGAGCAGTCTGGCCGGCTGGGTTGTCTGGCTAGGATGTCTGACATTGCAGCCACAATCAGACTCAGCGTCCCCCAGGTCTGTCTAGTCTAGGGTTCTCCACTGGTTCTGGATTCCCGGAGCATCCTCTGAGCATGTCTGGAGCCCCGGGAGCCACCGCCAGCGGCTCTGGATCCACCTGTGCAGCCAGCGTCGGCTCTGATCCCCTTTGGCAGGAACAGGAGGTTCCTGTCCTGAGGTCCCCTCTGGCCCAGACCCTGGGTACAGGTGTCATTTGTCTCCTAGGGCTCCAAGGGTGAAACTGGGAAAGGAGAGATGGTGGACTACAACGGCAACATCAACGAGGCTCTCCAGGTGAGTGGGGCCACCCAGAGACGGAGATCTGGGGTTCCTCGTGGGCCTTGGGGCTGGGCCCCAGGCCTGCTGGGAGATCTGAGCCTCTAACCCTCCAAGGCCTGGCCACTAGGCAGAGCTTCCAAGGAGCTCCCTTGTCTTCTCTCCTTCGGCCTCCCCCAGGCACACAGCTCCCTCATTTGAAATCCAAGTGGCCCAGCTCTGGGTCACTGAGAGTCGTAAGTGGAGCATCCTGGCATCTGTGGGGTGCTGGCCCACTTGTGGTTCTGGGACTCCCATTTCTCTGGCACACAAACTCCCCCTTCACTTGGCAGCACTTGTCTTCCTGTGACCCATCTACCTTTGTGTCCGTGTAATAGTCCAGGTTCATACGGCTCCCTCCTTTAAAAGTGGGGTTCTTGGTTGAGACTCCATGCTTCTACTGCAGGGAGCCTGGGTTCAATCCTTGGTTGGGGAACTAAGATCCCTCATGCCATAAAAAAAATTTTTTTTAAGTGGGGTGTTAGTACATTTGAGGCTGGTTAATCTTGGTTGTGGGAAGGCTGTCCCATGTGCTGGAGGATGTTCAGCAGCATTCCGGGTCTCTACCCACTAGATTCCAATAGATGGCACCTATGTCATTGCCTCCCAGCTGTAAAAAACAAAGTATGTCTCTGCACACTGCCGAATGTCCCCAGGGGGACAAAATCACCCCAGACTGAGAACCGCTCCTGTAAAGGAATCCTTGTACCTATGTGAATCCATTTTCAAGGTGTACAGATTTTTTTAAATGCCAACAATTGTCCCTCTAATTTATTTCCAAGTAGCTCCATGTTTTGTTCTACTGTGTTTAAAGGGAGGTACATCAGAGCCTTAAATCTGGGTCTTAGAAGAAGGGGGAAGATGAAGGGAGGGTCCCGGTCAGTGATTAGAAAGAAGACATGCTTCTTTCTTCCCTCTCTGGTAAAGGGACAGTTTGCAGTCCCCTTTAAGGCTTTGTAGACAGCATTTGGTGCTCGTGGGGTGTTCTCTGTTCAGTGATTACGACCCTCTGGGAGAGGTAAAGGTGGGGTGAGTCTGAGAGACACAGTATCCCCGAGAGGGTCTGCCTCTGTGGTGCTCCTTCAAGGGGCCCAGCGCCCACACTTCAGGACTGTTTAGAGGGACCTTCCAGGTGGCTCTTGATTTGCTCTTCAACTGATCATGTGATGTTGATTTTTAGGAGATCCGGACCCTGGCCTTGATGGTGAGTCCTCGTCCCTTGATTCCCCCCAGGTGCTGAGGGCTGGGAGTGGGCAACCTGAAAGCCAAGCCTGGAGTTCTCCCCTCCAGAAGGTTAGGGTAGACCCTGCTGTGCTGGGGCAGGGACTGGCCTGAGGCTGAGCAGGATCATAGCTGTCATCTGGAGTGGCTCTTCACCAGCTCAGCAGGGTGCTCTTGTCAAAGGATAAATGCTGGGTTCTCTCTGCAGTGGCATCGAAAAAGTAGTGGTATGGAGGAAGATATTTCCATGTTTCTCCTTTTACCCAATCTTTCACAATAAAGTATAATCCTAAGAAATCAGTAGCAGTCCTCCACCTTTCCTAAAAATCAACTTCATTATTTGCATCTGGAAAACCGGTGTATTCTAAGCCTGGATCCTGCCTGGGTGCCCACCAGTGATAGGCCCTCAGTGAATATCTGCAGTTAAAACGATCACCACCTGCTTTAACTTCCAAGTCAGAGAAAAGAGGAGAGATTAAGAAGTTCTCAAACTACTCATATTTTATGTCATTCAATATTTTTTAGTGGCCATATGCCAGAGAACACACTTAGAGATGATACAAATCCAGAATTAAGCACCGGTCATATGATGCCTCAAACCCAGAGATTGGTATTAACCAAATGGTTCTGGAATCAGTGAGCTTCATTTGGAAACATTAAAATATATTATTTGAAAGAGCTATTTGAAACAAAACTTTCATGGAAAGATTTTTTAATTTTTAAAATCAACCTTGAATTAACTGTACATACAATAAAATGTACCCACTTTAGGTGTAGAATTTGTTGAGTTTTGACAAATGTATATAGCCTTGTATCCACCACCTCAATCACTACAGAAAATTCCTTCATGAGACTCAAGAGTCAATCCCACACTTACCCCATTGATTGCTTTCTGTCACCACAGCTTAGATCTGTCTTCAGTTCTGGAGTTTCTTATGAATGGAGTCAATCAGTATGTCAGCCTCCGCATCCGGCTTCTTTTGCTCTGCGTCACGTGTCAGAGTTTCTTTTCTGGCATGGCCTGGGCCGTGCTTGGTTCTTTTTCACTGCTGTTTAGTATTCCAGACACTCACTCGCTGATGGACATTTGGATTGTTGCCCGATCACTGTCAGGGAAGGTCAGATTTGTCTTCTAGGAACCCAAGGATTCCCCAGGGTGTAGAGGGAAGGGGAGGAAGAAGCTGATAGGTGTGGCTCTAGGATCCCCACCCCTGTCTTTAGCCTAAACACACTCAGAGCTTACCTGCCTTACACTGTGGGATCTCCTTGTTATTTTCTTTGCAAAAAAAAAAAAAGTGTTCCTACTGCTGATGAAATGTTTGGAAATAATCAGCCTCCACATACACCTCCCTGGAGACAGGCCATCCCTCCTCAGTCGTAAAGTTCTCCCACGAGTCTCTCTTTCCTTTCCTAGGGGCCCCCTGGTCTTCCTGGGCAGATCGGCCCACCCGGAGCTCCAGGGATCCCAGGCGAGAAGGTAACACTGTCTTGACCAGGCAGATGCAGACCCTGCAGAAGCCCCACATGTGTCTCTGAGCACGGGACCCCCGGCTGCCCCTATCTGTGTCTTTCTCATGTTCCCAGGGCCACTACGCCACTCCAGCCTGTAATTCTCCCCAAGCTGCAAGGCGCCGCCTGCCCTCCATCCCTCCCACACCCTCAACTCTGCCTTTCTCCCCTCACCGTCTGTCTCAGGCTCCTGTAATTCACAGGCCCCTCTGTTACGGTGAGGCCTGGATCTAGACGAGCTCGCACCCTAGCTGGACCCACAGCAGGGACCCAACCCACCATCACAGCACGTAGCACTTGAGCCCCTCCCCAGTCTCACCCCTCTCTCCATTCCTGCTTCCTTTTGTCCTCTGCCCTCATCCCTGCGGGTTTTCTCAGAAAGCCATGCTCATTTGTCCTTCTGCCCTCTACTCATGAGGCCTTCTGCCCTGAAGTCCCTTCTTGTCTCCCGTACCATTCAAAGTCCTCATATTTCAATCCCACCTTGAAGGCTGCCACCTCCTCCCCGAAGCCTTACCTGATCTGCCAGGAGGAATTCACCGCTCTTCCCTCTCAGCTTGCTTTGGTGGTGCAGCTGCTTATTTGCTGTGCTGTGCTTAGTCACTCAGTCATGTCTGACTCTTCGCGACCCCAGGGACTGTAGCCCGCCAGGCTCCTCTGTCCATGGGGACTCTCCAGGCAAAAATCCTGGAGTGGGTTGCCATACCCTTCTCCAGGCGATCTTCCCAACCCAGGGCTTGAACCCAGGTCTCCCAGATAGCAGGTGGATTCTTTACCATCTGAGCCGTGAGGGAAGCCCAAGAATACTGGAGTGGGTAGACTGTCCTTCTCCAGGGGATCTTGGATCTTCCCTACCCAGGAGTCAAACCGGGATCCACTGTTCATTAACCACAGGCCTTGGGCTCACAACTCTGCACTGGGGTCCTCACCTGTAAAACAGTCAGTGAAAGTGCATACCTTCCACGTGAGTGCTGAGGACACCTGACCCAGCAAGTGCTATGTAAATAAGAGTTACTGTTCTCCTCTGGTCCAAGAGTGACCTTGGGTTGTTCTGGCTGCAGGGGGAGATTGGACTGCCAGGCCCTCCTGGACTCGATGGGGAAAAGGTAAGGACACGCCCAGACAAACCTCTAAAGATTGTCTTTGCCCTGGTGGTGAGGGTGCAGAAGGCTCTGGAAGGAGCCCAGGTGCACACCTTGTGGGGAAGGGAGGAGAGGGGAGGGGGGACCCGCCTGCAGAAGCCCCCTGATCCCCACTGCTGGCCCCAGGAGAAGCCAGGCAGACCCACGCTGGGATGGGCCAGGGCTGGTGGCCAAGGCCCCTCAGATTCGCACAGGCAGCTGCACAGACTCTCTGCCTGGTCCAATAAAGTACCAAAGAGCCAAGTCCTTTGGGGCCCCCACACCCCATTCTTTCATGTTCTTCCCCTCGATCCTCCATGAGTGTATCTAAATACATGTTGTTGATCTTTTCTCAAGGGACCTCGAGGCAAACCAGGAGATGTGGGCCCTGCTGGTCCCCAAGGCCCCCCAGGAAAGCCTGGGCCTGCAGGAATGAAGGGAGAAGACGGCCTCCCGGGGAGCCCAGGAGAGAAGGGAGAGAGAGGGGAGACGGGGCAGCCAGGACCACCGGTGAGCGCCAGGGCCCGCCTAGCATGATACAGCTGTATGCTGTGCCCGGTGCAGCTGGAAACCAGGGTCGGGAGCCGGGGACAGGGGCTCGCCTGCTTTCGCCTCCAGCCTTACTTTATGAAAGCTAGTTTCCTGCCTCAAGAGACCTGAGTCCTGCTCTGTCAGCTCCCATTCACAGCAAAGTCACTGAGCCTGGCAGAGCCTCCATTGCCTCATCTGTAAAATGGGGATGATAATACCATCCCTGGATACCTCACTGGGTTGTTGGGAAGATAAAGTTGTGGGTGTAAAACTGTCTCTTGGGATAGCATACAGAAGCCCTAGACCCAGGAGAGGTACAAACAAGGGACCTTGCCCAGGCCAGCTAGGTTTGACCTAGGAACGTTCTTTGGGCCTCACGGCTTCCATCTGAGAAATAAACGGCACCCTAGACATCTGCTTTTGGGAGAAGCGGATCCCACGTGCAGGCCGCAGCTTGTCCGCAGACCTCAGTGTGATGGCCCAGCCCTTGATTAACAGAGATCTTTGTCAATCCGTAGGGTCTAGACGGCCCAACTGGGGAGAAAGGAGAACCAGGTGACCAAGGGAGAGCCGGAGCGACTGGACTTCCTGGCCCAATCGGGCTCCCAGGATTTATAGTAAGGCGAGGGGACTGAGCATCACGGTTGCCAGCAGACCTCTGCTGACGAGGGCAAGCAAGTCGGGTGCCCTGACTGCGGTCACCTGCCTAGCAGGTGCCTGGTGTGATGAGGCTGCAGTGACCTCATCTGCCATCCCAGCCTGGGGACGGGAGGGTCCTCTGAATGAGCAGCTGCTCCCTGAGGGGCAGATGGGTGTCAACAGGGGTTCCAGCTCCCTCCGCTCACAACATGATGACCTCCCTCTCCAGGGGCCAACAGAGTGCAAAGGTGCCAGAACCTTGAACTTGGAGGAATTCTCTTCTTAGAAGTAGAAAGAACCTCAGAGGTCAACCAGTCCCACCTCTGACCCAGTGCAGGGGCCCTCGGAGGCCACTGACTGCCCACTCGGCTGGGACAGGCAGGCAGCTGGTGGCTTCCTGACATGTCCCCTCCAAACTGGAGGGAGTGCTCCCTATGTGGTGTGAGGGTCCCCCATCAACACGCTGTGGGCCTGGCTCTGCTTCTGGAGCCGTATTTGCTTTCGGTAGCTGCATAGCAGGCCACCGCAAATTCAGTGGCTTAAAACAGTGCATGTGTTACAGCAGTGTCCCTGGGTCAGGAGTCCAGGCACGGGGCCTCTGCCCAGCGCTTCTCGAGGCTGCAGTCAGGTTGCCATCAGCTGCATTCCCGTTTAGCCCTGGGGTCCTCTTCTGAGCTCACTGCCGCTGGCATAACTCAGTCCTTTCTATAGTAGGACTGAGTCCCTCAGCTCCTACAGGTCACCTACGGTTCCCGACCACACAGCCTTTCTCATAGTAGGCAGATCACATTACAGTAGCCTGCTTCTTCAAGGCCAAGGCCAGCAGGAGTGTCTAAGTACACGCAAGCAAGACAGAGGGGTGTGTGTGTGTATGTGTGTGTGTGTGTGACATACTTGTAACACAGTCTTAACCTATCAGTTGTATAACATCTGTATAATTTGTACCTAAGCTTATAACATAATCACAAGAGAGACAGACCATCACCTTTGCCACAGGCTGTATTCTGTTGGTTAGAGACAAGTCCCAGGTCTATGCTAGGGTCTCTAACCCTATAGGATCCATGTAGAATATCAGCCTCTCCTCCCATGTGCTGTTAATAGAACCTCAGATTCAGGAAGCCAGTGATCACAGGCTCCCTGTCCCGGCCTTCATCCTCAGGCCAGTTACCCCCCATAGCTTCCCAGGCGATCCTTGCAGACACCTAGACACAGCCTAGTCCTAGTCCTTGTCTGGTTTGTCACAGATTTGAGGGTGACTATCCCAGACTCCCCGGAGTGCTGGCATCCATGCCGTGTTGTTTTGTGTCCACAGGGAGAGAAAGGAGAACCAGGGGAGAAGGGTAACCCAGGAATGGAGGTAGGTTGTGCCTGCTCTTCAGCTTGTGTCACGGGGATTGTGACAGGGATCTCATCACGCCACAGCCTTCAGTGGGCACAGCATTGCCGTGCTCTAGAATGAAACTCACAACCGCCTGGCACAGGAAGAGGGCAGGAAACCAGATTTCCTGAGCGCTTAGGATCGTTGTGAAGTTCGCTGCACTGATCAGGTCCCTCAGCGGCACTCACATGGCGCCTGCCACGCTCCATTCCCAGCGCTAGAGCCTGGAGACAGGAGATAAACAGACCGCCCCTGCGCAGCAAGCAGTCTCCACCTGTGGGCACTAGAATGGCAGCAGCTCGGGGAGGCGGGCGAGCACCCCAGCGGATGGGTCTTTGGGGCAGCGTCTGTAGGAGTTTGCCCAGAAGCTCCAGAGGTAGGGTTTCCAGGGAGACACAGTGTTCGTATGAGAAGTGTGGTGGTGAAGGGGAAAGGAGAGAAATGTGGAGTGAGAAGTAGTCAGGATGGAAGCCACCTTCTCATAAGACAGGAGGGGATCGGGCTCAAGGAGAGAGCCAGAAAAGCAAGAGAAATCAAGGATGCATGAGGGAGAGGCTATTTGTTGGGAGAGCCTGTACCACCCCAACACCACCGCAGAGAGAGACCCCCAAACCTTCTCAGCCCCCAGAGAAGTCTCCTCAGTCACCCTTCAATGTCACCAAGCCCCGTCAGCATTTAAACCCAGACTTGATTATAGAACACGTGTGTTATTTATTTGGATAGCCTCCTAAGGAAATGCTCTGAAATTCAGGAAACACATAATATGCAAAAATGTTCCTTCCAGATGTATTTAAAGTACAAATTGGAAACAGCCTGCATTTCTAACAAGGAGGAAATGATTAAATAACTTACCACAACAATACTAATGGTAATAATAGTCCCCATGTTGGAGAGTTTTTCTTATGCCAAGCTCTGCTCCAAGCTCTGACTAGTAGGAAATCATTTTTATTCCATTCAGTGAAAGAGCTGAATATATATATATATATATATATATATTATCATCATAAGTATAGATACACATTCAAATACATTTTATGTATCAAAAGAGTGTAGAAAAAAATAAAGCAAAATATTAGCATTACTCAGAGATATTTATGCATTTTCTTTCTTTCAATTCTCTTTTTCAATTAATTTATTTTTTAACTGAAAGATAATTGCTTTACAGAATTTTGTTGTTTACTGTCAAACCTCAACATGAATCAGCCATAGGTATACATTCTCTTTAATTTACTATGTTAATGAATTTGTATTCCTTTAAAAATGTTAACATTTTAAATGATCACATAATAAAATTGACTTTTCAGGTCCATGAATTTTAATATATGCATAACTCTACTCCCATCAGGATATATGATTTACTTGTTTATACTAAGAAAAAAAAAGTAGTAAACATTTTTTTTAAGAAGGTAGAGTTTGCAAAGATTGCATTCCCTACAAGGTGACTATAGTATCGTGAAGCTAAAAACTCCACATGGCCAGGGGACAACAGGAGTTCCCCGTCTGCCAAGTTCAGGGGCTTCCTTTGTGGTCACCTGGCAGAGGGTCCCCATGCTGGCCACACTCCAGGGGATTCTGTCCCTGGAAAGGCGAGGTATCCAAGGAGAGTCCAGAAGCTGAAGTGGGGGGACCCACTCAGAAAAGGGCAGGCAGGTCTCCTCCCAGACCGTGGACGATGGATGTCCATCTTCACCGGAGACAGAATCTGCCCGTCACAGCATCCTCCTCTGAGAGGAAGACCTCCCAGGGTTCCTTCATCTTCACTCTCCAGTCCAAATCTCTTCTACTTTAACCTACCTTCAAAGGAAATAGAGACCCATATTCCCCCTCCTGTCTGTTACCAACCTGGGGAGCTTGAGGAATATTCTTGAGAAGCATCTCAGTCTCCTTCCATTCCAGATAACCAATCTCTGTTTCTTTAAGCTAAAGGTCTCAAACTCAATGCCAGCCAGGACCAAGCATGAAACAAATGACTGCAAAAGGTCTGGGTTCTAAACAATAGAGAGGGACTTCCCTGGTGGTGCAGTGGCTAAGACTCTGCACTTGCAGTGTGGGGGCCACAGGGGTACTCCCTAGTCAGGGAGACCCCGCATGCTGCGTGGTACAGCCAAAAAAAAAAGCTTTAGCAAAAAACAATAAGGAGTGGTGAGGACTAGGGTAAACCGAAGGACTGAAGCCCCACCCAGTGGGGAAAGCTCTTCTTGAGCTTCAGGTAATTGTTGCCAGGCAAGAAGAAGAACAGGTTCAACATTACGTGAACCGTGAACTTCCAGATGTTCAAGCTGGTTTTAGAAAAGGCAGAGGAACCAGAGATCAAATTGCCAACATCTGCTAGATTATTGAAAAAGCAAGAGAGTTCCAGAAAAACATCTATTTCTGCTCTATTGACTATGCCAAAGCCTTTGACTGCATGGATCACCACAAACTATGGAAAATTCTGAAAGAGATGGGAATACCAGACCACCTGACCTGCCTCTTGAGAAATCTGTATTGCAGGGCAGGAAGCAACAGTTAGAACTGGACATGAAACAACAGACTGATTCCAAATAAGGAAAGAAGTACGTCAAGGCTGTATGATGTCACCCTGCTTATTTGACTTATATGCAGAGTACATCATGAGAAATGCTGGGCTGGAAGAAACACAAGCTGGAATCAACGTTGCCGGGAAAAATATCAATAACCTCAGATATGCAGATGACACCGCCCTTATGGCAGAAAGCGAAGGACTAAAGAGCCTCTTGACAAAAGTGAAAGAGGAGAGTGAAAAAGTTGGCTTCAAGCTCAGCATTCAGAAAACTAAGATCATGGCATCTGGTCCCATCACTTCATGACAGATAGGTGGGGAGACAGTGAAAATAGTAGCTGGCTTTATTTTTGGGGGCTCCAAAATCACTACAGGTGGTGACTGCAGCCATAAAATTAAAAGATGCTTACTTCTCGGAAGAAAAGTTATGACCAACCTAGCATATTAAAAAGCAGAGACATTACTTTGTCAAAAAAAGGTCCGTCTAGTCAAGGCTATGGTTTTTCCAGTGGTCATGTATGGATGTGAGTTGGACTATAAAGAAAGCTGAGCACCAAAGAATTGATGCTTTTGAACTATGGTGTTGGAGAAGACTCTTGAGAGTCCCTTGGACTGCAAGGAGATCCAACCAGCCAATCCTAAAGGAGATCAGTCCTGAATATTCATTGGGAGGACAGATGCTAAAGCTGAAACTCCAATACTTTGGCCACCTGATGCGAAGAACTGACTCATTGGAAAAAACCCTGATGCTGGGAAAGATTGAAGGCAGGAGGAGAAGGGGATGGCAGAGGATGAGATGGCTGGATGGCATCACTGACTCAATGGACATGAGTTTGAGTAAACTTCGGGACTTGGTGATGGACAGGGAGGCCTGGCATGCTGCAGTCCATGGGGTAGCAAAGAATTGGACATGACTGAGTGACTGAACTGAACTGAACTGAAGAACAAGAACCTGGGGCTGCCAGACTTTCTGGTTTTTCAAAAACGTCTAGAAGAATAGACATTTTGAGGCATTAGGGTTTTTTCCAACATTGTATAGGGAAACGAGTTTAGGAGTTTCTGGCCTGTTCTAAGCCTTCGTTTGGGAGGCCGTGTGCTGGTAGTTCTGTCTTCCCCCTTGCGACTCCAGCCGGACCCCAGACTATGGCAAAGGCAGGGCCACGGAGAGTATAACGGGGTGAGCTAATCATTTCCCTTTGGCTTCCAGGTTCCTGGGCCACCAGGGCCAGAGGGGCCTCCTGGACCTCCGGTAAGTTTAGAGGGCTTTCCTGTGTTTTAGTCCACTGTGACTAGGCCTCATGTCCTCTCTCCATGGCAGTCACTGGGCTTAGCCTCAGCCTTAGGTCAGCTATCATCTATTTCCACAGAGGGATTTTCACATCCACGTGCCCCTCCATGCTCCTCTTCCCTCCCACCTTAAACAGGCATCATCTCTGTGACACCAAGGAGCCTGAGCATTGCCTGGTTTCCTGGAAAGAGCTGACAGCTTGGCAGCCCCGAGGTCTGGTCACGGGGTCTGGTCCTTCCTCGCAGAAGTCAGAGTCACTCCGTTCCTTTGCTATCAGACTTCTGTTCTTCTCCTTCTATTCTGACTAACCAGCCAGCAGGATTAAAATAGAAAGTGACCCATTTAAAACGGACTCCACTAGGTTGGCCCTTTGATAGTTACAGATGATAAGGCACCTTTAGAGGGACCCCTCTGCATTATACCTAGAGGATCCCTAACCTCCCCCTGGATCAATAGATGCTGGTCCCTGCCTCTGTGGGGTTCACAGTCCCCATGAGGATGGGTCACCCCATTGCCACTGGTACAAGTAGTAGCAGTAGCAATAATGGCAGTCGCCAACATTTATTTAAACTTACGATGTGCCTGATACTATGCTAAGCACTTTGTACATATCAATTTATTTCACTTTTGCTGGATTCCCTCTGAATCTTCCTTTCATGACACTGAGTATTCTCTCATGAGTCAGCTGTGGGGGCCACAGAGCGATTCTCAGTTAGTACCTGGCTGGGGAAGCCTGGCTCAGGCCTCACTCCAGAAAGCCCCAGCAGACCCCTTTTAGCATTTCCTTCTATCTCCCCGAGGTGGGGATCCCAGGCCAGGCTCTATACCCTAAGTCCTTGCCCTTCTACAGTCCAACTTGTGGACAACGAGATTGACTTAACCAGAAATGCAGTTCTGAGGTGCCTTGTTTTGATTCCAAATGCAGGGGCTCCAAGGTGTTCCCGGACCAAAGGTAAGATGAGGTCACATGGCAGGTGCTGGGCGAGGGGGTGGAGGAAGGAGCCCTGTCGATGAAGACAGGGAAGCGAGAAGGTGCTTCAGAGGCAGACCAGCTGACCCCTCCCCTAGACGGACTTATGTGACACTTCAGCCAGTGGGGTAGAATTAGGACAGAATAAAGTCCTGCGGTCCCATTAACATCCATCACTGATGCTGGACAGGCTTTGGATTTAGAATGTTCCCATCTGTCGATTGACCCTACAGAGTGACAGGTTAGATTCTTAGCAAATGATGAGATCCTTTTTCCATGTAACCTACCTCAGACCCTTCACTCACCCTGAAGTATAGGTGGGAGACAGAGGGCGGCAGAGCATAGGACCCCTTCCTGGAACCAAGCCCACTGGACTCTGGCCTGGGATTCTCCCAACGCCCTCCCCCCACATCTCAAATGGATACAAGAGGCTGCAAGCTGCTGGTATGGGGAAGCCTGTGTCTCCTGCAC
Source organism: Budorcas taxicolor (assembly GCF_023091745.1). NCBI lineage: Eukaryota > Metazoa > Chordata > Mammalia > Artiodactyla > Bovidae > Budorcas > Budorcas taxicolor. The sequence goes on along the minus strand of NC_068914.1, from coordinate 19,524,940 downwards.
TGACATTCTTCGGGGGACAGTTTCTTTCCCTGATTAGTTTGGGAGACTCAGGGATCCAGTGGCGGCATTTCAGGCATTTGCCAGCCAGGATCCCCAGCGTCCCAGTTTTTCTGCTAGGCAAATGGTCATCTATGCCAATGCCTGACCTGGAACTGATGTGGGTTTGTCTTCTCTCTTGCCATCCCCTTTCCCTTTGGGCACCTCAAAGTTACTACAGAGACACAAGGGACTCTAACATGAGCGAAGCCAGGCTAAGAATTCAGTGATTCCTGGAGTCCCCAGCCAGCCACCCCTGGATCAGCCACCTCTACCACCTCCCTCCTCTGCCTGCCCTGCTCCCCACCACCCACCCCTGTCTCCAGGACCCCAGAATGCAAGGGTGAGTTGTCTGGGCCATGCTCTTCTGTGATCTCGCCCATCTCCCTTCCCTGCAGGGGGAAGCAGGACTAGACGGAGCAAAAGGAGAAAAAGGCGTCCAGGGAGAAAAAGGAGACCGAGGTCCTCTGGGATTACCCGTAAGTATCACGGACCCTGCACACTGGTATGAGGAGCCCAGCCTGGTGGTTTTGAAGAGGTGCTGAGCAGGGCCCCTGGAAAGACCACTGGAAAACTCAAGGTTCAAAAGTTGTGAGCATCCCAGAGCTCCGTGGGGTTTTGCTTTCCCACCTGGACTAGACCGTGGGCTCAAATTCTCTTGCTGAGGGCCTCCTCTGGGCTGGGCCTGGCCTAGGTTCTGGAGGAATGTGGATTTGAATAAGATAAGTCCCCACCCCCACCCCAAGGAGTATCTAGCTGGAGAATCAGAGGGAGCCCAAGAACAGCCTTATTGTACTCAGTCCCAATTGTGCTCATTTGAGGCAATAAAAGCAATAAAAATAAAAATCTCCCTCTACTGGGGCCGAGCTTAGAGGACTTGAGGGCACTGGGACAATGGAGTGTTCTCCATCTCTCTCCTGCTTTCCCAGGCAGACTCCAGGAGAGCCCCTGCTCTCTGCTCTTAAGCACCGGCCACAGCAAAAAGCTTGCAAAAAGTCAGATCCTCCTGTCCCAGCAGGCTAAGGCCACTCACGGCTCAGTTCCCTATCTCTAATCTCAGCTAAAGGCCCCAGGTCAGGGTGGGGGCTGCTTGGCAGGCCTCTGCATCTCTAGATGTGGGGCCTGGGCTCAGTGAATTCCTGTGTCCCGAGCTCCAGTGGGAACCCCACTGGCCTGGTCACTGCCTCACCTGTCTCCAGGGAAGCACATGTCACCACCCTCCCCAGAGCCCTGGGCTCCACCCTCCCTCACACTCCAGTGAGGTTGGCACACTTGGTTTGTTTTTCAAGATCTGGAAGGAAACTTTAGGATTCCCTGTAATCATTTTATTAATTGGTCCGGAAAAAAAAGTGAGTCACTTGAATTCACAGATGAAGTCAATTGCCCAGCTGGGCCAGAAGCTGAGCCTCTACTGAGGCCACAGCCTTGCAAAGAGTGATTTTGGCAGCTACTGGGGCTTCTTCTCTCCCAAGCACAAGGCCAGCTCCCACTCCAGGAAACCATAGAAAAGCAGGGGAACGATAGGAAGCCCAGTTGCCCCAGCTTGGCAGGGCTAGAAGCTCTGGTTAAGGTAATCACAGCAACCAAACAGCAAGAGCAAAAGGTATGATTACACCTCATTACTGCATCAAATGTGGGAATATTTAAGGAGCTGATTTTGCCTGACAGACTACAGTAACTGATGACTTTAGCAGGTACTTTTCCTGTGTCTTAAGCTGTGTCCAGAATGATTAGAGATTACTATTAGAGAGACTTCCAGTCCCCCACTCAACCACAAACCTCTCCTTGCTCACTTTCATGGCCCCAACGACTCTAGTAAACATTGGGGAATTCAGTCAGGGGTTGACATGAAGACCGAACAGGTAATATAAACAAAGAAAGCGCCAGACGGAAGACAAAGGAGCCAACTGTCTTTAATTTTTCAGCTTTTGATAGAGACAAGGGGACGGAGAAGTACTTTTGTTGGCTTAGGAAAACAACAGAGCAAACAATATTCATAAAAGACAGTTAACATGGACTTCAAAGGGACAGTAAGGAGTAGTGGGGACTATGGTTCCTGGAGACCGTGTGTCTCTTCTCAAAAGGCCCAGTCCCTGCTCAGTTCAGCTGACTTGCCTTAGGGGAGTGAGGGTCCAGTATTTCTGCATACTCTAATTTTTCTAAGGAAGCTAGACATCTAGCATTTGATGGAATATCTCATTTTCTAATATTAAGTCGAAATTATTTGCAATACTACAACCCATATAGAATATGTTAGTGGTCCACATACGGCTCCAAAACCTCCAGTTCATGCTCTCTGCTCCAGACCATCAAGATAACTTGGTATTAATCCTGCATAGATGGATTTCCCTGGTCTTACAGTGGGTAAGAATCCGCCTGCCAGTGCAAGGGACACAGGTTCAATCCCTGGTCTCAGAAGCTTCCACATGCTTTGGAGCATGCACCACAGCTATTGAGCCTGTGCTCCAGAGCTTGGGAACTGCAACTGCTGAGCCCACATGCCTCGACTACTGAAGCTGTGAGCCTAGAGCCCATGCTCTGCCACGGGAAGCCACCACAACGAGAAGCACATTCACCATGTTCTTCATTCTATATAATGAAGAACAACCCCAGCTCACCACAACTGGAGAAAGCTCACATGCAGCAAAAAATAAATAAATAAATTACGTATGTGTGTGTATATATATATATATACTGCCTAGACAAAGTATATGGATGCTTAGCTCAAGTTCTATTTTTAGGCTTCACCTAAGTGTTTTAGTTCATACAGCAGCAACCTGTTTCCAGGCACATCCTACTGAGTTCTTCCTATTTACCCTGCAGAAGAGATTCTCCATGCAGGCTGTACACTGGACTCACTTGGAGTTTTCAAGTGTGCTATTCCCCAGGACTCCCTCTTGGAGACTCTGTTTGAATTGGGCTGGGGTGGACCCAGGCATCTGTGTTATTTAACATCATCCCCAGGAGATTCTGACATGGTAGCTGGGGTTGAGAACCACAACTTTCTAGGGCATAAGCAAGATCAGTCCCAGGATTATGTGGTCCTAGGACTGAGAAGCAAGGCCCTGTGAAAAAGTGAATGTGTTAGTTGCTCAGTCATGTCCACTTTTTGCAACCCCATGGACTGTAGCCTACCAGGCTCTTCTGTCCATGGAATTCTTCAGGCAAGAATGCTGGAGTAGGTAGCCATTCCTTTCTCCAGGGGATCTTCCCAACCCAGGGTTTGAACCCAGTCTCCTACTCTGCAGGCAGATTCTTTACCATCTGAGCCACCAGGGAAGCTCCCTGACTGAGAAGCGAGGCCCTGAAGGATCCTTCTACCTGATATCCTTCCCCCAGGATGAAACAGCTCCCTTCCCCCCTCTTTCCCGGGGGTATTCCCCCACCTTTAAAATCCTGAGGCCTAGGCTCATTTCTGAGGCTCAGCTGGAAGCCACTTTCAAGAACTCAGTCTTCACCAGCCTCGAGTGTCCTAGCTACTTCTCCCTGGCTGTCACATTCAGCTCTCCTAGGTGGGCTGAAGGAGCAGCATCATAGCCCGGCACAGGAGCAAGAGCTCTAATTCCCACTGTACTGTCACTGGATGCTGCCTAGTGAGTTGGTCTTAATAGCATCCTCCCTGCCAGCCAGTTTAATTCCAAGGGGTAAATAGCCTTAGACCTCTGTCCTAGGAGCAGTCAGCTGCTCCTAAAGCCTTTTTCTATAAAAGAGGCCCTGTCTGGGATAACATGAATGGATTGAGTTTGTGTTGAGCTTTGCCAACTGTAAAGTGCCAGAGAAATGTCAGGCAGCATTAGTATCATCATTCAGGGCCCAACTCCTCCCACCTAGCTGAAGCTGAAGTAGGCCAGCATGTACTGATGTTGTGATCCAATGCTGAGCCTCCCGGGGTCCCCTAGTGTGGACTCACATCAGCAGGTATGCAGAGGAGGCTGGGAAGACCATCCTTACCTGGGCCCCGCCTGCCATGTCTTCCCCAAGTAAGACTGGTCGTAGAAGGATGCACTCGCTCTGGTTCAGACACCTCTCCATGAATGTACTTTCTGTATCTCTTTCCCTGGAACACTGCAACCTCTTGGGAGAGAGGTTTCTGAGAGAGGATGGAAGGAGAGGGGGGAGCAGGGGGCACAGAGGATTGGGGTGGCCGTTGGCACTGCTCTCCATCCAACTTGCTCAACAGTTGGCCACACTGCACTCAGTGTCTCCATGTTTTTGTTGGTTTCCATGTGAATACATTACCTGTCCTCCCAAGCTTATTTCTCCCATTTTGTTTGATGACCAGCATTTATGTCTGTCCAGAGTCACTGCTTCACTCACCTCTCCCCTCCCTGGCCCCTTTTTCTCCCTCCCGTTCCTCCCTTCCCCGTCTTCTGGTCAAACTGTTCCCTTTGTCCAGGGAGCTTCAGGTTTGGACGGCAGGCCTGGGCCACCGGTGAGTGTCACTTCTCCATTACCCCTCCACCCACTCCACCCCACCCCACCCCACTCCTGGCCTATAAGCCCTTTCATCTGTCCTGCTGTGGCCTCCTGTTTTGTTTTCTTTTGTTTTGTTTATTTTTTCAGTAAATCATGGCTTATCCCACCACCGACACCAAAAAGTGCCATCTGTGCTCAGTTCACAAGTGCTTATTCAGGCCTCTTGACCAAAGACAATAGGCCTTCATCTTCATTTCTCTGTTCATAGTATGCACACAGGGTCCTCAAATCTGAGTTTCAAGACCACTGGATGTGGGGTGGGAGGCTGCTCCAGTAGCAAAGACTCTGTTCCTAAAGGAAAGCTGAGTTCAGCCTGGGACTCAAGCCCTAGGGGTTTGGGCCGCGACTCAACCCCACCAAACACAACGGTATCTGTATGTGCCCGTCGTGCTGTGTTGCTGTCCTCCTGTGACCTCTGTCCATCTCCTGTCTGCCCACAAGGGCTTTCTAGTCCTGTGCAGCCACCAGTCTGGCACGTATGTGGGTGAGGCCAGCACTGACAGGCGAGGGCGGGTGGGGCATAGATGAGCACACAGGCAAGTCCCGGCTGAGTGTTCTGAGAGCCTTTGACACCCGCTCCTTTCTCCACATCTGCCTCACACCACAGTCCCTTTCTCTCTATCCCCCTTGCACCCAGCACACCTTTCCCAGGTGGCCAGTCTGAGCTAGAGGGATTATCTGTGGCTGAAATCAGAGAAACCGTGACTTCCTCTCAACTACTTATTCATATTGGACAGAGGGGAGCAGTGCGATATATACATTTATATCTTCTGTCCCCTTTGAACCCATCAAATCAATAACAGAAAGTTAAAGGAAAATGTTTACGGGAAGAGTGATCCTATCTTGCCAATACTAACATTCATTGGGCACTTCCGAGGTGTCAGGCCCAGAACCAAACGCATGCCACATTTTCATCCATTCTAACCTGGCAGCAGCCTGGGAGGCAGACACTCCTGTTCTCATTCCCATTTTACAGGTGGGAAAATGGACCCTTAGGGAAACCAAGAAACTTCTCCAATATCACAGTTTATAGGCCTTCGAGGGAGGAGTTGAAGCTGACCAGTGACTTCAGAGTGCTATTCTGACACTCTGTCACAGATGTCCACAGCTTTCCCTCCTCCCTCAAAGGGGCCACCGCAGACATCTCATGTCTCTTTTTTCCACGTAAAGTAAATCAGCCTTTGCCCGCTTGCTCCCGCCCCACCTGTCACAGCTACATCCCAGCGCCGCCGGGAACCGCCCATAGGCACAGGCCCAGTCCTCATGTCCTGAGCAAGAAATATAATCACTGAGGCTGAGCAATAGGAAGCTCTGAATTATAGGTTTCGCCTGGCAGCACTGTAAATCAGGAACCTGGAGAAGATGTTTAATTATGCCCTAGCAAGCCCCACTCTGTTTCTAAGCAACACAGCTCTGATCACTCCCACTGCCCTGTGGGGCTGCAGCCCCAAGTCTGGGGCACGGAGGGCACACCTCCATGGCAGGCCAGCATCAGCAGACATCCACTAATCTACTCTCCAATCCAGCCTGTCCCTCAGGGCCTGGGATGGGGACAGAAGGCCCGGCCAGAGGCTGAAGGCCAGGGCCCGCAGTGGGGGCGGGGTGGGGGTGGACAATGGCTGAATGACCCTCCCACGCCTGCCTCTGTGTGTGTGTCTGCATCAGTCTCTGTGGCATGAAGACCCTCCCGCTGCATGTGGAGCTTCGTCAGCAAAGGTGTGCCGGCCCCCAGCCTCCCCACCCCTGGGATGGTGTCAACTCCCTCCCGAGCGCTTCTGGGAGCCAACTAAGCAACTGTTCTCCTGCCGTTTTCAGCCTTGGCAAGCTTGGCTGTGAAGCGAAAGGGTTTCCTTCCTCAAATCTGGCTCTGAGGCAGTGGGGAGAGCTTTCTCCTCGAGGCCCCCAAAACCAAACAGGAACGCGGCCCAGTCCAATGACCACCCTGCACGAGCCGGGCCTCGCCAACCCTGAAAACTGGGCCTCTGGACCTTGCTCATCTCCAGGCATTGGGCGGGGATTCCGGGCTCCCCTCAGCATCAGGGCCCTCACCTCTGCGTCTTCTCACCTCCCCAGGGTACTCCAGGACCAATCGGAGTTCCAGGCCCAGCGGGACCAAAGGGAGAGAGGGTGAGTGCCCAGCGAGGTAGACCAGAGGCCCCTCTGCCCCTCCTCTGCCTCAGGCCCTCAGTCCTGGTTCCTGAGACCCACAGGGCCACCGCATCAGCCCAGCCGTCTCAGCCCCCATCTGTTCCTCCTAGACCCAGCCAGCGCCTCATGCACGTCTTCTCTGATGATCCTCTCAGCCTGTGGGGGTGCAGCAGGCCTGGGGTGCTCATTTTTTTTCTGGCCGTGCCACTCAGCTTGTGGGTTCTTAGTTCCTCAACCAGGGATCGAATCCATGCCCTCTACAGTAGAAGCCCTGAGTCCTAACTACTGCCCCTGCCAGGGAGGCCCCGGGGTGCTCATTTCATAACTACGAGTGGACAGAGACGTGGAGAGCTTCCTCCCCTCAGTTTCTAGTCACGTGGCCTTGGTCACAGGTGACTGCTGAGGCCCCAGACCCTGCTGTCACCAGCCATGCCTAAACTCTGCAGTGACTTAGGGAAGCAGCACGGAACATAGTGCCAGGTGGTGTTAGAAATCCTGGGGACATCAAGAAGCCAGGAGACCTGTGCGTCAGACCAGCTCTCGTGGGTCACTCTCCCCCAGCCACTGTGGTGCAGGGGTTGGAGGAGGAAAGCTCCCTACACCAGCTCCTCCCAACCGGGCCTGGTTTCCACACTCTCAGGGCCTGGCATCACTGGAGGGCTGGCACGGGCACTGGACCTCTGAGTGGGCATCTGCTGGGCTCTCCAGCTGTAAGAGCCCACCCTGCTGACTCTGCCCACGGGAGAGGCTTTGTCTCTTTAGTTCTCAGATCACACAACTGGGGGAGGGTGGGGTGGGGGAGGGAGCTTCTGGAAAGAGATGTGGACTTCCCCGAGCTCTGTAGCCACTTGGAGAACCAGGGTGGCTGCTCTAAGGGGTGACACCTGCAGCTTCAGAGAGAAATCAGAGCTCTCTTTCTCTCCCCATTGCCCCCCTCCTTCTCGCTCCCTGTCCCCCTTGTCCACGCCCATTTCCTGTTCCTTGCCCTCCTCCCCTGCTTCTCCCTGTGGCCAGCCAGTACACCCACCCCAACAAACACACGGTCCCCAGAGGCCAGGATCTGTGGAAGAAGGGCGAGAGGAGCTCCCAAGCCCCCTCCTCAGGGCACGTAGTCCATGCAGTCACTCCACCCTCCACCCAGCCCTTACTTCCTGGGAGGCTCTTTGAAGAGACTGGAGAGGTTGCCCAGGTTTCGTATGAAAACAGAAAATGGCTTTCGGAAGGTTGTTACCATGTCAGGGAAGGCTCATGTGTTCTTTCTCTGGTTTCAGGGCAGCAAAGGTGACCCTGGGATGACAGGACCAACAGGAGCAGCTGGGCTTCCTGTAAGTGTCGTGGGATCAGAGGCTCCACCCGCCCGGATCCCCCACCACAGAAGCGCTGTCAAAACAGAATACCCAGGGCCTGGAGCAAAAAATCTAGGGCCAAGCAAGGAGAATTCTCATCTCTGTGACAGATGAAGCAGCCAACTGCCACTAGCCCATTCTCTAGAACTCCCCTGCTGGGCTCTGCTCCAGGCAAACCCGGGGCCCATGGCCCCTGATAGGGAACCAGGTCCTCAGCAGTGTGGACCATCTGGCACACATGGCTGAGCCCCTTCCCTGAAGGCCTCTGTGTTCGATGCAGTGAGGGTCTCACAGGTGACAGTGCCATGAACCCTGCCCTCACGGAGGGACAGAGCCACGTCCAGATCATTAGACGGCAGGGAGACGTCTCCCAAGACAGGCAGCTTCCCAGGGGGCTGGCTTCCCATTTGCAGTGGACTTCTCCTTGCTGGGTTATAGAAGTCGGCTGCCTGCGAGGGACAGGACTTTGGTTTCCCACCCACTTGAAGGTCGTACACTAATTGGGTTCCATGCTCGGCAGTGCCTGGCACCTCCAGCCAGTCTTTGCTTTACATCCCTCTCCAGTGAAAGACAAGAGGGAAAAGAATTGAAAGCAGCCTTGTAGAGAGGTTTAGTCACAGAAGCATCATTTGCAATAGCTAAAACTGAAGCAACCAGTGTCTGTAGATAAATGAATGAATAATCAAAATGTGGGATATTTGCGCAATGGCGTAGTTTCCAGTCTTAGGAAGGAAACTATGACATTCTACACTACAGTGAAACTTGGGGACATTTAAGTGAGATGAGCCAGTCACAGAAAGACAAATACTGTATGACTTCACTTATATGAGGTATTTATAGTAGTCAAAACCATAGTGTCAGAAAGTAGAACGCTAAGTGAAAGGTGGAATGAGTAGTTACTGTCTAATGATATAGAGTTTTAGTTTTGCAAGGTAAAAAGGGTTTTGAAGATGGAAAGTAGTGGTAGTTACACAAAAATATGAGTGTACTTAATACCACTGAACTGAATGCTGGGAAATGGTTAAGAAGGTAAATTTTGTGCTGTGTGCTAAGTCGCTTCAGTCATGTCCAACTCTGTGCGACCCCATGGACTGTAGTGCACCAGGCTCCTCTGTCCATGGGATTCTCCAGGCATGAATACTGGAGTGGGCTACCATGCCCTCCTCCAGGGGATCTTCCCGACCCAGGGATTGAACCCACATCTCTTATGTCTCCTGCATTGAAAGCCAGGTTCTTTAACAGTAGCGCCATAGTTTACCACAATAAAGAAAATTGAAGGAAAAAATAATCAAGATAAAAAGAGCAACTTGCACCTTGAAAAGAGGGGCTCAGGAGTTTTGGAGTCATTTTTCTAGCAAGAGGCAGGTGGGATCTAGGAACTCAAATCTGGTCGGTACTCTGACAACCCAGAGGGATGGGATGGGGTTGGAGGTGGGAGGGGGATTCAAGAGGGACAGGACATATAGATACTTATGGCTGATTCATATTAATGGATGGCAGAAACCAATACAATTATTGTAAAGTAATTATCCTCCAATTAAAAAAGAAGAAGAGGCAGGCGGGAAAGCCATGCGAACACCTGCCTATCCAGGAGTGGTCTTTGCTCCTGTCTAGAAGAACTCGACCCCAGGCCAGGGTGTTGGCTGCAGAGTGAGAAACCAGAACTGTGTTTGACTTTACCCATAACTCGTTATCCGTCTCTAGGTCCAGTTCCTTGAGCAGGTGTTCTCCTTTGTACCCCTTCTGTAAAATGGGCTCGTGAAACCTGTCTCTGATGAATTAGGCACCAGTAAAGAGCTTTATCGGAGAAGGCAATGGCACCCCACTCCAGTACTCTTGCCTGGAAAATCCCATGGACAGAGGAGCCTGGTAGGCTGCAGTCCATGGGGTCACGAAGAGTCGGACACAACTGAGCGACTTCACTTTCACTTTTCACTTTCATGCATTGGAGAAGGAAATGGCAACCCACTCCAGTGTTCTTGCCTGGAGAATCCCAGGGATGGGGGAGCCTGGTGGGCTGCCGTCTATGGGGTCGCACAGAGTCGGACACGACTGAAGCAACTTAGCAGCAAAGAGCTTTATGAGCCTGGAAGGAAGGACTGTGTGGCTATCCTGTGTTTTCTCCTTAATGTGTCTTTGTTTCTCTGATTTATTGCAGGGTTTACATGGACCACCCGGGGACAAAGGAAACCGGGTCAGTCTGAGTCCTCACACTTTGGCTCTGATCACTAATGTCTTCGTGGCGAGGTGGAATGACCAACTGGGGATTTCTGACTCAATGTGGAAATACAGTTTTTCCTGATAAATCATTCTAAATTAAAAGACTTTCTAGTGAGGGGCTTAATCCGTGGCACTCAGGGAGCCTAGGGACCCAATCCTGAAATTGTAGCACGTATTTTTCCACGAGGAAAGGGGAGGCTGAGTCCCAGGGCGACCATCAGATTAGCATCGCCATCCAGTGACAGGGGTCACAAGCCCAGCTCTGTCTATGTTGCCCTGATAATGGGCCCCTAAATGAGATTTTTACATCCATCATTGCCGAGTCCTAGTCTTTTGACACTTAGTTTTACCAGGCATCCCAGGTCACTGGTGAGAGAGAAAATAAATCCCAGCTCCAAGAACAAGCAGACAACTGTTGTACACAGGCAAGACTTTCAGAAGGATCCCAGCCATTGTTTCTCTTGGGAAGAGTCAGCAGGACTATGACATGACTCATGGCTTTCAAGGACCCTGCTCCTCCTTTGGTTTCTGCCATCTTCACCAGGACACAGTTCTGAGTGTCCACGGCACCCACGGCCACCTCACGGCCACCTGGCACATTGGTGCCCAGCAGCAATCATCTCACAAGATCTGACCAAGGGCTGGCCTTTGGCTTCCTTTCTAGAACGTCTTGTTGGCTGCCTCATCACAGTGGTTCTCAATGGGGTGCACGTCCCCTAGAAGGCCAAGAGCAACTTCTAGTGGGAATAATATTCAAGGATCTTAGAGGTAGAAAAAGAGTGGGAAGAACAGAAGGGGAAATATACTCCAAACTATAATAACATGTTCTGAGTCCCCATGAGAGTTAGACACAGAGCAGGGGACTTGCAGAAGCCCGGTCTTCTGGCTGATCTTTGAACACTGATAATAGAGCGTTCATGGATAGAGCATGCCAGAATCTGTACATTTAAATCTGGCATCAGCACCAGTCTCTTCCATTTAAGATGGCTTTACTGAACAGTTCCATATTCCTAAAGTTTCCTTTCTGGCAGCTGGTCAGAAGCAATCCATTTATCCCATATATTCTATGAACAGGCAAGGAAAGGCAAAGCTACCCCTCTCAGACTGTCCATGAAAAGCCCATTGTTGCCTCACTGTTGCTTGTGGAGGTGAAGCTGGAGATGTTCAAAGCCCCTCACGCCCACTGGCTATGGGAGGGGTCTCCTAAACTTTGCCTCACATCACATCTGGGGTACCCCATCAGAGAGGCTCGGAATAAACCACTGGAATAAACAGACCCACTTCCAGAAATGAGCCAGCCAGTTAAGGCGGCCTGGAAAGCCCATCTCTGACACTGGCATCCAAGAGTTCAGGCCACTAAAATAATTGATCATTCCACCTCTCAGTTGGCATACTAACTTCCTTTCTAATTTATTTCTGGAATGTTCTGGTTTTCTTTGTTATGTTCAGTTAATACTTGTTAAGCCTCTTTCTTAAGACTTTTTCAGTTGGCTTGAGGCACTGGGCCATTTGAAGGCTACAAAACCAATCCTTGAAGTGGTGGTGACTGTGTTGCTCTAGAGGCAGAAGCAAGGCAAGAAAATGCCCTTGTCAGGACTTCCCTGGGAGTTCAGCGGTTAAACCTCTGCCCTTCCAATGCAGGGAGCTCGAGTCGGGGAGCTAAGATCCCACACACTGTGCAGTGCAGCCGATAAATAAATAAAATTTTTCAATACCCTTGTCACAGATGGAGAGAAGGTGGGAGGCTAGTGGCTCTGATGCTTAAAGAACCGAGGTCATTGAATGAGCCACTGAGGCCCCATGATTCAGTGGGAAAATATTTCTTCTCCAGTTCCTATTCTAAGGTTTTATATACTTCTCCCCTGTCCCACATATAAATTAGCAATATGTCACTTAGTAAAAATCAAGTCCAGAAAACAGGCAAGTTACATGAACCTTCCTTGGAGTGCCTCGTAAAAAACCAGTAGAGTTCTTCCAAAGGGCAGGTTTCCAAATCAAGAGCCAGATAATTCTTCCATCCGAGAGATCTGACTCTCAGGATGCCAGAATGTCCTAGAAGAGTACCCCCTACAGCTCACCTCCTCTTTCAGACCTCTTTATACCACTGGCCCTAATGGGGCTTTTGAGGGGAGAGATGAGGGCTTGGTGATAAAAGCCTCCAAAATGAAGAAAGGTCCAAGCAGAGTCAGCTCTGTGCCATGACCTGGAAACTCAGGTATGGCACCTGGAAACTCAGAATGCTGACACTTTGGTTCAGGGAAAAGGCCAGAAGTGCTTAGGTGATGTTCAGGTTGGAAGTTTCATTACTGCTCGTGGAGGTGAAGCTGGAGATGTTCAAAGTCCTTCATCCCCACTGGCTATGGAATGGGGCTCCCAAACTTGGCCTCACATCACACCTGGGGCACTCCATCAGAGAGGCTCGCATGGGGGCCCCAGGTCTGTTATCCTATCTCTGAGTGACCCAAGACACAGCCTTAAGACTATGCTACTCCGAGTCCCACCAGAGAATGGTCTTGGGGCCTCCTTTCTGCTCATGGAAGGAGGACGGTCCTCATAGTGGTGGGCAAGGCCCAGAGGCCAAGACAGGCAGTTTTCTTAGGGGACACACATGCCAGGGGAAAGAGTCTGTCCTTGTCCCTAGGGGTATTCTCCTTGTCCCTTAACAGCTCTGTGAATTTAGCCACTTTTAGGATGAAAAAATTCATCACAGGGTAAAGGGTAGTGTGAATTTGGCAATCAGGGCATCAGGAAAATTGGGTTTCACTGCGCAGCTTCCTGCAAACCAGCCAACTGAAAGGTCTGGGAGCATTCATGCAGCTTCTGTCACTCTCCGAGAGGTGTCATCTGCAGTGTGTGTGTGTGTGTGTGTGTGTGTGTGTATGGGAGAGTGCACGTGTGTGCATGTATGTAATGCTTGCGTGCATGCATGTGTGTGCACGTGCGTTTTTGCGTCTTGCTTTCCCAGGTCCCCTTGCCTCCTCCCTCTCCCCCATCTGCTCTCTCTCAGCCTGGGCCTGCTTCTTCCTCCCTTTACTCCCTGAATATTTCTCCCTCTCGATAGGCTCACCCATTATAATAATCCCATAGCCTCATCCTTTCCCTTCCAGTCCTCCAGCTTCAGTTTATTTCCTCTAAAAGCAGTGTTGTTCATTTTTTAAGAACGCCCTGCCACTTGATTCTGCCTGCCTGCCTCCCACACCAATTTGACACCCCTCTGCACCAGGGCCCTTTTCGTGTCCTCTTTGGGGAAAGGGAGAAGCGAGGATGTAGGTGAAGTTATGACTCTGATGTCTTCAAGGGGCACCCAATAAGGCCACTTCCTGTGCCCTTAGAACCTGACAGCCCAGAGTGCAAGTTTCCCATCCTGAAGGGACCTCGGCTAACCCTCTTCCCCCACAGGCCCATCATCAGGACCTGCAGAGCCCCACTCCTGGGAGCATTGCTCACCCTCTGAACTTAAGGAACTGTGCTCACTTTTGTGCTGGCCTCACCCAGAGTATAAGGGGCACCTTCCTGAGGAAGTGTCCCACGGGGCTTCTTCATCCCAATGGCAAGTGGTTTCGCTTGTCCACTGTCTGCAGGTTAACAGTCCCATCATTTCTTCATTGGTGGGCACATCTTAGAGCCAATGCCATGGCCCCTAAGATGCATAGACACAGTGCCTCTTAAACATGCTCAGTAGGCATCTGCATTTTAGAAAACTCACTCAGAAGGATGCGTTGGCAGTTGCAGGTAACTTCTGAAATCAAGAAATGGGGGTAATTTTCAAAGGCCTGGAGAAACGTCTTAAGTATTCTCATCCATTGCCTCCCTCTAAGGAACCCTGTAGCCTTCCACTGCTGGAACGCAGTAGACAGGAGGCCCAGCCTCTTGGCGGCCTTGGCTCCTACGGTGGCTGACAAGAACTGACGGCTGTTACTGCTCTTATTATGAAGCTGCGGTCATGACTGAGCACACACTAGAGGCCAGTGCACGCGTGTGGGCTAAGTCGCCTCAGTCGTGTCCGACTCTTTGCGACCCCATGGACTGTAGTCTGCCACGCCACGCTCCTCTGTCCCTGGGATTCTCCAGGAAAGAATACTGGAGCAGGTTGCCATTTCCTCCTCCGGGGGAACTTCCCGACCCAGGGGTCAAGCCTGTGTCTCTTACGGCTCCTGCATTGGCAGGCGACTGCTTTATCACTATGATGGTTTAGTCACTAAGTCGTGTCCAACTCTTGGATTCTTGCGACCCCATTGACTGTAGCCTGCCAGGCTCCTCTGTCTATGGGCTTCTCTAGGCAAGATTACTGGAGCCAGTTGCCATTTCCTTCTCCAGGGGAATCTTCCCGACCCAGGGATCGAACCTGCATGTCCTGCATTGCAGGCAGATTCTTTACCAACTGAGCTATGAGGGAAGCCCTTTATCCCTATATGCCAGTATTAAGCACTGCTGCTGCTGCTGCTAAGTCGCTTCAGTCATGTCCGACTCTGTGCAACCCCATAGACGGCAGCCCACCAGGCTCCCCCGTCCCTGGGATTCTCCAAGCAAGAACATTGGAGCGGGTTGCCATTTCCTTCTCCAATGCATGAAAATGAAAAGTGAAAGTGAAGTCGCTCAGTCGTGTCCAACTCTTAGCGACCTCATGGACTACAGCCTATCAGGCTCCTCCACCCATGGGATTTTCCAGGCAAGAGTACTGGAGTAGGGTGCCATTGCCTTCTCCGGTATTAAGCACTAAATGTGCACAAAGACCTCGCAACAATGTTCTGAGGGCGGTGTTATTATCCCCACTTTACAGATGAAGAAACTGAGGCTCGGAGAGGTTAAGTAAGCTCCCAAAGTCTCGTGGCTGATAAGAGGCAAATCTCGTTCAGCTGCAAGCCTTCTCTCTGACCATTAGGCTACCCACCCCGAGACACACAGTGGAAGCCCCCAAGCCTGAGACAACCGACCTTCAATAAAGGAGAGTTCCAAGGAGACTTCCCAGGGGCATGCTTGGTCCCTTATAAAGAAATCGAATATATTAAACCCCAACTCAATTTCATTACACAGAATTTCCCACAGCCCTTCTTTAAATGGAGAGTGACCTTGACATATGTAAAATAGAGTTCAATTTAGAAAGATGATGTTTACTGAAGCTTTTCAGAAACAAATGAATGCCTTGAGTCAACATATCCGTATACAAGTAGCTGCCCATGACCTCAGGCCAGGATGGGCCAGAGAACGGGAGGACCCAGCTGAGAACCCAGACACACAACATACACACATGCACTTGTACACACACGTGAGAGCACACACTCATGCATGCACACACCGTGTACACACACACAAGCTCATGTACGACCATGTGTGCCGCACATGCCTGCATGCCAGGTTCACACACACACACACACACACACACACACACACACACCAGGGCTCTGAACAAAATCACCCTGCCTCCTAAGAGAATATCAAAGGGATGGACCCAACTGGGACACAAGCTGTTAGGGCAGACCCTTTTTTTCTAATATGAGTGATCTATGATGATCTTTTATTTATTTATTTTTGGCTGTGTAGCACATTGGATCTTAGTTCCCTGACCAGGAATCGAACCCACACCCCTTGCATTGGAAGATGGGAGTCTTAACCACCTGACCTCCAGGGAAGTCCCAGACCCCTTAAAAAATGAACCCTCAAAGAGAAGGAAATGGGTCCCCCTGTCCATTATATAGATGCATTCTGGGCTCAGAATTAGTATCATCCATCTGCACTTCCTCCCACCTCTGGCTCTCAGCCCTACTGACCCACACGCACACCTGCCTTAGCCAAATACTCAGGTTCTTTGTGGGGTGGGGTGGACACTGATCCCTAATCCTGTTGAGGAGACTATCCTAATTGAGAGAATCTATTTCCCCCCTTTTTTTTCTGTCTCTAACCTTAACACATGAATGATCCTAAAGTTTTGATGTTTTTTTTTTTCTTGGACTAAACCATTATTTACAGGGGGAGAGGGGGAAGAAAGGCTCTAGAGGGCCTAAGGGGGATAAGGGAGACCAAGGAGCGCCTGGATTAGATGCCCCCTGTCCATTGGTATGTTTCCATCTATCACTTGGTTTTTCTGTTTTTTCCTGGAGGTTTGCAAGCTGGAAACAAAGAAGGCAAATAAACTAAGATGAAAACCAAATGACTCCATTGCCACTACCAAAACTGGTCTGTTCATGTGGCTGATGAAATTCTGCCTGCTGTTGGTGTTGCCTTAAAACCACAGCTGCAAGCAATTCATGCTAAATCCCTTCCCTTTGAAGATGCTGAACAATTGATGTGTGGAAATGGAGACACCACAAGGAAAGGGATTTGGGAGCAGGCCTCGGCGCTTAGCTCCGGGATGGCTTTGGAAGCCAGGGTAGCATTTGTGAACCACCCCCATTTGCCTTCTTTGTTTTGGGGCCACCTCGGTGGCCAGCAGTTCAAGTCATCTGAATTCCCACTTGGTCAGGATGCAGGACACCAGGGCTAGCATCTCCTGAGGGTCATCTTTGCCCCAAATGGGGCAGAACGAGGCCAGAGAGGGGCTTTTATATACAGCTTCTCAATGCCCACCAGCCATCCAGCCCAAACCTGCAAAACTGCAGACCAAGGTCAGTAGACTGACACCCCCAGGAAGCCTTCCCAAACCAGCCAATGAGGAATGATTCATGGCACATCTGCTGGGCTTCTCAAGTGTCCCTCATCCCATTGGAAGGTCCTGAAATTATGATGCATTAAGTTGAAGCTCGTGTGTGCTGACGCCAAGTGCGTCTCTAAGTAGAGAGGGGTCTGGATGGACACGTCACCAAGCTCAACATTCCTGGAGCCAGAGAGAGCAGAGAGGCTGAATTGGGAAGGCAGGAATCAACTGGGGTTTGAGGTTTACCTGTAGATGCCCTAAAGGTCCTGCATCCTGGCCAGGATAAGACTGGGCCTCTCCACGCCACAGTCGGAGCTGGCCACCCTTGACCGAAATAATCATCGTGGTTGGTTTTGTGAACAGGGACACCGAGGTTTTAAAGGAGAGAAAGGGGAGCCGGGGTTACCAGGGCTGGACGGACTGGATGCCCCGTGCCCATTGGTATGGCATCACCCTCCCTTGCCTGCACGGCCAGTATGGGCTTTCCCACGTGTGCGGTTTGTGCCTGTGTGCCTTTCCAGCTGCCCTCCACACCCCTGCTCCCTCCACCTGGCCTCTGCTTCCCCCCTCTTCACTCTGTAGACACCAAGGGTCACCCTGCCTTGGCTGGCCCTCAGGGGCTCCTGCACGTCCCCCTCTTGCATGCAAAGACGGCCAGGAGGCTTTTTTTTTTCTTCTTCTTGCAGCAGCTTCAAAAGCCCATCACCTTAATGTGAGCTGGTCCTGCCCATCCAGTGCCTACTTTAGCTGCATCAGACCCTCCTTTCAGAACTGCTTCTAGGCAAACCTGCCACTGGAAAGGAAGCCAGGGAAATGGAGTCTCTGCATTAGCTCTCAGGACTGTGACTTCTCTGCCTTCACACACTGCAGTTAGTTGGATGAACATTTGAATGAGATGCCCACGTTGGCCCCACGTCCCTCTCCACTCCAGCATCTCACTATTTAGCAGAGGACAGATGGACACCCTTATAAACACAGGGCAGAATGAGGAGTTCTAGAACCAAAGTTAGAGGAGCGGGTACTCTGCCTGACCTTCCAGCACAGATCTGGGATCACTGTCCAGGTGACACCCCAGTACCAAAGGATGGTCCAAAATCAGGATTCTCGATCCTAGAGGGCTCATCCCTTTTAGCTTGAATCCCAGAGGATGCTGCAAGACCCTCCCTCGGTTTCCTCTTTTCTTCCCCATTTTTCAGTGGTTTGCCACCAAAAAGTCTAAAAGAACATGGAAAGGTTGAGAATGTGGTTAAGGAAGGGAAGGGAGGAGACAGGGAGGAAGTGAGACATTAGGGACCCACTCCCAAGCATAAGACCTGCCTAAGTGGCTACAGTTCTGGTTCCCCAGGGCCCAGTCCCTCTCCAGGCAGGGACCTTCTAGGCTTCTACAGCGATCCTTTCAGAGCACTATGGGGGAAGGAGAAGATGGCCCTTCACTCCACAGCAGTTTGCTCACAAGCTTCCTGCCCCTCTAAATTTCCCGAGGAGGTTTGGAGCTCATGGTGCTATTTTCACACCAGTAATTGTCAAATGAAAATTCCCAGCCTCACATCCCCACTCCAGGGTCACACGGGAATTATCTTGGGACAGAGGAGAAAAAGCTATAAGAAAAGATGCTGTGTGACCCTGACAGGTGATCACAGAGCCCCTTGAAGGGACTTTCAGGGACCAGGAGAGGCAGATTAAGCTGACAGAGTGGCTGCTTCCTGTCCCCTGCCCAGTCTCCTGAATCCTCAGCATGCAGCATGCAGCTCACAGGCACCTTTCTCAGCCATGAGATCTCCCACGCCCTCCACGGCACCTCCACTGATCATCAGCCAGTCATCCCTTCTGCCACAGCCTTTTCCAGGATCCCGAAATCTGAGTTCTGCCAGCTGCAGCCCTGGCTCCTCACCCTGCTCTTTACCCACACACTGCCACTGCACCCCCTCCCAGCCTGCCCAGCCCTCCTCTGTCCCCCCTGCCACCGTCCACGTGCCAATGGGAAGCCGCTGTGGCCCGCGGAGGCTCCTATCCCTTCCAGAGTCCATGGGAAGTGTCGCACTGTGGCGGGCTGGGAAACGGGACCCAGGTCTTCATGGAACCCTGGGATGTACCGCCTTCCCCTGCAGAACCTCCCCAACCCAGAAGGGATGGTGAAAGTCACCTTGATTTGACCTTTAATGCAAACTGGCATTTTCTCCAATAACGTGTCATTTGTCTATTAATTTTGCTGTGGAAGTTTACATACCTTCCCTTTCTTGTTTTGCGTTGTTGCTGTTTGCCGTCTCCTGCACTGTGTTACGGTGGGCGTGGGGCAGTGGGTGGCGGGGGCGGGGGTGGGGGAGAAGCGCCGCTGTTGATCAGGATTTTTAGTACAAGGTAACTAGACTTCTTCAGCACCCGTGCAGGGCCAGCTGTCTGCTGGGCTCCAGGTGAGCAGTTTCCACGCCTGTCGTGGGTGGATGAGTAGGTTCAGGCACAGGGGGCTCCCATTCCAGCCCCTCGGGGGCTGACCACTTGCTCGGGTCTCCTAAAACCCTGTGTGCATCTCCTTCTCTGCCCTGGAACCTGGACTTCTAGAACCTGGGCTGCAGTTCTAAAAGACTCAGACTGAGAACCAGATCGCTGCCCTGGTTCAGCCTCATCCTCCCTGCCTGCTCCTCAGGGGTTTCTAGTTTACCCCAGGGCGCACCAGAGCAGCCAGGAAAGCCGGGCAGAGGAGACTCAGGATGTCCTGAGGCTTCAGGTACTCCATGGGTGCACCAGCAGAGGGGACAAGTGGCACCTGGTGGGTTCTCATCCTACCACTGCTCATCTCCCCAAGTCCCCAGAGATAGCTAAGGCTGTGCCTCGAGCCCCGCCTCCTTGCTGAAGGCACCTTGGCCCCATGTTGAAAGCCTGTGAAATCAACCCTCCTCCTCCTTATAGATAAACAGATGGGAGCTGCCTGGATGTCCGCCCCGAGCTGCTAAGGAAGAGAGAAATCAGAGAATGAGAAAGTGGGGGCTTTGTTCCATAGAGCCGCACCTTCCCCAGGTTTTATAGAGGAGGAAACTGAAGCCTCCAGCTGCTGAGTGGCTCACCCACGGGCACTGCACACCCAGTACAGCCAGAGAGGAGACCAGCAGGCCTCTGGACTGTCCTCTCCCCAACGCTCAGGTCGCCTCTGCTCACAGGCCCACAGGCGCATCTCAGCTTTGAACTGTCACCACATGTGAGCTCGGCCTGCAAGCAGACAGGCAGGCTTGCTTCCTGCCTCCTTCTGAGGCTAGGCCCTGGAGTAGAGAAAAGAAACAGACAATATCAGGTGGGCCGCACCCTGATCAGCTGACACGGTGTTTGTGGCCCTTGTTCCCCTTATCCTGCTGCTTGTTGGGCCATCCTGGTGAGTCTGAGCCGTCTGCCTTTCTTCCTCACTGCAGGGTGAAGATGGCTTGCCAGTCCAGGGCTGCTGGAACAAGGTAAGCTTTCCTGGGGTTCCAGGGCCTCAGGGAAGAGTTGTACGTGGGCTCCATTTTCTGCCATGGGATAAAGCATGCACGATTTCCATTCCAGGCCTTCCTGCAGATAAGGCAGCAAGACCTGGGTCCAAAAAGGAACAGTCCTAAAAGCAGGGATAGTCCCAAAAAGGAACAGTCCCAAAAGCAGGGTGCCCATTAAGCATTCCATTCACTGCATGCACTTGAGAACATTTAAAAATGGTTTTTAAGGCATCAGCAAACCCAGAGTATAGAATTTCCATGTAGCCGGACAGATGACATCTTTATGCTTCGTGAGGTTAATTTATACCATACTTCTTCTACAGGGGGTTCTAAACCATGTTTCAAAATCAGTTATTATTAGCTAGTCTCATAGTGTTCATAAGAGGCCATTTAAGCCATATGATGACGTTTATCCAGATGTAGGAAATCTCAGTTGCTTTAAGTATAAAGTCATATGGATTCTATACCTCCTCATAGAGACCTGCCAGCTCATCATTCAACCCTTCCCCTTGAACTTAAATAGTCAGAGTTTCATGCTTCTGCACATTGAGACCTGCCCACCCTCTCTTGGAGTCCCACAGTTCCTACCAACAGGGAGGTTTCATTTGTTCATACCTGCCTTTGGCATTTGCCATCATTAAAGCCACCTGACACCACAGGGCTGTGCCCTCAACATAGTCACCCGACTCATCCAGGGCCCCCAATGTGCAAGGCTCCCCTGCATGACCGGGGCCATTGGTTTCCTAAGCCAGAAACCCAACTTGGTCTTGGAAAAGGCAGTCCCACCTATGGCCTCCCTTCACCTTCCTCCTGTTCAGTGACTTTCCACCAGCCCTCCACCACCACTGTCTCAAGATCTTGGTTCATTCTCATTAAAGAGCTGGAGACCCTTACCTGTCCTAGAGTCTGTGCTTAACTAATCCAGTCCTGCCCCGTGACAGCACTCACGCTTACAGTGAGGTGAATCCATTCCTCTGGCTAGACGCCCACCATCTCATTAGCTCACAAGAATCCGTAAAAGCAGTGAAACCACCAAGACACCAGGCTGTAGGTTGAGCATCTACTTACCCAGATACCTAAAACACCCCACAGCCAGAGAGAGGAAAAGCTCTGCTTTCAAGGGAGATGCCTCCCCAGGAATCTGTCACTTCATCCTCTTGGTTAATTCCCCTAGACCTCGTTAAAGCTCCAAGAAGCAGGAAAGAGGTGTGTCCCCTAAGAAAAAGATTTTTTTCTTCAGGGTTGCTGTGGATGGTTAGGAGATAGAAATGATTGAGCTCAGCAGGGGAAGAAGAGCTACTCTCGAGAGGTACAATGTCTGGGAGAAGCAAGAAGCAACTAGAGAGCCTGATTGACTGTTGATTCACATCATAAATTCATTCTGGGAAGATTGGGTAATTCAACAGCCAGGCCTCCAAAGGCTGCATAAAGAGAAAGTGCCCTCTAGTGACCAACAAGGGGAATGACTGGAAAGAAAAAGTATTAAATAATTTCCCACCCTCAGGATGCTGACAGTCAGCCCCAGGGTCTTGGAGGAGGGGGGACCTGGCGGAGCTCTCCCATCCAACCCAGACCTACCTCACTTCCCACAAGGGAAATAAACACTCACAGACACTAACCCCATGTTGTTTTGTGTTTGTTTTTGTTTTGCAGTGATGCCTCTAACCTGGGATTGGCCTGTGTGTGTGTTTGTACATAGAATATTTATTTTTATACAGTTTTCACTTTTTGAAAATGCCCGAAGTATGATGCATCTTACAGATTTTTAAAAAAAGGAAAACCTGCATATTTTGTACAGAAAATACCAACCTCTTCCCTTTTGTTTACAAGATGTTTTGCATACGTCTAAGACTCTAATACACTTTTCATTTGTGAGTTCGGCTGTACGTTTGCATGACATTTGTGCACACTTATTAAGTATTAAAGCTTAATAAATTATTGTGTTCCAGTGCCAAAAGGGGCCAACCAGTACTCAGGGGCTGGCTGGTTTGTGTGTGACTTCACAGATACAAGAAGGTCCATGGTGTTTGCTAAGCTAGGTGTGTCTCAGAATATTTTAAATGCTTATGGATTTTCACTATTAAAAAAAGTAAAACATGGAAATTCTTGATCCTGATTCATCCCTAAATCAATTACATTCTTTTCTTGTTAAATCAGGAACTCCCAGAAGCAGGGGTCCTCAAAAATATAATGGTTTGAGGACTTCCCTGGTGGCCCAGGGGTTAACACTCTGCACTTCCACTGCAGGGCACAAGGGTTTGATCCCTAGTCCAAAAAGTTCTACATGTCTTGCAGTATGGCCAAAAAAAAAAAACAAAGAAAGAAAGAAATATAATGGTTTGAACCATGTTAAGTCCAACAGAGGAAGGGCCAGGTCTGTATTAAGCGACGTCTTTTGTCACGTACCCCACGTTCATGACAGCTCGATGTGCACGTGTAAGCTTCCGTTGCACTGAAACCCTTCAAACCCCCAGGGTTACAAAGGGCTAAGTGCTAGTACTTTTGACTTTTGGTTTGTTTCCCTTCCTTTTGAGCTGCAATCATTAATACCAGCTATTGTTGACGATAGCCATTCATTTGCTATAGATTTGCAGGGTCCACTCACAACTAGCTACTGAAAAGTTTGCCCCAACGGTCTTTTCGCTCCAACAAAGGACATTCAGAAACAAATCTGGTTAAGATATTGGCATTCTGGTTTGTTTTTTTTTTTTTAAGAAATAGAATTTTACTGCTTTCTGTACTATTCTTAGTACACTATTTATAAAGGTCTCGCTGCTTATAAATAAAACAAACCTATTTTAATGACTAGGCAAATATTACCTATGGGGTAGCACACAGGTTTACTGTTAGGTATTACAACATGATTGGTGCTTCTAAAGGGCTTGAAAATACCAAAGTACTTGAGTAATTTAAATACCCTTCCCCATTTTGTTTATGCTTTGTCTTTATATACGTATATCCTTTCATTATAGACAGCACAGAAGCACCCTGAAGCAGAGCTCCTGTCCACACGTAGGCACACGAAGTCTAGGTTAGTGAGCTTCACATTCGCGGGGCCCCTGCCGCGTTGTGGGGTGAGGCTGCACTCACAGACTCTGGTCTTCAGGGGACCACATGCTGCCCAAACCCCAGGGACCTCACTGGTGTTCTTACCTAATGTCCACTCAGATGATTTGGACGTCAGACACCTTCCTCCCCTGAGTCTTGGCTTCCCTGTTTGAAAAGTGAAGCAGTTGAATTAGAGCCGCTCTCTGTGGTCATCTGTCCCCTCACCAGGCAGCAGAAGCAGGAAGGCCCCAGGCCCCAGCTGCCAGGTGGCACAAGTTACTTTTCTTACTGAGGGGGTCCCAGGATGCCGCACTTCCCTGATAATACCTAAGCCCACCCCCCAGACCCCACCCAGAGCCAGCTGCTCCACCAGGCACAGTGAACACAAGCCTGGGCCTTTGGGGGGCTTTCAGAGGATACGACAATATCTTAATATTTTCATTTCTTTTAAATCCAAAAGAAAAAAATTGAATATATAATCATGCATCCAGCCAGGATTATATTTATCTTTCTACCAGAGCAGTCATAAAATGTAATTTAAAAAAAAGTTTTGTTTTGTTTTGGAGTACAGCTGATTAACAATGCTGTGATAGTTTCAGGTGGACAGCAAGGGGACTCAGCTGTACATACACATGCATCCATTCTCCTCCAAACTCCCCTCCCATCCGGGCTGCCATGTAACACTGAGCAGAGGGCCCTATGCTGTTCAGTAGCGCCTTGATAATTTTTTGTATTTTTCGGAAGGAAAGCGTCTGCACAGTCAGAAGTGCCTGTGAGTCACAGCGCAGCTTCGTCCATCCTCTCCTCCTGGAGACACGCCCTTGTACTGGCTCTACCGACTTGTGCTTCCTGCAATGCCAGCCTCTTCACCGTTTCTTTTGCTTCCTCGCCCCCTCACCCGAAGTCCTAAGGAATCAGAGTGGAACCTGGCTTTTCTAGACTCACTGCCTCATGCCATTTCAGGGTCTCACTGGAGCAATCAGAACCCACTTGTGATTTTGAAATAGGGTCAAACATGCACTGGAAAGTTCCAGAAGTTGAAATACTGTGTTAGCTGAACACCCTGAAGGACTCTGGGCAAACCCAAACCTTACTTTGTTTCCATCCTCATCTTTCGTTCATTTACTTCTTGCTGTGCTGTGCTTAGCCGCTCAGTCGTGTGCGACTCTTTGCAACCCCAAAACTGTAGCCTGCCAGGCCTCTCTGTTCATGGAACTCTCCAGGCAAGAAGACTGGAGTGAGTTGCCATGCCCTCCTCCAGGGGATCTCCCCAACCCAGGGATCAGACCCAGGTCTCCCGCATTGCAGGCGGTTTCTTTACTGTCTGAGCCACCAGGGAAACAGCCCTCATTTACTTCTTACACCTCAGCTGATATCACAAAGGATTCAAAGTCACTGGCAAGAATATAGATAATAAAACAGAGAGATGTGTAAAGAAAAGTTTATAAGTCAGAGTCAAGGAAAACAAGTCAGAGGCGGGGGCAGGAGAGCCCGGGGGAGGCGGGGAAGAACCTCTCAAGTTTCACCTCCAGGGGCTTGGTGGTCAGAGAAAATAAACCATCAGCCTGGTTTCAGTGTCCACGCTGCCCACCGCTGGGGGGAAGTTCACCAAGTACCATGTACACACATCGTCGCCCACAAAGTTTGGCACATCCTTAGCCAAGACATCCTCCCCGGCAAGGGCTGCAAGCCAGGCTCCACACACCCCTGACTTCAGGGTGCCCCGGGCCTCTTTACTTGGACCTTAACCCAACTCAACTCCATGTCAGAAGCATGGAAACAAATAGTCAACAAGTAGCTGTGGCAGTGGGGTGAGGGTTGGGGGGTGGC
This sequence comes from Budorcas taxicolor, assembly GCF_023091745.1. Taxonomy (NCBI): domain Eukaryota; kingdom Metazoa; phylum Chordata; class Mammalia; order Artiodactyla; family Bovidae; genus Budorcas; species Budorcas taxicolor. The sequence continues at coordinate 19,499,744 of NC_068914.1, read as the reverse complement.
CTCCTTGGTGACTCAGTAGTAAAAGAATCCACCAGCCAGTGCAGGAGACAAGGGTTCTATCCCTGAACCGGAAAGATCCCCCATGCCACGGAGCAATTAAGCCCATGCGCCACAACTATTGATCCTGTGCGCTAGAGCCTGGGACTTGCAATGACTGGAGAGGAGTCACTGCCTTTCGCAACTAGAAAAAAGCCCTCACAGCAATGAAGACCCAGCACAGTCACAAATAAATAAATAAAAGCAGCAGCAGGGGCTCCACACTCATGCTGGCAGGCAGGAGAACAGGAAGAGGCAGGTGTCTTATAGGAGAGATGGACCAGGGAGGGCCACACAAGGGGCTGGTGGCAGAGAGGACTCAGGGAGGTTAGAGATGCTCACTCTGGTCCTGGGGACTTTCAGCCCCCCTTGTGAGAGCCATCTGCTCAAGGAGTGGCTGGGGCACCAGCCCTGCCCAACGGGGCAGATCACAGCCCTGTTGGTGACCTTCTCGGAGCTGCTCTGGAGAACCACCTTCTCTAGTTCGCTCCCTTCCCCGTGCTCTGGCACCAAAGGCACCTAGTGGCAAGCACTGTCTGCCTGGAGACTTGCAAACACCCAGCTAGACAGAAGACTGGGTCAGCCCCGTCCTGACTGACAGTATAACAGATCCTCCAGGTCCAAGGCAGGATTCTCACCAAGGCCGGCCACTTGTACCTGTGCGTCTGGCTCAGAAGGAGACAGCCCCTCCCACACGCCTCGCGGCCCCACCACCGCCTCCCACGCGCCCCGAGGCCCCACCACCGCCTCCCACACGCCCCGAGGCCCCGTCACCACCGCCCTTGGTGCTTCCTCCCCACCTGGTCTCCCTTCCTGGGATCCCAGCTTTTTACCTGGCAGAATGGAAAGCCACAGACGAGGGGAGGGTCAGCATCAGCCCGAGAAGGAGGCCGGCTCTGGCCAGGAGTCAGGAGCCTCAGCTCCCAGACCTTCCTCCACCACTCACTTTCCCCAGGTATCAATGACAGGTGACCTCTGACATCTTGACACCCCCTGATTCCACTGACTGGTCGGCTCCTGGGAGGACTGGGACACTGGAGCATGCTGTGCCCCTCAACCTAGAGTCGTTTTCAGCTGTGACAGTTTTGTGCATGGAGCTGGCATTGCAAATCCATGAGCCGCATGCATGTGCTTCGTAACCCTGAGTGACCAGACTTCCTGGGCATGCCCTCGGGAGTGGGTGAGCGGGGTCAGCTTTCCTGGGGCAGTGGTGGCTGCAGACCTGGTCTCTCCCAGCGGCGTCCAAGTTGCCACATTCTTCAGGGACTCAACAGCACAACTTTCCCCACCTGGCATGCAGCGGGAGTCCCAGAGCCCCACAGATGTACAGGGACATGGCTGCCTTCCTAACTCCAGGCTCTTGTGCCCTTCCCGGGGCCCCACCCACACACCTACAGCCTGGACCCAGCCCCAGCCCCGCACCTGGACACACTCTCGGGCAACTTGAGATGTCAAGCACCTAAGACGCCATCCACACCACCGAAAAGAGGGCCCAGAAAAGAGGAGGAGATCCACACCGAGACAGAGGGCAGAGAAGGAAGGAAGGGACAGGGGAAAACCAGCAGCTCATTGCTCCAAGGAGGGGAGTTTTCAAGGGGGAAGTTTCCTTGAAGCGGGGAGGACACGGGGAAGGGAGCTGGATTTGACAGGCCTAGGGATAATTCCACATGCAGAGACCCTCAGTTCCTGGAACAGCCCTGCTTCCGAGAAGCAGTTGGGTGTCTGTTGAAGGAAAACGTAGATGGAGGCAGAGCTGAGCCAGGGATGCAAGCCTCACACCATGGGGCCTCCTTTTCCAGGTCTATTCACCGGCTCCTGCACACACCCTCTGCTTCCCCCTGCACACACACACGCACACACACCGCAGCCTGTGCGGGCTCCTGGGTTCTTCTGTTGGACTCCCTCTCCAAAACAACCAAGAACTCTGTCTTGTTTTTCTCCCCCTCCATCTTCTATTAGAGGAAGAAATTTGGTCTCCCATACTAGACAGTGAACTCTTAGAGGAAAAGGACTTTCTCTTTCACCGGGCTCCTCAGGGACCTAGCTCAGGTCTCTCCCTGCCATGGCTGGGACTCATAAACATCTCTGACCTGCTGACCTCTCAATATACTTTATTAAGCACCTACTGTGTGCAGGCAGTAGGAGGGAAAGGGGGCCACTAAGGACCGTAAGCCTGCCCTCCAGGAGCTAATAGGGTACCAGGCAGTGCAAGGACTGTGCTGAGCGCTAAGTGAGGGTACATCTGAGGATGCTATGGCCGCCAAGGGGTCAGAATGAAGAGAGGACCCGGGGGCCAGGAAGGAATTAACAGCAGCGGAGAAGGAGCTGGCCACTGCAGACAGGGGCCCCTTCCTTGTCTCATCCTCCTCATAGAATCTTCCAGTGAGCGGGATCCTGGGTCATGCTAGCTTCTGGAATTACAGGAGGGCAAACCGGATTGTGGTGGAAGGAAGGGAATATAAAGAGGGTGGGTCCAAACTGGGAGGGCCCTTTCCAGATTCGCAGGTCCGTGGGACTCCGGGCTCAGGGAGGCATCCCATCACCAGTGGGGCTCCTCCTCAAACACTCGCCTCTCTCTGCCTCCTCAAGGGCCAGAGTCCATGGTTAGTCGCCAAGAAGTGAAGCCAGGCAGCCCAAGCTTTGGGAAAAGCGTTTTACCCTGGAGGAGGGAGAAGACGAGAGCTGCCTCTGGACAGAGGGTCGCGGGCCGAACCCTTCCCGGGGGTCTGGCTTGAGGGTGATCAGGAGACCTTTAGACACCTGCTGTTACCCTGCCTGTCTCCTCCAGCTCTTTGCTGGGCTTTCTGCCGCGGCCCTGCAGCTAGCGCCCTCTGCTGGCAGCTAGCGCCCTCTGACGTTGCCGCGCTGCAAGGGCGCTGGGATGCCGTTCAGGCGGTGGAGAACTGTGGATCTTCGAGCAACTTCTCTGCAAAGTGGCTGCCGGCATGGTCACCCTTTGACCTTGAAAGCCTCCCCAGGAGCCTGTGGCCAGAGACTGGTCACCTTTCCCGGCTCCTTCTCAACAGATTTCCTTTAACTTCCTTTGGTGCTGCCACCATTAACCTTTTAACTTCCTGGGCTCTTTCAAATGTTGTAAGCTGATCAACATACCAAGCAAGCTGCAAAAGCAAAGAGCATGTGTCTTCAAGAGAATGGCACAACAGTGTCGTAGAGGAGAGAAGCCCATGAGCACGACTGGGCGATGAGCTTGGACGTCTGGGCTGGCCCTCAGAGCCAAGGGCCTCACGCATCTCATGATGGAGATAGGCAGCGCGCTACCTGCTTCCAGGAGGATCTGGAATAAACCCTCTTCCTTTAGGTTGAAGGGACAGTGCCTGGGATGTACCCACCACTGCCTTTCTTCTTCCTTGGTCACCATATGCAGAGGCTCAGTGGGTGCCACTGGGTTTTTACAGCCAAATTAACCAGCCATCCAATGCTCCTTCCATCCCTGGGCCCATGGGAGAAATATAAAACAACCCTCTAGAACATGGTATTAACACATGAGTGGAGGGATTTGAGGACTTTCACTGACTCACAGGATCCTGGACATGTGCATATATCAGTAGTAAAATGGTCTGTGTCACGTGCTGGCAAACCACCAGCTCTGAACCTACAACACTGGAGGAAGACAGATCCATCACGGCCACCTTTTAAACAGGAAACTGCCGGCGCCCGGGTTCATTTTACTGTTAAAAAAAAAAAAAATACAGGGAAATCGCCTGCTAAGAGACATTTTTCTTGCACTCTGCTCATTCCAAAGACAAAGTGTTTTATTGCTAAAGTCTGCCAAAATAAGCCAGCCTGCAACTTCCCCCGCCAGTGGGAGGCACTCTGGCCTGGGAGGAAGGAGGTCTGTGAGCTGGCCCTAATTGCCCAGTGCCGGCTGGGCCACCTTGGACAAGTGCCTGCCATGCTCTAAGCCTCCTCTGTAACCTGGGGAAGGTTCTGCCTGCCTCACAGGCCATGGGAGGACTATCTCCATGAATGGACTTGGAACATGGGAGAGAGCTGTCTAAAGGGTAGACAAGGAGATGGTTAGTATTCAGTTCAGGGAAAAACCTTGCTTTTTGTAATCAAACCTCCATTAACTGGAGTCACTTGAGAAACTGTTCATTAAGATTTGGTTCAGAGCAGGCCCCCTTGTGTCCACACAGAGGACCTGCTTGACAGACATCTTGGACACTGAAAAATGGAGATGTGGGAATGGTGGCCAACCTGATGTGGGACAGGATAGATGTGAACTGGCTTCCCCACCCCAGGGAAGTTGCTTTTTAAAACTAAATGTCATAAATGTTCATACTTTCTATTTTCTTTTCTCTAAAAAGAGAAAAATCAGTAAACTTTAAAAATCTTTCTTTAAAATTCCAGTTACCCATATCCCTAGTTGAATGAGGACTTTTTTCCCTTTTGTTGGCTCCAATATAAGATGTGTTATTGGGAATTCCCTGGCGGTCCAGCAGTTAGGACTCCACACATTCACTGCTGAGGGCGTGGGTTCAATCCCTGGTCAGGGAACTAAGATACCACAAGCCTCGTGGTGTGTCCTAAAGACAAAACAACAACAACAAAAATAAGATGTGTTGTTTATTCTGGGCCTATTACTATCTCCCCAGCAGCAACTCCCCATTTCTGCTCCCCACCTGTGGCCTCTTGGACATTGAAGCCAACATTCCCCATGCAGTCAATCTGTCGTCTTAAGTTTAACAATCATTTCCTCAGTATTTCAATAGAAAAACTTCTCTTGCACTGTGTCTTGCAGGAAACTTCAGTGCAGTTTATTGAACATTTGGTGTATTTTTTAAATGAGTCAGAACCTAATTTTCCGAATTGCATAATGAAGATCAACAGCTTATCTGACTGATTATATAGATTAGAGAGTAAGGAAAAATAAAAGATTTTCAAGAGTAATTCCTCGATGATAAAAGCACTGGTGAATTACATTTTTTTTCCTTGTGTAATTATTTTTGTAAGGACCTATCCATACTGCAGGCAGTGGGTCTCTTGTATGGAAGAAAAAAAATTTACCTGCATAGAGTTTGCTGATGGTTTAAGTTTCTCTAGCATTTCTGTTTTGATGTTAAGGTGAGATGTCTTCTTTTTATTTTTAATACTTGTATTTTTCCTATGACTTTTAAAAAGTTATTTCCTCCAAGCTCTCCTTTGGGTCAAAAGCGCCTCCCGTGAAGGCAACCTGGTGCTAAGTTCCTGGAGCAAGGCATCCTATACTGGATTCCCTGCCTTAGGGACCCCCAACAACAGGCTTTATTTTTCTGGGCTCCAAAATCCCTGCAGATGGTGACTGCAGCCATGAAATTAAAATACACTTGCTCCTTGGAAGAATAACTATGACAAACCTAGACAGCATATTAAAAAGCAGAGACATTACTTTGCCAACAAAGGTCCGTCTAGTCAAAGCTATGGTTTTTCCAGTAGTCATGTACACATGCGAGATTTGGACCTTAAAGGAGGCTGAACACTGAAGAACTGGTGCTTTCAAACTGTGGTGTTGGAGAAGACTCTTGAGAGTCCCTTGGGCTGCAAGGAGATCAAACCAGTCAACCCTAAAGGAAATCAACCCTGAATATTCATTGGAAGGACTGATGCTAAACCTGAAGCTCCAATACTTTGGCCACTTGATGCGAAGAGCCAACTCATTGGAAAAAAAAAACAAAAAACCCTGACGATGGGAAAGATTGAAGGCAGGAGGAGAAGGGGATGACAGAGGATGAGATGGTTGGATGGCATCATCAACTCAATGGACATGAGTGTGAACAAGCTCCAGGAGATGGTGAAGGACAGGGCAGCCTGGCATGCTGCAGTCCATGGGATCACAAAGAACTGGACACAACTGAGCTACTGAACAACAGGCTCTCCTATCCTGACCACTGCAGGAACCCCTGTCACATCCTAGTGCCTTTTCCCAAAAAGAGATCAATTTTCAATGAGCAGGACCTCTCGTAGCTCCAGGTCAGTCACTGGTCTCCATGGCACCCCTTCACCACGTCCCTCAGTGTCCTGGGCTTGCATCTCCTCCCCTTGTCAAGCAGATGGTGAGAGCCTGGAAGGTTTCTACCCTCTTACTGCCTTTGTCACTTTCCCAAATGGTTCCCAAAGCCTCTTACCAATCTCTGACCCTCCAAGGGTAAGTGTACCTTACCATTCAGCCCTTCAGCCTGAATGGTCTTCTCAGCCTTTCCTTTTGGTTCCCCCTGAGGATCTCACCTCCTTATCTCGCCTCCACCCACGACCTGTTTTCTTCATTTTTTCAGTTCTCTCTCCATTCAGACCGCCCTCAGACCACCCACCACCTCCACTCTCTCACCCTCAGACCACTTGGCTCCCTCATCTCTCTCTCCCTCCTCGTCTCCTTTTGCCTCTCTCCCCATCCTCAGCCCCCACCCAACCCAATCCCCCAGTTCCCCCACACTTCTTTCAGCTCAGTCCTCTGAGCATCATTTTAGCTCACCTCTGCAAAACAAGACCCCTGGGGAGAAAGATCTGCAATTTGGTCGACATGTGTGACAGCTTTGTTTTCCTACCAAACACTCCTGGTGCCTTTCAATTACATAGAGTTGTTGACAGATGTAACATTTATCCTATTATGTTCCTCATAAGAAGAGAAATCCACACCTTTGTTTTATTTGATTTTATTTGGGGTTTCTATTCTGAATCTGATAAAACATTGTGATTAGGACCTACCAGTGAAGAAATACTTTGTTTTCTGGCTTCAGGGTCATAAGTAAAGTCTCTAGGGTTTTTTTTTTACTGGTTTTAAGTTCAATAAGTCACAGCAAATTTCTTAGTCTAGACCTGTGACTTGCTCTGTCTCCAGAGGAAGCCCAGAGGCTATGATGCAGAGAGTTTCCTTTTCCTCATCCTTAAAGTGAAAGGTTGAGACTAGATTTAATATTTTGTGCTTCTATAATTCAGTAGCTTTTTTGCTGATTTCAATGCGTCAAATGCATTTTTCCTTATGCCTATCAGGGATCGGTTTGGTTTGGTTTTTAACCAGGTGTCTATGTTTTCTAGTTTAAAGAGGGGGTCTGGCTCAAGCCTGGGTTGAGAAACACCCGCTCCCCACCGAACCTGGGTAGAAAGCTGTTTTGGACAAGGAGGGGCAACAAATCCCTGTGCTGGTTCTTTCCTTTTCTTTGGGAACTCACTTGGTTTCCTTCCATGCATGAATTGCTGGAATCTGGGATAAAGCCTCTAACACATGATAAGACATTCAGAGAAACCCAGTGCCAAGTATTTGTGGCTAAAAACATAGCTGATCATTTTCTTTAAAACTGAATCTTTGGTTTATAGCTTAGCCAAAATGAAACAAGCCAATTCCATGGCCATCCAAGACCCCCACAAAAGACCCTCAGTGTTCCCCATGAATGAGCAAGGGTCTGCAGCGTCCCTGCCACCATAGCCATTAAAGTGCCATGTGTGCTCCTGAACGATCAGTGTGAGAAAGTCAGTCCTAAGTAGCTCTGTTGCTGTCCTATGGCCAAAAGGGTGTATAACTGTGTCTAAGAGAAAATTAACAGTGTTTTATGTGTTATCAGAAGGCATTACTGCAAGTTCATGCGGGACAAAGTGATGTCTCTGGGAAAAGGATTGTGCGTGGACAGTGTAAAAACACGTCTTCCAAGCCCCTGCCCAGCAGGAGTAGGGGCAGAAGAGAGCAATGTTTAACGATACCAACTGGCCAAGAAATACACTCTTCCTGGGCACACAGACTTGGAGGAACTGGCTGGTTCTTTGCTGGGACACAGTCCTCCAGTCCAAATGTTAACCTGATCATAAACCAAGCAGGTTCCCACTCGGAAGGAGACCCTGAAAGAAGCCTGGTTTCTCCAGTTACAGTTTTCATTTCTGAAGTAGCCATTGGCGAGGACATCCCTCATCTAGCCCTGAGGCATTCACACTGGGCTCTTCAGAGCAAGTCCAGTTCTGAACGTCAGTGCCCACATTTCCCAGCCGGTCTACCCCAGACTGCTAACCACGGAACAAGATGCCTTCCTGGGGCCCTGGAGACCTGGGGCCTCATGGACTCTGCAACCAGCCACACAGAGACATCCACCAGATGGTGGGAACCCCAGAGTGTGTCGGCCCAAGGCCCTACCTTCAACCTCAGCTTCTCTCTACTGACCACAGAGACCGCTTCAGGGCAGAATCCCTGTGCCTCAGACCCTACTTTGCTTCAGTAGCCAGACTCCACTAAGCACCATGACCACTTCCAATCATATTCTGAAAAAGGCCTTCAAAGAATTTAATTAATCTATTTTGAGAATTTTCTTTGAAAGAAATGGTGTAGAATCTCATATTATATTCTAGCGATTCAGCAAAAAAAAAAAAAAAAAAAAAAAAAATGCCATTTTACCAGGAAAGAAAAGCACAAAGGGCAAATGCTTGGTTCCCTTATTCCCAGCATTTGCTTTCTGCCCAGCTGGACTTTGCAAACTTCCACTGTAATCCCAGGCTGATCTTTCCAGCCTGTTTATTGAAGCAATTGGGTTTTATGCATTTGTTAATTTTATACTTTCATGTAAGATTTTCTTCTTGTTATTTGGTGCATTTGGAGTACAATGTTTAAACACACAGCATTTTATTTCCATGGTGAGCTTGATAATGGAACAGTTTCTTTTGCTTCTCACAATCTTCCGTTTGTGTTTCATTGTACACACCCATTGATACATTTTGTGCTGCATACATGTAAATATTTTACATCATACATGTAAATATCTTGTTATATCTTGGTATGTAAGCATTGCCTCTTTTTTATAAATTGTGATCACTAGCACTATTATTCTTTTATCATTCTTAATTTTGAATTTTTTTTCTGGGGCGCTCAATTTATTTTTCTAATCACCTTTGATATTTTGGAATTATGTTAGTTATTTGGGATAGCAGACATAGGAAAGCACTGTTTTTAAGCAGCGAGCAAGCTCTTTGATAGACAGATATTGACATTAAAAGATCAGTCCTTTAACATGTTACCTATATGGTTTTCTTCTTCTTATCAGGTGCTATTTCAACAAAACTGATTCCTCTGCTGGATTGTTCTGTCTTTTCCATTTTTTACTTTGATTTTTAATTGCCTATGATTCAGTTTGCCAACCTGATCATACCAGGTCAAAGACAGCATGGAGTGGGGTCTTTGCTCCGTTTGAGTAACTTCCAGGCTACAGGTGAACCACAGGGAAAACATCCCAGGTGATCAGTACTTGCCTACGGACCTATTTCTAGATGGCGTGACTTCTTCAGTGTTTTTGACATAGAGGGCAGAGCCCCTGGCTGACGCATACCCACACCTGTTTGAAAGTTCTTGCCTCCCACAACCAGGCATTCTGAGCAACTCCAGCCCAGCCACTGTGACACCAGGGTTAGGGCACTGAGACAGGGTCAGTTTCCATCCCAGGTCTGCCAGTGGTGCACTATCTGGCAGTCTAGTTAGTGACCAGTCTAGTCTGGTCCTTGGCCCCATAAAGTTCAAGGCTGCATAGTCTTTGCAATTGGAATTCTCTCTACTGAAAAACATGGCTGAGCAAATGAGCCTATTCCTTGAAATGTACCCTTGCTCCTCCCAGATGAGTAACATTGCAGCAAATAAGTCCAACTACTCTTTTAAGTAGAAAGCCGTACCCACTGGAAACCCAAAAAGGCCAGTGGCCTGAACCACAGTATCCTAAGGCTCAAAGGTGAACCCACGCAAATGATGTGGCAAGATCAATTACTAATTATTCTGAACAAAGGCTCCTTTGGAGAGCCCATCAAGCTAAAGAGATGAAACAGTAACTGCCTAAATCAGCAAAATGTTAGGCAATGGTTAGCCTAATGCACTTAAACCCATAAGGAAAAAAAGAGACAGAAAACTCCCTGCCAAAATTGCGGTCCTTCCTGTCTGTGTCGTCCTAGAGTTTTATATGCTGTTTTGTACTTAATATCTATGGTGTAAATACTTTCCATGGCAAAAGATGTAAATATGAATTATATATTTTCTTTTTGTCTTTTCTAAAATGGAAGTTGATCTAAGTAATAAATTACAAATCATCTACATCTTGTTCTTTTTTTTCCCCCAGAAATTATATACCTTTACTTCAACATCTTTCAGAAGGAAAAAGAGCTTCATGATTAAAGGAAGCATTCATTCCTAACTAATGGAAGTAAGATGGTACCATATAAAGAGGAAAGGATTAGGGTTCAGGAGAGTGGGTTTTAGTTCTGACTCTTTCATTAACGGATGTGAGACTGCCTAAGTCACTTAACCTCTTGGAGCTTCATCTAAAAATGAAAACAGCTGCCACAGTTGTTTTTAAAATTTGAAAGGTAGCAGATGCACTTGGAATTACTAAGTCTTAATTTTCATTAGGCCAACTGGTTGGAGTATGAATATTTTATATAAGGGAGATTTCTGTTTAGTATTTTATTTTGCTTCAATTCTATTTTGGGACAAAACCAAAAAGAAATTGAATGAGAAATGAACTTTTTCCATTGTATAAGACCCATGATTAATAGGGGTCTTATGTATAAGACCCATGATTAATAACCAGAATTATCTTATTATCTTTAAGAGCATTTAGGGAAAAAATAAATTCCAAGAATTTTAAATGAAACATTCAAACTTTGAATATGTTCTTGGTTGGACCAAAATTGTTTCATCGATGTCTAACATCACATGAAAAAAACCTTTGCCAAGGCAGAAATATAGTCAAATAACCTGGAATCGACAATCCATTGAAAGTGGGTAGGAATTCCCAAGGAGTGTCCCAGGCAAACTCTGTGATGGAGCCAAGGAAATCCTGCACGTAACTTCATCAAAGCTTAGAAGTGGCATTTTATCCTTTGTGGATGACCAAACTGAAGCCATACAATTCAAAAGAAAGTCATGATGAATAGCAGGTTGCTTCCAACTTCAGTTGACCAAAAGGCTTGATCTTGGCTTCCTACCATGTCAGAGTAGAAACAAGCCTTTGAGATCATCTCCAGTCCCCTCCTCTTGTATATGAGAAACAGAATTTTTGTGATTCAACATCATGGTCTCTCCAGTTCATGAGAAAAACAGCAAGGGATAAAGAAGGGACCCAGGCCCTTCTCTGGGGCTATGGCCTCTCCCTCTCTGCCCACTGTTCCCCACTGTTCTAGGTGATGCTTGTGGACTTCCCTAGTGGTCCAGAGGTTAAGAATCTGCCTGCCAGGGCAGGGAACACATGTTTGATCCCTGGTCCGGGAAAATTCCATATGCCACAGAGCAACTGAGCCTGTGCACCCCAACTACTGAACCCCAGGCATCTTAGAGTCTATGCTCCAAGACAAGAGAAGTCACCACAGTGAGAAGCCTGCACACCACAAACAGAGAGTAGCCCCTACTCACTGCACCTAGAGAAAGCCCACACGAAGGAATGAAGACCCAGCACAGCCAAAATAAATAAATAAATCACCTTTAGATGATGCTTGTGGAAGGCAGGTGGGAGGGAACTTGGGGCATTCACCTTGTGGCCCTCCCTCTTCAAAATAGAGCATCAGAAATACAGTCATTGCATCGAATAACTTAGGGGTCTGATGAAGAAGAAGAAGAAAGTCGCTCGGTCGTGTCCGACTCATTGCGACCCCATGGACTGTAGCCTACCAGGCTCTTCTGTCAGTGGGATTTTCCAGGCAAGAATACTGGAGTGGGTTGCCATTCCCTTCTCCAGGAGATCTTCCCAATCCAGGGACTGAAACCAGGTCTCCTGCATTGTAGGCAGACGCTTTACCATCTGAGCCACCAGGGAAGTCTGATGAGGGTCTGACGAGGGGCTTCTAAAAGGAAAAACGTCTACCTCGCCTCTCCTCTTCTGAAGCAGAGCAGGCCAACAACTCAACAGGATATATGAGTTCCCCATCTGACTCCGCCATTAAATATGACCAGGAGCCCTTCCTGATCTGAAATGCTCCCACTGGGGTGAAGCACATAAAACACCTCTTCTGTTTTCTGTTTCCTGACATTTTCTTTCCCACTGTCCTCCCCCACCCCAATCCCCAAACTTCTATCAGCTCCTTAATGTAAAATTGGTAAAACAGACAAGTGCTTTAGATACATAGACCTGTAGTTTCGAATGATTAAACCCCACAATGCAGAAAATAGCATCAAAAAGGAGGAGTGGGAAGGTTTCAACTGTTTTTTGTTTTAAAGGACTGATATTTAAAAGTGCCCGTGAAGAAGTTTTCAGGGAGCTGATCTGCGTAACAAAATCTCAGAAAGACATGGAAGAGGAGAGGGGCTGAACTTTTTCACAAGCAATCAGGCAACGGAAGTATTTTTCTGTTAAAAGACAATATTCAGAAAAAGGTAAAATCATGACACTCTCTCAGATATAAAAATGAACACATGGTAAAGATTTTATTTGACTCATACGATGAGAGAACCAGACAATTGTCTTAACCTGTCCAGAGGAAAAGTTTAAAATGTACATATGTGTGTGGATGAAAGGAATGTTGAGAGGAATAGCAAAGGGAACAAAGCCAATTATTACCATCGGGATAGAATTTACATATCTGGCCATCACCTACAACTTACAAAGGGTTGCAAAATACTGGTAACCCAGAAGGATAGGCTGTAGAGTACCGATCCCCAGCCTTTTTGGCACCAGGAGCTGGTTTTGTGGAAGACAATTTTTCCACAGACCATGGCTGCGGGGGATGGTTTCAGGATGATTCAAGCGTACTGCATTTACTGTGCGCTTTATTTTTATTATTATTACATCAGGCATTAGATCCCAGAGGTTGCGGACCCCAGGTGTAGATGAAACATAGTTTTCCATTAAAACACAAAAATATATTTCACAATTGTAAAGCCATGCTCTGCTTTAATACCCAGACCTATTTCACCAATATTAAAACCCATCATCTTTTTCAACTCATACGTTATGCTGGTAAAAGTATAATCAGGAAAACCCTTGAACAGCTATTGATGGAGCCCCATATTTGAGCATTAACCTTCTGACCTTTGTGAGCTCTGGGCCCTTCCCCTCTCTCTGTTCACTGTCTCTCCCACTGTCACCCCACCCCCCACCCCCACTTAGCTTGGGGCTAAGAACTCATGACATAAATAACTAACTCAGCAGAGCTTATCAAAAGCAGATGTGGTGAAGGGTGTTGACCCTGGATCTCATAGCACTCATCACTGGGTAAGCAATAAATCTCTACGTATATACGGCTAGAGTCTTTCCTCTGAATTAAGGACCCCTGACCCTTCACGTTTGTGACTGTTAACTAAGAAGGCCCTCTTTGCTACTGGCCCCTTAATTCAGTGTGCTGACAGTTAAGATGCTCTTAGCATAATAAATTGCGGTCTCTCTTTTTTGAACTCATAAAGCTCCCCCCACCATGATGCTTCATGCATATAACCCACCTGGCCTTTTCAATCGGCTGGCAAATTCACAGCATCTTAGTCCTGGAGACATGAACTATGTCCACCACCCCCTCCACTTTTTCCCAGTATTAATTTAACTAAAGTGGCCACTGTATTAGTCTTACCACTGCTGAATAGTGGTTTCCTTAGGATTTCTGGATTTCAAGTTTAAATAATAAATCTTAATATTCATTTGAGACAGGGCTGTGGCACTAACAAGGGATGAGACCTTCCCTAGCTCTCCATCTTCTGAGGCCTCTGCTTTGCAAAAAAAGTGAAATCATTGAACTCAAAATCTCTTCTGATACTATGATGGCCTACAGCGATAGCTAAAGATCAATTGTGATCAATGGTACTTTTATATGATATGACTATAGTTGTTGTTGACAGCTGTAAGTGTGGCTGAAGAAAGTCAGCATATTACCTCTCAGAGACAAGATTTGTAAGGTGGGAACTGAGGGAAGATTGGCTTGGATAGCACCAACACATAGAGATCTCTTTCCCAGCTCAGGCTCCACTCGAGAGAACAGTAAATTCTCCCAAATGAGCTGTCAAAGGGCATCTCTAGGGATTCTGAGCTTGAACAGGCCTTGAGGAGCCTGGGAACCGAATATTGCAGAAAGAGATTGCTTACGTCCCTGGCTCTTCAAGAGTGAGAAGGGGTCAAGCTGAGCTGAATACACTCTCCTTCAGTCCTCCCACCTCCAAACTCTCACTAACAACATCGGGTGTAAGAATGCAATGTAAATGGAGAGAGATTCAACAAAAACAGGGGCCTGTACTCTTCAAAAATATCAATGTCATGAAAAAACAAAGACAGACCAAGGAACTGATCCAGAATAATGAAGAATAAAAATTAAACAGACATGAGAACGAAGTGGATCCTGGATGAGAAAAAAGGAAAGCTATAAAATTTACTATAGGGCAGCTGGAAACACTTGAATATGGTCTGAAGCTTAAATAGTATTGTATCTATGTTAAATTTTCTGTTTCTACAATGGTATTATAGTTATATGAGTGAATATTCTTGCCTTTAGAAAATGCACAGTGAGTAGATAAATAAAAGTAAAGGGGAAGGATAACTACAATTTTCAAATAGTTCAGAAAAAAATAGAAAGGGATAAAGACAAAAATAAAATAATAAACAAATGTGGGGAAACGCAAAAATGGTAAATCTGGGTGAAGGGTATATAGGAGCTCTTTAAACTACTCTAATTTTTCTTTGAAATTATTTTAAAAAATAGATTTAAAAAGAAGACAATGTGGGAATAATTTCAAAGTGCTGAGACGGAATAATTTTGAACCTAAATTCTATATCCAATCAAACTATTATTCTAGTATCAGAAAAAATAAAGACATATTCAGATGTGCAGGACTCAGAATACTTCTTAGACCATGAACTCTCATTGCAGTTATAATCAAGATGGCCAACCCTACCCAATACTAGAAAGTGTACTTCAACCAAAAAAAGAAAGAAAGAAAGACATTTCTGGTACCTGTGTAGAAATGCAAATCACTCAATGAGAGACCACTTCATACCCACTAAGAGAGCAATAATAAGAAAAGATGGATAACTGTGTTAACAAGTTGCAGGAAAAATGGAACCCTAATAAACTGCTAATGAGAATGCAAAATGGTGTAACTCCTTTGAAAACAGTTGGGCAGTTGCTCAAAAAGTTAAGCACAGAGCTACCAAATGACCCAGCATTTTCATTCCCAGGATTATACCTTAAAGAACTGAAAACGTATGTTCACACTAAAACTTGTACACTCATGTTCATAGCAGCATTACTCATAATAATAAAAAAAGTATAAACAACCCAAATGTCCATCAGCTGATGAATGGATAAACTGAATGTGATGGATCTACATAATGGAATAGTATTCTGTCAGAAAAAAAGAAAGAAATGAAGCACTGATCCATGCTACAACATCAGTGAATATTGAAAACATTGTGTTATGTGAAAGAAGACAGAGGTACCAAAATGCAAAAAATATGAATTAAAACAATAATAAAAATTGAGAGAGTAGCATAGAAATATACACATTACCGTATGTAAAATAGAAAACTAATGGGAAGTTGCTGTATGACACAGGGCGCTCACCTTGGTGCTCTGTGACAACCTAGAGGAGTGGGATGGGGTGGGAGCTGGGAGGGAGGAAGAAGGAGGGGACATATGTATACCTATGGCTGACTCACGTTGGTGTATGGCAAAAGCCAACACAATTATTGTAAAGTAATTATCCTCCAATACTTTGGCCACCTGATGTGAAGAACTGACTCATTGGAAAAGACTCTGATGCTGGGAAAGATTGAAGGCAAGAGGAGAAGGGGACGACAGAGGATGAGATAACTGGATATCAACAACACGATGGACATGAGTGTGAGTAGGCTCTGAGAGTTGGTGATGGACAAGGAAGCCTGGTGTGCTGTAGTTCGTGGGGTTGCAAAGAGTCAGACACCACTGACTGACTGAACTGAACTGAATTATCCTTCAATTAAAAATAAGTTTAAAAAATATATATAAAGTTGAAAAAATAATAAGGCATTCCCAAAATTACTAAACATTTTTGTTTTATAATAATAAATTTCCAAATTCTTCAAGCTAGACTTCAACAGTATGTGAACCAAGAACTTCCAGATGTACAAGCTGGATTTAGAAAAGGCAGAGGAACCAGAGATCAAATGCCAACATCCATTGGATCATCAAAAAAGCAAGAGAATTCCAGAAACTTGAAATTCAACTTGAACCTACTATACAGAACTTTTCATATGTTTTCATATGTTTCAAAAAAGAATGTAGGTGCTTTAACATTGTTATAGAAAAAAGTAGAAACAAACCTAAATGTCTACCAATAGAGGAAATATTTTAAAATCCTGCCATAATCCCTTCTGCAGAATATTAAGTGGATGTTAAAACCATGTAGTGCCAACGTGACTAGCTCTAAGATTACGCTGTGAATTGAAAAAGCAAGTCACAGAACAATAGAGAAAAGATGTTACTTGTAAAAAGAAAATAACTGTTTATGTACTTATATATGTGTAGCTACAAAGAAATAAACCTGGAATTGTGCTCACCGAATATTTAACAGTAATGAACCTCTAGAGGGAAGGGAGGCTTGTGTGCTAGAATGAAGAGCGCTATGTTGTTTCTTCTCCATTTAATAATTATTTTCATCTTTTACACAGTAAGAATGTACTTGTGTATTCTGTACTTTTTAAGACAGAAGACAAGGAAAGTAAAGAAACCAAATTGAGGGGAAATGTTCTAACACAAAAAACAAAACGGGACTTTTCCCTGGTGGCCCAATGGTTGAGAATCCACCTACCAATGCAGGGGACACAAGTTCGATCACTGATTGCGGAAGATTCAACATGCCAAGCAACAGCTGAGCCTGTGGACCACAGCTTCTAAAGCCCACTTGCTTTAGAGTTCATGTTCCGCAACAAGAGAAGCCACCGCAATGAGAAGCCCGCACAAAACAACTAGAGAAAGCCCGTGTGCGGCAATGAAGATCCAGCGTGACCAAAAATTAATTAATTAATAAATTAATTTTTAAGTGAAAGGAAATATTAATACTACAGTGGTAGTATCAGTGGCTAATGTTCTCTCTCTCCCTCCAAAATTTCCATAACAAAATTCCAAACTTGCTTTTGGAATGAAAACCTTTATTTAAAATGTGTCTCTGGACTGGACAGGAAACTCCCTGAGCACCTGGTATTTCTCTGACTAGCCTCCGAAAAGTAGCCTAGCCCTTCCAAATAGAGGCCTAAAGATCCATGCATCTTTGGGGCAAAAGGGATAGGGACATCTTTCTTAATTGCAGTTTAGAATGGTTTCCATCCAAATAGTTAAATAAACTTACTATCTTATCTGTTCAGTTTATCATGCCATCATAAAACCATATGATAATGATAAAGATGATGATGAAAGACTATGGAATTACACAGGGAAATGTTTTTGACAGTTTTAAGTGGAATGAAAATAAACAGGAAACAAGATCAGTTAGTCAGTTCAGTCACTTAGTCATGTCTGACTCTCTGCAACCCCATGGACTGCAACACACCAGGCTTCCCTGTCCAGGAAACAAGATGTTAGATTCTAATAACACATGGACAAAATGAACAAATGTAACTCACACAAAAAAATTCTTGATGTAAAGTGACAGGATTATGGTTGATTTTTTTCCCAATGATTCTCTTAAAATTGTCCTAATAATAGATGAAAACAACTGGGCAGAAAAGAAAAATGAGTGGAAAATAAATGGGAAATTATTTCATTGGAACATGAGTATTGTCTATTAAAAGTAAAAACAGAAACATTCTGATTAATAGTTCTAGAAACTGCCCTGTGTACAACTTCAAAATATTTTATACTTTATATATCATCTATCAATATTATATAGGTAAAACTATATGCCAATGTATTACATATATAATTATACATATATAGAGAGAAAATCCCATGGATGGAGGAGGCTGGTAGGCTGCAGTCCATGGGGTCGCTAAGAGTCAGACATGACTGAGCGACTTCACTTTCACTTTTCACTTTCATGCATTGGAGAAGGAAATGGCAACCCACTCCAGTGTTCTTGCCTGGAGAATCTCAGCCTGATGGGCTGCCATCTATGGGGTTGCACAGAGTCGGACATGACTGAAGCGACTTAGCAGAGAGCAGAGAGAGAAAGAATGCACAAGAATACTCAATGTAACATTGTTTGTTATTTAAAAAATAGGAGCAAACCTCTGTGTTCATCAATAGAGGAATCATTTTAATTTCTTTTTATTGGCAAACAATATAATCTGACAAGGGGTTAATATCCAAAAGATTCAAAGAACCCATACAACTCAACATAAAAAAACAAAAAAAGCAAACAGCCCAATTTAAAAACGGGCAGAAAACCTGAATAGACACTTTTCCAAAGAAGACATATAGATGGATAACAGGCACATGGAAAGATGCTCAACACTGCTAATCATCAGAGAAATGCAAATTAAAACCACAATGAGAGATACCTCATGTCTATAGAAATGTGAAAGTGAAAGTCGCTCAGTCGTGTCCAACTCTTTCTGACCCCATGGACTGCATGTAGTCCAGGCCAGAATACTGGGGTGGGTAGCTGTTCCTTTCTCCAGGGGATCTTCCCAACCGGGGGATCAAACCCAGGTCTCCCGCCTTGCAGGTGGATTCTTTACCAGATGAGCCACCAGGGAAGCCCGTCTATCAGAATGGCTATTCAAAGAGACAGCAAATAACCGGTGTTGTTGAGGATATGGAGAAAAGCAAAGCCTCAGGCACTGGAGGTGGGAATGTCATTTGGTGCAGCCACTATGGAAAATAGTATGGAGATTCCTTTAAAAACTAAAAATAGAGTTGCCATATGATCCTGCAATTCCACTCACGGGCATATATCCAGAGACAATTGTAATTTGAAAAGATACATACATCCCAATGTTCATGTTGTTGTTGTTGTTCAGCCACTAAGTTGTGTCCAACTCTTCGCTACCCCATGGATGGCAGCATGCCAGGCCTCCCTGTCCCTCACCATCTTCCAGAGTTTGCCCAAGTTCATGTCCATTGAATCCAACCATCTCATCCTCTGTCGCCCTCTTCTCCTTCTGCCTTCAATTTTTCCCCAGCTTCAGGGTCTCTTCCAATGAATCGACGCTTCGCATCAGGTGGCCAAAGTATTGGAGCTTCAGTTTCAGCATCAGTCCTTCCAATGAGTATTAAGGGTTGATGTTCATAGACTATTAACAACAGTCAAGACATGGAAGCAACCTGTATGTCCACTGACAGATGAAAGGTTAGAGAAGACGTGGTATGTGCGCACAGTGGAATACTACTCAGCCGTAAAGAGAGAATGAACTCATGCCATTTGCAGCAACATGTATGAACCTACAGAGTATCACACTAAGAGAAGTCAGAAAGAGAAAGACAAATAACCATCTGATATTACTTACATGTGGAACCTAAGATGAAACAAATGGGACTTCCTCAGTGGTAAAGAATCTGCCTGCCAATGCAGGGGACAGAGGTTCCATCCCTGGTCCAGGAAGATCCCACAGGCCGAGGAGCAGCTTAGCCTGTGAGCCACAACTACTGAGCCTGTGCTCTAGAGCCCGGAAGCTGCAACTACTGAGCCCACGTGCCACAGCCGTGGAATCCTGCATGCCCTAGAGCCCCGGCTCTGCAACAGGAAAAGCCACCACAATGAGAAGCCCATGCCGAGTAACCAGAGAATAACCCCTGCTCATCACAACTAGAGAAAGAGCCCGCACAGCTGCAGAGATCCAGCACAGCCCAAAAATAAATGAATTTAAAAAATAAAAAACAAAATGAAACAAATGAACTTATTTATGAAACAGAAATAGACTCAGACATAGAAAACCAACTTACGGTTATCAAAAGGGAAAGGCAGTGGAGGAGGGATAAATTAGGAGTTTGGGATGAGCAGATACAAACTACCATATACAAAATAGAGAAACAACGAGGTTCTACTGTATAGCACAGGGAACTATATTTAATACTTTTTGATAAGCCATAGTGGAAAAATATGAAAAATAATATATAGATGCATAACTGAATCACTTTGTTGTATGCCAGAAACCAACACAACATTGTAAATCAACTATAATTCAATTTAAAAAAAGGAAGAAGATGACTTCGTCGGTATTATGTTAAGTGAAATAAGTCAGGCAGAGAAAGACAAATACTGTATGATTTCACTTATTTTGGAGTCTAAAAAACAGAATAAATGAACCAACAGAATAAACCAGAAACTGAATCAAGCATACAGAGAACAAACAGCTGATTGCCAGAAGTGAGGACAGTGCAGAGGGAAATTAGGAGCTTGATTCAGGGGTGATTTCTTTTAGGAGTGACTGGTTTGATCTCTTTGCAGTCCAAGGGAACCAGGAGAGTCTTCTCCAGCATCACAGTTCAAAAGTATTAGTTCTTTGGTGCTCAACCTTCTTTATCGATCAACTCTCACATCCGTAGGTACCATAAGTAAATAAATAAATGTGATGGCAGTAAATAAATTTTTCTGTTAGAAATGTGAAGTTGGGAGTCATTTTCTTGCAATTAAATTTGGAAGCATGAGATGGACTAAATGTTTGTTTTTCACTCAAAATTCATATGTTGAAGCCCTGTCCTCCAATTTGATGGTATTTGGAGGTAAGGACTTTGGGAGGTACTTAGGTTTAATCCCCATGATGGAATTAGCACCTTTATAAGAAAAAAAAGAAAGACCATAACTCTCTCCTCTCATCTTCCCTTCCCTTTCCTTTCCTTCTCTCTCTCTCTCTCTCCCCCCACCATAAGAGGGCACAGCAAGAAGGCAAACATCTACAAGCCAGAAAGATAACTTTCATCAGAAGAAACCATATGGCACCTTGATCTTGGGCTTGTAGCCTCTATAACTGAGAATATAAATTTCTTTTGCTTAAGCCTCCCAGCCTATGTGTTATGTTAAAGCAGTCTGGGCTCACTAGAACAATCAGTAAATTCTAAGTAGGATAAATATTAATCAGTTCAGTTCAGTTCAGTCGCTCAGTCGTGTCCGACTCTTTGCGACCTTTATTACACACACACAAAATCCACAACCAGATGCATCATAGTAAAAATACTGAAGCTCAAACCCAAAACTAAAATCTTGACAGCAGCAAGGGAAAAATGATTCATCACATATAAGGAAACCCCAATAAGATTAATAGCTGACTTCTTCTCAGCATTGAGAGGCCAGAAGGCAGTGAGATGATAAATTCAAATTGCTGAAAGAAAGAACTGTCAACCAAGAATATTGCAGCCAGAAAAACTATCTTTCAAAAATTAAGGTGCCTTTTTATTTATCAATAATTAGATATTTTAAGTAAGATCCAGTATGAATCTTCAAGACAAAAGTAAGTGATCTCAGATAATTGTTCTGTGAATTTAAAAGTGCTCTTAAGAATAAAATCTATAAGAAAAGTCAATGTATGAATACTAGAAGTCTCCAAAGAAGAAAATTAAAATCAAGGAATAGAATAAATATCAAAACACATAATTTTAAAAACTTTCTTTAAATTAAAAGATTTTGAAACTACATTTTAAAAGAACATATCATATGTATCTAAGATTATCAACCCAGAATGACCAATATCACAAAATATTCTAATGAAATTGCTAAACTTAAAAGAAAAAAAATACTTTGGATATCCAGTTGAAACAGTAGTTGAGTTATAAAAGAAAGAAAAATTAGATTACCATGAAATATTTCTACACTAGCATTTCTCCAGAAGCAAATGAAGAATATTTTTAAGATATTCAAAGAAAGAAAATACAAGCCTAAGATTATAGACAGTAAAAGTAGCACTCAGGCACAAAGGTATAAAGTGTTACCAACACACAAAAGCTTATGAAATATTGTTCCCATGAGAACTTCTTGAGAAATATACCAAAGAATGAGCTTCAGTCAAACAAAATGATTAAAGGAACATTTAACATAAGGATTGGTGATAAGTAATAAACAAGTAGCTATTTATAGAACTAACACTAAATGAGGTCTAAAAGAGAGAGAGATTTATAGTATGAAATGGCTGAAGTGCAAACAAGTAGATACCGTTTAAGTTGGACACAATATGCAAAAAAAAATATTTTAACTGCCCTTAGTAATAACACTGGGGGTTGTAATATTACCGTTATTATTCTAAGGGTGTTTTGTGTGAGGGACAGAGTAGATGAGTACTTGTGGGATATTCTATTTCTATCATCTCTTCTGTCCTTAAGAATCAAGACTCTTGGTATAGAAGAGAGGAAATATAAATGTAATATGGAAGTTGAATTTTACAACTCTCATTATAAATTAGAAGTATCAGTATGAATGCATGAGATAGTCTCTCTCTTAAAAGAAAATATACAGACACATAAACAAATACACATAAAATCTTAGCTCTGTGCACTAAAAAAGCCTGAAAATAATGACCAACAGCAATGACGTAACACTGATCCACTAACAGCAATGACCATCCCTAGCAGAGTGTTTAAAATGTCATTTTCTACGAAAAGACTTCTTGGGCAAGCTGCCATTCCTGGTTTGGGGCAAGAAATGTACAAGATGAACCTGGAAAATATTGGCATATTACAGAGGAATTTATTAAGCTATTAAGGTGTTAAAAACAACTCAGAGCCCTTCCTTTGCTTTCACCTGAAACTGTCACATTGTTTGTTAATCAGCTATACCCCAATACAAAATAAAAAGTTTAAAAAAAACCTCAGAGCCAACTTGAAGAGGTTCCCCCTAACCGGAGACAGGGCAATTTGAGCTTCAAAAAGTATAATTGCAATTGATAAAAACCGATCAGTCAATGAGTTAATAATGATATTAAAAATGAATTTTTAAACTAATGAGTCATCTTGAGAGAATGATATGAAACAATTTGTTATCTTAAATGAATCATTTACTCTACCTTCCCATATAAGCTGTACCATGAATAATCAAATAGTAATGAGGACATGTGTCTCTTTATAAAGCACTCCACCTAATAAATGAAAAAGAAATTAAAGAATTGGAATATCTCCATTTTGCAGTCCTCAGTGAATGAATACATTTAGGCATTAAACATTAATGCTAACATTACAAAAAGAGAAACAACCAGACATTATGTACCTCCTGGTGAAATCTTGCCAAAGGAATTGAACCCAAAACTGATCAGACCTCTGTATCTGGCTGCCCACTTGTAGGAAACATAAAAGACTCGGGCAATATGTTAAATTTACACCAAAAATAGGCATCAGCAAAAGCCAGAGCATGCGAAAGCATAGTCAAACAGTTTAGTTCTTCCACAGATCGAACAAAAGAAAAAGAAAAGGATGAAGAAGTCTATATATTAAAAGAGACTTAAAAGGTGCATAATAACTTTTTTATGGGCAAGGCGAAAGTTTCTAGAGATGTACCCCTGGGTGACAAAACTACTAAGTAGAATAAAGGAGCAATCACTCTAGAAGTCAAGATAGGGACTTCTGTTTCCGATCAAGATGGAGTAACAGGGACCAGATTGAGCTTCCCACCTGAAATAACTAAGATATAGACAAAATATATGTGGTGGTGGGGGGTGCATTTTTAGATACTGGCTCTCTGGCTGCATAGAACAGTGATCCCTAAGACATGGGAAACAACGGAGGTAAACTCTAAAACTGCCACAGCTTATTGCCCAGAGAAAAGATCCAAGCCAAAATGCAGACAGGAGAAACCCGGCAGTCTTCCTGAGCTGGGAAACAAAGTTGGGAGTCCAGGAGGCCAGGTGGCTAGAGTCCCTGGGGCAAATGACAGGTGAGGAGAGGAATGCATGACAAGAGCAACAGAGGTCCGCAGAGAACCACCTCTGCGTACTGATATAACAAAACCACCCAAATCTGGGGAAAGAACCATCACACAGAGAAAGGTGAACAATTCCTGGAGCTCACGTAAATCCAGGTAAAATCCATTACCTGGAAAAACCTTATAATTCATGAGGCATTAAGTAGTGGTGCAAAATCAGCCCTAACACAAAAATTGTTCTGACCTCACCTATTGCTGTTTTTTGGTCGCCAAGTTGTATCCTACTCTTTGCAACCTCACAGACCCCCAGGCTCCTCGTCCGTGGGTTTTTCCAGGCAAGAATACTTGAGTGGGTTGTCATTTCCTTCTCCAGAGGACCTGCACCTCACCTAACAAAGCTTAAAAGCAAACCTCAAAGTGATCAAACTGTTCCCAAGTAACTTCACTGAATCCTAGACATGAACTCAAGAATATTTGCAGAAATATAAAATATCCAGTATCCCACATGTTAAAATTTATAATATGTGGAGCCAACAAAAAATTAGGTATAAAAAGGAACAGGAAAATGCGACCCATAAAAAGGAGAGGCAGAAATGATGCAAATGGTTAGTAGATAAGGACATAAAACAATTGTAATTAAAATATACATAGTTAATAAAGTAAAAGAAAGGTTGACCATGCAGCAATTTGAACAAAATATTTTTAACAGATCCAAATGAACAGAGATGAAAACTACAGTATCTGTGATTTTAAAAAACATACTGGGCAGGAGGACCAGCATATTAAATATTGCAGAAGAAAAAGTATTGAACTTGAAGACCTAGCAATAGAAACTATCCAAGATAAAACATATAGAGAAAAAAAGTCTGGGAAAGAAAAACCCCAGAGCACCCGGGAGCAGTGGGGTAACTTCCAGCAGCCTGAAAAAGAGCAGGTAGAGTCCCCAAAGAAGAGGAAGAGGAGGGATGTGGGGCCAAAATTGAAGAAATAAATAATGGATGAAATTTTTCCAAAATTTATCAAAATTATCAAATGCATATATCCAAGAAGTTCAATGAACCCAAAGCAGAGAATACAAGCAGAAAACTTTACTGAGGCACACTCCAATACTTTAGCCACTCGATGCAAAGAGCCAGCTCATTGGAAAACACACAGATGCTGGGGAAGATTGAAAGCAAAAGGAGAAAGGGGTGGTGGAGTGTAAGACGGTTAGGCAGCATCACTGACTCAATGGACACCAATTTGAGCAAACTCTGGGAGACAGTGAAGGACAGAGGAGCCTGGCACACTATAGACCATGGGGTTGCAGAGTCAGACATGACTTAGCGACTGAGCAACAGCAAGATTTCAGCCAAACTGCTTAGTCAGTGTAAAGATAAAAATCTCATAAGCAGCCAACTGATAAGAATACAACTAACTAGGGACTCCCCTGACACTCCCGCGGTTAAGACTTTTGCCTTCCAATGCAGAAGATGAGGGTTTGATCCCTGGTTGAAACAGTGTCAGAATTTATTTTGGGGGGGCTCCAAAATCACTGCAGATGGTGACTGCAGCCATGAAATTAAAAGACGCTTACTCCTTGGAAGGAAAGTTATGACTAATCTAGACAGCATATTAAAAAGCAGAGACATTACTTTGCTAACAAAGGTCCGTCTAGTCAAGGCTATGGCTTTTCCTGTGGTCATGTATGGATGTGAGAGTTGGACTGTGAAGAAAGCTGAGTGCCGAAGAATTGATGCTTTTGAACTGTGGTGTTGGAGAAGACTCCTGAGAGTCCCTTGGACTGCAAGGAGATCCAACCAGTCCATTCTGAAGGAGATCAGTCCTGGGTGTTCTTTGGAAGGAATGATGCTGAAGCTGAAACTTCAGTACTTTGGCCACCTCATGCGAAGAGTTGACTCATTGGAAAAGACTCTGGGAGGGATTGGGGGCAGGAGGAGAAGGGGACGACAGAGGATGAGATGGCTGGATGGCATCACTGACTCGATGGACGTGAGTCTCAGTGAACTCCAGGAGTTGGTGATGGACAGGGAGGCCTGGCGTGCTGCGATTCATGGGGTCACAAAGAGTCAGACACAGCTGAGCGACTGAACTGAACTGAACTGGGAAGCTAGGATCCCACATGCCTCATGACCAAGAAACCAAAACACAGAACAGAGACAATATTGTAACAAATTCAATAAAGACTCTGAAAGAAAAAAAAGATCCACATCAAAAAAAGGATCTAAAAAAAAAAAAAAACTAGTGAATGGAAACAGAGCGAGTCAGAAGACCACGGAGCAACATTTTAAGGACTAAATGACTACAAAAACTTATAATCCTATAATTTTATACTCAGAAAAAAAATACCTTTCAAAAACAAAAGCAAAGTAAAGACTTTTTCAAACATAAAAGAGCTAAAAGAATTTATTAGCAGCAGACCTGCACTTTAGGAAATGTTAAAGGAAGTCCTGCATACAGAAGGAAACTTAGATGGAAATCTGAATCTATACAATAGAATAAAGAGCACCAGAAATGGAAATATTTGCGTAAATATAAAGTGATTTTCTTATTTGTTAAAATCTCTTTAAAAGATCGTTGGCAGTTCAATGAAAATAATAATAACGTATTTTGAGGCTTGTAGCATACATAGAAGTTATGAATGATAAAATGCTATACACGGTAAAAGTCAGAATAGTGGTTACTTTCATGGGAGGTGAGGGGGTTGAAACGGTGATGGGGCAGAATGCGGGGTTTCTGGTGTTGGTAAAGTTCCACTTCTTTATTTAGATATTAATTATGAGTGCTCACCTTGTGATAACTTATATTAAGCCATACATTTGAGTCATTTTCTAGATAGAAGTTTCATCTTACAAGACAAAGTCCTTAAAAACAATATGAAGAGTTTTGTGAATCATATAGACATGCTTAGAAAAAAGGAAGGAGATTAAAGTGTTAATGGTTAGTTTATGTTTGTTGAGAGTGTGGATGAAGACTACTTTTCTTATTTTTTTCCAAAATGCCTACTATGGACATTATTTACTTTTGTAACCAGGAAAAAAATAAATAGAACCAATAAATACTTCGAACAGAAACACTTCATCCACAAATTGGATATGTGGTCTTTTAGGGAAAAAATTCATACTCATTTCTCTATCTTTGCATCTTTGCTTTGATTACATCAGTCCTGCCCACTTCTCTCCAAATTGGTTTGGAGTGCATGCTAACAGTCAATATCTAGTAGACAGTAGGTATTCCGAAAGTTTTTTGTACAGAACTGAATTAAAGGCAACTAAAACCCCATTTTTGTCAATCTGTTGCTCTAATTTAATAATATTTCACTGAGAGATAGGAATCAGGAACAGTTATCCCAAAGCTAGAGTTAATAGTCAGAGACCCTGGGAGACTCTGGTCTTGTCTAGAAGGGCTTGTGATTATTTTGTAAACAAAGAGACTGAGGTATTGCACTCATGAATTCTGTAGAAAGAGCCATAGTTCCAGTATGCCAAACAGAAATACAGAGTGCCTCTAAATATCATCTGACAAAAACCTTATGCCTGAATTAGCTGTACCCCAAACCAGAGCAAACGTAAATGAAGCCTGCCACAAACCTCCAACCGCACCAAAAGACCGTGTCCCAAGGGAGGAAAAATCAGCTCAAGGAAAATACCAGGTTTGACTGGAAATCTGAGGACCTGACAAAGACACAGCCTACTACAAACTTAATTGCTCACAGAGCAAGCAGGAAAGTGAAAAATAGCCCGTGAACATCTGTTGTTTGTGAATGACTAGGGCTGGGTCAAGTAAGATTAGCCACAAAAAAATGTCAGCCCGATAGCATTTGCAAGAAAACACTTTACACACTCAAAAGATTAGCAAAGGGACTACAACGTACTTTAAAAAAATAAAAGGAATGTCCAGGTTGATTACTGATTTTTTTTTAATGTGAAAAGGAGTGCGGTGGCACATGGGATGTCATGAGCTCTCACTAAGTATAATGCAGGTTTTTTTTCATGACAAAGAGGTTCAAAATTTGGGATTTTATCTAACCTTGAAGCAATGTAAGAAAATTTTAAATAGTTCCAAGAGAAGTATTTAACTGGGGCTATTAACTCAACTGAATCATTCATACACACGACAATTTTAAGGATATATAAATGTGAGCTAAAGGTAATCTGAACACACATTCTGCTTGGAAAATAAAAACATGTTCATGTGAAGCTGAGTTTACAGAATTTATTCTAAAAAGAATTGACAGCATCTGATGGGTGAATATTTGCTTCTTTGGGTTATGTACCATAATATCCTCAACATAATTTTCATTACAAATGACTATATGGGTTACCAAAGCAAACACAAAAATCACCACAACATTCTGCAGTAATACATGCAGTCCTTTAAGCCAAGTCAAAGATGGATAATACAGAACTGGAATCATTTCCTAGACGGAGGACCACTAGCAATAACCCTTAATAGCCCAGAGTCTCCAGCGGCACATTTAAAGCAGGATTCCTAGAGCCTGCATTTCAGCAACCACCATGGAAAGAAATAAACACTTTGGAGTAGCGCATGAAGCCCTGCTGTTCAGAGCTGGCTGGTTCTGAGCCAATGGTTTCTCATCTCAACGAGCAGCAGCTGTCATAGCCACTCTAAAGGGATGTTGTTTCAAAGTTCTTAAAGATCTTAATTGTGACCAGCCCCTCTGGCTTTGACAGGCTTCCCCGGTAGCTCAGTAGGTAGAGAATCTGCCTGCAGTTCAGGAGGCCAGGGTTTGATTCCTGGGTCAGGAAGATCCCCTGGAGAAGGCAATGGCAACCCACTCCAATATTCTTGCCCGGAAAATCCTATGGACAGAGGAGCCTGATGGGCTACAGTCCATGGGTTTGCAAGAGTCAGACACCACTTAGCAACTAAACCACCACCACCTCTGGCTCTAAGGATCTTCTTGCTCACTTGTTACACTGGGAGCGCTCAATTTCATGACCATTGACACAGAATGAAGTGGTGACTACCTTCACCTAATGAGCTGGATGAATGTGGCAACCAGAGAGAGAGGTAGCCCAGTGTCCTAGAAAGAGAACTGGGCCTCTTGACAAAACCAGACTCAAAGGACAAGGCAGCTGTGACCTTGTACTGATGAGAAAATGATTTTCGTCAGTAAATGGCGACTACACAGTCCTTTCGTCATAAATCTATGAATACACCAGAAGATTCTGGGTATATCTACTTAATTGCTTCCATGAAAAGTATCTTTTTATGAAAATGAATGTGTGTCAATAAAGAAATGGGGTCATTTTCATTTGTCCACATAAAATCCAACTGCAAAATCTTCCTGTGTTGAATTATTTTGGAGTCTCTTCTAAACTTTTGATGTGAGACACACACAATGATGTGTAGTGAGATTAACAGAGGCAGTTAGGTGGAATGGAAAGAACCTTGGAATCTCCATCAGAATGTCCCAGTTCTGATGCCTACTGGGCCACTAGCTATGTGACTTTGGGCCCATAAGACAAAGTTAGAAGACAAATTCTCTCTGAGACTGTGATGTAACTGTGCCTCTTGCCAGAGAAGCCTAGAAGAGGAAAGGAAAACATGCCCTAGGTACATCTCAATGATTCATTGCAAAAGACTGTTCTTCATCTTATCCAAAATGCTTGTTTTAATGTACATCTTTAGTTTTGGAGGGGGTTTTTTGGCCATGCCAAGCAGCATGCAGGATCTTAGTATCCCTGACCATGGATTAAACCCATGAATCAGTCTTAAGTAGACATATGTCCCCTCCCTCTTGAACCACCACCCCCCACACCCCACCCCCTCCAGGTTGTCACAGAGTACCACACTGAACACCCTGTGCTATTCAGCAACTTCCCGTTAGCTATCTATTTTACATACGGTAATGTATACGTTTCAATGCTACCCTCTCGATTTGTCCCACCCTTTCTTTCCCTTGCTGTGTACTAAGCCTGTTCTCTATGTCTGCATCTCTATTCCTGCCCTGCAAATAGAGTCATCAGTACCATTTTCCTAGATTCCATATATATGCCTTAACATACAATATTTGTTTTTCTCTTTCTGACTCACTTTACTCTGTATAACAGGCTCTAGGTTCATCCACCTCACTAAAACTGACTCAAGTACATCCCTTTTTATGGCTGAGTTGTATTCCATTGTGTATATATATATATATATCACAACTATTTTATCCATTCATCTGTCAATGGACATCTAGGAGTTTCCATGTCCAAGCTATTGTAAATAGTGCTGCAATGAACACTGGGGTACGTGTGCCTTTTTCAATTATGGTTTTCTCAGGGTATATGCCCAGAAGTGGGATTGCTGGGTCATACGCAATTATTGTGAGAAGTATATGAGATAATACATGCAAAGCACTTAGCAGAATACACAGCACATCATAAGCATGCAATAGAGTTTATTATTATTAACGTCATTACTATTCTAAAAGTGCTTTGCAGACCCAGGCACATGGAAAACGTTCAGTAAATAATAGCTATTGATATTATGGGGGCTTCTCTGGTGACTCAGAAGTAAAGAATCTGCCTGCAATGCAGGAGAATCAGGTTTGATCCCTGGGTCAGGAAGAACCCCTGGAGAAGGGATCAGCTACCCATTCCAGTATCCTTGCCCGGAGAAGTCCATGGACAGAGGAGTACAGTAAGTTTGCATGTTAAATAAAATTCATTTTAAAGATTCATTTTAGAGCAAATAGTTAAAGACTTAATTACAAAAGGACAATATGGTACACCCCCCACCCCATTCTTAACTATTATTATCATTTTATAGATGAGGAAATTAAGGTTCAAAGAGGTTCTGTCACCTCCAAAGTCACACAGTGGAGGAACTAGGATTAGAACCAAATCTTTCATTTCTAAGCTCCATGAACCCACATGAAGAAAAACAAAATAAGTTAGGAGTGTGGTCATGTGACAACAGTTCACCTATCACCCAACTGAGAGATGTGTTCCCTCCTCCACTGCTTACCACTTCTGAGCCTTTCAATTCCCTCATGTGAAAAAGGTGAGAAATTTATTTTACATGTAATGAAGAACCTCCTCCAGTTGAACGTGACAGACTGAACATACAGTGGATTAGTCTACTTACAATGACCTAAACAAGACAGAGGTGTAATTCTCTCCCACATACCAGGGATCATTAGAAGCCCAGAGCTGATAAGGTGCCCCACTATGCTGGGGACCCAGATTCCTTCTTTCTTGTTGCTCAGCCTTCCCCAAGTGCTACCTGCTTCTGCAAGGTTGAGGATGGTTCACCACCATAACCGTGTTCCAGGCAAAAGGGTAGAGAAGGAAAAGACCCGCCTCTTCCCTTTAGAGTTTGACCTGGAAGTTACACACATATCACATGCAGAACTAGCCAGAACTTAATAACACAGCCACATCTAGCTCCAAGGGAAACAAGGAAAAACAGTCGTTATTCTGGCTATCTCACTAAAATTTAGGGGAGGGGATTCTTTTAAAAAAGGAAAAATACACTGACTAGCAGGTGGAATTTTAACTCTGTTACCTATGTTTATTTTCACTTCCTCCTGAAACTCCACTAAAATAATAATAAAGGAATTCACAGACATAAACCCTTAAGGAGAAAAAGTGTAAGAGAAATGACCACAGGTGAAAGTATAAAATGTGAGAGTATTAATAGGCTAAAGCTGCTTTCAGATATGCAAATAGTTTCACCTCTACGCACCCTTTCTCAGGAAGTTCCTGGAAGATGTTCCCCACCAAAACAAGGACGTCAACCAAAAATAAGAAGGACAGCAAAAGGGGAGAAGGAAATTGTTAAAGGGGTGGGAGAGATAAATCCCTCAAATAATTAGACAGCAATCCGAGAAAGCAAGCAGCACAGCCTGCAGTATGCAAAGAGAGAGATCCAAGAGAAATGTCTACGAGAAGAGGAAGAAGAGAGGGGGAAGAGAAAGGAGACAGAAGGGGACGAGAAGAAGGAGAGAAAGGAGGACAAATGTTATCACCCCTAAAGTAGAATCCCATTCTTCTCATTAGTAGACCTGTATTCCAAAGAATTAATCTCCAAAATATACAAGCAGCTCATGCAGTTCAATACCAGAAAAACAAAACCCAATCAAAAAGTGGCAAAATACCTAAACAGACATTTCTCCAAAGACATGGAGATGGCTAATAAACACATGAAAAGATGTTCAACATCATTCACTATTAGAGAAATGCAAATTAAAACCACAATGAAGTATCATCTCACACTGGTCAGAATGGCTATCATCAAAAAGTCTACAAACAATAAATGCTGGAGAGGGTGTAGAGAAAAGGGAACCCTCAACATTTTCACTGTTGATGGGAATGCAAACTGGTACAGCCACTATGGAGAACAGTGTGGAGATTCCTTAAAAAAAAAAAAACTGGGAATATAACTTCCATATGACCCATCAATCCCATAGCAGGGCATATACCCCAAAGAAACCAGAATTGAAAAAGACACATAGACCCCAATGTTCACAGCAGCACTATTTGCAATAGGTGGGACATGGAAGCAACCTAGATGTCCTTTGACAGATGAATGGATAAGGAAGTTGTGGTACATATACACAGTGAAATATTGCTGTTGTTCAGTCACTCAATCATGTCCAACTCTTTGCAACCCCATGGACTACAGCACACCAGGCTTCCCTGTCCTTCACCATCTCCCAGAACTTGCTCAAACTCATGTCCATTGAGTCACCGATGCCATCCAACCATCCCATCCTCTGTCATCCCCTTCTTCTTCTGCCTTCAATCTTTCCCAGCATCAGGGACTTTTCTAATGAGTTGGCTCATCGCATCAGGTGGCCAAAGTATTGGAGCTTCAGCTTCAGCATCAGTCCTTCTAATGAATATTTAACACATTTGAGTCAGTTCTAATGAGGTGGAGGAACCTGGAACCTAATATACAGAGTGAAGTAAGTCAGAAAGAGAAGACAAACATATATATTGATGCATATATATGGAATTCAGAAAGATGGTACCAACGATCCTACATGCAGGGCAGCAAAGGCGATACAGATGTAAATAACACACTTTTGAACTCAGTGGGAGAAGGCGAGAGTGGGATGATTTGAGAGAATAACACTGAAACACATATATTACCATATGCAAAATAGATGGCCAGTGCAAGTTCAATGCATGAAGCATGGCACCCAAAGCCAGTGCTCTGAGACAACCCAAAGGGGTAGGGTGGGGAGGGAGTTGGGAGGGGGGGTTCAGGATGGGGGGGACACATGTATACCTGTGGCCGATTAATGCTGATGTATGGCAAAAACCATCACAATATTGTAAAGTAATTATCCTCCAACTATACTAATTTTTTAAATAAAAACAAAAATCATATTCCATTATTATTACTATATTTAGAATTGTGTTAACAAAAAATTATGGAAATTTGTTTCTTCTCTTGCTATATAAATACCTACATAATATCCTCCACAAATCTAAAATATTGACTATGTGTCCCTTTACAGACAAATGTTTTCAATCTGTGCTATGAAGGAGGTTTTCTGGGAGTACGTAACAGAGGAATCAGAGCTAGCTGGTGAGGTGAGGAGTCTGGGGTGAGATGAGAAGATTGAGTGGGCAGCTATCTTTTGTGGGGGGAATCCCCATGAGAAGCTGCCAACAACACAAGATGGAGCTCAACAAAAACGCACACACACAAGTCGTCCCAGAGCCTTAGTATCTCCCAGGAGCTTAATAGCTCTCAGTGGACCTTTCTGTGCCCAAAAACCCAAGCTAAGAATTTTCAAAGAGGAAAAAGGAAGGAGGGAAAGAAAGAAGGAAGGGAAGAAGGAAGGAAGAAGGTCAGGGTGGGCGGGGCAGGGAGACAGGGAGGGAGGGGAAAAAAGAAGAAACAGGTTGAAACCTCTATGGACAGCAAAGGTGTGAGTGACTAAGTCTCCTTTGACATAAACTCTCTTCCCATTCACTCTGAAGCTCTTCTCCAACCCAATCGAATAGAAGGAATACTTAGGTGAGGCAGGAAGTCTTCTATTGAAGCCCAAGCATGAAATTCTTTTCTCTCTCTCTCTCTCTCTCTCTCTCTCTCTCTATATATATATATATATATATATATATACACACACACATATATATATATATATAAATTCCTCTGTAAGAATAGGGGAGGGAGCAACACAAGGGCTGCTGAGAACCAGACCTGAGGAGGCCACAGCTGAAAGGTTGCAGGAAGCCATGAGCTGCCCCATTCCCACTGTTTCCAGAGCTCATTTCTCTGGTGCCTCGGCTAAATCAGCCTCCTGCCCGTGGAGGCTCCAGGGACGCGCTGTGCCCTGGTCCACTGCCTGCAGTCCCCCGAAAGGCTGAACTGGAACCGGCCTCCAGGTGAGAAGGTTGGCAGCCCAAACCAGGGAGCAGCAGCGCCAGCTGAAGGTGAACCTGCTCAGGGGCCCCAGGCTGCAGAGATCCCAAGCAGACATGACCTTGGATGTGATCTGGGTCAACAGACATTTCATTGATTCGGATGCCCTTTGAAGTGGGGAGCGTGGGGTAAGTGGGTTCAGTCCAACTGCCCTGGGAGACTTGTCCACATAATGGGGGTCTGCGGGCAGTGCCCATTTCATCTCTAGCCCCACTCCTGGGAGGTATTTATGGGAAATAAAATGGAATGGCATCCAGGCATTGTCAAGGAGTCATCAAAGGTGAGGGTCCCCCTGCCTTCAGAGCTGGGACTCTGGACCTGATAGATGCAATGTATTTCAGTGCCGGCCTTGTCTCTGGGGTTTGACTTACATCACGTGAGGATTTTTCCAGATCCAGAGTGGTGGGGGTTAGGAATTTTCACTTGGCTGCACCAGCAGAAGATCCTCGTGGTTACATTCACCAACATCTCACCTCCAAGTCTCTGTGCCCATACTTCTGCCTGAGATCTTAACAAAGAGGAGTTCATGTGCTGTCATAGAATCTGTCCCCTTTGAGGTTTGACTATAAAGACTCTTCCAGAGTCCCTTGGAGAAAACAAATAACACTTTTGTCCACAAAGAGACACCCAGGGGAAAAGTGGTGCTTGGAAGGACAGAGAAGCAACTTAACTTTGGGGAATGCACCTGGCTGCCTGGGGGATACAGGGAAAGGACCCCTTGGACCATCCACCTTTGCATTTTTCGATTTGTGTGTTATATTCAGGTGTCATATATATCATAATCTCTGAAATATAAAAATAAAATTAAATATTTGGGGAAAAAACTTGGTAGGGTTAATTTTAAGAATACTTTGGAAAACCAAACTATAAAAACTGGTGTGGACTTAGGAAAGGGTTCAGAGATAAGATAACCACTGACTCTGGTGAACCATTTTTTATTGATAATGTCAACGTGATTTCTGTATCTATCACCGTGTCCTGAGTTATCAGGTAGATGGCAAGCTTCCTAAGAGAAGAAAAACATACCTTTTTGTACCTCTCCTGTGACCTAATCCAGTTTCTTTAAAAGGGCACATATTAAGAAATATTAGATTCCATTCCAAAATAATTGTTAAAATATGAATATTCAGTGGAGTATCTGTTTTGTGTAGAGGGATGGGGACAGGGGGTTTTCCCTTCTCTTTCATTTGTTTCCCTCACCTAGCGTCCTCTTTTCTTTCAGTATTAAAGGTAAGATCTAATTTTCAATAAGGGCTACGAGTTGGTGCCTAGAAATCAAGTGGCCAGGATCATTCAATAGTGATTTGCCTTCTTGGCCTCCAAAACCAAATCCAGGGCTTGAGTTCAAGCCCATAGTCCTACCCCATCCATCAGAGCCGTGCACTACCATGAGGCCATAGCTCTCTGAATGCTAAAACATGTTTCTCATGCAGCAATCTTAATAAATGCGATTGGGCTCCATTTCTTGGCTTTGAGGTAATGAAAAATTAATTACCATACTTTTACAAGTAATAGTTTCTACTCACAGCACTCCCTTAGAAGTAAATATATCATAAATAGTTACTGTTATACCAATGGCTGGTAGATTGGGCAGCCTGTCGTCCATAAATCCTTTTTCAACAGACATGTTATTTCTTCTGGGGAACAAACAGATTTGTTTTAGATTAGAGAGTCAACTGACAGATGGCCTTTGTAAAAACACACCATTTGTATAAATAAATTATAGTTTTACTATGGGATTCTGCTTGTGTGCATTTGGAAAATCAATGCCCCCATTCTCTAGAATGGGTCTGAACTGTAAAGAGCCATTTCATTGAGGTGTGAGGCCACATCGCACAATCTCCCAACACAGATGCTAAAGTCCAAAGTCTCTAGATGCACGCTGCCACTTCCCGTCACAACTGTCACAAAGAGCGCTGCCTGGGGGTACTGGGATGATCTCCCAGGGAGCTCCAGCACCAAACAGAGCAAGATACCAACTGGCACACTCCCCTGAGCTCCAGGTTCTGTTTCCATTCAATTTAATGATATCACGTGCCTTATTTCCCTAACTACAACTCTGCATAATTGGGGCTGACAATGTATTTCCCTTAAAAACATGAAACATTTCATTTTCCTTTACAACATAGCTCATTGGTTAAATGCTAAACATTTGGTAGATTTCTTTAAAATACAAATCAGGCCTTTTTTTTTTGGCCTGGGCTTTCTCTAGTTTTGGTGAGCAGGGGCACACTCTTCTTTGCCCTGTGTGGGCTTCTCACTGTGGTGACTTCTCTTGCAGAGCACAGGCTCTAGGCGTGTGGGCTTCAGGATTTGTGGGCTCACAGGGTCAGCAGTTGTGGCTCAGGGGCCTAAAGCGCTGGCTCAGTAGCTGTGGCACACGGCATTGCTCCACAGCATGTGGAATCTTCCCAGACCAGGGACTGAACTCTCTCCCCTGCATTAGCAGACGGACTTCTATCCGCTGCACCACCAGAGAAGTCCCAAACTGGGCTACTCTGAACCTACAGCAGCCTCAGTCACTACCCGTCTTATAACGTCCACATATGTAACATACACACCAAAATTTATTTGTTCATATGTGGATGTATATACATAGATATGCATCACACCCACTCATGTAAATCCCCCTTTCAAACCAAAATATCCTGCGTGCATTCTAACTGGCTTCAGTTGTGTCTAACTCGCTTCAGTTGTGTCTGACTCTTTGCAACCCTATGGACCATAGCCTGCCAAGTTCCTCTGTCCATGGGATTCTCCAGGCAAGAATACCGGAGTGGGTTACCACCTCCAGGGAAATCTTTCCGACCCAGGGATCGAACCCGTGTCTCTTGCGTCTTCTGCTTTGGCAGGCAGGTTCTTTACCACTAGCGCCACCTGGGAAGCCCAAAAGGTCAGGACACAGTATCTAAAAGGACATATTCTATTGTTGTTCTTAAGAACCAGAACCAGTAAAATGTTTCTTTTGTTAGGGGACAATGTTCATTTTAGCCTGAGACACCAAGAATGCACTTTGCTGGCACAATAATTGCCTATGTGTTCTCTTTAAGGATATTATTCACTACCCAAAATGATTAAGATTTTCAAGCCACCAGTTCTGTGATAAGGAAATACATGTTTAACATTTATCATGTTTACAATTCAAAATATAACAGGAAAGACTCTGCATTTCTCTAATAAAAAACTTTAATGTCAGATTGCCTAATATTTTCCAGGCTATAAGGTACACTTAGAAGCTGCGTTTGCTTCTTAGCATAGTGGGGAACTGTTTAGCTTGATGTTTTGTGGGCATTCATAACCTCAGGCTTCCAAGTTGCTACTTAGAGTTAGACCAGTTGGTGCCTTGATGGAATTAATATACCATCTAGAATTGCCTAACTTACATTCAAAGAAGAGCTTAAACCAATGATTTCCATCTGTTTTTATGACACTCCCAGGGAATCTCAGGTTACTTCAAAGGAGATCAGAATTCTCAAATGAAATTACTCTGGACATAGAAATCTCATACTCATGTACTTAGATATGTCAGATAAAAACATACACCTACATGATATAGTCTTCTAGAAGAGGTGAGGATCAGGAAGTTAATAAGGTAATTGCATCCCAAGATCTCAGAAGGGTAAGACAATCACAAATTATAATAGCTGTCATAAACCAGATTAGAACTAATTATGGAAAATAAAAGCCCACTAAATTCACACATCAAACATTTGGGTCACAGAAAAAGTAAAATGGCTTTGGAGGGTGGGCAAAATTGAACCTATTTTTAAAACTGATGATTTTGTGGATGAATTACTAGCAGACCCAGCAGAATATGAATCTGGTAGCATGGCTAATTCATTTCTTTCATCTCTAAATCATGTGACATGCCTGTCTCTAAGTGAAGAAACAGTTCATCCTGCATCTCAATAAAATGTTTATGAGAGATCCTTGTTGCTAATGGAGTCAACTCACAATCAATACATTTATTCATAAAATCACGCACACATACAGGTCAAGGGTTAAGAAAATATTTTCATTGCTACGGTAATCAACTAAACGTACTATAATCATGCTTTTCACTGACTCCTTGAGGATATGGATTGGGAACGGTCCAAGAGACTTTCGACCTTGTGACCAATCACAAAATTGCTCTGCTTAAAGCAAATGCTTCCCTGGTAGCTCAGCGGTAAAGAATATGCCTGCCGTGCAGGAGACCTGGGTTCAGTCCCTGGGTCAGGAAGATCCTCTTTATAAGGAAATGCCAACCCACTCCAGGATTCTTGCCTGGGAAATCCCATGGACAGAGAAGCCTGGCGGGCCACTTAGCAACTAGACAACAACAACAACAAAACAAAGAGTATGAGGCTGCCACTTCCTAACTGTAACTGCGGGCAAGTTTGTCTCCCGCTCACTGCCTGTTTCAACACCTATAAAAAGGAGAAAACAACACCCAGCCCATAGAGTTGTTGTCAAGATTACATGAGTTAGTATTGGAAAAGCTCAGTGCATACAATAAGCATTCAATAAGTGTAGGGTCTTACTATCATTATTTATTATTCACCTTGTCAGAGGCTCCCTGTGTGGGAGGCCACTGCAGAACTCAAGATTATTGATGAACTCATAATCCTGTTGACTATTTCAAATGTATTTTAACTATACAATATTACCTCAGTGCTAAATTCCTGTTCATGTTCTAAATGTTCAATAATAAATATAGACAATTTAACTAGATCTGCACATTAGGTTACATTTTTGTCCCCTCTACATCCTGAATACTAGATTTTTCCTATCACGTAAAGGGTTTGACCAAGTGAACTCTGGGATCTCTTCTAAGAACCAGACTATTATGAAACTGACATTCCCTTGATTCTCTGAATTTCAACTACATCATCTATTTGAAGGAACCAACCAGTATGAAAGGGGAAAGTCCTGTCTAGTAAATTTCTTAGACTCAGCCTTTATCAGAGGAGCATATAAGAAAATGCTACGATGAAACAAGTTATATAAACTACACATAAAAATGACCATGCCTACATTTTTATTGGGAAGTTATAGGGAGAATATGAATCTAATATATATTGATGAATTATTCAGCTCTATCTCAGTCAGCCT
The DNA here is from genome assembly GCF_023091745.1 of Budorcas taxicolor. Classification (NCBI taxonomy): domain Eukaryota; kingdom Metazoa; phylum Chordata; class Mammalia; order Artiodactyla; family Bovidae; genus Budorcas; species Budorcas taxicolor. Next base: position 19,460,536 of record NC_068914.1, on the reverse strand, counting down.
GGCTGCCTGCATCACAGGATAGGAGGATTTTTCAAGCACTCCCAGAAGGCTCTTGAGCCCTCTTGAATGTTGGCCTGGAGATTATTTCTGATCAAGTATAGGCATCAGAAATCTATATAGTAGGGAAGGTAGGGGCTTCCTGTGGGAAGGGAAAATCGAAACCATTATGAGATGCCCCAGGGGATCATTTTTAAACTCTTTAAACATGTCTTAGGAAAAGAGAACTTTGTCCTGACTAGATTTCTGACCTGGTAAGTGACCTTCAAAGACAAAGAACAGTGAAGTCATACACAGGGAGTGTAAAAGAGCATGAAGGTGAAGGAAGGAAGTCCCAGCGAACAGAGACCATTTGGGTCCAGCAGACTTTGAGAAGCCATGTGAGAGTTAAAGAGAGAGAGGTTTGTTTATACCTTTATGATACATCATAATCTTTTGGGAAATAAACCAATGCTCAAAAAACCCTTTGAAGCACATTTGGTTTAATGTGCTAATTCCATCAACAGCCCTGATTAATTAGCATAAATCCAGAGGGTAATGGACATTTGGGGTCTTCCCACTTAAGTCTATTGGAGGCTTTTACACTGAAAGATTGCCTAAACATTTATACATTTATAGCATCAAATACACATAATATTACCAAATGGAAGAGGCTTTGAAATGCATCCATTTGGCCAGTGTTGGAGAATTGTGTTTTCCTGTGGGTTTCTCTTTTGTGAAGACATCAAAAATTTGCCTCTCCTTTCGTCAATCCTTTGACTTACCAAGAGCAGGAGATCACAGGAAACAAGAATGGCCCATAGCAAGATAGCTTTTCCCACTGAAATAAACAAATTCCTTTGACTCAACCCCCCTAGCCATGGAGCCCTAGCTAATATAATACAAAGGACAGAACTGGCTTCCAGTAGAACAGAACTACAATAAATTCCATTTTCACACCTGATATTGTCCACCACACCCCGATAAATATTTTTTTTCCAGAAACTAATAGAAATTGGTCTTTAAGACAATAGCCTCCTGCTAGTCTTAATACCTACCAAGAATACAAATTAACACCCCGTAAAAGCAACTGAACTAAAAATTAGGTCCACGCACACAGTCTTACCCATGAAAACATACATCTGCTAACTCCAAAGAATATGCAACTCTGGATTCTGTCATAATTTATAAAAAGCTAAAAGGCAGGCATGGATATAAAGTCTTAGTTCTCATGGCTGTGGCCACTCAACGCTATCGTCCCAGTGGTGGACACAATCGTTAATGTATTTATTATTCTTTGAGGACACGAGACATTGGAAAATGGCATTTTTCCCTTTCACCTTCTAAGGCTTTCCCCAGGACTACCAGATGAACGCCCACGCCACCTTTTTCCACCAAAGGTGGATCCCGCTAACAGGAAACTCTGGATCGAGACCATAGCGCCTCAATCACCAGCTCTGGGGGAAGCCTCATCTTAGCAAGAAGCCCTCAGCGCATCCAGCGGATCCGCCAGCTAAGCGGAGGCCGCGCGGTTTCATCATTAATGCTCCTGAAGGACAATAGCTCATCAAGCCCCACCGAAAGCCCCGGACCGGTCGCGGAGCATGGGCTGGCGGGGGATGAGGCTGAGCGACTCCTCCTAGAGGTGGTTATGTGGAGAAGGAGCAATCCCTTCTCCCTCCTCCTCCTCCCCCCGCTACTATCCGCGGCCCGGAGAACTGCCGCTTGCCGCCATTGACACGCACAGATAGAACCCAAAGAAAGGCAAAGAGTCCTGCCCGGCACCGGCGCCGCGCCGGCCGAACCTGCGCCCGGGAAGCGGCGCGCGGAGGGCACCGGGCGCCCGGAGCAGGCGGCGCAGCACCAGGTGAGCCCGCCATGGCGGTGGCATTATTGTTCAGGGGGCTTCGGGGTCTGGAAACAAAACGAGCCGCGGGGGCAGTGCAGGGGCCGGAGAAACCCCCCTGCCCCTCCCCGCTGCCCAGCCCCTGCGGGCGCTCCCCGCAGAGCCGATCCTTGCCGCAAAAAAAAAAAAAAAAAAAAAAAAAAGAGAAAGAAAAATTAATAAATCAAGCTGCCCAACTTGCCTTCTCGGGAAATAAAGGGGGGTTGCTAAAGAAGCGGTAAAATTCCTGGGGCTGGCGAGGAGCCGGGGGCATCTTGGGCGATGAGGGAGGGAAGAGAAGGGATGCGGGGTCCAGCCGCCGGCCCCGGGCGACGCTGGACCCGAGGGAGCGGAGGGCTCCTGGGGATGCGGAGTTGGGGGCGCAGAGGGGGAGAAGGGAGACGCCCGGCCGCAGAGGAGGGCTAGTCCGGGGGCGGTGGTCTGCGCAGGGGCCGAGAGAGCCCAGGCAAGGCCGCTCTGGGGGCCTCCGAGGGTGCCCAGGTCGGGCGCCGGCTGCTCCGGGCTGACAATGGAAGGGGCGCGGAGGCGCCGGATGGAGGGAAGAGACCGGGGTCCGGGGGCGGGCCGCACCAGAGAAGGTCAGGCCGGGGACGCGGGCCCCGGGGGCTAAGGTCTGGGGCTGCCGCGCGGTAAGCGGGGCGCCGCGGGCGGCTGCGAGCCCCGGGCCGGTGCGGAGGAGGGTTCGGGGCCGGGCACTCCCCTCCGGTTTCCTTTCCGGGGCGCCCGGTGCCGACGCGCGCTGCGCTTTCCCCGGGAAATGGCGGCCCCTCCGCCGCTAGCTTGGGCAGTCCCAGGTTCCTGCTTTGCGCGGGAAAATAATAATAATAATTAGGGTGGAAAGGAATAAAAGTAAAGTGTCTACGACTCAGGAAAGGGCTGCGCCGGGCGCCAGATGCGGAGCGAATCGCGCGCGGGGCGGGGACCAGCCCTGCCTCCCCGGGCGCCCAGCCCGCTCTCCAGGAGCACCCTAGTTCCAGCCTTGCCCGCCTCCAGAAATCCGCCCGCGGGTGTCCTTCCCCACCTTTCCTCCTGGGGGCGCCCTCCGCTCCTGCCCTCTTTGTTCCACACAACAACGGCCAGGGCACTGAGCCTCTCAAGGGCCAAACGAGCCTCCTGTTCCAGTTGTTTCCAGACCCTGATTTTTCCTGGCCTGAAATGGGCCGCCGCGGACTTGAGTTAAGCCTGGTCACTGCTGGGTTTATTGGCAATGGCCCCAGGGTGGGCGAAGGGATGAAAGGGACGAGGATAGGCTGAGAAACCACAGCGCGGGTTCCTGTGTATTTTAAGGGGTGCCTCAGGGATCACAGCCCCGAACCCCTGATGGTAAACTAAAGGCAGTTTGGGTTTTCCAACAGCGCTAATGAAATAAAGTATTAGCCTTTCTAGCCTTTCTCCAGCCCAGGGGAATTCAAAACCTGGCCTCGGTCTAAGCCCCCTGAGACCTCAGGGGCCCATTCCCCAATCGGTCCCGCACAGCAAACAACTTCCTCATTTTTTTCATTTGTTTTTGTGTCGAAATGCAATTGTACCCTCACTGGGCTGCGCAGTTGCTATTGAAACGGTTCATTAGGTGAGAGAAAAAGAAACACTGTTAAGAGCGAACATGTGTCTTCCTTTATGTTTCTTCTTATTTAGGAACAGTTCTTTTGTGAAACACAAACCAAGTTACATGTAATTCTCAATGAGTTCACGTTTAGCTGAAAGCTGTCTCTTACCCCTTTGTAAAATTCTTCTTATTTTCAAATTAATGTTCAAAACAGCAAGATTTGGAACTTCACTAGTCGATTTTTAGAATTGCTTTAGCTCAAGATTATCATATAAATAAATATAGGCACTGCTTGGAGGGAAGTTTCTCTTGAATCACGTAATTCACACCTTTAAAACCCTTATTTCCTGTATCCACATTTCCTTTAAAAATATGCCCAGTTCTCACTCTGGTTTTTCCTACCCCGTCACAGTTCCTCCTCACCCAGATCCATTTACTGCCATACTTGGGACATTATTAATGGTTTCCTCTATTTCAAAACCCTGTAAAAGAATTTACCTTCTTGGGTCCAGAATGTTCCACGGATTGTGACCCTGCTCCCTCACCATTCCGTCTTGTCTAGTTCCCTGGGGTTTTGAGGCGCCTTTGGTCTCCTGTTTCCCAGCGGGTGGGACACCCTGCTAGCTATTGTCTGAGATAACCAGGTCTGTTTTCACTGCTTCCTGCCAGTGAGGCAGAAGAGAATCCTGTCTTAAACAACTTTAAATGAAAGATATCTGTAACTTGTTCAGGAAGGAGGTATGTGCAAAAAACAACAACAACAACAACCAACTTTCTTAGAATTGTTTTCATTCTCAAAGTTAGATGCTATCTTGCTAAATGCTTTTGAAAAGTGTGTATTAACCAGAGGTGAACAGAAAACTTATGGTTAGAGAGCATTCGACAAGCATTTGTGAAGTTCCAGTTATTAAACCCCACTGGATGGGGGAAGAATTCCAAATATGAGGAGATCCTAGACCCTGCTTTCAGAGTGCTTACACCCCCAAACCTAGGAAATAAACTATATATGAAGGTAAAAGAAGGGGAAAGGAGATTAAGATTGGCAAACTAATGGGGAAATGGGTACTTTTATATACTGCTGACAGGTGTGTAAATTGATATAGCCTATTTGGAGGGCAGTTTGGCAGTGTTAATAATGTGCACATTCTATGACCCAGCAATTCCATTTCTCAGTATATATCGTAGAGAAGCAGGTAGGCGTGTACACATATTATGTTATTCCCTTCCATGGCAGAGTTTTGGTAATTTTGAAATTGAAAAAGCCTAATGGCTATCAGTAGAGAATGGCTGAATAAACTCTGTACATCTTCTTGGAAATTAGGAAATGGTTAAAAAAGAATGAAGTATAGCTATGTATACTGAGACAGAAAGGTCATTGAGACATTACTAATGAAAAAAGCAAATTGCAAAACAATATATATTGAATGGTACCACTTTCATAAAAACAAAATAAAACCATGAATTTGTATAAGTAAAAATGCATACATAAACAGATAGGAAAGGTGTAGAATGAGACACCCACTAAAAGAGACAAGAATTAAAGGCATTGTGGAGGAGTTTAGTCATATTAATCATACCCATCCATAACCATTGTTATAATATTTGAAATTTTACAACTTGGATTAATTTGTATGTTGCTTGGATAGCTAAACACAATTAATTTCAAAGTGATTGATAATATGTAATAAAAGCCATAATTAAAATGCTACAACAGTTTTTAAAGGGAGAAAAGAATTCTAAGCTGGAAGGGAGGATTTGGGCAAGGCTTCACAGGGAATGTAGCAGGATTGGAGGGAAAGAGGGAGGGGAGACAAAGCAGGAGAAGGAAGCCTAATGGAGATGCCAGGCTCTAGCTAGCACCTCCTCTTTCTTCTGCGTGATGATGTACATTCCCTCACAGGCTGAATCCTGGCCTGTCTTGCCTGCCCAGGTTCAGGCTGGGGAGTGAACTAAATGAACAGGTCACAGTTGCTTTCATCGCTATGATTCTAGGAATACCTTAAGTTAGATGTGGAAGGAAAAAATGAGGACATGAGTCCTAACAGTGGTATTGGAAAATGGCACTTTGAAAAGGAATGTAGGGGGGACTTCCCTGGCAGTCCAGTGGTTAAGACTTCGCCTTCCAATGCAGGGGGTGTGTGTTCGATCCCTGGTCTGGGAGCTAAGATCCCACATGCCTCAGGGCAAAAAAAATAAATAAATAAAACAGAAGCAAAATTGTAACAAATTCAATAAAGACTTTAAAAAAAATGGCCCATGTCAAAAAAAAAAAAACTTTAAATAAAAATGGAAAGGAATGTGGTGGAAACGAGGATGGGGATTGGTTTTCCTCTGGATACTCAATGAGATATGAACTGGGAAGTAGGTTGGAGGGAAAAGTGTTTGAGAAGGTGATCCATTCCCTCTCCCCAAATATTACAAAAGGGACCCCAAAATACTTTGAAAACAAATCGTTAAGGTTGGTTTCACTCTCTCATTGAAGGAATATTTTTTTGAATATCAAATGTGTAGATAATACTATACAAGGTGCCAGTGTGGATGAAACATACAACAAAGGGTATGAGAAACAGCCCCAGACCAGGGTTCCAGAAGTGGGGGTGAGGGGACTTGGTCTGGTCTCAGACTGTGTAGCCATGGACAAGTCGTTCAATGACCACCACCCGTCATTTTATTGTGGCAGAAATTGGGGAGGGTGTCTAAATGACTGATCACTCAGGTCCTTTTCAGTCTTAAGTTATGATGTTGTGAGATCTTATGGGTCTAACATTGTGATGATTGTGAATTCCCAGGCAGATGGAAGATGGGAATATGAGATTAGAACGAGACGGGCCCAAGGTGCCAGGCCTTGAGGGAAACAAAAGCATTCCCACAGAGCATGTGGCTCTTGGTGTCCTCCCAGGACTAACGTTTCTTTTCCACCCCTTCACATTGCCTCCTAAGAGGAATGAGAGAAGCAGAAAGACATCACTGTGTTTTAAGCCTCATGTTATACACACATCCAGCACTGTACTATTATAAAAGTCGCTTTTGAATTAAAACGTTAGCCTGCATTCTATAAAAATAGTCCCTAAAACTTTCTTTTGTGGAAATAAGTCATAATAGCTAATGTTTATTAAATGCCTTCCTGCCTGCCAGGTACTGTTCCAAGCATTTCATATGTATCGATGAGTTTCATTCTTATAACAGCCGTAAAGACAGGTACTGTTGTTATACCCATCTTGCAGAAAAGAAAGGAGAGGTTAAAATGTATCAAAGGTCACCGCACAACTGGTGGGTGGTAGACTTAGGACTCCCACGCAGGCAGTCTCACTCCACCAACCATATCCTCCTGTGTGCGCAGAGAGAACAGGAGATACCAGCATTCCACTGATTCTCAGATTATGTTCTTTTTAAAGTTTTTTAACGCTATTGTATGCAAATTTTCTGTTGAAACTCTTCTTTATGTCACTATTTTACCTGACTATATCAATAAAAGATAAAGAGCATCAGATTGAACCACCTCACACTGTACTTTAAACTGTCTTTGTCATGAAGTATTAAATAAGATAAATTTGGTGGTTTCTCTGAAGCCCTTACTGTTCATTTATCCATCTCACCATCCATCATACTTTGCCCGATTTATTTGACTGGCATTGCCAATTTCAACTTGGAATGGAGTAAGTAATTCAAGTCAAAATTCCCATGCTTTGACAGAACGTGTATGGAAACAGGCATAGGACCACCAGCCTCATACAGGGATGTTTATTTCAGCTGATTCCGTGATGCCACAAAAATTAAGTACAGCAATAGTATAGTTTAGGTCAAAATTGCAACACATGGTCTGACCAAAGATTTGAAGGTCATTTCTGGATATGAGAAGTAGTCCTGATGATACAGTTTCGATGCCTAAATGTGGTTATTTCCATGACAACAGGATAAAAATCTAACAGAATGAAATCAGACTTTCTGGGAAAACCCAGACGCTGTGTTCACTGATCTGGCCTCAGTAATGGTTCATACACAGAACTGCGTAACTTGTAGTTTTGCTGCCTTCACTGCTCAACAAAACCATAACAGCACATAGTGGTGGAAGAATACAAAAAGGTAAGTTCCAGTAGCTTATACCATATACAGCATAAACTTTTGGATCAGACGATAATTCACTGGGTTCCCCACCAGAGTGCTCAACTTCCAAATCGACCAGTCTTCCAGAATTCCAGTAAGGTGGTCATCCACTCAAGCACTGCCCCCTGCTTCTAAACTGGATTTTCACCCCTGGCTATTCTTTAGTAAACAATATAGATCATTGTCTTGGGGTGGAAAAGAAACAAGCCATACCTCAGAAAAGTTTTTCGGGTCGCTTTTTCTTTTCTGTGGTTATCATGAGTGATGGAATAGTGACTTCAAAGGAAAGATCACCAGCATATGATATAATTCTACCCAGTTGTTCCATTTCTAGGAATAAAGTACCAGATGGGGGTGGGGGGTCAGAAGGAGTGACATTTTAAGCATCTTTCTAGAGTAGCAGAAACTTTTAGGTCAGAAAGGACCTCAGAGGTCCGCTAGCGCCATGGTTCTCCAGTGGAGTACCACAGGCCCAGAGTTCCTTGGAGGCCCAAGACAATAAAGGGTGGGGACCAAGCCATCAAGCTTCCAAGGCCTTCCCCATTCCAATCCGCATAACTCCCCCTCTTTCTGCATGTTATATATATTCTGAAAGGTGTTTCGTTTGAGCAAAAGAGAGGTTCTGAAAAATCAACTGATTTGCCCGAGGGCCACAGCTGGGTGTTGCAGACCTGGAATCCTCCCATTGCCCCACCATTATGCACACTGTGAGGTCTAGCTTGTTCCACCCACAGATGGAATGGCACCATATGGCTGGCAATCTCCTTACTATTGCAGGTGATATAACCTGCCAGGGCCCCAGACTATGGGGGACACTCACCACTTTGACCAGGGAGCAACACTGCCTGTCACCAACATAGAACCGAAGCAACAGCCCCCTAGCCACTGTTGCCCACAAGGTAGCCACTGCCTGAGGACTGACCGTAAGGAACACAAGGTGGGGAGAGGCAGGCAGGGGGAGGGATGGAGGAGGAGGGGCTCCAGGACAGCTGCCTCTGCTCAGCATACAGTCTGTTGTAGCTGTGAGAGCCCGCAAGTGGCGCCACCTGTATCCTCAGTTGCCCAGCAGTATTGAATGTCTCTGGAAGCCCCTGGTAGGTCAGGCAGCACAAGGGGCTGCAGCCCACTCACTGATGGACTGGTCCAGTCATCACCAAAGGAGGCTACATCCCCTTCCCTCCCACTGAGCAGCTCATCTGGGTTCAAAGCTAGTCCCCTGCAAGGACAGGTCACTGTTATAACAATACACCTCACTATTAATCTGAAACTATTCGATTTTAAGGAAACAGGATAGCATGCCCACTGTTCTAATTTGTTAATTCTCAAAAGAGCAAAAAGACAAAACCAGGCTGGACTCAGTGAAGGGTTTTCTTTTATTGTGTTTTCCGTGAATAAATAGATTCAGGAAGGCAAACTGGTTCATTTTCTTCTGGGATGTGTTACTAACTCAGAATCAAAGAGAATTCAAAGTATTTTTATTCATTCCTGTATACTTATTTCTCATCTAATTAATACCATAGGTGGCCAAATATATTAGAAAGCAACAGAAGGCTAATAACAAAGAAGAAAAAAAAATCCTTAACTCTGGTTCAATGAAGACAAAATGTTTTAAGAGTCACCAGAGATAATTGAGGAATATAAAATTTCTTATCCAGAGATGGTACAAGACTCGGGGCTTCCTGGTGGTCCAGTGGTTAAAATTTTGCCTTCCAATGCAGGGGGTGCAGGTTCCATCCCTGGTTAAGGAGCTAGGATCCCACATGCTTCATGACCAAAAAATCACAAACAATGTTGTAACAGATTTTTACTTTAAAACTGGTCCACATCAAAAAAAAATCTTAAAAAGTCACCATATACTATAGTAGCAGCAGCCTAAGTCCACTCCACATCGGCTCCATCCCACGCTCTGCCCTCCATCCCTTCTAAAATGTCTCAGACAGCCGCATATCTTCTGCCTCTGAATTATAAAGAATGTGCTGGCAGTTGATTTTCCCGCCAGATTATTCCAGGACATGACTTGAAATGCTTTTTTGAACGGGACTGATTTGTAATCCAATAGTATAATTTAAATAAATTGGGTTAATGCTTGGTTCTAACGTTCGTGGTTGGTTAATTTAGTTAATTTGATCCATGTCATCTTGATGAAATTGCATTTGATATAGCTCTTTACATTATAAATTGTTAATGCGCTTTAACATATATGACGATAAAATTATTGACTCTTCTCATTCACTTAAAGGTGGCCTTGGAAGAAAATGGTTTGGAAAGTATTACTTGTGCAATAATGATTTGCCCTTGGAGTTCATAAATGGAAGTGTAATAGAGCAAGTGATTTAGCTAGCGCTACTGAAAATGGTTTTTACAGCTACAAAATAATACTAATAAACTATTATTTTAATACAGTACTTATAGTAACACACTGAAATATGTTAGAATTTTATCAGGTATGAGACTGGAATTTTTTTTTCTGCCCTTTAAAAACATATTTCTACATACAGTTAATGTATTTACATTGAATTCCCTTATGTCCTACCTAATTTTATTTCATCTCATTTTATTCTCCCAAAGGATAGTTTTGAAATGACAAAGTAAAGATGCTTATTGCAGGATCTACTTTGGTTTTTTTTTTTCATAAATATTTACAATAGAAAATATTCTGAAGCATCGTACAACAGATTAGGGAAATATCATGGGAACTGAAGATGAATAAATTGAATAAATTTTAGCAATTTTAAAACGAATCCATTAGGGGATGACACTATGAATTTCTCGATTATAAACATTACAGAAGCTTGTTTTTAAATTTATTTCGATCATTCAAAAGCGAGAAGACCTCTTAGTTCTAGATTTAACATAATGTATGTATAAAAGCACTTTGGTTTATATACTTCTGGAGGGGACGCCCTCAAAAGAGTATTTAAAATAAACTCTCTTGGTAATCTAGATCCTTTGTCAAGGTGGCGCATCCGCCCAGTCAAGCTACGCCTGTGACACACTGGCCTGTAATTATTGCTGCCAATCGCAAATGCTGACTGCTATCTCTTTTTAAAAGATGGTTTGCTGAAGCTCAGAGGCAGAAAAAGTTGTCATTTAAATCAGAATTGCTGCTGGCTGCTAACAGGCCATCTTGCCAGTTGGCTACTTTGTCTTGTTCCCCATCAGTTTGTATATAATAAAAACTTCAAGAAGTTAGGGCATGAAACTTAGTTTATTCTCGATCAGCTATTTATGCTTGAGAAAGAACTTATTTAAATTAAACAAAGATACTGGTCTAAAAAGAGCTTCCCTGGTAGCTCAGCTGGTAAAGAATCCCCCTGCAATGCGGGAGATCTGAATTCCATCCCTGGGTTGGGAAGATCCCCTGAAGGAGGGCATGGCAACCCACTCTAGTATTCTTACCTGGAGAATCCCCATGGACAGAGGGTTGCAAAGAGTCGGACACAACTGAGTGAATAAGCACACAACACACACATTGTTCTAAAGAAACCAGATTATTTCATCTTTTCATGAAGGCAGTGTATTAAGTAAAGTTTGCTGTTTCTCACCAAGAGCAATTGATTCAATAAGGGCAAATGCTTGCTTAGGATGTTTTCTTTCCTTCCACTCCTCCCATCTGGGATTACAGTATAGTTTTAAATATTGTTTATAGGAATTCCATATGCTATAATTATGCAAATACAGACATACTGAATCTAATTCTACTAGTGAGTCTTATACAATCTTTCTTTTTGATGTGGACCGTTTTTAAAATCTTTACTGAATTTACTGGGCTTCCCAGGTGGCCCTAGTGATAAAGAACCTGCGTACCTGTGCAGGAGACATGAGACATGGATTCAATCCCTGGGTTGGGAAGATCCTCCGGAGGAGGGCATGGCAACCCACTCCAGTATTCTTGCCTGGAGCATCCCATGGACAGAGCAGCCTGGTGGACTACAATCCATGGGGTCAAAAACGTTGAATGTGACTGAAGTGACTTAGCACACTGAATTTATTACAATATTGCTTCTGTTTTATGTTTTGAGGTTTTGGCCGAGAGGCATGTGGGATCTGAGCTCCCTGACCAGGGATCAAACCCAAGCTCCTTGCGACAGAAAGCAAAGTCTTAACCACTGGACTGCTGGGGAAGTCCAAGTCTCCTACAATGTCTTGATAAGAAATTTTGTATTCCTCAGTTGTCTCAGGACCAGTTAATTTCCACTGACTCACCTGGTGATGAAAGTAAATCTGAATTTTTCAATATGGCATTCTTATTCAATCACAAAACTCTTGAGCTTTTTCTCTTTACTGGTATACGCATATCTAGGCTAATTCCCAAGTGATGTTAAGATGTTAAATTAAAATGACGCTTTTGATTTCCGGTCCTAAGTGATGGACTCTGAGCACCTGCGCTTTCCTAGAGCACATGAGCTTTTCCTCTGGAGCCCACAGAAATAATGGTAAAAGACGTACAGAGAAAATAAGCCCTTCACAACCAAGCAGTGGGGGCTGCTGATGGTAATCAGCAAATGGGAGGGAGATTTCAGCAAATTTCCTTCTGTGACTGAAAGCACATAGAAACGTAAATGGCATCACTGAAAGAGCCACCGCTAAGAATAAAAGCAAGAGGGAGCTGCCCTGAAGTTGGGCAGGATGAAAAATGGAAAGTCATTGAAGGTCTGTCTCCAGAACAGCTAGGTGAATGGGTCTCTCTCCCTCTCCTACTCCTAGTAGCGCTTCTGTCAACCTGGCATTTATCCTCCAAACTGACAATCTGAGGTTTCTTCTCTAAAGAAACTGAACAACTACAGAGGAGATCTAGAATCTGGAGGATGGGTATGGCTCTACCAAGTAAAACTCTCATTCTGCCATTTGAGGGCTCTCAGTCCCTAACCAAGCATCCTAAGACGATGCCTGCTAATTGGCATGCCCCATGCATGTACCCTGAGGTCCCAAACAGGAACGATGCCTACCAAACAATAGCTGTGGAAAGCTTTTCTGTCTGCCTGTAGTAAGCAACCGTGTCTTTCATTCATAAATATGAATGCATCCCCGAAGATCACCAGACATGGTAGGAAAGCCAACATGAACAAGAAAGATGAAAAGAAATAAATGGGGCAACTGAGTCAAAAACCTCAGGTATGCAGATGACACCACCCTTATGGCAGAAAGTGAAGAGGAACTAAAAAGCCTCTTGATGAAAGTGAAAGAGGAGAGTGAAAAAGTTGGCTTAAAGCTCAACATTCAGAAAACGAAGATCATAGCATCTAGTCTCATCACTTCATAGCAAATAGATGGGGAAACATGGAAACAGTGTCAGACTTTATTTTGGGGGGCTCCAAAATCACTGCAGATGGTGATTACAGCCATGAAATTAAAAGACGCTTACTCCTTGGAAGGAAAGTTATGACCAACCTAGACAGCATATTAAAAAGCAGAGACATTACTTTGCTAACAAAGGTCCGTCTAGTCAAGGCTATGGTTTTTCCAGTAGTCATGTATGGATGTGAGAGTTGGACTATAAAGAAAGCTGAGTAACAAAGAATTGACGCTTTTGAACTGTGGTGTTGGAGAAGACTCTTGAGAGTCCCTTGGACTGCAAGGAGATCCAACCAGTCCATCCTAAAGGAGATCAGTCCTGAATATTCATTGGAAGGACTGATGCTGAAGCTGAAGCTCCAATACTTTGGCCACCTGATACGAAGAGCTGACTCATTTGAAAAGACCGTGATGCTGGGAAAGATTGAACGCATGAGGAGAAGGGGACGACAGAGGATGAGATGGTTGGATGGCATCACCGACTCAATGGACGTGAGTTTGGGTAAACTCCAGGAGTTGGTGATGGACAGGAAAGCCTGGCATGCTGCAGTCTATAGGGTCGCGAAGAGTCGGACACAACTGAGCAACTGAACTGAACTGAGTCAATAAAATAATTTAGAGAAAGAAGATGATGTAAACACACCCCAGCTAGTTTCAGGGAGATTGGAAGACATGGTGCATTCATTAAAAAAAAAAAAAAAAAAGATGCTATGAAACAGGAACAATCAAAGAACAAGAAAGAACGCTCAAAAATTAGCAATATGATTACCAAAATTAAAAAGATGGGACTTCCCAGGCAACCCAGTGGTTAGGACTCCACACTTCCTGCAGGGGACATGGGTTCGATCCCTGGAGGGAACTAAGATCCTGCATGGGAAGAAAAGGAGTGTGGAGAGAAATTTAAAAGCCTGAGAATCAGAAGGAAAGGGTTGAGACTTGGGGGAGCAATCTGGGAGATCCAAGACCTGGTTTACAGACATCCCATTAAGAGACAAAGGGGGAAGGGGGAGAAATAAAAGAGGTGGGGGAAATAATCAAATATATAACAGGAAAAAATTCTAGAAGTTTTGAAAAATTTTCAGATTGAACAGGCTTATCATGAAGTGCTGACACCTAGACACATCCTTGTAAAATTTTAGAACACACAGAGAAAATTTAAAAGTTTGGGGAATGGGGTCTACCAAACTTCTCTATAAAACTGAATGTCAAAAATGATGGCTCAATGGCTTCAAAACGTTGAAGCAAAATGACTTTGATGCTAGAAACTCCACCAAATAATAATCCAAAGATCATTCAATAAGGACAATTTCATTTGTGTAAGAAAAAGTTCACCTCTCAGCACTGTCCCGGAAGAGCAACATGAGGCAGATAAAAGGAAAACGAGAATGCCAATAAGGAGGAAGTCGTGGCATCCAGGTTGAGCTGGGAAGACAGCCCCAGGATGACTACTGGGTAGAACAACCACCCCACACTGGAGCCCAGGGCAGAGGGCTCCAGGAACAATGTCTCGGGGGGAAAAGTGCCCCCTGCAAACAACAGTGTGACCTAGAAGCTGGGTGATGCCCAACCAGGGATCAAACCCAAACCTTGCAGTGAAGTCTTCCCCAAGGGCTCAGCGGTAAAGAATCCGTCTGCAATGCAGGGGATGCAGGTTCAATCCCTGGGTCGGGACAATCCCCTGGAGGAGGAAATGGCAACCCACTCCAGTATTCTTGCCTGGAAACTCCCATGGACGGAGGAGCCTGGTGGGCCACAGTCCGTAGGATCACAAAGAGTCAGACACGGCTGAGCCTGAGAGCACTAGTCAATTGCAGTGAAAGCCCAGAGTCCTAACCACTAGGCCACCAGGGAACTCCCAAGGCACATTTCTCTTCTGTCAACAAGAGCAAAGATAAGTACGGTCAACCCTCATTATTCATGGATTCCATATATGCTAACTTGCCCACTCACTGAAACTTATTGGTAACCCAAAAATCAATACTTGTGGCACTTTTGCAGTCATTCAAGGACATGCACAGAGCAGATAAAGCTGACCCATCCACTGCACACCTTCCCAGCTGAGATCAAACAAGGCCACACTCTGCCCTCTTGTTTCATCTTCCACGTTGTACATGAGTCTTCATCATGGTCTATTTAGTGCCATGTTTTTCAGTTTTGTGCTTTCTGTTAGTAACCTCACTGTTCAAAATGACCCCCAAGTGTGGTCTTGAAGTGATGTCTAGTGTTCCTAAAGGCATGGAGGCTGAGATGTGCCTTATGTAGAACGTATGTGTGTTAGATAAGCTCTGTTCAAGCAAGAGTTGTTGATGCTAGCCGTGAGTTCAGTGTTAGTGAATCAACAATTCATATTACATAAGGTGTCTGAACAGAAACGTACATCAGACAAGGTTGTGTGTTGATCCGTTGGTGAAAATGTTGTGATCAGAGGCTGACAGCAACCCAACCCTGTTTCCCCAGAACAGCTGCTCACCACTCACTAATGCAGTGGCCTACCTACTTTATAGAACACGTGTAGCGCGTGGGACTCTGCTCAATGTTATGTGGCAGCCTGGATGGGAGGGGAGTTTGGGGGAGGATGGGCACCGGTGTATGTATGGCTGAGTCCCTTTGCTGTCCACCTGAAACAATCACAACTTTGTTAACTGGCTATACTCAATATAAAATAAAGTTTGTTTGTTTTTTTTAAACTACTGCACATAACAAGGATCAACTGTAATTACACAAATACCTCATTTTATTGCGCTTAGCAAACATTGCAGTTTTTCACAAATTGAAACTTTGTGGCGACCCTGCCTTGAACAAGTCTACCGGAGCTGTTTTTCCAGCAGCATTGACTCACTTGGTGTTTCTGTCACATTGTGGTAATTCTCACAGTATTCCCAACGTTTTCGTGATGATTATTTTTGTTGCGGTGATTTGTGATCAGTGATCTTGGATGTTTCTGTTGTAGCTGTTTGGGCATCTTTTTAGCAGTAAATTATTTTTTAATTAAGGTCTGTACATTCTTTTAGACATGCTGCTGTGCTGTGTGCTTGGTTGCTCTGTTGGGTCCGACTCTCCTCTGTCCATGGGGATGCTCCAGGCAGGAATACTGGAGTGGGTTGGCATGCCCTCCTCCAGGGGATCTTCCCAACCCAGGGATTGAACCCAGGTCACCCACATTGCAGGCAGATGATTTTTTACTGTCTGAGCCACCAGGGAAGCCCAAGACATACTGCTATTGCATGCTTAATAGACCACAGTGACATGAAAACATAACTTTTATATGTGCTGGGAAGCCAAAAAATTTGTGTGGCTCACTTTATGGGGTTATGCTGGAGCTACACCTACAATATCTCTGAGGTATGCCCGTAGTAACTTGGGTGTGTGTGTGGAACGTGCTAGCGTTGGACCACAGAGAAAGAAGTGTGATGCTAGCATCCGACTCAGGTCTGACGGGAACGATATTTACAAAGCCTTCGTCACGTTAATGCTATTCATCGGCATTTATTTTTAAAATTTCACCTAGGGACAAAATTGGGATTACAGAACAAAATAGAAATGTTGTAATTTGGGATAGTGGAAAATACAGGAGAGGTGGAAATAGGGAAATAAAGTCAGGAGGTGAGGGCCAAGGAAAGATTGGGGCTCGCACATCCTCATTTTACATGGCGAAGGCTCAGGAATCAGTACCTAAAGTTGTGTGTGTGAAAGTTGCTCAGTCGTGTTCAACTCTTTGTGACCCCATGGACTATACAGTCCATGGAATTCTGTAGGCCAGAATACTGGAGTCGGTAGCCTTTCCCTTCCCCAGGGGATCTTTCAACCCAGGGATTAAACCCAGGTCTCCCACATTGCAGGCGGATTCTTTACCAGCTGAGCCACAAGGGAAGCCCGGCAATACTGGAATGGGTACCTGTCCCTTCTGCAGCAGATCTTCCAACACAGGAATCAAACTGGAGTCTCTCCTGCATTGCAGGCCGTTTCTTTACCAGCTGAGCTGTCAGGGAAGACCTGAAGTTGATGGAGTCAGTAATGGGAATTGAAACATATTATTTAAAGTTTTCAATGCAATCAATGGTTGAAATAAAATGATAAACTTCTTCACCTTTTCAGTTTATTTTACTGTTGTGTGCAAGTATTAAATTTAAAGATAAATTCAAAAATTTTAAATAACTTCTTTAACTTTCTTGTTTTTCCAGCTTTAGGGAGACCTTGAGCTGGTCCTAATTATATGTTTCAGCTTATATAAGCTCACAAGAGAATGTAGGGTCTTGGCCATTTTTTTTTCACAGAACCCAGAAGAAAAGCCTTCCATTCCATTAAGTGGTTTGATCTCAACAACTTAATAAGTATTTCTGTCCTAACAATTTAGTAGCCATTTGAAAAAATAATAAGACATGAATTAGGAGAACAATTGCATCCCAGTCTTAAATAACCAGGGATGAGTTAGAAAGGGGGTGTACACCTATTGGACAGGACATGATTTCTCCCACCTTGGAATCAGATTGAACACCCCATTCTCATTCACATTCATTTTCACCCCGCACTTGCTTTTAATCACAACAGCCAATAACTCAGCTTTGCAAAGATATGGAATCACCAAAAGGAAGATAGTACAATCTACCCTGAACCACCAGTGGAACCACATAAGCTGGTAGGTGTAGAGGCAACCAGAGGTTGACTATCACCGTAGTCCACTTGAAAGCTTAAACTTTCACTGTTTTGTCCCAGGGTCCCTTGGCACACAGTTTGGGAACCATGGCTCTAGCATCTTTAAAACTTTATTATGATCTGTCATGCAACTTCATTGGAAAATATTTGAGGACAAAGGCCATGTATATTTTACAGTATCTAATGTAGTTTCTTGTTCAATAATAAGTGCTCCATAAATACTTTCATTGAATCTATGATCTCATAGATTGTAAGATGCATACTGATTTCTAGAGATTAAAAAAAAACATTTAAGTGCGTCGTAAAATCAATGAAATACAATAGTAATTTAAATAGACTGGTGTGATTTTATTGCCCAGGTCTGAGTCAGTGTTGCAATTTAATATTAACCCTTGTGATACCTGTAAAGTCTAACCCATCAGCGTTCTTATGGACTTAAAACCCAAACATAAAAATAAATCCTAAAACAACAGAGTCTGATATGCCCTCTTCCCCAGCACACACAAAACCAGTGGTGTCCTCCCTATCGCTGTGCTCCCAGAGGTGAAAGGCAGTGAGCAGGCCACACTCATTTTCCCTGCCTCTTCCCTGAGTTTTATTTTCCTGCCCTCCCTCAACTTAACACGCTTACAATTCATCTGTTCACTTTGCAAGTCATTATGAGACTTTCTACAGTAGTCGTACCTTAGTCTTCCAGATGTGGAAGGACAGGTATGATGCGGATCCGGCGTGTATCTGGTCTGCTCTCCCATTCCTCCCGTCCCCCATGTAGTGTGTGTAACCACTGGAAGAGCTTCATCCAGCCATCTTCCTTCTTCAGTCCTATAGACAAACATCACACTGTAGTCCTTAAGCTCTGCCTAATTAGAACAGAGCTTGTTTTGGAGGAGAAGGTAAGTAAATGTAAACATTTAATTATTAGTCTAGTGAAACAAGTTTCACGTTGCCGTAGTTCTTTTCCCTTTCCAAGAGTGGCCCTCCACAGAGATTGATATTCACAAGAGGAGGGAAACCTGTGTTCAAGTTTTTTAACTCCTCTGTTACCAAGCCTGCATAGAGTCAGGGGTGGTCTGGAAAAGAAGGAAGTTAAAGGTTATCTTTTCTCACCACTCCAAGCAGAGTCCAGAGCAGGCTAGCGGGCAAGGGGGGATTTGGAAAGTAGGGTCTTCTCTCAAGTGGGCCGAGGAGGTTCTACCCTTCCTTCCATCTATGGGTCCTGGCAGGTGTGACCTATTAGCTCCCATGAGCCTGCTGTCTGCTTCCCCGAAGGATTCCTGGACGTGATCTGATTCTTTCAACGTGCAGGGGCCTCCCAGCCCTCAAGGCCAGGAGTTAGGCACCTGGCTGCTTAAACTCAGCACAGTGGCTGCACATGCAACCAAAGGGAGACCCCTTCCAGGGCCCAAGAGTGGGCTCTTGTCTAACACTTGGAAATGAATTGTCCAAGAAGACACACCTACTGACAAAACAAAAGACTTTATTGGCAAGGGGGAGGAGAGCAGCAGGGTAAGGGAACCCAGGAGAACCGCTCTGTACATGGCTCACTGTCTCAGGGTTTATGGTGGTGGGGGGGTTAGTTTTTGGGTTGACTCTGGCCAGTCATCTTGCCTGTGCCCATACTTGGCCTGACTTAGGGTTCTTCCTAGTGGCCCGGGCATCTCTCAGCCAAGATGGGTTCCGCCGTGAGGGTTTCTGGGAGGTTGGCAGAATATATCACTCTCCTGATCAGGACCTCCTGTAGTGAGACTTGTAGTTCATGCAAATGATTATTCTTGTGCCTGGCCACGGCGACTGGTTGTGGTCACTGGTTTCCTATCAAAAACACAGGTCTGCAGACACAAAGACTCTGCTGTCCTAAAGCGCGCGCAACAGTCCACCTCACATTTAGACTTCAAATAGCGCTGCACCCCTAGCTCTAAGGCCCTTTTGTTGTTTAGTCACCAAGTTATGTCCTCTTTCGCGACCCCATGGACTGTAGCCACCAGGCTTCTCTGTCCATGAGGTTCTTCAGGCAAGAATACTGGAGTGGGCTGCCATGTCTGGAAGTCAAAGGAAGAAATTCTCGATACAAAGTGCAATGTTTGGGGGTGATCCCTACATTTTATATTGTTCAGCTCGTACATTACTTTGTTTGATCTAACCCTTGTTTTCCTTCAATTCCCTAAAGTCCCCTATTTCTCTTCTACTGCCAGTCCTCATTTCCAACTTGTAGGGCAATTTGTGACTCCACTTGGCTAATTCTGGGAGAGTCCCTGGTGGCTTTATCCTGCACACCTAGTCATTCCTTGTCTGTTTTCATTTGAGAAAATGTCCTGGGCATGAGGGGGATGAAGGGGTCCTGCCCTTGTGGCCTTTGTGCTCCGTGGGTTTTGCTCTCTGTCAGAGAGATTATGACTATCCAGCATGTTGCACTGTTGCCATAGAATATATCCATCCTGTGATGGGCTTCTCCGGTGGTTTCCTTGGCAACCACACCTACTAATCTTCCCCCTCCCCCAACTTACTGGTAACTGGAAAAAGCACATAATTGGTTTAGTGGAGTTACCAACACTAACGCATCTTTATGCACCTGCACAGGCTTTTAACTCTTCAGAATTCATTTCTTAAAGAGACTAAGCTTCTTTTCCAGAGCCGCTGGAAAGTGCATTTCCAAAGATTGGAATGTTTAAGATCAGAGAGACCTTCAGGATCAACTAGTCACCTCCCTGTTTTACAGAGGCCCACACGAATGACACACAGAGCTCCCATAGCTGGTCATGAAGAAGTGGGACCACACCCAGGGACTCCTGCCTGGTTCCAGGCTCTTTCCACTACACCAGAGGCCACCTCCATTCTGAATGTCACCAGTGGCTAGCCAGCATGTGCTGTGAAGCTGTCCCTGAGAACAGCAACTGTTTAACATTGTTTGGAGTGTTCCCTGTCCCCCAGGACGGTACTGACCAGTAGGTACTTCATACACTTACTAATGCCTGACTGGTTTCTTTAATATGAGTTGATGGTCATAGTCCTAATACGCAGCTACTTGCTCCATCACAGAGAGGACAGCTCTAAGTGGATTTGTGAGAGTTTGCAGCAAACGCACAAAAATGTGGAAGTTCTAAAAACATTGATGCTGTCTTATCCTTGTGCCTTACTGGGAAAGAGATAAAGTTCTTAGGCTGTTTGCTCATCTTTCTCGTACTTAACTTTGATGAACACCTACATCTCTCGGTGGCAAAATGACATAAAATAGGAGTGCAGTAAGTACATAAGAACATACAAAAAGAATGTATGTAAAGTATGTAGTTAAAAATGCCTCTAACTTACATCATTTACCTCTGAGATAAGAGGGTGCTGAGAATGGGGTTTGTTGCTAATTCCATAGTTTTTATATAAAAATCCTCAGTCATACAGAGTAATCAGATACTTTAGAAAATTGAACTCCATGTTCGGTCTTCCATCTGGATTAAATCCCAGTTCTGTATCTTTCATATTAGTCATGAGTTTATTTATCTAGCACTTTCTTCTATCTTTTTTTTTTTACTTTCATGACATCTTGGCTGTTGGCAAACCGACCGAGCCAAAATTTGTGTTGCTTCAACAGGTAGAACCAATTTTATTTTTGACCTTCTCCTTCTCATTTTCCATCCCCAAAGAAAATGGCCACTGAAAATAATGTTGCCTTTGGGCCAGAGAGGTTTGATTCACTAACATTTTTCCTAGAAAACTTTTGTTTCCTTTTCTTTGATCCTTCTTGTTTGTAATTTGCTTTTACTTATTCTAGCTTATATTTCTTTTTTTGGTTATAATACTCTCTCCACTAACAGGTTAAGCTCTATTACAATTCTCTGAATTAGTTTTAGCCTTACAAAGGTTTCTTCTGAAGTATATAATTATTTTTCATCTTTGCACTAAAGATAGCTTCCTGAAATAACAATGAATCATATATGTATCTCTCCATGCATTGTACTGAAGTCACCTCTTTGTGCTGATTCTGAAGTTCCTCCCCCAAATCACCCTGGGTTCCCCATTCCAAAGAGCAAGAGTCTGAGTTGCACTATGGTTTTTCGTTTGCTGTGTTACTCTGCATTAGCATATTCAATAAAACTGCCTCTTCTGGCATATTTCTGTTTGCAAGGATGCTACATTACTAGAGAATTTAGAGAAGTGTTTCCATCTAAAAGGTGCACATCAGCTCTGAGTTGTGGGTCAAAGCTAACCATTATGATAAGCATGGCCATATTAACTTTGTACTCTTTATTAACAAGAGGCAGAAGCAAATCAAGGCAACGAGGAACCATATTGGTTTTCTTGTTGCCGCTGTAACAAGCATTCCCCCAAATTTAGTGGCTTTGAGCAATACAAATTTATTCTCTTACAGTTCTAGAAGTCAGAAGTCCAAAATCATTTTCTTTTTTAAACTTAATTTTATTATTTCTTTGGCTACGCTGGGGCTTCATTGCTGCACATGGGCTTTCTCTAGTTGCGGTGAGCAGGGGCTACTCTGTAGTTTGAGTGAGCGGGCTTCTCATTGCTGTGGCCTCTCGGGTTTCAAAGCTAGTTCTAGGCACGTGGGCTCAGTAGTTGTGACCCATGGGCTTAGGAGCTCCTCTGCATGTGGGATCTTCCCAGACCAGGGAGCGAACCTGTAGCCTCTGCACTGACAGGTGGATTCTTATCCAGTGGGCCACCAGGGGAGTCCCAAAATCATTTCCAGTGGGCTAAAATGAAGATGTCAGCAGGGCTGGTTCCTTTGGGATGCTCTGAGGGGAGAATCCCATTTCCTGCTGTCATCCTGTCAGTCCTCTCATCTCCCTCCCTTCTTAGAAAGACCCTTGCAATTACATTAGACGCACCCAGATAATCCAGGATAATCTCTCCCACTTAATCACACCTCCAAAGTGTCTTTGGCCACATGAGTGAGTGAGAGTCGCTCAGTCGTGTCCACCTCTTTGCAACGCCATGGACTGTAACCCGCTAAGCTCCTCCATCCATGGGATTCTCCAGGCAAGAATACTGGAGTGGGTTGCCAATTCCTTCTCTAGGGGATCTTCCCGACCCAGGGATAGAACACGTGTCTCCTACATTGCAGGCAGATTCTTGACCATCTGAGCCACCAGGGAAGCCTACTATGAAAAGACATTTCTGAGTATAAAGACAGGTCAACTTAAAAAGTATCAGCAGATAACATGCTTGAGTAGCCAATTCACAGGTTCTGGAGATGATGAAGGGGATTTCACTGGAGACTGACCACCAGGTATCCCTCTCCTGAGTTTCTGTGGCGCCTCCTACAGAGGCTGGGCTGGCTGGGTGGGATGGGGAGTTGTTTGTGGGTGGGCGTGCCTACACCCAGCTCCCCATCTGCAACACCCTGCAGTGGCAGCCAGGTCTCAGCCACCTCCCCGGGGCTATCAGGTGGGTCGCAGGTGCGCTGGGGCTGCACTACGGTTCTCAAGCCATCGGCCAGTCGCCCTTCCTCACCCTGCCATCTTTCCTTTCCAGCATTGAGTCAGTGCCCGGAGGCCACCCTGTAAAGCAAGCTGCGAGGGAAACTAAGGCAAAATGTCGGGCCGGAGCGGGAAGAAGAAAATGTCCAAGCTGTCACGTTCAGCCAGGGCCGGGGTCATCTTCCCGGTGGGTAGGCTGATGCGGTACCTGAAGAAAGGGACGTTCAAGTACCGGATCAGCGTGGGTGCTCCCGTCTACATGGCCGCAGTCATCGAGTACCTGGCAGGTAATGTGAACACGCAGGTCAGGTAACCCCTCCCAGGTAATCCTCCCCTCCCTCCCCCCCCCCCCGACCCCTACATCCAGGCTGGGCAGGGGAGCCTTGATTCGCCCTGTGGCTATCTCAGGGTCACTGTGGGGGGTATTGGGGTTTCAGGTTGCCTGATTGACTAAAACTGACTCCTGCTGGCTTTAGGGAAGAGGACAGAGGATCAACGTGAAGGGAAGAGAAACAAAGGGACTCTTCTAGACCACCCCACGAGAGGTGTGTCTTGCTGTATACAAATGTAATACATAAATTTCTAGGCTCCTGCAGAAGACAAACTACAGGGAAGATAGGGGCTTGCTATTCATTTTGCAGGAGAGTTGTTCACTTTTACTCCAGGGTCCTCACTTCAGTACTCCTGCTGTACTGAACTCGATATCCGTACATAATGTACTCAGTGTCCAGAAGTAATGTTGACTCTGGCGCTGAAAGCATCTTCAGTTGGTTCTATAATGCCAACAATATTTTAATTTTACTCTCCATTACAGAGGTTGTCCTCTGTCTACAGATATATTGGAAACAGTTTCCTATGTTGGTTGCTAAAGTTTTTTTTTTTTTACTGAAAGATGACATTTTGTTGTGTGTGGTCTCTGTCTATTTGAGGACTTTAACTTTTTGTTATGGCTCTCTTATGTCTTAAACAGAAATCAAACCTCACAGTATCAAAACATATATACATATATAAAATATAGTAAGTATAAAAATACATAGGAAGAAATGTGATTAGTTCCTTGAGAGGTCATTTTAGCCATCAGCAACAATATCCCTGACTTTGCCCAAGGTTAACAAATTCTCCAGATACCAGGGTTAAATCCCAGTTAAGTCCATGGGATAACTCCCCAAACTGTCTACCTGGGAAGCCGAGCTCCCTGCAGCGGCAACATGACCCCGCTTCTGTCACCAGGTCCCTTTTTCCCTCTTGCCTCTCCTTCAAGAGCGGCCTCTTCCTTCTCTGTATCTATTCAGTCCTGTTCTGCCCTCTTGGTCCCCCATCGCTCACCAAGCAACACTTACTGGCAGGAGGTTTGCTGTGATCCACCCATGGAAACCTCCTCCCGCTAGAGCTTCCATCAGGCAGACCTTGGCATCTTGAGTCTTTATCTTCTCGTGAAATGAAATGCTGGTTCCTGAGCTAGAAGTTTTTTGGGAGGATCCTTGAGGAGGTTGGCGAGAAGAGCAGGAGGGATCTGAAAGGCATATCAATTAAGTGTGATACAGCAGTGCTTTTCAAAGTGGGGGTCGCTCAGGGAATCCTGTGGACAAGGTCAGGGGTAAGGCCTGAGACTCTGCATTTCTAACATGCTACAATGATGCTGATGCTGCTGGTCCAGGGACCACTCAGAGGAGTGAGATTTTAGCCAGTCTTTCAGCAGCATGAATGCTTCTTTAAAATGCAGGTTCCTGGCTGCACAGACTGTACCCCCTGGGGTCTGATTCATTGGGTCTGGAGTGGGACCCAGGAATTTGATAAGGAAAAAATCTCCTGACTTGGAGGGAGAGGAGGGACTTTGAAAGTGATGACAGAAGCTTTAAAACAACCTATCAGGTCCATATCACCCACTGATGCAAGAAGATCCTGAGTAACCCAGAGATGCCATAGCCTACAAGCAGGGAGCCAGGGTTCCCTGAGGTTCTTCAATCCCAAGCCATGCATTTTCTACTTCAGTACACTGCCCCATTACAATGTTTGTATAATCAAAATAATTAGTACTTCCTGTGCCCCCACTTAGCCAAAGCCTAAACTGTGCATAATAAAACAAAATTTGGCCTTTTCAATCACCAGAGACTCTCTTCTTTGGTTCACACGTGTTTGATGAGAAAGCTTATGTTTTCCTCTCCACTCATTCAACAAATATTGGCCAAGCCTCTACCTGTCAGTGCACACAGTAAGTCCTTAGACTTTTTCCTGGTAATAGCATTGGCCTGTTTATATGATTTTTCATTTATTTTGGCTTACTTCCACGAGACCTCCTAGCAATGCATATTATAGCCTGAATGTCACACTCTGGACTTTGAGACAGCACATCCGTGAAGGCTGATGGTGTCTCTCAAAGTAGGATGTCACCCATTTTCTCATAGTCCTTCATTCACTCAACAGACATTTATTGAGCACCTACTATATGCCAGGTGTGGTTTTAGATGCTGAGGATCCAGCAGAGACCAAGGCAGACAGGAGTCCCTGCCTGGGAGCAGAGTGCATTCTGGAGAGAGACAGGAATGAGCAGAGGAGTCAAGAAATGAGTGGGGTGTATGTGCTGTGTCAGACGGTGACACGTGCTCCAGGATGAATAAAGCAGGAAAGGAGTGAGGCTGTTCCCGGAGGCTGGGAGCTGAAGGGAGGCCCAGTGAGGGGCTGGCAGCTGAAGGAGGCCAGGAAGGGGCATGTGGTGTGGGCCCTCGGGGCAGAGGGAAGCAGGTGCTGGGAGTGCCTGAGAAGCAGCAGTGGGGCTGGAAGGCTGGGGCTGAGGGAGGGGCTCAAAGTGTAAAGGAGGCCCGAGGGACAGTGGCTGGTCGGGGAAGGAGAGCTTGTCCTGAAGGGTTTGAGCAGAGGCAGAGCAACCTGACCTTGCAGGCAGAGGGATACAAGGCTGAAGCAGGGAAATGGAAGGAAGTTAGTTAGCTGCAGAGACCCAGGTTAGAGATGTGAGGCTGGGGAGAGGCCGGTGAAGCTTCTGAGGAGGGATCAGAGTACTGAGGGATTTTGAAGGCAGAGTCAACAGGATCTGCTGACAGGTTGGACATGAAGTGTGAGAGACAGGAGGAGGAGCACCCGGAAGGGTGGTGTTTCCAACAACACTCCTTCCCAAGGCCAGCCTCCAGCTGCCCTGGGTCAAATGGAGAAGATGCAGCGGGGCTTCTGGCTTCTGTGTCCTTTCCATCCCTTCCATTTGTGCTTTTTCCTCCTCTCCAAACTCAGGCTGGAATTGAGAGCAGGGGTTTAGATGTCAGTTTAAATCGGGTTTCTCAATTTACCAGCTCCATTACCTTGGACTAATTCCTTAACCTCTCTGATCTTTGAGTATTTTCAGAGCTAAGCTCATTTAACTTTGTTAATGAGCCACAATGTATGTAAAATGTCTGGTGCATAGGATGCACTCAATAAATGCTTATCCTTCTCCTTTCTCTTCTATGAAGAGCTGATGAAATCATTCAGGGTAAAGTGTAATGACTAATTCCATAAGGGTGGTTTATTTGGGGGCTGTATTGCATTTTAATGAGACGAGGAGTTTAAGCCAAAAGAATGAATCATTGCTGCAGGCCATTGGTGAATAAGTAAAAGGAGGATTTCTGTTAGCTGTTGTTTTGTTTTGTTTGGGAGAGGGGCATGAATTGACTTTGTTTAGGGAAAGGAGTTGAAAGTGTGAAAGTCTCCCGTCACCCTTGAAATGACCTTCAACATTCATGACAATATTGACTTGAATTTCTCCTTTAGATCAGGCCTTGAAAATACAAAGGAAGACAGACAGATGTGGTCCTGGGTTTACATTCTAGCAGGACCAAAGAACATTGAACACAACAGAAAAGGGACTTCTCTCGTGGGCCAGTGGTTAAGACTCTACACTCCCAATGCAGAGGACTCGAGTTCAATTCCTAGTCAGGCAACTAGATCCCACATGCCTCAACTAAAGATCCCGCATACTACAATTAAAACCTGGTGCAGCTAAAAAACAAAAAACAACACAATAAGATGGCATGCCTGTGGGCAGGGAAGCTAGAGGAGCTTTGGGAAGCAGGGGGAGGCTGCCCAATATCAAGCAAGGGCTATAAAGATCTAAATCAGGTTCTCAATCCTGGTTTTTTAACAAATTGATTGATTTAAAATCTTGATGCCTGGATCTTACTCCCAAAGATTCTGGGATAATCCCTGGGCATCAGGATTTTTTTAAATTTCCCCAAAAGATTCTGATGGGCAGCCATGATGAGTAATTAGCAGGAGCTGGATAGACTCAGATGGGTTAATTGTCAGGTTGCGGAGAAACGAGAGTGAAGATCGAAGTTTAGAGGAAGTATGTGGCCCCTTGCAGGACCTGGAGGCATTTCTGTGTACGTGGAGCAGAGCTGGGGAATGGAAGGGTGAGAGATGAGATGGGGGAACAGGGGACATGGCTTTGAGGGCCACATGAGAATGTGCACATTTTGCACACGTGCCAGGGGAAGGCATTGAAGGCAGGAAGTGGCATACTGGGGCCCTTCAATATCCATAATGGAAAAGAACATGAAAAAGAATGTACAAGAAGCCAGTAGGAACCTGAAACGTCTTGTAGTTGTCTGAAGATTCTTCAGTCACTATGTCAAGCGACACAGATGTTTCTCTTTCTTCATTTGATGAAGATCAGGGATCTAAACTTACCCTAAAAGCTCACTGTTTGTCCCCATTGGAATGGCAGGTGTGGCAGCAATTGTTGCATATGGATTATATAGATTGAAAAGCAGGGAAAACACTAAAATGAATGTTCACCTGACCCACATGCGTGTGGCAGCCCAAGGCTTTGTTGTGGGAGCAACGATTCTTGGTATGGGCTATTCCCTGTATCAGGAATTCTGGGCAAAACTAAACCTTAGAAGAGGAGATGCCGTCTTGGTCTTGTTGGTGGTGCTTGCTTTAGTTAGACATCTCATATTGAGCTCATATGTTTATATTGAAAATAAATTGTTTGGGTCAGACAAGAACATGGTAATTTGAATATGGGCTTCCTTTCTTGCAGGCTTGATTTGCGTGGTGACCAAGTTACTGGTGACGAGTTCGCTAGCTAGGTCATTCAGGGGAGTCAGATCAGCACAAAAAAACATGTTCCTTTTAAATGCACTTGATAGCGGTACCTGTCCACCTTCTTAAACTCTTCCGTTGAAGTTAGTTCCAAAGAAGACAACATGCCAATCCTGAAAATGCTCCCAGTTGCTGCAGAATATCATTCGCTTTTGATGTAATGTAGGAATCCTATTTACCCCAGTTAATTTTAACTTTCTGACTGCCTTGTGGACTGAGTTCTGTTTTAAGGACTGGTTGGCTCTTGAGGAACCCTTTCAGAACAGTGCATGAAATACAACATTATAAACCTCCCTGCAAGTCTGTGTGTGTTTTTAAACCAAACCTAAAAAGCTGGTAACAGAGCCACTTTGGAATAGTATTTATTTTAGAATCGTAGTTGTAAACATGAGAATAACTTAAATTGTAGATCCCTTTTAGCTCTTCTGTAGTTGCAGAATTATATTTTGCTGCTGTTATATTAGAATAATATTAACTGATATTTTGAAACAAATGTGTATTTTAAGTGCTAATGCAAAGGCAAATGAAAAACACTTTTTAAATGTGTGCACTATGTTTATTCTCTCCAAAAGAATCATCAGCTAAATAAAATGCCTATAATGGAAGTGATTGATGAGCAAGCTGGTTTAGTCAGACGTTATACAAACTTTGGTATATCACAGAATGCTTTGCTGTACTTGTGAAATTTTCTTGTCTAACTTGAATTTACATTCCATGGTGATAACATGGTAAATGTAGTGTTATTAAAGTAAATGAACACACACACAAAAAAAGAATGTACATATATGTATGTGTAACTGAGTCACTGCTGTACAGCAGTAATTAACACAACCTTGTAAATCAACTATACGTCAATAAAAAATTTTTTTAAAGAAAAAGAAAAGGGTTTTAAAAATAGCGTGTAAATTGGTGGGAATGCAAATTGATACAGCCACTATGAAGAACAGTATGAAGATACTTAAAAAACTAGTAATAAAACTACCATATGACCCAGCAATCCCACTACTGGGCATATACCCTGGAAAAACTATAACTGAAAAACACACATGTACCCCAGTGTTCATTGTAGTACTATTTACAATAGCCAGGACATGGAAGCAACCTAGATGTCCATTGACAGATGAATGGATATAGAAGTTGTGGTACATATATATAATGGAATATTACTTGGCCATAAAAAGGAACAAATTTGAGTCAGTTCTAGTGAGGCAGATGACCCCAGAGACTGTTATACAGAGTGAAGTAAGTTAGAAAGAGAAAAACAAATATTGTATATTAACACATATATATGGAATCTAGAAAAGGGTGCTGATGAACCTATCTGCAGAGCAGGAATAGAGACACAGGCTTAGAGAACAGACTTTGGACACAGCAAGGGAAGGAGAGGGTGGGATGAACTGAAAGAGTGGAACTGACATACATACATTACCATGTGTGAAATAGACACAAATGGGAAGTTGCTGTTAGCGCAGGGAACTCAGCCTGGTGCTCTGGGACAACATAGATGGATAGGATGGGGGCCAGTGGGTGGGTGTGAGGGAGGTTCAAGAGGGAAGGGACATGTATACCCATGAATGATTCATGTTGTTGTATGGCAAAAACTAACATAACATTGCAAAGCAATTATCCTCCAATTAAAAGTAAATAAATTATTTAAAAATAGCATGTAAAAATGCAAAGTCATATTTCACAAATCTTTGAAATTCATGAACCATTCTTTCTATTAAGTAAAACTGTACCAAGAAATTATCCATATTTTAAAGTCCATTTTAATTTTTCCTGGAGCAGATCCCCCAATTTCATAAAATCTATTAAAAATTTAAATATTTAACAAATAAAAATGAAATCTACACCAAATGGAAAAAAACAAAAGAGTGGGTGCTACTTAGCCAAAAAAAAAGGTCGCACAAATTTTCAGGCGCTTGGGGAGAAATAGTAGTTGGCCTTGCCCAACTACTGGACTTCTCTGGACTGGCTGCCTGGCTGACCCCAGGTTCACACGTCATTATGACTTTAGAGCCATAGGCCATTTCTGGTCCAAACCTATGGGGGAGGTTGCACACTCCGCCTCAAGTACCTGTTGGACTGCTCATCTAGAAACATCCACCAGCCTCTGAGAATGGACATCACATTCATAGTTCAGTTTACATGCTGGCCCAGTTTACATCTCTGATGTAAGTGAGGGAAATGGACTGAAAAAGCAAGCCCAGATTCTGGAAAAGAATTTTGTATCCATCAGCAATAAATATCATGACATTGATATCATGATATTTATAATCATTTTATGGTGAGAAAATGTTCTGTAATTATTTTTAATTGACTGGACAAATAGACCTTAAAACAGGGTTGAGTGGCTTCCCTGGCAGTTCAGTAGTTACAACTTCATGCTTCCACTGCAGAGAGCATGGGTTCGATCCCAGGTTGGAGAACTAAGATCCCACATGCCACTCAGCATGGACAAAGGAAAAAAAAAAACAAGGTTGAATTTGAGAGCACTTCATGAAATCTTCATGTAACCGAGAAACCTATCATTTACACATCATTTCCAGACAATTGGGTCAATCCATTTAACACCAATGGGTAAATTTAATTCATAGCAGGAGAGATAAGAAAGCCTTCCTCAGTGATCAATGCAAAGAAATAGAGGATAACAATAGAATGGGAAAGACTAGAGATCTCTTCAAGTAAATTTGAGATACCAAGGGAACATTTCATGCAAAGATGAGCACAATAAAGGACAGAAATGGTATGGACCTAACAGAGGCAGAAGGTGCTAAGAATACATGGAGTGAGTGAAGTGAGTGAAGTCGCTCAGTCGTGTCTGACTCTTTGCAACCCCTTGGACTATAGCCTACAAGGCTCCTCTGTCCATGAAATTTTCCAGGCAAGCGTACTGCAGTGGGTTGCCATTTCCTTCTCCAGGGGATATTCCGACCCAGGGATCGAACCCGGGTCTCCCGTGTTGCAGGCAGACGCTTTAACCTCTGAGCCACCAGGGAAGAATACATGGAAGAACTATACAAAAAAGATCTTAATGACCAGATAACCACGATGGTGTGATCACTCACCTGGAGCCAGCCATACTGGAATGCGAAGTCAGGTGGGCCTTAGGAAACATCACTATGAACAAAGCTAGTGGAGGTGATGAAATCGCTCACAGTTGAACTATTTCAGTCCTAAACAATGATGCTGTTAAAGTGCTGAACTCAATATGCCAGCAACTTTGGAAAACTCAGCAGTGGCCACAGGACTGGGAAAGAATGGCAATCAACCCAATCCAAAAGAAAGGCAATGCCAAAGAATGTTCAAACTACCGCACGATTGCACTCATCTCACACACTAGCAAGGTGATGCTCAAAATTCTCCCAAGTCAGGCTTCAACAGTACATGAATCGAGAACTTCCAGATGTTCAAGCTGGATTTAGAAACGGCAGAGGAGCCGGAGATCAAATTACCAACATCCGTTGGATCATAGAAAAAGCAAGAGAATTCAAGAAAAACATCTTTATTGACTACACCAAAGCCTTTGACTGTGTGGATCACAACAAACTGGAAAATTCTTCAAGAGATGGGAATACCAGACCACCTTACCTGCCTCCTGAGAAATGTGTATGCAGGTCAAGAAGCAACAGTTAGAACCAGACATGGAACAACAGACTGGTTCCAAATCGGGAAAGGAGTACATCAAAGCTGTATATTGTCACCCTGCTTATTTAACTTATATGCAGAGTACATCATGCGAAATGCTGAGCTGGATGAAACACAAGCTGAAATCAAGATTGCTGGGAGAAATATCTGAGACATATCACCTCAGATACACAGGTGACACCACCCTTATGGCAGAAAGCGAAGGACTGAAGAGTCTCTTGATGAAAGTGAAAGAGGAGAGTGAAACAGCTGGCTTAAAATTCAACATTTAAAGAACGAAGATCATGGCATCCGGTCCCATCACTTCATGACAAATAGATAGGGAACAATGGAAACAGTGAGAGACTTTATTTTTGGGGTCTCCAAAATCACTGCAGATGGTGACTGCAGCCATGAAATTAAAAGATGCTTGTTCCTTGGAAGAAAAGCTATGACCAACCTAGACAGCATATTAAAAAGGAGAGACATTACTTTGCCAACAAAGGTCCATCTAGTCAAAGCTATGGTTTTTCCAGTAGTCATGTATGAATGTGAGTCGGTCTATAAAGAAAGATGAGCACCAAAGAATTGATGCTTTTGAACTGTGGTGTTGGAGAAGACTTGAGAGTCCCTTGGACTGAAAGGAGATCCAACCAGTTCATCCTAAAGGAAATCAGTCCTGAATATTCATTGGAAGGACTGATACTTTGGCCACCTGATATGAAGAACTGACTCATTAGAAAAGACCCTGATAATGGAAAACACTGAAGGCAGCAGGAGAAGGGAACGACAGAGGATGAAATGGTTGGATGGCATCACCGACTCAATGGACATGAGTTTGCACAAGCTCCGGGAGTTGCTGATGGACAGGAAAGCCTGGCATGCTGCAGTCCATGGGGTTGCAGAGAGTCGGACACAACTGAGTGACTGAACTGAACTAAACTGATTTAACACCAAACTTTTTTTTAATCTATTGATTTTTTAGTTTTTACATTTGGGTTTTGAAAAGATCACTTTGGCAGCCAGGATCACACCTGTGGTTGCACAGGTTGTACACTGCCCAAGGACATACATTTAAGGTAGTAACATTCACATCACAGACCTCAAAGAACTGTAACTTATGAACACTTCCAGCAGATGGCGGTAAAGCGTCTTGTCCTAACAAAAGCAGGGCAGTCCAGCATCTTGAGGAAGGGGCATCTTTTTCTAATTTGTACAAAGATGCCATCGGCCAGTGCTGGCCTTTTTGGCATGCGTCTAGAGGAAGACAAAACCGGGGACAGGAAAACCACTTAGGCAGCCACCACAATTATCTGGGCTGGAGGAGAAGAGAGGTTTAACTCAGGTAATGGCAATAAGTTTGGAGAAGAGAAAAGGTGTGTAAGACTGATGAGGCCAAGTGAAGAGAGGGAAAAAGTGAGGTAGGGATAGAGAATGACTCCCGGTCTGTGTGTGGATGGAACTGCCAGTCCCAGGGGTGATGGGAAGAGCCTGTTTCTGGGAATGATTTAGATTTGGGGATGTGGTGAATTTGATTTACCTGCAGAACACCCAGGTGACATCATGGCAGGCCAGGAGGGACAGATCTGGTGACATGGGAAGGAGGATGGAAGCGGGCGCTGTGACTGAGAGAGATTTCCCCCCAGAAGACTGCGCAGCCAGAGCAGAGCAGAGCACCCAAACCAGGGACACCGCCACCTAGTGGGCGGGTGGATAAACGTGCAGAGGCGAGGGCAGGAGATGGTCCCGCGTTCTGGTATTTCCCATCTCCTATGAGCTGAGCTGTCCATTGTTGGGTTAGATTGTGTCCAGAATGAGAGGACACGGGCTCTTCCAAGAAGAATGTGCGTGATGAGCTTTCCTGCATCCTTTTTGGCTAAGAAATCATTCTTTTCACTATCAGTTGTATTCCAGATGGTTACTGTGACTGGAAGTGTGACTTGTGAGAAGTGAGCGGTTTGCTGTAGAAATTTCCAGACTTCCATGGAAGTCTCCACCACTTAACAAATTATGATCTTCCCACAAAATTTGCAGTGAAACATTGTGTGCCATATAAATTCAGTTTTTCTATCGATTGCCAGTTCGCACAAGGATACTCGTTTTCCCAAAATCAATAAAATCACTCAGGAGTGTAGCAAACTTTTATAGTTGACATGAATATATTTGTCATAACAACATTCAAAAATATTAATAATGATTAACGTTATTTCAAACATTTAACTGGTGAAATCTGCCCCAAGGAATGCTTAGGCTAAACATCCAACAGAGAAAAGAGCTTCTCGGTCTAGATTTTCTGCTGTGTATTCTTTTTTTTCCTCTTTAAAGAGAAAAAGTTCTACCTCTGCTTCGCACTCGAGCACATGATCAAGCTCTTCCTCCCTATAAATTATTTCGGAAGAGTTAGTCCAAGAGCCCAGCTGCACACGGGCCAGCCTCACCCGTGGGCCTGCATTGCACCTTCTAACAAATTGCTGCCTTTAGCCTCTTCCTGTGGCCGTGTGCGATGAGGGCAGATTTTCCCTTTGAGAATCCAGTCTTTGCATCTGTCTGTCAAGCTGAAAATAACCTGACCTTTAGGGGCTTCCTGAAGGCTGCAAGCATGGGCTGCAAGCTTCCCATTAGCCCTGCCTCTCATACTGATGGTTAATTTGATGAACCCTGGAGAGGATCCTTAACTGCTTCCTCTAAATGCTGGTGACAGAGGCAGGACAGTTACGGTCCATGATGCTCAAAGAAATTCACCTGTTCAGAAGCTTAAAACTCAGAGGCCCATTTCCACCATCTAGACTAAGAGGTGAGTGGAGCACTCCTTCCTCCCAGGTTTGGGGCCCCTGGGATCAGCAGGTATAGGAAAGTCCTTTTAATTGTGCTCAGTGGGGTGCTATACATTTCAGCCTAGAGTCATAACACAAGCTATTTGTGAAGACTTTACAATGACACCTCTTTTGATGGGTTCCCTTTTGTATAATTTGATTGATTGATTTCTTTGGCTGTGCTGAGTCTTCTGAGTGGGCTTTTCTCTAGTTGTGGTGAGCAGGAGCTACTCTTCTTTTGCAATGCACAGCTTCTTATTGTGGTGGCTTCTCTTGTTTTGGAGCACAGGCTTTAGGGCACTCGAGCTTCAGTAGTTGTAGCACATGAGCTCAATAGTTGTGGTTCTTGGGCTCTAGAGGCCAGGCTTAAGAGTTGTGGCACACAGGCTTAGTTGCTCCGCGGCATGTGGAATCTTCCCTGACCAGGGTTCGAACTAGAGTCTCCTGCACTGGCAGAAAGAGTCTTTACCACTGAGCCACCAGGGAAGCCCCATTGGGCACACTTTTTAAAAGAAAGAAAAGTTGGGCAACAATCCGAAGGCAGCAAACCATGTTAGATATCTAATATGGCATTCATTTCAAATGCTCTTGTGTTCCATTCCCAACAAGCCTGCTCATATTTTTCAAACCACGGTGCCTCAATCTTTGATTCAGAAAACGCCGTGACTGTGTAAATGAATTGTTGGTAAACACCATATTCCTTGCTTAATAACCTGGAAAAGATGTGAGAATGAATTTGCAGTGATTTAGAGCTTTTCATTATGGAAATGCCATATAAATATTTAACTCTAATGCTTATTTTATTCTAATTTTTTGTTAATCACATTTGCTTAGTTAATATGGCATATTTATGCCAACTTTTTATTTTATTGCCATAGATTTTATGAATGATGGCAATTGCATATGTTGTTTTATTTGAAATTGGGTTGATTGTATAGACTCATGCAAAATTGTCTTAATTTTAGGGCTTAGTATATATGCCATTGTACAAGCAAATCCCCTCAACACACACACGTACACACACACCTGGACACATACATACATTACAACACATTCATGCACATACAATTCCCCCCACCCCCACATATAACACATTGGCACTTTGCCTTTTTCGCTAGGGAAGGAATTCTTTCTAGGGAAAGAATTTTTTTACAGGCTCATTCATACTTTTGAAGGCAGACAAATTTGATTTAGCAAAACATTCTTCTAAAATTGAGAAAGAATAAAAAAATAAATAAAGGTGGAAGGAGAAAGCATTCAGGAGTATAAACCAATTCTATGGATTTTTTTAAATTTTGACTCCAAAATTTTGATAGTATGTGAAATACTTTTAGGGATATTCTTTTCTTTAAACTTTTTCACATTTATCAAATGATACGTTTGCTGAAGTCAGAGCCATGGTTAGGTCCTGAGGGATATGTGAAAAACCCCTGGGGCCCAACAAAGCTCCCTCCCTAGGTCTCCAAGGTATTCCCATTAGGAGTTCACCTTTTAGGTTAAGTCGTTCCTCACCCCTGAGTATAAATCAGTTCTTTCTATCCACTTTCCTTTAGGACATAAGGGACCAGGGGCATCAAGTGAAGAGGAAGGAGATTCTGAAAGGGGTCTCAGCTCTCCTCAGAAATGGCTGCACAGTGAAAGAAACTCGGGTTTTATATTAGGGTTATGTTTTAATAAGGGTTAACTTCTGCTCAGTGTGGGCTTCCCTGGTAGCTCAGAGGTTAAAGCATCTGCCTGCAATGAGGGAGAGCTGGGTTCGATCCCTGGGTTGGAAAGATCCCTTGGATGAAGGAAATGGCAACCCACTCCAGTATTCTTGCCTGGAAAATCCCATGGAGAGGAACCTGGTGGGCTATACTCCACGGGGTAGCAACTTCATCTTCTTTCTGCTGAATGTGGCTTTAACGAGACAGTTTCTTTTTCTCTCATACAAAAGAAGTCTATAGAAGACAAGGAGGCTCCACGGTCATAAGAGATTCTGGTTCCTTCTATCTTGTTGCTCTGTAATCCACTTCTTACTCTTGGACAAAGGTGGCTGCTCAAATTCCAGCCATCGTGTCCTCAGTCTGCCGGTGAAGAGGGAAGAAGAGCACTGTCCTTTCATTGACGGATACTTCCCAGAAGTACCATGCAACACGACCAGATCTTTGTCACATGACCACATTTATCAACGAGGGAGACTGGGGAATACTGTCTTCATTCCTGTGATTATGGGCTCAGCAAAAAATCAGAGGTCTACCGCTAAGAAAGATGGGGGAGAACTAATGTCAAGGGACAGCTAGAAGACTTTGCCACAGGATCATATATCAGGTCTTTCTAAAATACCTTACATGTCTGTGACCTGAGTACTTTTCAGTTTTCTGGATTTCTTTCCAGCCCCAGACATAAAAACCGCAAATGAGTAAAAGTGATCAAACTCAAAGACCATTTCCAAAGAAAAGCTTTGGAAAGCTCAGACCCCATTCTATGATTGCCTATTAACACTCCCTTGAAATTTCAGCGGAAATTCTAGAATTGGCTGGGAATGCAGCAAGGGACAACAAGAAGGCCCGGATAGCCCCAAGACACATCCTGCTGGCTGTTGCCAATGACGAGGAGCTCAACCAGGTACGTCTGAAGCATTGACACCAGCCACCAAATGGTTTTGCCAAACACATTACTGCTTGTGGACCCAGCTGGTTAGAAAGCCTTCCTGCTGCAGTGCCCAGTTACATCTACACTGAAACATTCAGATAGTATAGGACTGAGATCCAAAATAAAATTGTCTCTGGAATAGACTCCATTATATATTCTGAATCTTGCCAGAGCTTCGCTTCCTCTGTAAAAGCAAGCTCTGTGTGTTGCTGGGGGAGGTGCGGTACACACGTGTTCTTCTCTTTACAGTTTCCTCACCCAGTCTTTGTTGATGATTTATTCTGATGAGGGCAGAAGTGTCCTTCTTTCTGTTATCAAAACTAACCCTTTATACTTTAAAACTGTTTCCAAAATCAAGTAAATTCCCGCCTGCATTCCCCCCATGGAAGATGTGCGAGGTAGCAGGTAGATAGTATAAGAACTTTCATTTATATTTGTTTTCTGGTCTTATTTTTTCAACCTGTTTGTGGCTAAGAATCAGTTCCTATTTCCAATCCAACATGAACTGATAATTTCCAAAAATAAAATAAAAAGTAATTACTAGAAAAATCAAAAGACAAAAATATACAAACTACCAGCTACAATTTTGTTGTTACTAGATCCAATAGATAAACAATAACTCTATCAACTTATTAGACGCTTCCTCGTGATTTCTGTACCGCTTTTGCCACAGATGGGTAATAATAGCTTATGGACGGGCCCTGGTTGCAGACCACACTTGGAGTGGCACTGCTATAGAATGTGCAAAATGTATTAGTGTAGCAGTTCATGTCGATTAGTTAGAGTAAACAGATATCCATTGGGAGGTGCATGGCCAAACATATTTTACTGATGGAATGCATGATCAAAGGAGTGAGGAAGGTTGTTAACTGAGTCTAGCCCTTGCATTAACCTTTGAACCCCACTTTGTCAAGCTGTGCTCCTACATCTGAAGCTCTTTATCCTCTGTTATGTCTGGAATTTCTGAGCTCTGGGCAACATCCCTGGTTCCACCCTGTCTACGCTTTCATTTCACTTTGCTTGTTTTTTTTTCCATACCAAATTGTGGATTGCCTTGATACCTACAGAGAAAAGCCCTACCCGTGAGACAGGGAAAACCAGTTAAATCTCGTGTATCCTGCAGTTTCTTTGGAAAGCAGAGACCAGATTTAACACTTTCTTTGCCAACAGTTAGAATCATTTTTAATCCAGAACCAACATGCTCTTTGCTGTCTGAGCTCACACATCGTCTCTCTTCAGCTGCTAAAAGGAGTCACCATCGCCAGCGGAGGCGTCCTGCCCAGAATCCACCCTGAACTGCTGGCCAAAAAGCGAGGGACCAAAGGCAAGTCAGAAACCATCCTCTCCCCTCCCCCAGAGAAAAGAGGAAGGAAGGCCACGTCAGGAAAGAAGGGGGGAAAGAAATCGAAGGCTGCCAAACCACGGACATCCAAAAAGGTAAGCCTAGTGGTACCTGTGAGCCCCAGACACTCACAGAACAGGAGGGAAGTTGAACCATCCAAAGAGGAAGATGTTGCCAGCATCTCCAAAGGACTGGGAACTTGCCTCAGTTTGTTACCGTGGGTGGGTAGGGGGAGGAAATGATAGGAATGTCTGTGAAAAAGAATAAAGAGGGGACTTCTTGGCAGCCCAGTGGTTAAGACTTCACCTTCCACTGCAGGGGCATGTGGGTTCGACCCATCCCTGGCCGGGAAGCTAAGATCCCACATGCCTGGAAGCCAGAAAATCAAAACATAAAAGCAGAAGCAATACTGTAACAAATTCAATAAAGAATTTAAAAATTAGCTACATCCAAAAAATCTTTAAAATAAATAAATAAATAGTCTTTGAGACCAGCTCAGATAATCATGCAGGGTCTACTAGAGATTTCCAACCCCAAAACATGGTGGTTTTCATGTTTCCGGACCCCTTTCACTGCCCCCACCAAAATCTTCGGTGAGAGATGCTGGCCTGGAACACTACTTCCCACCTCCCCCATGTGGCATGCTGACACATCTCTAGCCTTCCACAGAGAGTCATCCAAGTTCAGCCACTGGCATTTCAGGTGTTTGGATAACCTGATATGCTACGTAGCTTTAACTCAGAGATACCATTTGTGGAGTCATATTTTTCATATGCTGCCCAGTACAGCAACTACTAGCAACATTTGGTTATTTAAATTTGAATTTAAATTAATTAAAATGAAATAAAACTCAGTTCCTTGGTTGCTCCAGCCGCAATTCACATGCTTGACAGTACCAAGCAGCACAAAGGTAGAACATTTCCACGAGGGAAGGAAGTTCTGTTGGACAGCACTGCTCTGGGGGTTTCAAGTTTTCATTCGTTGGACCTCTGTGATGACTAAAAAGATGACAAAAGAGTTCATTTCTCGGCCGCTGTGCCCCAGGGAGTCCTGGAGAGAAGGGATATTGAACAGTGTACTATGAATGACCCCAGCCTCCATAAGGTGCAGGTGTTGAAAAGAGCAAGAATAACATACCTGTGTCCAGGTTTGAGTAAGGACTGTGGGTGCATAAGAATCCCTTGCTGCTGCTGCTGCTAAGTCGCTTCAGTCGTGTCCGACTCTGTGCGACCCCATAGATGGCAGCCCGCCAGGCTCCGCCGTCCCTGGGATTCTCCAGGCAAGAACACTGGAGTGGGTGCCATTTCCTTCTCCAGTGCGTGAAAGTGAAAAGTGAAAGTGAAGTCACTCAGTCATGTCTGACTCTTTGAGACTCCATGGACTGCAGCCCACCAGGCTCCTCCATCCATGGGATTTTCCAGGCAAGAGTACTGGAGTGGGTTGCCGTTGCCTTCTCTGAAGAATCCCTTAAATACACTTTATTTTTTGTAGTATCCTTTTTTCCCCAGATTGGTATCCCTTGCTTCCCTCCATCAAAAACAGTAGAACCTAACACCTGACCACTTCCTTTTATATCCAACGGGGTGGTTGCCAAGGGAAAGACTTAAAAGCCACTTTGGGCTTTTTCTGGATGATTTCTCATCTGTCCTTCTGGTTTCTACCAACAGTCCAAACCAAAGGACAGCGATAAAGAAGGGACTTCAAATTCCACCTCTGAAGACGGGCCAGGGGATGGATTCACTATCCTGTCTTCTAAGAGCCTTGTGCTAGGGCAGAAGGTAATAAAGAAAGTTGTAATGTGCTGCCATAAAGCACTACTGCACTTTTATAACCTACTGTTTACAAGCAATGATGCCACCTTCATCCATTCCTTCCCTGATATAACTTTCACTCTGGTCTTGTATTCATTTTTAAATTGAAAAGCTATGGCAATGTCTGCATTGTGAGGATAAACAAGCTCTTTAGTGCTGAGAATTGTTTATGCTGACATTGGTCAGCCAGTGGATCTTTCTGCTCAGTATCTTTCTGCTTCCCATGTCCCAGTTATTCCTGTGCTCACCAAAAACAAATCCAGGGCTAACTTTCTCAACCAGCCTTTGGGAGGCCTGCTTTACATGGTGTGATGTAATTTATCATGAAAAGAAAATAGAAAGATATGTTCCCTGAATATCCCTGGTGTTAGAAGTGAATTATTTGCCAATAATTCAGTCTGCTTGCCTTTCTAGGCTTCAGAAAGAAAACAAACTGGGTTATACATTTCAACAGTTTTCAGCAGCACAACAGCAGCCCCCGCCAAACATGCAGATAATTCATTCCCACAAGCATAACAGACAATTTATCTACTAAGTCAACTGGGGCTGCAATAAGACACGTGTGGAAAGAGTCAGTTAATCATATCTCAGGTAGCGAATGTTTGCAGCCTGACAGTGGTAGAACCTCTTTTGAAGCCATTGGCAAGAGCATGTTTTGAGAAGCGCATCAAAGTGGCAGGTTACTAATTTATCACTGATGAAAGCAGGGGAGCAAAGAGTGGAAGTTACGTCCGCTCTAGGGGCTGTCCATGGTTATGAGATGATTCACTTTCTCTCACTTAAATAGGGGAGCAAGAAGTTCTTGCTCAGGTGGGAAGATGATGGGGAATGGTTTCCATTCCACTCAGTTCACGCCCCTAAGACAGCATTTCACAAGTGTGGTTCCAGGGTCCCCAAAAGACAAGGTGGCCATACACAGGCAGGTCAGAATCCCGGAACTCATCACTTCTCTCCCGCAGAAGTGGTTGGCTTTGCGTCCCTGTCCCCAGAGGTCTGTGCTGCTCTGAAAAGAATGCTGGGAACTGAGTAGCTTCTTGCAGGAGATACTCAGAAACTACAATGTCAAACACCAAGACCACCCAGAAGAGAAATGAGGACATAATCTATAGGGAGAAGAAAAGGAAGGGAGATCCCGTTCCTGTTCCTGGAAGAGGAGGCAGATTTGTTGCATGTTGCTAACCTCAGGGTGAATATCAAATCCACTGAGCTCAAAAGAGCCTACTGAAAACCACACACCAGGGAAACTTGAGATGGTTGTTCCACGTAGAGCCGTTTCTGTTGGCAGTCAGTGAAAGAACGCACAGATGTGAAGGTCTTCCGTAGGACTTACCTCGCCCAACTCTCCATCTTCTCTTCCCAATGCAGCTGTCCTTGACCCAGAGTGACATCAGCCATATTGGCTCCATGAAAGTGGAGGGCATCGTCCACCCAACCACAGCCGAAATTGACCTCAAGGAAGATATAGGTAAGGTTCTGAGACTTCAGGAGAAGTGCCTTAGAATAGCTACTGTTCTGGCAAGTTCTCGTGAGGCTGGTCTCTGTCAGCTGGATAGCCTCTGCTTGGTGGACCCTGTCAATCAAACTCTGCCTTTGTGTTTAACTGAACAGCATTGAAGTATTGGGACTTCCTGGGGCCTCAGACAGTAAAGAACCTGCCTGCAATGCAGGAGACCCAGGTTTGACCCAGGGATCAAAAACTAATTTTTTTAACATACATATATTTTTGAAATTTTTATTGAAGTGTCATACAAAAACAGATCATTAGTGCACAGCTTGATGAATAAAACTGTGTGACAAGCATCATGATCATGAAACAGAACCTTGCCAGCACCCCACAAGGCCCCTTCATCCCTCATCCCAGGACCATTTTCTCCGAGGGTAACCACTGTGATGTCCTCTGTTTTTTTGTTTATTTGTTAGTTTGTGGCTGCTCTGTACAGCATGCAGGATCTTAGTTCCCCCACCAGGGACTGAACCCACGCCCCCTACAGTGGAAGCACAGAGTCTCAACCATTGGGCCACCAGGGAAGTCCCTACCACTATCCTGTCTTCTAATAGCATAGAGGGGCCTCATCTGTTTTAGATTTTATAGAAGTCGTGCAGTACGTCTCCTTTTGTGTCTGGCGCCTTTAGCTCAGCTTTGTGAAACCTACGCATGTTGTTGAGCCTGGTTGTAGTTCATTCATTGTCTTTCTGTGCAGTGTTCCGTTGTAGGAATATAACAGTTTGTTGATCCAATGTACCCCTGGTGGCACTGGGGCCGTTCCAACATGGGCTATAATGAGCAGTGTTACTCTAAGTATTGTTGTGCTTGTTTTGGGTAAACCTGTACATGTGTTTTAAGCTGCAGTATTGAGAACACCACTGGTAAAAAGGAAATTGACATCTGGAACAAGTTAGGCTGTCTGTAAGGCTATACACTGAATTATTTCACCAGTGGATTGCCCCCTGTCCCACCAGTGGGACCAGGCTAGTGGAGGAACCTAGGAAGGTAAGCTTCCAGACACTAGAAATAATAAGATGGCAACTAAATGGTCACCATCTCACCCATTTTTACAAGACAGAAATGAGTAAAGAAAACGTTTTGTTCCTGGGATACAGGACTTGCTCCTGAGGTA
Source organism: Budorcas taxicolor (assembly GCF_023091745.1). Classification (NCBI taxonomy): domain Eukaryota; kingdom Metazoa; phylum Chordata; class Mammalia; order Artiodactyla; family Bovidae; genus Budorcas; species Budorcas taxicolor. The sequence goes on along the minus strand of NC_068914.1, from coordinate 19,417,691 downwards.
GGTGATTTGGGGTGGATACTAGTAGCTCAGCCCTGAATGGCAGCACCAGGGGCCCCAGGCTGCCGGGCTCACCTGTGTGTCCCCCTTGGCATCAGAGGCCACTTGCTTTGCTGAAATGGAGATATGATAGCACTGGGTGGGAGAAAACACAAAAAACAAACAACAAAAACTAGTATTAGAGAGAAACAGGGTTTCTCTTGCACATAGAGATGGTGACAACTCCTCCACGCCTCAAACCCAGCCCAGGCTCTACCAACTGCCCTCAACTCGCTGCGTTTGGAAAGCCTCCCCCTAGTGGCTTTAATCTGGAGCTCTGCCTTAAGTGTGTCCTAGGACACGACTGAGCGACTTCACTTTCACTTTTCACTTTCATGCATTGGAGAAGGAAATGGCAACCCACTCCAGTGTTCTTGCCTGGAGAATCCCAGGGACGGCAGAGCCTGGTGGGCTGCCATCTATGGGGTCGCACAGAGTCAGACACGACTGAAGTGACTTAGCAGCAGCAGCGGCTCAGGTGGTAAAGAATCTCCCTGCAATCAGGAGACCCTGGTTTGATCCCTGAGTCGGGAAGATCCCCTGGAGAAGGAAATGGCAACCCCACTCCAAGATTCTTGCCGGGAGAATTCCATGAACCAAGGAGCCTGGTGGGCTACTGTCCATGGTGTCACAAAGAATCAGACACAACAGGGCGATAAACACTTAACTGTGTCCTAGTTTCTCACACGAAGAAGGCAATGGCACCCTACTCCAGTATTCTTGCTTGGAAAATCCCATGGATGGAGGAGCCTGGTGGGCTGCAGTCCATGGGGTCGCTAAGAGTCGAACACGGCTGAGCGATTTCACTTTCACTTTTCACTTTCATGTATTGGAGGAGGAAATGGCAACCCACTCCAGTGTTCTTGTCTGGAGAATCCCAGGGATGGCGGAGCCTGGTGGGCTGCCGTCTATGGGGTCACACAGAATCGGACACAACTGAAGCGACTTGGCAGCAGCAGCAGCAGCAGCTTCTCACAAATAAAATAAGTTTATTTTTTAAAGTTTTACCTTCTTTTTCATTTCTACAGTATTTGCATTTTTATATCAGGAAAACAATAAAGATAGCTCTATTTTTAAGTAGTGGGTGATAGTAGAATAGAAAAAAACACTAGAATTGAAACAAAAACTCAAAAAGATCCCAAACCCAGTGGAGGTTCTGAGTCCTTAATTTTTTAAAAAGATCATTAAGAGTTCATGTCATTGAGACTGCTTTATGAACAAATCAACCTCTAAAAAGGTCCTTTGAAGAGTTTGTGGCGATAGCCAACAACATAACTTGTACCACTGACTTACTCTGATGGCACTCATACTGGTATAACTTCTCCCATTTTATGCCTCTCCTTCTGGTTTTTCTTATACTTCCTTTTTGCTTTCAAGAGGGATCAGTCTTTTATATCTCCAGTATCCTTTTCCTCTACAGTGGAGACTTCTTCTTCTAAATAAAATATCAAGTTAAGAAATACAGACATAAGTTGAAAAAAAAGAAAACCTTATTTATCTAACCCTAAACCTTAAAGTTATAAATACTTTTGTTTTCGCAGAATACTTTTGGTTTGGTTTTTTTTTTTTTTTTTGCCACACCACGGGCTCCGGCAGTGAAAGTGCCAAGCCCTAACCACGGGACTACCACGAAATTCCCTCTTTGCAAACTTCTGAGGCTTCTTTTTTATTGTTGTCTTTCTGGGCCATTTTTAAAACTTCCAATTTGGGAGTGAGGCATTCTGCATCTTCAGAGCAGCTTCTTTGCCTCTTCCCTATTCTGACTGAAGGGCCTAGACCTGCCTCAATAGCTTCTGCTCCTTGTGCTCGTTTCACATTCCACAAAGGCAAACCCCTTTGACCCTCCAGGAGACTTACAGTGTGGTACAGTTGGAAACAACGTTACTGTATTTTGCAAATATTCTTTCAATCCAGCTGTGATTAACATTTTGGGGAAATAATTCCTATGATACATTAGAAGCAATAGTAAGTGAAATAAAATATTAAATAATTATTTTTTAAAAAAAGTTTGCTAGCATCTAAGTACTGTTGGATAGAAGCACAGGGACCCCTGCCACCAGTGATCACTGGCAACCAGGATTTATTTTTTTAATTTTGGAGGTTTGTTTATTTACTTTTGGCTGTTCTAGGTCTTTGTTGCTGCATGTTGCTTTCTCTAGTTGCAGAGAGTGGCGGCCGCGCTCTAGCTGGGGCACACGGAGTTCTCACTGCAGTGGCTCTCTTGTCACAGAGCATAGGTTCCAGACGCGTGGGCTTCAGTAGTTACAGCTCACCAGCTCTGGAGCACCAGCTCAGTAGTTGCGGCTCATGGGTTTAGTTGTCACGTAGCATGTGGGGTCTTCCCGGACCAGGGATTGAACCCTTGTCCCCTGCTTTGGCAGGCAGATTCTTAAGTGCTGGACCACCGGGGAAGCCCGGTAACCAGGATTTAATTGCAAAAGTTGATTACTACTTTCTAAGCACTTTTTTAAGACGTAGTAAAAGTGTTAACCAGTGTAAATTAATGGCTTTGAAAAGGGCAACCACAATAGCTTTCCGCTATTGTCCTTCACAGGTAAGGCCTTGGAAAAGGCTGGGGGCAAGGAGTTCTTGGAAACAGTAAAGGAGCTTCGCAAGTCCCAGGGCCCTTTGGAAGTAGCTGAAGGTAAGTGTGGAATTGGGTCACGTCCCCAGCCACCTTCCCCTCTAGCAGGACATGCTTCACACACATTCAGTTCACAGAGCAAAACAGGCCACAACCAGTCAGGAAGGTGTTTTTAGCATCTCTCAGATAGTTTGAGCAGGCCCACATAGATCATTTCATACACCATGGGGTCTATAAAGTGTCTGGATAGTTCAGGCCAGTTGGCATCATCAGCTCACCCAAAACCGGTCTAGAATGGCTGGGTAACTTTCTGTGTGTGCGGAAAATGCATGACAAAGTTTACCATTGTGACCTTTAAACCTGTGCGGTGCAGTGGCATTAAGTATACTCAGCGCTGCTTCTCTGTGACCGCTACCTGGTTCCCAGAACTTTTTACCACCTTCTGTAGCAACTCCACATGGGTTGAGTAGTCACGTCCCTCCCCCAGCCCCTGACATCCACCAGTCTGCTTTCTCCCTCTATAGATTTGCCTCTTCTGGATATTTTATATAAATTGAATCGTATATGTGATCTTTTGTGTCTGGCTTCTTTCACTTAAAATGTTTGGAGGCTCATCCATACTGTAACTGGTATCAGTGCTTCGTTCCTTTTTAGGGCTGAATACTATTTCATTTGTTTATCCATTCATCACTTGGGTTATTTCCACCTTTGACTTCTGTGAATAGAGTTCCTCTGAACACCTGTGCACAGGTTTTTTTTGTTTGAACACTTACTTTCAAAGGTAACTTTTTGACAAGTGGGTCTGACTTCAGATCCATGTTCACACCTACCTCCAGGGACATCTAGTTGGTGCCAAGTGCTGCCCTGGGGCAGGGGCTCCAAGGACAAAGAAAACCCACTCCTGTCCTCCAGCACTAGACAGTCGAGAAGGTGAGACAGACACATAAGTGGGGCACAGAGAGGGAGCCACACACTCTGCTTGGGGAGTTGGGGAAGTGCCAGTGAGGATGCGAGATCTATGTGGGGGCAAGGACACTGTGGGCAGTAGGGACACAGTGTGAGAAGGCAAGGTCAGGAGCCGGCAGGGAGGAGATGAACAGCAGCCGGAGATGGGCCTGGCCCTCGGACTGTGCTAATGGTCTGGATTTGACTCCATATAGACTAAGAGAGGTGCTTTTGAAAATAGAAGCTGGGGAATGTCACGATCAGATTGGATTGCAAGAAAACTTACAGGGCTACTGATCAAGAAAGAACGCATGTCCTCACTTTACAGTCTGCACGTACCACTTGTCATACGATGATAGATAGAATTTCCTTTTTAAAATTTTAAGACATTGGACTTCCCTGGCAGTCCAGTGGCTAAGAATCTGCCTCCAGTGCAAGAGGCATGGGTTCAGTCCCTGGTCCGGAAGGATCCCACATGCCGTGGAGCAACTAAGCCCAGCTATTGAGCCTGTGCACTGCAACAGAGAAGCCACTGCAGTGAGAGGCACGTGCACCACAATGAAGAGCAGCCCTTGCTTGCCACAACTAGAGAAAGCCCTCGCACAGCAGCGAAGACCCAGCACAGCCGAAAATAAATAAAAATTAAAAAAAAAATTTTAAGACAGTGGCATGCTGACATAAAACATAAGCATCCATGTAGACAGAGATAGGAGAGCTGCAAGCAGCAACAGTGAGGGGATGTGGGAGCTGGGCTGCAGTTCTGGTAATACGCAGAGAAATCAGGAGGCCACCTGCTGAGGGAACTAGAGTCACCTCACACTTGGAAGGGACGCGAGCCAGGTTCCCTGCTGAGAGAAGGAGCTGGATGAAATCTCAGCCCTTACAGGAAGCCAAGGTTCTGACCGACACCTTGGGCTCTGGCTCGTGTGAAGTCCATTTTCTAGAGTAGCAGAAGGGTGCAGAGAGCCCCTCACCCAAGCCCAGGGCCAGGTCACCCATCAGCCGAGTGCCTGCATCTACCCCATCTCTTGTATAACCCAGGGACAGCCCTGAATCGTCTGTGTAAGAGAGGATCCTAACTGGGGGTCTTGGGGAAGCACCTGCAAACTGCCTGATAGGATGGGAAGGAGAGAAAAATAGCTTCTCTGCATAAAACGAGAGCCTCCAGCATGCTGCTGAAGAGTTCCAGAGGTAGGAGATAGGAGGTAGAGAAGCAGAACGTAAAAGGATGAAGGGACTTCCCTAGCAGTCTAGTGGTTAAGACCCCATGCTCCCACTGCAAGATCACAGCTTCAGTCTCTGGTCAGGGAACTAAGATCTTGTATCACGGGCCAAAAAGTCTAGAAAATTAATAATAATAATTAATAAAAAGGTGAAGAGTTACAAACTACTATGTGTGGAATAAATAAACTACAAGGATATATTGTTCAGCACAGGGAATACAGCTAATATAGCCAGTATTTTATCGTAAGTTTAAATGAAGTATAATCTATAAAAATCCTGAAGGACTATGTTGCACACCTGAAACTAGTATTTTATAAATCAGCTATACCTCAATTTAAAAAAGGTCTTGACTGAGAATTTTCCAGAATGAAACCCTTGAGTCCTCAGGTTGAAAACGTTGAGTATATTTAAAAAATCAAAATAAATCCAAAACCTGGCCTATCATGGTGGCATTTCCAAAAAAAATCAAGAGAAACCTGAAAAGCAGCCCATGGAAAGGCAGGGCATTTGTAAAGATGGTTCTCCTGCCAGCAGACCTGTCAGCAACAAAAGATGCTTGGAGACAGAAGTGTCTTCAAAGCACCAAGGGGGAGGACTGTGCACTAAGAAGGTCACATGTTATTTGTTATTAGTCAACAGGGAGGGTAATAGGTGCAGAGTTTCAGATAGCAAAAGTTGAGAGTCAGGGGTCCACAGACTCTTGCTGAAAGGACCACAAAAGCCTCACAGGGAGAAACAGAAATGAATCCAGAAGGACTGAGAGCTGCAGGAAACAAGCATGAGCTAAGAAAGCAGATCCCTCTGTTAGGGCCAAGTATTCATGCCCTGGGGCCAAACAGCAGTTATCTCCCTGGGAAGAAGGATTTTGTGTGGGTGCATCTGCAAAAGGGGAGATAGTTCATCAGGGTTTAAATTAGACCTTTTTTTTTTTCATTCAGTTTCAAAACACCATCACTTGTAAGATATGTCCTTATTGTAAGAAAGAATACATTTCCAAGATGGAGTGTCCAGTAGGAGACCCCACACAAAGCCTGGGCACCTTCAGTTTAACAGAAAGCAAAACATGGACCCACCATGCAGAAAGGGCAGCCAGTACCTGTCTTGACCTTGGCATTGGGTAGACCAATGGGGAAAAGCCTCACTAGGGAATTTGAACCACATGCTGGTACGCCTGTGGATTTGCACTGTGGCCCCAAAACCTCAATTGGGAAGGCTGGTGGGACGTGACCTGGGTATGGTAGAGTCCCCAGATGACATAGAAGCAAATGCAACTTCCCTGTGGAAGAACTCATCTCGGTCCAAGCCCACGGCGATTATAAGTGCATCCAGATTCCAGCCGGGAAGCTGGATGGGAGAGGGGTGGGACATGGTGGTGAAAGTGAAGCAGACGGGCCTGGAGTGAGGCAAGTCAGAGGAAGCCAACAGGTGGTGCCAGCGGCAGAGACAGAGAAAGGGAAACTGGCTTTGGGCGCGAGCGATGACTCTGATGGGCACCTGTTGGACCTGGGGCTCCAGCAAGGTCACTGGTAAGCAGCTGATGAAAACTGAGGACAAAAATGGTTCGTAGGAGCCAGGGCCAAGTGGCAGCAGAGAGAACACTAGCCCTGGGTGGACAGGAGAAGGAGGGGCTGCTGCACAGGGCCATGGAGACCAAGGATCGGCCGCAGCCGCAGCCTCCCAGCAGGACAAGGGGCCGCCCTGCCGTCCACTTGATGGTGGTGACTCTGAAAAGGTGCTGGGCTCCCCTGAAGGAAGGTTCTAGAGGCTCCTTGCAGCCACTCTGCCGTCTCAGAGCATGGTCTCCACCAAGTGAAGGTGACTCACCAGGGGACATCACATCACATAAAGAGTATTAGTAGATGTTTCTACCAAATATCAGGGTCCTGAGCCCCAAGATCACTTGACCTTCACCTTGGCGCCTCTAGAGAACACTAAATCGTTACAACTACAAGCGGGGGTTTCCATTTCCAGTTGCCATGGAAATGCTTTGTTTTAGGCTGACCTGCTACCATGGACTTCCTTCAAAATCTAGTGTAGGGACTTCCCTGACGGTCCCCACTGCAGGGAGCAGCCTGGGTCCAATCCCTGGTGGGGGAACTAAGATCCCACATGCCATGTAGCATGGACCAAAAACACCAAAGAAAGAAACAACAACAACAACAAAAAAAAAACCTAGTGTAAATAGAGAGTGTCAGAGGGGATGAGAAGGCATGCCATTTTTTCTTGATTAACTTAACACATTTCTTGTTTCACGTAACACTACCACTAGGGGTACATTTCTCTTATTTAAAATGACTTTTAACATTAAAAAGAGTATCATTCAGCTGGTAACATGATCATATTTTAAACATATATAAAATAAATCAACCTGGTTTGTAAGGAGCTGAAATCTCCCCAGCGTATAAGAACAGTGAGGGCCTCAGGGAAGTTGCCCCAAGCAGGCAGTGCCAATCCCCACGATGCTGGGTTCCCTTGAACCACAAGGCCAGTGGGAACATTCTGCTTCTGGTGTACAAATGTACATGGTCGGAGAGTCAACCAGTCATGCCCACTGCTGCCTCAGTATTTACATCGATTCCTTAACTCACTCAGTCACTAATCAGACACTTGGCACCAGCCTGGGCACTGGGAAGGCAGGGCGTTCACAGCTGTAGCCGACAGGCAGGGGACACCCCTTGCATTTGTCGCCACCCACCCTGGCCTGTGCAGGTATAGCCTCTTCAGCACGGTGGATGGACATCACGAGGAAACACAGCTCATGTACTGGGTGGGCATCATACCTTCCAAATAAGTCTTTTAAACCAACCCCACATGCTGCTCTGGAATGCGGCAGACATATGTTTGTAAGCAATGCTGCCATAGCAGCGTGACCTGCTCTAAGTCCCCCGGTCTCCCAGAGCCTGGCCACTGCAGGAGGGTGGGGGGCCTCTGCTAAATTTGGTTCCTTGAGTGGCACAGAGCCCCAGCTCCACAAGGTGGGTGGCTTAGAGGCAAGCAGCAGGTGGCTGCAGCCACCGACGCCCCCAAGGGGCCAGAGTGGCCAGTGGATCAAACCCAACCGCTCCTTTGGAGATCAGTGGCCACAAGGACTTACCTAGAACTCCTCACTATCAGCTCTGCTTCTGACAATAAAGAGGTTTGGGGGAGTAAAAAATAAAAATAGGGAGTATGAACTGAAATTATGAGACCAAGCAGCCGTGATTTAACTTCACAACCTATTGTGAACACCTGCTCGCTGCGGGCTTCTCAGGTATACAGGGATGATCAAAAGACAGTCCCTGTCCAAGGAGGTGTACAACCTAGTAGAGTGGGTCTCAACTTATGGAGGGTCCTCAAATCACCAAGCACAAGGCCTGCATCAGACCTACCAAGTCAGGACCTCAGATGGGGAGAGAAGAGAGGGCTGGTCAGTTTTTAAAAGCCATTGTATTAGTCTCCTATCACTAGAAACTATTACAGGCCTGCACAAATTAGCACAAACTTGGTAGCAGCAAACAACACAAATGTATTGTCTTAGCACTCTGGACATCAGAAGGCCGCAATTAGTCTTAAGAAACTAAAATCAAGGTGCTGGCAGGGCTGGTTCCTTCTTAAATCAGCTGTTCCTTGCCTGTTCCAGCTTCTGTTTGTGCTAAGTTATTTCAGTCATGTCCGACTCTTTGTGACTCTATGGACTGTAGCCCGGCAGGCTCCTCTGTCCATGGGATTCTCCAGGCAAGAATACTGGAGTGGGCTGCCTTGCCCTCCTCCAGGGGATCTACCTAACACAGGAATCGAACCGGCATTTATTGGCAGGCAGGCTCTTTACCACTCTCGCCACCTGGGAAGCCCGCTCCAGCTTCCGGCCTCCTGCATTCCTTGACCCCTGGACACATCACTCCCACCCCTGCTCCTCTGTCACAGTGCCTTCGCCTACCTTTGACCTCTCTGCCTCCCTCTTATCAGAACCTGTATGATACATTTAGGGCTCAGCTGGATAGTCCAAGATAACCTTCCCATTTCACTGTCCTTCGCTTAATCACATCTGCAAAGTCGCTTTTTCCACATAAGTTATCATTCACAGGTTCCAGGAGTCAGAGACGAGTCCACTGTGTACCTTTGATTGTGTGTGTGCACATGTGTGCTCACTCATGTACAACTCTTTGTGGCCCCATGGACTGTAGTCCGCCAGGCTCCTCTGTCCGTGGGATTTTCCAGGCAAGAGTACTGGAGTAGGTTGCCGTTTCCTCCTCCAGAGGAGCTTCCCAACTTAGGGATCGAACCCACGTCTCCTGCATTGGCAGGCAGATTCTCTACCACTGCACACATACTACGTGGGAAGCCCCACACCTTTGATTAGGAGGCCAGAAGGCAGGCCATGTGAACGTCTGCGGCATACTGTCACATCTGTTTCCACTGTGTACCCGAAACTTGTGCCAACTGTCAAAAGCAATTCTGCCACGGCTCTTCCTTTCCTGAGGAGGACGCAGGAGGTTCAGCCTAACCCCCTGGCTTAGCATGGAGACATAAGAAATAACCTGCAGCATCTCTCTCTCATGTCGCAGCTGCCGTCAGCCAGTCGAGCGGACTTGCAGCCAAATTTGTCATCCACTGTCACATTCCTCAGTGGGGCTCTGACAAATGTGAAGAGCAGCTTGAAGAGACCATCAAAAATTGCCTCTCGGCAGCAGAGGACAAGAAGCTGAAGTCGGTGGCGTTCCCGCCCTTCCCCAGCGGCAGGTAAGATGTTCTCTTCTGGGCGGGCGGCAGGGATGCTGGGTCAGTTCATCCAGCCTTCTCCCTGGGAACCAGCTGCGCCCCCACTTGGTCACATCCAGCTTGGCCATCCCAGAGGACGTAACCAAGGAGTGCTGGTGGCAGCCAAGCTCTTTGACCAGGTGACAGAGTGAGAAACCCAGTTTCCATCGTTCGAAACACACAGAGAAAGGTAGCCTCCAGGAGGAACAGGAGGCAGAGTTCCTTTTTGAGAGCCGGGTTCAAAGGCCACATGCCCACCAGCTGTCCCTGTCTAGAACACAGAATGGGAAACACCAGGCTCGAAGGCGCTTGCTTCTCAAAGCGTGGTCCACCGACCAGCAGCCCGGAGCCCACAAAGTTAGGATGCAAATCTCAGAGTCCCCAGGGGAATCCCATGCTGCTCTGGGGTTGGGCAAGTTCTGCGGCTGAGTCTGGAGAAGTGAAAGGTCCTCAGCAAGGGCTTGCTTTCAGGGTTTGGAGAAATGATTGCTGTCTCTGCCACAGACCCCAACTGGGCACGGGAGCAATATTTCAGGCAAATAATGAGGCTGTCTGTCCTCACATGTAGCATGGCCTCTCCCCTTCCACTCACAGCCAGAGGGAGTTATTGCTTTAATTTTGAACAGCCTCTCTCTTGAGAGTCCTCCATAGCGAAGATGATTTACAGTCTGAAGATGTGACAGCTGAGTCATACCAGAAGGCAGAGAGGGAAGGAATGAGGCTTAGCTTCCTGCCACAATTCTATCCCAACCTAAGTGGGCAGTGCTGGGTTTCCATAGGCTGGCCTGGAGACGCTTTGAATGGAATTCTCTGCATACAACTGCGACCACATGCCAGGATGTTCTGGGCTGGGACATGACAGCTGACCAAGAAGAATTCTTATCAGGCCAGCCCATCCCAGACCCACCCAAGGGGGGCCAGGGTGTCACCACGATGGTTGGGTCCCTGGCAGACAGCTCTCCTGTGGCATCCTGGGGCTTGGGGCCCTGCTCAGAATCATCACTGCTGAAATTACATTGGCACATCCACATGGGTTAGTGAGAGGAAGGTGAAATGCATGAAACAGGAATTAATGAAGATGTGCCTCTTTTGAGCATACATTTGTGCCCTTTAATAAATAATCCATTTAGCATGGAAACCAGTTTTGAGTGAGCTAATAAAAACTATACAGGCTCTCTGCAAGATCAGGTATTTTAAATACTGCGTTGGTATTTTTTAAAGCTAAGCCGGACTTGAGTCAGGCCACATAGATTCAAACACGGGGCTCCTCACCAGCCAGCCCTAAAACCATGGTGCCTCTCTGAGCCAGTGTGGCACTTGTGAAGTGGGGACTTTAGAAGGACCTTGCCCGTCTCCTTCCCAAGCTGTCCCTCTCCTGGGGTCAAAAGAGATTGTGTGTGGACCCCCCTGCACACAGTAAGACCTTGAGTGACAGGAACAAGGGCCTGGTGCCAAGATAAGAAGGAACCACATTGCCCCAACCCCGGGCTGAGGGCAGAGTTCCTTCATGGGCCCCAGGACTAAAGTGACATTGGCTCCTCTTTCCCTTTGGCACAGAAACTGCTTCCCCAAACAGACGGCAGCCCAGGTGACCCTCAAAGCCATCTCGGCCCACTTTGATGACTCAAGTGCATCCTCACTGAAGAACGTCTACTTCCTCCTCTTCGACAGCGAGAGCATCGGCATCTACGTACAGGAGATGGCCAAGCTTGATGCCAAGTAGCCGCCCTGCGCCCACAGGCGGCCACCACACTCACCAACGGGAAGCAGGAGGATCAGAGTCACAGGAGCGGGGTTTTATCTTTAAAAGGAGAGAGGAAGGGTGACGGCAGGGGAGCGGAGGGCAGCTGAAAGGGAAGCGGGTAGCAGGAGCTGCAGGAGCAGGCCCTGCCCACGGGAAGAGCCCTCTGCATTTCCATTATTTTATATTCTCGTTAAAAAAGAGCCTCAGTCCGTAATTAACCAGGTCTCCACCAGGGTTTTCTTTCTATGTGTTTTCTTCCTGTTGTTTTAGAACTTTTTTAAAAAAACACAGACTTTGTTTAGATTTATAGCATTGACTTTTACACACACACAAAATCCTTTCAAAATTCTTAAAATCTTCTGTTTCTCCTTTTTTTGCAAGGGAAGAGGGCAGAAAAAAAAAGTGACTTGGGCTTTGTTGGCTGTCTGTATTCAGTGATGGGAGAGAAGAAAATTAGAAAGGCATCTCACTGGTGCTTTTCTTTTCTGTTTTAGTGCCCCCACCTTTAACCCTATAATATCTGTAACTGCTCTTAAAAAGATTTTGCTTCAGGCTTTGTTTTGTTTTGTTTTGTTTTTTTAAAGAAAATGAAAGGAAAAAAAAAAATAAAAGATCCAGTGTCTTTCTTACAATATATTCTTTTATTGCAACGTTGTCCTCAGTTTGGAGAACTGTGTCCCCGTGGATGGACACTTCTAGAATGTTATAAGCAGAACAGGGCCTGTCCCTACAGGACAGAGGCTCCCACCATGCCAGGCCCCAGGGCAGACGGCACGCAATGGCTTGTGTTTCTCAGGCAGCAGGTCCCGCTTGCAGGAAGGGAGCCTGGTTGGTTGTGGTCCGCAGGAATGGAGGCCTGGGTGAAGCCTCCATGGGGTGGCCATCCTTTGGGAGAGAAGCACAGTCTCTCTAAGGCATGGGCAACAGCATGGAACAGACTTGGGCCACAGCATAGACAGGATAGACCACAAGACCCCAGTGAGGCTGGTATCCTAAGAATTCTGGCCAGGTACCCAGAGGTTACCGTTAAAAGTAGGCAGGGAGAGACAGGGTGGGCCAGGGCAGGGCCTGAATTTATTCAGATGAACTCATCAGCCAGTTCCACCTTAGGCTTGTGGTCCCAAATAGGCTTGTCCTGATTAGAAGTCCTCTCTCTAACAGAGGAGTCAACTTTTTATTTTTTTTATCTTAACATCATTGGTGGCAGGCATTATTGCCACAAGGCTGAGCCTCCAGATAAGTGACATTGGGGTTGGTCAGGAAATCAGAGGAACAGAACCACAGGGTTCCCACAGGGTACTCCTGCCCCAGCATCAGCTAGAGATTTGTCACAAATTTGCCCATGATGCTAGCCTGGAAGCATGCAGGGGTTCCCCTGCTGAACCCCAATCTATTCCCTGAATGTTAGCCAGATTGCAACCCATGAAAATGGTCACATTAGCTTGGTTGCCTTTCCTTAAACACCCCCAGCAGCTGGCAGACCAGGCTTCTGTCTTAACCCTTTAGGTCTATAAAAACTCGCTCTCTGGTAGAATGGACTAACCAGGAGGGAAATTTCATCTAATGCTTCTTAAATACAACCTATGGTATATAATCAGGATCTAAAAATAGAAATACTTGTTTCATGAAGAATAAAAATGATATGGACTAACAGTTGAAAAATCAGGCTCCTATTAATCTGAGTGTTGCAGGATGTACAGGCTTCCCCAGGCCCCATGTGATGGGAGAGGTTGGGATGCAGGCCATCCCTCCATCCCAGCCCCCTTTCCTTAGCTGGTTTTGTGCAGGCCCTCTTTCCTGCCCTTAGAGACAGGGAGATGCTTCCTGCCACCAGGAGAGGGAGCTCTCTCCCCTACTCAGAGCTCTGAATGCCACATACCACATGCACACACACACACCCAAGAGGAGGCTGGGGTAGAGAAGGCAGGCCATGCCCTTCCCAGGAACAAGTGAACCCTTCAGCCAGCATGAGTGCAACACCTTTGCAAACCCAGAACGAGTCCCTTAGGGGTGTCTGTTTTAACATTAACATCCCTCTCCCTCGCCCAGTTTCTGGTTTTCTATAAATTGTGTGTCTGGTCGGCACTGACATCTTACTCCAGGAAAAGAGCTTTTCCCCTTAGGCATTTGTCAAGTGGGTACCATCTGTCAAGAAATCTGATCCCCAGGCGGCGGTGGTACCTGTCTCTCGCCTGGATTCCCCATCAGGGTGGAGACTGTTTCATGGTTTTCCAGCTCGTGGAGACCAACAGGTCCCGGCTCTTGGCCAGCCGAACCATAAGCCGCCCCACATAGAAGCCGCTGATCTGGCCCACGCCGTCATTTCTCCCCATGGCCAGGAGGAACGTCAGTGACCCTGTGGAGCAGAAACACGCACCCAATCTAGAATCCTGCTCTGTCCACAGGCCTGCAACTCCCTGGGCACAAACCCTTCCCGGGGCCTTCAGTGTCGGGGCGGGGAAATGCATACGGCCTTCAGGAAGGTGGCCAAGTCCCCAACATACCTTCCTAGAGCTCTGGGTTGGGGTTGGAGTTGGGGTTGTGGGGGCGGGTTCCTATCCCTAACTTTCAGAGTGTGTTCTAGCGTTCAGGCATCCTAAAGTCCACAAAGGCTTCTCCGCATCTAACCCAAACTCTCTAAAGACTGTGCCGCATGTGGGGCTTCCTGACCTGGCTTGTAGGTTTTGAGGGGCCTCTGTTTCATGGAGTTGACAATGTTGGCCACGGCGACATTGGCGTGGAGGCCGGCGTGATAGGCCATCTTGGGCTCCCTCACATCAGCGCAGTCTCCGATGGCATAGATGTGGCTGTAACCTTCCACCTGGAGGTACTCGTTTACTCTCAGAGCACCGTTGCCGGCCAGCCGATCACCTGCCAGGAAGAACCAGCCCGAAACCAAGATCCTGAGCTGCCGTGGCCACCTGAACCGCAGTGAGGACTGGCCGTGGTGCTGGTCCGGCCACCCTCTAAAGGCACATCCTCAAGAGGCAAGTTTCCTTCCTGGTTTATTTCTGCCTGACCTCTCCACCTCAGAACACTTCATGCAAAGGTGAGGTTACAATTCTAGGGTGGAAACTGGTCAGAAATACCGGAAAGGGTCACTTCTTACAAAGCACTTGAGTCTTTATAAGTTACCACGATTAACAAGAATTCACTTGATGATTAAGTCACAACCTAGGCAAGTCTTGGATTTCCTTCTGAATGAGGATCAGATTTTTTAAATAACTGCAGGGCTTTAATAAATGATAACTGTTTCTTTATAAGGGACTTTAAACAATTTACCTTTGGAAATATAACATTAGGACCATTAGGTGTTAAGTCCTGGGATCTCTGTACATTTTAAGCCCTTGATCCCACCCCCAAATACCCAGGACTAGTTTCTTTCTGGGATTGGATCATTCTTTTCTGCTAGACACACAACAGGAGCTTCTTATCTAGGAAAGATACTGGGGAGCATATGATGGGGACCTGGGGACACGCCCACAGTGGAGCCTGAGAAGAAACCACTGAGTCTCCAGCTCACAGATGGAGCCATGGGTCCAGCTCCCTCATCTCCATTTTAGTTCAATAAGTCAACGCTGAGCTTTAAGAACAAGAGGTTTCATTATCGCCCCCATTCCTCAAGATTGTTCCAAGCTCAAGTGGTCAAATGCCTGGGTCAGGATTTTGGGAGAGCAGCACCTATGGACAGAGAAAAGCCTGACCCTGGAATTTCCCCTGCATCTGCAGAGAAAAGTAAATAAGTGTTAGTCGCTCAGTCGTGCCCAACTCTTTGGGACCCGATGGACTGCAGCCCACCAGGCTCCTCTGTCCATGAGATTTTCCAGGCAAGGATACTGGAGTGGGTTGCCATTCCTTCTCCAGGGGATCTTCTCAACCCAGGGATCGAGCCCAGGTCTCCTGCACTGCAGGCAGATTCTTTACTCACTGAGCTACAAGGGAAGCCCAGAGAAAAGCAGGAAAAGCAGAGAAAAGTAACAGCAAATCTTTCTCTCTGAAACCTGTTTCCATCTCTCACCACTAGGGGTGCAGGATCCAGTTTTGGAAGAGTCCGGTCACTGGGCTGCTGCTGCTAAGTCGCTTCAGTCGAGTCCGACTCTGTGCGACCCCAGAGACAGCAGCCCACCAGGCTCCCCCATCCCTGGGATTCTCCAGGCAAGAACACTGGAGTGGGGTGCCATTTCCTTCTCCAATGCATGAAAGTGAAAAGTGAAAGTGAAGTCACTCAGTCGTGTCCGACTCCTAGCGACCCCATGGACTGCAGCCCACCAGGCTCCTCCGCCCATGGGATTTGCCAGGCAAGAGTAATGGAGTGGGGTGCCATTGCCTTCGCCTTGAACTAAGTCACCATCAAAACAGCCTAGGGAAGCACAGCAGGAATGGACCCAAACTTGAAGTTTGATGTCACCATTCAGAAGACACTAAATGAGCTGTTGAGATAGGGTGGGGGTGGGGGGCAGAGCGCCGATTCCTGAGGCAGAGTCCTGCAGGACCTTCCCCAGGGGCTGGAGAGAGAAGAGGTACCCTGCAGAAGGGCCCTCCGCTCAGCCTCCCACTTACCAAACGCACTGCGGTAGGCTGCACTGTTGATCTTGATACCGTTGCAGACAATCACCAGGTTGGCATCCACCTCCGTGCCTTTGTCCGTCTGCACCTTGATGCACTCACAATGTTCATTGACAGGCAGCGCCTCCAGGTTGCTCACCCGCTCACCTGTCAGGGGAGACTCGTTGACCAGGAGGCTGGTGCTGGGCAGGTGTGTCTCCAAGGCCGAGGCCCAAGCCAGGGCTGGCCTAACAGCCAGACACCAGTGCGCTCTGCAGCCCTGCGAAGCAACAGCAGGACATCTGGTCCCAAGGGACCCAAGGGGAGGCAGGTTCCAAGAAGCAACTTGGGGAAGTGAGGTTGAGTTTCCCAATAGGTTCTCCGAATGGTCATTTGAGGAAACCACCTCCCTGAATGTGCACTCCACTAGCCCAGCCAGGCAGGACGAGCCCTCCAGGCTTTTCCCTATCAGGGACAAGGGAAGTCGACGGGTCCACTGTCCTTGTTGCCTGGAGGAGGGCTGTACAGCCACTTCCATGAAGCCCAGGAGCGGGGAGGGCTCTCATGGAGCAGACACCTCACCCTCCCAGCAAAAGGTGAGAGGGTCAGGGAGGGAAGTGGGGGGATCACACCCCCAGAACAGGAGCCGCACCCTAATATGCTGGGCAGATCTCTTCCCTCCTGCTCTGGACAAAAGCCATGCTCTTCACCACCCTCCAAAAGTGAAAGTGTTAGTCTCTTAGTCGTGTCTGACTCTTTGCGACCCCATGGACTGTAGCCCGCCAGACTTCCTCTGTCCATAGAATTCTCCAGGCAAGAATACTGGAGTGGGTTGCTGTTCCCTTCTCCAGGGGATCTTCCCGACCCAGGGATCAAACCGGGGTCTAGATTCTTTACCATCTGAGTCACAGGGAAGTCCCACCACCCTCAAAATACAAACCAAAAACACCTCTTCTCTCCACCAAAGAGATATCATAATTCAGGTAGAATATTTTACGTGATTTTTAAACCATTCAACAAATAGGTCCCACCTGTACTCCATCCAAAGCAACATCCAGGACGGTGCCGCCTCCACAACACAGAAGTCTGTCAGGACCGGGGCCTCGGCCCTGCCCAGACACACCTTCAGGAGAACAATGGGCTAAATGGGCACTGAACAGAGAGCCTGGGCTGAGCGCGGCCACCCTCACTCGGACTGTGGGCAGAGACCAAGTCTCTGCCGGGGAGAGGGACCAGGCAGGCAGGAGGGGCCTTGCACGTACTCAGCAGCAGCTGCACGCCTTTTCGGAGCAAGATCTCCTTCACTTCCTGCCGGACACAGGGCAGGAGCTCTGTGTCTGCGAGGGCCATCTGGGAGTGAATAAGAGTGACCTGGGGGCAAAGAACCACAAGGCAGAGAAAAAACACTGAGTCTCCCACTCACACAAAGAGGCCCGAAAACATAGCAGCACTTCTCCCCGACCTCCTCCCAACTTCCAGTTTACAGGTGAGGAATCTGAGGCCCCAGAGAAGTAAGTGGCCCACTGGCAGATCAGTTATAAGACAGTAAAGAATCCGCTTGCTATGCAGGAGACCCGGGTTTGATCTCTGGGTCAGGAAGGTCCCCTGGAGAAGGGAATGGCTACCCAGTCCAGTATTCTTGCCTGGAAAATTCCATGGACAGAAGAGCCTGGCGGGCTACATTCCATGGGGTCGCACAGAGTTGGACACAACTGAGCGACTAACACTTTCACTTTCAGACCAGTTAATGGTGAGCTGGGCTGGAACCCATATCTCCCAGACTAGAATTCTTTCAGATGTGCCAATGCTTCTTGACACATACCTCACCGAGAGACATGTGGAAAATTATTTTCAAGCATCCTTGGACACTTACACAGTCTCTATGTAAGCCATTGACACCCTGTAAATCAGGCTGACATTTACACCAAAGCTGGTTCTAAAACTGGTGCTTCCAGGCATGTCTATTTGCTGCCTGGGTCAGTGCAGTGAAGTGGAAGGCAGCCTGTAGAGATGTTCAGAGCTTGGACTTTGAAATCAGACTGCCTGGGTTGAAATCCCATCTCAGATAGCCACTCAGACACCTCCCAAAGACTTCGTCAGGTGGACAGTCCCACTCAGAGGAATTTTGTAATGATGAAATGGCTAAGCAGAAAGTACATAGCTCAGTACATGTACGTGCGCACTCAAGTCATGTCTCTTTGGGTCCCTACGGACTGTAGCCCACCAGGCTCCTCTGTCCGTGGGATTTCCCAGACAAGAACACTGGAGCAGGTTGTCATTTCTGCCTCAAAAGGATCTTCCTGACCCAAGGATTGAACCCGCGTCTCCTGCGTTGGCAGGTGGGTTCTCTACTGCTGAGCCACCTGGGAAGCCCCAACTCAGCACATACTGACTCCTCAATAAAGGGTCACTACTATTACTCTTACCTGTCTACTAATTATAAACATACAAGAATTACACTGAGTTATTTACTACTTCAGACCAGTCTCTACCCCATAAATCAAAATTAATCAACTTCTACATCAGTCACTCATAATAATTTCCAATAAATCATCAGAGAATAGCCATATAATTAAATTAGCCTATATTGATCTCTCTTTTCAAAACCAACCTGCCTTTCTCTAGGGAAAAAGAACCAGCCACAGGCTCCACGTGGCTCCCAGAAGCTGATCTGGCATCAGCTACAGGCAAGCTCTCGCCTCATGGATCCATAATTGGTGAGCATCACTCAGCCCTAGGCTGAGCGTTTACAGCCTGCTCCATTTGTCTCCAAGATGCCAGCAAGACAAATGGGAGCAGGGCCACCCTCTCACGGGCAAGAAAGCAGTGCTGGCCAGTCCTTCCCCAGCAGGGGCTGTGAGGGGTGCACTGCAGGGTCCCCCTATCTGTCCAGGGAGAAGACTACTGTCTAATCCAGAAAAAGTGTAAGTGTTGGTCGCTCAGTCATGTCTCACTCTTTCGCAACCCCATGGACTGTAGCCCACCAGTCTCCTCTGTCCATGGGATTTTCCAGGCAAGAATACTGGAGTGGGTTGCCGTTTCCTCCTCCAGGGGATCTTCCGGACCCAGGGATCAAACCCAGGTCTCCTGCATTGCATTGCAGGCAGATTCTTTACCATCTGAGCCACCAGGGAAATTCGTCTCTTACCCAGACAAGACACCAATGAGGGAATCTTTGACCAAGCTGGTTGTCAGCAAAAAGAGGTAATCAAAGTTTCTATCACAAAGGAGAAATTGCTGCAGGGCACACAGGAGTTAACCTTTTGTAATGTTTTTCCCCTGGGCTTGATCCTCTGGGTTGGCCTAGAGGGCAGAACCCCTCACTGAATGAGGGCACACCCTAGCTCTCCAGGAAGAATTCCCAGCAGAATGGGACTTTAGGGGGGCCCCAGTACAGAGAGCAGGAGATGGGAAACACATGCTCCCACTTTATGTTAATGGGACTCCCTTCCCAGGCCCTGAGCAAATTCTGAGGTTCATTAGACAAAAAAGAAGCCCACTTTGGGGAGTTCAAACCCAAGGTCACTGGCCTACCTCTTTCTCGGGGTATTCTGTTTTAATCTCTGCTGCCATCTCCACTCCTGCAGAGCCTCCTCCCACCACCACAATGGACTGTGAGCGCTGGACCTGGAGAAGCAGGAAGTATAAGCACACCCTCAAGTCCACCCCACCTCTGGGCCCAGACTAGGAAGTGGGCACCTTGACCAAGGAAGCATAGAGAACCCTTTCCAAGTTCAGGGTCCAAATAACCTTCCTGGGGTCAGGCTCTTGCTGGGTGTCTCCCTGCATTTCTTACTAAGCTCTCACTACCTGCCCACCTTGCAGATGAGCGGATCTGCCTGAGTTCATAGGCTAGGTTCTTAACTTCAAGTCTAACGTCTGCTCATGACTATGTGAAGAAGTTCCCCAGGCCTCTCAGTGGCTTTGCAGAGAAGGAAAGGCCTGACCTCAGTCACACGGCTGCATGACCTTCTCCAGGTCCCCATGCCTCATCTATTCAGTGGGGACAGACCCATTCCACCCACCTCTCAGGATCCCCATGAGAACCAAGAGCATGGATCCAAGCCAGCTCTGTAAAACATATGCCCTGTGCAAACAGGAGCCAATAGCTACATGAGCAGGTCTAGATGCCCATGTCCAAACTTCATGACAGGTCCAAAGGTCTTCTCCCAGGAGCCTCTTTCTGGTAACTCTGCATCTCTGCAGCCCCAGACACCTCCTGGCGGCTCCCTGCTGCAGCCCCAGGTGTCCCGCAGCTGTTTCACTCTCATGGGCACCCACCCCAGCTCTGTCCTCAATCCCCGCCCATGGCAGTGGGCAGCTCACCTGCGTCACCATGTTCTCATAGGCCTGGATGGCCATCTGCTGGCTGGAAACCTGGTTAAACTTGCCCGGGAAGAGCCCAGTGCTGCCCGTGGCCAGGATGAGATGTGAAAAGGGTAGGGCCTGGGAGGAGCAAGGAAATAAAAAAAAGGTGAGGGTAGAGCCTGGGCTTCTGCATCCAACTCCAGGCTCCACCAGGCAAAAAACTATTTCTGGGGAATAAGTAGGATTCTAGCTTCCAATGTGGAGTTAGTCTAGAATCTCCCTATTACTACATTTATTCTAGAAGAAACTTCCCCAATCCTGGCCAAAAGAAGAAAAAAAAAAAGGGAAGAAAATCCCTTGGGCTGGCCAAAAAGTTCATTCATTTGGGTTTTTCCGTAAGACATTACAGATATAAAATTGACAAAGGCAGAGCTGCTCTGATGGGAGGGAGATGGAGGATCTGTATCCCACTCAGCTCGCCACTCCCCCATGGAGGCCTGAGATGCCCTCAGGGACCCAAAACTACAGGATACGGACGTTTTCTATCATCATGCCAAGCAGAGGTTCTATAGTCTTAAAATTGATTCAAGGAGGACTAATTCACAAGAAACCACGCACTCATTAAAGACAGGAATTGGAGCCCCTTTGTCCAACCCCCACTTAGCTTTGACTAGAGCAGAGGGCCAGGCTGGAGGGGATCCTCCAGTGGGTGGGCAGGTGGCGGCTCACTGACAGATTTCTGGTCCCTTGGGGATCCACCAAACACTGAACTTACGCCAGACTGGGTGCTGGGTCTGAGGAGCACTAATTCCAGGAGGAAAACCTCTGCACCCCTCCCCCACCGGGTGATGTGGGATCGTGGCATCTACCCCTTGATTCCAGACAGCGAGGGGGCCTCTGGGCTGGGCGAAAAAAACTGGGTCCACATGCTGGTGGAGGGTTGGGGTGCACCTCCCTCCCAGGGTCACAGTGGGCATTAAAGGAGAACACACGAGGCTTCAGACAGTGCCTGGCATACAGGGAGGGCTCCAAAAATGTCTGCACCACTCCTGTGGCCGCTGGGGTCTGGCCTCGGCTCAGGAGGCATCTGCTATCTTCCAGGCACAGGGAAGGGATGGGGGCGCCTCGTCCCTGAGGAGACCAGCCCAGGTATGCTCCCACCAGCAGCCACATCCCTGGGGCCTCCTGAAGTCAGCTGAGAACGGCCAGCCCCGCTGGACTCACCTGGCCATCCTCCAGCAGCACCGTCTGATTCTTCAGGTCTATCTCGACCACCAGGCCCTGCCTGAAGTTTTCCTTGAAGGTCACCGAGTAGGAAATGAATGTCTTTTTGGCAAACCCTGGGGAACGGATAGAAAGGAGGCTGCAGTATAAAGCTGGGCTGCCCACAGGAGCCAGAGTAACTCAGAACCCGTCCTGAGCTGCATGCCAACAGTGACACCGCTGGTTCAACGACCCCTGGGTAGCCACTGCACCCTAGAGCACCCAGTCTGAGCCCTAGGTCCTTAAGGAAGCTCACACTCTGACTTCTGGGGCCTTCATGTGGTAGCTGCTTAAGGACAGGGACATAGGATTCCCCAGAACTTGTCAATGGTGGAATTTAGGCACCTTGCCGTAAAGGGAGAAAACCACCCTCTGACCCACAGTGGTGAATAGGCCACTGTCACAAAGAAAGCCCCAGAGAGGGGCCCCTTACCACTCTCCACGGAGGCCCGGAGGGCTGCCACGTTGTGGTGGAAGGAGTCCTTCATGTCCACCAGCACAAAAGGGATGTTCAGTGCCTGCAGCTGGCTGGCGGCAGCGATGCCACCAAAGCCCCCGCCCACAATCACAACATGCACGGCTCCCGCGTCCATCGAGACCTGGGACCCCATCTCGGACCAGGCGCTACTGGGATAGGAGGAAAGACCACATCAGATTCAGGGGGGCTCAAGGTTGAGAAGGCAGAGGTGGGCCCACAGCAAAAAAGGCCACAAATGCCAAGACTTGATCTTCTGAAAGCATGCAATCACCTTTCAATGAAACTCGAACTTTTGTAAAATTTGAATTAAATTCCAAAGGAACAAGGGGTATCCTAATTCCATCTCACCCCCCCCAGCCCCCCCAGTTCCCTTCTCCAAGGCATCTACTGTTACCAAGTTTATATGAATCTTTCCAGAAACATTCTGTGCACCTACAACCATGATTATTATTATTTTTTGCACACATTAAACAACTATTTTGCACTTATTTTCACTCATTAATATATTCATTCAGTCAATAATATAAATTAATGAACCTCTTGCTCTTTGATGTGTTCTGTGCTGTGGATGCCATAGTCAGAGACAGACAGAAAGATAAGGCTTAGCCCTTTTAAAGGGAGGATTTCAAACTCAAAGGGCCAGTGGATGATGATGTGGGAAGCTGGGTGCGTGCACAGTACCAAGGAACAGTGAGTGTGCCTCTGGGGAGCTGGTGAGCAGAGGCCACGTTAAAGGAACAAACAGAATTCTTTAAGGAGCGCACTAAGCAGACAGTGACCAGATTCCACCCAGCTCACAGGCCACCAGCTTCAGCCCCAGGTCTAAGGAGATCAGTTAGCCGGTAAGACAACCAGCCTATACAATAGGCTGCGGTGTGAGGCTATGACAATGGGGTCAGGAGGAGGGGGCTGCTGGAGCAGAGGAGGTGCAAAGGGACTGCTGGGTGACATCCCCCAGGAAAGAGGGGGCAAGAAGGAAGCTCTGCTGAGAGAAGAAACAGTGCTGGTTAAGGACCAGGAAGGAAGTCTGCAGGTGAGAAACAGGCTGGAGAAGCGCTGATCATGAGGGCTCCAGGGAGAGCGGCAGGTGATGCAAGGTCCTGCTTGATGTCCAGGAAAGGGGACCTGCAATCAAAGAGAGCATCTGCAAGGAAAGAGGGCCAGGTCTGCAGGCCAAGTGTGGTCCAGGCTCACACACACATGCATGAGCACAGCAAGGAGGAGTGGGGAGGAAGCAGACAGACAGCAAGCTGCCAAGAAGCAATGCAGAAGCACGTTCCGGCCCACCTTGTACCCTCAGGCAGCACTGCAGGCAACTGGAAGGCCACCACTCTACCCTGCATCATCAGTGTGGTCTGGGGCACAACACCTCCCCTCTCTGGGCCTTCATTTACCCTCTGTAATGGGAGGGGCCAGCCCGCAATGTCCTTGAACAGTAGCTTTCCAAGACACAGTGGTCCCCAGATCTTCTCACACTTATGGGGGCAGCTTATGGTTGGACCTCCAGGCACTGTTGCCATTGGTATTCAAATACACACTAATTTCTCTTCTGGGGAAGTAAAAACCTGGGTGAGGGAGGGCAGATCTGGCATAGGAGATTGGAGGGAATTTTTAACTTTGCCTTTCATTGACTAAATGGTCCCCAATGTGTTGAAACTTATGCATTCTACCATTCTTTTTAATTATGACTTTTTTATTGGAGGAGAAATATCAATAACCTCAGATATGCAGATGACACCACCCTTATGGCAGAAAGCAAAGAACCAAAGAGCCTCTTGATGAAAGTGAAAGAGGAGAGTGAAAAAGTTGGCTTAAAGCTCAACATTCAGAAAACGAAGATCATGGCATCTGGTCCCATCACTTCATGGCAAATAGATGGGGAAACAGTGGAAACAGTGGCTGACTTTAATTTGGGGGGCTCCAAAATCACTGCAGATGGTGATTGCAGCCATGAAATTAAAAGACGCTTACTCCTTGGAAGGAAAGTTATGACTAATCTAGACAGCATATTAAAAAGCAGAGACATTACTTTGTCAACAAAGGTCCATCTATCTAGTCAAGGCTATGGTTTTTCCAGTGGTCATGTATGGATGTGAGAGTTGGACTGTGAAGAAAGCTGAGCGCTGAAGAATTGATGCTTTTGAACTGTGGTGTTGGAGAAGACTCTTGAGAGTCCCTTGGACTGCAAGCAGATCCAACCAGTCCATCCTAAAGGAGATCAGTCCTGGGTGTTCATTGGAAGGACTGATGCTAAAGCTGAAACTCCAATACTTTGGCCACTTCATGCAAAGAGGTGACTCATTTGAAAAGACCCTGATTCTGGGAAAGATTGAGGGCAGGAGGAGAAGGGGAACAACAGAGGATAAGATGGTTGGATGGCATCACTGACTCAATGGACATGAGTGTGGGTAAACTGCAGGAGTTGGTGATGGACAGGGAGGCCTGGCATGTTGAAGTTCATAGGGTCGCAAAGAGTCGGACACAACTGAGTGACTGAACTGAACTGAGTTGCTTTACAATATTTTATTGGCCTCTGCCATATGTCAACATGAATCAGTTTTACAAGTGAGAAACTGACAGGGCTGGGACCAAAACAAGCCCCCTAACAGGTACTGTCACCTTCATGGTCCCAGGCCCTCAGAAAGGTTGTCCAGATATAGCCTGAGGAGTGTTCATCAGGCTGAATCTGCCAACTGGGCCAGGACCCAAGAGGACCCCAGGGACCAGCCAGGAACAGAAGCAGACACCAGGAGCTGAACAGGGCCTGGGAATGTGGCAGGTGGTCAGGCAGGTTATGGAAGGGGTACATTTCACCTGCCCCCTTCAACATGGCTCCCCTCTGTGCCAGCCTGCCCTTGGGGCCAGCAGCCAGTGAAGAGGTCAGAGAACCACCCAGAGAGCTCCGTTTCCAAAGCCAGGGGGTCATAGGACTAAGAAGCTACCAGCTTGTTGGGGAGAGGGGACCACCATGGGCCACCCAGGGAAGCTTGAGGTGGAGCCTTGAAAAACAGCTGGAGCCAGGGGCCTTCATCACAGAGGAAATAGCTTGGGCCAAGAAGTCCAGTGGCAGGAGGGGAGGGGGTGTGAAGGGTTCAAGGAACAGGTTTGGGCAGCCAGGAAAGCAGGTGACAGGGGCCAGCACGCACAGAGGACTGTCATGTCAGGCCAGTGTCTAGACCTACAGGCTGCCCTGAGGCTCTCACAGGGAAGAAAGCCCCGTGAGCCCAGCACAGGCTGGACATGCAGTGGGTTAGTCAAATGAGTTGAACTCCTGTTCCCTCAGCGCCCCCAGGATCATTAACCGGTTCCCCAGAGAGCAAACCCTGGCCTCACCCAACTAGGCACAGCCCTAGTTGAACTGATTCTCTAGTTGTCCAGGTGCAGAGTGGGGCCTAAGCACACACCCAGGCCCAGGAAGGGCTGCCATAGCCGGGTTGGGGAAAGGAGGCATTTCTTAGCCACAAGCTGCCTGAGGCCCCTCTCCTGGAATCTGCCCTTCTCTCTCCTCCACTGACCCCTGACACACCCACTTGCGGACAGGGGGCCTGGCGGCGCTCCAGCCCATTCCACCCTTTCTCCTCGGCAGCCTCCCTTGCCCAACACTCTTGGATACCCTCCTCTCCCTTGGCTCATCCAATGCCAATTCTCACCTGGGCCCTGGACTCCCCTCTGATCAGCCGTGACCTACTTCTCCAGACACCTAAACCCTTGGCTTAAGCGACGGATCTGCACTCCCAGGCACACACCCTGTAGGTGCTCAGAAAGCAAGTGTGCAATTGGTGACGTTGAACTATAGGTTCTAACGTAGTAGCAGTGCTGGGCAAACAGCCTGAACCAATGGGCAACTCCATCAATGAGTGGAAACCTTCACCAATGGGAGATTATAGGCTAGTTATTATACACCCATACGGTGGAATATTCTGGAGGCAATTTAACAGTGAAAGATTTTTTACATGAAAAGCTTGTTCATGATTCATTTGCACCCACAGATCATACAAGACCAAGAGAGAACTATAACATAAACTATGGTCTGTGGGTGATTATGTCGATGTAGGTTCATCAAATGTGACAAACAGAGCACCCTGGTGAGTGATGTCAATAATGGAAGAGGCTATGCGTGTGCTGGACAGAGGGCGTGTTGAAAATTTCTATGCCTTCCACTCAGTTTTTCTGTGAACCTATGACTACTCTAAAAACATCATAAAGTCTTAAAAAAAAA
The DNA here is from genome assembly GCF_023091745.1 of Budorcas taxicolor. Lineage (NCBI taxonomy): Eukaryota > Metazoa > Chordata > Mammalia > Artiodactyla > Bovidae > Budorcas > Budorcas taxicolor. Next base: position 19,391,608 of record NC_068914.1, on the reverse strand, counting down.
AAAACTTGTCCATGAAAAAGTTAGACAATAGAACAGCACATAGAGCCTGATCTCATTTGTGGACCACCAAGCACAGGTGCCTAACCACACCTACACACATGCATGTAATGATGACAACAGCGGGCATCCACGGAGCTTTCAGCAGCATCTTTGCATTCAGTAGCAGGGGTTCCTCTTCATTTTGGCAAGAACTTCAGGAACTTGCCCAAGATTAATCCTCAGCAGTTTGACATCTGCACTCTAAACCTAAATGCTAATAGTGCTTGCCAGATGATGTTTTTACTTTCTTCTTTGAGCTTTTCCCCTCTTTTTTGGTATTGTTTGAATATGTTTAAGTGAGTATGCCACTTTACAGAAATAATAAAGTTTTAAAGACAGAGGAGGCCTCCTACCACCTAGTTTTCTAAACTGAGATATTTGGGGGATTTCTCCAGCAGTCCAGTGGTAGGACTCTGCACTTTCACTGCCGAGGGCCCAGATTCAATCCCTGGTCAGGGAACCAAGATTCCGTTAGCCATGCAGTGCAGTGAGATGTTTTTCATATATTATGAAATTCACTATCTTAGAGTGTAAAACCCAGTGGATTCTAGTACATTCGTAAAGTTGTACAACCATCACCACCAGGACATGTTCATCACTACTCCCCTAAAAAAGACTCCATATCCATTAGTGTTCGTTTCTCATTCCTTTCTCCCTCCAACCCCTGCAATCATTAATCTTTCTGTCACTATAGATGTTCCTCCTCCATACCTTTTGCTTCTGGTTTCTTTTGCCTAGCATGATATTTTCAATATTCATCCAAGCTGTTACTTGTATCAGTATTTTTTTTTTTTTATGGCTGAGTAATAATATTCTATTGTATGGAGATAGCACGCCGTGTTTATCCTTTGGTCCACTGACGGACATCTGGGTTGTTTCCCCCTTTTGGCTAAAGTGAATAATGCTGCTATGAATGTATAACTCTTTGCATGAACAAAAAAATTCTCTTGAGTATATACCTGTGAGTGGAATTGCTGGGTCCCATGGTAACTCTAGACTTCACTTTTTGAGGAACTGCAAACTCACCATCTGATTTTACTGATCATCAAGCCAAGAGAATGAGCACAGAGGATCTTCACTGAATCCTCCCAGATGCAGAAATGTCAGCATAAAAGAAGGTCCAAGAGAACAAATCCTAACTGTCCAGCAACTCCTAAGTAATGCCATCTTTACCCCTTCCCAAACACACACACAATGTGGCTTATACTCAGATTTTCTCGGTAAATCCTGTTTCCTCTGCCAAGGACACTCAGCCTGATCCCAACGGGACTCTTCTCTAATAAAACAAAGGGCTTTTAGAAATCAACTGAAAAACAAGGAAGTTACATTTAGGCCAAAGCTGTAAAGAGGTCACGTCTCAGAAGACACACAGCGGGGACCATGTGGGCTCTGATCAAAGGGTGGATATCACCCCAGAATTGTTTCATAGAGATTACAAATAAAACCTACCGCTTTCTAGAGCTCACTGGTTATGCCCAAGGTAGATTCCACAGCCATTTCCAGAGTGGCTGACCTGGATGAGAGGGCCTAGCGTGCGTGTGTGCATGCATGCTAAGTTGCTTCAGTCATGTCTGACTCTTTGCGACCCCATGGACTATAGCCTGCCAAGCTCCTCTGTCCAAGGAGTTCTCCAGGCAATAACACTGGAGTGGGTTGCCATTTCCTTCTCCAGGGGACCATCCTGACCCAGGGATCGAACCTGCGTCTCCTGCATTGCAGGTGGACTCTTTACCACTGAGCCACCGGGGAAGATCTGAAAGGGCCTAGAGAGTGACTCAAAACACCATAAACATACCCCTCCCCACAGGGGAAGGCAAAGGGGTGAATGGCCTCCCTCACTGGACACCAGGGCCCGGGCTGAGAGTAGGCACTCCACAGCCAGCTCCTCAGGAAACATATGCAGAACAAAACCCCAAAAGACCAGTTTCCGAAAGGGACTCAAAGTCTGAAAAAGGGGTTGTCGTTTCATGTCCCAGGAGAGGGTATTTTTGGACAGACCAGTTTCTTCATGTGTCATATAGCCTCTGGTGCCAAAACCCAGGCCATACAACTTGTACAGTCTCCTGGGAGCCAGTCACTTTGTGGTTCCCCTAACATCCCCACAGTCTGTGCCTGGACCCCGGCTTCCTCATTTCACCACCAGACATAGAGATCAGGCTGGCCCTGGAGCATACCTGCTCTGCCCAGCCCCTCACTTACCTGATGGATAGTCCTGAGCAAAGGCCCATCCAGCTGGGTCTCACCTCCCGCTCTGAAATGGACCCTCCAAATGCGAGGTTACTGACTGCACTCCTTGGAGGCCTCTGAGAGCTTGGGGCACGTACATACCCAAGGAGGCCTCCTTGATGTTTTAACACATTTACATATTTTGAACACAAGGTGCAGAGCTGGGACACGTGGAAGCCCCTTCCCAAACCAAGTCTGAACCTCTACCCTGTGCCTGTCCTGCTGTGGCACCATCAACTCCCAAGCCCCTTGCCTCTCTCAATGTCATGGTACAATCAAGGGGCAGAGAGAGTGTAACCAGAGGGGAAAGACAGGGTATATTTAATGGGTGCTTTGAAACAAAAATCCCAGACATCAGGCACCAAAAGCAACTCCTGCTGGATCAGGAATTTCTGGATCCCGCTGGCAAATCCTGAGTTACTTGAGTTACCTCTGGCCTTAGTTTCCGGGAAAGCTGGAGCTCCGTGGAGGAGCGGACCTCCCAGTGCACCCTGGAGCCTGGGTAACCCCCGCATTTTCCTCCTGACCCTGAGGCTTTGCTCCCGCCTTGTGACACCGGCTTCAGTCCGCCCACGGCGGCTTCCACCGTCTAGCCGCGACCCTCGGAGCCCTCCCGGGATGGGGGTCGGGGGAAGGTGTCTGTCTTACTTGGGAAGACTTAGCACGGATCTCCAAGGTTGGGCGTGAACGAGGTGACAGGCAACTTTGCTCCATCCTCGCTGGAGCAAACTTCCTCCTTGACTTTTGGGGGACCTGGGGGGCGGTGCAGGCCTGAACCCCGCTTCCCATACAGATCGCCCTCTCCTCCCAAGGCCACATCGGGCGCCCCGGCCCCCGACGCTGTTCCGGGCAGCTTGGGGCCCAGCAGCCGCGGGGGTCCCGGAGAGCCCGCCCGGCGCGCCCCTCACCTGCCAGCGGCCCCTTGCCGCTCCCGCTCCCGCCAGCAGCTCCCGTTGTCGCCGCCCGGCCCGAGGCCCCGCCCGGGCCGGCGTGACTCGGCGCGTCCGCCCTCCAGCCTGGGCTGTGCCCCTGGCGGCCCCCCAGGGAACTGCAGCCGCCCAGGAATCAACCGCCTCAACCGTGTGTCCTTGACCCCTGCGGCCGAAGCCGCCCGCGCTGCGCCGGCCCGGCTCCCCTGCGGGACCCCCTACCAGTCGCCGTTCCTTGGAGCGCGGGGCTCCGACGCGGGCTGTGGGACCTCGGCGGCGCGGATCACCAGCCTTCTGCCCTCGCTTAGGTAACAAGCTGAGCACTTAATCCATGTCTGGTATTGTGCTAGGCTCGCGGGGTTGGGGTGAGGGGTTGTAAAATATAGAACAAGACAAGGTATGGTTTCTGCTTTCCTCGAGGTTGATAGTCTGGAAAAAGATACTACACTACAAGAAAAAAAAAATATATATATATATATATATATATATATTACTAATTGCAGTAAGAAAGACTGGGGGCAAAAGAAGGGTGCCAAGGCCTCTCTCCAAGGATAAGTTAGCCCTGGGCAGAGAGGAGGCAAAGAACTGACAATGGGGGCATTGCAGGAGAGGCTGGGGACAGAGCAGCCCAGCGTGGCAGGATGGCACAAGCCTCCAGGCGCTGGTGAAGACTGTCCAGGGCAATGGGGAGCCCCTGCTGGGTTTGTTTGTTGGGTTTGTTGTTTGGGTTTTTTTTTGGTTTTGGTTTTGGTTTATTTTTGGTCACAGCATGAGGGATGTTAGTTCCCTAACCAGGGACCAAACCCATGCCCCTGCAGTGGAAGCGTGGAGACCTAACCGTTGGACCACTGGGGACGTCCCACTGCTGGGTTTTAAGCAGAAGAGTGAGGTCTGAGTCAAGTTGGAAGGTGAAAAGATGGGGGAATGGAGGGCTGCCTGAAACTCGGGGAACTAGGAGGAGAGTCCAGGGGGAAGAAGGCGGCGGTTCGACTCTGTCAAGAAATATACTGATGTAAACTGGAGGTAGGATCAAGCCAATTTGGTGACAGATAAGCCATTTTCTGGAGAAGGAAATGGCAACCCACTCCAGTGTTCCTGCCCGGAGAATCCCACAGACAGTGGAGCCTGGCAGGCCACAGTCCACGGGGTCGCCAAGAGTCAGACACAACTTAGCAAAACAGCAAAGCCATCTTCATCTATTTAATGCAAATATTAGCACAAACACGAAGCGTTGTAGAAGAGTTGATGGGAAAAAAAAGTAAAGAAAAGGTTCAGTGAGATCATTTGTGTGAAGTGTGTTAGTATGTTGCCTGGCACGCAGCAGCAGAGTACAGAGCGGCTGTTTATTACAGCTCTTTGATATAAGGAAATTAGGTTGCCCAAGGCTATGACGCAGAACATTGGCAGCTTCCTCTCTCCCAGCCCGGTGCTCTTTTGAATAGTGCCCTTTATTGCCTTGGTTTTCATGACTGTTTATGCTAGAAGTAAGCATTTCTGTACCTTTTCCAAAAGCTGTGGTCAGAGGTCTTGTTTTCAATACCCCTGGTGTAGGGAGTGTTGTGAGCGATTCCATCTAGAAGATGCTGGTACCCAGAATCATCTCAAGGTGGAGGAGGAGCTGGCATCCTCCCATGAACATCCCATGCTCATCATTAGCCTATATACCTCAGGCTGCATCTGCTGGTCCTTTGGAATCCTCCCATCTCCTCCCATCCAGCTGGCACCCTGCCCAGTGAGAACATGAGCTGAAGAAAAGAACACAGTCAGAGGCATGGGAGTCTGCACCTCCTTCTCTCAGGCCTTGAGGTCACAGAAGAGCAACTGTGCCAGAGTGTGGGGTACAGAGAGCTCATAAGCCCTGCCTATCCCACCCCTGCCTCTCAGGGATGCATCAGAGAGCCCCGAGTTGGCTTTGATGTTCTGGGCACAGTGAGCCTTCATTTGTCCTGGGCTTTGCAAACTTCCAAATAGCTTGTATCTCCTCGTAGTCCTCCTGAAATCCCTAGAGTAAAATGGTGTGTGTGTGTGTGCACGTGCATGTGTGCATGTGTGTGTGTGTTGGGGGGGGGGGGCACGCACACAGTCATGCCCAACTCTTTTCAACCCAATGGACTGTCGCCTGCCAGGCTCCTCTGTCCAAGGGGATTCTCCAGGCAAGAATACTGGAGTGGACTGCCATTTCCTACTCCAGGGCATCTTCCTGACCCAGGGATCAAACCCATGTCCCTTGTGTCTCCTACATTGGCGGGCAGGTTCTTTACCACTAGCACCACCTGGGAAGAGCTAGAGGAAAGTGGGGTGTGGGGGAGGGGCCTTGTTAAACTCTGACACTGAGGATAACAACCACCATTGACTAGCTCTTTGGGGCAGAGACCTGGCTTTGCTGGACTTTGAGTCCCCAGCATCTGGCACTGACCCCAGCCCTTGGTTTCCTCACAGTTCACTAATGTTTGCTTAAATGATTAAAAAATTATATTTCTTTATTTGGCTACACTAGGGCTTAGTTGTGGCCTGCGGGATCTTTTGCTGTGGTGCACACACTCTTTAGTTATGGAACTCATGCTCAGTAGTTCTGGTGCACAGGCTTAGTTTCTCTGAGGTATATGTAGGATCTTAGTTCCCCAACCAGGAATTGAACCCAAGTCCCCTGCATTGCAAGGCAAATTCTTAACCTCTAGACCACCAGGGAAATCCCTGCTTAAATGATTTTTTTAAATTAAGATATAATTCACATACCATAAAATTCACTTTTAAAACGTAAAACAATGGGGTGAAGGCTATGCAATCCTCACCATTATCTAACTCCAGGATATTCCATCGTTTAGTTGCTAAGTCATGTCTGACTCCTGGTGACCCCATGGACTGAGGCCTGCCAGGTTCCTCTGTCCATGGAATTCTCCAGGCAGGAATACTGGAGTGGGTTGCCATTTCCTTCTCCAGGGGATCTTCCAAACCTAGGACTCAAACCCGGGTCTCCTGCCTTACAGGCAGATTCTTTACCTACTGAGCTATAAGGGAAGCCCAAAATGTTAGTTGCTCACTCGTGTCTGACTCTTTGTGACCCCAAGGACCCATAGCTGTCCATGGGATTCTCCAGGCAAGAATACTGGAGTGGGTTGCCATGCCCTTCTCCAGGGGATATTCCTGACCCAGGGATCGAACCCACGTCTCCTGCACTGCAGGTGGATTCTTTACTATCTGAGCCACCAGGGAAGCCCAGGATATTTGCATCACTCCAGAAAGAAACCCCGTACTCAATGAGCAGTCCCTCTCCACTCCTGCCTCTGTCCAGCCCCTGACAACCAGAATGATTCATATCTGATGAAACAACCCTACCAGTACTCCTAGAAACATAGTAACTAATATTTGTTGAACACAAACTAAGTGCTTTGAATAGCTTCTCAAATTTACTTTACACGTGGGTCCTCCAAGGTAAGTCTTATTCATCTCCACTTCACAGATGAGGAAACTGAAACTCAAGCTAATAAATCAGCAAAATCACACAGTTAGTAAAGGAGAGGAGCTGGGTCTTGACCCTAAAACCAGGGCATCATCGCTAAGGGAGCCAGAGGTCACTGAGCAGGCATAGGAGAGACTCAATGGTGAGTCACACAGGTATCAGAAGTGCACTGGGCACACACCCCGGCACTGTGGGAAACGGCCTTCCCGGGGCAAGGACACAGCCCTGGGGCTTGGGAAGGTCAAGGAGAGTTTTGTGGAAGGACTGGACCGATACACGTGAAGTGGATTCCAATTGGCAGGGTACAAGGAAAGGACTTATTGAAATTGCAGCACAAACCTGAAGCTGGGAGGAAGGAGAGAGAGGCATGCAGTGGTCCATGCTGGGCTTGGGGCGTGGCTTGCAGAGCTGGTATGGCCTGTCTCCAAGGACCTGACCCCCACCAGGAAAACTAGGGAAAGTGTCACTGTCATTCAGCACTTTCTTGGCAACCAGGGAACACCTTGATTCAAGAGAGGGGAGAGGGTCCCAGTGGAACCTTCTTGTCCCCACATCACTCCTCTCTTTCCACTCAACAGTGTACATATCTTTGGCGATGAAAATCGCGGCTCCTTGCCTAACAAGGGACTTTTGTCTTTGAATTTCCAGGTGCCGGAGATGCCAGAATTGTTCCAGGTCCCAGAACAATTCAGATGCCCTAACGTCGGTAGTTCTATGGAACCTTAATGATTAGTAGGGGGACTTCCCTGGCAGCCCAGTGGTTAAGATTGTCCCAATGCCACGGACGCGGATTCAATCCCTGATCCGGGAACTGAGATCCCGCATGTTGCATAGCGCTGGCAAAATAGTTAGAAAAAGTGAAAGATGGGAACCTTGAATTAAAAAAATAATAATAATAGTAGGAACATCAGGCAGGTTGTCTAATATCCCAGAACCTAAGAGGAGGACGCACTGCTGGCTCTCAGCAAGGCCTGAAGGCATACATTCCATGACAGCAACAGGTGTCTCTACTGCTGGCTCCCAGGGCTGGGAGGAGCGCCATGGTACTGGGATCAACTCAAGGGCCCAGAGAAACAGAAGCGGTATTCCCATTTGAGGAAGGGACAACTCTTAACTTTATCTGAAGAACCTGGTCAGTTTTAGTGAAATTCACAACCCTCAAACAATGGGGGGAATCCTCCAGTTTCTTCTCTCCCTTGAAATGTGGTTTGGCAGAGTGCTCACAGCTAGGGGAAGGCTATATTCATGAAGCTAGATTCTACTACTGTGACAAGCAGACCCCTTCCCCCACCCAAGTCTAATGGCTCAAATACAACAGAAGTGCATTACTTGCCTGGGCTTCAGTACCAGGCCAGTGGACTAGTTAACGCAGCTGCCCACTCCACACCATCATCCAAGGACCAGCTAAAGGGGCTGTCTTCACCAACTGGCTGCCAAGGTGTCTTTTAAGGGATGTCTCCACTCCCAGCGGGTGGGGGTAAGGGCACAGAAAAGGCAGGGCCTGGAAGTGGGGTACCTCCCTTCTGTGCTTTGGAACTTATGGACACACCTGACCATGGGGATGGCCAGGAGATGCCGTCCAGTGTATGGGTGGAAAGAAGAGAGGAAAACAGATCCTGATGTCTGCCCTGCTGACCAAGGTCTTAGCCCCCTTGGCTTACTTCCTGTGCTACTGCTTATCCTTTCTCAGGCTCCTGCAGGTTCCTGCTCTTGAACATTGGCAGCCCCAGGCTCTTCACTGCACCTGCTCCCAGATGTAGCAAGGCATGAGAAAATGATGGGCTCAAGCAGGTATTTGCTCTCTTGGACATTTATTGAGGAAATCTGATAATGGGGCATGTGACAAGGAAATCTAGAGGTAAAAGGTCATGGAGAGAAGGGCCAGAAAGACCAAATTGTACTAACACAGGAGGAGAGACTCAGTGCCCAGAAGGCCACAGGAGAGGAAGCAAAGCAGAGAGGGATGCTGAGTCATCACTCATGCCGAGAGGGCCCTAGAGCTTCCCCAGGCCAAGCTACTTTCCAGCACCTGTGCAGGAGCATCTAACAGCAAACTGACTTTTATTTTGGTAATACGAGTGAGTCTTTGTTCCTAAAGCTGCCCTGAAACAAGACCCAGCTTGGCGGAGCCAGCCAGCTCTCCACAAAGGTCGTTCTCCCCTTCCATGGCACACGGGGCCTGCCGAGGAGCATCTGCCAATCTCCCCCACACCACGTCGCTGCTGGCTGGGGCCAGATTCTCATGGAAGGAATGTGGGCAGGAACGATTATAATGTCACTTCTGGGCTGAAGCAGTTAAGAAGCAAGGGTGACGTTCTTCCCTTTTTACTAATGAAGTAAAAAAATCACGAGGCAGGCTTGTGCAAAGCAGTAATGGAGGCCTGTATAAGAGCAGCATCAGAGCAGAGAGGCAGGGACAGCCTGATGGGGTCAGAAGATTGGCTACATGCAGGGGGTGGAACAAACAAGTTAATATATTGAGGATAACGGAGCTGTGTTTCTCACTGAAAGGAGGGAGGTACCAATATGAAAAGGGGACAGCTAGAATGAACCTTGTGGTATTGAGCTTGTAGTTTCAAACTGCAACTGTTGGTGTTAACTCGTGACTTACAATATATAGAGACAGAAACAAATGCAGATCTAAGTTCTGTCTACTGAGAGGGCCTGGAAGCAGCAACACCTGAGTGAGAAGCACACCCAGTACCTAGATATTTGTTTCTGTATACCATTCTCTAATGAAAAAGGACCCCAGAGAAGTGACTGATTCCAGGGAAAGTACAAGGTAAGTCTAGAACAGTATGGTTTGAAGGAAGTTCTCAAAGAATGATGGGGAGGGGACTTCCTTGGTGGTCCAATGGTTAAGACTCCTTGCTCCCAGCAGGGGGCTGAGGATTAATCCCTGGTCGGGGAACTAGATCCCACATGCCACAACGAAGTGTTCATGTGCCACAAGTGAGACCCGGCACAGCCAACTAAATTAATTAAAAAAAAAAAAAAAATGAGGCGGAGAGGCCAAAAGAACACAGTAGTTTGAAGGAGTTCCCACCAGGCAATAGGGACAATTTGAGCATCAAAATAATGACAATAATAGATTATAATCCACTGATTAAAATACAAATCCATGATTCCACACAAACATAGTTAAACAGAGAGGAGGGAAAGCTTTCACTTCAATAGAATGCCCATGAATAAATGTAGGAGGAAAAATGAAAACAAAAGATTACCATTTGGCAAACATTAAAGTTATTTAGTCAAGGGATATCAATGCATGATAAGCATAGTAGATGAAACTGGGTGGGGAACAGTATTTTTACACAGTCTTCAAATATTTCCACACAAATACCTATTAATTACAAACAAAAAAGAAAATTTATAGTGGAGAAACCTAGCAGGCATCATCTTAGTCAAAGGATCGATATTATCATCTGTTATTTGACAAAGATCGTGTGATACCCAGCAGGAGAAAATGAGAAGACATCACTAATGTAATATCCCAAAGATGTACATCCTGAATCTAATCATGTGGAAGTATGGACAAACCCACACTAAGACACATTCTATAAAATGACTTCAGGAAGATCAAGGGCATCAAACTCAAGGAAAGACTAGGAGCTGCTCCACGTCAAGGTGGGGAGAGAGCCAGGGCAAGTGGGTACCATTCATGATCCCAGATGAGGTCTTTTTGTCACGGAGAACATCACTGAGGTGTTTGGCACAGGTGGTATGGGGTGTCTGGGGGAAGGGTGTGTCGGGATTCTCGCTACTTTTCTGTAAGTCTGAAACTGTTTCAAAATAAAAAATAATTTTTTACGAAAAGAAGCCATAATATCTTCTCCACTCTCTCTTGCCCCACCCACTAGCAGGATACAGAAGACCTGCTGGGTCTGAGGTCCCAGGCCCAGGGATAAGAGCTGTAGACGGGAAAGAGTTCGGGTCCCTTAACCCCGAATGCATGACAGCCACCCCGCCCCCAACTTTCCTGGTCAGGTGCACGACTTTGGACTTTCTATGAGCAATGAACAAACTTCTATTGTCTTTAGCCACTGAGCTGGGAGAGAAGGGACCTTTTCCTGCATTATCCTAACTCATGGGACTTACTCAACAGCCTGCTCTGCTCTCCACTTGAGGTCCCACAGACACCCCAGGGAAACATCTTGTCCCTACACTTGCCAGCCGCTCAATCACCATCCTGGCCAGAGACCCAGCACCGCTTGACCCCTCTTCTCTCTCCGCATCGCCCCACATCCAATCAAGCTCACTTCCTGTGTGACTCTGGAGCTTCTCCACACCCACCAGGCCTGCCTCGGCCGTCTTCCCCTCACCAGGCCCATCGTCACTGGTTCTCTAGCCTCCGTTCCAATCTTTTCTCCACTAAGCCTGGCAAGACATATGTGTAGTTCCACAATTGCTTGTCCCAGCCCCTGCTGCCTTCAACCTGGACACCGTCCCTGTTTCCAGCCTATCTGGTAAACACTTAGTTTCCCCTCAGGGTTCAACTCGTGAGTCACGTGGATGAATCCTTGCTTGATCCTCCATCCTTGGGGCCCTTGGACACGGTCTTCCATCTGAACAGGGCAGAGAGGCCCTGCTTGCTCCACCAATCGGGGCAGGGTTGGGGGCACACACCCGTTTCCCCAGCACAGCCTGGGCTCCTTGGCACCCACACATGCTGGAATGAATCCTCTCCCCTCCCACTCACAGCCAAGTCAGACCCCAGCCCTCCTTCGCCGCCCGTTAATTCACTGCAGGCTTTCATTCGAGCTATTAAAACATTTGCCCTCTGGCCCCTTTCCTAATCCACACAGAGGAGAATCACTGTCTCCAGAGTGTTCTGTGGTTGCCCAGAGCTGGCACTCAACAAATAGATATTGAAACAAAGTACTCAGAGCAATTCTCTCTGCTTAGATTAGAGCCCCACCCCATTTCACTCCTGTCCCAGTTGTTCCCAAATTGCATTCAGTCTGTCAATGATTTAACAATTATTTCTTAAAGGCTGGCGCACACAAGGCCCTGGGCATGCAATACATGTTCCTGACTTCAGGGGTTGGTCTTAGCTCCTAGGGGCCACCGTGGCCTTGTTCACCTTTGAACTCCCCAACTCCTGTCCATCCCCAGGCCTGGCACAGCTAGGCACCCTGTAAACACCTGCTACCAGGCCAAGACCACTACTGACCCAGGCCTACAAGCCCATCCAGGGCTGACTGGCACCACAACCAGCTACTAGGTCAAGTCTGACACAAGAGTGTCCTGTGAGATCAAACCCCACTGAGACAGCAGGACAGAAAGTGTGTACTTCTGTGCCTGGAGCTTTCCTATTCCCCATTCAACTCTTGAAACAAAGAAAGAAAAAAGAATCTGACATATAAGGACCCATCCTTTGGAGGTCCTGTTTATTCCTGAACCCCAACCAGATAGCCCACAAGACACATTCCACCCCTCCAACCCACCCCACCCCATATCCCTGAGGCCCATTTCACGGGCTGGAAAACTAAGGCACTGTGTCTGAGTGCCCCAGAGGTCAGGGCACCTGACATACGAAAAGCCGGGAGTTCTGGCTTCCAGGGATGCCACTGCTGGTCCACGGAACAGGACAATGCTTTCTCTTGCACCTCTGGTCTTCGGAGCACAGCCCCTCTGCTGAGGTTTTCCGAGGAAGCCCCCGTGCTCTGTCAGCCCCATTCTGACCAAGGGCAGAGAGGAGCCAAGGCCCCAGGGAAGATGCTGTTCCAGGTGGCCAGCGATCGTCAGGTGACAGGGGACAGACTCGAGACCAGGACTGGGCCTGTCTTACAGCCAGCATCTCTGTCAGGACCAGGGCTGTTGTACGGCTGTCCTGAGCTCGCCAGAAGGGAAGGGGCAGAGCTGAGTCTACTGTCAGGGGGCAGAGAGAGAAAGCACCTCCAAACGGCCTGCCCAGTGAGAGGTGCCCAGCGGCTAAAGAGAAGTTTGGTCCAGACTCCAGAGCTGAGCAAGGTGGGTAGTCAAGGGGAGGCAACTGGGCTCTGGTGGGTCCCGTCTGGATCATGAGGCCGCCAGCATCAGCCCTCCCCATGGCATCAAAGGGCTGTTCTCCCCCGCAGAGGGGTGACACAGCTTCAGAGCTTGCTCCGCAGGGCCTCTGCTGGGGACCGCTGCAGCCGCCACACCACCCTCACTGGCTCGGAGGCGCGGTCTAGCTGGCGGAAGCCACCCAAGTCGCCTGTCTGGCTGTACTGCTGCAGGGCCGGCTGGAGCACCGTGAAGGGGATGCTGAAGTTCAGGTGGGGGTATGTGGCCCCTGTGTTATTATCCCGGGTGTTGCTGGCGACGATGCCTGTTCAGAAGACAGAGAAGAAAAGAGGGTATGAGCGAAGACTCAGGGAAGGGAGGGAGACCCACCTCTATCCTGGAGGCCCTAGGCCTGTGGGGGCGGGGGTGCTGAATACTCCTCATAGTGACAGACACCAGGCTTCATGTATCGACATAGGCCCCTCACGCCCCAGCCCTCCTTCCTGGCTTCACTTTCTCCCTAACACTATCTGACACACTATGTCTCACTTATTTTGTTATTTTTCTCTCCAACTTCTGTTATCTTTCAGCTCCATGAGGGCCGGGCTGCTGTGTTTTATTCATAATCTCCCCAGGACCTGGAAGAGTGCCTGGCATAGCAAGACCTCAACACGTACTTGTTGAGTGAATGAATAAATGCATCAGACTCACACATAAGTTTTGGGTGGCTGGCTCAGTGCATGTGTATGAATTTTTTGAAGAAAATTTTAGGCTTACAGCAGTCTTGCCCAAATAGTACAGAGTTCCTGTACATTCGGCACCCAGCTTTTCCTTATGTCACCACACCACATTGATCAAAACCAAGAAATTAAGCTTCGTGAAATGCTATTAACTAAAGTACAGAACTCACTTGGATGGACCAGGGTTTGCACTAATGCTCTTTTTCTGATCCAGGATCCCACGTGGCATTTAGTCATCATGTCTCCTAGGTCTCCTCCTATCTGAGTCACTTCCAGTCTTTATCTTTCACAGCCTTGACGCTTTGAAGAGTACAGGTCAGTTATTCCGTAGAATGTCCCTCAATTTGGGTTGACCTGATGTTTTCTCACGATTAAGACTGAGGTGATAGGCGTGCCTGGTAGTCCAGTGGTTAAAAATCTGGCTTACAATACAAGGGACACCAGTTCAATCCCTGGTCTGGGAAGATCCCCTATGCTATGGGGTAACTAGGCCCATGTGCTACAACTACTGAGCTTCATTTCTCCAACATTTATTAACAGAAATTCTTCCATAAGGGAAAGCTATCCTTTGGCTCCGTTTTTAAATCCATTCAATATTAACTTATATTAGGATAGACTCACGAGTATTCATTCTTTTCTTGGGTCACAATGCAATACTACTGCTATTTGTTTTGTGGTTCAAATTGTTCCCACAGGAGCTCCTTCACATCAGCTCTTGGGTTTTTCAACATTTGACATGCTCATCATTTGGTTTTTCTTAGAGTTTCCTTCCTTTCCAGCACCACAAAGCAGCCCTGGAATCAGTCAGTTCCTGGTTCTTTTTACTAGAGAATGACTCTCAGAAACCAAGATCTGGACTCTTGGCACGCTCATCGCCACTGGAGTGTCACTGGCTTCGAGCCTCTCTCAGCAGACCGAGATAAGAGACATATGTATACACATACACACACACGCAAACTCATGCGTACACACATTTATATTTATCTCTGTATCCACTTATCTGTATACATCTTTTAGAAGGTCAACCAGTATATGGAAGAAAGATGGAATGCAGACTAGGATGAATGTACCCAACTGTATTTCAAATGAATCACATAACCATTCTGAAGGGGAAGGAGCTAATCTAAGAAACTTTGGAAAACAGCCTTTTGACTGGACACTTTAAGGCTAAAGAACGGTACTCACTCAAATATTGTCTTCTAGTTGGTGAATCTGTTTCTCACAGGGATGTGGTTAGGAATTTTGAAAGTACTTCTTTTGTACACTGCAGTTGAAGAAATAAATAAATCTACTGCAGCTAGCAACAGAAAGGCAATGTTTCTCAGTCAGAAATAAGGGAAGGGGAAGGCTTGCATGAACCCTGTGTGCTGGACTGTAGGTGGAGGTATCCATATGGACTCATGGTTGGCTTTTTTTTTTAACAGATTAAAAAAAAAAAAAAAACTTGAGTTAACAAAATTTTTAAATCGAAAGATTTAAGAAACACATATTTATTAAAAAAAAAAAAAGAGTTCATACTTCCTTGTGAAAAACTGTAAAGTCAGCCAGTGTTAGGCCCACATATCTTTGTAATGAGGCAAGAATGTGCTAGAGTTGAGTGGTGTTCACCCCGTTTCTCCTTTGCCCTCCACTCACTGAAGATATTCACTCACTCACTCATTCATTCACTCATTCACTTTACCTGTCCAACTGGTAGGTTGGGCTTTTGAGTTTGTGACCCCTGGACTCATCCAACTACTGAGTTTCACAGATCAAACGATATTAAGTGACTTACCTAAGGTCGTGGAGTGCCTTAGTGGCAGAGAAAGGACTAGAACTCAGATCTCTTCCCTCCAAGCCCAGCATCCATCCTCTCTGACCTCAGAAGCACAACAGTCCAAAAACCTTAGCTAATTACCCCTGGGCATAAGGCCCATCATCTTTCCAGACAGAGGGTGGCTCCCAGGGCTGGCCACTGAGCACTCGTGGGTGGGACTGAGGCTCTGGCCAGGGGAAGGCTGGGAGAGGGCCAAGGAGCTGGTTACCCAGGAGGTCCCCGGAGCAGGCAGAGAAGAGAGGTCCCCCGCTGGAGCCACCGTGCACGGCACACGTGGTCTGCAGCATCACCGGTGTGTCATCCACCTGCACCACGGCCGACAGGATGCCTGAGGTCACTGAGGGCCCGCAAGCCTGGCCGAAGACACCGAAGCCCACTACACGGACAGCCTCGCCTGCCAGGGAAGGAAGGAGGGTTAAGCTGGGGAGCCTCCTCCATCTGGCAGGACTCATACACTCGCCAAGCCCCCTCCCCACCGGTCCTCTCCAAATTTCCAAACCCTGTCTGCCTTTCTAGTTTCTGCTCAGATGCCTGTTGCCTCCATGAGAACTTTCCCCAGGCCCCTACAGAAAGAGGTCAGAACCTCCACTGTATCTGCTCCATCACTTCTCTTCAGCCCTCATTCCCCTTCTGGACTGGGTAGTCACTTTTTAGGATTCCTAGCATCTAGCCAGGGGCTCAATACATGTTTGTGGAATTAACACCCAACTCCTGGGACTAAAAAGTCTATTGGTGAAAATAAAACGCTGACAATGACTACAAAATGACACCACCTTCCTTCACCAAGTGCTTCACAGGCAATATTTCAGCCAGTCCACACAAGACCTAGGAGTAAGTAGCATTATCCCCATTTTGCAAATGTGGAAACCAAGACAAAGAATATTAAGTTGGCTGTCCAAGGATACAGGCCTAGTAAGTGGCAGAAGAGATGCCAAAGCAGTGAGCTCATAATCCTTGTTACGTTATAACAAATCACATCCACAAACCAAAACATCTGGTACTTCTGTGGCAGCATCACAAGGCCTTTTACTCAGATCATGCCACTGGAGCCTCACAGACCAGCCTGTAGTGTTAAAAGGAGTCCTCAAGGTTCAGCACCTCCACACTACACTGCTGCGGGGCCTCAGGAAAAAGACATGCTTTACCTTTCGTGGAGAATTCCACCTGCCCCCCTCACCCCCCCGCCCCAGCACTGCGGGCATGCTGAGCACAGCAAGGAGGCCTCTAAGAGCAACTCCAGCCAAAGCACTGTAACCAGGATGCAACAAGGTGCCAGCTTGACTCCAGCAGGGGTGAGGAGAAAGCTGACCTGACGAGCTGGCCCCTGATCTGTAGGCTTGATGTGCCCAACACTGATTTTCCAAGGTCCTTTCCTGACCAAAGGGACCCTTTGTTCATTACCTTCATGGAAATGCTCAGCAGGCACAGGGACAGGGACACCATCTAGGTCCTCCTCCATGCTCACAACTGCTATGTCATAGGGAGATGTCTCCTGGGTGGCAAACACCACGCGTCCCCAGATTATGGCACTCCTGGACACAAGAGAAACCAAATGACAGGTTAGCTCTCCCAACTTTTAGCACTGGGAGGAAGCAAAACAATGAGTAACAGTAAAAATCATGAACTTGGGACTCAAAAGATTTGGTGTTAGCCCTGGAACACACCCGCAAACAACTCTGGGCACATCACTTAGCTGTTCTGTGGAATTTCCAAACATGCTTTACAAGTGCAGAGTACCTCTCTATACAGGTTCCTGCACGTTATCATGATCACAGACACCCAGCCCCCAGGGAGCACTGTGGGCCAGGCCTGGTGTTAATGTTCTATGGACATCAGTTCATTTAGTCCTCAGAGCAGCCCCATGAACTAGCCACTGGTATTATCTCCATTTCAGATGGTGCTTTTGAGGCCCAGAGAGATTGAGTAAATACATCTCACAGTCACACAGTTAGTGGGAGAAGGCAATGGCACCCCACTGCAGTACTCTTGCCTGGAAAATCCCACAGACGGAAGAGCCTGGTGCGCTGCCGTCTGTGGGGTCGCACAGAGTCAGACACGACTGAAGCGACTTAGCAACAGCAGCAGCACCAGCACACAGTTAGCGGGAGGAGCCAGGGCTGATTTTCCCAGGGTTTTCCTTTTCTGCCTCATTTGATACCAACAGTCTTGTCATTTAGTGGGACAGACATGATACAATTTCATCCTCTGGGTCCGTGTTTATATAGATGCTAGCACTTCTATAGCTCTTACTATGTGGCAGTAAGAAGACTTTACATGTCAATTCCTGGGAAAGCAGCTTAGACAGATTAAGCACATTGCCCAAGATTATGCATGGCTGCCTGTTACACACACTGCAGGAGTAGCTTCCAGGAGACCTGGTGGGTTCCCTAGGACCAAGAGTATGTTGGGGTGGGGGATGGTGGGAGGGAGGAGGAATTGAGGACCATACACAGAGGAAAATTCTCAGCATCAGTCTTCCCTATAAAGTCATGGCCATCCTGTTGATTGTCAGAGGGGATTTCTATGGCAAAGCCAGGTTGGGTTAACCTTGGAAGTTCAGTAGAGGCATTTGGGAAGATCTGGGCTGAGAAGTTGGGTTGGACCACGTACAGGAGAACAACAAGCATTAACACCAAGGTGCTATAGTGCTTTGCTTTGGCCTAGGTAAAGCACCTGGGATTACAGAAGAAACAGCAAGAACATGTATTAGAAAATCAAGCCAAGAAGCCGAGGCTGCCAACTCCACTGTCAGAGCAAGTGAAAAGTCTAGAAAATCAAGCCAAGAAGCCAAGGCTCCCGACTCCACTGTCAAGAGCAAGTGAAAGTACATGACAGCAAGAGTGCTTTCCTTGCAGAGAGGGGACAAATGACTGTCTGAAGTTCTAAACTGGCAGCCAAGACCCCCCCACAACTGTTCAAAATATACCTATTTGCCTGGGACCCACTCTAATACTCTTATTAGGTGGAACCCCATATCTGTCATTCTGATCCAGAAGGGATGTTCTGGTTAAGATCTAAGAGATAAACCAAGTAAGAGTAACAGGCTCCTCTCCTACTCCAGGAGGGTGGCACCCTGGGCCCCTGGCATTTCACTAGGCATTCAGGGGAAAGAGAACAGGGTTAGGAAGACTCCATTCAAGGGCCTCTGGTGTGTGGGTGCAAGGCTAAGACAGGAGTTGCCCAGAAGGAATTCAGACTGGGAGTGGGAGCACAGTGATGCTTAGCCAGGGATGCTGAACACCGCCACAGACCTCCAGAGTTGCTTGGCATCTTGCCCAAGTCCCATTCACCCTCTGCCAGGAGGCAAAGAACTCCTTACTCTGAGGTTCTGAGTACCAAGGATGAGAGGAGGGTCCCAGGTCCCTACACACAGTGCACCACCAAGGCATGAGCCTGAGACCAGAAGGCCTCCGTAGTCCTCAGGATTATGACCTGAGGCCTGGGATCTAGACCTGACAGCTGGTGAGGAAGTGGAGTGCGGGCAACCTTGCGGGCCTTACTTGGGGGTGGTGGAGCGCACCAGGACCCTGGCCGTTTCCCGAGGGGCCACATGCCGGCAGGTCACCACGAGACGGGGCGCCACGGCCACTCCGGAGCCCCAGACAGAACCACACTCCACCAGCACGGCCGCAGCTGCCCAAGGGGGCCCGGGGTCTCGGTAGCTGAGGGGCAGGCCCCACGGGGCACCCATCTCAGGCGGTAGGAGGGCAGCCAGGGCGGCAGTGTCAGGGTGAAGGCGGTAGAGGGCGGCTCGGGCGACGCTGAGCAGTGGGGCGGCGGCGCAGAGCAGCGTGAGGCCCACCCACTCGCGGGCCTTCCAGCAGAGGGGTGCAGCCACCAGCGCCACCAACGCCCCCGCGGGCCGTGACGCGAACACGCCTCCACCCTCCGTGCCTGGCAGGCAGCGGGCATCGGTGAGCAGCAGCGGGCCGGCCGAGTTGCTGAGCACGCCGCTGCTGAGCGTATTGAGAAAGATGTCCGGGCAGAAGGCCCCGAACGGGGAGCCGCAAGCCAGGAGCGGTGCGCCCTTGGGCACGTCCCCGAGAGGCGCCACGGCCAATACCGGCCCTCGCTCCTCCGCCTCCTTCTCCGTCTCCGGCAGCACCCGAAGCAGCGCGAACCACCCCAACGCTCTCAGCTGGTCCTCCTCCTCCTCCTCCGACATCTCATCATCCGGTGCAGCGTTTGCGAAGCGCCACTGCTCGGCCTCCTCGCCGCCGAAGAGGTGCGCGAAGTGGCTCCGGAAGGCTGGGCAGCTCAACAGCAGCAGAAGTTCGGCGGGGCGCAGGGGCTGCAGTGGCCGCCCGCGGGGCCGGGCGGGCGGGCGGGTTTCCAGGCCGGCGCAATGGGGCGTGCACAACCCCGGGCGACCCCGCTCCGCGCGGCCTGCCGGACTTGCGGCGGTTGGGCCCCACTGCACGTGCAGGCGCAGGTCGTCGCCGCAACTGTCGCCGGGCAGGAAGGCGGCGCTCGCAGCGGTCAGCGCCCCGCTGCCGGCCCGCAGGAAGGGGGTGAAGATGCCCCCATGGCACAGCACCAGGCCCGGGCGACGGTTCAGGATCACCCCGCTGCAGCTCCACGAGCCTGCCTCGGGCTGCCCTGCCCGGGAGGCGCTCACCACGCAGCCCGCCTGCTCAGCTGCCCTCATGGCGGGCCCCCACTGACGCCCCATGGCCTCCGGGACGGCACACCGAGGGCTTCCCGAAGAGGGAGCGAGCAAGCAACGACCACGACCGGAACCAGCTGACTCCACGTAGCGCCACCCAAAGCTGGAAGCAAGAGGCGCAAGCACTGTCCCAGGGCTTCCTCGTCAGGCCGGATTGGCTAAACCCCATTGGCTGGGCAAGGGGCCGAGTTCTGATTGGCTGCTGAGGCTGACCCCGCCTTTCCCCGCCTAGACCGTTCAGGTCACCTGCGCAATGTAAGCGGGAGCTGTAGGACCGGAGGACGAGCCCCGGGAGAGTGACAGGAATATGGCTTTTACCGGGAGATAAGGGCGTGCTGGTCTTTCGGAGCCTAGTCTCGTCTCTGTTCGCTGAGCTGCAGGAAAGGGAATTCAAATATGTGCTGAGGTGCGTAGACTTGCCCAGTCCCTAACGGGTCCTGTCAGTATCTGCCCAGGTGTAGGAGACATCTGACCTCTGATCCCTGCGATAAGACGGGCAAAGAAGCCATTCTGTACTTTGAAATTTTGTAAGTAAACCCTACAGCAATCCACTAGGAGATAATAGAGCTCATAAGATACAACTTGAGGGTCTTTCGTTATGCCAAAGACCACACTACCAATCTCATGGAAACTGGATTTGCTCAAAATAAAATTGGCCTTCAAAACTATGATAAACAGTTGTTGTTTAGTTGCTAAGTAGTGTCCAACTTTTTGTGAACCCATGGACTGTAGCCCGCTTGGCTCCTCTCTCCATGGGATTTCCCAGGCAAGAATACTGGAATGGGTATTCTTTTACTTCCCCACCCAGGTCTCTTGCATCTTCCGCGTTGGCAGGCAGATTCTTTACCACGGAGCCACCAGGGAATCCCAGGATAAACAGTAGCCGAAGTCAAAGTTTTAAATTACACAACCCTATAGTTGGCAGTATACACATTTCATATAATGACATTTATATGGTTTAGGGGTTCCTTTTTCTGTAAAATAGATCATGGTTTGTAAATAGATCATGGTTTGTGAGCCATATAGTGTAAATAGATCATGGTTTGTGAGCCATATAGTCTCTGTCTCAAATACTAAGCTCTGCTGCTGTAGCATGCAAAAGCTAAAGGAGTGGGATGGCTGTGTTCCAATAAAATTTAATTCAAAGAGTTCGAATTCTTTATCATTGTAGCATGTCACAAAATTGCACTTTTTTTCCCCTCACAGGTCATACAACAGGCAGCAGGCCAGATCAGGACCACAAGCTATAGTTTGCCATCCCTGATCTTTTCCAATGAAGTCACCCTGAGGGCAGAGGAATACGAACAAGTGTGTTTTAGATATCCCTGAAGCAGACATCACAAGCTAGACATTTTATGAAGGTCTGTTTATCACACTATCAACTAAAGTACACATTAATTTTAATGAATTATTTTAGTAGATATTTATGTCAGCATTAATGAAAAACATTCAATTACTACCTTACATAACCTTTCTAGTCAATTTTTGAATAAATTAATGCTGCTTGGTTTTATCTGCAACACAATACAGGGTAATGTTCAATATTTCCAGTCACAAACCTGAGAAAGGGAAATGATCCATTATAGTATGAAGCAGTACTGAAATCAGCAGTTTTCCCATAGCAGGTACTGTCTTCTTCTAGTTCTGTGACACAGAAGATGGCTTGATCACAGTAAAATCTGACTATCCAACTTTCCAGAAATTAAGAAAGTGTTTCTTTCTCTCTCGAGTGATGCTCAAGCCTCCAGCATGAACTGTTTGCATCAGGTTTTTCTCTATTTACGACACATCACAGTAGGGTCCTGACCCCCTGAGTGCTGGGCTCATTGATTCAGCCTTTAATTTTCATGCTCTGATCCGACTCAAGTAGCACAAATAAATTCATATAAATGTAAAACCCATGCCATCATTTCACAGTATGTTTCAAGCTCAAGATGTCTCTGGTAATTTAATACTCAGTCAAAAACAACCTGCTGCATTTTGCTTCCCATTCTATTTTATCCCAGTACTTTAATTTTATAAACTTATTTGGGTTTTTTTAAATCAAAGCTTCCTACAAGCCTAGTAAATGCTCAAGCATGTTTCGTTACTTTTCCTATTTTGCAAAATGTAACATTTAACTGAATCTTTCCAATTTTATATCAAATGATGAAACAGCTAAACTGAATCCAGCCCCTACTAGCGTGTTAATATATGAGATTTTGTACAAAAAGTCTGCCATGTCCATCCTGTTGCAGAAATAACCAATCCTGGGACCACCATTTGTTGCAAGGCTCTCAAACAGTACTAAATGTATTACTTGTAGTGGAATGTGTAAATTGGCCTGGTCTTTCCACACACTCACAGCCTGCATCCCCTCATAGCAAAATTTTTGTCTCTCATATCTGTTGTATGTTCACACTCAGAACAAGCCAATGCCAAAAAGGAGCAAGATAGCAAATTTGTTTTAACTTTTTATTAAAACGCTTAAGATACAGATTGACTCTCTTCTGTAAATGACTGTTTTATTTTTCCTGAAATAGGACATATACGCACTCTGATAAAACAGAATGAAAAGTCTCAATTCATGGGAGTTCCTGTACAAAGCTCTGATCCTGTTAGGAGCTGAGCTCCTTACAGCAGCTTCTTTCCTCTATTTTATCAAAGGAACTGTGTTTTCTGTGGGGCAAGAAACAGACAGGCGCCACTTGAGTTTTCAATCCCAGCTCTTTCTCCGGTGGCCAAAATAAACCACTTTCACAAAGAGCTGCCCTGTGTAGAATCCATAGTTTTCTAGCTTGCTAAAAATTGACTAGGGACAAATAGAAAAAAAAAAAAAGAAGAAAACTAACACTGAAGCAATCACACCTCTCCTATCTCTGGATAGAGAAGTGTGGGTTACCTTTAGCCAAAGGAAATCAAAAGTATGTAAGTTAACTACCTAGTTCATTCACCATTAGCTAGATTTGTTCACTTAAGGCTTTAACCCCTTTCCAAACCAGCTATGCTTGCTAATAAATGAAGACTTGCTCTTCCCAGCTTTATGCTTCATTGAGCCTCTGCATTTGGTACCTAGCCGTGAAAAGTATGCTTTCCCACCAGGTCAGTACTGAAGACTAACGAGGCGAAATCCAACTAAAGAAAAATACTCTCACCCCAGGAATATGTTATCCACACTTTCCATGCTCTCACATTAAAAACAAGAATCCACTGAATTTAGTTCAGTCCTCTGCAAATAAGCCTCAACATCACAATTTTCAGTTCTGAGAAAAATATCTCTAATTTGTCATTAAAGAAGATATCCTCCCACATGAAGACCATCTCTTATCCCTTCATCCTTTACTACAAGGGTAAAACATTGGTTAAGATCATGAAAATCCAATTTCACACGTGGCATTAGAGAAGTGGAATGCTATAAAAATAACCCTCATCACACCGCTGTGGACGTAGAGGCTTTTATACCGGTGCTAACTGACAAGTGATGCTGGCTCAAAAGGAACAGCTCAACACACAGTTCTTGGATTAGAATTTCCCCAGGTTATTTCTGGCCTGGAGAAAGACAATTTCATATCCCTCCCACCCACCCCCCAAATCTGGAAAAGTTACAGATGATAACCTTTAATACCAAAAAAAAAAAAAATTGATAACCAATACAAAAAAACAGAGTTCACGAAGTCCAATAAAGAAACCAAATTCTGCAAGTGGAATAAATCTTTCCTAGATTCAAACAAATGCTACAATATCAGACGTCGAATTTCTCAACTCACAGAATTAAGAGTCCTTAAGCTGGTAACTTTGTCCTGTGTGACTCTCCTATTGAGAAAAAAATTTCCCCTAGAATTTGCAAAAATGACTGAGACACACCTGTAGTGTGTGACATGGGAGATGTTCTCAAATCTTTCATGAGGCGAAAGTCACTTTTTACAACTGAAAATGAAAAAGGTGCTACAGAAAGAAAGTTTAAAACTGCGTAAAAGTAAAGACTGGCTGAAACTGGTAATTTATTGAATAAAGACAGTAACAAAAACCCACGCTAGAACCAACTCCTCCACAGTGACCCATCTGCTATCCATACTGGGAGGAGACATGACCGGAGCCCAGCACAGTGGAAAGTAGCCTCGGCCGCGAGGCTGCAGTTCTGCTCTTTTCTGGCGCTCTGCACACAGGGTGGTGCCACCTACTAAAGGCAGTCAGGGAGACGGGGGAGCCTCTCTCACCAGCCTGCTGTTCACTTAACTCAGCTTTGGACTCCAACGTGTATCTGTGCATAATTTTATGAAATATTTAAATGCCATTCACTAGATAAAAAAAAAAGAAAAGAAAACTCTGGACCAAGTATATTGTGAACTTAAAAAAAAAGTTATGAGGAGGGTCACCAATTACATTAACAACACTTTCTTTAAAAAATAGAATCACTTTCTTTTGAAATCAACCACAGTGGTGAGACGTGTTTTTCTTTCCAGGTGGCCCGTGATGGCACACAGCTCTACTCGACAAATCCTGCCACCTCCAAGTCCCGGGGTGCTGACCTGCACCAGCACGTGGGGCAGCATTACCTCCCAACAGTGTGGAGAAGAGCACATGTCACCACTGGGCGATGAGAGAGCAGACAGAGACTCTTGGCTTCTCAACGCCAGACACGGTCGGAGAGCTTTCCTTGTTCTATTAGAAAAGTTCATGAGGAAGCTGTGAATAGGATCAGTCCAGAGAAGTAAAACTCTTTTATTTTCACTGTCCAAACATCAGTCAATATACTGGGAGAGCCAGCGGAAGCCCTCGCCGTATCCTTGCCTCTTGAGCACGCTGCACATAAACACTTCCATGGGGCGGGCATTCAGTTCCTTCAGGGTCACATTCCCCTAGGGGAGGCAAAACCAAGATGTTAGCATTTCCATGTGGAAAAGCTTGCAAGGGTGATGACAAAAATCACTTTCTCCATCCGTCAGAAGCAAATCTGAGCAGGGATTAATTACAGAAATGTGGTCAAGGCCACTGGGGTTCATGCTTTCAGTAGAGTCCTGTTCCCAGATTCTCTCACTGTGAAGCACCTTTGCTTTGAACACACGAACTGGTTCATCTGGAAAGCTATGGCAGCAAACCAAGAAAAGCATGTTCTCTTACGGACAAAAGAAGTCCAGGATTTCTTAGAAATAAGAACATTCGTATTAATACAAGCACTCAGAAATATATACGAATGGCAGGTTATGTCAAGAAAATAAAAAATTCAAGTGTGTGTAAAATGGAAAACTAAGTTAATGAAAAAAAGTATTTCTAGAAAGAACTATATAACCAAGAAGAGGCAAGACTAAGGAACCATGCAAAAAAAGTCAGGAAGTTACAGATTCCAGAAAAGCAAATTTTTAAAAATTAAATATACCAAACCTTATGGGGAAGAGACCAGGATTCCAATAAACTAGAGCTTATCTGGATTTTTCTCTCACAAGCATAATTTTCTGCAACAAGATTCTACTGATCTGGAAGATTTGGGTTCTATTCCTGGCTTTATCACTGACTTGCTGTGTAGACCTGAACCAATCACTCTTAGTTTCCTCATCTCCAAATGCGGGTAATAGTCCCACCTCTCTCAGCAGGAGCACAGAGAATAACTCAGTACTCTGAGTTCAGTGCTTAGAAAATGATATAAATGAGCACTCTTCATAACCTAAAATTTCCAGTCCAAAAAAATTTCTAGCTAAAGACTCCGTCAAATACCTGAGAAAAACTCTCATTAGAACACAGGAAAAGAAAGAACATGCTCCAGCCTTCACAGTCTACAAATCACCTCTAGAAAAATAAATGTTAAACCCAGTTACTTTTAAAAGACAAGTAAAATCTAGATTGTAAAACATGAATGTTTCAAAAGCTGTGAGCTGCCTTTATAATGTATCTGCTGAAGATTTTTTCTCTTACCTTTCCTGTGGTCTGTCCATAAAGCCCAAATATCTCACGGAGTTTTTCTTCACTGATTGCATCTGTTCTGTCAATTTTGTTACCCAAGATAAGGATTGGCACGTTGGATATTGTCTCATCTGTCATTAAAGCCTAAAGCCAAGATTTAAAAAAAGAGCTGGGTGAGGAATCTATAAAAGCCCACCAGACAATGAAGATAATTTTGCCTTTCACTTGTCTACAAGGTACCAAATGCAGAGTGAAAATCTGATCATATTTATACTTGAGTGATTAACTAAAAGTTAATCCTGACATTATATAACACCCTTATTTTTAGGCGAAAAGCCCCTAAAAATTACCTTGACATTAGTTAAAGATTCCCCAAAAGCTTCAAAACAATTATAATGTAAAGTTGTGTCTATCTGTAAAGCAGCAGAACCTTAACTCTGAGCTAAATCACTCAACCACAGACCATCCTCAGCTCTCCATTGAGCACTGTCCAGGAAGAACAAAGCTCTGGCTACAGAGCCTCAAAGATGACTACAGGAAACTGCAAGTATTCACTAGATGCCCCCTGTGTGCAACATACTATCCCCAACAATGACAGGAAGACAAAAGAAAGGTAAGACACATCCCTGGCTCAAGAAATCCTCGCTCTATGCTCATCTCTCAATAAAGCAAGGCAAGTGGATGATTAACTGTCACAATGAACAGGAAGAGAATACAAATACTAAGAGACATTCAGGAAAATAAAACAGTGACATGGACTTAAGCAAAGTCTTAACAAAGATGTGGAAACTAAACTGGACTCTGAAGGAGGGGCAGGGTTTGGATAGGCAGAACCCAAACAATGAAGAAGATAAGCAATGGCTTTACAGTAGGAAGAGTTCATAAAGCCATATGGAGTATCACCTGGCTGGATTAAAGCATTTATGTTGATGTGTCTTGACAGAGTAAATGAGTTGGGATGGTATGACAAATATTATGGTGCCAGTCTGAGAAGTTAGCTTGCAATAGACCCTGAATCCAGGAATTATTAGATAGAATCTAGACTTCCAGCACAATGAATTCTCAAATAGTATCTATCTGTGGTGCTCAGGTAAGGGATGATGATCTAGCCTAAGATAGCAGCACACACTGAATAGTGCAGCAAGCATTCTAGAGAAAGAAGTGAAGAGACTGATGTCTAAATGATAAGACAGACAACACAGGAGTTGAAGGTGGTGAAGATTTCAAGCCTAGGAATCTATTTCACTGACAGGAAGAGCTAGGAAAGGAGGGCAGAATTAAAAGGATAAAGGGAAACCTACTATGAACATCTCAAGTACCAAGAAATGTTAGACAAAATCAGAGTAAGGATGTTATTCATTCATTAAATAGTAACAAAGTACATATTATATGCTCAAGGCTTTACTAGATAAGGGGGTTTCACAAAGAAATAAGACAAGATCCCTACATCTAAGTTCCAGTGGGAGAGACCTAATAAAATCAGTAAAAACAACAGATGCTGGTAAGCTGGAGAGTCTAACAGTCTGAGAGGTCAAAGAAGGCGTCTCAGAAACAGTCATACCTAAATTCTGGGATCTCTTAAAGGACATTTAGAAATCTGCGAGCAAAAGCAGGGAAGGGTCAGGTGAGAAAACCAGGCAGAGACAGTTACTTCTGGATATTCAAGAGAGGGCAAGTTGTTGACTATGTTTGGAATGTAGTTCAAGGTAGGCAACAGAAAAGCTGGAGAAATAAACAGAAGAAAGATTATGAAAGAACTTATGTGCTATGCGAAAGAGCTGTAGATTTTATCCCCAGACTGGTAAGAGATCTACTCAAGAATATTAAGGAGGGCAAAGACAAGTAGTATGTGGCAAGGTGGTGGTGAAATCTATAGTAATTCACTGCATGTCCGGGTACAGGATGGGGAAGATGAATAGTTCCATTCTGGGAGGACAGAATTGGTAGGCAGAGTTTCTAATAAGTAGCACTATGTATGAAGTTGGAGCTCAAGAGAGAGTCAAATAACAGAAACCCATTTGGGGGTCACTGGCATGATGGGTTGCAGATGAAAGAATGAGAGAAGCCTGGACCAGCCTGGGAAAAAGTACAGATCCTGGGGAGCACCAAGATTTAAGGGCTAAGCAGGGGAACGGGTGCTTGTGCCAAGAGTCAGAGAAGTATCAGCCAGAGAAAACACCAAAACCAAGAATGTAAAGGGGCGTTTACAGAGAGAAAGAATGACGAGTGCCAAGGGGTCAAGTAAGGGGAGGATCTTAAGACTACAGCTTCAGATTCAACAAACATACTTACACCAGAAGAGAGGTTCAAACTGCCAGGAACAAGAATGCAGAGAGTTATAAATCAGAGAGAAAGAAGAGGCAGAGTGACACAGTATGGATTACAAAGGCGGTACAGAAATATCAAGACAAGAAAAATGGAATGTTGACAAAGGAAAAAATCCGACACGAGTCCTAGTTAGTATCAAACAATGCATGTGACCAAAACTGAAGACAGAACAGCCTGTTAAGGTCTGGGAAGTCACTCAGTGCCAAAGGTTGGGCAGGTACAACCTGAGAGCACAGATTCAAAAACGCAAAGAACTCTAATATCTCCTTTAAGGTTTCACTATGCCAACACATCATAAAGAGTGAACATATGTGATGCATGAAAGGGAAAGACATTAATTATGCTGGGAAAGCAGACATTAACTGCGGAATGTCCTGAGCAAACTGCACACAGAATCACCCTATGATAAATTTAAGCAAAGTTAATTTACTTGTGTTCAAGCCAAGTTTCCTCAGAACATTGAAAAATAATGTTTTTTATTTCAAAATACTTTCTTCCTATAGCTAGGACTTTTACCAAATGTTACCTGGAATGATTAAGTACTGGCACTACTAAGTTGTATTTCTTAGAAGAAACAGAGGCCAAGAAAAGAAAAAGAAAATATAAACATACGTTAAGCTCAACTTTGGATTCCATAAGTCGAGGATGATCTGCACAGTCCACCAGAAAGACAATCCCATTAATTGCTGGGAGGTAATTTTTCCAAACCCGACGTGCTAAAAGACAAAGTTTGTAGTTGCCTCAATTTAAAAACATATATGCTGAATATGAATAACCTAATGGTCTATGAAGTAAGCAAATTCTGGCCAGGTTTCAATAGCATTAAACTCTGTACAGATTCTCCAAGTCCTAGCCAGTATTAAGTCAAAACAGAGGACGAATAAATCGATGGTCCGTGAACTGAATCTGATTTATTTAAATACTAAAATCAGGGTTTTCTGCCTGATTTTCTCAAAAAGTACAACATCTGGCAATCCCATGCCTATCAGTCCACATATACTGGGTGGATAATAATCAGCGGGACTGAGTGGTGGCTGCCCCTTTACATGCGGCTTCAGATCTTCAGTCTGTCAAAGTTTCCACCACTTCCTACTGTCTCATTTCCAATTTCACTCACTTAAAGGACCTACCTCACCCTGGAGCCATTTTAGTTTGCAACTTCTGAGTTAGAGTATCAGGATGCAGATTATTTATCCATATAACTCTAGTCCCAAGTTAGTTCCTAACTAACCAATTTGTAAGCGTACTGACACTTTCATCTACTCAGCCCACAGGGAGACAGAGCTTGCCAGGTGGTTGATGTTTCCAGGCCAATTACCTCAGTCTCCTAATTTAACCCAGTGTGCCTTATAAATTTCAATTTTTGGTTTATAACATGATGTGACAATGATCTGGGAAGCAGTGCTTTAACTGTATTATAATTTCTAACCTATTCATTTCTATGGGATGATTAAGGAAGCGCTTCTACATCAGACATTTAACAGTGGTCACCTCAGAAGAGCAGGACTTGGAAGGAGAAGTTGGGGAAATTTCACTTTTACCTTTCAGATTTGTATACTCATCATATACTGAATTTGCTACATTAATCCTGGACTACTTTTATAAGTTAAATTTTTAAGTTATACCAAAAAACAAAACAAAACAAAACCCTCCAAATAGACAGCACCTCAGTAATTTGTGTAAAATGTAGCAAGGTTATTATGGAAAAAATGTTTCTGTTAAGTACATTTTCCTCAAACAAAACTATGGACAAATCTTTCTTTATAATGGGGTTATATCCCAATAAATCTATTGTAAGTTGAAAATCTCCTAAGTCAAAATGTATCTGATAAACCTTCCAAATATAGCTTAACCTAGCCTACCTTAAAAGTGCTCAGAACACTTATATCAGCTTACAGTTGGGCAAAATCATCTAATACAAAGCCTATTTTATAATGTGTTGACTCTCTCATGTAATTCATTGAATACTGTATGATTGTATGAAATATTGTATGAAAAAAAGCATGGTGCATGGGCCCAGAATGATTTTAAGTGTATCAGTTGTTTACTCTCGGGATCTCATGGCTGACCGGGGAGCTGCCCAGCGTGACCAAAGGCTGTTTTATCGTAAAGTCAAAAATCTTAAGTTAAATCATTGTTAAGTTGGAGACCATCTGTACATAAATTAATTTCCTTTTCTACTCTTATCAAAACCTGAAAGCTAAATTTATCACACCAAATAATATACAATTCCCAATTCAGGTATCTAAAAACACCTCCTCCTTCTGCATTCTCCAGATGGTCTCAGTTCAGCTTACAACTATTTTATCTCTGAATTTAAATCTGTAAGTGGTTACAGATACTTCTGAAAGAAGCAGAAAAGATACCATGCTCTGTTCTCTACCCGAATGAAAACGATACAAGTTTATTATAGGAAAAAAAGAAACCAGCCCTCCATCAATACATAGCCATTGCTAATGTTTCTGTACATGTTCTTTCAATCACTTCTGTATAGGTATTTTATGTGCTGATGATTTTACATATATGATTTTGTAGGATATAACTATTACATGAATAAATTAAGTGTAATGTTAATGAAATCACTGACTATAAAGTCATGCCAAACATAAAGTGGGCATCCATCAGATGAAGATGCCCCCAATTCCGCATAAACACCAGATAGGAATCTGGGAACCAAGTGGACATAGGCTGAGTAAGGCACAAAGCACTGAGGAGAACAACAAGGCAGAAGAAAATGTTCCACCAACTGCCCCAAATGGGGAGAATACACAAAATATCAGTTCAGATCAAAGTCATCACAAATAGTCACTCTACTATCTTTGCAACTCTTGACAAATTTAAAATGACTTAAAATTACAAATAATTTCCTACATACACTCCACTGAATAAATGATAAAAAAGAGACATGACTAAATTCAACATGTGATACTGTACTGGATCTTGTTTAAAAGAGAGGAAAAATGTTGAAAGGAGCTTACCAGAACAAATGACCAAAAAAGGCAGTATACACTATAGAGTAGATAAATAAAACTTTCTG
This sequence comes from Budorcas taxicolor, assembly GCF_023091745.1. Classification (NCBI taxonomy): domain Eukaryota; kingdom Metazoa; phylum Chordata; class Mammalia; order Artiodactyla; family Bovidae; genus Budorcas; species Budorcas taxicolor. The sequence continues at coordinate 19,360,502 of NC_068914.1, read as the reverse complement.
GGTTTGACAATTATTATGATTACGTAAGGGAATATTCATGTTATTAGAAAGCAATTTCAAAGACTCTGCTTTGAAAAAGGGGAACAAAATGATCCAGAAGCCAACATCACCCTTCCACTGAATCATCTCTTACCTTGTTCATGCCCACCAAGATCAAAAGTTGTAAAAGTCATTCCAGCAATTGTCAGCTCTTCTGATGCTGAAAAATAAAGGAAGGAAATAAACTTCTCCATCCAACAAGGCCAAGCTACCAAAATTATAATCCAATACAAACATAAAACCTAATGAAGCTTTCACTTTGTGAAGAAAAGGATACAAGGGTGAAAATACCCTTCAATTATTTTAAAAAGCCAAGTCTCTTTTTCTCCAAAGTGTTTGCTACTCCTTAGAAGTAGATATGGGAGATGTGTCCCATGGCAGGACTAGTAAGAACAGATAGTGACAAAGTTCCAGAGGTCTTTAGATTCATGGGTATTTGACTTGAGCGTATCCTATAGAGAATTTTTTATCAAGTCTTTTGGCTTCAGTAAATAAAAGAACTGCATCAACTGGAGATCCATCCTCCAACCCTGACACTGACCCTCAAATAACAAAAGGTCACCAGGTATTTTCAAACCTACTTGGATGTAATGTTGGAACATGCTGGCCCAGTCTGTCATCTTTGAGCATGTGTAGAAGAGTGGTTTTGCCTGCATTGTCCAAACCCAAGAATACAAGTTTTCCAGATTTCTTGTAGAGTCCTTAAAAAGAAAATAATAATAATAGCATAATTAGCTTCTACACAGCAAAATCTACCTATATTTAAATTGTTTCAGGAAATGCACAGCATTTGAAATGTGTATTTCAAGGAAATGGGTTTACCTAGGAACTGGAGCACACTGCTGAAGCCATTGTAGATCCACTCAAAGATGAAAGACATTATTAACGCTTACTCCCTGTACAAAATAGGAAAGCAGCAGACATCAGCCTTCTCAATGCTGGTACATTTCTAGAGGCGTTAACTCTCATTTGCTGGCCCTCATGCGTGGTTACACCCCCATGTTTTTGGATCTAAAAATCAAAGGATTTTGCACCCTGGAGGGAAGTCTCTGGGGTACTCAGATCTGCATAGACTCCTGATTTTCTATCAGTTTCCAATCTATGATACACAGAGGACTACGCGTTAAAGATACACTTTCCTTTCACTGTATGATTCACTTCTCCAGGCACCTGCTCATTCACATTCCCTAGATACACCACAGCTGTCTGCCAGTTAGCAAAACTTCTAGGAAATCACCCTCATCAATAATCTGGATCAAAATGTCACACTGATGTGCTAACTAGAAAACAAGAATAAAAGGCACATTAACCTGAATGAAAAGCATATTAACCCATTCTTGTAAACAACTCTAAAAAACAAGCTCGCTAAAATCCTACTAGCTGGCACAATTTGCACTGCTCCATTTACCAATTCTATCTCTTCTTAAACAGTATTGTTTAACCTCTTTTATAGATATGTCTCAAGTTAGAAAAAGATGACAGCACTATGTTGGAGAGCCATGAAGAGATAAGACAGTCCAATAATAATGTGAATAATTAAGACCCACCTAACCCATTTTACAAATATGGACTTTCTTAAAATAAGAAAATTCATTCGGGACATATAGGTAGGCTCCTACCCAAGTACATACCTCAATGCTGATATTAACATCACTTTTTCTACTGTTTCCCATAAGGCTAGACAAAACAAAAGATGACCCAAAGCTACTAAAAGGTATACATATACTGGGAATAAGCAAGAGGACCTCTAAATGTAACAGTAATAGAATCTAGAGCCAATGGTGGGTATTTAGTTTTCTCAGAGTCAGCATTTCCTGATCACACTGCATTTTTGCCTCAGCACGTCAGATTTGGTGCAGAAAAAAGAATGATCCCCCACTTTCACTGCTCTCCAACAGCAAGAACACCTGAACGCCAAGGTTTTATACTAGTTGTGGCCAACTGTTATCAAACAAATTTCCTGAAGTTTTATATTTTTTTTAAAGTAAAGGTTTACTGTAAAAGGGTTAGCTACAAAAACCTACCTATATTCATTTAAAGAATGAGACAGCATATGTTAATTTTCTTTTTCATCCAATTACTGTTTTTGGTTTGGTCGTCTTTATCAGGCCTGGGGCCTGACCTGAAAACTTTCAGGACTGCTTAGTGCTTATCTGCTATGGCTTACCATAGGTGGGTCAAAAGAAGCTTGGGAGTTTGGGTGGGGGTGGAGACTGAGGGAAAAGCTTTTATACAAAGACACTAAACAAGGATTTTTTTGCCTTCTTCAGCAACATCAAAATATATTTTGGTAGAAAAACCAAATTTAGTATGAAGTCCAATGATTTAAATATACTTACAAAGTTCCTGTGCTTACGTTTCCACTACTGGTAAGTAAAAGAACAACGTGCCTCTCCTCAGCAATCCTACCAAACCCGTCATCCTTCCCTATTTTCTTTCTCTACCACTTGAAGAAGCACGTCTCACCTTTAGAAAACATGTCTCATTAAGGTCACTCCCACTGATTTCAACTTTAAAACCCAACACATATATTCATTTGTACTACACTGGTTTACAGTCAGTACTTTACAGACATTTTGTAAAGTTTTACCACATCATTATAGAAGTGTTCCCAACTAGATAAATTCTCTGGAGGTGACAGAATGGCAGAAAATCTCATTTTAAGGAATGTTTCATAATTAACTGAACTACTTTAACTTTCCAGTTTATTTTCCCTTGATATCCCCGTTTGGAAAATCCTGTAATTCTTCCCTCCAAAACGAAGGTGATGTTAAAAAATAATAAAACCCCTTACTGGACCCAAAGAACCTCACAGTAGTGCTACCCAAAGAGGAAATGGCTCTGATGGTGCCTCCATCCTTGAGATCTTAGGCTTTGCACCCTCCAGTGAGTAGTTTTTCAGTTTATAAGGTGCCTGTACATACATCTCATTTCAGCCTCACACTAACCCTAGGAGGTAGGGATCCCTGGCTTCATTTAACAAGATGAGGGCGCTGATGGTCCCAGATTAGTTAGCTTAACCAAGAGAGCTCAGCTGAAAAGGTAACAATGCAAAGACTCAAACCCTCCTCTTTTAATGCCAAAGTCAAAGCCCTTCCTTTTAATATCACATAAAATTCCAATGAAAATCACAAAACTGCTTAAAAAAAAACTTTTTTAAACCACCAATTACACCTATGATAATCCAATGTTTTCATCCTTATAACTCATCACAACTTTTAAACCGTAAGTTAAATAACTAGCACTTTATTTCTTTTCTAGCCTTGACCCACTTTACCACCTTATGGCATCTTATGGCAAATTAGCTTAAGGTCTCTAACTACCAACAAAAGCACTGCCAACGTACCTAAAATTTGCAAATTTAAGGATGGATGATTCAAATAAATAGAGCACTAGACTGACGATCGGTCAATAAAAAACCTATGCATCACTTATATTGCCCATACTCGTTATTTATATATGCTCCGAGCAACTTTAAGACACTATTTCAGACAGATGTAGGATAGCAAGCAGCTGGCTTTTGCCTAGGAAACTCTGCTTAGCGCAGAGTAAATGTCAAAGGTCAGCTCCACTGCAAAACTCTGTAAAGCCCCATCACAACCTAAACAGATGTACCGAAATAAAAGAGAAAAGACAAGAACAAGGGACAACACTAACCGAGATTTTTTTCCCATGCACTGAAGAGAGGGAAAAGCGGGGAGGCCGAAGAAAACACGGGGTTCAACCCAGGACAGCAGATGATAATACACGACTGAAGTGGGGGTGGGGAGAGCCCTGGACTAGGAGCCAGGATATCTAGTTCGAACGGTCACACTTGCTATCTGCGGGGTCTTGAGCAATTCACTATGCCTCTACAGGCCTTAATCTCTGTAAAAACAAGGATAATTATCAAGGACTTCAATCCACCCCACCGAGGGCTGAGAATCATCCGAGACAGGGGATGTGAAGCCGATTCGTAAACCGGGACGCACAGTAAACACAGGAAAACTGGTATCCTGCCCAACAGCTGCCAAGACCCCCGAAAGAAATGCGGATGGACCCGATACCCGTGAGGCCGGCAGGGAACCGAGCAGACCCGGCCAAGCCGGCCCGTCCCCGCCCAGAACAAGCCCCGCGGCCCCACAGAACCGCCTGCGTGTCACTTCCTCCCCCAACCTCGCCTGCGCCGCCCTCCACCCAGACCCTCCCTGCCCGCCACCTTCGCGCCTCCGTCCCCAGCTCCCTCCTTCGCCGGGGCCCCCTGACTCACGGCCCAAGGGGTTCCTCCGGCGGCAGCAGGCGGCTTGGACCCTCCCTCAGAGCACAGAGGCCAGCTGCACCCGGGACCGCCAGCTACTCGCCGGATGTACGTAACACCCCCCTCCCCGGAACTTCCGGGCGCGTGCTCGTCCCCACCCCTTCGTACCGTCACGGCGCTTGGCCATCCGGTGCCGCCCTACCAGCGACTGGGGCCGCGGAGGGGCGGGCCTCGGCGTGACGAGTCGCTCTGGGGCGGCCTCTACCTCTTGTAGGGAGCTCGGGATACGCGAGACGTGGCAGCGCTGCAGCCCAATGGGTGGGGTAGGGTTCTGGAGTCTAGCAGCGAAACTAGGCGCTCAATCTCGCGGCTTCAGATACGAGTGCGTGTTTTTCTCGACGCTCGGGGAAAGTCGCAAGTGGCGACCAGCGGGTAGGTAGGTTCTCGGAAGGAAGAGTTGATCTGAGAGCCCTCGACCTAAGATGGATTTCCGTAAGCTTCAGCGTTATGTCACAGTTCCCTGGGATAACCTGTTTTCTAGAAGAACAGCTAATGCTCATTGAGTACTTACGTTCCAGTTCACTTGAGTACTTTGCACGCCTCATCTCTTTTGACCCTCGTCACAGCCCTGTGAAGCCGGTACTATTGTTATCCCCAGTTTACAAATGAGAGAATCAAAGTTCATAATACTCTGGTAACCAAACCCAAGTTCATACCCTAAGAAGTGGCAAAGCACTTCCAAACCAAAACTTTGGTTCCTGTTACACTGTCATTCACCTGCATTTCCCCATTTAATTATGAGGACAACCCTATGAGATTGGTATTATTGCTCTCATCTTACAGGTAAGAAAATTGAGTCATATGGAAAGATGAATGATGCCTTTGGATGAGAAGATGCAATATAACGATCTCAATTTTCTGTAAATAAAATTACAAATTTAACATAATTCTTATAAAAGTACAAATAAGATTAAACTACCCTGTTTGTTCCTAAAATTCAAATGGAAAAATAAACAAGAATAGTCAGAAAACAGTCTCTGAAAAAGAACGTGGAGGGGAATCTAGCACACAGATATTCAAACATGATTAGTTCAGTTCAGTCGCTCAGTCGTGTCAGACTCTTTGTGACCCCATGGACTGCAGCACACCAGGCCTCCCTGTCCATCACCAACTCCTGGAGCCTACTCAAACTCATGTCCATCACGTCTGTGATGCCATCCAGCCATCTCATCCTCTGTCATCCCCTTCTCCTCCTGCCTTCAATGTTTCCCAGCATCAGGGTCTTTTCCAATGAGTCACTTCACATCAGGTGGCCAAAGTATTGGAGTTTCAGCTTCAGCATCAGTCCTTCTAATGAATATTCAGTACTGACTTTCTTTAGGATGGACTGGTTGGATCTCCTTGCAGTCCAAGGGACACTCAAGTCTTCTCCAACACCACAGTTCAAAAGCATCAATTCTTCTGTGCTCAGCTTTCTTTATAGCCTCAACTCTTTATAGTCTCAACTCTCCTGGAATAGAGAAGGTCTTTCTATTTGTGACTGAAAATCCAGAAGCCATAAAAGATTGATAAATTCAACCACAGAAAAATTAAAATACCTTGTATGGCAAAACAGCAGTAATGATGACACCATAAACTCAAAAGATTGATAATAAGTTGAGAAAAAAATGCGTGTAATCTCATCGTTGTTGTTACTGTTGGTCACCTAATCATGTCTGACTTTTTTGTGACCCCAGGCACTATAGCCTGCCAGGCTCCTCTGTCCATGGTATTACCCAGCAAGAATATTGGAGTAGGTTGCCATTTCCTTCTCCAGGGGATCTTCCTCACCCAGGGATCAAACCTGCTTCTCCTGCATTGGCAGGTGGATTCTTTACCACTGAGCCATCAGGAAAGCTGTAATTACATCATAGGCAAGTAAAAATTTTATATGAAAAAGGTTTGTTAAAAAAATAGGTAAGGAGAAAAAAATAAAAAAATAAATAGGTAAGGAGAGAATCATGATTATCAGGGAAGGAAATGTAAATGGCTCTTAATCATAATAAACTCACAAAAATATAGGTTACAGAAAATAATAAAAGTTAATAAATTTAAAACTCAATAAGATGCCATTCATTTAACTTATATGCAAAGTACATCATACCAAATGTTGGGCTGGAAGAAGCACAAGCTAGAATCAAGACTGCTGGGAGAAATATCAGTAACTTCAGATATGCAGATGACACCACCCTTATGGCAGACTATGAAGAGGAACTACAGAGCCGCTTGATGAAAGTGAAAGAGAAAAGTGAAAAAGCTGGCTTAAAACTCAACATTCAGAAGACTAAGATCATGGCATCCAGTCCCATCACTTCATGGCAAATAGATGGAGAAACAATGGAAACAGTGAGAGACTATTTTCTTGGGCTCCAAAATCACTGCAGATGGTGGCTGCAGCCATGAAATAAAAGATGATTGCTCCTTGGGAAATAAGCTATGACCAACCCAGACAGTGTTTTAAAAAGGAGAAACATTACTTTGCTGACAAAGGTCTGTCTAGTCAAAGCTATGGTTTTTCCAGTAGTCATGTATGGATGTGAGAGTTGGACCGTAAAGAGAGCTGAGTGCTGAAGAATTGATGCTTTTGAATTGTGGTGTTGGAGAAGACTCTTGAGAGTCCCTTGGACTGCAAAGAGATCCAATCAGTCCATCCTAAAGGAAATCAGTCCTGAATATTCATTGGAAGGACTAATGCTGAAGCTGAAGCTCCAATACTTTGGCCACCTGATGCAAAGAGCTGACTCGTTGGAAAAGACCCTGATGCTAGAAAAGATTTAAGGCAGGAGGAAAAGGAGATGACAGAGGATGAAATGGTTGGATGGCATCACTGACTCGAACATGAGTTTGAACAAGCTCTGGGAGTTGGTGATGTACAGGGAAGCCTGGTGTGCTGCAGTCCATGGGGTCACAGAGTCAGACATGACTGAGTGACTGAACTGACTGAGATAACATTTTCACTAAGGTCGGCAAATGTCAGCCTGTTTACTGGTGGCGAAGCTATTGTCAAAGAAGGCCCCACCAAGATGCCATTTGGAGAGGACCTGAAAGACATCTGGGGGTGAAATGTTCCAGGCTAACAGCAGAGCATGTGCAGAGGCCCCAAAGAGGAGTGTGCATGGCAGGTTCCAGGAACAGCTGGGAGGCCAGCATAGCCAGGCAGGGTGTCAAGGGAAATAGTAGCAAGAGATGAGGTGATAAAAGTGCGGGGCAGACGGTTAAGAATTGGGAAGGTTCTGAGACCACCTAAAGAGTCAGCCAGGCACACTTCCGTGGATACTGGCAAACACGAGACTCCTGGGGCAGAGACCAAGGATTTTATTACCTCAACCAAAGCAAGTAGCATGAGCTTCATGTTGATATGTGTTGCACTTGCCCCCCACCAAGTTCTCTGGGGGTGATGCAGAGCAGCATAGAGTGGGTTTGCATCACAGCTGAAGAACCCAGAGCTTAGGGAACCCCAGTCTTTCATAGTGGACTGCAGGCAAACTTGACTGACTTTTGACCCAGATAGAGTCAGTATTACACTAGCCAGCAGAGAGACCTATCCCCTGCCCAGATGGAGACTCTTTTCCAAGGCTGTTCTTTATTTAAACATCTTTGAAAAAAAAAGATAGTTGAAATAAAGGCGTCTAGTATCTCCGCTACAAGAAGTACAGAAATATGAGAGATTCATGGAGAGTTATCTCTCAATAGGGGCAGACCTTTAGAGCCTTGTAGGCCACTGTGAGGACTTAGCCTTTATTGTGAGTGATCTGGAGATGGAGGGTCTTTGTTGAGTTTTATGTAATTCTCCTCCTCATTCTAGTCTTATTCCCCTACGTGTGCTCAACATTAGGTCGACAGGAACTCAGAAACTGAAATGCACCTGTGTTAGTCTGAGGTCTCCAGAGAAAAAGAACCAATAGGGTACATAGATCTGTATAAGCGGAGATTTATTAAGGAGCAGGCTCATTTGGTGATGGAAGCCAAGAAGTCCCACAGTCTGCAGGCTGAAGAGTCAAAAAAGTTGGTGAAATAATTCAGTCTGAGTGTGAAGGCCTGAGAATCAGGGGGCTGTTGGTGTAAGTCTTGGAGACTGAAGGCTGTGGAACAAGGAACTCTGATGCCCAAAGGCAGGAAGGTAGATGTTCCAGCTCAAGAAGTGAGAGAGATTTTGCCCTTCCTTTGTGTTTCTGTTCCATTTGAGCCTTCTGCAGATGGATGATGCCCATTGACAGTGGTGAGGGGACATCTCTTTACTTTGTATACTGAATCAAATGCTAGTGTCTTCCAGAAACACAGACACACCCAGAAATAATGTTTCACCAGTTATCTAGGTGTTTTTTAGTCCAGTCAAGTCGACACATAAAAATTAACCACTTACTGAAATTGTCAGCATGGAGGCCACGGATGACCTTGATACATGCAGTTTCAGGGGAGTAACAGGGATGGATGCTGGACTGGAGTGACCAAAGGGGAGGCCAAGAGGGGAAGAAAGGGGGCAGTGACACTAGACAGTGCCATTTGAAATGTGGCTATGAAGGAGGGGAGAGACCAGGGAGCCAAAAGGGCACGGATGATGAAAATTAGTGATTCCTTCCTGCATTGAGCATGGTAAAAACTGGAAAACCGTCTGTGTTAATACATAAAAAGTCATTCAACTCCTGAGAAAAATGTAAATGTTTAGCCTTTTATTAGCCAGAGGAGTTCATATAATGCTAGAAAAATCATTCTGAAAAGCAATCAATCTAAAATTTGAGGAGGTAAAAGTCTTAAGATTTCTAAATGTTTTCCCTTTAACATAATCTAGAGTACAATTTGGAAGAAATCTTAATTCTTAAGCTAATTGTATGTTCCCAATATGTATACTGTTGGAGGGAATATATAATTGTGCAGCCCCTGTAGAAATCAACAGAGGATTTGCTCAAATATAGGAAATACAATTACCATATGATCCAGCATTCCACTTCTGAGTATATAACTTACAAAATTGAAAACAGAGTCTCAAAGAAATATTTGTACACTGATGTTCCCAGCAATAGTGTTCGCAACAGCTAAGAGGTGGAAGTAGCCCAAGTGTCCATCAGTGGATAAATGGATAAACAAAGTGTCATATTATTCAGCCTTAAAAAGGATGGAAATTCTGACAAATGCTACAACATGAGTGAACTTTGGGGACATGCTAAGTGAAATAAGCCAGTCACAAAAAGACAGATACTATATGATTCCATTTATACTGGGTACTAGCATAGGTACTGAGAACTAGAATTCTCAGATTTGCAGAGACAGAAGGTAGAAGGGTAGTTACCATGGCCTGGGAGGGGGCAAGAATGGGGAATTATTTAAGGGTTATGGTGGCACTCCTGCCGATGCATGAGACATGGGTTCCATCCCTGGGTCGGGAAGATCCCCTGGAGGAGGGAATGGAAATTCACTCCAGTATTCTTGCCTGAAGAATCCCGTGGACAGAGGAGCCTGGCGGACTACAGTCCATAGGTTCACAAAGAATCAGACACAACTGATGAGACTTAGCACACACATAGTTTCAGTTTTGCAAGATGAAAAGAATGCTGGAGATCTGTTGTATAATACTGTGAATGTACTCAGCACTGGTAAACTATACAGAACACTTAAAAATGGCTAAGATGGTAAATGCGTGTTATGTGGGCTTCCCTTGTAGCTCAGTCGGTAAAGACTTTGCCTGCAGTGCAGGAGACCCAGGTTCGATCCCTGGGTTGGGAAGATCCCCTGGAGAAGGAAATGGCAACCCATTCCAGTATCCTTGCCTGGAAAATCTCATGGACATAGGAACCTGGTGGATTGCAGTCCATGGGGTCGCAAAGAGTCGGGCACGACTGAGTGACTAACGCAACACACCACAATTTTAAAAAACATTTTTTTCTTTCACTTAGTATCCCGAGCACCTTCATCTTTCTTTTCTGTGTCTGGTCTGACTTGGCATTTCCATTTTTTTCAGGGTTTTTCCCTTTCTCACCACTGTCAGCTTTTCCCCCTTTCTTTTTGGGTCCCTTTTCTCCCTTCTTTGCAGGGGCCTTTTCAGGCTTGGTTTCTGTCTTTGGAGGATCCGGTTTAGCAGATAATCTTGCTCTTGTTCATATTAACAGAGTTAACTCAACACTCACAACATACTATCTTAATATTAGTAGAATAATTAATAGTAGTTTTTAATTAAAAAGCATTAGTTGAGGTCCCCAAGAAGCATTAAGGATACAACAAAATAAAGATTCCTTCCTTACGTTGCAGAAATTCCAACCACCTCCATACCTGCAGAAAAGAAAAAGAAAAAAGCCGGAATATGGAAGCTTTTTTTCCTTTTTTTAAAAAATTAACTATCCTATGATGACTGACTAGATTTAGTAAAATATTAAGTTACTGTTCTCAGCGAACTCCAGAAATATACATTTTAGTTTGTGAATGCCCAGTTATGGTCTTGTCTTGATACATAAGTATTTCCCTTTAGGAAGCAATGAAAGAATTTGTATTTTGGATTAATTCATTCAATACTTATGAAGTACGTGATATATGCAAAGACATGTGCTAGGTGCTAGAAATACAGAGGGAAGCAAAAGAGACAGAGCCCCTGACCTCATGAGGCTTAGAGTCTAGTGGCACTTGGAAATCACCTCCTAGATTTTGAATGGCCCCACTGGAGAACACCTCCAGAGAGCCTTGGACCCTGCTTCGGAAACCACTACACAACTTGGTACTCCCCTCCACTGCCTCCCATGGGGCACCCAGCAAATGCTTGTGGAACATGTCCAAATGACATACCATACCAAGACCACGTCAGTATTTATGGAGGAGTTACGCATTCAGTAAATACGGTTGGACATTTCCTAATGAGAAGGGTATGGTAGGGAGGAGGAAAATATTATCAAACAGCACTGCAGATCACCAGGAATCCTAGAATTCCTAGAATTTTGTACCCATTACAGAGATAATAGTCGTTTCCAGCTGTAAAAACTGTTGGTGCCTCTCAAGGTTCTCCTAAAGTCCAGGGTCTCTAGCAAGTCCTTTCATTACCCAGTCCTTGCCTACCTCTCTTGCCCTTCTTCTATTCTCCAACTTGTAACCAGCATTCCAGCTACCTACAACACATTAGATTTCACAAACATGTCATGCATGCTCAAGAATGTGTTCAACAATACATCTGTATTACCTTTACACCAGTTTAAAAGAATTAGGTAGCATCTAGGACTTTCCTTGTGGTACATTGGATAAGAATCCGCCTATCACTGCAGGGGTCTTAGGTTAGATCCCTGGCCCAGGAAGATTCCACATGCCGTGGAGGAACTAAACCTGTGCACCACAATTATTGAGCCTGCACTCTAAAGCCCCTGAGCTACAACTACCGAGTCTGCGTGCCACAACTACTGAAGTCCATGTTCGTATGGACTACTGAAGTCCACCTAGAACCTGTGCTCTGCAGCAAGAGAAGATGTTGCAATTAAGAGCCTCACACTGCAACTAGAGGGTAGTCCCAGCACTCCGAAACTAGAGAAAGCCTGCTCGAAGCTACAAAGACCCAGTGCAACCAGAAATAAAATAAGTAAATAAATTATAGAAAAAGAATTAGGTAGCATCCATATGGAGGAGGAAATGGCAACCCACTCCAGTATTCCTGCCTGGAGAATCCCAGGGACGGGGGAGCCTGGTGGGCTGCCGTCTATGGGATCACACAGAGTCGGACACGACTGAAGCGACTTAGCAGCAGCAGCATCCATAAATCATATGAAATTTCAAAATGTATATAATAACTATGATCTCATACATACTTAAAAATACTAAATTGTATATTCATATTCAGATATATGTGTGTAAAAACATAAAAATCAAGAAAGATTCATATTGAACTGATAATAATGGTTAATCGTTAAGAAGGGAGTGAGATTGACGGCAAGCATAGAGGAATTTATCTGCATTTTTTTGAAATCTTAACATATAAAAATTTGTGTAAATAACCCTGTATGTGAGACAGCAAAAGAGACACAATGTATGGAATAGTCTTTCGGACTCTGTGGGAGAGGGCGAGGGTGGGATGATGTGGGAGAATGGCATTGAAACATGTATATTATCACATGTGAAACGAATCGCCAGTTCAGGTTCGATGCATGATACAGGGTGCTCAGGGCTGGTGCACTGGGATGACCCAGAGGGATGGGATGGGGAGGGAGGTAGGAGGGGGGTTCAGGATGGGGAACACATGTACACCCATGGTGGATTCAAGTCAATGTATGGTAAAACCAATACAATATTGTAAAGTAAAATATATAAACAGAAAAAAAAATTTGTGTAATTTAAAAAAAAAAAAACATTTAAAAATACATTAACTCAACAGTATATTAAAAGGACTGTACACCATGATCAAATGGGATTTATCCCTGGGATGTAGGATGGTTCAATATCCACAAATCAGTCAGTGTGATACACCATATTAACAAATTACAGAATGAAAATCATATCATTTTAATAGATGCAGACAAAGCTTTTGACAAAAGTCAACATCCGCTTATGATAAAAATTCTCAACAAAATGGGTACAGAGTGAACAAACCTGAACATAATGAAGTCCATATAAGGTAAACCTACAGCCAACATCAAATTCAATGGTGAAAAGCGAAGTTGCTACTGTTCTTTAGTCACTAAGTCATGTCTGACTCTTTGCCCCCTCATAGACCAGCACACCAGGCTCCCCTGTTCATTATCTCCTGGAGTTTGCTCAGATTCACGTCCATTGAGTCAGTGTTGCTATCTAACCATCTCATCCTCTGTCACCCCTCTTCCTTTTGCCTTCAATCTTTCCCAGCATCAGAGTCCCTTCCGATGAGTTGGCCCTTCGCGTCGTGGCCAAAGTAGTGAAGCTTCAGCATCAGTTCTTCCAATGAATATTCAGGACTGATTTCCTTTAGGATTGACTGATTTGATCTCCTCACTGTCCAAGGGACTCAAAAGTCTTCTCCAGCACCACAATTCAAAAGCATCAATTCTTCAGCACTCAGCCTTCTTTATAGTCCAACTCTCACATCTGTACATGACTTCTGGAAAAACCATAGCTTTGACTACACAGATATTTTGTCAGCAAAGTGATATCTCTGCTTTTTAATACACTGTCTAGTTTTGTCATAGCTTTCCTTCCAAAGAGCAAGCATCTTTTAATTTTATGGCTGTAGTCACTGTTCACAGTGATATTAGAGCCCAAGAAAATGAAACCTGCAACTGTTTCCACTTTTTCCCCTTCTATTTGCTGTGAAGTGATAGGACTGGATGCCATGATCTTAGGTTTTGAATGCTGAGTTTTAAGCCAGCTTTTCCACTCTCCTCTTTCACCCTCATCAAGAGTATCTTTAGTTCCTCTTCTGCCATTAGAGTGATATTATCTGCATATCTGAGGTTGTTGATATTTCTTTCGGCAGTCTTGATTCCAACTTGTGATTTGGCATTTCCTCTAAGATCAGGAACAGGACAAGGATACCCACTAGATGAATACATAGAGCCTATAGCCTCAGGCGGAACACTTAAGAAGTGTTCACAAATGGGAGCTATCATCATTGCCGCTGTTGCTGTGGTAGATGTTTGCTGGGTTATCTCATGCTGATCTAAAACCCCTTGAGAAATTTTTCCTGATCTCTGAGACTTATGACTAGAGCATTAGTTTCAAACATAGGGGTATGTTTGAATCACCGGGGGAACTGGTTAAAAATCAGATTCTGGGGCCTAGTCCCTCCCAGTCCTTATTCAGATGCTTTAGAACTGTGGTGTTGGAGAAGACTCTTGAGAATCCCTTGGACTGCAAGGAGATCCAACCAGTACATTCTAAAGGAGATCAGCCCTGGGTATTCTTTGGAAGGAATGACGCTAAAGCTGAAACTCCAGTACTTTGGCCACCTCATGAAAAGAATTGACTCATTGGAAAAGACTCTGATGCTGGGAGGGATTGGGGGAGGGAGGAAGAGGGGACGACAGAGGATGAGATGGCTGAATGGCATCACCAACTCGATGGACATAAGTTTGAGTGAACTCCGGGAGATGGTGATGGACAGGGAGGCCTGCTGCGATTCATGGGGTCGCAAAGAGTCAGACACGACTGAGCAACTGAGCTGAACTGAACTGAAAAATACATACATATATATATTATTAATATATATGTATATTATATATATATATATATATATATATATATAACTAGAAGCCCCCTGCCACTAGTTGTGCTGAGCACTGTCCATTGGTGTCCTCCTACTTTATTTGATTTTCTTAAAAAACTTTAAATTAAATCTTACACATGCTTTAAGAAAAACAAACCAAAGAGCATCAGTTCAGTTCAGTTCAGTCGCTCAGTCGTGTCAGACTCTGAGACCCCATGGACTGCAGCACGCCAGGCCTCCCAGTCCATCACCAACTCCTGGAGTTTACTTAAACACATGTCCATTGTGTCAGTGATATCATCCCAACATCTCATCCTCTGTCATCGCCTTCTTCTCCTGCCTTCAGTCTTTCCCAGCATCAGGGTCTTTTCAAATGAGTCAGCTCTTCGCATCACGTGGCCAAAGTATTGGAGCTTCAGCTTCAGCATTAGTCCTTCCAGTGAATATTCAGGACTGATTTCCTTTAGGATGGACTGGTTGGATCTCCTTGCAGTCCAAGGGACTCTCAAGAGTTTTCTCCAACACCACAGTTCAAAAGCATCAATTCTTCGGTGCTCAGCTTTCTTTATGGTCCACCTCTCCATACATGACTACTGGAAAAACCAAAGCTTTGACTAGACAGACATTTGTTGGCAAAGTAATGTCTCTGCTTTTTAATAAGCTGTCTAGATTGGTCATAACTTTTCTTCCAAGGGGAAAGCATCTTTTAATTCCATGGCTCCAGTCACTATCTGCAGTGATTTTGGAGCCCAAGAAAATAAAGTCTCTCACTGTTTCCCATTGTTTCCACATCTGTTTGCCATGAAGTGATGGGACCTGATGCCATGATCTTCGTTTTCTGAATGTTGAGCTTTAAGCCAACTTTTTCACTATCTGATTTCATTTTCATCAAGAGGCTCTTTAGTTCTTTTTTGCTTTCTGCCATAAGGATGATGTCATTTGCATATCTGGGTTTACTGATATTTCTCCCAGAAATCTTGATTCCAGCTTGTACTTCATCCAGCCCAGCATTTCTCATGATGTACTCTGCATATAAGTTAAATAAGCAGGGTGGCAACATACAGCCTTGACGTACTCCTTTTCCTATTTGGAACCAGTCTGTTGTTCCATGTCCAGTTCTAACTGTTGCTTCTTGACCTGCATACAGATTTCTCAAGAGGTAGGTCAGGTGGTCTGGTATTCCCATCTCTTTCAGAATTTTTCACAGTTTGTTGTGATCCACACAGTCAAATGCTTTGGCATAGTCAATAAAGCAGGAATAGATGTTTTTCTGGAACACTCTTGATTTTTTGATAATCCAGCAGATGTTGGCAATTTGATCTTGGTTCCTCTGCCTTTTCTAAATCCAGCTTGAACATCTGGAAGTTCACAATTCACGGACTGTTGAAGCCTGGCTTGGAGAATTTTGAGCATTACTTAACTAGCATGTGAGATGAGTGCAATTATTTGTGCAGTAGTTGGAGCATTCTTTGGCATTGCCTTTCTTTGGGATTGTAATGAAAACTGACCTTTTCCAGTCCTGTGGCCACTGCTGAGTTTTCCAAATTTGCTGGCATATTGAGTGCAGCACTTTCACAGCATCATCTTTTAGGATTTGAAATAGCTCAACTGGAATTCTATCACCTCCACTAGCTTTGTTCGTAGTGATGCTTCCTAAGGCCCACTTGACTTCACATTCCAGGATGTCTGGCTCTAGGTGAGTGTGAGTGATCACACCATCGTGATTATCTGGGTCGTGAAGATCTTTTTTGTATGGTGGTTCTGTGTATCCTTGCCACCTCTTCTTAATAACTTTTGCTTCTGTTAGGTCCATACCATTTCTGTCCTTTATTGTGCCCATCTTTGCATGAAAAGTTCCCTTGGTATCTCTAATTTTCTTGAAGAGATCTCTAGTCTTCCCCATTCTGTTGTTTTCCTCTATTTCTTTGCATTGATCGCTGAAGAAGGCTTTCTTATCTCTCCTTGCTATTCTTTGGAACTCTGCATTCAAATGGATATATCTTTCCTTTTCTCTTTTGCCTTTTGCTTCTCTTTTTTTCATAGCTGTTTATAAGGTCTCCTCCTTATATAGCTGTTTATAAGACAACCATTTTGCCTCTTTGCATTCCAAAGAGCCTAGAAGCTTATAAAGTGGAAGGAAATTCCCTGGGCCTGACTCCTTCCGTACAGAACTCATGCCTACTCCCTGAGAGAGTAGTTGTTGGCTGTGGTTAATTTTTGTCTGTTTGTCCCCAGAAATCGTCTATACCCATACAAACAGATCCATTAACGTATCTCTTTCACCACCCCCTCAATACTTTCTATGTAAAAAAAACACAAAGAAGATCATAGGATAAATATTGGCAAAAGTTTTTGGTAAAGGGTCAAGCAGTAAATATTTTTGACTTTGCAAGTCATATGGTCTCTATCCCAACAATTAAATTCTCTCTCCATTGTAGCTAGAAGTCGGTCACAGCAGTTCATAAATGAGCGGGTGTGCCTGTGTTCCAGTAAAATGTTTTACCAAACCTCCAGCAGGCTGGATTTGGCCCCCAGGCTATAGCTAGCAGCTGTTGAGTACTACAACCTTCTCCTTTCACTTGGATTTTTTTGAACGTCTTTTCTATATCAGCACATGCAGTGATGTCATTGACTGCTACATGGCATGAATATTTGGCCATTCCTCAACTGGACTGCTGGATATTTTTTCCAGGTTTTGTTGTAATAAACAAAGCTGCCGTAGGCTGTATGCCTGATTGGCTATTCTTAGTCAACTAGCATGAATTCTTCTAGCAGAACTGGTGACTCAAAGGGTAAAGACAAATTTAAAATTTTGATAGACTGCAAATTGTTTTCAGGCTTTTTAAAAAAAATTCAGATTGCCACATACACTTGTGATTTTTATTGCTTAATCTTATTCCTGGTGAATATTTTCTGTTAACTTAACGGTTTTGTAATAACTAAAGGAAAGATCCCAGAGACAGAGGGACCAATAAACTCCGTGGCAGTTGACTCGACTTAATAACTCTTCAATAAATGCTTCCCATCATGAAGCAATTTGCACAGCTTTCTTATCAGTGTATGGAGAAGGAAATGGCAACCCAATCCGGTACTCTTGCCTGGAGAATTCCATGGACTGGGGTCGCAGTCGGACATGACTGAGCAACTTCACCTTCACTTTGTCAGTATAAAGGCAAATTCCCTTTGGCCCAAAAGCAGTGAGGGCAGCTGTTCTCTATGTAAAGAACATTCTGTGCAAAAGCACAATATAACCTGTGCGTAGCAAATACACTGATTAGATGGGACTTAATTGCCATTACAGGTGCAGTGTATGCAGGCATAGGCTCAGGGATGGTGAAAATGCACTTTGAATTTCCAATCAGAGGTCTCATTTGGCCCCTTTATATTAACTGGGCCAATGCTTCAGATTACCTTACCTGAAAAAAAAAAAAATGCATTGATCATGCAGTGTTGCTGAGGGTACAATATTTAACAAAATTTTATTTTATATTGGAGTACAGTTGATTTACAGTGTTGTGTGTTTCATATGTACAGCAAAGTGATTCAGTTATACATGTATCCATTCTTTTTCAGATTATTTTCCCATATACATTATTATAGAATATTGAGAGTTCCCTGTACTATACAGTAGGTTCTGATTATCTGTTTTATATATATAAATAATGTTTTATCAATTTTATATACAGTAATGAGTATACGAGCTTCCCCAGTGGCTAAGTGGGTAAAGAATCCACCAGGAATGCAGGAGACACAAGAGACATGGTTTCGATCCCTGGGTTTGGAAGATCCCCTGCAGGAGGCATGGCAGTCCACTCCAGTATTCTTGCCTGGAGAATCCCATGGACAGAGGAGCCTAGCAGGTTACAGTCCAAAGGGGCACAAAGAGTCGGACATGACTGAGTGACCAAGCACACACACAGTGGGTACATGATAATCCCAATCTCCTAGTTTATCCCTCCTCTTCACCTTTCCCCTTTGGTTACCACAAGCCTGTTTTCTGAGAGTGTGTTTCTGTTTAAAATGAGTTCATTTGTATCACTTAAGATTCCACATGTAAGTGATATCATATATTTGTCTTTGTCTGATTTACTTCACTAAGTATGATAATCTCTAGGTCCATCTATGTTTCTACAGCTGACATTATTTCCTTCTTTTTTATGGTTGAGACAGACTGGTTCCAAATAGGAAAAGGAGTACATCAAGGCTGTATATTGTCACCCTGTTTATTTAGCTTATATGCAGAGTACATCATGAGAAACGCTGGGCTGGAGGAAGCACAAGCTGGAATCAAGATTGCTGGGAGAAATATCAATGACTTCAGATATGCAGATGACACCACCCTTATGGCAGAAAGTGAAGAATTAACTAAAGAGTATCTTGATGAAAGTGAAAGAGGAGAGTGAAAAAGTTGGCTTAAAGCTCAACATTCAGAAAACGAAGATCATGGCATCCAGTCCCATCACTTCATGGCAAATAGATGGGGAAACAGTGGTAACAGTGTCTAACTTTATTTTTTGGGCTCCAAAATCACTGCAGATGGTGACTGCAGCCATGAAATTAAAAGACGCTTACTCCTTGGAAGGAAAGTTATGACCAACCTAGATAGCATATTTGGAGAAGGCAACGGCACCCCACTCCAGTACTCTTGCCTGGAAAATCCCATGGACGGAGGAGCCTGGTGGGCTGCAGTCCGTGGGGTCCGCAAAGAGTCAGACAAGACTGAGCGACTTCACTTTCACTTTTCACTTTCATGCATTGGAGAAGGAAATGGCAACCCACTCCAGTATTCTTGCCTGGAGAATCCCAGGGATGACGGAGCCTGGTGGGCTGCTGTCTATGGGGTCGCACAGTCAGAAACGACTGAAGCGACTTAGCAGCAGCAGCAGCAGATAGCATATTAAGAAGCAGAAACATTACTTTCCCACAAAGGTCCATCTAGTCAAGGCTATGGTTTTTCCAATGGTCATGTATGAATGTGAGAGTTGGACTGTGAAGAAAGCTGAGCACTGAAGAATTGATGCTTTTGAACTGTGGTGTTGGAGAAGACTCTTGAGAGTCCCTTGGACTGCAAGGAGATCCAACCAATCCATCCTAAAGGAGATCAGTCCTGGGTGTTCATTGGAAGGACTGATGCTGAAGCTGAAAATCCAATACTTTGGCTACCTCATGTGAAGAGCTGACTCATTAGAAAAGACTGATGCTGGGAGGGATTGGGGGCAGGAGGAGAAGGGGACAACAGAGGTTGAGATGGCTGGATGGCATCACTGACTCAATGGACATGAGTTTGTGTAAACTCTGGGAGCTGGTGATGGACAGGGAGGCCTGGCATGCTGCGGTTCATGGGGTCGCAGAGTCGGACACGACTGAGCGACTGAACTGACTGACTGAACTGATGGTAATTCTATTTTTAGTTTTTATAGAAACCTCCATACTGTTTTCCATAGTGGTTGTACCAGTTTAAAAACACTCCACCAGTAGTGTAGGTGGATACCCTTTTCTCCACACCCTCTTCTCTAGAGTACAGTTATGAACAACCAGTCTTTACTAAGCCCCCACTATGACCCTGGTGCTGGGCTAAGTCCTTCACCTATTTCCTGCCACCCTGTGATGATAGTGATATCACCATGTTAGAGATGGGAATACTAATGCTCAAATAAGCTAAATCCTTTAGCCACAGCAATACAGTTGCTCCTTTTGATTTCCAGGCCCATGGGGGGAAAAATGAAACTATATGTTGCATTGAAAACTGGCAGAAGCCTTGCAGAAAACAAAAGAAGAGGAACAAAAATGTCTGTATTCCATGAGCTTACAATCTACCCCTGGAAATTTATCCTTAGAAAATAATCCCAAAGGAAAAAGTTATGCCTAAAGATATTGATAACAAAGAGCTAAAAAGTTTAACAAAAGAGAAATGGTTAAGGAAATAATCAGCTTATGGATTAGTAAGTACACATTGTTTCTTTTTTGAAAAATTTATTTTTTAATTGAAGGATAATTGCTTTATAGAATTTTATTGTCTTCTGTCAAACCTTAGCATGAATCAGTCATAGGTATACATAATAATGACGGTGAAAACCAAGGAACAGTGTAAAATAGTGGGAAAATCCCTGATCTCAAAGTCAGGTAACTGGATTAAGTCATACCATTTGAGTGACCTTGGGTGAGTTACTTAGGTTCTCTGAGTCTCTTTTATTCTCAAAAAAAGAAAAAAAAAAAAAGAGTACTCCCCTGTGTATAAGAAGGTTTCAAAGTATTTGCATTCCCACTGTATGTAAATAGTAACACTTTATTCCATGGTTAGGCATGGCCATGAGGCTTGCGTTAGCCAATGACCAAGAACATCTATGATGCGTGTCGCTTCAGAGCATTTAATCAGCAGTGTGAGGCTCCAGCCCTTTCTCTCTCTGTGTGACGGTGATCATCAGGAGAAAGCAAACGTTAACAGGGTGGGCCAAGGCCAAGCGGTCACAGCGAGGACAGCTGCTCAGAGGCAGAGACGACTTTTCAAGGAGTGAAGAATGAACTATTGTTTTCTTAAGCCACTGAGATCTGGTTATTGCCAAACACAGGGGGCCTATCCAGACGATGCACGCAACCTCACCAGTCTGCTTATTACCACTTTCCCCACAGGATCTGAAACAGTGCCTGGCACAAAACCAAAGCTCAAGAAATGTTTGTAGAATGACTGTTGTCCCAAGGGTTAGGCTTTCTTTGAGGCTTTAGTATGCAGATAACCCTTATCCAGCACCAGTGATGAATAACTTTACAGATGCCTGAAGTTGTTATGGGTTATTCTGTCCCACAAAAATTCATATTTCGAATTCTTAACACTCAGTCCTCAGAATGTCACCTGTTTTGGAAATAGGATCATGATAGGTGTAATTAGTTCAGATGTGGTCATACTGGAGTCGAGTGGGCACCTAACCCAATATGACTAATTTTTTTTTTTTTACTGTGCCATGCAGCTTACAGGATCTTAGTTCCCCAAGTAGGGATTGAACTTGGGCCCATGGCATCAAAAGCGCCAAGTCCTAACCACTGGCCCGCCAGTGAAGTCCCCTGATGTTCTTATAGAAGGGGAAATTTGGAAATAAGCAGAGAGGGAGAATTCCTTGTCAAGATTAAGGTTATGCTGCCACAAGCCAGGAACTACCAAAAGCAGGGAGAGGCCTGGGATAACTCCTCCCCAGGGAGCCCAGGCCTGCAGATACCTGGATCTCAGACTTCCAGATATAAGACAATAAGACAAAACATTTCTGTCGTTGAGCCCATCCAGTTTGTGGTACTTGGTTATTGCAGCGCCAGTAAGCAAGTACAAGGGTATTTTACATTTCCTTACTTGAACAGAGGAGTGAAAGCATCCTACAGAGGCACTCATAACAGGGGATCTGTTGTTGACATTTCTTCCGACTAAGGTTCTGTCCCTTGTGTCCCTTCCTTCCCATAAAATTGGGGTGGGTGATTTCCTATTTATTGGACCAATACTTGTGAAGTCCCCTACTTTGTATAGTCTTTGATTAGAAAACAGTTTTTATCTTAACAAATCACTTCAGAAACCACATGACTGAGGCAGCGTTTAGCAACAGAACTTATAAAAGAATAAGGGAAATACTACTGAAGTCTGAATGCAGATGTTTCTGATTCTGGTCCAGACAAGAAGGCATAGACCTGGTTTTCCCTGCTTCTCCTGCTAAGCACACCTAACAACCCTGGAGATAGAGAGACACAACCAAAGAAGTCTGAAAGATGCTAAGAAGGCTTGCCGGTTTGGGAGCCCAGGACCAGAGAGCAGCAGTGAGGGGGCACATACAGTCCCACCACCCAACACGGGGAGAGCCCTGCTCAAACCCCAACCTCGCAACAGAGGCGGCCCAGACAGGCTCACACCCCCGCCCACACCCGTAGAGAACGGGGGTCCCCCTGGTGGGCATGCCACCACCTGGCAAGGGGGTCACCGGCAACCCAGGTGGAAACAAACCACCAGGGAGGCACTCTCCTTCGCCACAAGGCCTGAGACTCCCCTTTTCTACCAAGAGTTACCAAGGTAGGTGGGTGGACTGAGCCAGAGGGAGAAGTCCAGTCATAATGGGTATACCAGTTCAGGAAGCTTCTTTATCCCTGGAGCCTAAGACTCTGCTCCTTCACCAGTAGATACTTAGCCTCCTCAGGCACCACCAGCAGAAACCAAGAGAAACCCTACTGGCCGCAGATAAACCAAGCTGACCAAAATAACACTGCAAAGCTGCTGAAAATTAAACTGCCATTGAAACCACAGTCCACAAAAGAAGGCCAAGACCCATGTGCTAACTTTAAATAGGGTGATGCTTACTAAAAATAAAAGATTTTAATGGGTCCTAGCGTCTCCTAACATAATAGACAAAATGCCTAAGATATTATTAACAGTCACACATCATACCAACAACCAGGAAAACCACAAGTTGAATGAGAAAACAGTCAGTCAATGGATGCCAATACTGAGATGACTCTTGACCAAGATTTTAAAGCAGTCATCTTAAAGCTGCAACTAGACTGCCAATTCAGTTCAGTTCAGTCGCTCAGTCGTGTCCGACTCTTTGCGACCCCATGAATCGCAGGATGCCAGGCCTCCCTGTCCATCACCAACTCCCGGAGTTCACTCACTCACGTCCATCGAGTCAGTGATGCCATCCAGCCATCTCATCCTCTGTCATCCCCTCTTCCTCCTTCCCCCAATCCCTCCCAGCATCAGAGTCTTTTCCAATGAGTCAACTCTTCGCATGAGGTGGCCAAAGTACTGGAGTTTCAGCTTCAGCATCATTCCCTCCTAAGAAATCCCAGGGCTGATCTCCTTCAGAATGGACTGCTTGGATCTCCTTGCAGTCCTAGGGACTCTAAAAAGTCTTCTCCAACACCACAGTTCTAAAGCATCAACTCTTCGGTGCTCAGCTTTCTTTACAGTCCAACTCTCACATCCATACATGACCACAGGAAAAACCATAGTCTTGACTAGACGGACCTTAGTCGGCAAAGTAATGTCTCTGCTTTTCAATATGCTCTCTAGGTTGGTCATAACTTTTCTTCCAAGGAGTAAGCGTCTTTTAATTTCACGGCTGCAGTCACTATCTGCAGTGATTTTGGAGCCCCTAAAAATAAAGTCTGACACTGTTCCACTGTTTCCCCATCTATTTCCCATGAAGTGATGGGACCGGATGCCATGATCTTCGTTTTCTGAATATTGAGCTTTAAGCCAACTTTTTCACTCTCCACTTTCACTTTGATCGAGACTTTTTAGTTCCTCTTCACTTTCTGCCATAAGAGTAGTGTCGTTTGCATATCTGAGGTTATTAATATTTCTCCCGGCAATCTTGATTCCAGCTTGTGCATCTTCCAGCCCAGCGTTTCTCATGATATACTCTGCATGTAAGTTAAATAAGCAGGGTGACAATATACAACCTTGACGTACTCCTTTTCCTATTTGGAACCAGTCTGTTGTTCCATGTCCAGTTCTAACTGTTGCTTCCTGACCTGCATATAGGTTTCTCAAGAGGCAGGCCAGGTGGTCTGGTATTCCCATCTCTTTCAGAATTTTCCACAGTTTATTGTGATTCACAGAGTCAAAGGCTTTGGCATAGTCAATAAAGCAGAAAATAGATGTTTTTCTGGAACTCTCTTGCTTTTTCAATGATACAGCAGATGTTGGCAATTTGATCTCTGATTCCTCTGCCTTTTCTAAAACCAGCTTGAACATCTGGAAGTTTACGATTCATGTATTGCTGAAGACTGGCTTGGAGAATTTTGAGCTTTACTAGCGTGTGAGATGAGTGCAATTGTGTGATAGTTTGAGCATTCTTTAGCATTGCCCAAGAGGCAGCGGCCGGGAGGAGCAACCCCATGTCCAAGGAGTGGCTGCGAGGGTGCTGGAGGGCCTAGAGGAGCTATTCCAAGGTCGGGAGGGGCGGTGGTGAAGAAATACCCCTCGTCCAAGGTAAGAGAAACCCAAGTAAGATGGTAGGTGTTGCAAGAGGGCATCAGAGGGCACATACTGAAACCATAGTCACAGAAAACTAGTCAATCTAATCACACTAGGACCACAGCCTTGTCTAACTCAATGAAACCAAGCCATGCCTGCAGGGCAACTCAAGATGGGCGGGTCATGTTGGAGAGGTCTGACAGAATGTGGTCCACTGGAGAAGGGAATGGCAAACCACTTCAGTATTCTTGCCTTGAGAACCCCATGAACAGTATGAAAAGGCAAAATGATAGGAATGTCAGGTCCATGAATCAAGGCAAATTGGAAGTAGTCAAACAAAGAGACGGCCAGAGTGAATGTCGACATTCTAGGAATCAGCGAACTAAAATGGACTGAAATGGGTGAATTTAACTCAAGATGACCATTATATCTACTACTGCGGGCAGGAATCCCTTAGAAGAAATGGAGTAGCCATCATGGTCAACAAAAGAGTCCGAAATGCAGTACTTGGATGCAATCTCAAAAACGACAGAATGATCTGTTCGTTTCCAAGGCAAACCATTCAATATCACAGTAATCCAAGTCTATGCCCCAACCACTAACGCTGAAGAAGCTGAAGTTGAACGGTTCTATAAAGACCTACAAGACCTTTTAGAGCTAACATCCAAAAAAGATGTCCTTTTCATTATAGGGGACTGGAATGCAAAAGTAGGAAGTCAAGAAACACCTGGAGTAACAGGCAAATTTGGCCTTGGAATACGGAATGAAGCAGGGCAAAGACTAATAAGAGTTTTGCCAAGAAAATGCACTGGTCATAGCAAACACCCTCTTCCAACAACACAAGAGAAGACTCTACACATGGACATCACCAGATGGTCAACACCGAAATCAGATTGATTATATTCTTTGCAGCCAAAGATGGAGAAGCTTGATACAGTCAACAAAAACAAGACCAGGAGCTGACTGTGGCTCAGATCATGAACTCCTTATTGCCAAATTCAGACTGAAATTGAAGAAAGTAGAGAAAACCATTAGACCATTCAGGTATGACCTAAATCAAATCCCTTATGATTATACAGTGGAAGTGAGAAATAGATTTAAGGGACTAGATCTGATAGATAGAGTGCCTGATGAACTATGGATGGAGGTTCATGACATTGTACAGGAGACAGGATTAAGACCATTCCCATGGAAAAGAAATGCAAAAAAGCAAAATGGCTGTCTGAGGAGGCCTTACAAATAGCTGTGTAAAGAAGAGAAGCAAAAAGCAAAGGAGAAAAGGAAAGATATAAGCATCTGAATGCAGAGTTCCAAAGAATAGCAAGAAGAGATAAGAAAGCCTTCTTCAGCGATCAGTACAAAAAAATAGAGGAAAACAACAGAATGGGAAGACTAGAGATCTCTTCAAGAAAATTAGAGATTCCAAGGGAACATTTCATGCAAAGATGGGCTCGATAAAGGACAGAAATGGTATGGACCTAACAGAAGCAGAAGATATTAAGAAGAGGTGGCAAGAATACACAGAACTGTACAAAATAGATCTTCACAACCAAGATAATCACGATGGTGTGATCACTCACCTAGAGCCAAACATCCTGGAATGTGAAGTCAAGTGGGCCTTAGAAAGCATCACTACGAACAAAGCTAGTAGAGGTGATGGAATTCCAGTCGAGCTATTTCAAATCCTGAAAGATGATGCTGTGAAAGTGCTGCATTCAATATGCCAGCAAATTTGGAAAACTCAGCAGTGGCCACAGGACTGGAAAAGGTCAGTTTTCATTTCAATCCCAAAGAAAGGCAATGCCAAAGATTGCCAATTAGAAATTCTCTTGAAATAAGTTAAAAAATAAAAACTCCCTGCAATGAAATAGAAGTTACAAAAAAGAACCAAATGGGCATCACAGAACTGAAAAATACTATAACAAAAGAAAAACTTGCTGGCTGGGTTCACTATTAAGATTGGAAAAGACAAAAGATAGATTCAGTGAACTTGAGGATGGAATAATAGGACTGACCTGAAAGAAAGAAAAATAGACTGGAAGAAAAAGAAGAGCCTACATGCCTGTGGGACGATAATAAAGGATCCAATGTTCATATTATCAGAGTGTCAAAGAGGCGAGTGTGGTTTGGGCTGAAAGAGTATTTGAAGAAGTCCAGTTGGAAAATCCCCAAACTTGATAGAAGACACAAACTTCCAGACTAAATCCCAAAAGCATTAACATAGCAGTAATTAGCTTAAATCTAAATGGTCTAACTATATCAATTAAAAGACAAAGACTGGATAAAAATGCAACTCAACTATGTTACTTATAAGAAACTCACTTCAAATTGAACATATATAGGTTGAAAGTAAAAGAATAGAAAAAGATATAACATGCAAACAGTCAAAAACAAGGAGTGACTATATCAGGGTCTGATAAAGTAGATTATGGAGCAAAGAAAATTACTACAAAGAGGAACATTACACAATGACAGAAGGATTAATCCACCAGCAAGACAAAGACCCTAAATGTGTACACACCAAACAACAGAGCCTCAAAATACATAAAAAAGCTGATGGAGCTGAAAGGTAAAACAGACAAATCCATAGTTGTAATTGACTTCAGTACCTCTCTTTCAACAATTGATAAAACTAGAAGAGAACCAGCAAGGATACAGAAGATCTGAAAAATACCACCAATCAACAGGATTCAGTTAAACAGAATATTCCACTCAACACCAAATTAAAAAAAATTTTTTAAGCAACTATGGAACATTCCCCAAGACAGACCACCTCCCGGGCCATAAAACCACCTCAGCAAATTAAGGAGAACTGAAATCATATGAACTGTGTTTTCTGAGCATAATGGAAGCAAACTAGAAGTCACTGACATGAACACATTAGGAGTCTAAACACATGGCTAAAACTGATCTGTGGGTTTAATGCAATGCCTATCAAAATCCCAGTAAGGTTTTTCCCCTAGGAATAGACAATAGACATAGTCCAGATGTATTTTAAAATTTATTTGAAAAGGCACACACCCTGGACTAAAGAATAAAGTGGAAGAAAGTACTCTATTTGGTAGTAAGACTTACCATATAGCTAGAGTAACCAAGGGATTATGGTTCTGACAGGTTAGACTCAGATCAGTGGGACAGACAGAGCACCCAGAAATTGACCCAACACAAATACACTCAACTGATATTTGACAGAAACACAAAACCAGTACACTGAGGGAAGAATAACATTTCAACAAATGGTGCCGGAGCAGTTGGACATCTGTAGCAAGAATTAAAGAGCCTTGCCCTAAACCTCATCCCTTATACAAAAATAAACTCAAAAGGGATCACAGACTAAAATGTAAAGCTATAAAACGTTTGGAGACACTCTTTGGGATCCAGGTAAAGAATTCTTAAACTTGATATGAAGAGCATAATTCATAAAAAGAAAATCTGATACAGTAGACTTTATCAAATTTAAAAATCTGTTCTGTAAAAGCCCATGTAAAGAGAATGAAAAGTCACAGAATGGCAGAAAATGTTTGCAACTACATATCTGACAAAGGACTTTGAACAGTTGACGATGAAAAAAAAAAATCTAATCAGAAAATGCATCAAAGGTAGGAACAAATATTTAACCAAAGAAGATGGCAAACAGACACAGGAAAAGATGTTTTACATAACTAGCAGTTAGAGAAATGCAAATGAAAAGCGCAACAAGATATCACTACACACCTAACAGAACGGCTGAAATAAAAAATAGTGATAAACCAAACTCTGGCAAGGACGCAGAGAAACTGAATCACTCATACATTGCTATAGGAAGTGTAGAATACTGCAGCCACTCAAGAAAACAGTTTGGCAGCATTTTAGAAAACAAAATCTATGCATCTATGAGATGACTTAGCAATTACAGTGAAAAGTTATACTGACACAAAAATATGTACATGAATATTTACAGCAGCTTTATTTTTTACATTTATTTATTTGGCTGTACTGGGTCTTAGCTGTGGCATGTGGGATCTTGACTGTGGCATGCGAACTCCTGAGCTTCAGCATGTGGGATCTAGTTCCCTAACCAGTGAACAAACCTGGGCCCCCTGCACCGGGAGTGTGGAGTCTTAAGACTTAGTGTGGACTACCAGCTGAGTCCCTGCAGCTTTATTTTTAATAGAAACTGGAATGAGCTTAGATGTCCTTCATAGGTGAAACAGTTTATACATACATCCGAGGGAGAGGGGGTAAATCTCATGCTAGGCCACTCCCGTATCTGCAGGTCTCCAAGGTGAACAGCCTCTGGCATACATACTACTCAGCAATAGACAGGAATGAAAAAAAAGAATGAACTATAGATACATGTACTGAGAGGTGGCTGTGGTTATAAAAAGATAAAACCAGGGGTCTTTGTGATATTAAGTGTTAAGTATCTTGTGGGACACAGGAGCCTACACAGGTTATTATACAGAAAAATACAGCATACAGATGAGAACAAGTAAAACTGGGAGATCTGAGGAAGATGGGTAGACTATCAGGGCCATATCCTGGTTGTATTATTGTACTGTAGTTTTACAAACTCTTGCCTTTGGGGGGAAAGGAATAGAAAAAGTCTCTTTGTATTATTTCTTAACAACTGCATGTGAATTTCTAATGATCTCAAAAAAAATTTCAATTAAAACAATCTGAATGCTTAATAATGCCTTTACACAAACTGCATCTCTTTTACAAACGAGGGAGCTGGAGTTGGGTGTTTGGTACCTGACCTGAGATTACAGAGCTAAGTAAGTATATCATGTAGGATTAAAAACTCAGGTCTGCAGAGCTCGAATTTAACGCAGTCCACAAATTTAATCACACAACTATTCTGACTGATGACTCACAATGAGACGACAGGAATTAGGTAAGAGCAGAGTATCAAGAACTACTGTAAATATAAGGGATTTCATTTTCAGGTGCCTAAAAAAGTCAGTTTTTAGTCTAGTAAAACTGAATTGTAAGATCAGTCATAGAAAGCCAATACCAAACAGCACCCAAGCCTGCTTGGTAGTGTTAGGCTTCAGATTAAAATAAAAATATCATAAACCAAGTTGAAACAAAATAATTTTTATTTCCTAACCCATGGCAAACATATACATCCAATATGTACTTATCTTGCATACTCAGTCACAGATGACTTCCAAACTACAACCGCCTTCATATTTAAGCAGGAACTAAAAGTTACCTTAGTTGACATGATAAATGCTCTTAAATGGATCATGTATGAATATATTGGATTGGTGACAGCAGAATCTGACTGATTAGTTCTATAAGTTTAAAGCTTGGAAGAGCTACTACGTTCACATCTAACACTTTCCGACAGGTAGGATGCAGCAATATCAGCTTGTATTCCAGAGAAATTTCCTTAGTTTTTCTGGTGATGGAACCACTTATCCACTGTAGTCAGAAAAAAGAGAAACCAATTAGAATCCCTGTTAAGAATCAAAATTACACCCAACATATAACAGTGAATAATACACTTGCTTTAATAAATACTGCTATGGATTACATTAAATCTACATACATGCATAGCTTCACTAAATTACCAAAACAGGTAACTTATCAGTGTTTTGTTTTGGGCTTCCTTACTCTTGTGGAGAAGGAAATGGCAACCCACTCCAGTATTCTTGCTTGGGAAATCGCACGGACAGAGGAGCCTGGTGGGCTACAGTCCATGGGGTCGCAGAGTCAGACACGACTGGGCAACTAAACATCCTTACTCTTGATGGCTGATCCTACAGATCGGCAGTTCTCACTAGAAGAGCCTTACAGAGAATTCTAATGTCTAAAGATGGAAAGAACTGTTTTCTGGGTGAATCAGCCTGTGGCCAGACGGGGAGACAGAGCCCAGTCTGCTCCAGCCTCCACGAGGCACCTACCAGGAACTCAGAGAACAGTGGGTCGTGACTTGGAAGCTGCTGTCACGGGCTGGCACTAAAGGGGGTACGTACAGCCATCTTTTTCCCACGGACGCCTCGAAACCCTGAGAGTGCTTCTCCCCATTCTCCTCTTTCTCTGTATGTATGTGGTATGTAAGATGTATCTACAGATATACATGTCATTTCCCCACACATGTGGAGAATGTTTAATGTAATTTTACTAGAATATAGATCTTACCATCTGTTGGTATTGTGCAGGCAGATTCACATGGTGGTGGTAACTAAAACATAGTATGAAAATCTATTAGTCTAATTCCAGGAAAAGAATAAGCTTAAAAAGTATATTGACAGAAAGATTAAAAGGAATGTGAACAGCAGACAACTATCTCAAATTTTGAGTTCTAAAAATAATTTACACCAGATAGGAACAATGCAAAGCTTGCTCTACTAAGAAATGCTAACAAACTCAAAACCTCTTCGCTTTTAATGACGACACTGGAGAATAATTAATAAAAATGCTTTTTTGAAATAATTGAAAAACCAACATATGTATATATAGACTTTATATATATAAAATGTAGGCAGAATGTTCTTATTGAAAAGTAATGGTTGTTAACCAATGGCTTTTCCCTTTTATCTCAACTTTGTCAAAATTTATATACAAATAAAAATAAATCTAAACGTACTGGCTTCATCATTAAATTGTCTTTTTCCCTTGTACTATACAAGTCAGTAAAGTCAGACCTCATTTTCTTTTGTTTTTCTCATCTAATATTATGAGAATAATTTTAGACAAGCTTCAATCTTTAGGTTAATCAAAATCAGATTATTTCTTTGATGGATGATTTATTACCTCACCTGAAAGTCTCTCTAGGTCTACAAACCACTCTTGCAATGGTACCTGAAATTTGATGACTTTCTCCATCCTTGCTATGACCAAGCCACGTAAGTTCCCATTGGTACTCTTATGAAAAATGGCTTATGATAAGTACCCAGGCACTTGGGTTATTAATATTCATTGAATATTAATAATTAATAATTAATACTTTCCCTCCCTATTCAACACCGTATTTTTTGGCCGCCAAGTTTGTTTTTTCTCCAGGAAACCTTTACTTACAGCATCCACAATGGCTTTGGCAGCATCAGGGTCACACTGGAAGGGGCTCTCAGACACCGTGGTGTTCATGCTGTTACACAAACGGAAAGTGTCACACTAACAAAAACTTCTCTCATTAAAACTTGTGTTAAAAATAACAAGCTGGAGCTGGTAGGTCAAGTGAGATTCAAGTTTGGCGTTGTTGAAAAATTTCTCACCTATATTAAACATTTTGATTATTTATTTTGGCAAGATACAGCTATTCTTAAGGCAAATTTTACTCAAATACTTTAACAAGTTCAGATTTTAAAATCTGTGATTGAGTGCTTTGCAATTCTTTGAAAGAGCTAAGAAATGCAAATTAAAATGAGAGGCTATCTTTCCTAATTAGATTAAAAAAAAAAAACAAAAATCTGGTTTCTATCGGTGCTGACACCTGGCAGGAGCAACACCTGGTTCAATATTCCTGAAAAATAATCTGGTAAAATATGTCCACAACAAAATTTAAAAAAAATTTTTTTAACACACACCAAAAAAAAAAAAAAGTGTCCAAAACCTTTTGAAAAGCACATATACTTTGATAGACAAATTCCACCTCGCCAAACTCAGAGATTTAAATAATTATGTACAAAGATGTTCAACATGCATGATTTTCACTATTGATAAGACTGAAAAGCTGGAAGTAACCAAAATGTCCAACAACAGAGATGATTAAAACTGATTTATCCAACAGGCAGAACAATATACAGATGGAATATTTATATTATAAAATATTATATATTTAATGACATAACAAATGCTTGTAGTGTTAACTTTTCTAAACCAAAAAACAAAATGTCTGCTTTCGCTCAATCGTGTCTTACTCTTTAGGACCCCATGGACTATGGTCCACCAAGCTCCTCTGTCCATGGGATTATCCCAGCAAGAATACTGGAGTGGGCTGCCATTTCCTACTCCAGGGACTCTTCCCAACCCAGGGATCGAACCTACATCTCCTGTGTCTCCTGCATTAGCAGGTGGATGGATTCTTTACCACCTGGGAACCCCATATATTATACATACAATATGATTATTTTTGAAAATATACTTAAAAAGGACTGTAAAAAGAGAAAACTTTACATGTTACTAACAGTATCTATGGAAAAACTGAGATTAAAGTGATTTTTTTAAAAAACTTTTTTTGGTTAACTATGATTCAAAATTTCCTTCATATTGAATTATTGTATACTATTATGTGGTTATAATCAAAAATATTCTATGAAAAAGAAAAAATATTCAGCCACCTGTTACTTAATATTTCCATAGAAATAACAGGATACCACAAAATAGAGAAGTTATTAAAAGCAAAGTCTCATGATTGTACATTTTCATACAAAGGTGTGTGTGTGCTCAGTTTTTCTTATGCTTGTGGAGAGACAGATGTTTTTATTTTACAAGACATTATCCCAACTTACAGAACATTCCTGAGAATTTTCTATAGCTCTTTTCTCCCTCCAGAAAAGAAATTTATAATATAAACAGATGCTGGGGTGTGTAGGTATATCTTACCTTGCATAAATGGGATCACACTATGATAAATATACTGCTATGGACTTTGCTTTTCTCATTTAATATATTTTGGACATCATTCCACATCAACATATAGAGAACAATGTGCCATATACTGTTCCATGAATTGCTTAATCATTACAGTTTGGTTGTTTCTAACTTTTTTATTATTATAAATGACACTGCAGTGAACATCCTTGTACATACATCTTTCAGGACTATATAGGATACATTCCTAGCAGTAGTGCTACAAAGAAATACAAGAATTTAAAATTTTTAGATTAATGGCTGATTTACGTTATACACCAGAAACCAACACAACATTGTAAAGCAATTATCCTCAAATTAAAAAAAAAGACACAAAAAAACCTAGGTACTGACTACTGTCAAACTGCCCTCACAAAGGCTGTACCCATTCAAACTCTCACAACTACATATAAATGTTGCCACTCCAGACTATCATTAAATTTTTTTAAATTACTCTCACAACTACATATAAATGTTGCCACTCCAGGCTATCATTTAATTTTTCTAATTGTGCAGATTTATTGAAGGATAACACTATCTTTCTGAGCTGCATTTAAAATTATAAAGTGAGGCTGCACATCTTATATGTAAACTTACTTTTTCTCTCCCTCTATTAGTATTCTTTCTTTCATCAATTTGGGTAAGTTATTCATAAATTAAGAAATTTAGTCCTTTGTCAGGTGTTAAGAAAAAACTGGGAAGAACTGCCTCCTGATACATTAGAAAATCGTAAGTAAACCTTTCTTTTCTGGATTTTGAGTTTGTCTTCTGTTTAGAGAGGTCTTCCCTACTACAAGCTAATAAATTAAATGCACCTAGTCTTCTTCTAGAATTTTCTCACATTACAATTTATCTTTCTGGAATTAAAACACTGACATAAGACAAGAGTTGCAAACTCATGCTGGCAGCCAGTGCCAGTTAACAGGTGGGTATAAAGCAGCTGGGGTTAAGAACACTGGTTGGTGCTGGGCTCCTTGTACAGGAGGACCTGCCTGGTTACAGCACCATTTTCAGAAATGAAAAGCAGCCACAGCATGAGGGTGGTTGCCAGTGTGCATATCTGGAGGAAGAAAGGAATGTAAAGGGCAAGACAGAGATCTAGCCTCGTTTTTCCTCTTTAATAGGCAGTTGGTGCAAACCTCACCACCAATACCCTTGTTTTTTTCAGGATTTCTGTCACTATTCTGACATGCAGTTTTTTTTTTTCCTAGATGAAACTGAATGTTATTCATGAATATATGATACCTTTATACTTAATATCTTTTATTTTTCTCTATAGAGTTTTAAAGTTTTCTTCTTATTCTGGGTCGTTCAGATTTCTTATTTATACTTTTTTTTCTTAAATTCTATTCTACATGGGATCTTTTCCTCTATTATGGTTTCTGTTATGTTCATATACAAAGCTAGCAATGTGCATATATACTCATTTTGTAATCCTCCACCTTATGTTCTTTTTTCTAGGGTTTTCTGTGTACACAGTCATATCATCTGCAACAATTTGCTTCCCCCTTTTCCAGTATTCCTGCATCTTATTTCTTTCTCCTATTTACTTCATCAGCTACTATTTTCAGAACAACACTAGTTAAGTGGTAATGGTGGCCATTCTCTTATAATCTTTAAAGAGGGAGTATATTATACTAAAAATAAGCTGGGGCCACACAGACTTGGATGCGAGTCCTCACGCCAAAACACTTACTGTGGTATGACCTTGGTTAAGTTTAATCTCCCTGTATCTCTGTTGCATCCTTGGCAAATATTAACTGCTCAATCAGTATTAGTTATTATTAGTAGTAGTAGAAGTAGTAGGAGTAGTTAATTCAATGTGCATGGTAGATCCTGGTTTAGCTGTGATGATCCTATATATTTACATCAGAGAATACCAACCCTAGTACTCAACCAATTCTGAGCACCCTGATGCTAGGCAGTTTTCCCCAGTTACCCTTACAAAGCTCTGATCTCATTCTCCCCTTTATAATTTTAGTTTTTACTTATTCAGAGTATCTTTGTGGCATTTTTTTTTTTTTTTACTTTCTGCAAAGAAAAAAATGTTGCCTGCTATATTCCAGTTCTACCAGGATCAAGCCATTACCCACTGCAGTCGCCTGCTGACAGTGTGCCCTGAGGGGAATTCAGGATGGAGAAGAACAGGAAAGATTTGGGTATACTGGCCCCTAGATAGTTAACATGAATTTCTAAGAAAAAACTTCAAATGACCCCAGATTGTTGCCTCTTCTCATACATAGAAAAGCACTGAAATCATTAACTTGAGATGTCTCTTCTTTATGATTAGCAGTCATCTTTTTATGCTTGACTACATGTTTTCCCAGCAAAAAAAAAAAAAAAGTTTATATCTCTCTTGGCTCCTCCCTTACATCTCTGCAGTAGTTCTTTAGGGCTATCTGAGAAGTTGTCTCCTGGGCTACAGTCCTCAAATAAATTGTAACTCACAACCTTTACATTGTGTGGTTTTTCCTTCAGTCTGCACTTCCTATTGAACTTAAGTACTGATAAAACCAGTTATCTCTTTCCTAAGTGAATGTAACGGTACAATATGTTGAGGTTATTAACGTATCTGGAGTAAGCTATTCTGCTTTGTGTGTTAAACATGGAGAAAAGAGTTAACGCTTACCAGCTGATTCCTTTTCCATCAGTTTTCTTAGTCACTAATGCTCTCCAATAGTCATGAGTGCTTTCAATAATGTCAACTGCAAAGTTCTGTAATTTAAAGAGATATTCGTTAGAATAACAGAAACAAGTTCTTTCCTTTCCTAATTTTGGGTTCGGGTCATGGCATGTGGGATTAGTTCCCCAGCCAGGGCTGGAACCCATGGTACTTGCAGTGAACACAGTCTTAACCCCTGGCCCACCAGGGGACAGCCCTGTTCTTTTCTTATCATCAACATTTTACCAAAGCATGATAGCTTCGTCTCTTCTGAATCATTTCCTTGTATCAAAAATGGAAGAAAACCATTTAAATGAACAAATCAACATAAAGCCAGTCTTGTGTCTTTAAACATCTATTTTATGGTCATACAGTCTTTAGATGGTAACAATATGGTTAAATTATGTCTCAACACAGATAGGCCTACAGCTACAGTTCTGAGTGACACCTTACCTTATCTTTAAATTCTGCATTGAAAGCAAACTCATTCTCAGGTTTTCCATCTGGAACCTTGTACCTCCTAAACCAATCCACAGTAGCTTCCAGGTAGCCAGGTTTCAGCCGCTTGACATCATTAATATCTAAGAAGAGAATAAGATTCTCTTCTCAGACTGCAAGATGTATATGTAATTATTTATGCATTCAATAAAAATACCACGTACTTTCAAGAGCTATAGGATGGATTGTCAAAAAAGTTCAAATAATGTTAGAACTAATATCTTTTCGAGAAGAGAACATATATACATATTAAAAGAAAATCATCTAGTGTCTTAGAATAGCTCTGACATTAAGTACTAAGAGAACAATCAGTACCACAATAATTCCGATTAAATAAGAGGAGGGAGAAATGACTGGGGGCTGCATGAGAGCATAGTTTGGCAAGCGTGTGTAACTTCCCAGGGCTCAAACCTGTGTCTCCTACAATGCAGGAAGATTCTTTACCACTGAGACACCTGGGAAGCCCCAAGAGAAGGATGTGTGTTTCAGCTGCTCAGTCGTATCCAACTGTTTGCGACCCCATGGACTGTAGCCCTCCAGGCTCCTGTGTCCATGGGATTCTCCAGGCAAGAATACTGGAGTGGGGTGCCATGCCCTTCTCCAAAGAGGATAAAAGATACTGAAAGACAGGTTGAGGTTGTACTTGAGGATCACGCTCCAATGACGTACTAAAAGACAAGAAAAAATGCATTACATATGTTCACTGATAGGTTACTTATCACATGTGAATAAGCTTTCCTCACTCTACAGTATAGGCATTCAATATCACCATACTATATTTCTGGCCAAAAAAAAAGTGTCCTCTGTAAAAAAAAAAACACGTTTTTAAGTTTCTGTATAGTCATTATCAATGTCTTAATGCCATCAAACTCAAGTTTAAATGACCAAACTGCTTTTCCATGCAAACAAATAGAAGATACAAGTATAAAAAAAAAAAAAAAAATCCATCAGGAAAATTGTAATTGGAAGCAGGAATATGTTCAACAACAGCTTATTTATATTTCTATAATATAAACTTGGCTTAGCCCAATTTGTAAGGTACATAGTTAAAGAAAATCATGTATTTTATTATCAGAGTACCACTTAAAGTAGGGAAAGTTTACAAAGTGAACTGGGAAATGTTTAAACACTGATAAATTTCAAGGAACTTATAATTCACGTAAAAGGTATCATCTGATACAGAAATAGTTTGAAAATCCAGAAATCCAAAATGCAAGTGAATGTTGTCTTCTAACAAATTTCCCAACCAATTCTATTCTTTAGGCACCAAATGCCAGCCTGACAATTCAGTTCAATAATGACACTGACTAATGGAGTCAGGTCCCACAGTTAGAGGGCTCAGTTCCACAACAGTGATCCCACTTCAGACGTTGGTGGCAAATTACAAGCCATGACCACTTGCTATATATCAGTTTCCTACAGCTCTCTCCTCGGGTTTGAAAATTTGCCAGAAAGACTCATAAAAGTCAAGAAAACACTGAGCTTATGTTTACTGGTTTAGTATAAAGGATACAACTCAGGAACAGTCCAACAGAAGAGATGCTTAGGACCCAGCATGCGGGGATGGAGGGTGTAGTTCCCATGTCCTCTGGGGGGCAGAGGGAGGCATGCCACCCACCCTCCCAGCATTGCAGTGTGCTCACCATCCCAGAAGTGCTCCACATCTCATGATTCCAGACTTTTCATGGAGCCTCCCCTCCCAGTCCCAGGGGTCAGTGGTTGGGGCTAAAAGCTCCCACCCTCTAATCATTCAGTGTTTCTGTTGACTGAGCCTGTCTGAGGCTAGCTAGGGCCCCACCTTAAGTCACCTTATTAGCACAAACTCAGGTATAAGGAAACAGGCTCACTGTGAATAAAAGACACACTCATCACTCAGGAAATTCCAAGGGATTTAGTTCTTTGCCAAAAACTAGAGACAAAGATCTAATATATTTCTGTATTCTATCATGGTAAGGAAAAAATGTAAGAACTGATGAACTGTTTGACTTTTTTTGAACTAGATATTGAAAGGTATGCTGGACCCAGACTAGGGAACCCTGGACACCAGACCCAGGAAAAAAAAAAGTAGGAAAAACTTCAAGTTTTGTTCCTCCTATTGTACTTTATAGATCAATTCTGTGCTGTTCCTTGGGTTCAGCCTCTAATAGCCCACAACCATGAGCAGCAAGAAATGCTCACTTTCCTGATGCCCACAACTGCAGCAGGCGGGTGGCTGGCCGTCGTGGGCCCCACAATGTCAAAGAGGATCAACATGGCCAACCTGGTCGCTTTAGTGGGTAGGCCATCCGCCCCCATGGCTCTGTGTATATTCCTCCCAAAGTTGTGACTTGTCAAGTGCTCTCTCTGCTTAATTCTCTTCCACTTATAACAGATGACGGACACTGCCTTACACTGACATTTAAGGAAAGCTGTATACTGCTTGCACCACAGGCCCAGCCACCCAGAGAAACTTTCAGGGTTCTAACAATATTGACTGCAAGGGAAAATGACACCCAGAAAATGCTGCTGATGTAAAGATGCTGTGACTTCATTAACTGTGACCAAAGCACACTATTTTAGCATGTGTACCCTTGTGTACACATCTCCATGTGGAGACACCCCACGTCCAAGGGCAGAGAAACCCCAGTAAGACGGTAGCACTGAAGCGGTTGTGAGGAGATACCCCACGTCCAAGGGCAAAGGAGAAGCCCCAGCAAGACACCTTATCTAACTCAATGAAACTATGAGCCATGCTGTGTAGGGCCACCCAAGACAGACGGGTCATGGTGGAGAGGTCTGACAAAATGTGGTCCACTGGAGAAGGGAACTGCAAACCACTTCAGTATTCTTGCCTTGAGGACCCCATGAACAGTATGAAAGGGCAAAAAGATAGGACACTGAAAGATGAACTCCCCAGGTCAGTAGGTGCCCAATAATATGCTACTGGAGATCAATGGAGAAATAACTCCAGAAAGAATGAAGAGACGGAGCCAAAGCAAAAACAACACCCAGTTGTGGATATGACTGGTGATGGAAGCAAGGTCCGATGCTGTAAAGAGCAATATTGCATAGGAACCGGGAATGTCAGGTCCATGAATCAAGGCAAATTGGAAGTGGTCAAACAGGAGATGGCAAGAGTGAACGTCGACATTCTAGGAATCAGCGAACTAAAATGGACTGGAATGGGTGAATTTAACTCAGATGACCATTATACCCACTACTGTGGGCAGGAATCTCTTAGAAGGAATGGAGTAGCCCTCATAGTCAACAAGAGAGTCAAAAATGCAGTACTTGGATGCAATCTCAAAAACGACAGAATGATCTCTGTTCGTTTCCAAGGTAAACCATTCAATATCACAGTAATCCAAATCTATGCCTCGACCAGTAATGCTGAAGAAGCTGAAGTTGAACGGTTTTATGAAGACCTACAAGACCTTTTAGAACTAACACCCAAAAAGAGATGTCCTTTTCATTATAGGGGACTGGAATGCAAAAGTAGGAAGTCAAGAAACACCTGGGGTAGCAGGCAAATTTGGCCTTGGAGTACAGAATGAAGCAGGGCAAAGACTAATAGAGTTTTGCCAAGAAAACGCACTGGTCATAGCAAACACCCTCTTCCAACAACACAAGAGAAGACTCTACACATGGACATCACCAGATGGTCAACACCGAAATCAGATTGATTATATTCTTTGCAGCCAAAGATGGAGAAGCTCTATATAGTCAGCAAAAACAAGACTGGGAGCTGACTGTGGCTCAGATCATGAACTCCTTATTGCTGAACTCAGATGGAAATTGAAGAAAGTGCAGAAAACCACTAGACCATTCAGGTATGACCTAAATCAAATCCCTAACAATTGTAGAGTGGCAGTGAAAAATAGATTTAAGGGACTAGATCTGATAGAGTGCCTGATGAACTATGGACGGAGGTTCGTGACATTGTACAGGAGACAGGGATCAAGACCATCCCCAAGAAAAAGAAATGCAAAAAAGCAAAATGGCTGACTGAGAAGTCCTTACAAATAGCTGTGAAAAGAAGAGAAACAAAAAGTAAAGGAGAAAAGGAAAGATATAAGCATGTGAATGCAGAGTTCCAAAGAATAGCAAGGAGAGACAAGAAAGCCTTCCTCAGTGATCAGTGCAAAGAAATAGAGGAAAACAATAGAATGGGAAAGACTAGAGATCCCTTCAAGAAAATCTGAGATACCAAGAGAACATTTCATGCAAAGATGGGCTCGATAAAGGACAGAAATGGTATGGACCTAACAGAAGCAGAAGATATTAAGAAGAGGTGGCAACAATACACAGAAGAACTGTACAAAAAAGATCTTCATGACCCAGATAATCATGATGGTGTGATCACTCACCTAGAGCCAGATATCTTGGAATGTCAAGTCAAGTACAAAGCTAGGGGAGGTGATGAATTCCAGTTGAGCTATTTCAAATCCTAAAAGATGATGCTGTGAAAGTGCTGCATTCAATATGCCAGCAAATTTGGAAACTCAGCAGTAGCCACAGGACTGGAAAAGGTCAGTTTTCATTCCAATCCCAAAGAAAGGCAATACCAAAGAATGCTCAAACTACTACACAGTTGGACTCATCTCACATGCTAGTAAAGTAATGCTCAAAATTCTGCAAGCCAGGCTTCAACAATATGTGAACCCTAACTTCCAGATGTTCAAGCTGGTTTCAGAAAAGGCAGAGGAACCAGAGATCAATTTGTCAACATCTGCTGGATCATCAAAAAAGCAAGAGAGTTCCAGGAAAACATCTATTTCTGCTTTATTGACTATGCCAAAGCCTTTGACTGTGTGGATCACAATAAACTGTGGACAACTCTGAAAGAGATGGGAATACCAGACCACCTGACCTGCCTCTTGAGAAATCTGTATGCAGGCCAGGAAGCAACAGTTAGAACTGGACATGGAACAACAGACTGGTTTCAAATAGGAAAAGGAGTACGTCAAGGCTGTATATTGTCACCCTGCTTATTTAACTTATATGCAGAGTACATCATGAGAAACGCTGGACTGGAAGAAGCACAAGCTGGAATCAAGATT
Source organism: Budorcas taxicolor (assembly GCF_023091745.1). Lineage (NCBI taxonomy): Eukaryota > Metazoa > Chordata > Mammalia > Artiodactyla > Bovidae > Budorcas > Budorcas taxicolor. Next base: position 19,319,336 of record NC_068914.1, on the reverse strand, counting down.
GTTGGGAGAAATATCAATAACCTCAGATATGCAGATGACACCACCCTTATGGCAGAAAGTGAAGAAGAACTAAAGAGCGTCTTGATGAAAGTGAAAGAGGAGAGTGAAAAAGTTGGCTTAAAGCTCAACATTCAGAAAACGAAGATCATGCCATCCGGTCCCATCACTTCATGGCAAATAGATGGGGAAACAGTGGATACAGTGGCAGACTTTATTTTGGGGGGCTCCAAAATTACTGCAGATGTTGACTGCAGCCATGAAATTAAAAGATGCTTCCTCCTTGGAAGAAAAGCTATGACCAACCTAGACAACATATTAAAAAGCAGAAACATTACTTTGCCAACGAAGGTCCGTCTAGTCAAGGCTATGGTTTTTCCAGTGGTCATGTATGGGTGTGAGAGTTGGACTATAAAGAATGCTGAGCACTGAAGAATTGATGTTTTTGAACTGTGGTGTTGGAGAAGACTCTTGAGAGTCCCTTGGACTGCAAGCAGATCCAACCAGTCCATCCTATAGGAAGTCAGGCCTGAATATTCTTGAGAAGGACTGATGCTGAAGCTGAAACTCCAATACTTTGGCCATCTGATGCATAGAGCTGACTCATTTGAAAAGACCCTGATGCTGGGAAAGATTGAGCACAGGAGGAGAAGGGGACGACAGAGGATGACATGGTTGGATGGCATCACAGACTCAATGGGCATGAGTTTGAGTAAACTCCGGAAGTTGGTGATGGACAGGGAGGCCTGGCATGCTGCGGTCCATGGGGTTACAAAGAGTCAGACACGATTGAGTGACTGAACTGAACTCTTGTTTAAATAGCACGTGTGAAAATGGACACAGTGACGAACAGTATTAGGACTAAATGAAGGAATGCACTCTCAATGTATAAAATTTAAATAATACAGAAGTATCTGAAAGAAAAAGTCAGTCTCCATCTTTTTTTCCCATTGCACTATTAAAGGGTTGGTGTTGCATCCTTTTTAAATGAGTTTGTGTGTGTGTATATATATATATGCAAATATGCATATTTAAACATATATGAGATGATACTCTGAAAGGTAAAAATAACAACAGAAAGGAATAATGTAAGAGTTGAATTTATAAAATTCTTAGAAGGAAACAACTTTGTGACCTTAGATTAGGCAATGGTTTCTTAAATATGATACCCAAAGCACAGCAATAGAAGAAAAAATAGACTACATCAAAATGAAAACCATGAGTACTTCAAAGGACACCATTAAGAAAACAAAAGGACAAATCCACAAAATGGAAGAAAATACAGACAAACCATATATATCTGATAAAGGTCTAGTATCTGAAGCAGTCTTATAGCTCAAAAATATGATGATACACCCCATTAGAATGGCTATACTTTAAAAAGATAAATAACTAATGCTGGCAAGGAAGCAGAAAAATTGGAACCCTTTCAGGACTGTAAGACGGTGCAGCCGCTTTGGGAAAAATCTGGCAGTTCCTCAAGGGGCTAAACATGGGACTTCCCTGGTAGCTCAGTTGATAAACAATCCGCCCACAATGCAGGAAAAGCCCAGTTCAATCCCTGGGTCCGGAAGATCCAGAAGGAAATGACAGCCCACCCCAGAATTCTTGCCAGGAGATTTCCATGGACAGAGAAGCCTGATGGGCTATAGTCCATGGGGTTGCAAGAGCTGGACTCGACTTAGCAACTAAATCACCATCAAGGGGCTAAACATTAAGAGTTACCATTTCACTCAGAAACTCCCCTCTTAGGTATATACACCCAGTCAGTCAGTTCAGTCGCGCAGTTGTGTTTGGCTCTGCGACCCCATGGACTGCAGCACGCCAGACTTCCCTGTCCGTCACCAACTCCCAGAGCTTGCTCATCCAAGAGGATTAAAAAGACATGTCCACACAAAAACTTATACAGGAATGTCCATAGCAGCAGCGCTATTCCTAATAGCCAAAAAGAACCCAAATGTCCATCAACAGATGAATGGATCAACAAAATGTGATATATATCCACACCACAGAATATAACTCAGCCATTAAAAAAAGAAGTACTAATACATGCTACAACATGGGTAAACCTAGAAAACCTAAGTAAAAAGAAACCAGACACAGAAGGCCATATATTTTACAATTCCATGTATATGAAGTATCCAGAATAGGCAAATTCACAGAGACATAAACAGGTAAGTGATTGTCGGGGCCTCGGAGGAGGAGGGAACAGGGGTGACTAAGTACTTAAAGGTACAGAGTTTCCCTTCAGGGTGATGAGGATGTTCTGAAATGAGATAAGTGGTGATGGTTGCACAACACTGTGAATATACTAAATGCCACTGAATTCCACCCTTTAAAACAGTCAAGATACTGAATTTTATGTTAATTTTACCACGAACAAAAGCGGGGGATAAAGTACTGATACACATTACAACGTAGATGGACCCTGAAAACAGCATGCTAAGTGAAGGAAGTCAGATATCATGTGAGCCCATTTATGTGAAATGTTCAGATCAAGCAGATCCATAGAGACAGGCAATAGTTAGGTGGTTGCCAGGGCCTGAGGGAAGGGGAGATAGGGAGTGACAGTTAACGCATGTGGGATTTTCTGCTGGAATGGTAAAAATGATCTAGAATCAGATAGCGGTGGCGGTTAACAGCCTAGTGCATGTATCAAACCCATGGAACTGGAAACTTCAAAATGGTGAATTTTATGACACGTGGCATATACATCTCAATTTTTTTATTTTTTAAAAAACAGAGCAAGTAAGTGCTAGCATGTGGAAAAGGAAAGAAGAAAACAGGAAAGACAAACTACCAGATTTCTCCTGTCCTGGAATGAAGGAGAAAGCTTATGCAGTTAACCACAGGGGTTCAGCAGCAGAAATCACAGTGCTCTGTCAAATGTTTCGCTCCTCCATCCTTTAACAGTTTGAAGGCATGGGCTTAACGACTGTCATTACAGGTTAAGTCTGGTACTGGGTAGGGTCCAGACCCTGCATATTTTCTTACCATTATAATTGGCTGCATCAGGATCTTCCACATTAATAGCAATGACTTTCCAGTCGGTTTCCCCTTCGTCAATCATCGCCAGAATGCCCAGAACTTTCACTCTGATAATTTCCCCTCGTGCACACACCTGAGAGTCAAAAACCACAGCTAGGTCAAAACTACAGATTCAAACTCTGGAAGAACAGTTTTCCTTGGTGGATAATAGGAAATGAGGAACACACCAAATTTCTACAAACTTAAGATGGTTCCTGTAAACAATTTTTAAAAAGCTAACCAAGTGAATGTCCACTAATCCTATCAGAGTTGAGGGTGATTCATGTTTTTTAAACTGTCATTGCTTGTGCTGAAGAATAAGTGCTCCAGAGTTTGTTTCAAACACCTATTTTAATGCACTGTCTTTACCTTTTATTTTATAGAAGTCACTGAGTTAGGTAAGTCATACAATAAGCCTGAACTTTATGACTTAAGCAACTGAATGACAACTTTCTTTTCAGTTGCTTGCTCTTTTCTTGAGGCTGGGAAAAATCATAAAGAAAATAACCATTAAAAAAAAAAAGGAAAATAACCATAGTTAGAACCTTAGAACAACTCTACTTGATAGAGGAATCTCTACCATAAACCCCCAACATGTGGGGTTATTTAACCCCCATGGGGCCAATTCACTAGTCACTCCAAATCCTGAGGCAGGGTTTGCCTTGTTGCCTCCTGGTACCCTTCATCCACTGACTCCTCATCTGCCTTTTAAAGCAATGCACAACATGTCCAGTTCTTTCACACACATGCATATAATATACATCTTTTCCTAGGCTAGGTTTAAATTACAAATTATAATGTACAAATGCTTAGAATGGAATGGATGCTTTTATCAACCAAAGAGACATCATTTCTTCACTGATATTCATATATTTTATTTACAATGTTTTTTAAAGTAAGAACTTTGTAGATTTCATTGCTCTCATCTCAAAGAAAAATATTTCCGATTCTATTACCTTGCTTCCAATTTCACACACATCAATTGGGTCATTGTCACCACAACAACCAGTGTGTTTGTCATTGTGTCCTGGGTCTTCCCAAGTCTAAAAAAAAATGAAAATAAAACTTAAGAGTGTATTATTCCTATATGTGTTAATGACAAAAGTGCACCACGTTGGCACTAAAAGATAACATCCCATGATTGTTCTGCAAAATAGGAATCTTCAGCTATTTATTTCTCATCAAAATGAATCCTCTATTCATATCTTAACTACCACAATAACCTTAATTAAATGATGGGCTCCTGTTAAGCTTTAAAATGGATAATGATCCTATTTTAAACAGAAAAAACCAACTACCTAATAACCAAGACAATACGCAAACAAATGTAGACCCAGATGTTCACTTAAAAAAATGGATTCAAAGAAAACTGCTTTGGTGAGCTCTTAGTACTTACTCTATTAACTAGACTTTCTTTAAAAGATGTCTCCAAGCAGAGACAGGTAGGTGGTAATATCAAGATGGAAATGACATGTGCTGATGGCAAAAATGTCATCACTGGTCAGGATCAAGAATGAGTAGTTTAATCAGGATTTGCTGAAAATTTAAGCGGCCAGGTTTCTTTCCTGCTAAACTGTGAGGCAGAGTCCTCACAGAGCACGGCGAAGGGGAAAGGACGGGCTGTGCTTGTCAGGAAGTTCAATTTGAAGAGCAGCTGCTGCTTTGGTTCTTTTCCCTCCCAACCTAGAACATATTTCTTGGATTTGTTTGCTTACTCAGCTGGAGTAAAGGCAGGGAGATAAAAGTGATGGGGAAAAGAAGACCAGACCCAACAAAACCAAATTCAACCTACAGAAGAGAGAAGTATCTCAGCAATGTTTTCCCAGAGGGACGACGTTTCCAGGCTAAGCAGTGAATCAACTGCAGCACAAGGTGAGGTGCTGAGCTTAGACTCGGTGATTACCTTACAGGCTAGATGGCCTTCCCGTGTCGCTCAGCTGGCGGAGAATCCACCTGCAATGCGGGAGACCCCGGTTCAAAGATCCTCTGGAGAGGGGAACGGCTACCCACTCCAGTATTCTGGCCTGCAGAATTCCACGGACTGTGTAGTCCATGGGGTCGCAAAGAGTCGGACACAGCTGAGCAACTTTCACTTCACAAGCTAGATGGGTTTGCCCTATGTTTTAGTAACTTATAGGTTGTTTCACAGTAGATTCCACTTAGTAGACTTAATGGTTAATAAAAACAATCAGCAGGGAGAAAATAAATTGGATATTTAGAAATCTTAAGTGTCACAGCATTGGTTTAATCAAACTAGAATTCAGTATACATTACTGAATGTATACTGAATTCTAGTGATTCTTTACTCAAATATGAAATTAGAGCCTAGACACACTGCTGTTGTGCTAGGGATAAATTGGTAAACAATGCAGGTATCCCCTCACCTCAAAGGGGTGACTGTTTAGGAAAACAGAACTTCATTATTACTTTACCACAAAGAAGGAGCAATCTGGATGATAGAGATAAAAGTCAACAGCTGTGAGAACTTACATGTGCCAGGTTCTAAGTGCTTGATTCCTCAAACAGCCACATGAGCTATGTACTAGGAATATTTCAGGGGGGAATATTACCATCTCAGGGAGGAAGAAGCAGAAGCAAGTTAGAAAATCTAGAAAGTGGCAGACTTGGATTTGTACCCTCTTCTAGGTGGTGCAAAAAAATCGGTGCTTTTAAGCTCTAATTTTGCAACAGATGTACTACTCAATCTATAATGAAAGAATTTGTGTAGTTTATAACCAGTCCATGTTAAAAAAAACAGATATTTCAGAGAAGAACAATCTTTCAAATGTGAAATAATTACCTTTTAGTTTATCTTGAAAATAAGTTATTTAAGGAAGTATTAAAATGAGTTAATTACCCCCTATGTTTTTATAACCTACTATAGGAACAACTTTTTGTAGGTATTTAAGTCTTTTTTTTAAGTAGTAGGTTAAATTTTCGTAAGCTAAGCTGAAAAGTACATTTCTCACAACTGCACAGAGACAGACCTGAGGGATAGCACCGTAGTTCCAGATATATCCTTTATAAGGGAACAGATTTGCAACATAACGGAGTTTTCCTTTCTTCACATCTTGTTTAATTGGGTTTAAAGGGTCCTTTGTAGCAATCTGAAACAAAAAATTTCAAATCATTGTATGTTTGTATGTGAAATATATTCAAATAGGGATTTAAGGAATTATGAAATAGGCATCCCCTAGTTCCATTTACACGATACATCTTTATCCCGAACACTTTCATAATTTAAAATAAAAGTTTCATCATAATCAGCCTGTAAGGGGAAATTTTATTTGAGGTACACAGGAATGAACAAGATGGGGAAAAGAACATGTTCTAATTTCAGAAAGCAAAAATTAAAACTAGCTAGAATAAATCCTAACATTTGAGAAAATATCTAACTTCAGCTTTCCTTTAAAGCATTTAGAATTATTCAAATATTTGTCTATTACATATGAAGTTTTATTACTGTCAAAAAGCTTAAGTGATAGCAACTATTATGGATATCCATAACAAAAAGCCAAATTTATTAGATGTCATCAGAATAAATTAATACAATGTGACAGAAATTCCAATAAAATTATTTTTATGGCTGGGGTGACTGAAGCAAGCCTGTTGACTACATGGAGGTGTCAACAAAGGAATTAAAGAGAAGACAAAGGAGAAAAAGGTGATTCTCGGTTTGAGGAGTGCCGGAGGCACAGGCGTGGGAAAGGAAAAAGTGTAGCATGTTTGCACAGAGTAAATGGTTGAGTTTAACTGGGGCACAGAAGCAAGACAGGCAGGTAAGGGGGGACACAACTGGAAAACCGACTGGGACTAGAAAGATGACAGCCTTGGACTTGAGCTGTTTAGCCAATGAGCAAATCGGTGTGACCAGACCAAACCTGACATCCTCTATCTGACTAGCAAAGGTGAAACATACCTCCATTTTTGCATTCGACCAGCGTGGTACTTCAACAACCATGTGAAACACTTCCTGGAAAACAGAGAAGGGGAGATGGTCACTGGAGCTCCTCTGTCCTCTTACTTCAATAAACATACCAAGTTTCTTAATAAAATGTTGTAAGGATGGAATGCAAAGAATGTTCCTATACAGAAAACAGTTTTAAACATAGCAGAACTTGTATCTCTGAGGAGAGCCATCTTCAAAGCAACCACCTCCAACAGCTATGCATTTCCTCCAGCGACAGCGCAATTACTCAAAATACTTTTGAGTAATCTATCAAAAGCTTCTATCTGAGGCGGTTTAGAAGACAAACCCCAAATCAGAACATTTATTTAAACCCCAAATCAGAACAAACAAAATCAATCAGCTTGATTACCCACATTATTCTCCCAACTTTGCTGTTTTTATGTTTTTAGAAATAATTTTATTTATCTTTGGCTGTGCTGGGTCTGCATTGCTGCACGGGCTTTTTCTCCAGTTGCAGTGAGTGGGAGCAACTCTCTCGTTGTGCTCCGGCTTCTCCTTTTGCAGAGCGCGGGCTCTAGGCACACGGGCTCAGTAATTGTGGTTCCCGGGCTCTAGAGTACAGGCTGAGTAGTTGTGGTGCACGGGCTTAGTTGCTCCACAGCACGTGGGATCTTCCTGGGCCATGAATCAAACCCATGTCTCCTGCACTGGCAGACAAGATTCTTTACCACTGAGCCACCAGGGAAGCCCCAGTTTGGCTGATTTTAAAAATCAGGTACTCCTCAAAAGACAAGAAGCTTGACATAGAAGATACAATCAGTTCAGTGCAATTGCTCAGTTGTGTCCGGCTCTTTGTGACCCCATGGACTGTAGCACTCCAGGCTTCCCTGTCCATCACCAAATCCGGGAGCTTGCTCAAATTCATGCCCATCAAGTCGGTGATGCCATCCAATCATCTCTTCCTCTGTCATCCCCTTCTCTTCCTACCTTCAATCTTTCCCACCATCAGGGTCTTTTCAAATGAGTCAGCTCTACGCATCAGATGGCTAAAGTACTGAAGTTTCAGCTTCAGCATCAGTTCTTCCAATGAATATTCAGGACTGACTTCCTGTAGGATTGACTGGTTGGATCTTCTTGCAGTCCAAGGGACTCTCAAGAGTCTTCTCCAACACCACAGTTCAAAAGCATCAATTCTTCTGTGCTCAGCTTTCTTTATAGTCCAACTCTCACATCCATACATGACTACTGGAAAAAGCATAGTTTTGACCTTTGTTGGCAAAGTAATGTCTCTGCTTGTTAATATACTGTCTAGGTTGGTCATAGCTTTTCTTCCAAGGAGGAAGCATCTTTTAATTTCAGGGCTGCAGTCACCATTTGCAGTGATTTTGGAGCTCCCCAAAATAAAGTCTCTCACTGTTTCCATTATTTCCCCATCTATTTGCCATGAAGTGATGGGACCTGATGCCATGATCTTAGTTTTCTGAGTGTTGAGCTTTAAGCCAACTTTTCACTCTCCTCTTTCACTTTCATCAAGAGGCTCTTTAGTTCTTTGCTTTCTGCCATAAGGGTGGTGTCATCTGCATATCTGAGGTTATTGATATTTCTCCTGGCAATCTTGATTCCAGCTTGTGATTCATCCAGCCCGGCATTTTGCATGATATACTCTGCATATATAAGTTAAATAAGCAGGGTGACAATATACAGCCTTGACATACTCGCTTCCCAATTTTGAACCAGTCTGTTGTTCCATGTCTGGTTCTAACTGTTCCTTCTTGACCTGCATACAGATTTCTCAGGAGGCAGGTCAGGTTGTCTGGTATTCCCATCTCTTGAAGAATTTTCCAGTTTGTTGTGATCCACACAGTCAAAGGCTTTGGTGTAGTCAATAAAGCAGAAGTAGATGTTTTTCTGGAACTCTCTTGCTTTTTCGATGATCCAACAGATGTTGGCAATTTGATCTCTGGTTCCTCTGCCTTTTCTAAATCCAGCTTGAACATCTGAAAGTTACAGTTCACATACTGTTAAAGCCTGTCTTGGAGAATTTTGAGCATTACATTGCTAGTGTGTGAGATGAGTACAATTGTGCTGTAGGTTGAACATTCTTTGGCAATGAGTTGAAAACTGACCTTTTCCAGTCCTGTGTCCACTGCTGAGTTTTCCAAATTTGTTGGTATATTGAATGCAGCCCGTTAACAGCATCCTCTTTTAGGAACTGAAATAGCTCAACTGGAATTCATCACCTCCACTAGCTTTGTTCATAGTGATGCTTCCTAAGGCCCACTTGACTTCACATTCCGGGATGTCTAGCTCTAGTTAAGTGATCACACCATTGTAGTTGTCTGGGTCATGAAGATCTTTTTTGTATGGCTCTTCTATATATAAAATACTATCAAGTATTTTACAGTATTCTGTATATAAAATACTATTAAGATAAAATACTATGCTCCAAAAATGTTTTAACCAATGACAGTTCTACTGTAATCCGTTTACAGCCTTAAATCGACTATTTGAAATTGAATGATATATTTAAAAAAAATCTCAGATGCTTACTAAAAACTCAATTAAAGAAAAATCACTTTGTTACCTCCTTTGTATACCAGAGTCAAGTATCAACTTGAAAGAGTCTCTCAATACAACTATGCTTTATATAGTCATAAAGTTATTTTTTACCAAGGAATAAAATTTTAAATGCAGTTTTTTAGTTTAAAACTTCTATAAAAGGGCATACATGATGCCAAATCTGCCATTACTTTTATAAACATGCATATTTTAAACAATGATTTAAAATGAAAATCACTTAGTGGCACACTTATTAGAATTACTTCTTTGCTACTTTGCATCAAAAAACAGGGACTCATAGGATCAGTACAGGAAATAAGCCAAAGGTTTCCAGACAGTAGTTACCTTGCTGCTGCTTTGGCTAAGCAGAAAGCTACACAGATTTATATTCAAGAGGCTAAAACTTCTGTCACTTATTTAAGTTCTTGGTCAAACTAAGGGAGACTACAGTATTCCTCAGTTTCTGCTCCAACGCTTCTGACACCTACTCTATACAACATAAAAAACCCAAAGAATGGTGCTATGCTATACTTAGTTGCTCAGCTGTATCCAACTCTTTGCCCACCCATGGACTGTAGCCCACCAGGCTCCTCTGTCCATGGGGATTCTCCAGGCCATAATACTGGACTGGGTTGCCATGCCCTCCTCCAGGGGATCTTCCCAACCCAGGGATCGAACCAGGGTCTCCTGCATTGCAGGCTGATTTTTTTACCAGCTGAGTTACCACGGAAGCCCCAAAACTGGAGACATTATTTAAATCCAGGACTCAGTAAACTGCTCTATCCCTGAAGTCATAACTGTGTGGTTTTAGAAAGAGTAACACATTATTCATGGGTAGGAAACCTCAGACTCAATACGTGATTACATGTCATTCTACTCATTGGAAGCGTCTAGTAGCTAGCACCACGTCTACGCCTCAAGTGTTAAAGATCTGCACATTTGCAAACAAGTCAGAACTTAAAAGTGTACAGTAGTAATACCCTTAAGGTCCACAAGATGGAGCTATTACTACATGAAAAGATTACCTGAGACCAGACCACTAAGGAAACTGCCTTTTTTTTTTTAACTTTATTTAGTATTAAAATATAGCTGATTAACAATATCGTGATAGTTTCAGGGGGAGAGCAAACAGACTCAGCCATACGTATAAATTTATCCATTTTCCTCCAAACTGCCCTCCCATCCAGGCTGCCACCTAACATTGAGCAGAGTTCCCTATGCTACCCAGTAGGACCTTGTTGGTTATCCATTCTAAATATAGCAGTGTGTACATGTCGATCCCAAACTCCCTAACTATCTCCTCCCCTCATTCTTACTTTCTGGAGACCAGAAGTTTGTTCTAAGTCTGGGATACTGGCTAATCTTTTAAAATAAAATATCAACAAATGAATAAAACACCTCAAGTTAAAAAAAAGGAGGGAATAAAAATCAGATTCAAAGTTTGGAAAATACATTGACCGCTTTATTAATTGACAAATACATAGAGATCCTCAAAAACCACATTATCTAATACTACAAACCTACATAAACTATTAAGAATGTAGAAGAAAAGAAAGAAAAAGAAACAACATTATAGGAAACAGAACATCTTTCAGGAAAAAACTACAGAAAACAGAAGAACTCTGAAAGCCTGAAGGTTTGGTACTTCTTAGAAATTAGCTGAGCCAAAAATAGCAAAGAGTATCCTGCAAGAAGCCTCAGGGACCATTCACTCATTTTTCACCAACAGATATGTACTGAGCACCACCGTTTTGTGCCAGATACAAGCAGTGAACAGATTTCAAGCTTTTTCACCTCCCGAGGAGTTCTGAGTTCTGAACCACATCACTTAGCTTACAGGCCTCAGGCTAAAGCCTGAAGTCCACACATCAAGGTGAGGGACTATGTAAAATGAATATTTAGCGATTTTTCAAGTGTAAGTAGCTACTGTCTCTTTTTTTAGAGCAATGAATGCGTAATAACTTACAGTCACTACTTTCCCCATCAATTACTATCAAAAGAGGGTGTTTTTCAATTATTTTGATATTTTAAAAGGGAAGATGTTCTTATTCTTTAGAAGGAACTACTAGTAAACAACAGTTTGTTTCTCCTAGACACCAGGTCTGCAGCTCAGGGAGCTGCCACTAGGCACACAATGATACTCGGGATTTTCAGGGCAACTGATATGAGAAATTCAACCAATCACTCCACTACTACTGGGGAAAAAAAAGCAACCCTTTTTCTGTTAAAACATTATGCATTCTATTTGGAACTCCTGTGCACTGTTGACAGGAAGGTAAAATGGTATAGCCACCGTGGAAAACAGCACGGTGGCTCCTCAAAAAATTAAAAATAGAATTACCATATGATCCAGCAACTCCACTTCTGGGTGTATGGCCCGCACCCCGAGAAGTGAAAGCAGGTCTTGAAGAGATCCGTACACCCATGTTCGTGGCAGCATCATTCACAATAGCTAAAACGCAGAAGCATCCAAGTGTCCAGAAGCATCCAAGTGTCCGTCAACGCGCGAATGGATAAGCAAGACGTGGTATGTACATACAATAGGATACCATTCAGCCTTACAAGGGAAAGAGATGCTGACACGTGCCGCAGTGGGGATGAGCCCTGAGGACGCTACGCTAAGGGAAATAAGCAGGTCACAAAAGGACAAATTACTGTATGATTCCACTCACATGAGGTATCCAGAGAAATCGAATTCATAGAGACAGAAAGCCGAATGGTGGTTTCCAGGGGTTGGGGATGGGGGAGAATGGGAATGGGTATATAGAATGTTAAGTTTTGCGAGATGAAGAGAGTGCTGGAGACGGAGAGTGATGATGGTTGCAAAACAAGATGAATGTACTTAATACCTCTGAGCTGTATATGTCAAAGTAGTTAAAGATAGTAGATTTTATGTTATGTGTATTTTACAAATTAGAAAATTGGAAAAAATTATGCATTCTAATATTTCCAATGTTTATGGCATTTAAATACTACCTAAAAATTCATGCTTTCTTTGTTTAATCCTAACTGGTTTCAACTATTACTTAGCTCAATCCTGGATTTATTATCTTGTTATTCCCATTGTTAAGGCTTCTCAGAACTGTTCTCTACTCCTGCTGTGTTTTGGATTCTAAATCCTTGCTCTGGCATTAAGCTTTCAGCTCCCAGATTACAGTTTCAGAGAAAGAAAGCCTGAAGGTTTGGTACTTCTTAGGAATTAGCTACTAATTTCTAAGAAGCTACATCCTACTAATTCCTAGTAGGATGACCTTGACAAGGCTGTAGGAAGCAGGGGAAAGACAACCCACAGCTTCCAAAGTCTGAAACACAGCCATCAGTCTGACTGCCAGACTTATAATCATTTCATCAGGAAGACGAAAATGTTAACGCTATAGCTGTCCAGATTCTAAGGAGATCAGAAATTCTAAATCATAGTGTTCCATTAATCAAAAAGATTTAAAATAAAATTGCTTTAGAAATAGAAGAAATCAACCTATATCTCAATCAGGTTTCTAACTTCATTGATTAAACAGGAGCATTACAGTGAGCATAGGTCTCATTTCCAAACTGGTGAATTTTCTTGTGAATCAAGTCAGTAGCCTGACAGGTCATTTACTAATGAATAGGCTACGACTATTAGGTAAGCTGTTACTACTAACATAATTAAGTACATATATAGGGAACATATTCTTAATTACATCCCACCCATGAATCTTAGTAGTAACGTCAAATTGTGTCTTTATTGGAAGACTTATGAATGCCTCATGACATGCTGTACTGCAAAATTGCCTAAGTGGCTTAAATTAGCATTTCCATGTTGATTCTTCATGTTTCTCTAAATAACTTCAGAAATCAAGTAGATATACCAGACTTAGGAAGAAATATGAACTCATCCTGATTCCACCATCCTTTTATTTTTCTGTTTTGCAATAAAATTTGGGGGAAAAACAGTGGTGAAAGAATTTTCTTCTAAATTTATCAAGAGTAGATATGGAGGAAGAGGCTAAAAAAAAAAAAAGGACAGCTTGCCTTATTTTTTTCTCTAACCTCTAGAGTATTTTTGAAATATAAAATTCCTATCAGAAGAGCCCACGAGAGTTCCTCCTGTGCGCTGTTGATGGGGTTGTAAATTCGACCGTTATGGAAAACGCATGGCAGTGCCTCAAAACACACACAAGAAAACTATCGCATATGATCCAGCAGTCGCACTTCTGGGCATCTGTCCAAAAGAAAGTAAATCAGAATCCTAAAGAGAGATCTTCACGGCGTCACTCACGGCAGCATTAGTCACAACAGCCAAGATATGGAAACAATCCAAGTGTCCATCAGTGGGTGAGTGGACAAAGAAGATGTGATACACGTGCACGCACACACGCAAATGGAACACTCAGCCTTAAAAAAAAAAGGAAACACTGCCATTTCTGATAATATGGATGAATGCGGAAGATACCATGTAAGTGAATTAAGTCAGAGAAAAACGAACACTGCATAATCTCACTTGTATGTGGAACCTAAAAAAGTTGAGCTCATAGAAACAGAAAGTAGAACGATAGTTGCCAGGGGCTAGAGGGGTAGGAGAAATGGGGGGAATGTTGATCAAAAGGTACAGATTTTCAGTTATAAGAATGATAAGTTCAGAAGATCTAATGTATAGCACTGTTCTATGAATTCTGCTAAGATAGTAGATCTTACCAAACATACCCAAAATAAATGAGGTGGATGGAGAGGCTGATGAATATGATTAAGAGGATCATTTCACAACGTTTACATATACCAAAATATCGCACTGAACACCTTAAATACAATGACTATTTGACAATTATATCTTTATAGAGCTGAAAAATAAATTTTTAAAAATGGGCTCCTGAAACTCTTTCAATGACAAGTAACAAAAGTCTATTGGAGAAGCTGACACAAAAGAAACGTGATTACCAAAGTTCACTTGTGTGCCCCTTATTCATTTAAATAATAATTTCACAAAGGAAAACATGATTTACATCAACAAAAAAAAATTTTGCTCAACAAATTAAGTGTCCAGGGGAGATAGTTAACCCATTAAAGTTTAAAAACAAACACGATTCAGTAATGCTCATTTGTTCTCCAATCACACGAATTTTTACTCATAGCAGTTTCATAAAACTCCTGTATTTGGTAACGTACACTGCCATATACCACACACATAGAAAGTAGTAAAACTTGATTGACATAACTAATAAGCTCCTATTTTTTCCCTTCAGATGAGCTTTAAGATGACTAAATTTTGGAAATAGATAGCTTAACCCTGTTTACTTTCTTATCTTTATAAAATCAAGCAAGAGTCTGCATATTGAGCTGTCAACCTTTCCTATGATTTGCAATGACTAAGAATTTTGACCACAGAACCTCTTTCAAGAAAAATGCACACTTATACCAAACTGCAATTTCAGAAACATCTCAGAACCTCAGAAACCCATCGATGAGTATTCAGGGTCTCAAGGCCACCAAGAATCCCCAAACTAGAAGAGTTTACAGCCTTCCCAAATGAAAAAAGTTCTTACTCATTTCTTTTGAATTCTAAGTTAAAAAAAAAAAAAGTAAACTTTTTTTTCTTTTTTCTGCCCCCCTCCTTTTTTCTTCATAAATATCAAAGAGATATCAACTGTAGAAAATCTGGA
Source organism: Budorcas taxicolor (assembly GCF_023091745.1). Classification (NCBI taxonomy): domain Eukaryota; kingdom Metazoa; phylum Chordata; class Mammalia; order Artiodactyla; family Bovidae; genus Budorcas; species Budorcas taxicolor. The sequence continues at coordinate 19,304,207 of NC_068914.1, read as the reverse complement.
AAATACCAAAAAGCACAGAGGAAAATCCGCCACCCGTTCTCACTTGAGCCAGTGTGGCTCAATGGTGAAAACGCAGGTTCTAACACCGGGGTCTGCATCCTGCCACTGCTGCTTATGAATACTGGTTGGTGATCCTGGACAACTAAGGTAATGAAAGAACCCAGCCTGGAGATTGGAATGTCGGCTAAAGGAGATAATCCACATAAGGGCTTTAGCATGGTGCTCAATGTAATCTAAAACACCCACTAAGACCAACAGGGCTCAGAGGTGAAGCAACTTGCTCAATAAGACCAAGATAGTTCGTGGCAAAACCAGGCCTAAAACCAAGGTTTCTTACTCCCAGTTCAGTGATCTTTCTACAACAGAGCTCTGAAAGCCTTCGCACAGAACCAGTCATTGTGGTTAACATCATCATCTATTGTGGGGGTTTTTTGTGTGTTTTTTTGGTTAGTGTATATTGAGACTTTATAAGCCAGGCATTGTAATGCATATTAGATGCATATTTAATCATCACAACTTTTTTTAAAGTCAAATCCATCCAAAAAATTTTGTCTTTTTATTTTTTTTATTGACATATAATTGACTTAAAATATGAGTTTCAGGAGTACCACATGGTGATTTGATATTTATATACATTATAAAATCATCACCATGATAAGCCTAGTTGCCATCTGTCACCATACAAAGTGATTACAATATTATTGACTATATTCCCCATGCTGTACTACATCCCCATAACTTATTTTATAACTGGGAGATTGTACCTCAATCTCCCATAACTATTTCCCTCATCCCTGTTCAGGCAACCACGAGTTTGTTCTCTTTATATGAGTCTGTTTCAAGTTTGTTTTATAACTTTACCTTTTTGACAAAATTGATAAACCAGAGATTACGGTCAGGATATCTGTTTTTAAAATTTAGCCATCTTAAAGCTCATCTGAGGGGGGAAAAAATAGGAGTTTATTCTTAGTTACAACATGCCAATTAAGTTTTGTTATCACTTTTCATCTATGTTCCCAGTTCGAACTTCGGTTTGGGAAACACAAAATTCCAACCAGTCTATATACATATAATGTTGGAGAAGAGGAACAGTATTTAAATTATTAATTTAGTGACATTCTTTAAAGTTTCATTTATAAAACTGTCTATAAAAACAAATAGAAGATTCAAAACAAAGCAACCCCTGTAAGGAAGTGAGTACCACTGACCCCTGGAACAACACTTTGGGTTTGAACTGGGTAGGTTCACTTACATGTGGATTTTTTTCAATAGTAAATACTACAGAACTACATGATCTGTCAATTGAATCCCCGGATAGGGAGGAGTACAGGGGGCCAACTGTAAATCATGAGCCAGTAGGGGCCTTAAGCCCACATTGCTCAAGGGTCAACAATAATCTAAAAAGCATCCACTTGGGTGGCATATCTCCTCTAGAAATTTCAGGTATAGTAAGATAGTATCTTTAAAAAGTTAAGAATGGTGCACAACTGCAGAAAATATCCTGTTCAGTTTCTAGAGCCACCATCCATTTGATTAGAAGCTTGGCTTTTTTTAAAGGCAAAAAGTTCCATATTTACATATTCTCCCAACAGTCACCTGAAAACCATTACAGAAGCCTATATGGTTATAACTGGTATTTAACACAGAAGTTTGGAGAAGGCAATGGCACCCCACTCCAGTACTCTTGCCTGGAAAATCCCATGGACGGAGGAGCCTGGTAGGCTGCAGTCCATGGGGTCGCTAAGAGTCGGACATGACTGAGGGACTTCACTTTCACTTTTCACTTTCATGCATTGGAGAAGGAAATGGCAACCCACTCCAGTGCTTTTGCCTAGAGAATCCCAGGGATGGGGTGCCTGGTGGGCTGCCGTCTATGGGGTCGCACAGAGTCGGACATGACTGAAGTGACTTAGCAGCAGCAGCAACACAGAAGTTTAAGATACGGAACAGAAGATACCAAACTTCTAAAATTAGAATATCAACTCATGATACTCGAGCACTTTAAGATTTTGATACAGCTTGATTTTGATAAAGCTTTTTAATCTACCCAGTGTTTCATACCATTTATCCTGTTTATGTTCTGGATACTTAAATTTTCTGTTATCTCAGAAGTTTTAAGTCAGAATACACTTTGAGCTAGAGATGGTTTTATATTTGACCCCAAAATAGACCCAGAGCAAAGAATATCCCTACAATTAAATATCCAGTGAGTCCCTCCTTCACTTTCACCCAGTGGATTTGGAAATAACCCAAGTAGGGTATCCGAGTCACAAAGATTTCCAGAATGGGCTGGATTGATTATCTAATGACACATAATAAGAAATCAAATACTTACTGTCCTCATTTTTTTTTTTTTGGCTTCACCATATAGCATGCAGAATCTTACTTCCCCAACTAGGGATCAAACCCATGCCCCCTATAGTCTAAGCAGGAGTCTTAAGCACTGGACCACCCTAGAATTCCCAAATTCTACCTACATTGAAAGGTCCTGATGTGGAGTAGAATACAACCCTTTGGGCACTTTTTCCTTATAGAGCGGAGTTGTGTTAAAGGCACATTCCCTCATTATCATCCCTCAAACTGCAGGGCACATTAGGGATAAAGTCTATGTGTACCCACTCAGAAATGTATTTACATAAACTTAATCATACTGAATTTTTTTTCCCCAAAATATCACACTCTTCTGTAACCAATGGAATTAATCAGATCTTTTATTCAGGCTAGAATCCAAAATAAGTTATGTGTACCACACCCAAGTTTTGTATAGACTAAACTTCCTTAAAAACAAAACAAAAATGATTCCTGCCTCTAAGGCAGGAGTCTTCAGTTCACTGAGGTCTTGACCACTGGTGAAATCCATTGTCATTGCAAGAACTTGTGCTCTTAAGCCAGCCCAGGATAGTACAAAGGGGCTTCCCCGCTGGCTCAGAGGTAAAGAAACCCCAGCATTGCAGGAGACCGCTTGCAATGCAGGAGATCAGGTTCAATCCCTGGGTGGGGAAGATGCCCTGGAGAAGGAAATAGCAAACCACTCCAGTATTCTTGCCTGGGAAATCCCATGGACAGGGGAGCCTGGAGGGCTACATACAGTCCACAGGGTTGCAAGAGTCAGACATGACTTAGCAACTACACCACCAACCACCACCAGGATGGTACAAAGGCAGACTCTTTACTTGAGTAATCCCAGATTACAGATACAACAGTCCTGTGTAAGACATTAAGGAGTTGTAGGGTAACCAGAGTAAAGATGTTTTACACAACATCAAAAATAATCTCAGCTTCCTATTTTGGGGTAACTTGTAGCAGCAACAAGACTAGGCACCATAACTGCTATGATTTTTCTGGTCCTAGGCTAGAATATTGTCCAATAACTTACAGCTACGGGCTAAATGTTTCTGTCCCTCCAAAACTCGTATGTTGGAATCTTAACCCTCAAGAGTGATGGTACAGCAAGTGTGACTTTTGGGAAATGCTTAAGACACAAGGGTGGAATCCTCGTGAATCGGATCAGTGCCCTACAAAAGCGGCTCCAGGGAGAGGCCCAGCTCCTTCCACCACACAAACCGCTAGGACTCTATGACCAGAAAAGGGCCCTTGCCCAGACATGCTGGCACCCTGATCTCAGCCTTCTAGCCTTCAGAACTGCAAGCAACAAATTTCTGCCCTTTATAAGCTACCCAGTCTAGGTATTTTGTTACAGCAACCCCAACAGGCTAAGATGCTATGAACACACACACACACAAACCCAGCTATATGTCAAGAAAATGGTTTCCTTCCTTACTACATCTGTATGTCAAGGTATCAATAAACTTAAGGTCATCATTTTATACCTTTTGATTATTCAAAATGGTCTGAAATGTAACTGCAAAGTACTTTGATTACTAATTATACAAGACAATTCAAGCGAACCAAATGATGCCAAGTCAACCAAATGACGCCACTTCAAGAGGAAAGAAGGATTCTGCAGTTCATATCAACTCCCAGGAAATCAGATGTAACAAATTAAAACGTTCTGAATAAGTACAGCTTTGAGAATCCCACCGGAGAACACATGCCAATTAGAGGTCTCTCCTGTAACTATGCCACATAATTGGCCTTGGGTTGTTTGCTCCACTGCTTCCAGTTAGAACCCAGCTCAGGCAGGCTACTCAGAAGCAACACACAGATTAGATTTGCTGCCAGTGTCCAAGTGTCAGGACAGAACTGTAGCAATCTTTCTGGTAGAAGTACAATTAATTTATCTATTTCTGATAGTCCAGCACAGAAAAAAAGTAAGACTCAGTACACATAAGGATAAGATTTCATCTTTATTATTCTAGACAAACACTGGAATGTGATATTCACAGGTATTATGTATTAACATCTAAAAGATTTGCACTCACTGTGGGTCAAGTTTCCTGGCTGAATAAAAAACAAAAAACCTTAAAGGTATAAAAAGGAATCAGACATTTGTCCTTGTATGTATAAACTAAATATATATAAACTTTTCCTATTGGGAGGGAGCATAAAACAAGCAATGGCTTAAGAAAAAAACTATTTAAATTTGCACAAACAATACATGCTCTTTGCAAAGAGATGAGGAAATACAAAAAGGCAAAAATGAAAATAAAGACTGAACGAGTTACCAGCAATTCTGGTGGGTTTTTTTACCCCAGGCAGCTTTAATACATTTGTTTCTGTTCCTCTACTCCTCCAAATTATAGCTGCTTCTTCTAACCAAAAAAATCTGAATCGAAGACAGTATCCTTTTTAGTCAATGCACCTTTAACACACCTTTACCACACCTTTAGTCAATGCACCTTTAGCACAATGAGGCATCTTAAGCACTTGTTAAGACATATAAGAAAATCCGCATGTCAAACTAACTGAGCTGAGCAAAAAGACTATGGTCAGAGAATGAGGTCTTACCTTATCTGCATAAATTGGAATATCATGAAATGGAGAGATATATTGTCCTTTTTCATTTTCTGAAAAATCAATTAGAAAATATTACTTTTATTGGTTAATTACATTTCCAGATGCATGAAGTACAGGTTTTTCAAGACTTTTTCTTTTAAGAGAATGTTTAGATTTACAATAAAATTGAGAAAAAGGTATAGAGATATCCTACATACCCTCTCCTCCCTATATCAATACCACTCGCCAGATTTTATTCCCACCCCAGAGAAACTGGTTTTATACTTGACTGCTCCAAGGCCAGGTTAGGTTTTCATTCTACTTGCTCCTTAGGGGTCTAGGAGGTACTAACCTCTGGTGAGGGTGGGGACTGCTTTACAAACCTGTGTACCCCAGAGCCTGTCTGCAGTTTCTGGTATACAAAAGGCAAGCAAATTGTTTGACCTTACATCAGTTAACAGAGCTAATGACATACCTGGGTTCAGGGAGAAGGAAGGGGACCAATTTGTCAAATTGTAAACCATGTTGCTTTAAGTGGTATTTCCAGGGAGACAGAGCCATCTGAGATCATAATTTTTCTTAAGGATAATCTAGTAACTCACTTTAACAGGCAATTTCTGTATTCTAGAGAACTAGCTCCCATATCCAAAAAGTACTTCTAAAACTTCCTTACTATTCTTTAAGAAACTTAAGGCTTAGTCCACATTGCATTCCTTCATGATTAAAAACCAAGGTGGAATAGGAAAAATTGAGCGGTGACCACCCCCAATGACCCTTCAGAGTCAACAGTGATTTGTGATCCAACCCACTATCAGTTTTAAAAAGATTGGCAAATTAACATTATAGAGGTAAAAACTTCTATTAAAGAAGGATGCGAAGAAGTCTATAATTTTTTTAATTAAAATTATACAGTACTCACTACCTATGCATAATCTGAGTAAAAATTGTTTTTATGTAAATATAACTTGAAAACAATTACCGTATCATCCCCGAACCTTCAAACTAGAGTCACTTCTCTAAGTCCCTCCTACAGAGAAATTCTGGAGCCAACACTAACTCCAGGAAAACTGCTCAGTGAATTATTTGTCAAAGGTTTCTGCACTGCCCTTGTTGCTGAATCCCGAAATTCATAAAATGGGTGGGGGAGGTCCCACACTTTTTTGGATTTTAAATGGCAGTCTGAACTTCAACTAGTTGTGTAACTTTACAGCTCACTTTCCTTTTCCTCTAATACGAGGCTACTTTAGGCTAGGAGCTTTGTTCTTTAAATATTAACCGTGTATCCCCTCTTCCCGTCTCTTTACTGCTCTTCATACCCGGAACTCATAGAACTCAAGGCACCTGCCCATTTCCTCTGGAACAAAATAGTGAAGCAGTTAAAAGAGAAACGCCTCCGTTATCTCTAATAACCTTGGAAGGGTGGAGGGGGTGGGGAATGGTAAGAAGATAAAGATAAACAAGAGATAGCTTTCCCCCACCTAGGAGGCTAAAGGAAAGCAGAGCCTACAGCCTTTAAGTGCATACTTTGGATGGGTACCCCTTAGACGCGATCCCCCGGCCCAGGGGCCAAAACTTGGCACTTTCTTACTCATGCTTGCCCGACTGACGTCACCTGTTTGACGGGAGGGGAACAGCTTTCTGTTTCATAAGGCATCTTTCCAGCATCAGGGCTACGGGAAACCAACCGTCAGGGAGACAGAAGCGCCACTGGGACCTCAGAGGGACCGGTCCAGTCCTCTACTGACCGCTCCTGATCCGGGCCTCAGTTTCCCCGTCTACAGGACGTGGGCCTGGACTTGACCCCGCCAGGTCCCCACAATCTGAGCTACAGTGGAGGAATTAAGGTCTTAAGATGTCACCACCATCACCTCCTCTCCCCCACCCCGTTCCTTCGAACTGAATAATCCTCTTCCGGGCATTAGCTTAGCCCAAGACACCTTACTTAGGGTGGCTCAGTGGTGTCCTTTTCCCATCAGACACTGCCTGAGCCGGACACCTGCGAAACGAGCCTGGCGCAGGTTCAGGTCCAATCGGGCGTGTGAAATGGGGACGCCTATCCACGCCGTCCGACGCGCGAGCGGGACGTGTCAAATGCGGGCCAGGCCCTCCTAGACCCGCCGCCCAAGTCCCCGGGACCGGAGGAGGAGGCCGGCGGGCGCCCGAGACAACGAGCCGAGCGCGGGTCGCAACTGCTGGAGCGGGAACTGAAGCGAGGCCCGGGAATGAATGGGCGGGCTGGCAGGGAGGGGCCGTGGGCCTCCGACACTCACTGAGGAAGACTCGGTACTCGAGGGTGAAGGGCGCCGCGCGCTCCTCGCTGCTGAAGCCGCTCATCGTGCCGGAGACCAGCCGCCGCCGCTGCTACTGCTTCAGAGCCACAAAGCCGCACGCGGCGCCGACTGACAAGAAGTGAGCTACGCGCCTGCGCACTGCGGAGACTAGCGCGGCGAGCAGGGCGGGGAGCCGCCTTTAACGCCGCTGGCGCGCTCGCACCCACCCCATGCGCAGGCGCACTTCGTAAGGCTGGCGAGTCCCGGCGCCCTAGCTCCACCCCCTCGGGCCGCGCCTCCGCTGACCGCCGCTCAGCTCGCAGGCTGGGCCACGTGGCTGGCGGCCGGCTTTGGCCGTGATCCTTCTGACCTGGCGGGCTTTGTGCCTCTGGCCTAGGAGGGTAAACCAGTTCTCAGCTTGGACCACCTAAGAATTGACTGTTGACATGTCGCTCACACTGGGAGCTCACCTTTGACTCACACACCCTTCTCCGCAGAGTAATTCCTTATCTTAAAAGAAGTTTCATAGGAGTCAGCTGCTTTACCTGACGATCTGTGCCAGGCGGGAGCAATTTTCTGATCCGTTAAGCAAAGTTAAGGCATATTACTGACACCAAGCTGCAATGGTTCCCAGCTAGGTAGGAGCTCCATCACGTTCTAGCGTGTGACATCGAGCAAATTACTGTTAACGTCTGACTCAGTTTCCCACCTGGGAAATGGAGCTGGTCAGAGTAAAGATTTCAAAGGTTGCAGGGATGATGAACCGAGTTGATGGACGTGAAGATCCGTCCATCTAGGGAGGAACATCCCTAGACGTCCAGTGATTAAGACTCTGCCCTTCTACTGAAGGGGGTACGGATTCAATCCCACGTGTTACGTGGTGTGGCCCAAAAAATTGCAAATATGGAAAAGAAAGGAAGAGCTGGCTTGTAAGCACTCAGGAAGTGTAACTTGTTATTCCCACGCTTATCTGCAGAGGATTAAGTCCGCACCCTCTGCTTGCCCAACACTCCCCATGCCCTTAGGACTTCAAATGGAAGCATTGGAAAAGTCCAGGCCTGAACTCAGAGTCCCTTGAGGACGTTTCTCTCAGGCACAAGCTCTTTGAAGCTTATTTTTATACCACTGTTTCATGGTGTTCGGCGAGCCCCCAAAAGCTAAAGTCTGATTGACGTTATGGGCAGATAATTTATATCACTTACATCCCCAGTTCTGTATGTTGGGTTTTTTATGTAAATTTCAAAATCCTCTAAGCAATAATTATTCACTAATTTGATTAAAAAGTTATTTCAGAGAATGCCTGGTTTTATTTAAAATTTTTGATGGGTTGGGCCTCTTTAAATAATCTTGATTTTCTACGACATAAAAGATAATATGCCTCAAAGATATTTTGATTTAAACTCTTTTTCCCCAAAAAACAATGTCTAATATGTAAAATGAGATGTTCCCTGTATTAAACGAAAACCTAGTAAGTTAATTTTCCAGTTAGTGGCAGTATCCTTCCCTTGTCTCCATCCAAACTCTCATTAATCTTGAGAAAGCCATGACTCACTGACCTTTTTAAACACTATACCACACAGCTTTACCGTAATTGGAACACAAGGGCAGGAAAAAGAAAAGAGTAGAGCAGTAGTTTAGTCAGTAATGCAACACATTACTGAAAGCTAACGGTATCTCTGCAGAGTGAACACTAAGTAGGCTCACCTTCAGAGAGTTTCTTAAAAGGGTGTGGAATCTGAACTGCGCTGTCAGTTTTCTACCTCTAAGCAGATAGAGCTAGTTTTCTTAGAAGAACCCCAGAATCTCATGTGTAACTGACTTGTGAACAGATGGAAATGATGCAATCGTCTGCCACATGCACTTTCCCTTTTGCTTCCTGCTACTAAGAGCAAGAAAATAAAGTCTTGCTGACCTCTGGACTTGCACACTAGCTCTTGTTTTATTGAATGTCTTGGGAGAGCCAATCAGTACCAAGCCCAGAAAAAAGCCAAATCCTGCCTTTGCTCAGGCACAAGTCAGTGCTGTGTAACTTTCCCTTGCGGGCAGGTGCAGTGAGCCCCACAGGCCCTTTGGACCTTGTTCTCTTTCTCATATCCCTCTGGAGCCTAGCACACTACCTGGCCTAGAGTAGGTGTTTTAATGACTCTTTGCCAGAACAATAGGTAGAGGAATTGATGAAAAGGAGAGCAAAAATACCTTCTTAAGTATAATGGTTTGACAAAGGATGAACCCAGCTGTTCTCAAATGTTGTCTCTCTTGCTCTATAACTGAATCCAATGGTGCTTTTTAGTCCACATCCTGCTGTTTGCTGTAATTAGCCTTGTTGCTGCTGCTGCTGCTGCTAAGTCGCTTCAGTTGTGTCTGACTCTGTGCGACCCCATAGACGGCAGCCCATCAGGCTCTGCCGTCCCTGGGATTCTCCAGGCAAGAACACTGGAATGGGTTGCCATTTCTTTCTCCAATGCAGGAAAGTGAAAAGTGAAAGTGAAGTCACTCAGTCCTGTCCAACTCTCAGCAGTCCCATGGACTGCAGCCTACCAGGCTCCTCCGTCCATGGGATTTTCCAGGCAAGAGTACTGGAGTGGGGTGCCATTGCCTTCTCCGTTAGGAACCTCCAACTTCCCTGATGCCCTCTCTCTTCCTTGGCTTTGTGACTGCATTTTCTTCTGACATCCCTCCTACTTCTCTGGCCCCTCTTTTCTCATTCTCCTCTTTAGCCATCTCTTCGTCTGGATCATCACTACTTTTCTAACTTCTCATGTGCTTTCTCTCTAGAGATACCCTCTCCCTAGGTTATCTCATGTATAATTTTGGTGTCAACTACCACCTATAGGTCCTATAACAGGAAAACTTTCAAATTTATAACTACGTTTTATTTAACACTCATAACTGTTGTCTCTGCTAGGTGGTAGGGTTGTAGTGCTTCAAAAGACATGGTTGTGGGCCCCACAGAACTTGTAGTCTGAAGGGAAGACAGACTTCAACAAGTACGTGCAATAAGTTTGGATAAGTAGAGGGTGTTCCCTGGTGACCTAGTGGTTGGAATTCCAGGCTTTCACTGCCATGGCCCAGGTTCAGTCTGTGGTCAGGGAACTTATTAATAGATCCCACAAGCTGTGGAGGTAAGGCCAAAAAAGAAAAAAGGCTTGGATAAGCAGAGTGATAAAGGAGGTACAAGGATTTGCATTATAGGAGCAGGGAAACTTTTCAAAGAAATGATCCTTAATTTATGACCTAAAAGATTAGAAGTGGTTAATAAAGCAAAAAGGAGAAAACAGAAGCCAGAAAGAGTGTATTAAGAGATGAAACCAGAGAAGAGGTCAAAGTTAAATGACTTCCAAGGAGGGCCTTGGAAGGTATGATACAAGGATTGGACTTTTTCTGAAGGAGCAATGAAAAACTGGTAAGTGTTTTTAGCAGGAAAGTGACATGATCAGAATTGCTTTTAAAAGTAGCTCTGGGGACTTCCCTAGTGGTCCAGTGGTTAAGAATTCTCCTTGCAATGCAGGGGATTCCAGTTCCATACCTGGTAGGGGAACGAAGATCCTACATGCTGTGGGGCAACTAAGCCCAAGTGCCACAAAACTACAGAGTCTATGCACCTCAGTGAAAGATCTATATGACACAGCAAAGATCCCACATGCCACAACTAAGACCCAACGCAGCCAAATAAATAAATAAAACACACAAAAAATTTTTTAAGTGGCTCTGTTAGCAGCTTGAAGCTTCGATTCAAGTTTAGCAAGAACAGGCAGAGAGAACCATGAGAAGTCTGTTGCAGTGACCCGGGTAAAAGACGGTGGTGCCCTGGACTTGGGTGGCAAAAGAGATGAGTGATTACAGAGCTGTGTTCAATGTAGATTCAGTGGAATTGATCACTGGCTGGACAGAGTGGAAGATGAGCAAGATGGATCTGAGGATAATTTCTAGGTTTCTGGCTACAATAACTGGTTGAATGGTGTGTCATTTACTGAGATAGTTTGGTTAGGATGGAGGGTAAGAAAAATGATGACTTTAGTTTTGAATATTATAGGAAACACTGCTAGTTGCTGCCCAATAACCATATCACCTTCTCTTTTCTAAAAGAATCCTAAATTTGTTCAGGAATCTAATCCTCTATGCATACCTTTGCTTCAGGGCAGCCAACACTTCCACTGTCTTCAGGAATGCATTTTATTTTTATTTTTTTTAAATAAAGTATAGTAGATTTACAACATAGTATTAGTTTCAGGTGTACAGCAAAGTGATTCAGCCACACACATATATCTATCCATATTTTTTCAGATTGTTTCCTCTTACGCGTGCCTGTGTGGTCAATTACTTCAGTCATGTCTGAGTCTTTGGACTGTCGCCCGCCAGGCTCCTCTGTCCATGGAATTCTCCAGGCAAGAATACTGAAGCGGGTTGCCATGCCCTCCTCCAGGGGATCTTCCTGACCCAAGGATCAAATCTGAGTCTTCTGCATTGCAGGCAGATTTTTTACGGCTGAGCCACCAGGAAAGGCCTTTATCCTTATAGATTATTGCAAAATATTGAGTATAATTCCCTGGCTATACAGTAAATCTTGTTGCTTATCTGTTTTATATATATAGTAGTGTGTATATATTAATCCCAAACTCCTAATTTATCCTTCTTTCCCTACGCCCACAAAGAAATGCATTTTAAGTAAGCTAAAACAATCAAGGTTGTCAGTATTTGTTTCAGGCACGCGCATGTGATACAATTCTTCCCAATGGGATAAACGGAAGGCTTCCCAGGGTGTTTTCTGGAAAGGTTTTATCTTAAAAGGAGAGTATACTTCTGAATACTTGTTGTTTGAAGCCACAGAAATTTTAAAAGTTGTTGTAACATCATAATCTGGGCTTCCCAGTGGCTCAGTGGTAAAGAATCAACCTGCCAATGCAGGAGACACAGGTCTGATCCCTGGATTGGGCCAATCCCCTGGAGGAAGAAATGGCAATCCACTCCAGTATTCTTGCCTGGAAAATTCCATGGACAGATGAGCCTGATGGGCTATAGTCCATGGGGCAGCAAAGAGTTGAACATGACTGAGCAACTGAGCATGCATGCATGCATGCATGCATAGCATCATAATCTAGCCAAAAGTGACCAATACAAATAACTAAAACTGTGTAGCCCTCTTATGAGGCATCAAACATCAAGAGAGTTTGCCTGAGAACCAAGCTGACATGCAGAGATCAGCAAATCAAATGATGGAAAGAACTTGAGTTCTTAAGATGTCTTTGAGTTACTGACTTAACTAAGCCTGGAATTAGTTTGCCTCTGAATCTCTTACTGCATTAGATAATAAACTTCTTAGAGTTTAAACCTGCTAAATTGGGGATTTCTGTTACTTGAAGTCAAAACATCTTGGCTTAAATAGACAAATAGCCTGAAAAAGGAATGAAATCCTAACTCAAGCTACAACATGTTCTACCCTCCCTGAATAAAGCAAGACAGAGGGCAACGGGGAGTAATTACTGCTCAGACAGAGAATGATTTAACACCACCATTGGCTATGTGACAGATAAACTAATTCGCTCAAATCACCAAGCTTGGCTTTTTCCACCCACACTTATTTGGTTGCTTACACATGACAATAGCTGCATTTGTTGGTGTTGGGATTCAAAGGCCTGGGCATTGCAGTTAGCAAGAGAACACAAATAACTCAAGGTGGGACTGACAGCCAGTTCAGCAGCTTTCATCTCATCAATGACCCCAGAGCAAAGGAGTCGAGAGGATAATTTCTTTCAGCCCATGGCTGCCATGAAGGCTTGACATGGTACTGAATCAGACTAAATGAACATCATTTACTTAAACTGCTGGTATTTCTTCCATCTCAAATCTGTGGAAGCCACTGAACGTGATGAAAATATGGTCTTCTGGCCAAAACAGCAGTCTGGAACCTGGCTGGTTTTATTTTTTAGGATTAAAGGGGACTTCCATCAAGCCTCTTTCTTTCATTTTGAACCTGTTTCCCAAATACAGGAAGGAGAATTCACAGCAGCTTGAGAGAGTAGCAAAAATCTGGGCTTCCTGGTCAGATGCATCAAGATTTGAGTCTCAGCTTCAGTACCATCTAGTTATGTGACCTTCAGTAAGTTACGTAACTTCTTTGAGACTTACTTTTTCCATCTATAATATGGGAACAATTTTAAAATACCTGTTTATGTAATTATTTCATTAATTCAACATATTTATTGAGTGCCTCCTATGTCCCAGGCAGTATCCTAGATCTGAGTCCACAAAAGTGAGTGAAATAGACAATAGCTCCTGTCCTTATGGAGCTTATGCACTGTTGTGAGAGATAAATAACAGTCATAAAGCATTCCGGACAAGGCAATGGCACCCCACTCCAGTACTCTTGCCGGGAAAATCCCATGGACGGAGGAGCCTGGTAGGCTGCAATCCATGGGGTCGCTCAGAGTCAGACTGAGCGACTTCACTTTCACTTTTCACTTTCATGCATTGGAGAAGGAAATGGCAACCCACTCCAGTGTTCTTGCCTGGAGAATCCCAGGGACGCGGGAGCCTGGTGGGCTGCCGTCCATGGGGTCGCACAGAGTCGGACACGGCTGAAGCGACTTAGCACCAGCAGCAGCAGCAGCAGCAGCATAAAGCATTCAGTACAGTGCCTGGTTTTTAACAGTTCTCAGTAAACGGTTTGAGTTGACCAGAAATGTAATTGTTGACATTCAGTACCGTTTTGATATGCATTAATTCCTTCCGTGTTGATTCCTCTCCTATCTCAGGGCCTTTGCACATGATATTCTCTGGTTGGGTTGTTCTTTCCTCAGCTATTCCAATGGCTCTATCTCTCACTTGATTCATATCTATATTCAAATCTCAATCCTTAGAGAAGCCATTTCTAATAACCTATTAAATTAGCCCTCCAACCCTAAACACCTTCTGTCCAGAGGATCCTTTCAAAGGATCTGTCTTGTTTTAGAGGATGAGATGGTTAGATAGCATCACTGACTCAATGGACATGAATTTGAGCAAACGCCAGGAGACAGTGAAGGACAGGGGAGCCTGGTGTGCTGCTATCCATGGGGTCACGAAGAGTTGGACGTGACTTAGCGACTGGACAACAGCAAATCTTGCTTTAGACCCATTCTTGATAGATTTTAAAACCTTCTATTTAGTAATAAATTCCTCTTAGATTCAGGGCAAGATTTTGTACTAAAGTCTCTATGATATAATCATATTGTATAATTACATTTCAACATAATCATATTTTTAAAGATATATTTGAAGACACTGTAAATAAAAGATATAGGAATGACCAATAAGCATATGGAAAGATCCCTAGTCATCAGGAAAATTTTCTTTTCTTTTTTTTTTTTTTAGGAAAATTTTCTAAACACTGATCCTACTCAGTGTTGGCAAGAACAACTAGAGTGCTTGTCTACTGCTGATGGGAATGCAAAATGGCACAGCAACTTTGGAAACTACTTTGGCAGTTTCTTGCATAGTAAAACTAGACACTTACTCTCAACCCAACCCACTCCTAGGTTACTCAATAGAACTGAAAACATGTATACATATAAGGACTTATGTGTGTTCATAGCAGCATTATTCATAATTCATAAATTCATAAAAAGTGTTAACAACTCAAATATCTATCCACTGATGAATAGACAAGTAAAATATCATAGAGCCATACAATGGAATCCTACTCAGGTACAGACAGGAACAAACTGCTGATTCATGCTTCAACATGAATGAATCTCAAAAGCATTATTCTAAGTGAAATAAGCCAGATCAAAAAGCTACACAAGTAGGTGACCTTCCAAAATCAAAGAGTGGTTATCTGGGGCCAGGAGGAGCCGAGAGGGTTGACTACAAATTGGCACAAGGGAATTTGGGGGAGATTCTGGAAATATCTTGAGTGTAGTGGTGGTTACACAACTGTATACAATTAGCTAGAACTCATCAAAATGTACAGTTAAGATGGCTGCATTTTACTGCATGTAAAGTATGCCTCAATAAAGCTGTTATAAATTTTTAAAACATATATACACATAGAAAATAATTCCACAATTATCTCTTGTGGCTAGATTTGGGTGCTTTTTATTTTCTTCTCTTTGTTGATCTAAACCTTGTAAAATTTCCACAATGGAGTGTTTGTGTAGAGAGAGAAAAAGAGAAACAATAAAATGTCATAAACATTAATAATTGGGTTATTCAACAAGGAATCCATTGTTGATTCAACATTGTTTGCTCGCAGTGAAGCCCATTCGGGTCACCTCCTTCCCATTTGTCTTTCCTCAGTGGCACTTCAGAGGGGTGAGCTGAGGAAATATGCAAAAAGGCACAGAGCTTAATAGCAATGCTTTGTCTATCCAGCTCTCGGCTTGGCTCTCACCTGGATTTCTGGATGAATACACAGTAGACTAATGATAGGGGGGCTCTCATCCGACTTTGCCAACTCTGCCCTCCATTCCAACCCAAATCATGCATCCCCTGCGCCCCAAGAGAAAGTCCTCGGCCTACGGCCGGCAGACTGTGGTGTGCGGGGCCCAGGCTGGGCATCCGCCTCCAGCTCCCGTTGGCCTGTTGAGTGCTGCGTGGTGAAGTCAAGAGGCCATTCATCAGTGAAGACCCATGATTAGAATGACTGCTCGTGCTGCAAATGGCAGGACAGGACATGGAGTCCCTCCAAGAGTTCCTCTGGGGTGGGGATGCTCAGTGTCCACAGGCCCTTGGCCCTTTCCCCCATCACACATCCAATTCATTTCCAAACTTGCTGCCTGTGAAAGGGCAGTCACCTTAGGAGACCCAGCCAACCTGTAGGCAAATGGAAGCACATGGGCAGAAGTCCACGTTGCTTACCCTTGTGTACCCTGGGGTAACTGGACAAGGCCCCTGAGAGGGCCCAGGTGTTGGGTCATAGGATACCAGCCAGAATAATAAAGCTATATTTAGAAAAATATCCTCATAAAATAGCATTTCATGGAGGGAACATACAATTTTCTGGCCACTCTGGTCAAGAAGTAAAACCCAGCTCAGAGTAGCGGGGGTGGGCTAGGAGCATAAGACAGATCACAGCGTTCCTTGAACCACTGCTACATCACCCATACATGCCAAGTCAGAAGAGATCCTGGGTCCCAACCTGGGGCCTCTGTTCTCAGGGCTCACACAGACACTATTTTCAGGGACTTTGTCTAGCATCTGAAACCTCCACACGTTATTCACAATAGTTAAAATGAGGAAGCAACCCAAATGTCCATCGGTGGATGAATGGGTAATGACTGGTATATCCATACAATGGACTATTACTCAGCCTTTGAAAGGAAGAAAAGGACACCTTCTACAAAAGGGACGAACCTTGAAAACATTATACTCAGTGAAATAAGCCAATCACAAAAGGACAAATCCTGTGTGATTTCACCCATACGAGGTACCTAGAGTGATTGAATTCATTGAGACAGAAAGTAGAATGGCAGTTACCAGAGGCAGGAAGAAACAGAGAGTTATTGTTTAATGGGTACAGAGTTGCAGTTTGGGATGTTAAAAAAAAGTTCTGCAAATGGATAGTGATGGTTATACAGCAGTGTGAAGACCCTCAATGCCACTGAACTGTACACAAAAATAGTTACAGGATAAATTTGATGTGGTATATGTGTTTTGCCACGTACACAAGAAACTAAACACTCCACAGATACCCACAAGGCCTCACCTCTCATGAAAGCATCAGGTCATGCCTGAATCAAATCAAATTTGAACAAGCAGACACAGCCTTTGATGGATTTTTTTAGAAAAGAAATTAAAAAACCAACAAACATATGAATTATGGCCTAGTGCAATTTTTTTTTTCTTTTGGCCAACCCAGTCTTTCAAAGCATGGCATCTTTGGGGAAAAGTGAAACAAAGGGGCCTTGATAGAAGGCTGGCTTGGGTGAGTGCCCTGGTCTCCCCCTAGGCTGTGATTCTGTGGTTGGGGAGGCCATGCTAAGGGAAAAACACACACCAGAGAAAAGACCAGACAGTGTCTCCCAACAGATCCCCCCAGCCACAGGGACAAGCCTTTGGATTTAAGATGGCCCTTTCTCTGGTCTGGTTTTAGAGGCTGGCGTCAGAGTTCTTTAAGGCAAGCAGCCGGGACTTCTCCAGCCTATACTCTAGTGACACAGAACACTGATGGAGGACCAGAAGTGGGTCCCAGACACGTACTAGCGAATGAGGGACAGGATGGCACTCCCTTTCCTGAGACCCTCGTCCATCATTCCTAGACACCTTGACCGGGGTGGGGTCATGATGGATCTTGGCAGCCTGCTCCATTCACAGGTTATAGATAGCATACACAGAACAGCTCAAGCCGGATATTTCAAGAGTAAACACAATAGACTCTCATTTCCCAGACCAAGAGCTTGGGGTGGGAGGATGCGATTGCTGGTTCTGTGAGCATTCTGCCTCATCATCAGGTAAACAGCATTTGCGGGAATTTCCACCTCTCCTCCCCAATCCACCTTCCTTGAGAGGCAGGAAGGGCATGGGAAGAAACCATCAGAAGACAAATTCTAACTCAAACCCTGCCCCACCCCACCCCACACCGTGGCCCTTCCCCTCTTGGTCCTTTTGAGCCTCACTTTGAGGATAGCAACATCTCTTTCAGCCCATTTGCATGGATCAAACATGTCTGGGGACATGCTTGCAGAAAACACTGTACAATGGCTTAGGAGTTTTCTTCTGCCCCTACATCTAGTACTTAAAGTGGAGTCAACAGGGTTAAGTCATCATGTGTCAATTAAGAAAACTGGTGGGGCCTCAGAGACACATTCTCTGCCCTGGAAATGTTTCTTTTTTATTCACTAAAATTCTGGCAACAGTGTGTGTTCTATAGAGATAAGGAGGAAGTATCCAGTTAACTACAGATGACTGGGGCCATGCAAGGATCACAGGGTAATCCCAATTCCTCCCACCTCCTGGAGAGAAGCCTCTCTCTTTAAGGTGATGCAGGCATGCTGGGTGAGAACCAGAGCAAACAAGGAGTGGATCCCATCCTTTTTTAGGGCACATGAGTTATCCATGCTGGGAGAGCTTTAGTGTTTGTCATCCCAGAAGCCTCAGGGGACACCGTAGCTTTGGTTGGCCAACTTCTCCCCCACAATCCCCTGGAGGGAGCAGGGAAAGGGCCTTGGGAATGCTGTGTACTTGCAGCTCTCGTGAGCAGATGTATTTTGGAAGGCTGAAAGTGGGTGTTCTGCCCTCCTTTCCTCCTGTCTGTGAATAAATAAACTGATGCTTCTTGTGACCCTGAAGCTGACTGTCACATTGTGAGCTTTGACCTGGGTCTGGGTGATGTTGGTGGATCCTATGAGAGAGGAGGGAGGGCAGACACCCCCTTCTCTGGGCTCAGACCCAGAGTATCTGTGACTGACACAGGCTTCCCAGGGATTGTTCTGCAACTGCTCAGGCATCAGTTCAGCTCAGTTCAGTCGCTCAGTCGTGTCCAACTCTTTGTGACCCCATGGACTGCAGCACGAGGCCTCTCTGTCCATCACCAACTCCTGGAGCTTGCTCACTCATGTCCATTGAGTCAGTGATGCCATCCAACCAACTCATCCTCTGTTATCCCCTTCTCCTCCTGCCCTCAATCTTTCCCAGCATTAGGGTCTTTTCCAATGAGTCAGTTCTTTGCATCAGGTGGCCAAAATATTGGAGTTTCAGCTTCAGCATCAGTCCTTTCAATGAATATTCAGGACTGATTTCGTTTAGGATGGACGGGTTTGATCTCCTTGCAGTCCAAGGGACTCTCAAGAGTTTTCTCCAACACCACAGTTCAAAAGCATCAATACTTCGGTGCTCAGCTTTCTTTATAGAGCTCATGCTCAGGCATGACGTCCTGTTAATGGTACTTTGGGGAGAAGAGAATGGCCCTGGACACTTCTTGAAACAAACAAGACAAACCTACACAGAACACACTGTGTTCTCTTGGGGAGGGATCAGGGGAGTGGCTTCAATCATACACAGGAGACTCCAGGACATGGACACCAAGCATCAGATGGACAGGCCAGCCTTGCTTTTCACTTCTTCCCAGATGTTTAATTAGGATTCACATTTTTCACTGTGCTTCGCCCTAAGGGGCCCTTCTGGAGGCAGCTGGAGATGGTCAAAACCAGACAGGCAGGCACTGGAGTCATGCAGGCTCTAGTTGAGAGACAGACTAGTCTCATCTCCTCTTCCAGCCTCAGTTTTGCACCCGTAGAGGGGGTATGTTATTGTTTAGTTGCTAAGTTGTGTCCGACTCTTTTGTGACCCCATGGACTGTAGCCCGCCAGGCCCCTCTGTCCGTGGGATTTCTCAGGCAAGAATACTGGAGTGGGTTGCCATTTCCTTCTCCAGGGATATTCCCAACCCAGGGATTCAACAGGCATCTCCTACTTGGCAAGCAGATTCTTTACCAGTGAGCCACCAGGGAAGTCCCAGAAGGGGGATAAGAAACCCTGTTCCCAAAGTGTGAGAACTCAGTGAGATGATGCCTAATGATGCCTGTGGCTTCTGCTGCAGAGGGTTTCAGGGAAACAGCTCCGCTCTCTTTCCCCTCCTCTGCCTCTATCTGAGGGGGAAAGTGACAGAGAAGACTCCACTAACAACTGCTCACTGCCTTGTGTTTGAGAGGGAGACATATGGCAGCCTCTCCTAACACCACACCAGACGCTGCCATGCCTGGGTGTCACATGTGCGGTCGTGGCCCTCGGGTTCAGAGGCCTGTGCTCCGCGTCCCCCTCAAATGTCCCAGGCTGGGATGGTGAGGGGCAGATGGGAGCAGCCGGGACCCTCGGCGGCCAAGCCATGGTGGGCCACGCGACCATTGCGCAGCGGGAGACGCCCGGGTCTGGGGGCCCCGCTGCTCGGGCCCGACTCGGAGGGCAGGCCTGAGTCGCTGGGCTGCACCTCCACGAACGCCCTCGTGCGCAGGAGCCGGCTGGCCCGCTGGGAGTAGGCCTCCCTGTGGCTCCCCCACGGTGGCGCGCAGAGCTGGGTGCGGAAGGCGGCCTGGAAGCCTCGGCGGAAGTTCTCGTTGAAGTAGCCGTAGATGATGGGGTTGGCGCTGCTGTTGAAGAAGGCCAGCCAGTGGGCGAAGGGGAAGGCGTAGGCGGTGACCAGGTGTAGCTGCGGCTCGCTCAGCTGCCCGTAGTCTATGAGGAGCAGCAGCGCCCAGAGCGGCAGCCAGGACAGCGTGAAGAACAGCGCCACCATGACTAGCATGTGCACCACTCGCGCCCTGCGCCGCGCGCCTCGCCCGCCCTCCCCCGCCGCCTCCTCGCCGCCGGTGCACGCGGGCCCCGGGGCCTGGCACAGCTTGCGGGCGATGCGCGCGTACATGACCACGATCAGCGCCAGCGGCGCCAGGTAGATATGCGAGAAGAGCACGGCCGTGTAGACCTTGCGCATGCCCTTCTCGGGCCAGGCCTCCCAGCACGAGTAGAGCGGGTAGGAGCGGTTGCGGGCGTCCACCATGAAGTGATGCTCCTCGCGCGTGACGGTCAGCGTGACGGCCGAGGGGCACATGATGAGCAGGGCCAGCGCCCAGATAACCGCGATGGTGACCAGCGCCTTCCGCAGGGTCAGCTTCTCGCGGAAGGGGTGCACGATGCAGCGGAACCTGCGGTGATGGAGGAAAGAAAAGCAGGGGGTCTGGGAGGGTCCCAGGGATGAGCACCAACCCCTGGAGGGCAGAGGGCTGGGGGCTGGCGGGGTTGGGGCACTTCACCCCCACCATTGCACCTTAGGTGGTGTCAAAGAAGGCTCGGGTGTTAATTATGTTCGTTGACAAGCAAATTGGTTTCTCACCTGTAGGGCAATCAGCTCCAAGGCTGGGCGGCCGTGGAACAAGACAAAAGGGCAGGTCTCTCAAGAACTGAATCCTGTTCGCGCATTTTGGAGGATAAACTGAGTAGCTGGCAGCTAGCAGTGACTTAGCTGGCAGATTCTGTCCCTGAGTAGGCCGATTGGGTACGTGTATGAAAGAAAACAAATTTTAGCTGTTTATGGCTTCTCCAGAAAACCTTGGGAGTTCAGGCGTGGAGTCTATGTGGCAGGTTCTCCCTATATCATCTTAGCCAGCATCCTTCCAACAGTGCCTCCATAGTATCAAGACAGTTCTGCACCATTTCCTCCTTAGGATGTCTCAGCTGTGATTATTATTACACCCTTACTTTACATATGGGATTCAGAGGTGTTAAGTAACTGGCTCAGGGTCACACAGCTAGCTAGTACCAAGGACCAAGCTTGAATACAGATTTGTCTTGCACCACTGTGCCATATAAACTGGCAGCTGTAAACTTTCACTGTGCATTAGAATCTCCTGAAGCGTTTTTAAAAATACCTATGCCCAGTTCTCCTGCTCAAAGATGCCCATCTAGCTTAGGAAAGTCATGGGGCAATTTAAGGGCTAAACCTGAGCTAGAACACAGGCCTAGAGCTGACTCCCAGGCAACGGCTCTTTCCTCTTCACCAAACTGTCCTGCTCTCCTCCCTTCTATCCTTTTCCCCATCTGACAGCACTTTACCCTTCTCCCACAGCTTGTCTCAAGCCTTATTTTCTCAACCTACCTGACTTTGACCTCCTGGTTTCATAACATCAAATAAGGAGCTGCCAGAAAACAAATAATTCTTAAAGCACATAGTACTGGCTCTAAGTGCAATAGCCCTTAATGAATGGAGAACGATCCTAGGACAGACCAGGAAGAGTTCTCAAGGAGACAGGAACTTGAAGAATACCCAGACACCACTGGGAGATGTCATCGTTAACAATGACAACAAAAGGAAGACCAGTGAAGGAGGACTTCCCCCAATTACCCAGCTAATTAGCGGCCTTGCAGATGGGGACCCAGTTCTATCTCACCAGCTGCCTTCTTCACTGGGTCACAAAAAGACGATTTGATGAGGGCAGAAGTGGAGGGACGCTGAGGACACTAGATTCTAGGAAGGGTGGAGTTTGTAGTGCCTGAGTTTGGAACAAGACAAGGAGGAGGGTGTGGGTGTAAAGATGAAATAGAATGCTATTAACTGCTGACATATGGTCTCCATACCAGATAGTATGTATCAGCTTTACAAACAGAAGTTCACTGAAGCCCCCCAGCCAGCCAGTAGGGTATGGACTATTTGACAGGTGATAAAACGGAGGCTCAATGTAGTTAAATGACCTACCCAAGGTCATCCAGCTAGGCAGCCCTCCAACTTACCTGCCTGCATCCCTTGCTCTGGGATAAGCACCCTTATTGAAAGGGCTTTCGGAGAGGGAGGAGGACCCCCTTGCAACTGAGTCAGTTGTGTTGCAAGCTGCTTGGTCCCTGGCTCCATTCTATTTAGCAGACCCATGCTTATCAGAGATTCAGATGGAATCTGAGGCTGAAAGACCAGAAGCAGCAGAAGATGGTGGAGTTGGGGAGTCAGGGACCAGCAAGGAGGTCTACCACTCAGGAGACAAGGACTATCCCCAAGCTCCTCTTAGGGCCCAGGAATACCTTTTAAACCTCCTCAGGAGCTGCATCCAGGTCTTCCAGAAAGAGGTAGCAGTATCCTCTACAGTCCCCCAATTCTAGAGGGCAAGCAGCCCCACCACCCTTCCCTCTGTGGCTCAGGACCACAGACCACAGAGCGGTCTAGCTAGTCTTCCTTCTAGCAGGCGCAGCAGTGGAAACAGCAGCTAGTCCTCATGCTGTGCCCCAGTCAGCCCAGGATAACCCAGCCAGGAACCCTCTCACCTTTCCACAGCAATGGCCACCAGCGTGAAAACGGAAGCAGACACAGACATGCCCTGCACCAAGCCGCTCATCTTGCACGTGGCGTTGTCGAAGGGCCACCCTGCAATGACAGAGGCCACCACAAAGTGAGAGATGCCTCATCCACAAAGAGCCAGAGGCCTGCAGCCATCTGGGCCAGTCCCCTCTGTGGCTTGTATCTTCCCTCCAGTCGAGCTAGGCTGTCATTCTACCTCTGCTTACGCACTTCCAGGAGTGAGGAGCTGACCAGCCGGTACCTCCGTGGACAGTCCTACTAGAGACAGCCTTTATACTGACCAGCAATTTTTCTCCATGAGCTTTAGATCCATCCAGCCCTGCCTGGATTACTGCTCCCATAGCCCAGCTCCAAGTTTTAGGCCAGCAGTTCTCACCTGGCTGCTCACTAGAATCAACTGAGAGTTTGGAAAAGGATCAGTGCCCAGGACCATGCCAGACTAATTACAAACAGAATCTCTAAGGGTGGGACTCAGAACACCCTATTTTCCAAATTGACCCAGGAGATTTAAGTGGCAGCCGAAGTGGAGACCCACTAGGACAGATCCATCCCGACTCACAAGTTGGGGGAGGTTATGAGCCCCTCTAGCCCATCCTACCTGATGTCCTCACTCTGACCCCTGAGCTTCTGCTTTCTCATGAGACCTGGGTCCCACCTGCTTTCAGGACTGGTAGCCAGGTTCACCTCTTGGCTGCCTGAGGCCCTGTGTTGGTAACTACCTGGTGTTTCCAGCCCTCTAGGCCTGGGATGGTGGGGGGGAGGGCAGCTTGTTCTTGTCTGTTGTGCCTGTGGACAGGAGTCATCTCCCAAGACTGGGGTCTTCTTTCACCAACAGCCTCTGCCATGTTGATTTTCTGTCTGCACCCGTACGAGGTACCAGGCACTGGCCTGCTCAGTCCTCACCCCAGCCCCATTACTGTCTCCTTTTTACAGATGTGAAAATGAAGGGGGAGATTAATTTACAATCTCTTTGTCTCTAAATCACTATGGATCAGTGCTGAGAGTCTGATCTGGGTGCCAGGGAGTTTAAATGTCATGGAAAGTCAATATTGCTGTAGAGAGCAGATGGAAAAACACGAAAAAATGTTCAAACCTCATTCATAATTAGAAAAACGCAAATGATACTTGCTGTGGAGAAATAGGAGCTCTCAGACATCACTGGTGGGAATGCAAGTCATTACGGTCCTTCTGGAGGGGAACTAGGCAATGCCTAATTTATGCACTTGTCTTTTGATCTAACAATCTCACTGTATTCTGAATATACACCTCTGATGACACAAAATACATATGCACAGGGCTATTCATTGTAGCACTGTTGTAACTGCAAAATATCAGAGAAACTTTAGATGCCCACATTAAGAAGTTGTTGAATAAATAACGGTTTGTACAGATAAAAAAAGGACTGGCAGACACTACTGTAACCAACTAGTGACCTCATCACACTATTGTTAACTGGTGAGTGAGCATGCGTGTGTGCACACCTTTATGTGTATTCACATGTGCAGGTGTGTGTGTCTGCATATGTTTGTGTGTGTTTTGGGAAGAAGGATGCTCGGCCTCTGTTTAGCATCCCTGAAAGAACCTGTGATTCAGCTGTGATTAAAGATCCCACCAGGCTTAGCCAGAGGACAGCCAAGGGGAAGGTGACAGCCCTGGCTTCACTTTCTGGCTTTGTGAGTCCCCCAGCCTCACATCGGCTGTGGCGTGTGGTAGTCCGTGCTCAGCCATGTCCGACTCTTTGTGATCCCATGGACTGTAGCCTGCCAGGCTCCACTGTCCATGGGATTCTCCAGGCAATAATACTGGAGTGGGGTGTCATTTCCTCCTCCAGGGGAGCTTCCCAACCCCAGGGATAGAATCTGCCTCCCCTGTATCTCCTGCATTCCACGCAGATGCTTTATTCCTGAGCCACCTGGGAATCCCAAATGGCATAAGGGGGAGCATCCTTGTGTGGGCTCGAACCACTAGCCTTTCAGTTAACAGTCCAACGTGCTAACCAGCTATACTACAGAGACACCAAAGTCACTCCAAATGGGGCTGTCCAGGCTCTGAATCCTGTTTCTTGGAGCTCTGAGCTCAGAAGCTGCAGGCACAGACCTCTAGGGGTCTCCCCAGCTCTGGAAACTAGTCCTTCCCACCTAGACTCTGTGGCGCCTTACTCTGAAACAAGAAAAGTGAATCTTGGGAGAAGGTAGATGATAGTGGGATCCTTCTTAACGTTTTTAGATACTGGGCGGGAATTTAGAAGTCAAGTGGCCTAGTTCTGCTTGAATCCCTCTACCAGATCCCTGCTAAACAGTCAGCCAGTCCCCACTTAGACACTCCCAGTGACAGGGAGCACAATACCTGTAGGCAGGAACCCTTTTTTGGTGGAGAACATCTCAAATTAGTTTTCAGGGCCCTATTCAGAGGAAACCTGCCTCCTTACCACTTCTTCCTGCTGGTTCTAGTTCTGCCCAGAACTAGATGGGAGCTACCCGGGAGAGTAGGACTGAACGGTGCAGTGGTTAGAAATACAGATGTAAGAATGTGGGACTTGACACTTAGTTGTCTAAACTACAGAACCACCCCTTAATCACTCCGAGCCTCAGTTTCCTCATCCATCAATTGGGGGTAACAATAATGCATACTTCATTGGATTGTTGTGAGGATTAGTTAAAATAATTCAGGAAGAATAAGTCACACAAAGCCTGGAACAAAGCAAATGATTAATTCATTGTATCTATTATTTCTAGTCTAATCCTCTCAGCCATAAGACTGGGGAGTTTGAGACAATGGCACCTTGGCCAGGAGACCAGGCCAGCCATGATTTCAGGGGGGAGCTGCCTACTCACCAGTGATGAGGTTGTCCACAAGGGTGGTGGGCATGCAGAAGATGCCCACCAGCAGGTCGCTGATGGCCAGGTTGAGGATGAACATGTTGGTGACGGTGCGCATGTGCCGGTTCTTGAGCACGATGAAGCAGACCAGGGTATTGCCCACCATGCAGAGGAGGAAGATGAGTACGTAGGCCACAATGAACATGGCAGCCACCGGGGAGGAGTGCTGGTAGTAGGAGGAGAAGGTGAGGTTTGCAGCCGGGGTGGCCTCAGCATCACTCCCATTCTCACTTGGGGGCCAGCTGCTGTTGGAAGGCTGGGAGGGCTCCCCTAGGTGCAAAGGAGCACATGGGTCAGGATCTTAGGTGAAGAAGAGATAACTGACTTCTCACCACTGGGAGATCCTTCTGTGCTCCAGACCCTGACCATGCCCAGCACCTGGGCATGAGCTCAACCCCAATTGCAACTGGATTCACCGATCCAAGACTTTCAACCTCACAGCCACTCAAACCCTGATCTCACACCTCCCAACCCGCTTGTCCACCTCTCCTTTCATTTCCCAATGTTGGTCCCTCCCCATCTGCACACAGTTCCAACTGTGCTGGATCCAGGCTCCATACTTCTCAGCCCTGCTCTCTGCCCCAGAGGCTGACCTCTCAGGAACCTATGTCAGCCAGGTTCCCTTGCTCTCTGGGTCTTTTTTTTTTTTTTTTTGGAGTACAGTTCATTTACAGTGTTGAGTTTCTGCTGTACAGCAAAAGTGAGTCAGTTATACATATATAAATATATGGGCTTCCCTGGTGGCTCAGAGGTTAAAGCGTCTGCCTACAATGCAGGAGACCCAGGTTCGATCCCTGGGTCGGGAAGATCCCCTGGAGAAGGAAATGGCAACCCACTCCAGTATTCTTGCCTGGAGAACCTCATGGAGAGAGGAGCCTGGTAGGCTACAGTCAAAGGGGTTGCAAAGAGTCGGACACGACTGAGCTACTTCACTTTCATATATATATATCCACTCTTTCTTAGATTCTATTCCCTGCCTTCTGGTTTTTTAACTGGGTTTCAGCCAATGGGAGGCACTGAAGGAGACTGAAGGAGTGGAGGAGAGAGAGGTCAGGGCATTCATCTCCTGAGTCCCTCCCTGCCTGGACAGGTCTGCCCGTGGGGCTGTCTTTACGGGTGCAGCTCCGGCTGGGTAGCTCCTCTCCCACAGCTCCAGTTCCTGCAGGGCTGCAATGACAAGGTTCCCCCTCTGCAGCAACACCTTCCTGTGGTTGCCGGTCCCTGTGCGCGTCACTGACCCATGCTGGTTCTCTTGCCCTCCTCTCCCCGCTGTCAAGTCCCTCTACCAAACTCTCTTCAGTTAAACCCTTCCTGAGTGCACCATCTGTTTTCCCCTGCCATCCCGTTACACCCTCAGTATCTTTGACGTCCCTGCTCATCATCGCCACAGACTTTAGTTGTGGAAGAAAAGAAGGCGGTAGAGGGAGGAAGTCTAAAAGGGGACTCTGAACCAGGGCTGAGGATCAAAGGCACACGTTCAATTCTTCAGACCATCCAAAGCCAAGGCCACCACCCATCCTTCACCTTCTCCCATCGTGGTATCAGCTACTTCATTTGCACAGCTTTTAGCCAAGAGTTTCCTTATCTACTGGGCTTCCCTGGTGGCTCAGATGGTAAAGAATCTGCCTGCAATGTAGGAGACTCAGGTGCAATCCCTGGGTTGGGAAGCTCCCCTGAAGGCAACCCACTCCAATATTCTTGCTGGGAGAATCCCATGGACAGAGGAGCCTGGCAGGATATAGGGGTTGCCAAGAGTCGGACATGACTGAGCAACTAACATTTTCACTTTTCCATGTCTGTTATCTGATCCAATCCTTCCTGCTATCTCGTGAGGTAAATAGGTTAGGTATTAACCCCATTTGAAATGGCAGGACTATGATCAGAGAGGTTCCCAGACTCGCTCAAGAGAACACTAGTCTCTGCAGCTGAGTTGGCGTGCTTCTGTGTCTCTAACGTGTCTCAAGCTTCAGTGTGTGTTTCTCCAGGCACCTTTGGAAGGAGTGGCTGAGTGTCCAACCACAGCTCTTCTGGGAAGTCATTAGTTGTGGTGACTCATGATATTGTCTTGTAAACTCTCCTCCTGCTTTCCTCTGGGACTGAATGGGGCCTGTTCTGGAGATGAGGCATCACTGGGGAGTCTTCTGTTGCATACAGAGCTCAGCCACTGGCCTGGAGGCCCACAGGAGGCCTGGGACCAGAGATTAGAAAGACCCTGGGGTCTTTCTAGACTAGACCTCCCCTGGCATGGTGGGGCCACAGGGACCAGCAGGTGCAAGGGTGAACTCGGGTCACAGGCGAAGGGTCTGCCAGTGAAGGAGGAGACGCTGGAAGTGTTGGGTGCACAGTGAGAGAAGGAAATGATACTACTCTGTTTAGGCCCTTCAGGGGCATCCAATTGTACCGAAACATCTTTATTTTAATATGACAAACCTGTACGAGAGAGAATGTAAGAACATATATGAGTATATAGTTTAATGAACCATGACAAGAGGGAAGCATATGAAGAAGCTCCAGCGGACATTATTCACCTTCAACAATTACCATCTCAAGGCCAATCTTGCTTCATCCATACCCACACCTCTCCTTGGATGACTTTGAAGCACAATCTTCTCTTTTGTTCATAAATATTTCAGATTGTGTTTCTAAAATATAGGACTCAAAAAATCCATAACCCAGTGTCAAAATTAACCATTGTGTCACAATATTATCAATTATCCAGCATTCAAAATTCCCTCATTGTTAGATATCTTAACTAATTTATTTTTTTACCGAAGGATTTACAGAATTTTTAAAATAACTGGTTTGTCTGAGTGAGGATCCAAATGAGATTTCCATTTCTATTATGTATCATTATGTGCCAAACCACCCCAAAATCTAGTGACATGACACTGTGGTTTAGCCATCTGAGTGGCCCTTGGAATCATATAAATGTCTGGGTCATTTGTCTGTAGAATTTATCGCAGACTGGATTTTGCTGATTGCCCCCTCTTGATGTCATTTTACACATTCTGCTGTCTGTCTGCTGTATTTCCTGTAAATTACAATTAGATCTAGAGGCTTGATCTGATTATGTCTGGTGGACTCTCTCTCTCTTTTTTTTTTTTTTGGCAGCAGCTTGCAGAATCCTGGGCTGCAGTAGTGAAAACCTGGAATCTTAACCACTAGGCTACCAGGGAACTCCCTGGTGGTCTCTTTCTTAATGCTAAGGTTGAACAGTGGGCTTAAGTGATGTCAGCTTGATCCCTCCTCTATCAAGTTTCCCACTAGCTTTTCACCAATGTTTTCAGCAGGAGCCACTAACTGTTGCCTAGACTCCTTGCTGCTGCTGCTGCTGCTAAGTCGCTTCAGTCGTGTCCGACTCTGTGCAACCCCATAAACGGCAGCCCACCAGGCTCCCCCATCCATGGGATTCTCCAGGCAAGAACACTGGAGTGGGTTGCCATTTCCTTGCATCTCATACACAACCCAAACTCCTTACTGCATGGTCTAATTCCTGTTGCCATCGATCTGGCCTCATCCCCCTGCTACCCTCCACTTTGTCCTTTGTGCTCTGGTCCCCTCGTGATGCCTCCAACGCACTCTTGCTCTTTCCAATCTCGACGCCTTTATCTCTTCCTAATCCCTCTGCCTTTCCCCCTCCTTTAGCGTTCAGCTTAAATACTGTCTTCTTGGAGAAGCATGACCTGATTATTTTATTTAGGTGCCCACTATTATCTCTCATGGCATCTTGCTTATTTTCTTCCATCTGCCAATATTTTCTTTGCTCCCAGGTTTATTGGATTTTTTTTCTCCAACTTTGAAAATCAGCTCCTGGAGAGGAAGGATCTTTTCTTTCTCATTGATGGGAAGATATCCTCAGCATCTCATCAGGGCCTGATCATTGTGTTAATAAATGGTTTACTAAATGGTTGTTAGGAGGATAAATACGTGTATGAAGAGAAAAAAGAAGGAAAGGCGGATCCTGATGTCGGGTGACAGGGTCCTGCTGAAGGCTGGCATTGCTAGTGTTGAGACGCCTTTTCCAGGGTCCTCTGGAAAGAACCCCCACCACAGTCTGTTGGAAGCCTCCTTAGCTAGCTCATTCTTGCTGAGTCTCAAAATCAACCTGAATAACTTGGGGAAATCTGTGGGTGTGGATGAGTAGAGGAAATTGTCAAAACCTGCCCAACTAAATTCTAGCCTGTGTGTTTGCCCCACTGCCTTTCACTTGGATTCAAGGGACTGCTTAGTGAGCTCATATTCCAAAGGCTGGCCCTGAGAAGTGTCTGGGAGCAACCTTGCCCATCCCTGGATCCTTGACTGAGCCTGAGCATCAGTCTCTACACTTAGGACAGTTTCCAGCACTGTAGACTGATTTATTCTCAATTTAGTTAAACTCCTTTCTATTCCTGGCAATTCCCCTGGCTGGTGGTGAGATGGGTTGGAGGCAGGCAGGCTTCCCACCCCATCTGGACCCGATACCTGAAGCTGGAGACCTCATTAACACCTGGACTTGTCCTTCTGGGGATCTGCCTGGTGCCCTTGTGGATACATTACAGCCTGTGAAAATTTCATCCACTGGACCCAATTATGCCATTCCCCTTTCCTCCAGGGCATTCTGATGATCTCAGAGATTAAGCTCTGAGCCACTGAAAAAGTCTGGGGCCAGAGAAGATGAAGAAGCCCTGGTTCTCAGTGTGTAGTCCCTGACCAGCAGCATCAGCATCACTTGGGACTTGCTAGACACGCAGATTCTCAGGAATCACCCCTGATCTAAGGAACCAGAAACCCAGGTATGTCTGTTTTAATGTATCTTCCCCATGATTCCAATGGACACTCCAGTCTGGGAACCACAGAGCTGAAGGTCTTAGCCCAAAGACCTTGGAGGTAGGGGATGCATATGGACTGGTAAGTCCCAGCTCTCTTTTCTCCTGACTTCAGGCAATAGACAGAATATTTGTGTCTCCTCAAAATTCATACTCAGTGTGATGGTATTTGGAAGTAGGGGCTTCAGGAGGCATAGCTGACCCTTGAAAAATGCATGGGGTGGTTCGGGGCTCTGACTCCTGTGCAATCAAAAATCCAAATATGACTTTAAATTCAGCTCTGAATATAAATTTACAGTCAGCCCTGCGAATCCATGGATCCGGATTCAACAAGCCTCAGATCGTGTAGTACAGTTCAGTTCAGTCGCTCAGTCGTGTCCGACTCTTTGCGACCCCATCAATTGCAGCACACCAGGCCTCCCTGTCCATCACCATCTCCCGGAGTTCACTCAGACTCACGTCCATTGAGTCCATGATGCCATCCAGCCATCTCATCCTCAGTCGTCCCCTTCTCCTCCTGCCCCCAATCCCTCCCAGCATCAGAGTCTTTTCCAATGAGTCAACTCTTCGCATGAGGTGGCCAAAGTACTGGAGTTTCAGCTTCAGCATCATTCCTTCCAAAGAAATCCCAGGGCTGATCTCCTTCAGAATGGACTAGTTGGATCTCCTTGCAGTCCAAGGGACTCTCACATCCATACATGACCACAGGAAAAACCATAGCCTTGACTAGACGGACCTTAGTCAGCAAAGTAATGTCTCTGCTTTTCAATATGCTATCTAGGTTGGTCATAACTTTTCTTCCAAGGAGTAAGCGTCTTTTAATTTCATGGCTGCAGTCACCATCTGCAGTGATTTTGGAGCCCCCCAAAATAAAGTCTGACACTGTTTCTACTGTTTCCCCATCTATTTCCCATGAAGTGATGGGACCAGATGACATGATCTTCGTCTTCTGAATGTTGAGCTTTAAGCCAACTTTTTCACTCTCCTCTTTCACTTTCATCAAGAGGCTTTCGGCTCCTCTTCACTTTCTGCCATAAGGGTGGTGTCATCTGCATATCTGAGGTTATTGATATTTCTCCTGGCAATCTTGATTCCAGCTTGTGTTTCTTCCAGTCCAGCATTTCTCATGATGTACTCTGCATATAAGTTAAACAAGCAGGGTGACAATATACAGCGTTGGCGTACTCCTTTTCCTATTTGGAACCAGTCTGTTGTTCCATGTCCAGTGTAGTACAGTAGTACAGTAGTATGCATCTATTGGAAAAAAACTGTATAAATGAAGCAGTGCAGTTTAGACCCATGTTGTTCAAGGATCAATTCTAATTAGGTCACAAGAACAAGCTCTCTTGAATGGGATTAGTGCCTTTATTTTAAAAAGACCTCAGAGAGCTCCCTTGTCCCTTCCACCACATAAGGACACAGGAAGCTGTGTATAAACCAACAAGAGGATCCTCATCAGACACTGGATCTGTACCTTGATCTTGGACTTTGCAGTCTCCAGATCTGTAACAAGTCAATTTCTGCTGTTTAAAAGCCACAAGGTGGCGCAGTGGTAAAGAATCTGCCTGCCAAGGCAGGAGACAGCAAGAGATGGCGGTTTGATCCGAGTCTGGGAGATCCCCTGGAGTAGGAAATGGTAACCTGCTCCAGTATTCTTGCCGGAAAATTTCATGGACAAGAGGGGCCTGGCGGGCTACAGTCCATGAGATCGCAAAGAGTTGGACACAACAGAGCGACAGAGCACGCGCACGGGCATAAAAGCCACCCTGCTGCTTGCTGCTGCTGCTAAGTCGCTTCAGTCGCGTCCGACTCTGTGCGACCCCATGGACGGCAGCCCACCAGGCTCCCCCGTCCATGGGATTCTCCAGGCAAGAACACTGGAGTGGGGTGCCGTCGCCTTCTCCAAAGCATGAAAGTGAAAAGTGAAAGTGAAGTCGCTCAGTCGTGTCCGACTCTTCGCGACCCCATGGACTATACAGTCCGTGAAATTCTCTACGCCAGAATACTGGAGTGGGTAGCCTTTCTTCTCCCCAGGGAATCTTCCCAACCTAGGGATCAAACCCAGGTCTCCTGCATTGCAGGCGGATTCTTTACCAGCTGAGCCACAAGGGAAGCCCCAAATGGAGATAAGCTCACACTTACTGAATGAGATAATACGTGAAGAAAACTTGACACAATGCGGGACACACCACACTCAGTATGTGTTAACTCAGCAGCAGCTGGGCTGGTGGTATTAAACTGCACAATGGGCCCGAGGGTAATATTTTATAGTACTCTTGTTGTGGGCCTCCCTGAAAAGCCTGGAAGATGTGTGAGAGAGAAAGCAACACCAAAATGAAGGTCCAGAGCACGGAATCCAGCTGGGTACTCCACCAAGTTCTAATGACTGCATCGTTAGCGCCACCTACTGGTCTGCCCTGGTACCACACAGAACTCAGCTCTAGATTGAGTTCGTTCAGTTCAGTCGCTCAGTCGTGTCTGACTTCGTGACTCCATGAATCACAGCACGTCAGGCCTCCCTGTCCATCACCATCTCGTGGAGTTCACTCAAACTCCCGTCCATCGAGTCGGTGATGCCATCCGGCCATCTCATCCTCTGTCTTCCCCTTCTCCTCCTGCCTCCAATCCCTCCCAGCATCAGTCTTTTCCAACGAGTCAACTCTTCACATGAGGTGGCCAAAGTATTGGAGTTTCAGCTTTAGCATCATTCCTTCCAAAGAACACCCAGGGCTGATCTCCTTTAGAATGGACTCGTTGCATCTCCTTGCAGTCCAAGGGACTCTCAAAAGTCTTCTCCAACACCACAGTTGAGAAGCATCAATTCTTTGGCGCTCAGCCTCCTTCACAGTCCAACTCTCACATCCATACATGACTACTGGAAAAACCATAGCCTTGACTAGATGGACCTTTGTTGGCAAAGTAATGTCTCTGCTTTTGAATATGCCCTAGATTAGAGACCCAGTTATACCATTATGACCAACCTAGAGCCTCGTAGGCTGCAGTCCATGGGGTCGCTAAGAGTCAGACATGACTTCGCTTTCACTTTTCACTTACATGCATTGGAGAAGGAAATGGCAACCCACTACAGTGGTCTTGCCTGGAGAATCCCAGGGATGGTGGAGCCTGGTGGGCTGCTGTCTGTGGGGTCGCACAGAGTCAGACTGAAGTGACTTAGCAGCAGCAGCAGCAGACAGCATATTAAAAAGCAGAGACATTACTTTGCCAACAAAGGTCCATCTAGTCAAAGCTACGGTTTTTCCAGTGGTCATGTATGGATGTGAGAGTTGGACTATAAAGAAAGCTGAGCGCCAAAGAACTGATGCTTTTGAACTGTGGTGTTGGAGAAGAGTCTTGAGGGTCCCTTGGGCTGCAAGGAAATCCAACCAGTCCATCCTAAAGATCAGTCTGAATGTTCATTGGAAGGACTGATGCTGAAGTTGAAACTCCAATATTTTGGCCACATGATGCGAAGAACTGACTCATTAGAAAAGACCCTGATGCTGGGAAAGATTGAAGGCAGGAGGAGAAAGGGATGATAGAGAATGAGATGGTTGGATGGCACCACCGACTCGATGGACATGAGTTTGAGTAAGCTCTGGGAGTTGGTGATGGACAGGGAAGCCTGGCATGCTGCAGTCCATGGGGCCGCAAAGAGTTGGACACAACTGAGTGACTGAACTGAACTATACCATTCAGTGCCCACTTCCTGAGAGCCTCAGGGTGAACACAGCCTGACCTGCTGAAGAACACAACAGAACACAGTACAAATGGCTAATAAACACATGAGACGAAAAGTTCATTTGTAATCAAAGAAATGCAATTTTAAAAGAACACTGGGTAAGCATGCCATCAATCAGACTGGCAGAGAGGAAAAGCGCTTGGTGACACCAGAGGGTGGCTGTGCACTGTGGGGTTGGAAGGACACACATCAGCTCAGCCTTTGCAAATGGGTCGCATCCATCCAGCACCCCAATCCAAGACCCACTCCCAGAGCCAGCCAGTCCACTTTTAGGGATTTACTTAATAGAACAAGTTCTAGTGGTGGGAGGAAATGCTGACCAAGGTGGCAATAGTTATAAAATAGTAGGTAGAAGCATTATAAACTGTGTTCCATACAAAAGTGTGTGTGTGTGTGTGTGTGTGCGTGTGTGTGTGAATAAATGACCAAAAAACCCAGAACAAACAAAAGACATTAACAGTGTGTAACAGAGTGTGTTTTAAGTAATTTCTTTTTCCTTTGCACTAACTTGAGATCTAACCTTTCTAATCAGAAGGAAGCTCTGATACATATGATTAAAATATTCATGACAGCAGTGGTTCTCAACTCTGACAGCGCCACTGGCAGCATTTTTGGGGGCATGGAAAGCAGAGCCCACCTGGATTGCCAAGAAATTTCTGTGTCCTGCACTGGAAGGAAACCAGCTAGCTTGCTCCTCTCTCTGGCAACCTTCGCCTGCATGGGCCACTTGCCCACAGGTCTCCCACCACCAGGCAGTGTGAGCAGACATCCTCCCCGCATCTGGCCTCCCTCAGCCACGGAGCTCCCAGGCTGGGCAGGCAGCTCTGGAGGCTGCCAGAGGCTCTGAGGGAGCGGCTAGACTGGGGCTGGGCTGGGAGCGGGGTGGGAATCGTGCCCTCTGATGCCTCACTGCACAGCATACCATGCAGCCAAGGCCCAGTGGGGAAGGCCTGAGAGGGACTACTGCCCGGCTGATCCAGCAACTCTGCAGGAGGACGGACAGACTGCAGTGTCTGTCTGCAGGCCCTCAGAGATCCTCCAGGCCCTATTTTTGGTCCAGCCACCCAAGAATACCTCCTTCTGCCCTCCAGTCAGTATCCAACCAGTCAGTGACCCTTGCTTAGTTCGACCTGGCAAGGACACAGCTTCTAGGCCAACTCTGAGTGCCAGAAATTTCTTCCTATTGTTGAGTTGTCTTCCTGCAACTTGTCCCTACCTGTTCCAGTTCTGCTCCTTGAACAAGAATGGGCCCCTGTCCCCAAGGTCATCCCCCTCTCCCCGCCTTTTTTCCCCCACTCTGAACATCTCAGGGTCTTTTCAGTAAGTGGGAGTTTTGGACCCATATCCGTCAGTCAGTTTGTTTTTATCTCCCCAGAAAATTTCCTCAAGATTACAAGCAAGATCTTCTCTCTTTGAAATGCACACAATTGATTTTTTTTGGACCTAAATTCAGGTCTTTGCAATTCACTTTACATTTCATTTTCTTGGGTTTGATCCAGTGTTCCAGAATGTTAAGATATCCTCATTTAAATTTTGAACCTGTTGCTATGTGGGTGTTATGGCTCTTATCCACAGATTAGAGGAGCATGCCTTTTATTTTTCCCTCTCAATTATTTAACATCAATGTCAAGGTCAAAGTCTGAGGGAACGCTAAGCTGTATTAGAGTTAATACAAAGTCTTGTCACCAGTCCTCCAGCCCCGTTGCCACTGCTCAGTTCCCAGGGCTCTCATAAGAGGTCTTAGCCGGGTCCTGCTGAAATCTCGTAATTCATCTTTCTACCTCTTAGAAACCCAGTGTGAAAGAGGAAACGTGGGAGGTTTAGCCTGAGTTGTTTTTAGCACTAATATTGGCCCCTAATGACTACTACATCACTACATTTTTTTCTTTCTTTTTGAAAAAAAAATCTTGTTTTTATAAAAAAAAGCAATATGTTTACTATAAAGCAGTCTGAGCACTACAAAAGAAAAGAGTGAAATAAACACCCCTGCAATTTCACACCAAGAGATGCCCCCATGGCCATTGCCTTTGTCATGCTCCCAGCCACACCCCAAAGGTTCTGGCCAAGTCGACTGACTGTACCCTGCATTTCCAGCATCTCATCAAGCTGACACCAGGGCTCTCTGTTTTGCTTTCTTTGAAGCCACTTCTAGGATCAGCCTAGACGTGTGGGAGTGGAGCAACCTTCAACTGGTGAAGAGGAACAGACAGCTGTCAGCCACCCATCGCTGTGGGAAAATCTCGGGTGCCTTCTGCACTTTTCTCAGAAGGCGTCCAGAGAGATAGAACCCTAGTGACCCACCACTAAGCCCAGTTCATCCACTCAGTTCTGTTCTTGCCTTTTCTCCTTTTCCCATCTCAGGCTCTTGACCTCTGCTTTCAGGCATCAGCTCCTTCTCTTAGGGTATACTTTCAGAAGCAGGAGGACCCAAAGATGTTAGTGACCATCTCTTTGGATGTACTTTACATAGACATTTAATAATGCTGCTGCTGCTGCTAAGTCGCTTCAGTCATGTCCGACTCTGTGCGACCCCAGAGACGACAGCCCACCAGCATAAAGGGGATCATACTACATGTGTGTTCTAAAGACTGCTTTTTAAAAAGTTACTCACAGTAGGTAGTAAATATATTTTCATACCAGTAAATAAAATCCTAAACACAACCCATGTAGCATGCTGTGGCAAGTGCTCTCATCATTTAATTTACTTAATTTAGTGACATTAGATGATTTCTAATTTTGCACTGTGATGAAAATGCTT
This sequence comes from Budorcas taxicolor, assembly GCF_023091745.1. Lineage (NCBI taxonomy): Eukaryota > Metazoa > Chordata > Mammalia > Artiodactyla > Bovidae > Budorcas > Budorcas taxicolor. The sequence continues at coordinate 19,267,110 of NC_068914.1, read as the reverse complement.
GTGCACATATCTTTGCAAGTGTACAGGATGCCTCCTTTGAAAAAATTCTGTGATGTCTGATCAGTTTATTGTCTTCTAAATCAGCAAAAACAAGACCTGGAGCTGACTGTGGCTCAGATCATCAGCTCCCTATTGCAGAATTCAGACTTAAATTGAAGAAGGTAGGGAAAACCACTAGGCCATTCAGGTATGACCTAAATCAAATCCTTTATGATTATACAGCAGAAGTGACAAATAGATTGAAGGATTAGATCTTGTAGACAGAGTGCCTGAAGAAAGATGGACAGAGGTTTATAACAATGTACAGGAGACAGTGACCAAAACCATCCCCAAGAAAAAGAAATGCAACAAGTCAAAATGGTTGTCTGAGGAGGCCTTACAAACAGCTGAGGAAAGAAGAGAAGCAAAAGGCAAAGGAGAAAGGGAAAGATATACCCAACTGAATGCAGAGTGCAAAGACTATCAAGGAGAGATTAGAAAGCCTTCTTAAGTGAACAATGCAAAGAAATAGAGGAAAACAATAGAATGGGAAAGGCTAGCAATCTCAAGAGAATTAGAGATACAAAGGGAATGTCTTATGCAAAGATGGACACAATAAAGGACAGAAACAGTGAGGACCGAACAGAAACAAGAGATTAAGAGGTGGCAAGAATACACAGAAAAACTGTACAAAAAAGATCTTAATGAACCGGATAACCACGATGGTGTGATCACTCCCCTAAAGCCAGACATCCTGGAGTGTGAAATCAAGTGGGCCTTAGGAAGCATTACTACAAACAAAGCTAGTAGAGGTGATGGAATTCCAGCTGAGCTATTTCAAATCCTAAAAGATGATGCTATGAAAATGCTATACTCAATACACCAGCAAATTTGGAAAACTCAGCAATGGCCATAGGACTACAAAAAGTCAGTTTTCATTCCAATCCCAAAGAAGGCCAATGCCAAAGAATGTTCAGACTACCAGATAAATTGTGCTCATTTCACATGCTAGCAAGGTAATCTTTCAAATCCTTCAACAATACGTGAGCTGAGAACTTCCAGGTTTACAAGATGAATTATAGAAAAGGCAGAGGAACCAGAGATCAAATTGCCAACATCTGTTGTATCATAGAAAAAAGCAAGAGAATTCCAGATAAACATCTCCTTCTGCTTCAGTGACTATGCTAAAGCCTTTGACTATGTGGGTCACAACAAACTGTGGAGAATTCTGAAAGAGATGGGAATACCAGACCACCTTATCTGCCTCCTGAGAAATCTGTATGCAGATTGAGAAGCAACAGTTAGTATGGAACGTGGAACAATGGGACTGGTTCCAAATGGGGAAAGGAGTATGTCAAGGCTGTATATTGTCACCCTGCTTATTTAACTTATGCAGAGTACATCAAGCAAAATGCTGGGCTGGATGAATCACAAGCTGAAATCAAGACTGCTGGGAGAAATATCAACAACCTCAGATATACAGATGACCCCACCCTTATGGCAGAAAGCAAAGAGGAACTAAAGAGCCTCTTGATCGAGGTGAAAGAGGAGAGTGAAAAAGCTGGCTTAAAACTCAACATTCAAAAAACAAAGATCATGGCATCCAGTCCCATCACATCATGGCAAATAGATGGGGAAACAACGGACACAGTTACAGACTTCATTTTCTTGGGTTCCAAAATCATTGCAGATGGTGACTGCAGCCATGAAATTAAAGACACATGCTCCTTGGAAGAAACGCTATGACAAAACCAGACAGCATATTAAAAAGCAGAGACATTACTTTGCCAACTTAGGTCTGTATAGTGAAAGCTATGGTTTTTCCAGTAGTCATGTACAGATATGAGAGTTGGACCATAAAGAAGGCTGAGGGCCAAAGAACTGATGCTTTAGAACTGTGGTGCTAGAGAACTCTTGAGAGTCCCTTGGACAACGAGGAGATCAAACAAGTCAATCCTAAAGGGAATCAACCCTGGATATTCATTGGAAGGGCTGATGCTGAAGCTGAAGTTCCAATACTTTGGCCACCTGATGCAAAGAACTGACTCATTGGAAAAGACTCTGATGCTGGGAGTGATTGAGGGCAGGAAGAGAAGGAGATGACAGAGGATGAGATGGTTTGATGTCATCATTGACTCGATGGACATGAGTTTGAGCAAACTCCGGGAGAGAGTGAAGGACAGGGAAGCCTGGCATGCTGCAGTCCACGGGGTCACAGAGAGTCAGACATGACTTAGTGACTGAACAACAAGTGTTCACTAAGTGTTTGATATTTATTCTGAAATTTTAAATACAGGTCAATATTTTCTTGGCAGTTTAGGGCTTGTTTTTGAGCTACCTTTTCTTCCTTTCTGAAAATCAGGACACTTGCCCATCTTCAGTCTTCTGGCACTTCATTCTCTGTCATTTCCTCTGAGGCAAAGATTACATCGGAGAATGCCTCCAGGTCCCTGGGATGTTATTTGTCTGAGCTTAGATTATATGTGGCTTGACGACTTATCCAATCACTTACCTTGGGCTTCAATCTCCCCCTTATGTCCCTCATTTCACCATTTGAAGTAAAATTGCCTGTGCGGCCTGCTAGGCTGCCCTCCCTTGTGTGTTAAGGTTACACGCACCACAAGCCCAAGCCCTCTGCTATCCTTACACAAACTTTGAAAGCACTTTGCATCTGTCTCGACCAGTTTTCCTTGGCTTCTGTTCACTGAGGCTTCGGTGCTCTGCTGACACTATCCTTCCAGATCCCACCAATTTCTAGCTGCATCTTGAGTTCTGCATTTCTCATTGCATCTTGTGTGCTTGCACTTTTCAACCCTAGCTCACTGGAAAGCAACAAGTGCAGCTGCACACAACATTCTGTAAAACTCCCTTTTCTTTCTTGCCAGCCATGTTTGCAATTGTACTGGCTTGGAATTTCCGGGTTTTATTACCTCCTGGAGCAGCCTTCTTTTACGGTATGATTTTATTCAACACATCTTGTCTTAGTTTACCATCACAGCCACACTGTGAATCCAGCTGAATGTAAGTTTCTCCATTCAAGAGACAGGTAACCAGTCGCACAAAGTGTGTGCGTGATAAGTCACTTCAGTCGTGTCTGACTCTTTGCGACCCCATGGACTGTAGCCCACAAGGCCCCTCTGTCCATGGGATTTTCCAGGCAAGAATACTGGAGTGGGTTGCCATGCCCTCCACCAGGGGCTCGTCCCAACCCAGGGACCGAACTCACGTCTCTTATGTCTCCTGCACTGGTAGGCAGGTTCTTTACCACTAGCACCACCTCGCACAGAGAGATTTAGGCAAAACCCCAAAGACACCCAGCAAGCCAGTGGACCAGCCCTGGATGCTCCAGTTTCTTAGCTGAAAGATGGTTTCCTTTGCCCACACCAGCTGAGACAGGGGTCTGGCCCCCCACCTGGTAGGGTTGGAGCAAACAGCTTTATGGAAGACAATTTTTCCACAGACCAGGATGGGGGTGGGGGGGTAGGGGGGTAAGGGGGTAAGGAGGGGTGGGAGGGCGGGATGCTTTGGGGATGATTCAAATGCATTACATTTATTGTGCACTTTTATTTCTATTATTATTGCATCAGCTCCACTTCAGGTCACCAGGCATTAGATCCCAGAGGTTGGGACCCCTGCCTTAAAGTTCTGGAGGTCAGGTCCATAGTTCCCTCTCATTTCTCCCAGGGAGGGAAATTTTGCATGGAGGAGACCTTGTCTAGAATTCCATCTCTCCAACTTTGCTGCCTGAAAGGAATGACAATTCCTTTAACGCCAATAGGCAAGCTGTCCTCACCTGGTTTCAAAGGAGCCCCCTCTCAGGCAGGAGGGAGGGTGCTAGGCACTCGGGGCATAGAGGCTTCCGGGTCTTTCCTCTACCTCTCTCTCAGTCTCACACACACATATTCAGGCACACACTCTACGAAGCACTCTAGGTCTTTCTCCCTCTCTCAGTGTGTGTCTGACTGTCTCACACACACACACACACGCACGCACACTCAGAGTCACAGTGTTGGGCTCTGGACAGCCCTCTGCGATCAGAACACCCCTCTCCCCTCCCCTCTCTCTTGGCTAACAGCTCCTCAGTACGCATCCACTCGCCCCTAGCCTCAGCCCCGGGGTCACTCACCATCCATCCTGTCCACCTTGCCCTGCTCCAGGACGGTCCCCGACGGAGGGAGGCAGCGGGACCCTGCGAACCGGCAAAGAACAGGGGGTCTCCGGTGCTGGGTTGCTGGCGCGCCCTTGCCTCACAGTCCGGCGCTCGCAGGCCCTAGCCCAGAGCGGGGTCTTCCCCTCGCCGCGCGGGCAGCGGCCGGGATGGAAGGCTCCCAAGCCGCGCAGCTGCCCGCCCGGCTCTGGGCTCTACCGCCCGCTGCCGGCTGTCCGCTGCTCGCGCTCCCAGGCCAGGGGGAGGGGGCTCGCGCCGCGCCGTGCGGTCGCCATGGCACCCGGCACACCTGTGTCGCCGCAGCGCCCCTCGCCCGCGCGCCCGGCCCCCGGCCTCTTCCCAGATGTGGCTCCCTCCGCAGGGACGTAGCACCCCTGAAAAGTAGAGGACAACCCACTGACCACTGCAGCCTCGGCTGCGACATAACTCTTTGTGTCCCTCTCCCTGTGACTCCCATCCCAGCGCCGGTCCCCTACTCCTTGTCCGCGCCGTAGAGGAGCCTGACCCCCAGCCAACCACCCTGGTGGACAGGCCCCTGAGGCCCTCCTGAGAAGGGGATGGGAGGCAGCTGTCACACACCATAAGGCGAGGAGAGCAAGGGACAGTGTGTCCGCAGACAGTTAATTCCACAACTTGAATTAACTGGCCAGGCGCTCACCAGATGTCTACTCCTGGGAAAGTGTCTTACCTGCAGCTGAGCCTCAGTTTCTGCGTTTGTGAAATTGTTTTGAGGGAAGTAAATGAGATGATGTCAAAGTTTCTGCCCAGCACGTAGTAGATGCCCAATAAGTGGTCCCTTGGGCTGGATGGGAGGACACCTCCCTCCCACCATTCCAGCCCTGGTCAGGCACCACCATAGACTTTTGTCATTTGAATGAAGATCCCAGGTTCCAGGCCGGAGAAGGCAATGGCATTCCATTCCAGTACTCTTGCCTGGAAAATCCCATGGGCAGAGGAGCCTGGTAGGCTGCAATCCACGGGGTTGCTAAGAGTCAGACACGACTGAGCGACTTCACTTTCACTTTTCACTTTCCTGCATTGGAGAAAGAAATGGCAACCCACTCCAGTGTTCTTGCCTGGAGAATCCCAGGGACGGGGGAGCCTGGTGGGCTGCTGTCTATGGGGTCGCACAGAGTCGGGCAGGACTGAAGTGACTTAGCAGTAGCAGTAGCAGGTTTCAGGCAGATGGAAGAGAGTGAATGGCCCTTTCTTCCCTTCCCTGGGGTTTATCCTGGAGGGACTCTGGGGAAACGATTCCCACCAGGCCACTTCCTAGCCTCCCTTATTCCTCTAGTCCATTCTCTGACCCAGTGGCTGGTGGAGTCTCGGGACTGGAGGGGCCTTAGAGGACACTGAGTATAACCCTGACCTGGGCAAGCATCTTGATCCTAATGGCCAGCAGTGGGTATTTCTGTCTTCCATTCGCTCTGTCTTCCCCAGGACAGCCCTTCAGAGAGCCTGTAGGAGGGAGGGCGCCCCCTCAGGTCTGCCCTTCTGCAGGTGAAACATCTGAGTTTCTTTGGACTTTTGGCTTCCTGTGACTTGCCTCAGTTTCGTCTGTAAATGGGGATGATAGCCTATCTCCTAGAGTTGTGAAGATGAAAGAAGTTCCTCTATGTAAAGCTCTTGGACTAGCACTTGACAAAAGAGATCAATATAAGTTGGTTATATCATTACTATCTTGAGTCTACCTTCCTGAGGAAGTGCTCAAAGTTTCCTTGGCAGTCAGGACCCGGGACTGGGACAGGTCTTATCGGGCTCTTTTGAGCAATGCAGAGTTCAGGAAACGGCTATAAAATCTGCACACTCCAGCCCTGCCGTTTATTTTATGTGTGACTTTGGAAAAGTTATATAACCTCATTGTGCCTCAGTTTCTCTTCATTTACAAAATAGGGATGATAATAGTACCTGGTGATGCTAAGTCATGTCCAACTCTTGCAACCCCACCAGACCCCTCTGTCCATGGGATTTCCCAGGCAAGTATACTGGAGTGGGTTGCATTTCCTTCTCCACAGGATCTTCCTGACCCAGGGATGGAACCCACATCTCCGGCACTGCAGGCAGTTTTCTGTATTGCAGGCAGATTCTTAACCGCTGAGCCTAATATATAGTAAGGCACTTAAAACAGTGCCTGGCATAGTAGGTGCTAAATAAACGTGAGCTATATTTATTATGTGGGCTTTTAATAGTTCAGGAGGAGACCAGGGACCAAAGCGTCCCAGTTGCGGCCGCTGGGTCTGGTCCATTGGCAGGCAAGCTGGCCCCTGAGTACCCCAAGTGGTCAGGATGTCAATCTCAGCGAAGAAGAGTCCCCACCAGAGTCGCCATTTGTTGCAGGAAGGCGGACCCCTTCCAGGGCCCGAAACTGGACTCTTGTCTAACACTCGGAAATGAATTGTCTGAGGAGACACACGTGCTGACAAAGCAAGAGATTTTATTGGGAAAGGGCACCCGGGTGGAGAGCTGGCCAGAGTGCCCAGACCGGTAAGGAACAAGAGACTTTATTGACCTTTCTCCCCTTCCCTCTCTCTTTCCTCTCCTTAACCCTTCCTATCTTTCCCTGTTTTTCTAGTCCCCCGGTCCTGGACCCAGGAATCTGTTCGAAGGGCCCTCAGCCTGAGCTGAGGTTTGGAGACTGATCACCTCCTCTTGGCAGAGAACTCGAATTCTGGTTCTGGTCTGGTATGATTTCGAGTAGGGCCGAGTTCCAGTCCTCCCTTCTCTGGAGGTCCAGAGAAAAGTCCCATAACACCTGGGCATCTGTAGGTGGCAGCAGACGTCTGTAAGGCCACCCCTTTCGCCCCCTCTCTCCCGCCTCCTCCCGCTTCTTCTTTCAACCTGGCTTCCTTTCCTCCCTTGAAATCTTTGATGTTAGTACTTGGATTCTTATATTTAAGGGTTTCCCTGGTGGTGCAGAGGTTAAAACGTCTGCCTGCAATGTGGGAGACCTGGGTTCAATCCCTGGGTCAGCAAGATCCCCTGGAGAAGGAAATGGCAACCCACTCCAGTACTCTTTCTTGGAGAATCCCCATGGACGGAGGAGCTTGGTGGGCTACAGTCCACGGGCCGCAAGGAGTCGGACACGACTGAGCGACTTCACTTTCACTTTAATAGTTCAGTTTCACCTTTTTTGGTTCCCCCTTTTCCTGAGCGACTTCACTTTCACTTTAATAGTTCAGTTTCACCTTTTTTGGTTCCCCCTTTTCCCCCTCCCTTTCTTCTTTCTTTAGCAGCCACATCATTTTAGTGCATTAACGTAAGCTCGTGATCAGTTCCTCCAACTCACCCTCTTTTTTATTTGAATGGTTCTGAATCAGAGCCACTTTCCCGACCTTCTCTCTCCTCTTTTACAGACTTCTTTCCTTCACCATCAGAATCTTTGTGCCATGCCCAAGGACAAGTGGTACCATTCAAAACAAACCCAGCAGTTCAGCCCTTGAGGACCAGGCAGGGCAGTGCCATGGACAGAAAGACATGGGTGTGAAATCAGTTTTCACCATTTATTACCCATGCAGCCCTGCGTAAGTCGTTTAGGCCCTTTAACCTCCTTTTCCACATCTTTAAAGAGGAATTTATCATCTTCTTCTCAAGACTGCTGTGAGGATTAAAAGTCAAGGACCACAGACCCAGTGTCCTTCCTTCTCCCCAAAGTTATGGGTGGAGGCGGAACAGATAGCTTGAGTAAAAGCCTTTCCAGGCAAATTTTAAAAGTGTCGCCTTTCACTCCCCTCCCTACTCCAAAGAACCTCCCAGGAGACCTGCCCGCCACTGCTCTGTTTGAGATCATGCCTCCTCCTAGGGTCACCTGACTGTCAGTCTAGGGTACTGCCAGCCTTGAACCTTCAGCCAAGCAAAGCATCATTGCTCTTATTTAATAAGTGAAACCACTGAGGTTAATGCCTTGCCCAATGTGACACAGCTGGGCAGTAGAGGCAAGAGCACTCCTGGGGACTTCTAGGGAATTGGCTCTGTTGCCCTTCACCCTAGCCTCCCTTCAACGTTCTTGGCCGTTTGAGAGCATCTGAGAAATTATGAGTGTGGTCAGCCAAGGCTAAGAAGCAACCCAGGGCTTCCCATTCTACCCATTCTGGTCAAGCCCTTCATTTCAGAGGCGCTGCTCCCCACCCCACCCCACCCCCAATAGCTGTAGCTGGACCCCTGTGTTGTGTCCCCGGGAGTGTTCTAACCATCAGTTCCACCTTCCTGGAAACTGATTTTCATCTGAGGAGCTGGATGCAGGAGGTGGCAGGGGGCCATGGGATTAAGAAGGCCCTTGAAGGGAGAAGAGCTTCCTGTGTTGACTGGAACCTGTGTGTAAAAGCGTCTGAAGGGAAGGGGGAGGAGATAGAAAGAGACCTGAAATCAAGCTTTCCCTTTGACTTCTGAGGGAAGTCAAAGAGGCAAAAGCCTGAGCAAAGCAGTAGCCGTCAGCCACGGGAGGGAGGGTTTAGTGGGCGGTGGTGAATGTGGGGGAGCTGAGGCCCAGCCAGCAACCTGGCTGAGGTTCAGGCTGACAGTGCGCCACGTGTTAGCTTGCGTGATGCTGTGTCTGGGCATCAGGAGCCTCCGGTTCTAGAGCAAGCTCTACTTGCTGTGTGACCTCAAGCAAGTGGTTCCACCTCTCTGGGCATCAGTGTGAAGAGGGAGACGGATTGGAAGCAAATCATTTGGTGATCGCTAATCTCGTCTCCCAGTCCTCGAATTCCTAGCTCCCAGTGAACACAAGACAGGAGAGTTCTGCCTTTTTCCAGATTGGCTCATCATCCCTCCCGTCCCCTGCTGCCTGTTCCTCCTGCTCTGCTGTCCTCCCAGGGAAAGACCCCCCCCCCCCCCATGTGCACAGCCTGCACACTCGCCAGGTGACAGACTCAGGGCCCACGGGGGCTGGACAGGGGAGGCCAGCGCATAAATGAATGCGGCCGGGCACGGCCACAGGGGCAGTCCTGCCTGGCTTCTGCCACCCAGCTCCTGGAGATCGCTGCCATCAGAATGTAGGCTCAGGGTTGCCAGCTTTTCTGATTTTTTCAGAAGCTAGAAGCCCAGATATTTTTCATGAATTTCAGCTCTCAATTTTAAATGGTTGGGCAGCGAACTCAAAATTACTTTTAAACCTTGTGCAGGCCAAACAAAACACATCTGTGGACTGAATTCAGCTCAAGGCCCTTTTGCAAGTTCTTGAAGCTCTACAGGCCACTGGTTCTCAACCTTGGCTGCACATTAGAATCCTATACAGAAACTTAAAAAAAAAAAAAAGTCACCAGTCCTGGGACCATAGTGCAGACCAATTAAATCAAGTTTCTGGCAGGCAGGGCCCTAGGAATCAGTACTTTTTCAAAACTTTCTGAGTGATTCTAATACGTGGGCAAGGCAGAGACCCACTGCAAGCCCCTTCTTGGCTTTTCCCCTTCCACAAAGGTCCTGGTCTCATGGAGCTCACCATCAGCTATGGGGAGAAATGAATGAGTGAGTGAGTGAGTGATCCCCTTGTCTGTGGTTCACCCCCATACAATTCCCAAATCATGAATCTAATTGTGTCCCTTCTGTGGACGTACAGGTACCTCCCAGAGTAAACTTAAATTCCTCCAGGGACTTCCCTAGGGGCCCAGGGGTTAGGACTCTCTGCTTCCACTGCAGGGTTCAATCCCTAGTTAGAGAATACTGATTTCTGCATACTGCGAGGTCAAGAGACAAAACAAAACCTCCTCCATATGCCATACAACCCCCTCACAACCTGCAGCCTCGAGTCCTACTGTTTCTCCCTTGATCACCCAGACTTCCCTCGGTGAGCATCCCTGCTCTTCCTGTTGAAGAGCTCCATGCCTTTGCTGTCCTGTTCCCACTGCCTGGCTGCCTCCTGATATACCACTCCTTATCTCTCCTTACCTGCCCATCAGCCAGTCCCTTGTCCCATCCTCTCTGCTCCCACATCTCTAGAGCAGCTACTAGACCAACATTTCCCTGTTAGTCTCTCCTTGGAGATTTTAAGCCCCACCCACTCCATGCTGAGGCCAATTACATCACCAGATAATAGTTTTTAAAGATCCCCAGGTGATTCTACTGTACAGCAAAGTTTGAGAATCACTGTCTTGATATTGAAGTACTATTTCCCTTCCCACATCTGTCTCTCTAACTAGCCTATAACCACTCCTTCTCTGTCCCAACCGGGAGCAGAGATCCTTGGTTGTTTGCCACCATACCCTAGCATCCTTCCTTGGTGGATGGGGTGCACGAGGCCTGTGCTGGCCTCTCCCGGGCACCCCCTGTCCTCTAAGCATATAGAGGTGTGCTCTGAGATGCCCAAGGGAATTGGGAGGTGCCCACGTGGAGGGCTGACATGAAGCTGCAGAGTTCCTGTAGGATGTCTCTCCAGTGGCAGGAAAGTCAGCATCTCCAGTGGGAGACTTGATCTCTCTCCCTGGCTGGAAATGCATCCAGGCCTTTGGGGTGAGGAAGGCCACTGGTGTTACCACCATTTCATAAAGGATCAGAATCCACAGGGGAGCGGAAAGGGGTCTCAGCCTGGTGGCAACATGGCTCTCAGCAAGCAGTGACACTGCCAGCATGTTCAGCATCTGTTTGGTGGCGGGGGCAGGAATAACCCTGTGAAGAGTGAGGCCAGGGGAGCTTCAGAGAGACTGAGGTTTGGGCCAGAGTGGGCTCCCTTCCTGGGAGTCAGGAAGTGCCCCTCTTTCTCCTTCACCAGCCAACATTGCCTTCAAACTGGTTTAAAATGCCAATCAATGAGCTCTCCCCAAGGAAGAGTTATTTGCATTTATAAATGACAAGCCGAGGTGCTAATGGCTGACTCACTTCCCACAGCACAGCCAGGGCGGAAGGAGAGGCCAGAAGTGCCAAGCAGAAGAGCTCAGGATTCAGCAAGGACCCCGGAAAGAACCCAAGGCCAGAGCCGGAAGCCTGAGCATTCTGGGCTCTGCGCTGCATGTCGTTGGGTAAGGGCTCCACTTGCCCTCTGGAACACTCTCTCTGGAGCTCAGTATTCCCATCTGTAAAGTGGGAGAGCTATGGACCAGAAGAACTTCCAACTCTGGGGTCTACCTTCTCTGAGAACCCAGGCTAAAGAGTCCCCTCAGGAGGAGGGGCTGGGGCCACACCAAGAAACTCCAGCTCTCTGGCTGGGGTCCTACGCCCTGGGGTGGGTTTAAGGCTTCTAGGTCAAGGTGGGGTCAGGTCAGCATCACAGGACCAGAGAAGTAATGGCAAAGTGTTGAGGCCTTTTGGGCAAGGTGCACAGCTCTCTGGGGCAGCAGGGCCTCCTTCAGACAAGATAGAGCCTTTTGTAAACCATTTCCCAGGCCCTGGTCACCAATCCCTGGAAATACGGACTTGCTTTGGTTGCCCCACCGATTAATGTCTGACCTTGACCAGGTTCTCTGTCGTCTCCAGTTCTCGGTGTTTCACCTGGAAAATTGAAATAAAAACAATAGCTCCCTCCCACACTGTGGGGAAGTACTCTGCACAGTCACAGATGTGCGGTGAGCTGCTCTTATGGATTTTATTTTAGCTACTTTTCACCTCCTCTGTGAACCTCTGGTTCTTTCCTCTCCCCTCCATCTGTGGATGGTTCCCATCCTTTACCAGAAACACAGAGCAGGCGGTTCATCTTGGTTCAGCTTGGTCCTAGGAATATTAACATCCTGGCAAGAGAATTGGTCATTAGAAAAGAGTACCCAAAACCTAGAGATGAGGCCAAGATGGTAACTGCATGTATGCATGAAGCTCTGTTTAAAGGGCTTGCCTACAAAATGTTCCCCTGTGGCTATCAGTTACCATTACTTAAGGGCACAGATTCTCAGAAGTTACATGGTAATTCGTGGATTTGGGTCCAGTAGAAAAGAATGTCAACCCCACTGTTGGCTGTTTATTGCCTTGTAGGACACTGACCAGTGTTGCATGTAACAGTGATCATATTTCAACATTATGTTTTCTTCGAGGATTATACAAACGCCCTGGGAATCAGCTTTACTGTCTTGGTTCCCTCATTAACTAATGAGCTGAATAAAATCTTTGACACATGATCATCCTATATTTATAAAATCAGGTTTTTAGCTTCTGAAAATTACACTTTGGCACTGCCTATCACAGGGACTTGGAGAATATGAGAGGGGATCTCAGAGTCATCGAAAGTCAAGCTTCTCAACCTTGAATATGCCCATGGATCACATGAAAGTGGCTCAGTCGTGTCCGACACTTCGCGACCCCATGGAATTCTCCAGGCCAGATTACTGGAGTGGGTAGCCGTTCCCCTCTCCAGGGGATCTTCTCAACCCAGGAATCGAATCCAGGTCTCCCACACGGCAGGCATTTCAGGTGGATTCTTTACCAGCTGAGTCGCAAAGGAAGCCGTTGTGACTCATGCTGGGGGAGACGGGTGGTGGTGGTTAAAACAGACTCTGGGCTGCAATAAGGAGAGAAGACTGGGGAAGCGGTGTCCTCCCTCCCACTGAGCTCGCTGAGTTTCTGGGCTTGGCCTGCTTAGGACACCCTTCTTTAGTGCTTAGTTCAGCTGTCACTCAATCGTGTCCAACTCTTTGTGACCCTATAAACCGCAGCACGCCAGGCCTCCCTGTCCATCACCAACTCCCAGAGCTCATCCAAACCCATGTCCATCGAGTCTGTGATGCCATCCAGCCATCTCATCCTCTGTCTTCCCCTTCTCCTCCTGCCCTCAATCTTTCCCAGCATCAGAGTCTTTTCAAATGAGTCAACTCTTCGCATGAGGTGGCCAAAGTATTGGAGTTTCAGCTTCAACATCAGTCCTTCCAATGAACACCCAGGACTGATTTTCTTTAGGACGGACTGGTTGGATCTCCTTGCAGTCCAAGGGACTCTCAAGAGCCTTCTCCAGCACCACAGTTCAAAAGCATCAATTCTTCGGCACTCAGCTTTCCTTATAGTCCAACTCTCACATCCATACATGACTACTGGAAAAACCATAGCCTCGACTAGATGGACCTTTGTTGACAAAGTAATGTCTCTGCTTTTGAATATGCCGTCTAGGTTGGTCATAACTTTCCTTCCAAGGAGTAAGCGTCTTTTAATTTCATGGCTGCAGTCACCATCTGCAGTGATTTTGGAGCCCAGAAAAATAAATTCAGCCACTGTTTCCACTGCTTCCCCATCTATTTGCCATGAAGTGATGAGACCGGATGCCATGATCTTCGTTTTCTGAATGTTGAGCTTTAAGCCAACTTTTTCACTCTCCACTTTCACTTTCATCAAGAGGCTCTTTAGTTCTTCTTTGCTTTCTGCCATAAGGGTGGTGTCATCTGCATATCTGAGGTTATTGATATTTCTCCCGGCAATCTTGATTCCAGCTTTTGCTTCCTCCAGCCCAGCGTTTCTCATGATGTACTCTGCATATAAGTTAAATAAGCAGGGTGACAATATACAGCCTTGACGTACTCCTTTTCCTATTTGGAACCAGTCTGTTGTTCCATGTCCAGTTCTAACTGTTGCTTCCTGCCCTGCATACAGATTTCTCAAGAGGCAGGTCAGGTGGTCTGGTAATCCCATCTCTTGAAGAATTTTCCACAGTTTATTGTGATCCACACAGTCAAAGGCTTTGGCATAGTCAATAAAACAAAAATAGATGTTTTTCTGGAACTCTCTTGGTTTTTTGATAATCCAGTGAATGTTGGCAATTTGATCTCTGGTTCCTCTGCCTTTTCTAAAACCAGCTTGAACATCTGGAAGTTCATAGTATACATATTGCTGAAGCCTGGCTTGGAGAATTTTAAGCATCACTTTACTAGCGTGTGAGATGAGTGCAAATGTGCGGTAGTTTGAACATTCTTTGGCATTGCCTTTCTTTGGGATTGGAATGAAAACTGACCTTTTCCAGTCCTGTGGCCACTGCTAAGTTTTCCAAATTTGCTGGCATATTGAGTGCAGTACTTTCACAGCATCATCTTTTAGGATTTGAAATTGCTCGACTGGAATTCCATCACCTCCACTAGCTTTGTTCGTAGTGATGCTTCCTAAGGCCCACTTGACTTCACATTCCAGGATGTCTGGCTCTAAGTGAGTGATCACACCATTATGATTATCTGGGTCGTGAAGATCTTTTTTGTATAGTTCTTCTGTTTATTCTTGCCACCTCTTCTTAATAACTTTTGCTTCTGTTAGGTCCATACCATTTCTGTCCTTTATTGAGCCCATCTTTGCATGAAATGTTCCCTTGGTATCTCTAATTTTCTTGAAGAGATCTCTAGTCTTTCCCATTCTATTGTTTTCCTTTATTTCTTTGCAGTGATCGCTGAGGAAGGCTTTCTTCTCTCTCCTTGCTATTCTTTGGAACTCTGCATTCAAATGGGTGTATCTTTCCTTTTCTCCTTTGCTTTTCACTTCCCGTCTTTTCACAGCTATTTGTAAGGCCTCCTCAGACAACCATTTTGCTTTTTTACATTTCTTTTTCTTGGGGATGGTCTTGATTCCTGTCTCCTGTACAATGTCACAAACCTCCATCCATAGTTCATCAGGCACTCTATCAGATCTAGTCCCTTAAATCTATTTCTCACTTCCACTGTATAGTCATAAGGGATTTCATTTAGGTCATACCTGAATGGTCTAGTGGTTTTCTGCACTTTCTTCAATTTCAGTCTGAATTTGGCAATAAGGAGCTCATGATCTGAGTCACAGTCAGCTCCCAGTCTTGTGTTTGCTATGTAGAGCCTCTCCATCTTTGGCTGCAAAGAATATAATCAATCTTATTTCAGTGTCAGATTGTGATGTCCACGTGTAGAGTCTTCTCTTGTGTTGTTGGAAGAGGGTGTTTGCTATGACCAGTGCATTCTCTTGGCAGAATGCTATTAGCCTTTGCCCTGCTTCATTCTGTACTCCAAGGCCAAATTTGCCTGTCACTCCAGGTGTTTCTTGACTTCCTACTTTTGCATTCCAGTTCCCTATAATGAAAAGGACATCTTTTTGGGGTGTTAGTTCTAGAAGGTCTTGTAGGTCTTCATAGAACTGTTCTTAGAGTCTGAGAAAAATGGCAAATATGGATAGTGATTCTAGGCATCTTCTCATCATTGAAGTAGATCATGAAAGAAATCCTGGACCTATGAATATCCAATTTGATTCAGCAGATATAAGGTCCAAACTGATCCTTATTTTGCATGTAAAAGGGAATATATATGAATATGTTTTCTCATTTATATTTGACTTTTTAGACTAAACTCCGTATCTCTGTCAGGGTTGGCTGAGGACTGAATAAATGATGGTACATTGATACAATGGAATATTTTCACCCATTAAAAAGAAGCAAGTGACTTTATTATGTATCAAAATGGAACAAGTCTTCAATTTATTTTGTTAAATGAAAAAAGTGAAGTGCAGAGCAGTCAGTGTGTATAATATACTGCCATTTGGGTAAAGCCATTAACAAGTTATATATAATGTGAATATGTATAAATGAGTCTAGGGGTGTGAATAGGAAACTGTCAAGAGTGTTGCCTCCTCAGAAAGAAACTGAGTGCTTGAGGTAGGGCGTGTGCCAGTTATTGTTGGATAAACACCCAACTATCCAACAACCTCACCTAGTCCTTGAACTTCCCTTTCTCAGGTTTCTCAAACTGTTTCCTCTTCCATTTCTCCCAGGACCTAGGGCTTTCTTACTCATCTCTGTGTGCCGAGTTTTTCTCAGAGAATTCACTCAAAAATTCACACTAGACAGTGCTTAGTAAATTATACTCTTTCTTCCTCCCCTTATTCACTAATGCCTGTCTACCCTATTCGTGCACAGCCCTGTTGTCTGTTCAGTGTTACGGATGACAGAAAGATGCTGATTTTGTTCAGTGTTGAAGTAGTTTCCAATCCAGGAGATGAAAGAAGATTGATTTAAACTATCCTATTTCCATTTTCCAGATACTTAATTTTTTAGTCTTTTTTAGCAGCTTGAGCAGTATCAAATTTATCACGTGAGAAATGTATCATTGTCCTTTACAGTGGCCATCAGATAATGAAATGAATCTTGTCATTTTGCCTTGCAAGTTTCAATATCAGTGAATAGAAGGACTAATGAATGCTGATTAAATGCTAATTAAAACTTCAGAATTTTCTTGAAAAAAAAATGCAGATTCTGATTCAGAAGGTCTGGGGAGGGAGCCATCCTCTGGGTCTAACATCCCCCCAGGTGCTGTTGATGCAGCTCATCTGAAGATCACACCAAGAGCAAGAGCCCCATCCAACCTCTCAACTTTGGGTATAGGAATCCTTCTCGAAATCCTATCAAGGGTTGGAGTAGGATCACAGGAAGAGGGTGATGCTAAGCCGAAAGCGATGGTCACAGTGGGGGGCTAGTGCATACTGGCCACCCGGGACTCCATTAGGAAAAGCCCAGCCACAACACCATGGCGTGTGAGGGCATGTGTGTGCGCGCTCAGTGGCTTCACTTGTGTCTGACTCTTTGCAACCCTATGGACTGTAGCCCAGCAGGCTTCTCTGTCCAGGGATTTTCCTAGCAAGAACACTGGAGTGGGTTGCCCTTCTCCAAGGGATCTTCCCAACCCAGGGATCAAGCTCATGTCTCCTGCATTGGCAGGTGGATTCTTTACTGCTGAGCCAGCAGGGAAGCCCCGCTTGTGAGGGATGGAAGACCAAAGCAAAGACTTCCTACTGCTTGTCAGTCCTTGGGGTGACAAAGGCCCTGAGGCTCGTGCACACCTGGGGTGTTGGAGGAACAGTGGGAGGCCAGTGTGCCTCCCAGTGCAGTGAAGTGCAGTGAAGTGCAGTGAAGAAGGGGGAGAAAAGGACCAGAGAAGTAATGGAGGGAAGCTCACACCTGGTCCTAGAGACCACTGTAAGGACTCGGCTTTTACACTGAAGTGCCATGGAGACCCTGGAGGATGTGGGGAGATAGGGACTTAGGATTTAAAAGGATCCTCTGGGGAATTCCCTGGAGGTCCAGTGGTTAGGATTCCACACTTTCCCCACCAGGGCCCAGGTTCAGTTCCTGGTCAGGGAACTAATCAGTCCCTGTTTACAAGTCACACAGTACAGCTAAAGACAATTTTTTTTTTTTAATAATAAAAGGATCCTCTGGGTGCTGCGTGGGGGAGAAACAGAGACTCTTTAAGGTGCAGAGGTGGGGGCCCTGCTTTGAGTCCGGTTTACTGGTTTACTCAGATGGGTGTGGAATCTGCATCTTAAAACATCCCGATGGCTTAGTCTTATACAGTCCGGAGATCCAGGACCATCCTTGTCCAACCAACCCCCAGGGCCCATGCATGTTATTTTCTAGGTTCACTGAAGGGTTCATTCCCAGGTGTGGCCTGCATGCGATGTCGTGTCTGACTTTGCGACCCCATAGACTGTAGCCCACCAAGCTCCTCTGTCCGTTGGATTTCCCAGGCGAGAATACCGCCATTTCCTACTCCAGGGGCTCTTCCCTACCCAAGGATCGCACCCGCATATCCTGTTTTGGTAGGTGGATTCTTTACCACTGAACCACCTGGGAACCCATTTTCTGGGTAACTGGTGCCAATGAGCTAGACTGCATCACGACTGGCACCCATCGGAGTTGCGTCGTGTGGCAGTTCTGCAGGGCCCACCCCTGAAGACACCCTAATTTAAGTGTTTTCCATCTAGAGGAGAGGGGGTGTCCAGGTACCCTTGGCTGGTCAGAACCTGGATGTACACAGTGGAGCATGAGCCTCAGCTGACTCCTGGCCAAGGCTCTGAGTTATACGAGTTATTAGTATAACTGAGCTGTGAAGATGGGGCACCAGTGAGCTGTTAGTCTTCTCATTTCCTGTGGGACAAAGTCTCCCATCTGCATCCAGATGTCCTCCAGGGATGCGTGAGAAACAGCTCTGTGCTTCCCTGAGAGGCAGGTTCTTGTCAGGGCACTCGAGTTGAGCCCACACAAGGGCTGGTGCGAGCAGAAGGATGAGGAAGCTCTAAGGTGTATGAAATGGGCATAATGCTGACCGCCAAGGGCTACTTACCTCTACCACCTGAGGCATGACAGGAGGCAGTCTTAGCACCCATTTTATGGATGAGAAAAGCAAGGGTCAGGGGCTCTTCATAAGAATGTGATGGGAGAAAGAACATGTGAGTTGCAAAAAGCAATGGCATCTCCCATCCCAGCCAGCCTCCCAGCTCAAACCCCAGCTCCACTTCTTCTGAGGCATACATTAACCCCTAGGCCCTAAGGCCGTCCTCGTCTGCAAAGTGAGGACCAAGGACGTGTTGCTGATAGTAAACAAGAAGACATAGAAGCGCTGTCCAGGCTGATAAACAGTAGGGGCCCAATGAGTGCTCCTGTTCGGACACAGAGCAGCTGGACTTGTGTCCCTTTTCTGAGGGACAGGTTCAGCCCACTCAGCCCTGAGACTCATGTCCACAGAGTGATATGACTGCTCTTGGACCCAGCCCAGCTCATGTCCTGTCCAGTGGCCCAGTGATGCAGACTCCCAGGCCAGCCCTTCTTGGCCTTGGCATCTCTCCCAGCACTCTGGCCAGAACTTCTGGGCCCCTGCCAATGCTCACCCTTCCAGGAACTGCTTTCCACCCCAGGGCCAGCTTTCTGAGAAGGGACAGGCATGTTTCAGTAAAGTAAAGGGTAAAGGGTAAGTAAAGGGTAGCTCCAAAGTCAGGCCTAGGGTCCAACACTGAATCTGGGGGAGACTAAGAACCAAAACCCCTATGTGTGGTGATGGATGTTAACTAGACTCACTGGAATGGTCATTTCACAGTTTATACACATAGGGAATCGCTGTTATACACCTGAAATTAATATAATGTTATATGTCAGCTGGATTGCTAAGAGTCGGACACGACTGAGCAACTTCACTTTCACTTTTCACTTTCATTCATTGGAGAAGGAAATGGCAACCCACTCCAGTGTTCTTGCCTGGAGAATCCCAGGGATGGGGGAGCCTCATGGGCTGCCGTCTATGGGGTCGCACAGAATCGGACACGACTGAAGCGACTTAGCAGCAGCAGCAGCAGCAGCATTCTCAAGCAAAGCAGCCCTCCAGCCTCACACATCTTACTGTCAACATTAATAAGTCTTTGTATCTTATCATATTCAACACAACAGTACTAATCCAGGAAATTCTTGCCCAGCTGTAAATCACTGTATTGTTCATTCTAGGAAATTCCTGAAACCATCATTTAAAGGAACATCAAACTGCCTAACTCTTTAGTTGCTGCAGCTGCTGCTGCTAAGTTGCTTCAGTCATATCCGACTCTGTGCGACCCCATGGACGGCAGCCCACCAGGCTCCCCCATCCCTGGGATTCTCCAGGCAAGAACACTGGAGTAGGTTGCCATTTCCTTCTCCAAAGCATGAAAGTGAAAAGTGAAAGTGAAGTCGCTCAGTCATGCCCGACTCTTAGCGACCCCATGGACTGCAGCCCACCAGGCCCCTCTGTCCATGAGACTTTCCAGGCAAGAGCACTGGAGTGGGTTGCCACTGCCTTCTCCAATATGCTGTCTGCTGCTGCTGCTGCTGCTAAGTCGCTTCAGTTGTGTCCGACTCTGTGCGATCCCATAGGCGGCAGCCCACCAGGCTCCCCCGTCCCTGGGATTCTCCAGGCAAGAACACTGGAGTGGGTTGCCATTTCCTTCTCCAATGCGTGAAAGTGAAAAGTGAAAGTGAAGTCACTCAGTCATGTCCAACTCTTCACAACCCCATGGACTGAAGTGCACCAGGCTCCTCCATCCATGGGATTTTCCAGGCAAGAGTACGAGAGTGGGGTGCCATTGCCTTCTCCTAACTCTTTAGTAAACAGCATCAAAAGAGAGCTTACAGGGGCTTCACCTGCCATCCAGTGTTCAGAAACTGTATTCCCAATGCAGGGGGCACAGGTTCAATCCTTGGTCAAAGAACTAAGATCCCACAGGTCACTCAACACAGCCCCCCCCCCAAAAAAAAAGAAAAAAAGAAAAAAAAACCATACATCTTTTGTTCCTTTTAATAAATATTTCTTTTTCACTTTAATTGGAGGATAATTGCTTTATAGAATTTGTGGTTTTCTGTCATTCATCAACAAGAATCAGCCATAGGTACACCCATGTCCTGTCCCTCCCAAACCTCCCATCTCCCTCCCCATCCATCTCCCTCCCCACTCCACCCTTCTAGACTGTCACAGAGCCCCTGTTTGAATTCCCTGAGTCATACAGAAAACTCCTGCTGGCTATCTACTTTGCATATGGTATTGTAAATTTCCATGTTTCTCTCTCCGTACATCTCACCCTCTTCCTCCTCCCCTCCCCGTGTCCTTAGGTCTGCTTCCTATGTCTGTTTCTCCATTGCTGTCCTGAAAATGACTTCATCATTGCTGCCCTGAAAATGAAGTGACCAGTACCAACTTTCTAGATTCCATATATATGCGAGAACATATGGTAGTTACTGACTTGCTTTACTCTGTGTAATAGGCTCTAGGTTTGTCCACCTCATTAGAACAGACTCAAATGCGTTCCCTTTTATGGCTGAGTAATATTCCATTGTGTATATGTACCACAGCTTCTTTATCCATTCATCTGTTGATGGACATCTATGTCGCTTTCATGTCCTAGCTATTGTAAATAGCACTGCAATGAATGTTGGGGTACATGTGTCTTTTTCAATTATGGTTTTCTCAGAGTATATGTCTAGGAGTGGGATTGCTGGGTCATATGGTGATTTTATTCCTAGTTTTTTAAGGAATCTCCATACTGTCTTCCATAGTGGCTGTATCAATTTATATTGACTTGCATCAATTTACATTCCCACCAGCAAGGCAAGAGGGTTTCCTTTTCTCCACACCCTCTCCAGCATTTATTGTTTGTAGACTTTTTGATGATGGCCATTCTGACTGGTGCAGGGTGACATCTCATTGTAGTTTTGATTTGCATTTCTCTAATGAGTGACATTGAGGATCTTTTCATGTGTTTGTTAGCCATCTGTATGTCTTCTTTGGAGAAATGTGTTTAGGTCTCTTTCCCACTTTTTGATTAGGTTGTTTGTTTTTCTGGCATTGAGTTGTATGAGCTGCTTGTATATTTTGGAAATTAATTCTTTGTCAGTCTCTCCCATTCTGAGGGTTGTCTTTTCACCTTGTTTGTAGTTTCCTTTACTGTGCAAAAGCTTTTAAGTTTAATTAGGTACCACTTGTTTTTGTTTTTATTTCTATTACTCTAGGAGGTGGGTCAGAGAAGATATTGCTTTGTCATCGAGTGTTCTGCCTATGTTTTCCTCTAAGAGTTTTATAGTTTCTGACCTTACATTTACGTCTTTAAGAGCTTACATTTAAGACTCTTTGAACCCCTCACCTCAAAACGTCTCCTTGTTGTGTCCACTGATCCTAAACTCTGTCACGATCTTTATGCTGTCCTAGTCAAGGCATCCTTCCCTGCACAGAAAGCCCCACCTGAAACCAGACTCGGAAATCTCCTTCTCGTGACTGTGCCCTCCCTACGCTGGCACGCTGGGAAGGCATGGTAAAGATCTCCCTGACCCGGAGAAGAGCTGTCTCGGCTCTGTCTGACCAACAGCTCTCAGCCTGTGATATTTTTGGTGAGCCAGCATTCAGCAAGAAGCAACAGAGTCGGGGGAGTCTTCTGTTTGACCTTTGGGGTGGGGTGAGTGGCAGCCTGAGTCCAGGCTGGTCCAAAAGACACAGCTATAGTGAAGCCCCCAGAACCACAGACAGAGTTCTAGAAAGTCCCTTGGGGATCTCCTTACAGCCCCTTCTCTTTACAGACAGCAGACAGGGTCCAGAGAGAGGAAAGGAATTTGTCCAATGCACAGAACGCGCTGCGGTTGTTAGGTAGATTAAATGAGTTAATATCCATAACATGCTTAGACACTGCCTGGTGTGCACTAAGCTCTATATGTGTTTGTTAAACAAAAGTGATGGCAAGGCTGGCCCAAAACTCAAGGCAAACTCAGGCTGATCTCCCAGATTTAGAAAACAAAAACTGTCTTAAACCTTGAACCCAGGGGCAGTTTCTCACGTGCATCAGAACACCTGGAGTTAAAGATTATTAAAGTGGAATGCTGGGCTCCACCTCCAGAGCATCTGATTCTGTAGCTGTGGAGCTGGGCTGAGATCTCTAACCAGCTTCCTGGCTGGTCCTGAGACCCCTCCTTCAGAACTCTGGACCCTAAGAAATGAACCACTAAGGGTATAATTTCTGGCACCAGTCAGGGAGAAATGGCAAGAGGGGCACAGTGGGCCCCTTCATCCTTCTGCAGGTACCAGGTCCCCCAGACTGATGTTTAGACCTCTGCAGCCACACAGTGTCAGGGCAGGCATCAACTCTGCCTGCCTGTGCCTCCGCCCACTGTGAATATTCCAAGCCGCAAGCTGCTTTACCCCATAATTTCAATCAAAGGGGCAGCCCCTCCTCTTTGCCGGTGAATGGGGTCACCACCCAGGCCACGTGAGATCTGTGCCATGAGAATGAATCAAACACCAACAGGCAGATGAAACCAACGCATTCTTTATTGCAGACTGAAGCAAAGGGCTCACTCACACAGTGGGCTTTGATTTGGGGCCTTCTCTGACTGCCCAAGCTTTCCCAGCAGGCATGGGCAAACTCTCCAAGCAGAGTAGAAAACAGCTTCCAGAAGCCACCCTGTCTAAGGGCCTTAGGTGACGACCTGGGGAAGCAGCAGAGGTTACCCAGGAAGGCCAAGCAAAGCCAGCTCTCCTCTCCTGGCGGCTTTGGGTCAGTCCCTTTACTGGGAGCACCACGCAGCCTCTGGAAAGATCAAAGGGGCCCAGGGTCTCTGGGGGCGGGTTTAGGGGGGCATAAGCAGACTCAGACTCCACCAGTGGAGCAGAGGGAGAGCCCAGAACCTTCACCCTCTACTCTGAGAATGTCCCCAGGATCGCCCCAGGCCCCTGCTTGTGGGAATCAGCCGGCGATCTTCTGAAATGCAGTTTCTGGTTCCAGAAGTCTAGAATGGGGCCTGGGATTCTGCATTTCTATTGAGCTCCCATGGATGCCAACTCTGCAGGCATCCCCACAGACCACACTAGAGCTGCAAGGCTCTGGCCGTACAGTGTCTTCCTCCATATCGGAAAAGTGCACCCCTTCTTTGACAAGGAAAACCCCACTCCAGGACACAGTCTAGGGTATCCCAACCAGCCTGGGCTGGACTGCAGGCTTGCTCACTTGTCCCCACCATCCACGGCTGAACTCCAAAGCCCTAGAAGATCCCATTTCAGCCTCCTCAACCTGAAAACACTTTCCCCCAGAGCTTCACCAACCAGGCCTTGGAAGATGAGCAGAGCAAACACTGATCACTCAGCAATGGGCCAACAGTGGCCCAACCAGTCAGCCTCTTGCCGAGACCGAAGGTCTGGGCAGGGGCAGGCCGTGGAGCCGGGGAAGGGGAGTGGGCCTGGGAGCATTCTGAGAAAGAGTTAGTGCTCTGAGCAGTGGTCTGAGCTCTGAACAGCCTAACCTCAGGACAGGAAGAGGGCCACTAGTCCACAGATGTAGGATCTGGGTAGTCTGGCTTGCTGCAAGTCCTGAGGCTTCCGCTGTCTCCTGTAGACCAGGCCAGGTGGGTTCTGGGCTCTGAGTCTGCTAGCTCCACAGATGAGAAGGTGGGAGGTAGATATATCTGGGGATCACGGGGTCAGCAGTTGTCCAAACCACAGGTGTGGTCAGGAAGCCAGAGCCCCAGGCCCCATGGAGGGACCAGTTGCCCATTTGCCAGGTGCTGTCCCAGCGTTAGCACTGAAAGTCCCACGTCCCAGGAAACCCCTCAGTCCTGGGCAAACAGAGATGGGTGGTCACACAATTACCTGGCCACACCCTAGACTCCAGATCAAGGGCCTAGAGATGACTAGGTCATCAGGGCTCTGGGTGGTGGCAGCCTGGGAACTGGCTGGTCACAAATCCAGTGGTCCATGGTGCCTTCTGCTCCAACGTGGACCAAAGACAAGGCAGTCAGCCAACTGTCTGAGGGCGGCTGTGTTGGTGGCACAGGTGCAAAGGGCTGTGTTGCTCTCTGGGTCGCTGTTCCTGCAGCAGGACTGATGTCAGGCAAACCTGGTCACCACGGAGGAGGGATGGAGCAGTCTGGACTTCCAGCCCCACTGATTTCTTAGTCATGAGGAAGCACAGAGCCTACTTGATATGCCCCTGCAGGTCCTTGGGCCCCTACACAAACATTCTCAGCCGTGCCACAGCGCTGGGCCACACTCTCTCTGCAGCTTTCCCGTGACTCCTAGTTCTGGTTTGCGCCAATCCAGGGGCCCAGAGGGCTGAGGACGGGGCACAGTGGAGGGCCTCATCCAGGTCGGTCCTCAGGAAACAATAAACAGATGGAGGTTGTCTTCCGTCACTCTCAGGGCAGCTGCTGGCTCTCAGCACTAGAAACAAGGCCTCAAACCCACAAGGGCCCGGAAAGTGCGCAGCAATGCTCATCCATGGGCCCAGAAGGTACTGATGACTTGAAGGTAACTTGGAGGTATGTGTTCTGCCAGAAGCCTTCAAGGAGCCAAAAGGAGGCAAAAGCCCCTGCCATTGCCCCTTTTCTCATATTGTAAGGCTCAGAGGACCTGCCCAGGTTTGCACAGAAGCTGTGAGTGCGGGGAGTCTGGGCTCCAAGCCCCTCCTTGCCGCCTCCATCCAGGTACTCCAGGGCCCACTACTGCTCTGCGCTATCTATCCGGGACCGCCGCACCCTCCCACCACGCGCTACTCAGCCCGCCCGCCCCCAGCCCCCCAAGCTTGGCCTCACACAGGCCCATGGGACTCCCTCCCCTAGGGCGCCAGGCCAGGTGGCCTCTGTCCCTTGCTGGGTGGGCATGAGGAGGCAGGCCTAGGGTGGGGGGGCCCGGGCGCCCTCTGGAGACATGAGCATGTCGAACTTGATGAGCGGTGGGGCGATGACGCGCACCTCGGTGTTCAGCGGGTTGAAGCGCAGGTTGATGAGGTGCAAGGCAGGCATGGCAGCCAGCTTCTCCACGGGCACATCTGTCAGGGAGAAAGAGACAGGTTAGGGGGTTGGGGACACGTGGGCAGAGAAGAAGGATGATGGATTCACTCACTGTATGTGGGCTCAGTGCCTGGCCAGCCCCTTGTGAGGGGCCACTGGGATCCACCAGGGAGATACAACCACAGGCAGGAAAAGCATCCTATTAAACAGGATTACCACTTATCCCAGCCATGCCACTCCTGAGTGGAACTCACCGAATTGCTAATAGGTACTCAAAATACTTGTGTACATGTGTTCACAGCAGCACTATTCACAATAGCCAGTGTCCACCAATGATGAATGGATAAACAAAATGGATAGACAAACCACAGAATATTAGCTTGACACAGGCTACAACATAGATGAGCCTGAAAAATGTTTGCTGAATGAAAGAAGCCAGACGTAAGAGATCACAGAGTACATGACTCTACTCTTATGAAATGTCCAGAAGAGGCAAAACCACAGGGACGGAAAGTACATTAGTGGTTGCCAGGGACTGGGGGAGGAAGGATTGGAGAGGGGCTGCTTAATGGGTGCAGGGCCTCCTTTGGGGCGAGAAAGTATTTTGGAACTAGATAGAGCTGACAGTTGCAGAGCAGTGTCAATGGATCAAATGCCACTGAACTGTACATTTTAAAATTGTTAATTTTATCACATTTTCTTTACAGCTATACTAAAACTTGGTACATTTACAGTTCCTCACACCTAAACTTTAGGATCCCTCAGTCTCTGGTTCAAGTCCCAGGTCAGCCACATAACAGCTGTGTGCCTAAAGCAAATTACTACATTTCATGTCATATATATGGAAAAGACAGAAACTCTACTTTGAAAAGATGCATGTACCGTAATGTTCAGAGTAGCACTATTTACAATAGCCAGGACATGGACGCGACCTAAGTGTCCATCAACAGAAGAACAGATAAAGAGGTCGTGTGTGACATGATGGAATACTACTCAGCCATGAAAAAACAATGAAATAATGTCATTTGTAGCAACACAGAGGGACCTAAAGAATAATCTACTGAGTGAAGTAAGTCAGAGAGAAACAGACAAATACCATGTATCATTTATGTGTGGAATCTAAAATCTAATACAAATTAAGTTATTTACAAAACAGAAACAGCCTCACAGACGTATAAAGCACATTCATGGTTATCCCAGGGGAAAGGCAGGGTGTGTGTGTGCGCGCTCAGTCGTGTTCGACTTTGCAACCCCATGAACTGTAGCCCACCAGGGTCCTCTGTCCATGGGATTTTCCAGTCAAGAATACCAGAGTGGGTAGCCATTTCCTTCTCCAGGGGAATCTTCCTGACCCAGGGATTGAACCCTAGTCTCCTGTGTCTCCTGCACTGGCACTGGATTCTTTACCACCAAGCCACCTGGGAATCCCAAGGCAGAGTAGAGGAGCAATAAGTTAGGAGTATGGGATTAACAGATCCACACCACTATATATAAAAAAAATAACAAGGATTTACTATATAGCATAGGGAGCTAAGCTCAATATCTTGTAATAATCTATGTGGGTCCCATCGCTTCATGGGAAATAGATGGGGAAACAGTGGAAACAGTGTCAGACTTTATTTTTGGGGGCTCCAAAATCACTGCAGATGGTGATTGCAGCCATGAAATTAAAAGACGCTTACTCCTTGGAAGAAAAGTTATGACCAACCTAGATAGTATATTCAAAAGCAGAGACCTTACTTTGCTGACTAAGGTCCATCTAGTTAAGGCTATGGTTTTTCCAGTAGTCATGTATGGATGTGAGAGTTGGACTGTGAAGAAGGCAGAGCACCGAAGAGTTGATGCTTTTGAACTGTGGTGTTGGAGAAGACTCTTGAGAGTCCCTTGGACTGCAAGGAAATCCAACCAGTCCATCCTAAAGGAGATCAGCCCTGGGATTTCTTTAGAGGGAATGATGCTGAAGCTGAAACTCCAGTACTTTGGCCACCTCATGCGAAGAGTTGACTCATTGGAAAAGACTCTGATGCTGGGAGGGATTGGGGGCAGGAGGAGAAGGGGACGACGGAGGATGAGATGGCTGGATGGGATCACTGACTCGACGGACATGAGTCCGAGTGAACTCCGGGAGATGGTGATAGACAGGGAGGCCTGGCGTGCTGCGATTCATGGGGTTGCAAAGAGTCGGACACGACTGAGCGACTGAAGTGAAATGAACTGAAGTGAACTGAAGAAACCTGAAAAAAGTACACATGTATAGCTGAGTCACTTCACTATATACCTAAAACTATACTTTAATTAAAAAATAATAAAATGAACTTGATATCAGGACAATAACAGTATATACCTCACACAGTTGTTTAAGGATTAAAGAGAATATCTGTGCGGTCATTCCTCAGAGACACTGCGGGTTTGGTTCTAGCCCACTGCAACAAAGTGAATATCTCAACAAAGGGAGTCATCTGAATATTCTGGTTTCCCAGTGCATATAAAAGTTGTTACCTTACCCTGTAGTCTATTAAATATGCAATTGCATTATGTCTAAAAATATATACACGTACCTTAATTTTAAAATATTTATTGCTAAAAAAAATGTTCCCCATCATCTGAGCCTTCAGCAAGTCACAATCTTTTTGTGACAGTAACGTCAAACATCACTGATCACAGGTCACAGGAGTTTGCTCTCCCTCCAGTACCTTGGGGTGACTGGCTCTGAGCTCCCTGGGGACTGGCTCTATCAATTAGACCAAGGGTCTAGTGCTGGAGGCAGGAGAAATTCTTAACCTCCTAAGAGTAGAGTCTTTTCTTTGTCCTTGAATCCCTGGGGCCAAACACCATTGGTGGCATGTAGACATGGTGGGCACAAAAACATGTTCTGGGCAGCTGGCAGGGAGTTACTAGGGTGGGTCATGGCTGGGAGCTGGGTCCTAAGCAAGACTGGCTAGAGGGCTGCCAGGGGGGCTCCATTTGACCGACAGGAACCTACATGACAAATGAGAGGACAGGAGCCATGAAGGAGGTGATGGGGAGGGACCCAGAGCCCAAGGCAAACATGGAGGCTCAGTTAGGGAAAGAAGCAGAGATAAGGCGTTTCCAGATCACTAGGTTGTAAGCAGATGCTGTTCCTGGGAGTGGAGAAAAAGCAAGATCAACTGCTATCAATGCCCACTCAGCTTCTGCTTTCTCTGGAGCACATCCGCATGCTAATGTCACATTACCCAGCTGCTAGCAGCCTGATCCTCTATGCTCCTTACTGGGTGGGGGAGGGGGGTGCAGGAGTGGGAGCCAAAGGAAGGGGCTGCCTGTGGAATTCCTTGTCTCTCTTCATGTACAGTGAGCTCCCAAGTGCCCTACCAACAATGGCTGGGAAGAGAGGGACTAATGACTTAGAAGCTTCCCCTTCTCTGTATTAGCACACCAGCTTTGTAACAGTCATGGCCGACAGCACACCCAGCAGCTGGGTATGCGGGACAGATATCACCTCCTCTGCCCCTGATGGCCCAGATGAGAAAATCCTCTTGCCTTGGGCTCTTAAGAAGTCAGTTCATGGACCGCCCTGGTGGCACGGCACAGTGGATAAGAATCTGCCTGTCAAGGCAGGGGACACAGGTTCCATCTCTGGTCCAGGAAGATTCCATATGCCTTGGAGCAACTAAGCCCCATGCGCCAAAACTACTGAGCTTGTGCTCTAGAGCCCCCCAGCCACAACTACTGAGCCCTCCACCCTAGAGCCTGCGCTCTGCAACAAGAGACACCACTGCAATGAGAAGCTTGTGCCCCCGAGCTGCAACTACTGAGCCCCCCCCACCCTAGAGCCTGCGCTCTGCAACAAGAGAAGCCACTGTAATGAGAAGCTCACGCACTGCAAGGAAGAGCTGCCCCCGCTCACCACAATTAGCGAAAGCCCGCACACAGCAACGAAAGATCTGGAGCAGCCAATAACAAAGAAATAAATAATTTTTCTTTTAAGAGTCAGGTCATCAGTACAAGTTCGAGGCATGAAGCAGGGCACTCAAAGCTGGCGCTCTAGGACAATACAGAAGGATGGGGTGGGGAGGGAGGTGGGGGGGACATTCAGGATGGGGAGACACGTACACTCATGGATGATTCACGTCGATGTATAGCAATAATCACCACAATACTGTAAAGAAGTTATCCTCCAATTAAAATTAATTAATTTTTTAAAAAACTCAGGTCATTTCAAAGAGTATTTACCATTATATCCCAGGTGACACAGGAGATAATCAAGGCCCAGGGAGGTTAACACATTGTTATTAATAAAATGGGCCCCAGAAAAGAGGCTGATTCTGGGAACTGATATTTGAGGCCCTGCACTAGATGGTCCTTCATAGTGACCCATTTGGCAGGTAAGGAAACTGAACCATAGATTCTCTATGCTGGCAATGATTCTCTGACTCCGCTCTAGCTCCCTTGGATTTTTCAACTAGGCCTGACTTTTGGATTTCAGTGTTCATCGGTCATGTTCAGTGTTAGCAAGAATTCTGCTAAGTTGGTTGAGCCAGAAAGTTTCACTCTCAGTATCTAATCAGGTTCCCCATTGTCTACCATGCCCTAAGTGATGTCTGTTCACTGTGGCCTGCCTTCAAGCAAGAACTAGGGGTTGCTAAGGACTTTTCTCTCTCTGAACTATATGACTCCTCCATCCTATAGCTAGGGAGGCCTGCGGATTGCAAAGTGGCCAGTGCGCCTGAGATGGGGAGGAGGGTCTCCCTGTGATGCCCCTGCCAAGGTTTGCTGGGCATGGCATGAAGACCTGCTGCAGCCCAGTGTTACAGCAAATCTCCGTGACTCCAGGCCTAGAGAGAGCAGCGCTCCCTGAGTTTTCAGCGCTCCCTGAGTTCTCAGCCTGTCATTTCCAAGTACTACCCACGGAGTTGGCCTCTTCAGAGTCTTCGGTGTTCTCCAAATGGCTCTGCTGGAGGAGAGTGATGCCATGGGATTAACTGTATCTCTTTCCCCTGATTTAACCATGAAGGTCATTTCAGCAGCTTAGAGGAATAAGTAATGGGGCCAACAGACTGTGTTAAAGCTGGCAGAATCAACAACTGGCCTAGCCAAGCTAGCAAACAATAAGCCCAAGAGGCAAATGGAGAGTTTCTGGATAAAGCACAAAGGAGAACATTCAGTCTTCAAGCATCCTAAGAAGAAAGGGACGCGGCTAGAGGGTGAAGGGGAGGATATGAAATGATCTGCATTTTGTGGGTGGTAAAACTGAGGCTTAGAGAGGTTACATAAGCTCCCTAGGGCTACATGGTACATTGGTATCATGCTGCTAACAGAAGCCAGATCTTCGGACTTTGGCACACCTGGAGAGGAAGAAGAGCCCCAGCCTACCCCTCCCATGGGGCATACCCTCATCCCCATTCACTGAGTCTTGTGGATCCTCATATTCCAGCTCAAAGGCCCCCTCCTCTGTCACTCTCTCTGGTCCCCATCCAAACTCCTGTACCACTTTATAGGAGAACACACCTTACATCACACTCTGGGACTATGTTCATGCTCTAAGTACAGTACCTGGCTGGCACAGTGCCCACAGGTGCTCAATAGCTATTTGTTGGATGCATGAATGAACAAATAAATGACTGAACGTTTTACCTCCTAAACTAGATCATAAGTTCCTAGTTAAAACCAACTTGCCTGGGCACACGGTAGACCCACCATCAACACCATAGGATTAAACAACTCTAACTTCAGTACTTTCCAGAGTTGGGACCCTTCCTCTGACCTGACCCACTCTGGGCACTTTTGCTAGTCAGGGCCAGGCCTGTGTGGGCCAAGGTTGTGATAGGTTACTAGTTCTTTAGCACAATAATCCAATTTGGAAAATGAGAAGATATTGATGAGCAGAAATAAAATCATCCATGTTTCACCATGTAGAACCAATTACTTAATGTGAGGTATATGGCCTTACCAACTTTTTTACACGTTTGTGTGTGTACGTATGCTTGTTCACAACTATGTTTCAAAAATGGCCTCCTAGATACTATGCCGTAACATAGCTTTTCTTGATGACATACTGTAAACATCCTTTCAGGTTACAAGTCAGTGACAGTACTATGGCCACTTGGTGGTCCAAAGAACGGAGCGATCACACTTTGGCTCAGGTTTCTACTGTTAAAGACATTCAGGTTGTCTCCAGCGTTTATTATTCCAGAAAATGAGAGATGACTCCAACCCTCTTTCCACTGCAGACAGCCCTCCCAGACTCCTGCTTATGTCTGTGGAAGCTTAAAATAATCAATAATAGCAGCATCAGAATGGACAGTATTTAGAGAAAATTACTTCTCCAAGGTTAGCTTGAATTCTCTTCACTAATCATTGGCACTATTGACTGGCAAACTTGTTTCATGCCAGGGGCACAAGCTAGACACAAGATGATAAAAATGATCCCTCCACAGCATGATTCTTCATATGTGTGGCGCTTCTGGTCTAAAAGGATGCCGAAAGGAGGAGTCTGGGCCCAGGGAAGTGGCGAGTGTTACTGAGTGAGCTCCATAAGTCATAGCGGAGGCCAGTGGGACTTCTGATTCCCACTTTGGGTGCAGCTGAGCCCCTCTGGTCCCTTCTAGAATTGGGATCAGAGGCTCCCCAGCCTGGTGACCTAGGGCCCCAGTCCACCAGTGTTCTTGGCAGCTTAGACACAAATCATGGTGCCCTGTGGGCTGCCCAGGCTGGATCAACACTGTAAGCAACACTTACACATAGCTGGCAGTCTCGCTCCTGATTCAGAAGATAACCCTTCCAGCCAGAATGCCTGAATTTTCAGGATTTTTTCAGCATCTCTGCCTCAATCCCCAAGGAATCCCGAGCAGTGAGTAGGGAGCCTGATGCCTCCTTCAGTGGGACCTGGGATGCTGGGTAAAGATGCAGGGGCAGCGCCCCAGTCCTGGGCTTTAGGCTGGTGGGCAGCACATGGGGGCTATCTTAGTCTCCCCGGGGTGGGGGGGCGCCCGCAGACACATTCATGCTTGAGAATCCAGGCTGGCCTGGCAGCCAGAGCCGTCCCCATACCTCAGCCCTGACACAGCTCCTGGTGCCTGGAGCCTGCAACAACTACGATCAAGGATACCGAGCTTCCGGCCCCATTTGAAATGCCACAGGACACAAGCAGGCAAACTATGGTAAACTGGTGGGATGGAGAATCGTGCCTGTAACAAGGAGGCTCTTGGGGTACACTCACAGCCAGGGCTGTCCTTTCAGAAGACCGGGTGGGGGCCGTGACTGAGTCTCCTCCACCCCACGGAGCACTGGGCTGAGCCCTGGGTGGCGGTGGGGCGGGCGCGGCACAGGGAGAAAGCTGAAGCTGCCCCTGCGCTCAGGCAGCACAGGCGACACTGCATGCACGCGACAGTCCTGCAGGCCGAGTCCCGCAGGGCAGGCCGTGTGCGGGCGGTTCCAGGTCCTCTGGTGAAGAGAGGCCATCTCGGGGAGAGGACGCGGCAGAGATTCGGGCCCTGACCTCAGATCTGCCACTTGGAGTTGCACAACCTCAGGTGGGCCCCTAACCTCTCTGAACCCCAACCTCTCATCTTTAAACGGTCCTCTGCCTCATGAGGCTACAGAGGCCCCCAGAAGGGACCAGACAGTGCTCCCCAAGAAGGTGCAGAGAGCATGGCAGGCACCCCATCAAGAGGATGGGGAGCACAGTGTTCTAAGGAATCCACCAATGAACCTGGAGACACTATGTTTCCCTAAGGGCAAGTTTCCGGGGAAAGAAAACAAAGGAGAAAAGCCCCACTGCGATTCCCTCTCCCTCCTCCTCATCGCAGGCTGGCCAGCAAGGTGGGCCCGTGGGCTTCTAGTGCGGCTGCCTGCCAGAGGCACTCTCCAGCCCAGATGTGATATGCAGTCAAAGCCAGGCCATAACGATTCTCCTCAGAAATGACGCGGCTGGGACTTCCCTGGAGCTGGTGGTCAAGACTGTTCCCAGTGAAGGGGGCGTGGGTTCGACCCCTGGTCAGGGAACTAGGATTCCGCATGCCGGAAACTGTGTCCAAAATAAATAAACAAGAAATTAAAAACAAATAACATAGTCCTATTTCTGGCTGCTCTGGAGACAGCCAAGTAAGTAACTCAGATTGCCTGGCCCAAGCCTGGCAATTTGTCTTCCAGGGCAGATTTCCCCTTTTGCTCTCCTGTATCCCTCCCCCTCCCCACTGGAGTCCCTGCACTGGCCCACCCCAACCCCTCTGCTCCTCCAACTGTTTCAGTTAGAAGTACTGGGAGGGCCTCAGGAAACAATGGCAGTTTTGCTGTGGCCTCCCATTAAGTGTCTGCCAGTCCCTCCCTTGCAGCTGGAGGATGGAGGACAAGAGCCGCCTCATGTACTGTGCATACACCAAGAGTCTGGAAGTGAGGGGTAAAGGACATGTGGGATAGAAAAGGAATGGCCTCCTGAAAGCTCTTCTCCTGGGTTGGGGCGGACGTGTGAATGACTCCTTTGTGGGTCCTTTGTAAATCCTCTCCATGCTCAGAACCTAAACTTACTGCTACCAATTTTACAACTCTTGCTGCTCAGACTTAGGATCATTGTCAGCGAAATCAGACCTTCTTTATAAATTGGAAAAATAAGAAGAAACGCTCTTAAGATAAGCACTAGGTGGGAATGAGTAAGGGAGGGCCTCACCAGGGAAACCAGCTTCTAGAAAACAAAATGAGTTAAAGGTGGTGGTGGAGAGCAAGTGGGAGGGGAGGGAGGGCAATAACAAGTCAGTGATGTGCTGGCTAAGGTTTAACACTCCACTTCCTGGAGGGAAACATCCCTGGTCTGCGGAATTTGCTAAGGTTTTCTTTTTTCTTTTCTTTTTTTTTTGGTTGTACTACACAGTGGGATGGCAACCCACTCCAGTGTTCTTGCCTGGAGAATTCCATGGACAGAGGAGCCTGGCAGGCCACATACAGTCCATGGAGTCTCAAAGAGTCAGACACAACTGAGAGACTAACACACAGTGGGATCTTCGTTCCCTGACCAGGGATTGAACCCAGGCCCCCAGCAGCAAAAGCCCTGAGTGCTAACCACTGGACCACCAGGGAATTCCCAGAATTTGCCCATTTTTTCAAGGTATAAATATTCCTACCATGGTCAATTTCAAGCTATCACGGTGAGGTCATTGAACTTGAGTGAGCATGTCCAGTACTGGGGAGCCAAGTCAAGCAGCCCACCCAGGCAGGACCACAGGCTCCCGAGCACAAGGTGCCAGAGCTCAGGCCCATTCCTGTCTAATTACACTATGATTCTTTGGAATAAACCTGAACTTTGGGAAC
The DNA here is from genome assembly GCF_023091745.1 of Budorcas taxicolor. Classification (NCBI taxonomy): domain Eukaryota; kingdom Metazoa; phylum Chordata; class Mammalia; order Artiodactyla; family Bovidae; genus Budorcas; species Budorcas taxicolor. Next base: position 19,232,776 of record NC_068914.1, on the reverse strand, counting down.
TGGCCCACAGTTTTGCTATCTACATGTTCTCAGTTGCCTTTGGTTCATTTATAAATGAAAACGCTAGGTGTGTGACAAGGAAATCAGGGGGGGTGGTTTGTGGGCCAGCAGAGCACCATGCCCAGGGTCCCGTAGGGTCAGGGGTAAAACAGGCCAAGAGGCAAGTCCACAGAGCTCACCTCTGTCACCTTCCCAGCCAACTGTCAGCTCTCATGGCTGGGCTGATTGCTCTTCTCATCCTGATGTAGCTAAGCACGCACATGTGTGCACACACACAACTGACATAGGGAGAAGGAAGGCGGTTATAGTTTCTTGAGGGATGGAATGTTTGTTGTTGGAAGGTTCCGGTTTAGCTCAGTGATTCTACCTTGCCTGCACATTGGAATCATTGGGGAGCTTTAAAAAAAAAATCATCAAGCCCCAAACCCTCCATCAGAGATTCTGACTTAACTGGCATCGGGTATGGCTGGGACACAGGTATTTTGAAATCTCCCAGGTGATTTGAATGCAGAGCTAGTTTGAGTACCACTGGTCTTCCCGGTGAGGCTTAATGAGAGAATCTGGTGAAAACATCCGTCTAGCGCTTCCATCTGCTCCACTGTGTGGGGTGGAGCCGCCAAGAGTCAGGCTGATTGCCTGAACTCACGGCTTAGGAAATCCTGCCTCATTACCTTACCCCTGTTCTCTCCACCCCAAGAGAATTTTCCTCCAACCAAAGTTCTGTGCTTCAGCCATAGTTTCCCTGTGGCTTTCAATCTCCCTCCAGCTATAGTCCCTCTTCTTATGCAAAGCACTGTCCTCAACAGCTGGGGTTCTGGAGAGACTGTCTGGGCTGGGATCCTGGTTTTGTCCAGGCAACATGACCTTGGCCAAGTTGCTTAACTTCCCTGAGCTTTGGTTTCCTCACCTGGGGAGAATAATAGTACCTGCCTCGTAAGGGAAAAATTGAAGGCAAAAGGAGAAGGGTGCAGAAGAGGATGAAATGGTTAAATAGCATCGCTGATTCGACGGACATGAAGTTGAGCAAACTCCGGGAGACAATGAAGAACAGAGGAGACTGGCGTGCTGTGGTCCATGGGGTTGCAAAGAGTCAGACATGAACTAGCAACTAAGCAACAACAACATGAGGCTGTTGCCCACATTAAACCAAAGCACACTTGAAATTGCTTAGAGAAGATCCAGATGTGAAGTAAACAGTCACTAAGTATCAGCCAGGGTAGCTGACATGCCACGAGCCCCGCAAGAACAGGGAGTGTGCTTTGTCCATCTCCATCTCCAGCACAGTGCCTAGCACAGAGCATGCTGCTCAATCAAAAAACAGCTGGTGAATGAACATTTCTCCAATACCTAAATCTGTGTCTGTGCCCCTGGGAGCCTCTTACTCCCTGAATAAGATCCTTGCAAGGCTGAGTTCTGAGTCAGAGCATTTGGGCTGCTATCCAGAACTCTGGACAGAGACAGGGACAGCCCGTCTCTTAGACTGGCTTGTCTAAGGCAGCATGGAATTGCTTTGTTTTAACCAGATGACACCACCCTTATGGCAGAAAGTGAAAGGAACTTAAAAGCCTCTTGATGAAAGTGAAAGAGAGTGAAAAAGTTGGCTTAAAGCTCAACATTCAGAAAATGAAGATCATGGCATCTAGTCCCATCACTTCATGGCAAACAGATGGGGAAACAGTGGAAACAGGGTCAGACTTTATTTTTTTTTGGCTCCAAAATCACTGCAGATGGTGATTGCAGCCATGAAATTAAAAGACGCTTACTCCTTGGAGGAAAAGTTATGACCAACCTAGAGAGCATATTCAAAAGCAGAGACATTACTTTGCCAACAAAGGTCCGTCTAGTCAAGGCTATGGTTTTTCCAGTGGTCATGTATAGATGTGAGAGTTGGACTGTGAAGAAAGCTGAGCACCGAAGAATTGATGGTTTTGAAGTGTGGTGTTGGAGAAGAGTCTTGAGGGTCCCTTGGACTGCAAGGAGATCCAACCAGTCCATTCTAAAAGAGATCAGTCCTGGGTATTCTTTGGAATGACTGATGCTAAAGCTGAAACTCCAATACTTTGGCCACCTCATGCAAAGAGTTGACTCATTGGAAAAGACTCTGATGCTGGGAGGGATTGGAGGCAGGAGGAAAAGGGGACGACGGAGGATGAGATGGCTGGATGGCATCACTGACTCGATGGACATGAATTTGAGTGAACTCCGGGAATTGGTGATGGACAGGGAGGCCTGGCATGCTGCGATTCATGGGGTCACAAAGAGTTGGACACGACTGAGCAACTGAACTGAACTGAAGCAAATGTCAGAGAACTTTTCTTGCTCTTCTCTTGTGTGCTACCATCAGAGCATCACGAGCATCCTGGATAATTGGAGGTTCTGGGTAATCAAGGTTTTACCACTCACTGGTTGGCACAGGGAATGCCATTTGGGCAGAGACTTGGCTTGCTAATTCCCTCCAGGCAGACACACGTGGGCAGGAGCTGCAACAAGAGCTTCCCTCCCTTCCACATCTGGGGGCCAAGTCTAATTGATGTTGAAGACTGTTTGTTTACTCCCAGCTTCTCCCTCAAGAGGCTCCACAGCCAGCAAGCACTCCTACACTGTGTCTAATGATGGCTTCACAATTGAAGCGTGCACTGACTGCTCACTGCTCGTGGGGTATGCAGCAGCACTCTGCTGATGCTGGACAAGGGCATACTGGGCAGAGGGCATGAGTCCACTGTGCCACACAGACAGCTGCCACCTTGGAGGGTGAATTCTCTTCTCCTGGGCACTGTAACACTTAGTGCTTGGTGCAAGGGGTAGGGCAAGGCTCAGACTGTTGTAGGCTCGGGGGCGGGGGGATTTCAAACTCAGTGCCCAGGGTTCTTTCCATTTCCCCTCAGACAGGCTTAGAGCCCAAGAACCAGGGGCAGGAGGATAGTGTCAGGGATTTGACATTGTCTTCCCAGACCCTCTCTGCTTTGACATGTCTTAGGGGTTAACAGGGCTTCCCTGGTGGCTCAGAGAGTAAAGAATTCGCCTGCAATGCAGGAGACCCAGGTTCAACGCCTGGGTCAGAAAGAGCCTCTGGAGAAGGGAATGACACCCCACTGCAGTATTCTTGCCTGGAGAATTCCAAGGACAGAGAAGCCTGGCAGGCCATAGTCTATGGGGTCGCGAAGAGTCTAACACGACCAAGCGGCTAACAACACACACACACACACACATGCACACGCAGACATTAACAGCCTTCTCTGGCAGGCAGGAAGCTAGAGGAAGTGTGCTTGCCAATTAGCTCCTTGTAAATACCAGCTAAAAGCCCTTGTAGTGTGTCTCCTTGCAGGGAGAGCTCCTTTCTCTGCCACCACAGGGATCATGCCAGGGCTGAGCAAGGCCAGTGTAAGAAAACTCTCCCCCTGTGACCTGGCCAACAGCGTCCTGGTGCTACCAGATCAGTGAACCTGCACACGCTTCTCTGGGCGCCACCCACACCCTCCACTCCCATCACATGTAGACCTGGCAAGTTCTGGAACACCCAGAGGTGAGCCCAGGAGTGCCAAAGACCTGGGTTCAAATCCTGCCTCCACCACACCCCTGTGCAAGCTGTTTAATCTCTCTGAGCCTGTCTCTTAGCTGTCAAGTGAAGGTAACACCTCCTATCCAGAAGAGAGGCCTGAGCAAATTATAGGAGAATTACAGAAGAGCAGTGTCAAGCAGCCATGGCTGTTAGATTTTGAAATCGGTGCGATTTTATCTTTTTTAGATCAAATAGAACATTAGTTCCACTTCTGCTTTTCTAGGGTTTCCTCTATTTAAAAACCATTTCCTGGACTCTTATGAAAGAAGTCGCCTTCTGTCCCCCAAGAGGCACAGAGAAGCTGGGAACAAAAGGATTGGGTCCCACTCACTCCTGCTCCCCAGGAAGCCCTTCCCTGCTCAGCCACTACGTGGCCCTCTCACTTAGCACGTGGTACTCAGTGCTTGTGGCTCATCTCCCCACCCCCTCGAGAGTTCCCAGAACAAACAGAGCCTGCAGAACCTCCCACTAAGGGGCAGCCTGGTAGAGCCTCAGAGTGAAATAAAGCTATGCCTCTCTGCTCCTGTGATGCTGATCAACTAATTCTGTGAAATGGGGTGAAGCTGGCATACTGACATCAATGCAGGGGGAGGGCGATCCTGAGGCCCTAGTGGGCACCTGTGCCCTAGGCTAAGGGAGGACACTCTGGAGACTCTCTTCTATTGATGGAGACCAGAGTGAAGCTGTGCTTCCCTGCAGGAATCTGCCTCTTCCTGCCACCACCTTCCCAGAGAAGGGAGAAGTTACTGCGACAGAGGGCCTGGGCCCCAAGAGATACATAGGGCCATGGCAGGCGTGTAGGTGTCCCCTTGGGCCAGGAGTGCTCCCCGCAAGTCTCCACGGTGCCCCCCACCCTCATCCTTGTATCCCAGGGGATGAGGGTCCTGTACTTTGTGGAAACCTTATGTTTGAGGGCTGGAACCATGGCCCAGATAAACTATGATGGAAGACTGCGAGTCAGGGGTGGGGGTTGTGAAGTGTGAAAGGAAGAACCAGTTGCAATAGATGATTCAGGAAGCAGAATGGGCTGTACTAGGCACTAGCTGGATAGATGTGAGGAAAGGAGAGAATGATAGAGACATCAGTTGCACAGAGATTCTCAATCAATACACCACTGCCTCGCCCACGGCACGTGTTAGAAAGGCAGATTCCGGGGTCCCATCCGCACAAAATCTGATGTGGTGGGTCTGAGAGGAGACCCAGGAGTCTTCCTTTTTAACAAGCGCTCCAGAGGAATCCAAATGGGGATTTGTGGCGGGTACCCTGAGGAATTCCGTGAGGTTTAAGCAGCATTGTGCTTGGGGGGATGGCAGGGCCAATAAGCACAGTCAGCTGCCCAGAGGTGGCACTGGGGACTTCAGGAATAAGGTCCTGCTGTGCATAGAAAGCATCTGGGTGTCTTTCTCAGGCGCAGATTATGATTCAGGACGTTGGAGGTGAAGCCTGTGTGCGCTCAGTCCCAATAAGTCATGTCCTACTCTTTGCGACCCCACGGACTATAGCCTACCAGGCTCCTCTGTCCATGGAGTTCTCCAGGTAAGACTCCTGGAGTGTGTTGCCATGCCCTCCTCCAGGGGATCTTTCTGATCCAGGGATTGAACTCGATTGAACTCATGTCTCCGACATCTCTTGCACTGCAGGCAGATTCTTTAAACACTGAGCCACGCCCAAGAAAAAGTGTTAGTCACTCCGTCATGTCTGACTCTTTACAACCATGTAGCCCACCAGGCTCCTCTGTCCATGGTCCTGAATTTCTAACAGGGGATACCCACCCTGCCACTGGGTGACACTTGGAGAAGCCAGAGTCTCGATAGGGGTTCTCCAACTTTGGCATGCATCTGCGTCATTTGGAGGCAGGGTCAGTGATTATTCATATAAATTGCTAGGGAGTTCCCTGGTGGTCTGTTGTTGTTGTTCAGGCGCTCAGTCATGTCTGACTCTTTGTGAGTCCTTCAACAACTCCCTGAGCTTGCTCAAACTCATGTCAATTGAATTGGTGATGCCATCTAACCATCTCATCCTCTGTCATCCCCTTCTCCTCCTGCTTTCAGTCTTTCCCAGCACTGGGGTCTTTTCCAATAAGTCAGCTCTTCACATCAGGTGGTGGTCTAGCGGTTAGGATTTAACACTTTCACTGCCATGGCCTGTGTTCAATCCCTGGTCGGGGAAATGAGATCCCACAAGCCACATGGCAATGTCAAAATAAGAAAAGAAAATCATTTGCTGTCCACTTCCCTCCCCCAGTTTCTGATTGAGGAGGTCTGGGGAGGGGCCTAAAAATATGTATTTCTATCAAGTTATAAGGTGATGCTGCTGGTCCTGGGACCACCCCTGCCCCCACTGACTCTGAGAACTGTTGGCCTCAAAAGTAAGTGAAACTGTATTGGACAGAATTAAGCAAATGCAGCCAAAAGCATCTCTATGTAATACAGATACAGATGTGCCCCGCTATCCAAAAGCAGAAAGTTCACATAAAAGCTTTTGTAAGCAGAAATGGTATAAAGTGAAGAAACAATCACCTTAGAACACATCTTGTTTCCCTGAGAGCTCAGTTGGTAAAGAATCTGCCTGCAATGCAGGAGACCCTGGTTTGCTTCCTGGGTCGGGAAGATCCCCCTGGAGAAGGGAGATGCTACCCACTCCAGTAATCTTGGGCTTTCCCTGTGGCTCAGCTGGTAAAGAATCCATCTGCAATGCAGGAGACCTAGGTTCAATTCCTGGGTTGGGAAGATCCCCTGGAGAAGGGAAAGGTTATCCACTCCAGTTTTCTGGCCTGGAGAATTCCATGGACTACATAGTCCATGGGGTTGCAAAGAGTCAGACACAACTGAGCGACTTTCACTTTTACTTACTATAAGACACACAAAATAAATGGAGATAAAGCACAGATGCTCACAGACACAGTTCAAAGCAACGGCGGCTTGATGCTGAGTGGGGATTCTGGGAAGAAGCTTGGCGGGGCCACTCTCCCTGCTCAGGATAGGAGCTTCCTCTATTAACATTTGCTGCAAAATGAATGCTGAATGCTGTTTGCTCTTTTCCTAGTTTTTCATAAAAGTGAAAATCCTTTTCAGATTTCTTTGACTAGTGAAATCAAAGTGAAGTAAACAGGTGTAAAGCAAACCTTCAAAAAGCCAAGGATATCTGTACTTTTAAAAGTACCATTGCTCTATTTGTTAAATTCTTAACAAGATTTTCTTTTCCTATGATCTCTTGCTCTCTCTTGCATCAGGTAAAAAACAAAATAAAACAAAAATTCGGTGAACTGAGGGTGACAAAAAGTGAAATTCTAGCTTAGCCAAAACAGTCTCCTATTTAGCAAAATGAAGGTTCTTCAATACTTGGTTTCCCTTCGCCCCCATATGTTCCAGGAACATGTTGAATTGCTCTGTAGCATCAGGTACTTCCAAGTTCTTAGGCATGAACGCTGATTCAGCACCCACCTTCCAGCCCTCCATGACAGCTGCTGGGATAAAGCACTGACTCCCTGGCTTTCATAGGATAAGTGACCCATCTTCTTCTCATGTCACCATTCACAGTCAGACTAAATGCTTCCACCACCTCCGAAGCTTCCCCAGGCCTCTCTTGTGAACCCCACCTCACAAGGATAGTTGGATGGCCACCCTCAGCCCTTCTGACCACGTCTGGTCTTTTTCTGGCTGTGCTGAAAGACATGCAGGATCTTAGCTCCCAACCAGGGATCGAACTCATGCCCCCTGCCGTCGAAGCGTGGAGTCATAACCACGAGACCACCAGGGAAGTTGCCTGACCACGTCTTATCTAGCAATTTACTCTCCACTTCCATTCAGACCTCCCCTACTGTCTGCAAGCTGCTTGAGGTCAGGATCTGTATCTCCTTCATCTCTGAAGCCCCTACCTCTGCAGAGACTCTCTCCCCACAAGCAGTCTTGTTTATACACACTCAGAAGTTTCCATATACCTCTTTTGGGTTTGGAAAATACAAGGACCAACCCATATCCCAGAAACCTGTGATACACTGCTGTTGGAATAAACACTCTAAGCTACAAACCCTTTCTCTCTCTCAGGAGTGCCTGGAGAAAACAACCAGGTCCTGGCAGGCTTGTCTCCAAGGACCCAGGAAGCCTCCCATCCGGATAGGGGCACTTGCGGTGTGTGTGCTGGGAGCCAGCGAGTGGGGGAGGCAGAGTCCTGTCACTTGCACCACTTCCTGCTCATCTGCACCAGGCCCGGACCTGCACTTGGGGGGTTAGGACAGAGGCAGAGAAAATGAAAAGACCAGAGGCAGGACTTCCGGACTATGAGCTCAGGCCGTGCAGGGTGTGTGAGGTGAGGCGGGGTGGGGATAGAGAGTCAGGTAGCATTGAACCTAGCATCTGCCTGGCTCCATACTCAGGTGAGAGGAGAGCTAAGATCATCCCCTCGGCAGAGGCCCCACTGCCCACCCTCACACCAACCCCAACAACTAGTCGCCAGGAGGATGCCGTGGTGGTGACCAAGATGGACATAGATGCGGGTGGAGATGGGAGGAGGGAAGAATGTAGCGTAGTTGAGGGACGGGAGCCAGGCCAGCTGAGCACAGACCCCAAGTCGCTGTGGGACAACTCAGAGAAGCAGCTTTTGTTATTTTCTCATTGTGACTCACAGCAAGAAATACATTTTAGGACTTCCCTGGGGGTCCAGGGGTTAAGACTCCATGCTTCCACTGTGGGGGGCATGGGTTTAATCCCTGGTCAGGGAACTAAGATCCCAAAAGCCTTGTGGAGTAGCCAAAAAAAAAAAAAAAAAAGAAATATATTTTACATCATGACCCAGTACCTATATTTACGCAGGCATATAGTAAAACTGAAATAAAGTCACAAAGCGGTGTGTACCATGCCACAGGTGAGGAAATCCAGCACACGCTGGTCTCACAGCTTACTAGTGGGTCACAGCTGGCAATTCGGAACAATTGGCCCTATTCAGTGTCAGCCATTTCAGAGAGCCTTCGAGCCTTTGGGATTCCTGCTCTGCACTGTGCTCCCAACCAGCTGCAAGTCGGCTGCATGCAGACACCGCACTCACGCTGGCTCTGGAGATGACAGGACTCGAAGGCCAAGTCACACACAAACCAGAGGACTGTCCGTAGGAGGCAGCAGCAATGAGGCCGTCACATGCCACCCAGATCCTCGACCTGAGGGCCTCCGGCTACCAGTGAGCACCAAGGATGAGCATCCTCCCGCCACCCGCAGCTGGACCGGAAAGCAGAGGGCAGTGTCCCTGCCTCTCCCAGCCTGCATACGCTGATGAGGCCCTGTGTCTTCTCCCCTCCATGGACCTGAGCTGAGCCTCTCCCCGCACCACGGCCCAGAGAGTGCCGGCCAGTGGCACTGTTCAGAAACAAGATGCCACTGCTGGGGACTTTCCTGGTGGTCCAGTGCTAAGCCTCGATGCTCCCAGTGCAGGGGGGCCTGGGTTCGATCCCTGGTCAGGGGACTGGATCCTGCATGCTGCCACTAAGAGTTCACAAGCTGCAACTAAAGTCTCAGCATACCTTGTCTGGAGATCCCACACACTACAATGAAGACTGAAGATGCTGCGTGCTGCGAGTGAGACCTGGCGCAGCCAAATAAATAAACGGAAAAAAATATTAAAATTTTAAAAATATGATGCTACTGCTCTTGGAAGCTTCCAGGCCTTCCTGAGGCTGGGCCAGAGGCACCTTTTGAGGAGGTCCCTTCAGATGCACCTGGAGCTTGTTTCAGAGCTGGTTGTTCTCCACTTAACAAACTAAAGCTTTAAGGAGATTCATGCACCTCCAATTTATTTCTTTAGAAAACATTTTTTTTGAAAATCTTCCAATCCCCTCTGAGAGCTCTGAGGGGAAAAATAAGCCACACTGAAAACATCCTAAGTTCCTACCACAATTATCCCAATGAGCTCCTGCGGGAGATCGGCTACAACCAATGAACAGTACAAAGCTATTTCCATAATGAAGGAGTGTGTAGCCCTCACCTACTTCACTGTGATTACAGCCCTCCTCCCTCCTACCTGGGCTGCAAAGGCTGTGGCCTGGTCTTCCACTGGTCTGGGAATCAGGAAACCAGCCAAGTAACTAGGGTGGGCTGAAGAGAGGTAGAACGTGGAAGTGAGGAGATTCCGGCAAGGAGCCACCACTGCCTCCATGTGCCCCTCTCTCCACCTGGTGCGGGGAGAACGCCCAGGGCATCCCACAGTGGAGCAGTCCTGCGATCCGCCAAGCACCTCTAGGAGCCGCTGGGCACTTGGGGAAAACTTGGAGGCAGGGGCATTCCCCAGTCTCCCCATGTCCCCCAGGCCTGGGCAGCAGGAACTGACTGGGAAACACAGCCCAGTGGCTGAAGTCTGTGTTGCCTGGCCAGGTGTACAGCAGACCCTTGACCATGAAGGCCGGGGGAATCTTAGTGCCTCAGTTTCTACATCTATCAGATGGGATGATCACCCTCTTGTCTTGGGCCTGCACATGAGCATTCTTGGTAAACTGCAAGATGCTTCCATGTGCAGAGTTATTACTGTCGCTCTGTAGAAAGGAAGAGATATGTACACAAAAGAATAAGTCAAAACAGCTGATCTAGGTTCTGGGAGCTGTTGCTGCTAAGGAATGTTGTCAGCCTTGCTGGAGGGGGGAAGATTAGGGGATCTGTCACCCTGTACTTCTCATTTTGGGGAGAGTCATTTCTTATACTACGGCCAGCAGAGATGCCCACTCACCCTGCTCTCCTGCTTGAGGAAAAGCCACCTTCTGGGGCAGGGGTTTGGGGAGAGTCGGAGAACCACCACGTGAAAGCGGAGAAGAAAGCAGAAGCTTAGAGAAGGGATGCAAGTCTTTCAAAGATACAGTCAGGAAGTGAGGAAGCCAATGGCCAATACTTATCCTGACCTGCCTGCCTGCAGCTACCCACCCAGCTCTGGTCTTGACATTAGCCCAAACAAGTAGCCCTTTCTTGGTTACTGCCCCGTTTGGAAAAGCAGCAGACATCAGGAATGCCTCGAAGAACAAAAGGCAGCAGAGGAAGGGCCCAGCAAGGAGGGCCTGGCTGAGAATGAAGAGCTCAGGGCAAGACCCTGGTGATCTGGAAAGTCAAAGTTGCTCAGTTGCGTCTGACTCTCTGCAACTCCCTGGACTATACAGTTCAGTTCAGTCGCTTAGTTGTGTCCGACTCTTTGCAACCCCATGGACTGCAGCACACCAGGCTTCCCTGTCTATCACCAACTCCTGGAGCTTGCTCAGACTCATGTCTGTTGAGTAGGTGACGCTATCCAACCATCTCATCCTCTGTCATCCCCTTCTCCTCCTACCTTCAGTCTTTCCCAGCATCAGGGTCCTTTCAAATGAGTCAGTTCTTTGCATCAAATGGCCAAAGTACTGGAGTTTTTCAGCTTAAACATCAGTCCTTCCAATGAATATTCAGGACTGATTTCCTTTAGAATGGACTGGTTTGATCTTGCAGTCCAAGGGACTCTCAAGAGTCTTCTCCAACACCACAGTTCAAAAGCATCAATTCTTTGGTGCTCAGCTTTCTGTAAAGTCCAACTCTCACATCCATACATGACTACTGGAAAAACCATAGCTTTGACTAGACGGACCTTGGTCAGCAAAGTAATGTCTATACAGTCCATGGGATTCTCCAAGTCAGAATATTGGAGTGGGTAGCCTTTCCCTTCTCCAGGGGATCTTCCCAAACCAGGGATCGAGCCCAGGTCTCCCATACTGCAGGCATTTCAGGTCGATTCTTTACCAGCTGAGCCACCAGGGAAGCCCAAGAATACTGGAGTGGGTAGCCTATCCCTTCTCCAGAGGATCTTCCTGACCCAGGAATTGAACCGGGGTCTCCTGCATTGCAGGCGGATTCTTTACCAACTGAGCTATGAGGAAGCCCTAGGTGGTCAGGAGCTTTACAGTAAACAGGCACTTCTGCTTCAAGACAGCACAAGGCCCCGTGTGGCCAGGGGGGTGCCAACCCAGGGGCCAGCCACTCAGTGATCCTGGTCTTGGGACGGCAAGTCTGAACCAGAGCCCACTCCCAGGGCCTTCCCAGAGGCCAGACAAGGGAAGCCCTCTCCAGGCATAGGGCTGAGTTTTAGAATCATGTACTCTTAGCCTGGCATTTCTGGGGTCTCACTGTGCAACCCCATGCTCTCTCATAACCTCTCTGAGCCTCAGTTTACACACCTGTAAAAGGATGGACCCCAAAATTCAGAGCTTAGCTGGTTCCCCCTCCCACTCAGCCAGAGCCTGAGCCCTGCAGGCAGCATCCTTGATAGAAGGGAGGCTCACCAGTGCACTGGGCAGCATCAAACCACCAGAGGCCTCTTGCTTTTAATCTAATAGCATAATGCCTGCAAAAGAGCTTAGCAAAATGAACGCATAACTAAAGGGGGTTATTATTAACCATCAACATTAGAGGCAACGCAAGAGAAGGCGACATGGAGCTGGAGATGGGCTTGCAGAGCCTGCTAAAGCAGCTGCAGGAGGAGCCAGGGTGAGGGGAGGGTGTTGCTGAGGGAGCCTGTGAGTGCCGGGCTCTCCCCTGGCGGGGCTAGACAGCAGTCGGAGAGTATGCTCAGGCCGAATGAGACCAAGAGGTATGCACGAGATACCAAAGGAGGAAAGGAACACCTCTTCCACCTCAGAGGAACCCAGCTTGCTGGGGTCTGCTGTTTGCAGGAGGCACACCTCCAACTCGGAGGGAGAGACCTTCTGCTTCCCTGAGGGGGAGCATATTTGTACTGGAAGGTTCAGAGAGGCTGTTCTGAACTTGTTTGCCTGGGGGCTCCTGCTTAATCATGGCGAAGAGCTCCTGTGAAGCCAAGGAGGGAGAGCCGGAGTTCAGGCAGGAGTTAACACATAGAAGGTCTGAGCTGAAGGGTCGTAAAGGCAGCCAAGGCTGGAAGATGGAGACAAGAGGAGAGCTTGAGGTCCAAGGTGGCCCAACTAGTTCAGGGCTCACGGTATGAAAAGCCAAGACCTTCTACTTGCCAGGTGAAAAAGCAAGTGTCCAGCCTGGCCCCTGGCAGGCAGCAGGACCTCATAATAGTTACCTTTCTAGGCTCAATGCCCTGTACTCAGGAATCTCAGACCAGAAAGCCCAACTTTGCACTCTTGTCTATGAAACTCTGCCTCCAGAGCCCCATCCCTTGTGCCCAAGAAGGCCCTGTGAGCCTCAACTCAGGCAAGGGAGCTCAGGGCAGGCTCTGCAGACAGAGGAGGGGCAGGGCCATGGGCTGGGTCCACTTACCCACAATCTCATTCTCTTCCAGATTGATATTCTCCAGCGCAGGCAGGGTGGTGAGCTGCTCGGGGAAGTCGTGGAACTGGTTCCGGGACAGGTCGATGGCCTTGAGGTGCTGCAGGGTGCTGACCTCATTGGGGAGGCGGTGCAGGAAGTTCCCTTCCAGGCGGAGTTCTGCCAGGTGGGAAGGAAGAGTAAGGAGGGGGGAAGTGGAAACAACCCAGAGACCACAGTGACTGCTGGCTGCCTGGGCCAGGAAAGCAGCGAGGAAACCCAGATCCAAAGGAAGTCTTCCCAAAGGGCGAATTCCACAGTCATGCAAAAGGAGGGGTAACCCCGACCACTGCCACCCATCATTCCAGCTGGGTGCCCTGCTTTTGGCTTTGGGAAGCAAGGCTCTCACCCCTGCTCAGGATGGGACATCTGGGGTCCTTCCTGAGGCTGGTTTAGGGGCCACAGAATCCTTGCATTGAGGTATCCAGAATGACCAGACAGGCCTTCCTTACTGCAGCTCAAACAGGCTCTTGATTTTGTTCCTCCCAGTCCCTCTCACCTGGACCACTCTGGCAGCCTCCTCCCTGGAGTCTTGCCTCCAGCCCCTTTCCAATCAACGCTGCACAGTGGGACCTATTTCACTTCATGAGCACAGCTCTGAGCTTGTAATTCTTCAGTGGATCCCCAAGGCCTCCTCCCTCAGGTAATCCAGACCCTTTATGTTAGGCCAAGGATCTGCAGGTCCAGCACTCACACTCAGGTCCAGGCCCGGCTGCCCTGGGATGATCTTCACACAACACAGGAGAATTCATACAACATCATCTTGCTGGACTCCACTGCAGTACTACAGAAGTGGTAACAGGAGCTCCTTTTCCCTTTGTTACTTACTACGAGTCCCAGACGCCACCAGGAGCAGATACTTATTGTCTCATTTGATCCTCAGAACAGCTCTGCAAGATTTGTCTTACTCTGTTCCATTTGATGGAAGCAGAAATGGTGACTTAGAGAGGTTAAGCAATTTGCCAAGATCACACCTCCAGGTGGCAGAGGAGCCAGGATTAGGAAGGCCTGGATGTCCTGGTACTGGTCACCAAACATGGGATAAACATGACCAAGGGGACAGGAGACAGGTGTGAACATTTAATGAGTGATGCTGTGTCCCAGGCAATGTATTAGTTATGCATGAAATCTCACAAATATCTCCCAATTTACGGATGAGAGGACTGAGGATCACAGAGGTCAAATAACCTGCCCAAAGGCACACACACCTGGCAGATCCCAACTGGTGGTCAGATGTTCCCCATGTTCCCTGAGATTCACGGATAAAAGAAGGAAGGGAGGAATTGAATGACAGTCCCATTTCCTCAGGGGAGTGGGGTCGGGGAGGGGTCCATCCAGGCACTGATATCAGGTCAGGGATGAGTGGAGCCTTCAGGGAGCAGAGGCTCTGGGGGAGGCTGGAGACACCTCCATGCAGAGGACAGTCTGCGAGGCCTGCTGGGGAGATGCGCCTGGGATCAGCCGGGGGCATCTCCGCAGTTGAGAAGCTGAAAAGCTTTTCATCTGACAGACAGTGTTTTAATGAAAACACGGCGTGCCCTGCCAGCTCTGTTTCTTTGCTGTTCAATAGCTTTTCTCCACATCTCTGTCTTGCTGCATTCATGACTCAAAGGCTCTTTAAATTCCCTGCCATCATGTGTGGCTATAATGAACATCATCCCCAGGCTTTTGCATCATCACGTCCTCTCCTCTCAGGGTTGGGGAGAAGCGGGAGGGCAGGGATCTTTTCTGTTCAGGCTCAGAGCCTGACAGACCCGTGGAAGGCTTGCTCTTGCAAGCTTTACAAACAAACGTCAACAACCCAGGTGTCAGAAGGTCAAGACTGTTCCCTCATCAGTGAGGTTAATTAAAAAGCCCAAGTTAGGACTTCCCTGGTAGTCCATTGACTAGGTATACACCTGCCAAGGCAGGTTCAATTCCTTCTCTGGGGAGATTCCACATGCCTCGGGGCAACTAAGCCCATGTACCACAACTACTGAGCCTGTGCTCTGGAGCCCGTGAGCCACAACTACTGAAGCTCAAGCGCCCCAGAGCCCGTGCTCTGCAACAAGAGAAGCCACCGCAATGAGAAGCCGGTGCTCCACACCTAGAGAGTAGCCCCCGCTCGCCACAACTAGAGAAAGCCCATACACGGAAAGGAGACCCAGCACAGCTAAAAATAAACAATAACATAAGTAAATAAAAAGTTTAGACAAAACTCCAAGTCAAACAAGGCATTCCTGTTTCAGGAACTGTTTGTTCAAGAACCACTCTGAACAGCAGGTTCTTCTTCCTAAGCTTTTTTTCGCCTCATGACTTTCTGGCTTGCTTCCATCTGGGTGAACCCCATTCTAGAAAAGGGCAACTTTTACTTCTATCAAATTACAGATTATTTGCTCATTAGGTGGTCCATCCCAAAAGTACAACAGATCCTCCTGACATGCGCTATCTGGATACCTCAGGTCCTCTTGGGAGGAGCAGACAGGATCTGACGGCACAGGGGACTGATTACATCATGATCAGCAGAGCAAACTGTCTTGAATACTCACCACATGCCGGTACCCTCTTTTCAATGTTACCATGTTTTACCTCAACTTAATCCTTACGATGACCCACTGAAGTGCTGTAAAATGGATCGCACCATATGGATCAGGACATTAGAAACAGCAGAACCAGGTTCTGACCTGAGGCCAGTGTGGCTCTAGGTTCTGCAATTATAGTCATGCCACTTACTGATTCTCCACACCCTCCCGACACACACACAGGGTTGCTTGGCTGGGTACCACGGACAATGTTTGCAGCTGGTTTATCCGGGAGAAGCTTCAGAAAGATGCGCTACTTAAAATTAGATCTTCTTGCTGAAATTTACTGTCATCAAGGGAGATTATTGTTGTCACTGTTTTAATATTTTCCCCACTCTGTGCACAGCCCTCCTGGGCCATATTTGTGCTGAGTTATCTTGTCAAGAAAATTCAGGTCTGGCCCTCCATTACCACTGAAGGCAGCAAGTCGTCTAGCACTCAGGCATGTGAACAGTGCCAATAACCATCATGGACACTCAATGCTATACCAACTGTAAATACAAGATTTTGTTGTTTGAAGCCACTGAGATTTAAAATTATTTGTTCCTAATGCAAAACTCAGAAAACTCAGCAGTGGCCACAGGACTGGTAAAGGTCAGTTTTCATTCCAATCCCAAAGAAAGGCAATGCCAAAGAATGCTCAGACTACCACACAATTGCACTCATCTCCCACGCTAGTAAAGTAATGCTCAAAATTCTCCAAGCCAGGCTTCAGCAATACGTTAACTGTGAACTTCCAGATGTTCAAGCTGGTTTTAGAAAAGGCAAAGAAACCAGAGATCAAATTGCCAACAACCGCTGGATCATCAAAAAAGCAAGAGAGTTCCAGAAAAACATTTATTTCTGCTTTATTGACTATGCCAAAGCCTTTGACTGTGTGGATCACAATAAACTGTGGAAAATTCTGAAAGAAATGGAAATACCAGACCACCTGACCTGCCTCTTGAGAAATCTATATGCAGGTCAGGAAGCAACAGTTAGAACTGGACATGAAACAACAGACTGGTTTCAAATAGGAAAAGGAGTACGTCAAGGCTGTATATTGTCACCCTGCTTATTTAACTTATATGCGGAGTACATCATGAAAAATGCTGGACTGGATGAAGCATAAGCTGGAATCAAGATTGCCGGGAGAAATATCAATAACCTCAGATATGTAGATGACACCACCCTTATGGCAGAAAGTGAAGAGGAACTAAAAAGCCTCTTGATGAAAGTGAAAGAGGAGAGTGAAAAAGTTGGCCTAAAGCTCAACATTCAAAAAACGAAGATCATGGCATCTGGTCCCATCACTTCATGGCAAATAGATGGGGAAACAGTGGAAACAGTGGCTGAATTTATTTTTCTGGGCTCCAAAATCACTGCAGATGGTGACTGCAGTCATGAAATTAAAAGACACTTACTCCTTGGAAGGAAAGTTATGACCAACCTAGATAGCATATTCAAAAGCAGAGACATTACTCTGCCAACAAAGGTCCGTCTAGTCAAGGCTATGGTTTTTCCTGTGGTCATGTATGGATGTGAGAGTTGGACTGTGAAGAAGGCAGAGCGCCGAAGAATTGATGCTTTTGAACTGTGGTGTTGGAGAAGACTCTTGAGAGTCCCTTGGACTGCAAGGAAATCCAACCAGTCCATTCTAAAGGAGATCAGTCCTGGGATTTCTTTGGAAGGAATGATGCTGACGCTGAAACTCCAGTACTTTGGCCACCTCATGCGAAGAGTTGACTCATTGGAAAAGACTCTGATTCTGGGAGGGATTGGGGGCAGGAGGAGAAGGGGAAAACAGAGGATAAGATGGCTGGATGGCATCACTGACTCGATGGACGTGAGTCTGAGTGAACTCCGGGAGTTGGTGATGGACAGGGAGGCCTGGTGTGCTGCAATTGATGGGGTCGCAAAGAGTCGGACACAACTGAGTGACTGAACTGAACTGAACTGAACTGAACTGAATGCAAAACTAAGGTTTCCCTGGTGGCTCAGATGATAAAGAATCCACCTGCAATGCAGGAGACCCCAGTTTGATCCCTGTGTTGGGAAGATGCCCTGGAGAAAGGAATGGCAACCCACTCCAGTATACTTGCCTGGAGAATTCCACAGACAGAGGAGCCTGGCAGGCTACAGTCCATGGGGTCGCAAAGAGTCAGACAAAACTGAGCGACTTTTACTTTCACTTTAATCCAAAGCTGGCCTATCATAACCGATACAGTTTGTTTCACTTTAAACACATCTTCTACTGATAAAAAGCAATGCATGCTCATTGTAAAAATAGAGACAAAAATATGGAACACGGAAAATGAAAATCCTGTTTCCACCCCTAGACTAGTATTCACTAGTCTATATTTTTCTATGTACATACTAATAGATAGATGGATGGATAGATATTATTTTTAAAAAACAAATGGAGGAGGACTTCCCTGGTGGTTCCAGTGGCTAAGACCCCATGCTCCCAATGCAGGTGGCCCAGGTCCAATCCTTGGTCAGGGAACTAGATCCCACATACTGTAACTAAGAGTTCCCATGCCACAGCTAAAGATCCCACATGCCTCAACGAAGACCCGGTGCACCCAAATAAATAAATATTGTTAAAAATGGAACCATAGCCTGTGTACTCTTTTGATTCCTGCTTTTGTACTCAATAAAGGCAAGGCAGGTTTCCAAATCATCGCTTGGTATATCCTCCTCTAGAGATCACTGCTGTCAAGATTGAGACTTGGGGCTACAAAATCACACCCTTGCCCAGCTTCTTGTTCCCCAGGGAAGGTTGCTCTCTGAAGTCCAGCCTGTTTTTTTAGCTCCAGGCTCTAAGGCGATGCTCAGCTGCAAGGAGGAGCTGAGTCTGCCTGAGAGGCAGCCTCCTCACCAGCTCAGAAGCATCACTGAAAAGCAAAAGGCACAGAGGGAATTGTGGCTGGAAAGCAGGGTTTGCACCCCTGGCATTCAGCTCCTTGGTTGCATTAGGGTAATCAGAGGGGCTGTGCTGAAACTGGGAAGGAAGGGAAAGCTTTCCATTACTGATCTTCAAAGGGGGCCCGGATCTGTACTAGAAAGGCAGTGTGAACCCACGCCAGTGAGTCAGGCTCCTGCTGGGTTAACAAAGTATTGAAGTGCTGGGATTGGATGGGGGAGGGGGTTCCAGGCAAAAGCTCTTATGACAGATACCCAGTCTTTCAGGATATGGGGCTTGAAACAAAAAGGAATAATGATGGCTAACATCTAAGGAGCAGCACTCTGCTCCAGGCACTTGTTTCCTGGGGTTTACACACAATCATCATTTTCATTTTACTATCATCTGCTACCTTCAATTTACAAAGAGATGAAATAACTTGTCCAAGGTCACACAGAACCCCAAACTCTCCCCTAGCTAATCTGACTCTCCTCTCCCAACCCCTGAACTAGGATGCAAACCCCAGCCAGCTTCCCCAAGAGAAGTGGGCCTTCTTTTTTCCAGTTTTGCGTGCCTAATTCCTGCTGCACCTGTCCTCAGAGTAGATCCTCAGCAAGTCTCTGCTTATTTAGTGGTGAATGAATGACAGGCTGAAAACCAAGAGGGCCTGGTACTGACCTAACTCGTCACATGTCCTTAGGCCCATCCTCTCCCTGAAGAGCCTCTGTGGGAAGGTCCTCCCTGCCCATTCACAGCACGGCTGTGAGAATGAGTTGTGAGTCTTGTGAAAAGCAGGATGTGTGGCAAAATATAGACATTTATTAGGCACCTACTGTGTGCTCAGTCCCATATTTGAAAATGAAAAGGATAATCTCTGAAAAGTAGAAGCACTCAATAAATGGAACTGTCTCTGTTAGAGGGGTATGAGATCCACAAGACTTAATTACTGGATTATGGAGCTTTTTGTGGGGAAAAGATATTAAAAGCTAACATGAAAGGCAAGAATCAAAAGATAAAAGAAGAGAAGGTGGTTGCTCCTGGGACACATGGCTTCCAGGAAAATCAAACAGACTTTCACAATTATGCCCAGGGTCTCAATGCCCTCTTGGCCCAGGGAGCTATATTCAAGGAGCTCCTTCTTCCTGCTGTCTTGTGCCAGGGTTCAAACAACCTAGGCTCTCAGGACAGACAGGGGCTCTGGGAGAAGTTCCTCTATCCCACTCCCCAGACTGTCCCCCGCCTGAGAGCAGACAGGCCTGACATTCCCGTATCTACTATCTCTTCTGAACTGTGGTTTCTGGTGTTGGCTAGATGGATCTCTCCTTCCCCCAAGCTCCTTGTATTATTTCTGCATCATCCTTATCTTGGACAATTGTCAGGGCTGATTCAGGGGCCTCAGACTGTCTCCCAGGGGAGAGACAGGCCCTGCCGATTCCATTAAGGGACCGATGTGGCCGGCCGGTAGTAATTACTCAGCCTGGTAGTAAAGGAATGCACCAGCTCCAAAAATACCCACCGACTGAGGATCGATCAGCACCTTGGCTGCTGGGACCCTGTATCACTGAGCAATTACTGTTCTGCCTGCAAGGGTCCTCCTGCAGGGCAGAGTCAGCGGGATGGGTTGGACAATGATTGTCCTTCAAATGGCCCATATTCAGCACTGAGGATGCTTCGCACAGACAGTTGCTGCCTATGGGGGACAGAGGGGAAAGGAGTGAAGTTTCTGAAAGCCACATCCACTTCTTGGGTAGACAGAAAGAAAGGGGAGAAAACTCTTCTGACTGAGGAGTCTGGGACAGACTAAACTGAGGTGCTAATCGTCCCACCCCCATGAAAAGGATAATGTGGGTCTCACTGTACCGACAGGAACCAGTTCCTAAAATCTATCGCCAAGTAAAAGCAGCAAGTTGCAAAACTGTACAGACACTCACTCCCATCAGTCGTTTATTAAGGAGCTCTGGATCTGGACCCACAGTCCTGACCCCGTCCTCTCACTGTGTGACCTCGGACAAGTTCCTTAAGCTCTCTGTGCCTTAGTTTCCTCATGGAAAACAAAGATAATAAGCGTACTGACTTCCCAGAGGCTCCAGACTTGAAGTAAACATCCCCTCACATTATGAAGTGGCTCTGTGCTTACACACCTGCCTCCTCGGAAGACTGTGAGCCTCTCAAGGTCTAGCTCTTGGTTTTCTTATCCTTCCCAAGTGTTGCTGCTACTGTTAGGGGGCACACACTGACTGAAGCCGCCCACCCTGGCCAGGCACCATAGTAACCATTTGCATGAGTTATTTTATGACAGGAGGTCCTGGTAAGGAACACGGAACTAATAAGCCACCACCAACCGAAGAGTTCGGGAAAGGTCAAAAGGAGACACCACGTGTCCAACCACCTCCCAGAATCCTCTCTGGCATCCATCTGGGCTGAACAAGGCATGCACCACCAGGAAGGACTCTCAGTCAGAATGAGTGGCTAAGGACAACCCAGAAACTAATCCCATCACCCTAAAACCTGAGACTGAGCCATGTAGCAGAGCTGTTTTCCTGGGTTCCCTTACCCTACTGCTCTCCACCCGGGTGCCCTTTCCCAGTAAAATCTCTTGCTTTGTCAGCACATGTGTCTCCTCGGACAATTCATTTCTGAGGGTTAGACAAGAGCCTAGTCTTGGGCCCTGGAAGGGGTCCCCCTTCCTGCAACACTATGACAGTGAAATGAGATGACACACGTAAAACCCTCAGTGTGGAGCTGGGGGTGCTAAGTGCCCCGTGAATTTAGGTCCAGTGTTATCAGTCACTTGTTCATGCCCTTGCCAGGTCCAGAACAGGTGCTCAGGAGAACCCAGTGAATTGAGCTCAAAAGCAAGCTGTGAGACTGAATATACACACAGACAATGGCCAGATCAAGTATAAAAATAGATCTGTGACCAACAACCTGCAGCATCCTGTCCAGGAAATCATCCCGTTAGTAAAGCAACCACCCAGGATGCTAGCCTTCTGTTAAGTCAGACTTGTAGGCAGTCAGACTACCATCTCCATCAACTATCCAGGAAACCAAATAACATCCTCTGTTAACAGTTGGCCTCAAATGGCCAGAACTTGATTACTAACTGAGTTTCCCTAATGTTTATCCCAATATCCCATTTAGGACCAATCAGAGACAGCCAGAAGTACATCCTAAGCAACCACATAGGACTCCCTGCAGCCAGCTGGCCCGCCTGCCTCCAGCTTCCCTGGGCTCCCAGCCTGCCTTCAGGTACACCTGAAGCCTTCTCCCTTTCATCCACTATATAAGCCTTTCAACCCCTCTGTCTGCCTTTGACTCCCTGCTAAATGCAAGTGACAGTGGCTGAATTCTTGGCTAGAGCAAGCTCTGAATGAAATGCCTCTGCTGGTTCTCATTTGGATGGTCTTTGTCTATTTCTGCAGGTGTGTCTTGGACACCTCTGGCCTGGCAGACTCAGGATACACTCAATAAAAAGATCTGAATGACCTGCATCGGGAGGAAGTGGAGAGATGGGAACATGGGAGGAGGAGATGGGCCAGAGGAGCCACAACCAGACATAGGGACCTACTCTCGGCAGAGCCTACTTGCCCTTTGGACAATCTGTGCCATTGTCCATCTCAGATCTTGCTTTTTCCCACTATAAGTTGAGTGAAAGATGTCAAGGGGATGTAACCATTAAAGATGACCCTGGTGGTCCAGTGGTTAGGACCTAGCACTTCCACTGCAGAGGGCGGGGTGCAGGGCACAAGTTGGATCCCTGATTGGGAAACTAAGATCTTGCATGCTGCATGATGTAGCTAAAAAATAAAAAAATAACGCGAAAAAAAAAAAAAGACCATCCAACTTCAAATGGGCCATGACTCCAGCTAAAGAGTGTCCAGGATACGCATAGGAGACCACTTGACAGGCACAGGCAGGGAGTAAGCAGGCCGCTTTCTCCCCAACACTGAGGTAGCCAATCTTGTCTGTCAAGAACCCACAAGAGGATGCTAGCAGGTGTTGAGGAGCCCAGCAAAGCCTATTCAAGCCTCCTCGTCACACTTGAAAGGAAAAGCTTTTACTATTTGAAAGAGAAGCCAGAATAAAGGCTGGGACTCAGAGCCATCACTGTGGAAGCCAGGTGAGTCTCTCCGTGCCAGCCCCTCTATTCCTGGTCACCCTTCCTGGGTCCACTGCTGCCTCTGTGAAATCCAATCACTGGGCACACCAGGGCCTTCTCTTTATAACCCAAGGTGGTATGGGGGAGACAGGAGTACCACAGCACAGGAGGGAGGGCAAACAGCATCCTTCTACAGACCTCTGATGGAAGGGTATCATGATAAGTATATTTTCACAACTGACTGATGGAAGGGTATCATGATAAGTATATTTTCACGACTGAGGCACAAATATAGGGACCCTAAGTGTATTTCTCTGGCACTTGCTGCTGTGTCCCCTGGAAAGGGCCTGCTCACTCATTCCACAAGGTGCTGCCAAATGTCAAGTCCTCTCCAGGAGGCCCTTGAGCTAACTAATGCAGGTGGTCTGGAAAGGCAATCCCGGCTGCAGAGTGGGTGATGTGAGTGTCCTGCTAGAAGACCCTGGACACATCGCTTCTTTCCCTGACCTTCTTTTTCCACTGTGAGATGAGATGGCAGAAACAGCTCTAATATTTTATGGGAGATTCTCTCAACTAGTTAAGTCTAACTTACAAAATGTGTTTTATTGGCTTCCACGTTACAGTAAAAATGGATAAATTTCACATAAAGATCCATCTTTCTAGCTTCAATTGACTAAAACAATCAGAACAATCCCAGGGACTTTCCTGATGGTCCAGAGGTTAAGATTCCATACTTTCACTGCAGGAGGCACAGGTTTGATCCCCACTTGGGGAGCTAAGTTCCCACATGCTGCACGATGTGGCCAAAAAATAGAAGAAGGAAAAAAAGAACAATCCCATGGCACGTCTGGCAGAAGCTGAGCAGGGCAGGTACCAGCTGGCCACAGTACCACCACTCCTTCTTATCATTACCAATCTGAGTCACTCATAACTTACATGCTAGTCTCTTTGGCATTTTAGTTCAGTTCAGTTCAGTTTGGCATTTGCGTTGGTCTAAACTATGGTCTCAATTTTGGCTGCCAGCACTTTAGAATGATTGATTTAGGTTTTAACAGATGCCTACACCCAGACCCACACCCAGACATTCTGATTCAATGGGTCTTGGAGTAAAGCCGAGGCAAATCGATTCTAATTTCAGCCAGGCTGAGAGCTGCCTGTGGTCCAAGGGCCCCACTGGCTAGAAGGACCCATCTCACCTGTGTAAAGAAGCAGCCACCAGAAAAGGAAGGATGGTAAAATGGTCCTGGTGAAAACCACCCACAGATGCTCCTGGGAAACATGTCTTGCCCTGGGATTCCTTGACTCACCCTCTATCATAAGCACTTTAACATTTTAGGCACAAATGCAAAGAGCTTTGTGAGCTTCAGTCAGAAACGACCACACAGATCAATCCCTCCTCCCCGCCCTGTGTCTGCACCCAGTCCAGGTCCCGCCTGTAGCTTTCTCCGGAACCACTGTCTAAGCTACTTCCTGTCCCTGGCCCAGGTTTGCCAATTCATGCCTCCCTCTCCTCTCTGGGCTCCGCCAGAGTCCACATCTCCTCTGGGAGGCTGCAGGAAATAGGCTGTTCAGGTCCCTCAGATTCCATCAGCAGCATTTTACATACTGGTTTCTCTAAACAGACTCTAAGACCCCATTCATGCCCCTAACAGAGAATTCCAGAAGGCAGGAATCACCTCTCCTGTGCCCTCCCCAATTCTCCCCCCAACCCCACCATTTCATAAACACACACCAAGCGCCCAGGCTGCAGCTGCACCCCACAGGTCATTGGGCTGAGCAGCAGTGAACTCCCGCAGAAGGATGAGGGATTCGCAGAAAGGATGAAGAAGTGGGGAGTAGACATGCAGTGGCCACGGCATCCTGCTTCTCCAGCTGGAGGAGAAATTTCATATGTACCTATAACGCCCACCCGTCAGCCTCCTGCTCACCTCTCTGCCAAGCACCCAAGTCCACTTGCTCTGCGTGTGCACAGCAGAGAAAACAACATCCCTGACATGTCACTCCTGAACTGAAAAAGCAACATGGGAAAGCAGCGCTAGATTGGTGGGGGGCAGAAGGGGGCTCATTAACAAGTCTACTGAGAAAAAACTATTCCAGAGCTGCAAGACCCCAAATACCCTGCTGGTCTATTCAAAACGAAAGAATCACCCGGCCTTAACCATGAGTCAATCTGATTCACAGCCAGCTAGAGGTAGGGGAGATATCCAGGCCGCAGGGAGGACACGGGTCCACCCTTAAAGGCCCTCCTTGGGAACTGTTTCCTGAGACTAGCTGACCAGGGGACCAGCCCTGATGACAGTTCCCAGAGAGGGTCAGAGCCTTCAGGGTAAGAGCCAGAATGCCCTCCCGGCCTACCTCGGAGCTGACAGAACGTGGTCATGAACTTGCTGGTGAGGGACTTGAGCTCGTTGTTGGCCAGCGTGATGAGGTGAATCTGGTCAGTGACATTTCGCAGGACCTTGTAGATGCCGATAGGGAAGGAAACCAGCTTGCACTCGGCCAGGTCTGCAGTCAAAGGACAAAGACCAGAGTTAGCAGCCACAGTTGACCGCGGACTTGCCCCCAACCCCAAAGACCCTGACCCTGTCTCTCCTACTGCCTCCCTTCTCCCCCACCCATCTTCCCTGTGCCAGGCTCGAGACCTTCTCCTCTCTCCTCCAAGAGCCTTCGTTACCATTCACCACACTTGTCCCCATCTAGCTCCCTGAACTTAGGG
Source organism: Budorcas taxicolor (assembly GCF_023091745.1). Classification (NCBI taxonomy): domain Eukaryota; kingdom Metazoa; phylum Chordata; class Mammalia; order Artiodactyla; family Bovidae; genus Budorcas; species Budorcas taxicolor. The sequence goes on along the minus strand of NC_068914.1, from coordinate 19,207,673 downwards.
CTGATTCTAGCATGTTCTCTAATAGCACAGCCTGCTAGCCAGAATGCAGAAGGCAGAGCTCTGCCAGCACACCGATGACCAGGCCACATGGCCATGCGCCTGAGGCCCTGCAGCTGCAGGACCCACACGTCCCTCCGGGATCATCAGACTCGACAGTGAAGTCACAGTCTTAAGAGTGCTTTATAACACCCTACTTCTGTGAAAAGAGGCAATTCACAGAGACTTTGTGGTTTGACCTTCTTCCCTGTCCTGTCACTCTGAAAACAGGTCTGCCTAAGAGGCAGCAGGGAAGCCTCTCTGAAGAATAGTCTGGTAGTTCTTTGAATGGTTAAACCTAGTTAGCACATGACCCAGCAATTCCACTCCTGGGTGTATATCTGGGAAAGATGAAACCACGTGTCCACCCAAAACAGTTCCCATGTTCACAGCAGCATTACTCGTGTTGTTGTCCAGTTGCTAAATGTCTGACTCTTTGCGACCCCAGGGACTGCATCACACCAGGCTCGCCTGTCCTTCACTAACAGTGTGCTCAAACTCATGTCCATTGAGTCAGTGATACTATCTAACCATCTCATCCTCTGCATTATTCATAATAGCCAAAAAATGGAAATAACTCATGTGTCCATCCACAGATGGATAGATAAAATGTGGTATATTCATTTTGTTTGGCGGGCTTCCCTGGTGGCTCAGGGTAAAGCGTCTGCTTGCAAAGTGGTACTCTTGCCTGGAAAATCCCATGGATATATATATCCAGCAGAATATATTGGTATTTTATTCCTTTCTGTTGCCAAACAAAATGAAAGTGAAAGTGAAGTCGCTCAGTCGTGTCTGACTCTTTGCGACCCCATGGACTGCAGCTCACCAGGCTCCTCTGTCCATGGGATTTTCCAGGCAAGAATACTGGAGTGGGTTGCCATTTCCTTCTCCAGGGATATTCCTGATCCAGGGGTCGAACCCACATCTCCTGGTTGGCAGGAGGATTCTTTACCATTAAGCCATAGACGGGCTTTAAAAACACTATGGTAAGTGAAAGAAGCCAGTCACCAAGGACAATATGCTGTATGAGGCCATTTACAGGAAAGGTCCAGAACAGGCAAATGTAAAGACAGGATGTAGATTCTTGGTTACCCAGGGCTGGCGGTACTGAGGGGTCAGGGGTTTCTTTGCAGGGGTAATGCAAATGTTCTACAATTGAATGTGGTGATAGTTGCACACTGAATATACTCAAACCACTAAACTGGACAACTTAAATGGATGGACTATATGGTATGTGAATTATATCTCAATAAAGCTGTTTCATACATACAGCAGCAGAGAGACACTGAAAGCATGGAGGCTCAGAAATCAGCTGTCCAAGCTCATCTAAGTCACTTACCTTTGCTGAGCCTCAGTTTTCTCATCTTTAAAATGGGGGCATCATTGTCTACCTAGTAAGGCTGTCAGGAAAAGTAAATATAATAAAAAGTACTCAGTGGGGCTTTCCTGGTGGCTCAGTGGTAAAGAATTCACCTGCCAAAGCATGAGACACAAGTTCTATCCCTGACCTGAGAAGATCCCACCTGCCACAGAGCAGCGAAGCCCGTGCACAACTCAAGACTGGACTCTAGAGCCTGGGAGCTGTAACTACTGAGCCCACATGCCCCAGCTGCTGAAGCTGGTGCACCCTGGAGCCTGTGCTCAGCAACAGGAGAAGCACCACAAAGCAGCCTGTGCACTGCAGCTGGAGAGTAGACCCCACTCACCACAACTAGAGGAAAGCCTCTGAAGCAATGAAGACCCAGCACAGCCAAAAATAAATAAAATTATATTTTAATACCATACTCAATATACTAACCAAGTGCCTAGCAGGTAAATAGTGGGACTACTACAAATGTTGTTTCCCTACTCACCTTCCACTTTGCCCTCCCCTTCGCATCCTACCCACACCTCTCCAGGCTTGAAGGCCAGGTCCCATCCCACCTCTTCTAGAAGTCTTTCTGGAGGCCTGCGTTACTGGTGATTGTTCCCCCCAGGAGCACTCACTGACTCAGACAGCACTGATCCATCTCTCAGCAAACTGTGGTCTTTCCCCTCAAGGCCAGGCTTCCCCAGGACTCTAAGCCTTTGAAGTTTATTGCAAAATTAATACACAAAATTCAATAACATTCCTATATGCCAACAATAAAATACAGCTTTTAAAGATCTTATTCTGTGAAGCAAGTCAGACAGAGAACAAATCTTTCTCAGTTATATAAGAGTATGATATCACTTATATGTGGAATTTTAAAAAATGGTACAAATAAACGTATTTACAAAACAGAAATAGAGTCACAGATGTAGAAAACAATCTTATGGTTATGGGGTGAGGGGCATGGAGAAGAGGGATAAATTGAGATTGGGACTGACATATACACGCTACTATATGTAAAACAGATAATTAATAAGGACCTACTGAATAGCATAGGGAATTCTACTCAGTACTCTGTAAGGGCTTATGTGGGGAAAGAACCTAAAAAAGAGTGGATATATGTTCATGCATAACTGACTCTCTTTGCAGTACAGCAGAAACTAACACAACATTATAAATCAACTATACTTTCACTTTTCACTTTCATTCATTGGAGAAGGAAATGGCAACCCACTCCGGTATTCTTGCCTGGAGAGTCCCAGGGACTGGGGAGCCTGGTGGGCTGCCGTCTATGGGGTCGCACAGAGTTGGACACGACTGAAGTGACTTAGCATATTAGCATATACTCCAATAAAAAATTTTTTTAATTCGTATATTAAATATTTTAAAGTATTCTAAAGAGGAGAAGACAGGAAGGGAGAAAGGGAGGGAGGGAAGGAGGAAAGAAGAAAGAAAAAGATCCTATTCTGAACAGCAGCAATAATGCAAAGTCTATGGAAATAATCAAAACTGAAGCCCTTCACCCTTATCTGCTTCACAGAATGTCTACTCTGACTCTAATAGCAGCTCAAATGTCACCTCCTCCACTAAGCCTTCCTTGACCACCCTAAGCTCCAGTCCCTGAGTCTTATATATAGTGTGAAAGAGACCTCTTCACCTGGTACTGTATTAACCTCCTTTTGCATCTACTTTCCCAGTAGAGTAGGAAGACCCCCAGAGAACATTACCAGCAGCGGTGGACCAGGCTCAGCGGGCAGGACAGAGTTACTGGTGACCTCACTGAGCTGGTCTGAGGAAAGAAAGGGGACAAATAGGGGCAAGGGCAAAAATCCGAAAGACTGAGGAACCAGAGAGGTAGAACATCCCACTGTCCTTAGGGACTCCCCTGGTGGTCTAGTGGTTAGGACTCTGAACTTCCACTGCAGGGGGCCCAGGTTTGATTCCTGGTCAAGGAACTAAGATCCCACAAGCCCCGAGGCTCAGTGAAGAAAAAAAGTGTCTTTACTGTTTCTTCCGGTCCAGGGCTATGCTAGGTGACCCCAGCCCGGCTGCTGTCCAATGTCAGGAACTTGCTCTTAGATCAGCAAGATGGGGTTTGCAGAAGAGAGTGCAAAGTCTTACGGGGAGGAATGAATGCCCGGAGGTCAGACTTTCAGTAAAAAGAGATTGAGGACTGGATCAGCCCTGCAGGCTCAAAATTTGGGGCAAGTTGAGGATTCTAGAAAAAGCAAACCTTTCCAAACAATGAGCCCCCTAGTGCTTTGTGCCAGACGCTCAAAGGTCTAGAAAGGTTTCTTGTTGTGGTTATCAATCATAACAGCCCCTGTGGATAAAAGCAATGGATCTCAGACCTGCTGGGAACAACAAGGAAAGTGTCAGAAGCTTTCCCTTTAAAACAAAGAGAAAAATAAAGATGCCTTCCATCATCAGTATCCTTAAATATGGTCATAGACATTCTAGCCAAAGAAACAGAAAGCATAAACATCAGAAACAGATAAAATGATGATTATGTGTATATGAAATGACTGCATAACCTCAACAAAGCAGTCATCTGACAAGGTACACAAATTAAAAGGATCTCAGCAAAGTGGCGAATCAAACTAAACATGCAAAGTTCAATAATATCGCTATATGCCTACAATAAATATAGTTTTAAGGATCCTATTCCAAAAAGCAATATAATATAAAATATAAAGCTCAAAAATACAGAAAAATAAAAAAGTTTAAATAATAAAACAAAATATAGAGCTAATCATAATGGAAAATGCATTTGACCAATATTAATAAAAGTAGGAAAGTTCACAAATATATTTTAAAAAATAGATTTGTACATTGAAGATATATAACATTCATTGACAACAAGTCAAAATACTGTAACTGGTGATTTTTTTAAGAAGTTAAATTATAGATTGTTTAATACAATTCTGACTCAAATCCCAAAAAGTTTTTTTTTAATTTGATAAAATGGTTTTAAATCTCAACCAGGGAATAAGCAAGCAAGACTCTCTAAAAAAAAAGAAAGTAGGGAGATAACCAATTTCATGAGGCTGCAAGGATTAAAACAGAGGGTAATAGGAAAAGAGATCATATAAAGAAAATCTACAGTCCAGAAAATACAGCCCCTAATTTCAGTTCAGTTTACTTCAGTTGCTCAGTTATGTCCGACTCTTGCGACCCCATGGACTGCAGCACACCAGGCCTCCTTGTCCATCACCAACTCCCAGACTTTACCCAAACTCATGTCCATCAAGTTGGTGATGCCATCCAACCATCTCATCCTCTGTTGTCCCCTTCTCCTCCTGTCCTCAATCTTTCCCAGCATCAGGGTCTTTTCCAATGAGTCAGCTCTTTGCATGAGGTGGCCAAAGTATTGGAGTTTCAGCTTCAACATCAGTCCTTACAATGAACACTCAGGACTGATCTCCTTGAGGATGGACTGGTTGGACCTCCTTGCAGTCCAAGGGACTCTCAAGAGTTCTCCAACACCACAGTTCAAAAGCATTAATTCTTCGGTGCTCAGCTTTCTTCACAGTCCAACTCTCACATCCATATATGACTACTGGAAAAACCATAGCCTTGACTAGACGGACCTCTGTTGACAAAGTAATGTCTCTGCTTTTGAACATGCTATCTAGGTTGGTCATAACTTTCCTTCCAAGGAGTAAGCGTCTTTTAATTTCATGACTGCAGTCACCATCTGCAATGACTTTGGAGCCCCCCAAAATAAAGTCTGCCACTGTTTCCCCATCTATTTGCTATGAAGTGATGGGACCAGATGCCATGACCTTATTTTTCTGAATGTTGAGCTTTAAGCCAACTTTTTCACTCTCCTCTTTCACTTTCATCAAGAGGCTCTTCAGTTCTTTGCTTTCTGCCGTAAGGGTGGTGTCATCTGCATATCTGAGGTTATTGATATTTCTCCCGGCAATCTTGATTCCAGCTTTTGCTTCCTCCAGCCCAGCGTTTCTCATGATGTACTCTGCATATAAGTTAAATAAGCAGGGTGACAATATACAGCCTTGACGTACTCCTTTCCCGATTTGGAATCAGTCTGTTGTTCCATGTCCAGTTCTAACTGTTGCTTCCTGACCTGCATATAGGTTTCTCAAGAGGCAGGTCAGGTGGTCTGGTATTCCCATCTCTTTCAGAATTTTCCACAGTTGATTGTGATCTACACAAAGGCTTTGGCATAATCAATAAAGCAGAAATAGATGTTTTTCTGGAACTCTCTTGCTTTTCCAATGATCCAGCGGATGTTGGCAATTTGATCTCTGTCATAATTTAATAAGTGCTAAATGAGGCGTCACAAATAAATTAGGGAAGAAAAGGGTTAATAGCCGATGTCAGCATAGCCAATGAACAATTCTGGGAAAATAAGAGGGAAAAAGACTCTTAACCTAAGAAAATAAAACTCTAGATAGAATTACATTTTTAATATTTTTTGAAATCAAACCAAAATATCAGAAGTTCAGTTCAGTCGCTCAGTTGTGTCTGACTCTTTGTGAACCCATGAACCGCAGCATGCCAGGCCTCCCTGTCCATCACCAACTTCCAGAGTCCACCCAAACCCATGTCCATTGAGTTGGTGATGCCATCCAACAATCTCATCCTCTGTCGTCCCCTTCTCCTGCTCTCAATCTTTCCCAGCATCAGGGTCTTTTCCAATGAATCAGCTCTTTGCATCAGGTGGCCAAAGTACTGGAGTTTCAGCTTCAACATCAGTCTCTGCAATGAACACCCAGGACTGATCTCCTTTAGGATGGACTGGTTGGATCTGCTTGCAGTCCAAGGAACTCTCAAGAGTCTTCTCCAACACCACAGTTCAAAAGCATCAATTCTTCAGCATTCAGCCTTCTTGATAATCAGAAGTAAACAGACTTTGACATTTATACAGCCCCTTAATTGAGGATGACTTTTTCAATGTAGGAGCAATGCTGCTGCTGCTGCTAAGTCGCTTCAGTCGTGTCCGACTCTGTGCGACCCCATAAACGGCAGCCCGCCAGGCTCCCCCGTCCCTGGGATTCTCCAGGCAAGAATACTGGAGTGGGTTGCCATTTCCTTCCCCAATGCATGAAAGTGAAAAGTGAAAGTGAAAGTGAAGTCGTGTCCGACTCTTCGCAACCCCATGGACTGTAGTCTACCAGGCTCCTCCGTCCATGGGATTTTCCAGGCAAGAGTACTGGAGTGGGGTGCCATTGCCTTCTCCGGTAGGAGCAATAAAGAACTACAAAGAAACAGATCAACAAACCTAACTATAAAAAAATATAACACACCTGGATGCTTAAAGGAAGATAAGGCAAGCAACAGACTGTGAAAAAGGATCTGTAAATAGAATAAGTTGTTATCTTGATTATTTTAAATACTCAATATAACTCAATTTTAAAAATTAATCCACCAGATGATAGACACTCACCAGCGAGAAAATATAATTAGTAAACAAATATATAGCCCCTGATATGTGCTGTCAAACTTCTTTGCAGAATATTTACATCAATTTACATCTATCCTGGCCAACAAATAAGAGGACCATCAAAACATCTTTGCTAATATGATCAGTGGAAATTATAGCCTTTGCTGTCATAACGAGACTGGTTACCTTTTATGATTAATTAGCCATTTTTATTCCCTTGATGGAATATCTTGCTTGCATCTCTGGCTGTTTTTCTACTTGGAGTTCTGGCATTCCACATGCCTCACACCCTCTCCAGGTGTGAGTAGAGCTCCCTAAATAATATTATCAACCTACATCTGTGCATTGTTTTTCTTGTCTAATAGTTCAAGTTACAGCATTTAGGCGTTTTTTTAAAAAACAGAATATAAAAATTATATGCACACAGTAATTTCAATTATGTACAAAAATATGCATGCCTGGGAAAGAAGACTGAAAGAAAAAATAAGCAGAATGTTAAATAGTTATTATAAAGGATTAGAGCAATTTATTACTATTTATAGTCCTGCTGTCTATTTTGTATAAAATAAGTACCACTATTTATTTGCATAAAAATATTTTCAGTATATACAGTGATACTCTACCTTTAAAATTGAGAAATAAATGCATCATAAAAATAACTTTTTTTGGAAAAAATAATCTGGCATATTCAAGGATAAACTGAAGCCAGCCAGCTCTTTAACAATCTGAGAAACAGAGAAGGCAGACCCATAAACAAAAGACAGCAGCTCTCTGTCCTGGACTGAAGTAGAAGTTATGAGACGGAGCCTTCAGGACTTGAGTACTCCTCAAAGAAACATACACGGCACCCTGCTCTAAGTGGGGACAGAAAGTGTTCTCAATGAAGGCAGAAAAGCCACAAAGCCACTCAACTTATTCCCAAGAATGCTCAAAGCAGCTGTCTTCCCAAGAAGATGAAACGCCCAACCCATAGCCTCGTTCCTCCCACCTGGGCTGTCCACATGACGTCCCACCGCACACCACCCTACTCTCCCACTCGCCAGCGCAAGCAGCAGTTGGCCTCCGCAGCTTCACTTGTCCACGAATAGTCACAGAAGCATATGGCCTGGCACCTGAGGGGTGCTGAGGGCCGGATGCATCCACCCCGGCTGCTTTCATTTATCCTCTGCAAATAGCTACCCAGGCCCTACTGTGTGCCAGGCGCCATTCCGCAGTGTGCCCTGTGGCTTCCCTAATTATTTTGTTCTTGGGGACTCTGTCTGCTTCCCTCCATCCTTTGGTACACAGGTAGGAGGGTGCACCACCATGCTCCTGCTCAGAACAGTCTAGTTGCCTTTGATGGTAAAGGCCCCCAAGGATACCTGCAAAGAGCCCTGCTGGGATATGATGCAAACACCCTCTCCAGGCCACGTTACCAGCCACTAACACGGCCCACAGAGTCCCCTCCCCTGTGGGGAGGAGAGGCCTATGATCTGGGGCACAGCTCTCCATGGTCACTGGGACCAGAGTATGGAGATCCAGGTACCCAGCCATGTGGGAGCAAGTCGCAGCCTTGCCCGGTCACCTTGCCATCTGTACAGAAGGTGCAAAACACCTCATGTCCATTCCCTGGGGGTGGGGATATTAACCACAAATAGCAGCACTCACTATTTCATATAAGCTAGGCTGGCAGACCTATCCTCTCTGTGCACATGAGGAAACTACAAGTTACTTGCTCAAGGTCATTCAGCTAAAATTAGTGTAAGATTTGGATGCAGCTTGATCAGGCAGCCAGGGGTCCGAACCATTTTTGCTATCCTGCCCTGCTGAGTCAAGAGTGTGCCCAGGTGTCTGCTTCTAGGCCAGAGAAAGGAGAGTCCCTGCTGAGCAGCTCAGTGAGAAACCAGGGCCTTGGCTGCAAACTCCTGTAGGCCTTTCCAGTTTAGCACCCACAATCCAGGGATAGGGGCCTTGCAGCCTTCTTCATGAGCCTTCTGTCCTCAGGAACTTCTTCTCCAGGTCTAATTCAGAGGATGGGCACCTTTTATACCTACTATGCCTGTGTGAGGTAGAGACAAGCCCCTGAGTTGAGTCAAGTTCAATATTCACAGGGGCACACAGCATGACTTCCAGAAAACACAGCCAGGATATAGCTGGGGGCCAAGTCCCACTAAGGGAGGAGGACCAGGGAAAAGAAGTCCCAGGCTGGAGACAGGCGAGTCGTCCTCCAGGAGGCACAGGAGGTCACCAAGAGTCCCATTCTCTATGAGTGCTCAGAGCTGGCAGGATGGGGGCTAGCTCAGCAGCCATAAGGAAAAGGCTCCAGGTGAGGAAGTGAGCACAACATCATGGGGAGATCAGGCAGGGTTGCCACCGAGAGGACTCCTGAACCAGATGGAGGCCAGGTGATCTCCAAGGTCTCATTCAACCAAAAGAAAACGAGTGGAGCTACTTGTACTAACTATATGCCAGGCACAGTAGTAGGCCCTTTTTACGTACTAACGCCTTACATTCCCATAACAACCCTAAGTTACCCTCACAGGTGGAAAATGAGGTCTGTGATGATAGGTGAATCGTCCAAGGTCATTTCAGGGAGATGATGTGGAGTACAAAGAACTGGAATGCAAAGATTCCTGTAAGGTGATCAACTTGTCTTAGTTTGCCCAGGATGTTGCCAATTTTAGTACCGAAAGCCTGACAGCCTGGTGGACCCCTCCTTAATCCCAGATGACGACTGGTCACCCTAAATTCAGCTGCATGCTGACGGATGAGAGATTACCAGAATTAGAGAGGAGCGGGGAAGGCCAACCCAGCGTGAGCCACGACATGAGCAAAGACCGTCATTCCTCTGGAGCTCGACCTTTGACCCAGCCTCCTCCAGTAACTTCCTAGAGCTCATGAGATAGGAAGGTTCCAGTCTCAAAAACATTTCAGGCTCCTTGGTGGTGTATACCATCCCACAGACACCATCAGGGGCTTGGGAATACTAACAATGGGGTCCTCCATCAACATCTGAATGGCAGCTGGATTCAAGAGGGCCTTTTCTCAGTACCCTTGTCACTGACATGTGAACTATAGTAGAGAACAGAGACCTTTAGGCAGGAGGCACTGTAATAAACACAAGGCATAATTATCCTCATAATTATAACTATCGTTGCGAGAAAGTCAAACTGCATGTCTCCAAATCTCTAATTAGGATAGCGTTTTGTGTTAATAAAGAACCTTTTTAAATTCAAAATGCGTGGGTCCTTCATTAAAGGTTATCCTATAAATTCTAATGAATGTCTGGTGAAAAGTAACTACTGGTGGGCAAAACAAGCAAAATCCTAGCAGTACACAGAACATTGTGTGGGAAATCAGGAGGGCTGAGTCAAGCTGGTATTGTTCCTTAGAAACTCAGAACTGACCCAGCTCAGTCCCTGCTGAGAGGTGGGCCTGGTGACAGGACCCCGTGGTGGGAGCAGAGAGGGTAACCAAGTCACAGGGCCTGAGGAGGAAGTGTCAGGGACTCAGGCCGGCAGGTGCATGGACTCCTCAGCCCGATCAAGAAACAAGACCTCCCAGGCTGTAGAAGGAAAACTGCCACCAGTGTGACCAGTCCCACCCAGGATATCTTTTTTCACAAAATACCTCTTTTCACAAAGTCTTTTTTCATAGAATCCTTTTTTCAGGATTAGAAGGTTGAAGGTCATTTTAACCCATGTTTTCCAAACTTCCCATTTGGAGAGGTGAGTCCTAGAAACCTACCCTTGAGATTCTGTCTCAGGGGTCTAGAATGGCAGCAAGGAATTTGTTTTTTAACAAGTATTCCTAGGTGACTGTTACCAATAAGCAAACTTGGGAAATACTGAGTAACGCAGCCTTCCAACTCAGAACTGAAATTCTCTTACTGTCTCCTCAGAGTTCTTCTTGAATGCCTCTGATGATGGGGCACTCACCTCCCTTTCACAGAATGGTTTTAACTGTTAGAGACTTCTTTCATGAACCGTATGGTAACTGTTACCCTGCCACTACCTAGCGGTCCTTCTGCCTTCTTGGATTACATATAGCTATCTGCCCCCAAGTGACAATGCTTTATATACATGAGGATGAAGGGCATGATAAGCTTTTCTCCAGGCAAAACAGCCAGAAACCTCAACCCCATGGTTTTCAGTGCTCCCTTCAGAGTCAGGACTGGCCCAGCTCAGACCCTGCCGAAGCCAGAACTGACTCCTGTGCAGGCTTTCAGTCCGTAACACGTGACCACAGCCACCACTCACTGGCACCAGCTGTATGTCCAAAACTTCTCAGGGCCTCAGACCTACAATCTCATCTACTCCTCACACGTACTCTGTAAGGTCAGTTCTATACTTACCCCCATTTAACAGAGGAAGAAACTGAGTCACGGAGAAGTTAAAGACTGGATTGCTCAAGGCTGCATGATTTATTCAAGGTCACCCAATAATTAACATTCATAAAGGGCTTCCTACATGCAAGCCACTTTGCATTGTCATACTACCTTTAAATTTTTTTTATTTTTTATTGTTTTAGTTGATGTACAATATTTTATATTTCAAGTGTACAACATAGTGATTCACAATTTTAAAAGGTTATATTCTATCTGCATTTACAAAGTATTGGCTATATTTCCTGTGCTATACAATATATCCTTGTAGCTTACTTATTTCATCCATAGTAGTTTGTACCTCTTAACTCACTACCCCTATCTTTTCCTTCCCAGCGTCCCATTCTCCACTGGTAACCATTAGTTTGTTCTCTGTATCTGTCAGTCTGGTTTATTTGGTGGTGTTATATTCATTGAAAAAAAGAAAGTGAAAGTCACTCAGTCGTGTCTGACTCTGCGACCCCGGACTATACAGTCCATGGAATTTTCCACACCAGAATACTGGAGGGGGTAGCCTTTCCCTTCTCCAGGGGATCTTCCCAACCCAGGAATCAAACCCAGGTCTTGCGCATTGCAGGTGGATTCTTTACCCTCTGAGCCACAAGGGAAGCCCAAGAATACTGGAGTGGGTAGCCTATCCCTTCTCCAGCGGATCTTCCCCATCCAGGAATTGAACTGGGGTCTCCTGCATTGCAGGAGGATTCTCTACCAACTGAGCTATCAGGGAAGTCCATATATTCATTAGTTTATGTTATTGATTTTTTTCGGATTCCACATATAAGCAGTATCATTTTAAAGCATGTCTTTCTCTGACTTAATTTCACAGAGCATAATACTCTCTAAGACCATCCATGTTGCAAATGGCAAAATTTCATCCTCTTTTATGGTTAAGTGGTATTATATTAACTATTTGGGGGAGGGGGTTGTTGTTTCTAGCTACTGCTTTTTTTTCAGTATTTCATCTCATTTTACTTTTTATTATTTTTTTTTGGAGTATAATTGCTTTATAAAGTTGTTAGTCTCTGCTGTACAATGATTTGAGTCAGCTATATGTCTACATGTACCCCCTGCCTCTTGGACCTCCCTCCCCAGCCCCATCCTACCCATCTAGGTCATCACAGAGCACTGATGATGAGCCCCTGTGCTACACAGCAGCTTCCCACTAGCTATTTTACACATGGTAGGGGATACATGTCAGTCCCAATCTCCCAGTTTGTCCCACTCTCCCCTTCCCCTGCCCCATGTCCCATATTAACTCAGTCCTCACAACAGCTCCATGAGATGGGAACTATTATCACCATCTCTGTTTTCAGAAGAAGAATCTGAGACACACGCCTGCAGCCTTGGTTAGTAAGCGGCATAGCCGGCCCTGAGCTAGTGCGCCGCTATGTACACAGCCTCCCTAGGATATGTAACTGTCACTTAGGATGGTCAGCTGCTCTGAAACAAGAGATTTTGAGCTCCAATGAGCAGACAGATCTTACAAGATTTACCATGGATTGCTATGGACATTGGTATATTACAGTTACCATGGAGCTATATTAAGGAGGCTTAGAGTTGAAAGAGCTGGTGAAAGAATTATCCAGTGCCTGGATGTGTCACTAAATTGGCTCTGGGACCTCAGGCAAGACCCTTTGGTTCTTATGCCCTTGGTGTGCGTCTCAGGTAAATGCCGAGGTTGGAGCTGATCCACTCTGAGACCCCTCATGGCTGCCATTGTGAAATCTAGCTGGTGGTTGTCAGACTTGGTGACACACTGAGCCAGTCACCTGGGGAGCTTTACAGACTCTTGATATCTTAGTCTCATTCACAGAGATTTTAACTTAAAAAGTGTGAGCTGGGGCTTGGGGATCAGGGGTTCTCAAGCTCCCCTGGTGATCCTAACACACAGCCAGAGTAGAGAACTCTGCACTACACAATTACCTCTCAAACTTTACTGTGCTGACAGATTACGCAGGGTTTCTATTAGGATAAGGCTTCTGATGGTGAGGTCTGTGTCGGGACCCGAGATGCTGTATTTCTACCAGGCAGGTCCAAGGACCACTCTCAGTAGCAAGGACTAGTCCAATGCAGTGGTTCTCAAAGTGGGACCCCTAGACCACAGCACCTCCCCAGAATCCATTGTGAATACACATTCTCAGTCCCCATTCCAGATCTACAGAATCAGAAGCTCTCGGGGCAGGGCCCAGCCATCTGTGTGTGTGTGTTGTAAGATGTTTATTTACTATTATTATTGTTATCACTGATCACCTACTGGCGGTTTTTAAATTTTATTTATTTTTGGTTGTGCTGGGTCTTCACTATAGTTGCGGCAAGCGGGGGCTACTCTCCCCTTGCAGTGCGCCAGCTTCTCATGGAGGTGCCTTCTCTTGTGGCAGAGCACAGCCTTCAGTAGCTGTAGCGCACAGGCTCAGTAGTTATGGTTCCCAGGCTCTAGAGCATGGGCTCAACAGGTGCGGCACACGAGCTTAGCTGCTCAGCGGCATGTGGGATCTTCCCAGATATGGGATCAAACCTATGTCTCCTGCATTGGTAGGCAGATTCTTTACCACTGAGCCACACAGGGAAGCCCCATCTGTGTTTTAACCAGCTCTCCAACTTGAGTTTGAGAATCACCCTGGCTTAGAGAGACCGGGCTGCCCCCAGCTATTGTTTCCTGGCCCTGATGGACGGTGATGGAGGTGACCAAGTCACATTCACTAAGTGCTGCCTGGTCTGTGCCTGCACAGGGGCTTTAAGTTGCTCACAGGGGTGCCTCCCGCTTCTCATCAGATTGGAGGATTTCAAGACAGAGCCACTGTCTCTTCATCCTTCTCTCTTGCCCGTTCAGATTTCTGACTCTGACAGAGACACAGGTGACCTCTGGTGTAAAAGCAGCTGGGCGGGGCTCAGGAGGCCCACATTCTCACCCCAGGCCCCCTGCTATTAGCCGTGGGGTCTCAGGGAAAGACTTCTCCAGGGGCCTTGTTTTATCTTCTGTAAATGAGAGTTTAGACCATGGGATCTGGGGAGTCTCAACCAGGCTGGACATTCTGTGACTCTATAAGTCTACTGAACAAAGACCTTTGGCCAGTGCTCCTGTCAAAGAGGAGAGGCTGCAAGCTGCAGCTAAGTGTTCCAGAATTGTCCGTGCCTTAGAACATGCTGGAACATGTACTATAACAGGGGGATCTGAGGTTCAAGTCACCCAGGCCCATGAGTAGAGAGCTGGGATTTGAACCAAGAAACCCAACTCCAAAAGCTCATGGTCTTTCCACAACACTGCATCGCATCAGAGTATACCACACCACCCTCTCTCCTACCACGGTCAAAAGATAGTCCTAAAAAAGGTAACATAGGGATTTCCCTGGTGATCCAGTGGTTAAGACTCCGCACTTCATTGCAGGAGGCATGGGTGCAAACCCTGGTCAGGGAACTAAGATCCCACATGCCTCGTGGTATGGCCAAAAACAACCCAAAGGTAATGTAATAATAGCTTACCCTTATGCAGCACACCTATATGCTTGAGACTTTAAATAGTTGACACAATTTGTCCACTTTAATCTTCACAGCAACCCCATGAAGAAGGTAGTATTAAGCTCATTCTCATTCCATCATTGTAGTGTGTGGGTTAGTCGCCCAGTCGTGTCCGACTCTTTGTAACCCCATGGACTGTAAGCTGCCAGGATGCTCTGCCCGTGGGATTCTCCAGGCAAGAATACTGGAGTGGGTTGTCATTTCCTCCTCCAGGCATCATTGTAGAAACAGGGGCGAAACGGAAGAGCTGCAATGTGGCCCCAGGCAGTCTACCCTGAGAGAGCTCAGTTTAGCAGAACAACACATGGGATGATGTGAAGAACTCAAACCAGAGGCCCTCGGTGGCAGGAGACTCTCATTCAGGAGGCTGGTATAGAGAAACCCATATTAAAAAGTAGAGACGTTACTTTGC
Source organism: Budorcas taxicolor (assembly GCF_023091745.1). NCBI lineage: Eukaryota > Metazoa > Chordata > Mammalia > Artiodactyla > Bovidae > Budorcas > Budorcas taxicolor. The sequence continues at coordinate 19,192,585 of NC_068914.1, read as the reverse complement.
TGACAAAGGTCTGTCTAGTCAAAGTTATGGCTTTTCCAGTAGTCATGTATGGATGTGAGAGTTGGACTATAAAGACAGCTGAGTGCCAAAGAATTGATGCTTTTGAACTGTGGTGTTGGAGAATACTCTTGAGAGTCCCTTGGACTGCAAGGAGATTCAACCAGTCCATCCTAAAGGAGATCAGTCCTGGGTGTTCATTGGAAGGACTGATGAAACTCCAGTACTCCAATGGCCACCTGATGCAAAGAACTGACTCACTGGAAAAGACCCTGATGCTGGGAAAGATTGAAGGCAGGAGGAGAAGGGGATGACAGAGGATGAGATGGTTGGATGGCATCACTGACTCAATGGATGAGTTTGAGTAGGCTCCAGGAGTTGGTGATGGACAGGCAGGCCCGGCGTGCTGCAGTCCAAGGAGTTGCAAAGAGTCAGACATGACTGAGCGACTGAACTGAACTGATAAAGAAAACAGATTTTTCTGAAACATGAAAATGAAAACTTAGACATGGGCCTGCTGGGAAGAGTCAGCACTCCTTCCAGAAGATCAAATTCCAGCACCTCCGCATGTATTCAGGGGCTGGGGCTAGAACCTGGCATCCTGGTGTAAGAAGCAAAGGGCTGCCAGCCTCTGAAACACCATTTGGTCTCTAAAGCTGGGAGGTGCGGGATGCAGAGAGCAGGCAAAACAAGTCATCAAGGACTGGCATCAATGCACCACGGCACACAATTAGGCTGCATCCTGTTATCTGCACACAGCATTGACAGCTAACTAGCTGTAGAAGGTTTAAGACAAAAAGGAGCCCTGGACAGCTGCCTCCTGGCAAAGCCCCTTCTCCAGAGACAACCACTCCAGGCATTTTCGGGGATTTTGCTGGTGTTTAATTGCCAGTCCCTAGAGCAGCCTTTTCCTGGCCTTTCCCCATCTGTCTCATGCCACCTGGAAAGGAAAGGTCACAGGAGAGCTCACAGTAATTGCAGAAGTCCAGAAAATCCCACTTCAATAGTGGTTATAATGGGCCCTGGCAGGGAGTTAGACAGAGAAGGGCAGAAAGGTACTCAGGAAAGGGGTAAGGTGCAAAGCATCTTCTGGGCACAGGGGGAGATCACTGTACCTGAACATGACCATGGGCTTGTTGTTTCCTCTATGTACTTTACAGATCTCTGTATTAGGTGACAGTTTTACATTACTTCTTACAACTATCCTCAGTTTAAAGAAAGCAACATCCCTAACATCCAGCTACCCATGGGGAACAGGCTAAGGAGGCTGGGTTGGTGGAGATCTCTCTTGATGGGAATGGGGGAATGGGGTAAAATCCTGAAGGGCCAAGCCCAGAAAGGCTACCGCAGAGCTAGTCGACAGCCCAACCACAAACACGGCGCACGTGAGACTCTGAAGCTCAGAGGTGCTTTCTCCTTGACCTCCTGCAGGAGTCCCAGCCTGTCTGGGACATGATGGGACTGCAGAGTGTCTGCCTCCCAAAACAAAGCTGAGCTTTTGGCCCCCAGCCAGTAGCCATCATAGCCAACAGTCGAGAGATGCTCCAACCACACAAGAACAGCTAGAGAGGTAAAGAAGGAAGAGGTGCCTGAGAGCTCCCTCTTCCTCCTCATCCAAACTGAGGCTTTTTGGGGGGGCTGAGGCTTCCGTGCTATGGGGTCTTAGGGAAGTTACTTAGCCCCAGCTTCAGTTTCCCCTTCCATAAAGTGAGAACAAAAATTCACACAAAACCCTCTACATGCATGTTCACAGCAGCATCACTTGCAATAGTAGGAGGAGCTCAAAAAAGTAGAAGTAGCTCAAGTGTATATCAACTGAGGAATGGATAAGCAAAAGGTGGTAGGTCCACACACTGGAATATCACTTGGCCTTAAAAAGGAATGAAGTACCGATACAACAAGATGAATCCCGGGACTTTCCTGGTGGCTCAGTGGGTAAGAATCTGCCTGCCAATGCAGGGAACAGGGTTCAATCCCTGGTCCGGGAAGATTCCACATGCCGCGGAGCAACTAGGCCTGTGTGCCACCACTCCTGAGACGCTCTAGAGGCCACAAGCCACAGCTACTAAGCCCACGTGCTACAACTACTGAAGCCTGGAACCTAGGGCCTGTGCTCCGCAACCGGAGAAGCGACTTCAGTGAGAAGCCCAACACCTCAACCAAGAGCAGTCCCCACTTGTCCCAACTAGAGAAAGCCTGCCCACGGCAACGAAGACCCAGCACAGCCAGAAAAAAAAAAGGATGAACCTCAAAAAAATTATGTTAATGAAGGAAACCAATCACAAGAGGCCATATACTGGATGACTCTCTTTACATAAAATGTCTAGGATAAGCAAATCTACAGAGACAAAAGGAGACTGGGGGTTGCCAGGGGCTGAGGGAGATTTGAGAAATCTGGAGTAATTGCTTAGTGATACAGGGTTCCTTTCTGGGTGATGAATATATTCCAAAATTGATCGAGGCGATGGTTATACAACCTGTGAATATATTAAAAGTCACAGAATGTTACACTTTAAAACGGTGAATTTTGTGATATGTGAATTATCCTTCAATTTAAAAAAAAAGTGAGGACAAGATGATCTATCTAACCAACAGGGTTGTTCTGAGCATGAAAGAAAATGTCCACAAGGGGCCAAGCACAGCATGACAGGCAGTGTGTACTCAGTAAACAAGAGATGCTGTTACAAGGCTGCAAAGACATTGTTTTGATGTGAGAATTCATTACCAGGAAATGCTTCAGCTCTGTTGCTCCTTGAAGTAGGAAGAAGGCCCCTGGCAGTCCCTTATTCCAAAAACCTCACAGCAAAGAGACAACTGTGTGTGTTATTGTGGAATCTGGGACTTGCCAAAACAATTCCTGTTTCTTCCTGGCAAACCAGCTAATCGCTTAAAAAAAAAAATCCTGTATTTAATTAAACCCAAAAGTTAATACCACACAGAATACAACCAAGTGATGCACAGTCACTGACTCGAGATATTAAATTACTTTGTTCAATCAATGACTCATCACTAACATGCAGAACAAAAGGGGAGAGAAACAGGAGCCACACTGATGCCAACAGCGTGGCCACCAACAGCCCTGAGGCGATCACAGCCAGGCTGAGCGGAGGTCAGGTGCTGAGTCCAACTTTGGAGAGGCAGGCCCTGAGGTCTTCTACAAAAACAACAGCAGGCAACACTGACTAAGCATCACCTCATTTGATCCTGCCAACAACCTCTGAGGAAGGGCAGTACTGTCAGTCCCCTTTTGCAGGTAAGGAAACTAAGGCCCAGAGAGGTTAAGAATGCACTCAAGGTCACACAGTAAGTAAGTAATGATGGGGTGGAGCTTGGCTTCCTCTCAAGGACATCGCCCTGCAGAGTGAGTCTGGAGAACTGGATTCTGATCTTCTGTTGCTCTTAACTCATCAAATGACCTTGGGCAGGCCACTCTTGGAGTTTAATCTCCTTTTGTGTAAAATACAGAGAATGAACTCAGCCCATCTCTCTCCAAGGGTGGGAATGTTCAAATCTGGCAACAAAAGAACAGACTGCTCAAGTTGTAATGTGCCCATGGGTCACCTGGAGATCTTGCCAGGATGTTGGTTCTGAGTCAGGAGGTCTGGGATGAGGCCTAAGGATATGCATCTCTAACAAGCCCCCCCAGGGATGCTGATGCTGCTGGTCCTCAGACCACACTTTGAGAAGGATGTGGATGGTGATCACTGTGCAAATAACAATCAGACACATAGCGAGAAAGTCTGATTTCAATTTCTCAGTCCTCCAGGCCTTGCTTTTGTTGTTCAGTCGCTAAATTGTGTCTGACTCTTTGCAACCCCATGGACTGCAGCACACCAGGGCTCTCTGTCCTTCACCATCTCCCAGAGTTTGCTCAAACTCATGTCCACTGAGTCGGTGATGCCACCCAACCATCTAATCCTCTGTCGTCCCCTTCTCCTCCTGCCCTCAATCTTTTCTAGCATCACGGTCTTTTCAAATGAGTCAGCTCTTCACATCAGGTGGCCAAAGTACTGGAGCTTCAGCTTCAGCATCAGTCCTTCCAATGAATATTCAGGGTTGATTTCCTTTAGGATTGACTGGTTTGATCTCCTTGCAATTCAAGGGACTCTCAAGAGTCTTCTCCAGCACCACAATTTGAAAGCATTAATTCTTGGCATTCAGCCTTCTTTATGGTCCAGCTCTCACATCCATACATGATTACTGGAAGTCCCTGCTTTACCTCCTGTTTAGTGAGGGGGCAGATTCAAGCCTAACCTAAGATTTCACAACAGAGCTGCATTTTAATATTTGTTTTTATGGTTATCAACATTAATGAAAAATTATGTTGACTTTTCATTTATACTGACTCAAGTTCTTTTTAAATTAATATATAAGCTAAATTTATTTAAAGAAAACTGTTAATCCTGGCAAAGCAATAAAGCTATATCCTTTTCTACTTCGCCCTCCCCCAAAAAGAAAGATGTTAAGTAATAATAATCATAGTTTATACTCTTACAGCACTGAGCATACGCCAACCACCATTCTAAACATTCATGGGCATCACACAATTTTCATCTTCACAACTCTAGAAAGCAAGGACCTTTCAGAGATAAGAAAACTGAGACTTAGATCAGACTTAACTTGATCAGAGAGATCAAGTAACTTGTCCGAGGTCACACAGCTAATGAGTGGGCTGAGCCAGTCTTCAAACCAAGGCAGCCTGACTTGAGAGTCAATCGCGTTGCTCCACCTATGACTAAGAGTACAGCTGGCCCTCTGACACGGTCGAAACCATGACCATCACATGTACATGTTTAAAGGGACGTAGACACTTGTTCCTTGCAGGCAGGGGCAGTGTTCTTTGCCCTCCCAGCCTCCTCAACACCCCCAGTGTCCAGCACATTGCCTAGCCCACAGGAAGAGTCAGTGCACATTCCAGAATATATTCCCCTGGTCTGCATTACTGGCAGAGGAGATCTGACAGTACTCTTACTATAGCTGAAGCTGCTGGCTACAGGGCAAGAGCTCACGTGTGCGTTTGGGCCTCTCCACGGGTGATGAGATGCCGGACAACTCAGCTTGGAGCTGGCTTCTGAGCAGAGCAGAGGACAAGAGGGCCGCAGCTGACAGTGAGGGAGACTGCACTTACCCAACAAAAGCAGTGCCCTGGGCACGGCACAGCAGCAGTTATTGACTGACTAGCCTTTAATAATGCCTTTTCTCCTCCTCAAACAATCTCTCAGGCTTGAAATAATAAGGAATCCTACCCTGCAAGGAATGCTTTCTCGGAGCAGTAAGTAGGCTTCCTGAGGTCACAGCTAGACAACGAATAGACCCAGGAAGTGGCAGCAATTGTCTCCATGTGCATGGCACCTGACTCTGCCAAACACCAGTGCCGGCTGCCAGTTCCAACCCCACCATGACCACCCACCTGCCAGTCCTTGACTTCACTCATCGCCCAGACATGGCTCATGCCATTCCACAGTCTAGAATGCCCTTCCCTCTCCTCTCTGCCTCCAAAGATTCTCCTCCCAACCCAGCCCCACCTCCTCCAGGAAGGGTGCCCCAGCCTCCTCACCTCCAGCCTCAGGACATTGCCTGAGTGCTTAAGCCAGACCATCTTCTCCCAACTGGTAAACATCAGCAGACTTGCCTTCAGGATCCGTGAGCAGTGAACTTGACTGGAGGAGCATGTGTCCGCCTGCTGACGACCCCTCGGGCCCAGCACAGAGCTGGGCAAACACTTCTGGACCTAACCATACCCTTCACCACCAGGAAGCTTTGTCGTGGGATCCCCCCTTTATAAAATGGGGGTTCAAATACCCTTTCAGGGAATGAAGAAGAGAATGAGCTAATATCTGTTGAGGCTTTGAACTCATGGTAAGAACCATCCTGTCAGAGGCAAAGATGTGATTATTCTATTATGGTTTTACAGTTAGCTGAAAGAAACCAGCTCATTTAACCCTGAAATCCATCTTGACCATGACCATGGCTGCTTTCTCACGGAGGAATCTATCTCCCTGCCCTCCACACCCTGCCCCTGGCCCTCCAGCCCTATCACCTGAATACCTCTCTCCATTCAAGAACCTGCAGGCCTCCCCAGCCACACAGGATGAACCCAATCTCTGCAGCCTGGCATTCCCACCAAGGGATCCAGGTCCAACCTCCCCTCTCAGGTACTCTGCTTGGGACTCTACTGCCACCCTCCACCTGACCCAGACTGTTTTTGGCAAACTCCCTTTATTTTCCCACCTCTGCATTTCCGCTGCTTTTGTTCCCATTAAATAGAATGTGCTCCCCTACCCTCAAAATCCTTCTTTCCCATCAACACCATGTTACAAGGTCTTGTCTAAATGTCACCTCTCCAAGAAGCCTCTGCCCACGTCCTCACATGACGGAACCGCTCCTGCCCGTAAGTTCCCGTTGTGTGTCTGCGCCTCTCTCAGGGAACCTCGTCTATCTTTTGTGGGAATGACTAACATGCATGTCTCACTCTTCCTGGCTGGGTGGAGGGCTCCTTGAGAGCAAGGATTAATGAGATCCCACTGAGGCAGGCGAGGCCACCAGACCCAAGTTCAAACTCCAGCGTAAGATTTGCTGGCTGTGAGAATCCAGGTAAAACCACTGCAGCTCTCAGAGCCTCAGTTTCCCCTTTCTATGAGTGATGTGAAAACACCACCCGTCCAGAGTTGTTGAGAATATCAGATGCAATCATTTATGTGACAAAGATCTCCTGCGTTATCTAGTACATGCTAGGGGAAATACAGCGGTGAGCAAGACAGAGTCCCTGGCCTCAAGGAGCTTACACACCAGTCTGGGGAGAAGAGGGGTAAATACAGTGGCAAATACTGAAAGAATGTCAGGCAGTGACACTGCTCTCAAAAAAAAATAAACTGGTGTAGTGGGAGAGCAGGTAACTGAGACAGAGGCAAGGGCAGCAACCTCATTGGGGTGGTCAAGGAGGGCTTCTTGGAGGAAGCGGCATTTAGCTGAGATAAGAATTAAAAAGAAGGAGCAGGGCATGCAAAGATCTAGGCAAAGGATGATCCAAGTAGCAAGACCAGCAAGTGCATAGAATAATGCTACATCTGCTATAGCTCAGTAATCAGCCCCCTCCTCCTCCTCTCACCTTTCCATCCTCTGCAGAGCATTACACAGACAGATACACAGTGAACACATGTGGCCAAAATGAACTTGACAGAATTATAAAATTCTGGGGACAAACTGGAGCATGACAAAAATATGCATCCTAACAAAACACAGTCAACCATGATGAGGCAAACGCCAATTAGGCAGCTCATAATTAAACAGCTTTGAATAAACTACAATTTCCTAACATCTAAAGGCAAACACGGACCACTCATTTCAGCCTGGGTCACCACACTTACAGCTCGGGATGTGTCAGGGCTCCATTCCAACAGGACTGGCTTGGCCAGGCCCCTGCCTCGCCTCCCCCAATTCCCAGCTGTCTTGTCAGCCAGAGCCATGCTTGCATTTCTGAAAGCATTTCATTTTAATAATGTCCTCAACCTTGCTAAATCACCTCCCCAAGTCTAAAAATTGAGTAACGCAAGCTTTTGATGCCACAGAATTATCTATTTGATTATCCTTCTGAGCAGAACATTTTCGTTTTTTTACCAACATACATTTTTTTAAAGCTGCATAATTATCCATGTGGTTTCAAAGGATATTCCTCTTTGTCTTCAAAAAAATGCATTTCCCAGTGCCAAGGACACAGGGCAGCTAGGCAGCCTGTTTAAGCACCTGCTTCTTAGGACGCCTGCTGGTCTGTCCTGGTAGGAGGGATGGCAGATACACTGGGGCTGTCAGGGACACCAGAAGTAGGGCCTCTCTGGGACAGCAGCATTTCTGCCCTTACTTCCCTGCTATATGCTTCTCCAGCAGTGTCTCTTGGGGACCTCGACTCATCAGAGTCCCCTTATCCACCCAAATGGCCCGAGTGTCCCTGTTTCAGTTACATCATGACCATCTATGCCCTCCACAACCAGTCGGCTGCCAGCCTCGTTCACAGCCTCTCCTTCCTTACACCCTCCTGCCAGTTCCCTCTCTCAGGTCAAGACCACACCAGGACAGGCCCAGCCATGGTAAATGCCTCTTCCTTGCTATCCCTTCCACAATCTCACATCCATCCTATGCCCTGCAGTGCTCCACTGGAACCCAGCCCGGATCACCTCATGCCACTCCCTGCTCAGAACCTGCCAGGGGCCCCCAACTGCTGCTCAGACCAGCAGATGGAGCCCCCATCTAACTTACTGAGCTCAGATGCTGAGTGTAACACTAGTGTTTTTGAAGGGACATGTTTCCTACAATCAGGGTGTGTTCTCCACAAGCCAGCAACATTACCTGGTCCCCAACCATCAAAATAGTCCGCCCCAGGCTGCAAGTGAACACAAGGGTAAGAACGTGGGCTCTGCAGTCTCAGCGCCTGGTGCAAGTCCCCAGACTTGCAGAAGTTGCTTAGCTTTTCTGTGCCTCAGTTTCCTCCTGTGGAAAATGGGGACAATAACAGCAGTTACCTCCTAAGGCTGAGTGACAATTAAATCACAGGGCGGCTGTGAGGACTGAATGAGCCGTGGGTATTAAATTCTTGTAAGTAAGTTCAGGGGTTCTCCTGGTGGTTCGTTAAGACTCCACGCTTCCGCTGCAGGGAGCATGGGTTCAATCCCTGGTTAGAGAACTAAAATCTGGCATGTACCACCACGCAACCAGAAAAGAAACCCAAAATACACAGAAGCTTGCTGTTAATTTGTCATGAGTCATTATGACTCTGAAGATCACTTTTCAGGCTCTCTTTAGAACTTAACCCCTGGGTAAGATAGAAACGTCACTGGAGGAATAGTCGAGGTGGCATTCGATGCCTTCTGAGATCGGAGGCACCCTCTACCTCCCTTCCCGCTCAGCTCCCTTGGCTTTCCCGTGTCTCAGTCTTGCTATTCTCATCGCCAGCACCCACCTGCATGCCGCCCCACCTGTGCTCAGACACACTCACTGAGACTGCCCCTCTCCTCACTCCCGTCCCGCACCTACAGCCCTAAACCTGCTCCATCCGTTAGGTGCAGCTGAAATGCTGCTTTTTCTGTGCAACCCCCTCAGCACGCATGCTAAACCATCGCCCAGTGTGTACACGTCTCAAGACAGTAGAAGGGGAACTCGTCCTTATTTAGTTCACTTTAGGTTCTGCAAGTGTTTGACACCCCTTGCAATTGTCTGGCTGCCCAGCGGCCATCTCCAGGACTTGCGGCATCTCCACAGGTCACCACACCACCTAGGTCTCAGTGTCCCCACTGCGATGAGACCCCCACCTCCCACCAGGCTTCCCTGGAGGCCCCTCATGGCTGGACTGGCTCTCATAGCTGGGGTGGTTTCTGTAGACTGAGCAATGAATGGAAAACTGAGGCGAGAAGACTGAGCGATTTGCACCCTCGGGATGAAGGAATTCCTCCATCCATTCAGTGCATGTCTTTTGCGCACCAACACTGCGTCAGGGCAGCATCACAGCAAACAGGACTCAAGGAACAGGTGGGCTGTGCTCGAGAATGTCCACCACAGACCCCCACCCCCCGCAATCCTTATTCTCCCTCCTTCTAGAAGTCTGAGGTCTGCAGCACGGCTGGGAGGGAAGGGGTGGGGCTCTGGCCATAAGAGCTGCTTCCCCTGAGATGGGGACTCCGGGACCCGCCCCCCCCCCCACCGAATACAGAGCCTTGAGCCACAACTAAAGGGCTTTGGGATCCTGTCCCACCACTGCTATACACTGAAACAACCTCAGGACCCAGCCTCATCTCTCGCACTCTAGAGCCAGCCAGGGTAACATCATAATTGTCCCTCTAGTTCCACAAGACGCTGTGCTGGGGGCCCAGCGGACCAGAGCACAGGATGGGAAGAAGCCTAGTCTCTCTGTTTACTCTTTGGGCCTTGTGCTTTGAGCACTAGATACATGTCATATTGTTGTTTTAGGTTAAACATATATAGATTTTTAAAATTGGAGTATAATTGCTTTACAATGTTGCGTTAGTTTCTGCTGTACAGTGTGAATCAGCTATGTGTATAAATATATATCCCTCCTTCTTGAGCCTTCCTCCCACCCCTCTTAAGTGAAGTGAAAGTGTTAGTCACTCTGTGTCCAACTCTTTTGCAACCCCATGAACTATCACCTGTCAGGCTCCTCTGTCCATGGGATTCTCCAGGCAAGAATACTGGTGTGGGCTGCCAAGCCCTCCTCCAGGGGATTTTCCTGACCCGGGGATTGAACTCATGTCTCCTGAATTGCAGGCAGATTCTTTACCGTCTGAGCCACCAGGGAAGCCCACCCCTTCCCCAAGTTAAACATATACAATTTTTTAAGTATTTCTCAGAGTGCAAACACCCAGGGAGCCACAGAATACATTTCTCTCTCCATCTTAAGAGCTGCCTTCCAAGACTAAGCTGTTCCCTTTCCCTCCACAGCCCCTTTTATATGCAAGGTTGGAGCTCCAGAAAGGCCCCCAATGAGTCCATGCCAATTTGAGCACAGAGGCAATGCCAGACTGTGGCTTGGTGCAAAAGGATAGCCAGAAACCCCTACCCGAGCCCCTCCTCACCTGCTTGAACAGTGGGCTCAGTCCCACCCACCTGGACATGGCCCTCAGTGTCCATCTCTCTGGGTCAGTTCAGAAGCAGCCAAAATGCCACAGGCATGCTGGGCTGGGCTGACATCACTCAATCATCTCTGAAATGAGAAGGGCAGCCCAGGCCCAGGCCCTGCATTTCTGCACCACAGGCTAGGCTACTGCCTTGTGCCAACTCAGTGCCAATGAAACCCATAAGCGCTCTGAAAGGTCTATTGGCTTTCCTTTCCATACTGATTATTTACCCCTGAATGATACCCTCACACAACAACCCCCCAGCAGGGTCTCACCTCCACCCCTTTCTCCACACTAGCACATCCTGTTGACACCAGACCTCCTGATCCCCCACCACCAGCACCCACATCCTGCTCTCTCCAGAACCCAAGGGCCAAAAACTGAAGAAGAGAGAGATCAAACTAAAGAAAGGAAGGAAAAGCTCATCACGACAGTTGGGAGAGTGGTTACCTCTCAGGCAGGAGGGCCTTCTGGAGACTCTGGCAATATTCCATGTCTAGACTTGAGTGGTGGTTACATGAGTCTTCATTTATAAATGTCTGCTAAACTAAGCATATATGATCTTATGAACTTTGCTACTTGTGTATACCTTTTCCTAGCTTTTTTTTTTTTTTTAAGAAAAAATGATTGGGTGAAGGCCACTTAGAAAAGAAAGTCAGGGTGACCTCTCTAAACAAGAAACATTTAGTTTGAACCTTAAGGTAGGAGAAGGGCCCAGCCATGAAGAACAAGGAACAGCATCCCAACAAAGAAAGCAGCATGTGCAAAGACCCTAAGCTGGAAGGAGTTCAGCAGTTCAAGGAACTAAAGGGTGGCCAATCTGGCTGGATATAATGAGAGGAGTCCTGAGGGGCCCAAAGTGCAGTGGGAGAAACTGGCATGTGTCAGTCACCCCCAGGTTTGTAGTATCAGCCTGGGTTTTACTCTCTGTGCAGGTGGAAGCCAATGAGAGTTTAAAAGAGAGAGAATTACAAAAGCTCAGGGCTGGAGCCTCACCTTTACAGGGAGCCTCACCTTTACAACTATGGGAGACTGGCCCATAGTTGGGGTTAGGGTGAGATCCAGAACCCCAGCTTCCTGATTTCTGGATCAGAGCCCTTCCTACAAAACAGAGCTCCCATCTTCTTCTCAGCTCACCAACCACACTCCACTTGGCGCCAATCCTGCCACAGCAGAGCTGACTGTACGGGCCATCAGGCTCAACAACTTACAGGCATGAGCTCCTAGAGCAGTGGTTCTCAGTGGAGTAGAGTTCTGCTGCCTGGGGACACTTGGTAGGGCCTGGGGACACAGTTGTCACAACTTGGGGGGGTGGGCAGCAGAGGAGACTACTAGCATACAGCGGGTAGAGACCAGGAAAGCTGCGAACACCCTGCAAGGCACGAGTCAGCCCCCCACCAGGAATCACCAGCCCCCAGAGTCCACAGGGCCAAGGCTGAGAAACACTCAGCGAGGGATATAAAGCCTTCATTTCAAATAAGTGCTGCGCCCTGAAGGGAGAAAAGCCCTCTGCTCAGGGGTGTAAAGGGGAGGGGAGGATCAGGGCCAGTTCTCAGCCTCCCAGGACCCCCTATCCAGAGAGATCAAGTCTAGAGGTGGAGTTTTAGGCAGAAGGCTTCGGGTCACCCCCTCACATCACAGTCTAGGAAACAGAGAGGGTAGCAGGGGCTACCCCCTCCTCCCCTCGCAAACACCCCCCCAGCCCAGCCTGCTTCCCCAGCTGAGAGGCAAGAAGTAGAGGATGGCAGGTTTGAAGCTTCCAGCCTTCATGATAAACAGACAGGGGGCTGCCCTGTGAAAGCCGGCTCGCCACTCCACGCCTTCAGAGCTGACCTGTACCCAGCTGACCCTCAGGACTCTCCAGGCCAGATGACACGGCCCCAAAACACAAGACACACCCCCCTCCCGCACGAACAGCACCAGCCGCCTGGGCTCTAGGCTGGGAGCTATAGACCCACAAGCCCTCCTGGGGCAAGAAAGACTGCTTCCACCACAAACCCTGGCTGCCCCCTCCCTCGGGGGGGCTGTGTGTGTGTGTGTGTGTGTGTGTGTGTGTGTGTGTCTGCCTCCTCCTCTTGACTGGGCACTTCTGGGGCACTTGAGTCCTCCGGGGAAGGCACATATACTACGCGCTCATTGTGTGTTGACAAAGGAGCCGGTGGCAGTGTCTGGCCCAAGGGAAGATGTTATTCCGATCTAGTGAGTGTGTACGCAGTGCTTCCTGACACTTCCCCAGCACCCTTGCTCAAGAAAGGAGCTGCCAAACCAGCTGGCTGCAGAGTCAGCTAGGACTGGAGACACAGAGTGTGAGCTGGCCTGGGCGCGGAAGCCCTTGTTGGGACCAGGTGCTCACACCCAGCAACAGCCTGGCCAAGTCCCGGGCTCAGCTGCCTGTCCCCAGATCGGCTGGTAACAGGGTGCCATCTGCTGGTGAGACAGCAGAAAAGTGGCCCAAGTGTGAGTGAGCCTGGGAGGAGAGAGGGAGGGCTGGAGGGGAGGGGGAGAAGGGTCTTGGTCTCCTCACTTGGTTATCCCACAGCACCCAGCCTAGCCCCTCAGTTCCCTGGGGATGGATCAAGTCCATGTTCATATTCATTCTGTCTCTCTCTCTCTCTCTCTCTCTCTCTCTCTCTCACACACACACACACACACACACACACACACAGGTATCTAGAGACCTCCCCAGATAATATCTCCAACCCCCAGCCAGTCCCCTATAACACACCAGGAAAGAAAGTTCCAGATGGTAAATAGTAAGCCAGTGGTTCCCAAAATTCAAGGCAGGGAAGAATCATACAGAGTTCATGTTAACATGTAGGTCACCACGCCCACCTTCTGAGATTCCACTGTGAAAGCTCTAGAGTGGGGTCCACGGTTTGCACGTAAGCAGATATAGCCCTTGGGGGCAGCCCCTTTCTCCTTACCACCTAAGACATCTTAAACAGCCATGCAGATATTAGACTCTCATTATTTTCCTCCTTTCAAAGGACAAGGTCGGCTGACTGTGGTTCCAAAACAGTGTGAGAGGAGAGGCAGCCTAAGGAGGGAGGAGGGTTACTTGTGTCTTCAAGCTCTCCTCTTCCTAGCCACCTCCTCCCCACAATGGGGGCAGCAGGGGCCACGGGAAAGGCAGGGCTAAGCTACTCAGAACTGTGGCTGAACCTGGCTCCAGCTCTAAACAGCTGTCACTAGTAGGCCACTCACACCCTCAGCCTCAGCTCCAGCATCTGTTAGACAGAGGAAGCTCCTACTTCATTTATTTTTTCCACCTTTTTGGCATGTGGGATCTCAGTTCCCCAACAAGGAATTGAACCCACACCCCCTTTATTGGAAGGCAGAGTCTTAAACGCTGGACCACCAGGGAAGTCCCAAAGCTCCTACTTCAAAAGAAAGACAGCAGAGGAGACAAGGGAAATACCCTAATGCTAGGGGACATTTAGAAACATTGCATAAAAAAGTTCCACGCTCCAGTTTCTTCATCTGTAAAATGGGGATATTAATATCACCTCTGGCTTACAGTTGTGAGAATTAAATGAGTCAAAACCAGTAAAGTGCTGACAGCGATGCCTGGCATTTAATAACTGCTCCTACCACTTTGATGAGGGAGGCACAATTACCACCCCCATTTCATAGATGAGGAAACCAAGGCTCCAAGAGGTAAAGCAATCTGCTAAGCGAGCAAGCTAGTGGGTGGCAGAGTGGGGGTTCAAACCCAGGCCACATCAGTGGAGGAGAGCCTTGAGCACTCAGGTAAGTGCAACCACAAGAGTGACGAGCACAGGATTCCAGAGTTCCTCTCCTGAGGGCCCACAGCCCTCAGCTCCCCACGCAAAAGCTCTCCCCTTCCCCACCCTACGCGGCCCTCTGCCAGGCCTCCCTCCCAAACCAAAGGCGGTCCAGGGGCTAAGACTCCATGCTCCCTATGCAGGGGGCCTGGGTTTGATCCCTGGTCAGGGAACTATATGCCATTTGAAGACCGAAGATCCCAACTAAAAGCTGACACAGCCAAATAAATGAATAAATAAATAAACTTTAATAATAAATGAATATATTTTTTTAAAAAGCCAGTGGCTATCTTCAAGTCTGTTTACTGGCAGAGATGTTTCGCTCACTATTGTTCAGTTCAGCCAACACCACTATGTGCTTATAAAGTGCCGGACACCACTCTGGCTCTTGGCAGGTGGGGGACAAAAGACACAGGATCTCTGCCCTCCAGGGACACTGAATGAGTGCTCCAGAGGAGGAAGGGAGCAAGGGGTGGATCAGGTAGGGCTGAGGGCTTCCTGGAAGAGGTGGTGACCAAGCACATCTTGAAGGCTGAGTATCCCTCTACTTTCTGGGCTACCACCCCCTGCCCTAAGACCCTCAGAGACACCTGACCAAAGGGTGCTAGCAGAAACACTCCACCTTCCCAATCTCTCAGACAGTAACTCTCTTGGAAATGCTCCTCCATGAGACGGAGAGACAGACAGACACAAGTACACACATGCCTACCTGCTGGTGAAATTCCTCTCTGTGCGCCAAAGGCCCAACTTAAATCCCAATCCAGCTACTTGTACAATCATCCCCTGGGCAGGTCTGCACTCACCTCCTCTGTGTTCCTGCCACACACCTGTGACTCTAAGGGGGCACTTACATCCCAGCGGGTCACACACACAGATCACACACACGCATGCTTATATATGGTGGAAAGTAAATAAATATCTGAAAGTGAATGTGTTAGTCACTCAGTCGTGTCCGACTCTTTGCAACACCATGGACTGTAGCCCGCTAGGCTCCTCTGTCCATGGGATTCTCCAGCCAAGAGTACTGGAGTAGATTGCCATTCCCTTCTCCAGGGGGTTCTTCCTGACCCAGGGATCAAACCTAAGTCTCCTGCATTACAGGCAGATTCTTTACCATCTGGGCCACCAGAGAATCCCCAATAAATGTCTACTGAATTCAACTAAATGGGATGGTCTGCCTATGTGCTTACAGCCTCAGGGCAACTACATGGGCTAAAACGCTATGACCAGTTCAACAATATATGACATGATTCAATTAAAACAGTGGAGTGAAAAGGTGCCTCTTGGCTAAGTGACCTGGAAAAAGCCCACTTGGCCTTGCCCCCTTCATCTCCTCATCTGAAATCTGTGGCTAGTCATGCCTGGTGGGTAACATCCATCACGGGGAGGCTGTGAAGATTCAGCAAGGTCACACTCATGAGGCACCTGTGCATATCCTGGGGCTACCTGGAGTGTCATCTACCATCACCTGGTACAAGGGCACATACATATTTGCAGCTGTCAACAGTCTGAGGGCAAGCAGACGGGCTCCCAGCAGATGACACCCCTACTCAGGGCGTTCCAAACCTCTTTGATTATGACCCATAGCAAGAAACATGTCTTATCTGGGACCCATATATACAACTGAGCACAACGACAGTAAAATCCATGGAACACTGCCCTTTATGGCGAAGGGTGCATACTGATACTGTGTCTTTCACCTTCCCCTTCTATCTCATTTCCAGCCTGATTCAATAAACCATGGAGAGGGGGCCCTGCAGCTGGAAAAGCCATGCCCTCACTCACCCAGGGTGTCGGAGCCGCTCTCCACGGTCTCGTTGACCTTCCTCGCAACTCTGGCCACGGCCTCACCCATCTTCCTCAGCATGCAGACGTGGGTATCCTATCGCCAGCCACCAGGCTGGTCTGCTGCTCACGAAGGAACCTGCACCTGGGAAGACACAGGGCCATGAAGTGCCCACCCACAATCAGCCAAGGACCCACCACTGACCTGCCTTTCCCGGGGACCCAGGCTGCAGGAAGTCTGCAGGGAGGGCCCCGGGCCACTCACCTCCTCCTGAGGGGCCCAGAGCCCAGGTGACATCTAGCTCAGCCTTCAGAGCGGCTGATCCGCCCATCAGCCCGGCCCTACCAGCTTCCTGGGAGGGTTAACATGTGTGACCTCGCCAAGACCTCAACCCGTGTATGGGCAGGTGTGAGGACTCTGGTGTGTGCTGGCCTGTGACTCACTGAACTGGCAGGGCAGCGGGCAGGGTGCAGCCAGGTGCAAGGAGAGACACCTGTCCCTCCATCCCACAGCCTCAAAGCCCTGTCCACTGCTCCAGCTCCCAGTTCTCCTCACCCACCTTCGCCAGGCTCCTTCTGCGAGCGGGAAACGGGGACACAAAATCTCTGCTGGGTCGGACCTCACCATTTGGAGAGTCGGTGGTCTCTAAGAATTCCCTCCCCATGAGGCAGTAAGGAGGGACGGTTACAGTTTTAGTCGCAGACCTAATTGTCACCCTGATGCTGAGTTTATCGGCAAGACCCCACGGGAAAAGAAAGTAGCGGCAGGAAAATGAAAGAAGGGAGACGGGATCACTGGAGAGAAGAGGCTTAAAGAAGGGTGAGGATGGGATTTCCCTGGTGGTCCGCTAGTTAATACACCGTGCTTCCACTGCTGTGGGTGTGGGTTTGATCCCTGGTCTGGGAATTAAGATCCCACATGCTGTGTGACAAAGCAAACAAGGATGAGGACATAATCAAAATGATCAAGTGTTGAAGACATAAGGGACTCAGGAAATGCCTCCAACTCCTTTTTATTACAGAGAAGGAAACTGAGGCAGAGAGAGGGACTCAAGAAACCTGGCCAAAGTCAAACAAAGTAAGTAAATGGCAATAATCTAACTGAACTCCATATCCAGTGCTCTCTTCTTTACAAAAGTCACCTACACTGCCAGAGGCAGCACCTCATGGAGAAAATGAATTTGAGGCCAAGGTCATTGCCCTTTTTTGCTCCTGGCTCCCAATCCCAGATCCACAGACAGCTCAAGGAGCTCTGAGAGTCAAAGACAGGACAATGTGAAGGGCAGAGAGAAGGGGGTGAGGGTACTGCTCAGAGCTGCCAACAGATACCAAGGAAAGTCCACATGAGCTTCCTGGACAGGGAGGCCCAGTCAAGCCCACTCAGCTGCTCAGGGAGTCAGTGATGAGTTCAGTGTGTGCTCGCATCTCGCCAAGGATATACACAGGCCTAATGCCCAGCTCCAGCGTTTCTTTGTTGAGAAGCCTTGGGAAAGATTCTTAACTACTCCAAGCCCCAGTTTCTTCATCTGAATAAGAGCTCTAGTAATACCTACCACCCTGGGTTCAAATGAGGATTGAACAAAAAATACATACCTTTCTAGATCAGGGCTCAGGACACGTGAGTTACTTCCTAAACGCTAGCTGAAAGGATGAAGCAGGACACGTGCAGACATGACACCAGCACCTAATCCCAGTTAAATATCCAGATGACTCTGAACAAACAAGTCAGTGGAACTCATCCTTAAGGAATGAGTAGAACTTCTCATCGCTTCACCTCCAGGAAATCTTCCCAGATTGCCCCCACCCTCAGCACTCTCTCCTCCCTGAGTTTCAGGAGCACTTAAAGACTTAGCACAAACCTGGGTTATTTATGAGCTTTTAAAAATATACATACTTGTCCCCCCAGTTGGCCTGCAGGCAACTTAAGACAGGGAGCAGATATATACTGTGCTTTCCCCCTGCACTTTATACCACATACTGAAGAAATGCTCAGTTGGTATCCCCCAATGGTGACATCAATCAACAGCCATCATTTGGGTTTCAAATCTAAATACAAGTCAAACAACTCTTACAACAAACAAACTGTCCAAATAGAAGGGTCATGAGTCATAACAAGGCCAGGTAGGCAATTTGCATAAGATGTGCCAGGGTAGGTCAGTAGGGAATAGTTCAGATTAGGGCAAACTGGACTCAACACCTTCCACCTGCTACCTTTAAGACCATCCTCTTAAGCCTGAGTCACAGCAATGCTGCTGGGAACTTGCAGACTCAGTTGAATGCCTTTATGAATGAGAATCCTGAGGACCCAAGAAGAGAGGTAAATCAGCTCGATAGAAACAAAGAAACCTCCTAACTCCCAGACTAGGTTTCTTCCTACATACCATCCCTTCTTTACTCATCTCCAGTATTCCTCATCAATAATCACAAACATGTATTGAGCAAAGGTTAGGGCTTCCCTGGTAGCTCAGATGGTAGAGTCTGCCTGCAATGTGGGAGACCTGGGTTCGATCCCTGGGTCAGGAAGGTCTCCTGGAGAAAGAAATGGCAACTCACTCCAGTATTCTTGCCTGGAAAATCCCATGGACGGAGTAGCCTGGCGGGCTACAGTCTATGGGGTCACAACAAACAACTCCACCACTGAGCGACTAACATACACAAGGTACAGGGCGAAAGCATGTAGAGGAAGGAAATATAAGAAATAGCTCTGACTTCTGATTCTGATGAGGAAGGCATTTCTAAGGAACATCACCAAGGCAATCCCGGCCTCACAAAAGAAGGTAAAGGGAAGGTAAATCTCCAAGCTTACCCAGGGTCTGTGATATTCCTGGTGGGACTGGCTAGGCTGACTACTTTCAATCAGGCACTATACCTGCAATTTCTACCAGATGCCACCAGGTGGGAGCAGTAGTGCCTTAGGTCAGAACCCATTGATAAAAACTAGTTAAATTAAAAACCTCACCAGGTGATGGCAAGCTCAGACATCCTATCATGTGGGTCAGAGATTGGACCTCAAAGCAGGAACAGGAATAGCCTGTAAAATCTGGCTGTCAAAGCAAATGACTAGAAGAGGCCCCTTATATTCCAGAGGATGCTTTGCATACAGCACAGATATGCCCTAGACTCCCAAGAGGTTCCAACTGCCTAAAATCACTACTCCACTATCTGAGGAGGAAACCATGCTTCCTTCACCTAAAACCACCCCTCTACCAAGGGAGAATTCCTTATAAAGTCCAGCTGACAGTCCCTCTTGCAGGTCAGGTGACCAAGGCCTGTTACTCTTTGGCATAGGCAGGGCTGAGATGGGAGGGTGACAAGACCACATGCATATAAGGCCCAAGATGGGGTAAGAGGGCCGTAGAATTGAAGGAAGAACGAACTTGAGATGATGAGAGTCTAGAGTGTGTCCCCAAAAGCGATCCTTCAAGGCTGCCCAACTTCGCTGAGAGCTCCTTTCAGCACCAACCCAACACTGGACCTCTTTGACCAAAAAGTAGCAAGAATTTATTGAGCATGTAACAGGAGCCGACAGAAAAAGGGGTTGGCCCGGGGGTTGGGGGGCTGTGGGTGGAATAAAGCAAACTGCACTTCTTTTCTTTTTGGCTTTAAATTGTTTTAAAGAAAAATAGAGAATTGTCTGAGTCACACATGAGTGATGGAGAGAGGTATGGGCCCACTCTTCACGAAGTGTGAAGCCCCCTAGGCAGAGCTGCCCTAGGATGTGAGGGGCCCCTGACTAAACAAACAATTTGAGTCAACCAAAATCTGTATCAGCACCATCACTCTGGCTGCCCGTTCTCATTCAGTTCCATGAAAGGAAGATCATGCTAGCCAGTGGGAGCAATCAGTGTGCAAGGCAGCACTCCTGGAACCAGACCCCAACCACAGTGTCCCAAGACAAGTCAACCCCACAGGCCCAAGTTCTGGGCTCCTTAAGACATCTGGTCAACCCCACAGGCAGGGAAAGGGGTAGCTGAAAATCAAAGTGTCCCAAAGGAGATAAATAGGACCCATCAGCCCACATAGGTCTATTCTGGGCTTGGGGTCCCAAGCACCAGAGGGCAGCCTTAGAAAATTTCAAGGAAAGTGCTCTAAAGCCTGGAGACCCTTCAGCACAAGGTCCAAACTCATACTCACACTATTGCTGACCCAGCAAAACATCCCTCTCCAACTCCTCTTTCCTCAGAGTGTGCACTATTCCTAGGAAATGTTTAATCCAACAAACCTGTCTGGGGCCCTTCTATAAGGCCCACACTGGAGGAGTATAGGTGCAGAGACAGAACATGGGCCAGGATGAGCTACCCATCAGATAAGAGAGACTCAGCGACAAAGGGCGGAATGAGCCACATGCTAGAGGTCACGGCGCCAGCCTAAAGAGCACGTGTGCCCTCTGCCATGAGGGCACAGGGCATGGTTGGGAAGAAGGAACAGAGGCAGGGGGTGAGCAGAGGGACCCAAAATGACAAGAGAAAGAGGAAGAGAGGCAGCCAGTCTGTCCCTCAATTCCTGGGGAAGGGGGCTGGAGTCCATTCTACAAGTCTGCAGGCAACCATGGGAGTCTTTTGAGGAGAGGCAACTAATCCAACCAGAGTTGTGGAAAATTATCACTGTTGTGAGCAGTCCCAGTTGTCAGCTGGAAATACCACCCTCCTCACTGGGTTGTTTTGAGAAGTAAATGATACATAATTTTTGAGAAATCTCTGCAAAATGTTAAGCACTTCCCATCTAAGTGCTTCACTAAGACATTACTAATATGTGTTTAAAACCACTTCAGATGGTAAGTTAGGATATAATAAATGTAATGCCAGAAAGGAAGTTGTCCTGCTTTGAGAGTGCTGGCAATAGAGCCCTCTTGTATCTATAACTTGGTATCACCTGGATACAGGTTTGGGGAGAGATGATTTTTGCTTTAACACTGACTACAGCCCTCCGACAGGGCTCCCGCCCTCATCAATGAGAATTCTACCTTATCTGAAGCCCCAAGATCTGTGCAAAGGAGCTGCTGCAACACCCCGTGCGCACCAGCTGCTCCTATATTTAGTTACTGGTGTGGTCACTTGGGAACTTTAGAGCCTGGCAGCCGCCCCGAAGGGCAACTGGAGCCTCTTGCGCCATGTGTGCAAGCTCCCCCCACCGCTGGCTGCAGCGGGTCCTCTGGACCTCGCCAAGTTAAGGAGCCACTGGAGAAGTGAGAAGCACTCGGCTGGATCGGACCCAAGGAGCCCCGAAGGCCCACTCGAGGCCAGACAGAGTTGACCCACTTCTCCACCCAAGGGAAGAAGCCCGCAGGGGCGAGAACGCGACAGGCTGCCCGCCCTGGTTTTGAGCCACGGAGTTCGCAGAGCCCGGTGCACCCTTCTGTATGGGAATCTAAGCATCCTCGGGCCGCCGCCACCTCCCAGGACTGAGGGCGGTGGCCAGGGCAGGGTCCCCAAGCCTCGCTCTAGGGGCCCGCCTCACCGTCTTCCCCACCCCCCGGCGCCCGCAGCCAATGGCTCCTCGTCGCCGGCCCTCCGCTCACTCGGCAGGCGGGGACTGGGAGGAATAAAGCCAGCAGAGGGGTAGAACGCTGGTGATCGCCGAGGGCCGGGGACTCCCGCGGTACCCCGAGGCCGAGAAGCCAGCTCTAGGACAGGCAGTTCCCCAGAGCGGAAGCAAATCCTGAAAGTGTGGCTTCAGGGACGAAATTCACAATAGGCTCTTCGAACAGGGGCGCCTCCCACGGAGAACGGAGGCCCTCTTGGAACGGCTTCCCCAGGCTCCCTATTTCCTGGTACCGCGGCGCCCGCTCCCCCGAGCCAGCTGCGGTCTAGCCGCAGTCTGCAAGCCAGAACCGGCCTGGCGCCGGGCCCCTTGGCACTGCAGAAGTCGCAACTGGTGCACCAATGCTCCTTCCACCGGGTGACTTGGGGGAGGGGAGGGTACTCTCCAGAAACAGGGACATTTCTCTCCCTCTCTCCCCCAGACCCTCCAGCGCTTAGCCTCAGACTACGTTTACTTTACGGGGCACGAAAGTGGTGCCCGATTCTGGGCCGATCTCTGCTCCACTTACGGCGACAATGCCTCCTAGCGCCCTGCGCAGCGCAGTCACGCTCCCTCGGCCGCCGCCGGCGCCCCATGCAACAGCGGCTAGCTGAAGCCCGCCGGGAGGGGCTCGAGGGGCTGCGGGCTCTGAGCGCGCGGCCGCTTGGCCAATAGCTGTGGCAGGAGGGGCCGCGAGGCGGGAGTGGCTGCCTTGTGCAACCAATCAGCGTGCCGTTCCCCACGCCGCGCCCGGCAGCGGTGCGCCGGGAAAGGCGGCCCGCGCGCTCGCGTCCGCAGGGTGGATCCGCTTTGTGTTCGACTTCTGGAGCAAAAACGCTCTGGATGGCCGGAGTGTAGAACCGAATGCGCAGCAGTTTCCAGGACCAATATGACTGAGTGTCCGGATTTGTTTTTCTCAAGGGAGCAGAGTTGAACTAGCCAGATCAAGGAGATGGGGACGAGGAAGCTTTTCTCGTAATGCCTTAAGGCGCCCATTCAGGTTTTTAGAGGCAATTAATTCTGGCTACTGCTAAGTTACTTCTTCCCTCTAGATCCCAATGTTCATCTCTATAAAATAGAAATTAAAATGTATAAATATCTACTTCACAGGTCATTGTGAGGATTAACACATGAAAAGTTTAGTGGGGTGCCAGGCATGATGGCTCAGGGAAGGGTGGCTGCTTCATAGACCTAAGTTTACAGAGGATTTCCCATAGATTCTTTCTTTTTTTTTTTTTAAGGCAAACCAAGACCTGGCTGCATCAGGTCTTATTGGGGCTGGAGGGATCTTCCTTGCCTCATGCAGGATCTTTCATCGTGGGGCACAGACTCAGTAGTTGCCCCACCACACGTGGGATCTTAGTTACCAGACCAGGCATCAAACCCACCTCCCCTGCATTGCAAAACAGATTCTTAACCACTGGCCCACCAGGGAAGTCCCTTCCCATATATTTTTTTCTAGGCACTGTGGGGAGGACCAAAGAGATGAGGGCCTGAACTCAACCAGCAATGGTGGTCAATGAGTCAAACACTCCAATAAACAGAAGCGTGTGTGTAAATATGTGGGAGCCCTGAAGACATAATGTTTAATTCTGCCCCCCGGGGATTGGGGCAGTTAGACGAGGAATACACATTCACCTGGGTCTCAGTGGGTGTTACCAGTTAAATTGCATCTCCCCCCAACCTATATATATATATATATATATATATATATATATATATATGTGTGTGTGTGTGTGTGTTGAATTCTTAACTCCCAGTACCTGAGAATGTGGCCTGATTTGGAAATAAGGTCATTGCAGGTATAACAGGTTAAGATGAGATCATACTGGCATAGGGCGTGACTGATGTCCTTATAAGAAGAGAAGGAACACAAAGACACATAGACACATAAGGCCTTGTGAAGATGGAGGCAGGGTAGAGTGATGTGTCTACAAGCCAAGAAATTCCAAGGATTGTGGACAAGGATCGGAAACTAAGAAGAAGCAAGGAACGGGTGTTCCCTCAGTGCCTCCATAAAGGAACCAACTCTGCTGACACCTTGATTTCAGACTTCTAGCTTCCAGAACTGTGAGAGTAAGTTTCTCTCGTATTAAACTACCTGCTGCTGCTGCTGCTGCTGCTAAGTTGCTTCAGTCGTGTCCAACTCTGTGTGACCCCATAGACAGCAGCCCACCAGGCTCCCCCGTCCCTGGGATTCTCCAGGCAAGAACACTGGAGTGGGTTGCCGTTTCCTTCTCCAATGCATGAAATAGAAAAGTGAAAGTGAAGTCGCTCAGTCGTGTCCAACTTTTAGCAACCCCATGGACTGCAGCCTACCAGGCTCCTCCATCCATGGGATTTTCCAGGCAAGAGTACTGGAGTGGGGTGCCATTGCCTTCTCCATTATTAAACTACCTACCTTGTGTCAATTTCTTATAACAGCCATGGGAAACTAATTCAGTGGGTAAGTAGGAATAAAGTGAAGGGAATGAGAAACACCTGTGAAAAAGTCTTACAAAACTGAGTGCCTAGTGTTTGCAAGGCCCTGTGTCATACGGTGGACCAATGTGAATCAAATACAGACTCTGCCCTCAAGAGATTGCCACTCATGGGGTGGGGTTGGAGGGAGGGTGGGCAGCAGCCAGGTTTTCTGACTCCTTGTGCCTTCCTGGGAAGATGACAAAGGCCTCTCCCCACCCTCATCATCACCCCATCCCTGCCACACACATGCCAGGAACCAGATATAAATAACAAACAGATCAAGTCCCATCTGCCCAAGCCAAGATTCTCACTACCCTGGACAAAGCAGACTCTGCTGCTCCTGTTTCAGTTAAAACCAGCCTGACATTTCTGGCCAATTTCTACATACAGTTGCCAAAAACTTGGCCACTGTTTACTGGTGCCGAATAGAAACATGGAGACTGAACTTTGGAGGAGCAGAAAAGAGTAGCTTTATTATTTTGTCAGGCAGAGGAGGCCACGGCAGGCTAAGGCCCTCAAGATTGTGCCTCACTTCCTGGGAAACAGGAAATGGTCTTGTAGCTTCAGAGCGAAAAATAGGCTGTCGATAAGGATCAGGACTGATGTAGTCTTGTGTTCTTCTTTCCTCCTAGAGACACTGAGATCATTAGGGCTGGCAGCAGGTGGTTCCAGAACAGGTTCTGGTGGTCCTTGAGGTCATCATTCTGTGACCTTCCTTCTGGCATGAAGAATACTCACAAAGAAAAGGAGTGTTAGGGAGTGTTGTCTTCAAGAAGTAAACATCAGGTACATAGGACAACTTTGGCTAGAAAGCAATCATTTTCAGAGTACAATTAAGCAAGAGAGGGGGAAACAAAACATCTGTAGGAGACTAATTGTATGGGCAGAAAGAATAAGAGCTGAAAACGGGCTAACGTAATGGGGGTGCCTCAACTAATTTCTGCTGCAGCAATATGGCTGTCTTCTCTCTCCTGCTAGGCCACATACAGACCAGGGATGGCCTGTGTAATGCTTCCATGCACAAGGTAAGTGCTCGGTAAATACCACCGACAGCCCCAGCCTGGAATTTTCCACATTCTTCCCATGTTCACTCATCCTCCTCTCTCAGGAATTTCATCCTGGACCAGCCTACTCCACAGGGACATGATTCCTCCCCATCTCACATGCCATCTCTTCTATTCCTGGTGAGTTTGCTCTCCACAGCACTTTCTGCTTCACACCCAATATGGCACATTTGCACAGGCCTTTGCTCCCAAGACTCTGCCTGCTTTCAAACAGACCAGAGCCAGAGCTTGGTGTGTGGTAAGTGCTTGTATCAGTCAGTACATTTTTAGTTTGTTTTTTTTTTTTTTTTTTTTTTCCTGCATGATGGAATACCCCAGAACTTAGAGGTGGCTTTAAAACATATTAGTTTATTTCATGATTTTTGTGGGTCAGGATTTTAGGTTGGGCTCATCTGGGTAGTTCTTCTGGTCTCAGCTCGACCTCCTCATGCTTCTGAGGTAGTTTCTAGGCAGCCAGAGGCTCTGCTTCTTGCAGGTGGCTATCAGCTGAGGTAACATGAGGCCACATGTTCCTCATACATCAGCAGGCTAGTCCAGGCTGGTTCACATGGAGCTGCAGGGTTCCATGAGCAAGACTGGAATCATGCAGGTCTCTCAAGGCCAAAGTCAGAACCTGGACTGTGTCACTTCCATAGATGTATTGACTAAACCAAATCACAGCAACACCCTGATTCAATCTCCTGATGGGAGGAGCAGCAAAGTCACATTGCAAGGAACACAGATACAGGGATAGATAGAGAGCTGGGGCTAGTTTTGCAGCCTACTGCAGTACTCAAAAATATTCCCATGATATCTACCACGTAGTGGGTAGTCAGTCAGTACTTATCACAATGTTTACAAACTTCACTCAATGCAATTAATTGGCAGAATTTTAGTCGTCACTCATAAGCTATCCATTACCACCTTTGGTTTCAGAATAGCAAAAGAGGGCATCAGGAAGACAAGCCTGTGTGAGGGGAAGTCCCACGGAAGCTTCTCAGGGAAGAAGTTCAGTTGGCCCCAGACAGCCTCCTCTGAAGCGATCCAGAGCATCTTTAGAGAACTGGGTCCCCAAGGGACGTGGTCCAAGCCTGGTCACCTGATTGAAAGCCATCCATCTTTACCTGTGAATGGAGAGAGAGTTAGATGTTAGCCAGGGCGCAAACACAGTCCCTATTAAGCCTGATAGCTTAGCAAGCTGCCTGCCAGATAGGAAACAATTTTGTGTGATGACAAAATTGTTATCTGACTGTTTCCTGGAGGGTCTACCCCTCCACTGAGCAGGATAAATTCTCAGGGCACTTGTGGAAGGGACATAACCTGTGAACAGAGCCAACAGCTCAACTCCTATGACTGAGAGCCCTGATGGGGAACACTTCCCATCAGAGAATCACTAGAATCAATCTCCAGGCCTCCTGCAGTTTGAACTGCATCCTCCCCAAAAGATACATTGGAATCTTAACCCCCAATGCCTCAGATGACATTGTTTCAAAATAGAATCTTTATAGTAATAAATTAAAATGAGGTGAGCAGCGGTAGACCCTGATCCGGTGAGACTGATATCCTTGTAAAAGGGAGAAATTTGGTCACAGACAGACAAGCATAAAGGGAAGACAATGTGAAGGGGCACGGGGAGAAGAGGGCCCTCTACAAATCAAGCCAAGGGTTGAGACCTGGGACGGATCCTTTCCTTATGAGTCTCGTCTTGATTTGTCAACCCAGCTAACATCTGGTTTCAGACTTGCAGTCTCCAGAACTGTGAGATAATAAACTACTGTTGCTAAGCCATCCAGTTTGTGGTCGTCTCTTATAAAAGTGATACAAGGCCTTCAATCTCTCCTTTTCCATTCTGTTCTCCTCATATTTGTTCTTATCATACACCCCTTGAGGGAAAAGTACATTTGGGTAGAAACAAAACATGAAGTCTCAGTGACATGGACGAGGCAGACCCATGCATCATCCTTTGCCTCCCTAAGTCTTCCATCTGGGGCTATACCTCTGCCTAGAGCCAAGTTACCATAGCCAGAAACTCAAGGTCACTCCAAGTCACTGCCATCCTAAACAGAAGAGTGGTTCACCCCAGTCCCGCTTCCAGAAAGCTTAGCCTAGTGAAAGGTACCCACCATGAGCCCCCCTGTTGATAGTGCAGGCTTTGCAAAGATGATTAAGAAGCAGTCAGTTAACTAAAGATGCTTGCTGTTTGCTATGGAGAATAAGATTAATACAAAAAGTGACTATAACGAAGTGTTTCTCAAGCTTCAGACATTGCCATAGCACTTTCTGGATATTTGCAATATCTGAGCCACTCAACAATGAGCTTGAGTCACTTGTATGGACCCAGAGGGTGCATCCTACACTTCTTTTTCCAACCCTGCATTTAGTGGCATCATGTAGGTTATTGGAAATAAGCATGGTGACAAAACTTACATTGTGGAAACCAGCACACACTACAAATCAGGACTTTTGGGAAGGAGGCTGTAATACAGTTTACTTGCTGCTGCTGCTGCTGCTAAGTCGCTTCAGTCGTGTCCGACTCTGTGCGACCCCATAGACAGCAGCCCACCAGGCTCCCCCGTCCCTGGGATTCTCCAGGCAAGAACACTGGAGTGGGTTGCCATTTCCTTCTCCAATGCAGGAAAGTGAAAGTGAAGTCACTCACTCGTGTCCAACTCTTCTTGATCCCATGGACTGTAGCCTACCAGGCTCCTCTGTCCATGGGATTTTCCAGGCAAGAGTACTCCTTTAAATTCATTTTTCCTTTAA
The DNA here is from genome assembly GCF_023091745.1 of Budorcas taxicolor. NCBI lineage: Eukaryota > Metazoa > Chordata > Mammalia > Artiodactyla > Bovidae > Budorcas > Budorcas taxicolor. Next base: position 19,164,607 of record NC_068914.1, on the reverse strand, counting down.
CTAAAAAAAAATGTTTATTTTATAGCCAAGACATGGAAGCAACCTAAATATCTGTTTACAGACAGATGGATAAAGAAGATGTGATATATATATGTATATGGAATACTACTCAGACATAAAAAGAATGAAATCATTCCAGTTGCAGCAACATGGATGGACCTAGAGATTATCACACTAAGTGAAGTCAGACAAAGACAAATTTCATATGATATCATTTATATGTGGAATCTTTAAAAAAGAATACAAATTAACTTATGTACAAAACAGAAATAGACTTACAGACTTAGAAAACAAGTTATGATTACCAAAAGGGAAGGGGGGGATAAATTAGGAGTTTGGGGTTAACAGATACACCCTATTATATACAGAATAGGTAGAGTTACCCAACAATCCCACTCCTGGGCATATATCTGGAGAAAATGGTAATTTGAAAGGATGCATGCACCCCGATGTTCACTGCAGCACTATCCACAATAGCCAGGACATGGAAGCAACCTAAATATCCATCACCAGAGGCATGGATAAAGAAGATGTGGTGCATATATGCAACAGAATGTTACTCAGCTATAAAAGAAACAAAATAAGGCCATCTGCAGCGACATGGATGGACCCAGAGATTGTCACACAGAGTGAAATAAATCAGAAAGAGAACAACAAATATGTAATATCACTTACATGTAGAATCTAGAAAAATGAACTTATTTGCAGAGCAGAAACAGAGTCACAGATTAGAAAACAAACTTATGGTTACCAAGCGGGTAAAGAGGGAGTGGGATGAATTAGGAGATGAGATTGACATATATACACTAGTATATATAAAATAGATAACTAATAAGAACCTACTGTATACCACAGAGAACTATATTCAATGTCCAGTAATAACCTACAATGGAAAAGAATCTGAAAAATACATATATATATGTATGTACGTATATATGAGAATCACTTTGCTATACACTTGTGACTAACACAACATTGCAGTAATAAGTCAACTATACTCCAAATTTTAAAAACGTTTAAAGGAAACTTTGTATTATTACTACAAGTGGAAACTCGTATCATTTGCTATAGAAAGTAACATTAAAAATAAACATAAGTCAATTGTATCCCAGTAGAAGTGGAAAACATTTTAAAATATAATTAAAATGAATCAATGTTATTAAATTATAGAAAATTATTGTTGCCTACCAAAGGCCTGCTTCTGGGACTTATAAAGACTTGTTCTCTTTATAAACGAGTCTAGCAAATGTTAGGGAGATAGTAAAGCGTACCAGTGCCTTGGTTAATTGAAGATGATTGAACAAGATTTGAAAAGGGAATAGTTCTCACATCAGTGCTCCTGGAGCTCCAGGAATTAGCTCCTTGGGAAAGATTTGTCATATTGCAATAAAGAGAAATTTCAGTTGAGCAGTACCAAGTAAACAGTTTCAAAAACAGGCTGCTCCCGATGTGCCCACCAACTGCAGGGAGTAAAAAAAATGGTACTTGAATAAATCTTAGGGTGAGTTAAATTTCAATAGGCACAGAAGAAGAGTGAGAAGCCAGGGAGAGTAGGAAAGGAGGAGGAGAGGGAAGACCATTCCTGGAGGAGGGCTCAGTTTGAGCAAAGGCTCGGAAGTCAGCAAGTTCATTGCATTCCTGCCCGAGGCTTGGGTTGGGGGTTGGAGGGAAGGAAACCGTGGGATTAATAGGAAAGGGTGCACTGATCTGCCCACGAGAGCCTTCACTGCCAGAATGACGAGGGCGTACTTGATTTACTTAACTGGATGTTTCACTTAGCTGTTGCTTTGCAACAGACCTCACTGAGCATGACTGGCTCACAACCATAAATGTGTATTATTTCTCTCAGTTCTGTAGTGAAGCTGGGCAGTTCCATCTGAACTGGTTTAGCTGGTCTCTACAATCAGCTGGCACCTGGCTGGGGCTGGATGACCTAGGACAGACTCACAGCTGCATCTGACAGTAGGGCTCGCTGTTGGTTGACCGCCCTCTGCTCCACGTGGTCTCTTACTGCCCAGGGGTTCAGCCCAAGCTGAAAAGCAAGCCCAGGGTGCTTTTCAAACCTCTGCTAGTGGCAGTTTTCTATTACCTGATTAACCAAATCATGGCCAAGCCTGGAGTCCATACGGAAGGGCAACAAGGGTGTGGATAGAGGCAGGAGTAAACATTTTGGCACCGTGAAGGCATCAATCTCCCATAATAGGTAACAGAAGATCTCTGGAAGCCTTGGAGCAAGGGAGTGGTGTGACTAGGGAAGCACTCTGGGAGGACGGAACAGAGCAAGGGATGATTTGAAATGATAAGGATAACAATGATGATTTATACTAGAGTGTCACTTTTTCTACCAAGCTGTTACTTTACTCAGTCTTTACATACATACATACATACTTACACAGGTACACACACCTGTTAGTAGCCCCATTTTAAAGATGAGGAAACCAAGCCATGAAGAAATAAAAGAGCTTGTCAGAGGTCATTGAGCTACTAAGTGGAAGCATTAGGATTCAATTTCAGGTAGTCTATCTCCATAACTCTGCATGTATAACTACTGAACTGTTGACTGAAGAAAATGCAGAACCTAAAAGCTGTGAGTTATGTTTTATTTGTCAGATATTCTTAGGATTTCAAGCCCAGGAGACAACATCTCAAACAGCACTGAGAAGACTGCTCCAAAGAAGAAAAGGGGAAGCCAGGGTATATAGGAGGTTTTGCAGCAAAACCAGGTAGTTGGAACATCCAAAGATTATTGTTAATAAAAGAAAACCAGATATCTCAAGTTAAGGAAGTTAACACTTCTCTGTGTATAGCAAGATGCAAGAGTCTGGGCTCACTGAAATCATTCCTTTGGTATGCGCCTCAGCTATCTGGGCGCAGTGTCGGTGTTTTCCCATCCTAGGTTTCCTTAGGTGTGCCATGGGGTGGTGGTGATGGGGGTGACTGCTAGATGGGCTTGGCAGTGGGCTGCCCGTTTGTCTCCATCCTGAGCTCCCTCAGGGCTCACCATCCAGGTGGCCATAATGTGATGGCTTAGTGGCTGTGATATCCTTTGTTTACTGATACAGCAGACAACAGTTTAGTTCTCAAAACTATGGAAGGACTCATGAGAAAACCCTTTTGATGGTCGATGTGAGGAAGAGAAGGGCCAAATTTAGGTGTAGAGGGGACAAAAAAAAAAAGGATAGATTCAACAGACAATTATGAGATAGACCCTGCAGCACTTGGAAACTGATGTGAGGGGAAATGTATGGATGTGAGAGCTGGACAATGAAGAAAGCTGAATGCCAAAGAATTGATGCTTTCGAACTGTGGTGCTGGAGAAGACTCTTGAGAGTTCCTTGGACTGCAAGGAGATCAAACCAGCCAATCCTAAGGGAAATCAACCCTGAATACTCATTGGAAGGACTGACGCTGAAGCTCAAATAGTTTGGCTACCTGATGCAAAGAGCTAACTCATTGGAAGGGACCGTGATGCTGGGAAAGATTGAGGGCAAGAGAAGGGGGCAACAGAGGATAAGATGGTTGGATGGCATCACTGACTCAATGGACATGAGTTTGAACAAACTCCGGGAGATGGTGAAGGACAGGAAAGCCTGGTATGCTGCAGTTCATGGGGTCACAAAGAATCAGACACGACTTGGCAGCTAAACAATAACAACAAAACTTATGGGAGAGGTGTCAGGTGTGGGGGACTAGGCTGTGCCTTGCACAGGATTAAGGTGCCTGGAGGTCTTGCTGGTGTAGGATGAATAAAGAGGAGGAGGATGTAGAATATGCTGAGAAGGATATTAAGGAGATGTCCATTTGGAGCTGCCCAACAAAGTCTTGTAAGTAGAGGTCAGGAGGTGCAGAGAGAGACCAGGGCTGGAGGTCAAGGCTGCAGGCTCATAGGTCAGAGGCCCTGGCTGAAAGCTGTGCAACAAGGATCCTCAGAGAGAGGAGAGGGGAGGGCACGGTGAGAGATGGCAAGGTCTGAGAATAGACACTAGAGCAACATCTGAAGGTGGGTGCTGGGTGTGAGAGAGGAGAAGTCAGCCCGGCAGAGAGGGCAGAAAGGGCTCGTAAAAGGTGTGGGTCTGGAGAGCTTCAGTGGAAACTTGGGCAGCAGAGAAGCCAGATGCTGCAGGGAGGCGAGGAGGGAAGAACTGAGAAAAGTCGCTGAGTTTGATCATTTCGACATTGCCAATGAACACTGCTAGGGGCAGGACCAGATAACTATTACAAAACCACAGGAATAACAACACATAGCACTCAGTATGCATCAGGCACCATTCTTAGCGTTTTACACATATTTATTTGCATACGTCTTATAACGTCTTTGTCCTCCTCGCGCCTTCCCTACTCTCAGACTCCTGAGTAATCCTCAGACTCTAACCACAGTAGACGTAAGACATGGTTTGTGGCTGCTTTGATCCTTGCCCAGAGTAGAGTTCCTCGTGGTCCTTCTCATCCTCCTCTCCCAGGCATTTCTGAGTGTGGAAGAATCCTTCTGCATCCTCCTCTGAAGGCTGTATCTACCTCTATAACGAATTCCCAAACAAGACATCTCTGTGCTCAGCCTGGGCGAACCTCTCACTTACTTCTTCTGTCTTTGAACTTTGCCCCACAAATATATGCATCCTATTAAATTATGGATCCTCAAAAGACACTTAAAGCTCTTTGAAGGCAATGACTGGGACTTATTTTTTGTTTATATACAAATCTTTTATTGCATATATGATTTGCAAACATTTTCTTACTGTCTCATTTTCCTGTTCATCCTCAATCTCTTTTTGATGCCCCCCACCCCAGCACAGGACTTGCATCTAGAACCAGATCAGTGTTTTTTCATTTATAAGTCAATACTCATCAGCAAGTTGAGAAGCCAGTTTAGTGACTGTATTAGTTATCTATTGCTGCATAACCAATTACCCCAAACTTAGTAGGTAAAATAACATTTATTCTGTCCTGGTTTCTGTAGGGCAAGAATCTGGGCATGGCTTAGGTCGGTCCTCTGGCTCTGAGTCTCTTACTGTCTCTGGAGGCTAAACTGAAAAGAACCCTCTTCCTGCCTCACTCACAGGGTTGCTGGCAGCATCCAGTTCCCATGGGCTATTGGACTAAGACCTCAAATCCTCATGAATTGTTGGCAAGAACCTCCCTCGGTTCTTTGTCATGTGGGCCTTTCCACAGAGCATCCCTCAACATGGGAACTTGCTTTATTTAAGCAAGCAAGGAAGAGAGCAAATGGGAGCGTCAGCAAGAGAGAGTGCTGTCAGTACACAAGTCACAGTCTTCTGTAACCTAATCCAGGACTTCCTGTCACTTGACACCTCACCATGTCTGCTGTGTTCTGTTGATTAGATGCAGGTCAGTAGGTCCAGCCCACACTCAAAGGGAAGGGATTACATAGGGTATGACTATCAGGAGGTTAGAATCACTGGGAGCCATTTCAGAAACTGCCAACCGCAGTGGGTAATACTAACATTTCTTGTGAATGGAACAGGATAGAATACAACAGGGAGGTTCACATGTGATAAGCGTATTATTTAACAAAACTTTTGTTTCAATTTGATATAAATGAATGAATGTACTGAGTCACAATAATGAGTGTGGGACTTTTTAACTGTAAATCAATGTCAAAAATGCTTATCAGCCACTGTCCTAGATGATGGCTCAGCTCTTTCAGCATTTTTTAAATTGAAGAATAGTTGATTTACAATGTTGTGTTATTTTCAGGTGTACAGCAAAGTGATTATTATATACATATAATTTTTTAGATTCTTTTCCATTATAGATTATTATGAGATATTGAATATAATTCCCTATGTCATATAGTAGGTCCTTGTATTTATCTATTTCATATAGCATAGTCTGTATCTGTTAATCTCAAAATCTTAATTTATCCCCTCTCCCCCCTTTCAACATTTTTAAAATTTCAGCTTTATTAAAGCATAACTGAAATATAAAATTGTGAGGTATTTAAAGTGCACATCGTGGTAACTTGGCATAAATATACACTGTGAAAGGATTCCCCCTACTAGCTAATTAACATATCCATTACCTCACAAATTTATCTTATTTTTTTGTGAGGACATTCTCTTAAGAAATTTTAATTTTACAATACAGTGTTATCATCACGTTTTATATTAGATCCTTACCTTTCAACATTTTGAGTGGCATTCAATGAATGTTGGATGAAATGATGGATGGACAATTGGGCAAGTGGGTGGATGGCTGAGTGAATGAATGGATTTATGAGTGGATCGCTTTACGGGGAGACGGATAGCTAAATGGATGCTTACTGCTCTTCCAAGACGATTTTTAAAATTTATTCATTAATTTATTTTTTACTACATTAGGTCTTCTTTGCTGTGTGTGGGCTTCCTCTAGCTGTGGTAAGCAGGGGTTACCTTTTGCTGTGGTGCGAGGGCTTCTCATTGTGCTGGCTTCTCCTGTTGCACAGGCTCCAGAGCATGGGCTCAGTGGCTGCAGAGCACAAGCTTCATTGCCCCAAGGCATGTGGAGTCTTTCCAGACCAGGGATTGAACCCATGTCCCCTGCATTGGCAGCCAGATTCTCATCCACCGGACTAGCAAGGGACGTCCTCTTCCAAGATGATTTATCAGGCCAAACTAGCCCACAATAAATTCTCATTGACCCAAATTCCAATATGATTTGCTTCGAGTTTATATAACACATATATTAACATTCAGAGATTTTTTTATTCTGATAGTTAACTAGTTCTTTTAACAAATATTTTATTTAATGTACACTTTGTCGCAGGTACCTCATTGGGTGTTATGGAAACAGTAATCAGCAAAAGAAATATGGTCCCTGCTTTCCTGGAGTGTTGGTATTAGAGACAGATATTAAGAGGACATTCAATACATCCTGATCAGGGTAGTTGGTGAAAAGGGCTTTGAAGGAGAGTACAGGGGAAGAGAGCAACAGGAGGGCCTGCTTTAGACTGGGTGTTGTGGGGTGGGGTGGCTCTTTATGCAAACCTCATTTATACTGGGGCTTGAACGAACAGTATGGGTGAGCCAGGGCCAGGCCAGGAAGGGGAGAAGAGTATCTGGGGCAGGCATTCTGAAGCTCAAGGCTCTGAAGCTACAAAGCATTGGTGTTTGCAGGAAACCAAGAGAAGGTCTGTGAGGCTGGCATGCAGTGGGAGAGAGGGCAAAGGATGAGAGTGGTACAGAGAGCGGACTAGGCAGACGGGGCTGGGCTTGGTAACCTTGTATGGTCTAAGTGCAATTGGAAGTCAAAAAGGGTTTTGAACAGGGGAGTGACAAGAGCTGATTTCGAGTTTACTATTCCTGTGGCTGCAATGTGGAGAAGGATTGGAGGGGCCAGGAGTGGACCTGGGAAGAATAACTAGAGGTGCATTCAGTCTTCCAGGGGAGAGATAAAGGAGACAGAAGGATGTTAAAATAGTTAGAAGGCAGAACCATCAGGACATGGAGGTGGATTGAACTGAGAGACTGAAAGAGAGGTGAGCCTTTCCTGGCTGCTACCATGACCCAGGCCTAGAAAGAAACAGATTGGGGGTGGGGGTGATTAAGAGTTCAGCATGTCCAGTACTGTGTTTGAGATGAGGGAGATACAGCTACCAGGGCATCAATAAGAATGCCACCACTTACCTCTTGTTGAGTCACCTCATGCCAGACTGGCATCCGCACTCCACATGCATCTTCTTACTGGCTCCCGAAGATCACTGCGCTATAACTTCCAGTGTTATCTCCATCTTAACGACGTGAAGATTGAGCAGAGAGATGAAATAACTTGCCCAGAGTCACATGGCTTGTACCTGGCAAAGTCAGGGATTCAAATCCTGTCCATCCGACTCCCTCCACGAGGGTGTGGATTCCCTGAACAACCCCTGGGAGAGGAGGTAGAAGTTGGGGAGGGGCCTTTAAATCGTCATATCCTGTCCTACAGTGCCCTCAGAGAAGACCACACCCCAACAGGCCTGTCTCAGCCTCTCTGTAGATTCAGACATGTGTATGCCTGTCTGAGAGGTTTGTGGGGTGAGATTCTGTGGGGCTGTTTGCATGAGGGATCAGAGAGCCTCATGGGAAAGTGCTGCCCAGAAGGAAAGAGGGCAGTAAGGTGCTTAGCCTAAGCACAATGGGTCATATTTAAATATAACATTATTTCTCCCTAGCCATAAAAACATACTTGTCAAGTGCAGAAAATATGTAAAACACACACACAAACCCACAAGCACAATGGAAAAAAATAATCTATAACCTTATCTCTCAGAGATAAACTCTTATCATTTGGGTGCATGTCCTTCCTGTCTTATATTTATATATATAATCATTTTGAACATATGGTTTAGAACCCTGTTTATTTCCAAAGGAAGAATTCCTAGCAATTAGGCCAAAGAACAAGCATATATTCAAGTTTTTAAATGAGAATGCTATGACTTCTGGCAGGGCTGAGACTAGAGTGGCTTAGGAAAACTAAGGTTCCTAAGGAGACTTAGGAACACAATGATGCAAAATTTAAGGAGGGTTCATGTGCTCACAGCCACAGAAAGCCAAACCTTGACAGCAGGTATCTGCAGCAAAGTCAGGGTTTATTTGCAGGATGCGCAGCTAAGAAGTGGGAGACAATTCTCAGATCCACTTCAACTCCGTCTTTGAGCAAGGGATGTTTTAAGGGGGAAGGACAAAGAGGCTGGGATTAATCATCGTCTTGTGACATTTCTTAACCACGGTTTCAGGAGTCAGGATGTCTCTAGTTTACAGTTCTCGGCCAATCGGCCCATGGCTAACAGGTCTGTGAGCTCATCTTGCCCTGGGGAAACAGCCTGAATTCGTACACTAATGATTTCTACAACAGCAATTTTAGTACATTAACGATATTATCAACAACAGCAGTCTTAGTCATCTGACTCTGGTTAATGGGCGTTCAGTTACCACAAGATTGAGGTCAAAGGGGACAGGAAAGGGACTGAGTTCAGAGGAGGCAAGCGAGAGCGTAAAGTTTTGGATAGAGGTATTAATCATAAAACTTAGGAAGGGGACTCAGTTTTAGGGGGACTCGGTTTCACACTCACTTGCCACTGCCAATCCTACACAGGTCTGATAGTGCCTCTTTAGATTTTGCCCCACCCAAACCCTGCCCCTAGCTTCTGGGTCTCAGTGAGAAACCGAAAACTAGAGACAGGACTGGTTTGGAATCAAATCACATGCAGGATACGTCAGAGTGGAGAGTATCCCATCTAACATGCGGAAGGACAAGTACATCTGAAAATACACGAGTCACCCCTACTTTATTCTCATGGAATACATCACTTAGGGTTCATCTATACCTCCAAATACTTCAGCTTAGATAAGATAGGTTCTCTCCTATGAAAAAGGTGGTCTAGGCAAGCTCTGCTCCAAAAGATCGTCTAAAAATCAAGAGGGCCAGTTACTCTGTCACTTTCAAAACGTTCCTTCTTTCTCTGGGTCTAAGGCTACTATTGCAGGTATACTATTTCTAAGCTGTCAGGGAGAGGAAAACAGTGTCTGGAGCAAGCCACTTTGCCTTTAAGGAGCTGACCCACATGAGCAGTCTCCTTTACATCCTGTGGCTGGGTCTTAGTCATGTGACCACCCCTAACTACAAGGGAGGCTGGGAAATGTAGTCCATGACTGAGTGTTCTTGTGCTCAGCTAAAACTTGTGAATTTTATAACTATAAAGAAGGGGAAAATGGATACTGGGGAGTAATTAGTGATCTCTGCCAAAAGGAGGGATTTAGGGTAGGAGTGCCTACATTTTATAAATCATGTTTTTCCTGGGCACCGGCAGTTTGAGCAAGAAAAACAAGATTTATTTCTTTAGCTTAGTCTCCACCTATTAAAATGTAGGTGTGCATGTGTGCTAAGTCGCTTTCATGTTCAAACTGCTGGGGTCCAGGAAAATATGGTTTATAAATGAAGATTTTATGTTTACAGTCTAATTATGAACTGACTGAGGGAAGAGTCGAGACTGACTGTGCGAGTATCCTCTGCATGGCACAGGACTGAGACCCTACATGCTTAGTCACTGTTTATTGATCCATCGTTCATTTATCAGCAGGCCAGGAAATGAGTCATTCATCCACTCGTTTCACACCTTCTTGGAGATCGGCTTTTCTTGCCTCTGACTCCCCAGGACTTTGGCTGATACCATCGGTTGCTATTCCAACATCCACCTTCTTTTTTTCTCATCAGTAGAATTCACTTTTGTTTGGGGCACCAGGGTAAAAAGTAAAGACATCACTTTGCTGACAAAGGTCTGTATAGTCAAAGCTATGGTTTTTCCAGTAGTCATGTACAGATGTGAGAGCTGGACCATAAAGAAGGATGAATGCCAAAGAATTGATGCTTTCAAATTGTGGTGCTTCAGAAGAACCTTGAGTCCCTTGGACAGCAAGGTGATCAAACCAGTCAATTCTAAGGGAAATCAACTCTGAATACTCGTGGGAAGGACTGATACTGAAGCTAAAGCTCCAATAGTTTAGTCACCTGATGTGAACAGCCGATTCATTGGAAAAGACCCTAATGTTGGGAAAGATTGAAGGCAGGAGGAGAAGAGCACGGCAGAGTATGACATGGTTAGATGGCATCACTAATTCAACGGACATGAACTTGCTTGAACTCTGGGAGATGGTGAGGGACGGAAGACTGGTGTGCTGCAGTCCTTGGGGTTGCAAATAGTCAGACAAAACTTAACAACTGAACAACAATAGCCCAACTATGCACTCATTTTCCCTGCCCTCTCTTGAAACTATGGGAAAGCTCCTGTTGTGGTCTGGTCAATTGCAACAGTTTCCTAGAGCTGCCATAACAAGGTACCAAAGACTGTGTGGCTTAAACAATGGAAACATACTGTCTCGAGGTTCTGGAAACTACAAGTCTGAAATCAAGGTGTCAGCAGGGCAATTTCTTTGGGAGGGCGATTTTAGTACACTGGGAGTGAAGGATGAGATGGCTGGATGGCATCACGGACTCGATGGACATGAGTCTGAGTGAACTCCAGGAGATGGTGATAAACACGGAGGCCTGGTGTGCTGCGATTCATGGGGTTGCAAAGAGTCGGACACGACTGAGTGACTGAATTGAACTGAACTGAACTGGGAGTGAAGGGTCTACTCAGTGTCTCTCCTTGGCCTGCAGATGACCATCTTCTCCCAATCTCTCTCTCTCTGTCTTTTAAAAAAATATTAATTAAATTATTTATTTGGCTGCACCGGCTCTTAGTTGTGGCCTGAGGAATCTAGTTCCCTGATCAGGGATCAAACCCGGGCCCCCTCCTTTGGGAGGGCAGAGTCTTAGCCACTGGACCACCAGGGAAGTCTCTCCAAATGTCTCTTTACATTGTCTTCCCTTTGTGTCCAAGTTTCTCCTTTTTACACAGACACCCTATTGGATTAGAACCCACTCTAATGAGCTCATTTTAACTTGCTTAACTCTTTAAAGATACAGTCTTCAAGGAATTCCCTGGTTGGCCCTGACTCCAACCTTTCATTGCCAAAAGCTTGGTTTTGATCCCTGGTCAGGTGTGGCAAAAAAAAAAAAAAATATATATATATATATATATATATATATATATATACACACACACAATCCAAATAAGGTCATTCTGGGGTACTGGAAGTTTGGACTCCAACATACCTTTTTGGGGAAGGGCATAACTGAACCCCTAGCACTAATGAAATAAAAACAGAAGTCAGTTGGGGGTATTTTGCAAATGTTCACTTTCCTGATACAATAAGACAAACTTTCTTCCTGCCTTAAATGTAAATATAAGAGCTGCAGCCTTGAGTACCATGTTCTGACCATGACAGCGAGGCCCTGAATCAACTCCAACAACCTCAGAGCTCTGGACTTCTTTTTCTTTTTTAAAAAAATATTTATTTAACTGTGTTGGGTCTTAGTTGTGGTACACGGGCTTTCTCCATGGTATGTGGGATTTTAGTTCCCCAACCTGGCATTGAACTCGCGTCCCTTGTATTGGAAGGTGGATTCTTAACCACTGGACCACCAGGGAACTCCCTGGACTTCTTATTACATGGCTTTTAAAGAGAGTTTATTATTATTATTATCTAAAAAATGATTCCATAAGATGTTATAGAAAAAACCTGAATGAACCTTTTGGCCAGCCCAATATCTGCAGGTGTGAATGCAGGAATGAATTTCTAACTGAACTGCCATCTCCTGGGACTCTCTTTAGCTCACCTGCATTTGTTAGGGGACCTTCAGAATCTTATAGAACATCCCACTCATCTGTCTTCTGGTGTTTTAAAGCTCATGTCACCTCCAGAGCAACAGCAAGGCACAGGCACACACAGTCTTTACGGAAATGCCTGAAAAGGCTGGGCTTTGAGGAGCCCCACTATTGGAATGCCAGGGGCCTTATAGCTAAAGGCAGAACCAGAGGAGTATTAGAAACACACGGATGATGGGGTGGACAGGGAAGTGAGAAAAGAGGCAAAAAGCAGATAGGTTTAGTAACGCTTCTTAATGAGGAGACTTGGGAAGGTGGATTTACTAGGATCAGTCAGAGAGGGGAACCTAGAGCAAGTCCCAAGGGAATTTCCTCCACTGCTTACATACAGTGATAAAAAAAATCCCAGGCTGGATGAAAATTTGAGACTATCTAGTTTAAGTATAGCAAACTCATATGCTTCTGGGGTCCAGGCAGCAGCAGGAGTGATTGAAGCAGGCAGGGGAAGACTGGAAAATGGCCCACCACGTGGGGCAGCTATAAATCAGCATCCAGTCTAGATGCTCTTGCCCTGGGTCAAGAATTTATTGAATCTCATTTTTCAGGAAGAGCCAGAAATCCACTTTTTATGTTGAAATCTCCAGGTTTTTGCTTTTTTTCTTAGGCTAGCATCTTGCATCACTTCTTTATTGATTCATGTACTGTTTTACCGCAGTCTGTCTAGGGAAGACACTGGTGAAGGGGGGTGGAGCACAGGCAGAGGGCACCCCCCTACACCTCCCCCCGACCCCCGACAACTTGGCCTCAGAAGGCAGCCTCCTTGCTCCTTGACGATCTGGGCAATAGAGCTGGAGAGTCCTGCGTGATCCTGTCCCCCTCAAGGAGCCTGTCTGGCTGTTCTGCACAGGGATCTCCAGGTTTCTAATGTGCGAAACTCATTAAGTGATTTTGAATGATATGTGAGCCAAATAATAACACCTGTGAATTAGACGTGATCAGCCAGAGTGCCACACCATTTCCTCCTCCCCCTGCATTGTCCTTTCTCTGACCGTGAAGGTGGAAACTCATAGGATGTCAAGAAAGTTGCCTGGTGATCAAAACACAAGATATTCTTCTGGAAGGAGAAAGGAGTCTGGAGCTGTGAAGAGAAACATCCTTATGCCAAGCCATGGGGTGGCTCATGTGACTATTGTATGGACACATATTATTCCCATCAAAGATGCCCCCCCAAATGCATTTTTAGCTTCAGTTGTCTAGCTCCGTCACGATAAAATCAAGATTTTAAAAAAACACATTTGTTTATTCATTTGACTGCACCATGTCTTAGTATTGGCATATTAAATCTTCAATCTTTGTTGCAGCATGCCAGTTTTTTAGTTGCAGCATGTGGAGGTCTCTTTCCCTGAACCAAGAGAGAACCCCAGCCCTCTGCTTTGGGAGTTTGGAGTCTTAGCCACTAAATCACTAGGGAAATCCCCAAAGTGAGTTTTTAGTACTACAAAATCCATTTTCCACCCAAGTCACGTTAACCTCTAGCCACAGAACAATCCAGCCCCTGTCTATATCCTAAGCCTTTTTGACCCTGAATGTTCTACAAATCACTTATTTATTCAACAGATATCTACTGAGCACCTACCTGTGCTAGGCACCATACTAGTCTCTTGGGAAACACAGAGACCATGACAGGCTGCTTCCCTGGCACTTACAATCTGGGGGAGGGGGGCAGCTATTAATTAAATAATCACACACTTATAACCATGTAAGTCATGAAGTGGCGAGGCACACAGTGGCCTGAGAACCTCTAATAAGGAGACCGGCCTTAGCATCTTGGCTGATGAGAAATCTCAGTGGGGTGGGAATGGTGAGGGATGAGTAGGCGTAAACTAGATGAATAGTAGAGAATATATTGGTTTTCTATGCTGCATATAGAAAGCAGTAATGCATTTACCCAGCTTTTTCTTTTTAAACAACAAACATAACTTAAAAGAATACCTTTGAGGGAGTTCCCTCAAAGGTCCAGCAGTTAGGACTCAGCGCTCTCACTGCTGAGGGCCCAGATTCAATCCCTGGTTAGGATATTAAGATCCTGCAAGCTGTGCAGTGCTGCCCCCCAAAAAAGAATACTTTTGCTATCTCACAGTTTCTTTGGGGGTGAGGCAGGGCTGTGTTCTGACATGGAGACCTGACTAGAGAAGGGTCAGAGGCTCTAGCAAGATGGAATCTTACATAATATAACCACAAAAGTGACATTCTGTCACCTTTGCCATATTCTATTGGTTACAGGCAAGTCACAAGCCCCACCCACACTCAAAGGTGTGAACACCAGGAGTTAGGGATCATGGGGTGGGGTTGGGGGGTCACCTTAAAGTCTGTTCATCACAGAGAACGACCCGGCATGGGGAACAGCATTTGCAAAGGCCCTGTGACAGGAGGAAACACAGTCCGTTTGAGGAACAGGATCACAGGAAGGGAAGAGAAAGACAGGAGATGATGCCAGACCATGGAGGGCCTTATTCAGGATCCTAAGAGGTATGGGAGTTATTTCTCCACTGATCTCCGGTAGCATATTGGGCACCTACCGACCTGGGGAGTTCCTCTTTCAGTATCCTATCATTTTGCCTTTTCATACTGTTCATGGGGTTCTCAAGGCAAGAATACTGAAGTGGTTTGCCATTCTCTTCTCCAGTGGACCACATTCTGTCAGACCTCTCCACCATGATCCGCTTGTCTTGGGTGGCCCTACACGGCATGGCTTAGTTTCATTGAGTTAGACAAAGCTGTGGTCTGTGTGATTAGATTGACTAGTTTTCTGTGATTATGGTTTCAGTGTGTCTGCCCTCTGATGCCCTTTTGCAACACCTACCATCTTACTTGGGTTTCTCTTACCTTGGACGTGGGGTATCTCTTCTGGGCTGCTTCAGCAAAGCGCAGCCGCTGCTCCTTACCTTGGACAAGGGGTATCTCCTCACCGCCGCCCCTCTTGACCTTGAATGTGGAGTAGCTCCTCTCGGCCCTCCTGCGCCCGTGCAGCCACTGCTCCTTGGACTTTGCCAACAAAGGTCTGTCTAGTCAAGGCTATGGTTTTTCCAGTAGTCATGTATGGATGTGAGAGTTGGACTATGAAGAAAGCTGAGCGCCAAAGAATTGATGCTTTTGAACTGTGGTATTGGAGAAGACTTTTGAGAGTCCCTTGGACTGCACGGAGATCCAACCAGTCCATCCTAAAGGAGATCAGTCCTGGGTGTTCTTTGGAAGGAATGATGCTAAAGCTGAAACTCCAGTACTTTGGCCACCTCATGCGAAGAGGTGACTCATTGGAAAAGACTCTGATGCTGGGAGGGATTGGGGGCAGGAGGAGAAGGGGATGACAGAGGATGAGATGGCTGGATGGCATCACTGACTCGACGGACGTGAGTCTGAGTGAACTCCGGGAGCTGGTGATGGACAGAGAGGCCTGGTGTGCTGCAATTCATGGGGTCGCAGAGTCAGACACGACTGAGCAACTGAACCAAACTGAAGAGGTATGGGAAGCCACAGGGTGGTGGTACAGATTGCCGGGAGAAATATCAATAACCTCAGATATGCAGATGACACCATCCTTATGGCAGAAAGTGAAGAGCAGCTAAAGAGTCTCTTGATGAAAGTGAAAGAGGAGAGTGAAAAAGTTGGCTTAAAACTCAACATTCAAAAAACGAAGATCACGGCATCTGGCCCCATCACTTCGTGGCAAATAGATGGGGAAAGAATAGAAACAGTGACAGACTATTTTGGGGGCTCCAAAATCACTGAAGATGGTGACTGCAGCCATGAAATTAAAAGACACTTGCTCCTTAGAAGAAAAATATGACCAAACTAGACAGTATAATAAAAAGCAGAGACATTACTTTGCCAACAAAGGTCCGTCTACTCAAAGCTATGATTTTTCCAGTAGTCATGTAGAGATGTGAGAGTTGGACCATAAAGAAAGCTGAGTGCCAAAGAATTGATGCTTTTGAACTGTGGTGTTGGAGAAGACTCTTGAGAGTCCCTTGGACTGCAAGGAGATCAAACCAGTCAATCCCAAAGGAAATCAGTCTTGAATATTCATTGGAAGAACTGATGCTGAAGCTAAAGCTCCAATACTTTGGCCACTGATGCGAAGAACTGACTCATTTGAAAAGACCCTGATGCTAGGAAAGATTGAAGGCAGGAGGAGAAGGGGATGACAGAGGATGAGATGGTTGGATGGCATCACCGACTTGATGCACATAAGTTTGAGCAAGCTCCAGAAGTTGGTGATGGAGAGGGAAGCCTGGCATGCGGCAGTCCATGCGGTCACAAAGTCAGACATGACTAAGCAACTGCACTGAACTGAACTGACAATACGATATACACTGCCGGTCATTGCTACTCAGGGTTTCTGACGCTAACGCAGTGTGGAAAGATGAATGGCCCCATCTAAATCCAGCCAGAAGACCTGGATGCAAGGACTTGAATGACTCCCATGGAAGCTGCATGAGGTCTGCCCTGTTCGCCCCAAACCCAGAGTTGATGGAGACATGGAAGCCAGTCAACTTGTCCAGAGCCCTCATGGAGAATCAGATCGCCTAACTGAGTTAAGTCATCCACTCTGAATCCGACAGCACCACCCAATGATTGCTAAATGATTCCCATTGGAAACCATAGCCTCCACCCAAGAGAGGGCAGAAGTGCCTCTTGACTCAACTTCGTGAGCACCCACTCTTAGCTCTCAGGCTCCTAACACTGTGTGCCTTGCCTTTGGGCTGTGGCTGGCACAGGGCGTGGCACACCATTCATTCTGGATGACAGTGCATTTCCATTTTACAAGTGCTCTCTCTGGTTGGAATTCAAGTCATCCAATCCAGAACACACCATTCGATGTGATGTGGCTTTAAGTGAACTGTCCACTTTCACCCTGCAAGCCAGGGGTGACAGAGGAAGGATTGTATTCATGAAGAATCTTCTACTAAACTTTGAGATGGAAAGAAAATGATGAATACAGGTGCTGAATTGTAGTAAACAGGCAGATAAGAAACCAGCTTCAACAGAGGACTTTATGGTACCTAATAACTTTGAACAAACCCTACCTCCTGACGTCTACAGCTGCAGACTTCTGTTGGCATCAGCTGACACAGCCTCTGAAGGACGACATACCTAGACTGAAACACAGACCCTGACAGTCAGACACGCTGCCCTCGGCCTCTGGGCCCCCATCATCTTCTTGGACTGGGATTGGTGCCTAATCATCATTCCTATCTGCCTAACCGGGCTGGGCCTGACATTTAATCCTCAGAAGAGCACTCCGTGAATGAGGGACCCCTCCTATTTTTTAGATGAGGGAACACGTTGAGACTCATGGTCACATGGCAAGCAGGTGGGAGGCCCAGCACTGGAACCAGTGTACATGTGAGGCCACAGTGGAGGGTTCCCAACCACAACGAGAGGCTAGAGAATTTTCAGAGACACAGGTGAAGTCAGGCAAGTTAGCCTCTCTGAATGTGCCTGTGTGGGCTCAGTCCCTAAGTCGTGTCTGACGCTTTGTGACCCCATGGACTGTAGCCCGCTGGGCTCCTCTGTCCGTTGGATTTCCCAGGCAAAAATACTGGAGTGGGTTGCCATGTCCTCCCATGGGGCTTCTTCCCAACCCTGGGATCCAACCCGCATCGGTTGTCTCCTACATTGGCAGGTGGATTCTGAGGCTTCTTCCTTACCTGTAAAACAGGCATAATAATATCCACCTTGTACGGAAGTTGGCAGTATTAGAGATAAGATCTCTAGAAGGCCTAGAACAGCAGGTGACTCAGCCTCACTGTCTATAAAAGTTATTTATGATTATTATCACCATTTGTACACATTCAGTGTTTTATGGGTCAGGAGCTCAAGAACGACTACTGCTCATCCCCCTATGAGTTCAGCAAATATGATAATAAAGAACGGGGACCCAGGGGGCTTCCCTGGTGGCTCAGAGGTTAAAGTGTCTGTCTGCAATGCGGGAGACCTGGGTTCAATCCCTGGGTCGGGAAGATCCCCTGGAGAAGGAAATGGCAACCTACTCCAGTATTCTTGCCTGGAGAATCCCATGGATGGGGGAGCCTGGTAGGCTACAGTTGACGGGGTCGCAAAGAGTCAGACACAACTGAGCGACTTCACTTCAGCCAGGGGGCACCTTACCCTCTTTATGATGCAGGAGGCCTGTGGGCACAGTAAGAAGCACACAGAATGGCCAACCAGAAGCTCAGGAAGTCATAACCTCTTTCAGTCACAGTTTCTTTATCTGTGAAATGTAAAAAGAATAATATAGATAATAATAATGAAAAGAATAATAAGTAGGCTGCCTCCATCACAGGGCTGTGGCTCAGCTTAAGTGAGATAATGGTCTGAAAGTGCTTGTTAAAGTGGAAAAGTGTTATCTAAAGATAAGGGGCTATTACCCTTATGATGATACAGATCGAGTGTGGGTGGCCTCAATACAGAGGGCGGGGGAAAGAGCCTCCCTCTGCCCTGGGAAAGATGAAACCAGAGAGAAAGGTGGTAGCAGGTAGGTACAGGGTCATTAAAAGGAACGAATTTGGGGAAGGCCTGCTAGCTAAACACTGGAATAATTGGCTACAGAAGGAGAACCCCTAATTTGGGGACACCCAGGTCACTTCTGTTATTTGAAACCAAGTTATATTAGTTAACATTAACATTTCCAAGAAAGGGCTCTCCAGATGTGGTATATATTGGACATTCTACCCTGGCAGTACATCAGGTATGGATCCAGAGGTCACAATTGCATCAGCAGCTTTCAAATCACCAACTATCTAACCTCATTCAGAGATAAGATTCTGCCCCCAATTCCAAAATTTTTTTCCCCCTCACCACCAGGCAATTCTCCAAGACCAACTGAGTACCCTGTACACTTGGTCTTGTTTTGTTTTGTTTGTTTAGCTGTACCCCACAGCATGTGGGATCTTAGTTCCCCAACTACGGATCATACCCCCCGCCCCCAGCATTGGGAGCATGGAGTCTTAACCACTAGACCACCAAGCAAGTCCCTATTTTTTTTACACTTGTTTTTTGTTTGGGTTGGTACCCTATAATTCAACTTAATTCTAACACTACCTGGAGATGGCATCAGATGCCACAGATTAAGGGCCCCCCACCCCCCAGTTTGAGATGCCAATCTAAAGTCCTGGCTGTCACCTGTGTTTCTGACCAACCGACTGTAGATCAGCAGTTCCAGTTACCCACTCCTTGGATTTGATTAATTTGCTAGAGTGGCTCACAGAACTCAGAGAAACTTGCTATTTACTAGACCACTGGTTTACTATAAAAGGACATAGCTCAGAACAGCCAGGTGTATAACTAGTGAGAAGCTGCTGTGAAACGCAGGGAACCCAGCCTGGCAATCTGTGGTGAACTAGAGGAGTGGAGGGAGATAGGAGGGAGGCTGAACAGGGACGGGGTGTATATAATCAGGACTGATTTGCATTGATGTATAGCAGAGACCACCACAGCATTGTAAAGCAAGTATCCTCCAATAAGAAAAAAAAAATACACTATTAAAAAAAGAATAGCCAGATGGAAGAGACGTATAGGGCAAAGTATGAGGAAAGGAAGTGGAGCTTCCATGCTTTTTCTGGGCACATCACTCTCCTCAAGTCTCCATACGTTCACCAACCTGGAAGCTCTTTGAGCCTCTCTCTGTGCATCGTTTTTAGATCTTTATGGAAGCTTCATTACACAGGCATAATTGATTAGCTCATTGGCCATTGGTGATTGAACTCACTCTCCAGCACTTGCCCTCCCCAGAGGTCAGAGAGGTGACAATGAAAGTTCTAGCGCTCCAAATCACCTGGCTGGTTTCACTGGTGACCAGTTCTCCTTCTTGGGTGACCTAAGGGCATTTCAAAAGTCACATTGACATCACAAAAGACACCTAGATCACTCTCATCCCTCAGGAAGTCTTGATGGTCTTAGGAGCTCTGTGCTAGGAACAGGGACTGAGAACAAATACATATTTCCTAATATAAACCACAATATTCTTAATATAAGAGACAATACACAGCCTGTACAGTTGAGGCCGCCACCCAAGACCCTCCTAATTCCCCATGGTAGGTTCTGGGAAAGGGAACAACAGATATTTTTCCTTTAAATTCTCATCTGATAAACTTCGGTATATCCATAAATGGAATACTACTCAGCCACAAGAAGGAGTGGATTACTGATATTACAACACATTGTGCTATGTGAAGAAGCCAAGTGTAAAACAATACACACAGTGTGATTTCATTTCTATGAAGTTTTAGAACAGGCAAAACTAACCTGCAGCGATAGACAGCAGATCAGTGATTCTCTCAGGCTGAGGCTTGGGGTGTGAAGCGATGACTGCAAAGGAAACTTTTGAGTGTGAGGAAATGTCGCAGATTTTCAGGGTGGTGGTGTTTACAAGGATGTAAAATAAACATTTGTCAAAATTCGTGGACATGCACTTTTGAAAGGGGTACACATAACCCAGCTGATAAACACAGCTTCTCAGCTGAAAAGGTCCCTCCATCGCCGAACTGCCCACAACTATGTCTAATGTTTCTTTCTCATTCTCCACAAAGACTTCTTAAGGTCAATTTAATACCGCAGACCACAGGCTGATTCTGAGCTAGGCTCCAAACTATGAGAGGAGGATGGGCCCAGTCCTCACCTTTAAAGTATTCAGTCTTGAAGGGAACCAGAGGCATAAGTAGATAACACTGATGCACAAGGTTGGTACAAGTGACATCAGTGTGCACAGGGCACTACGGGAGCTCCTAGGGCAAAGAACCGACTCTGACAGCACAAGGAAAGTCAAAGCAGGCCAACCCACATGCATGTGTGCTAAGTGGCTTCAGTCACGTGGGACTCTTTGCAACCCTATGGACTGTAGCTTGCCAGGCTCCTCTGCCCATGGGATTCTCCGCAAGACTACTGGAGTGGGTTGCCATGCCCTCCTCCAGGGGATCTTCCTGACTCCAGGATCAAACCCACATGTCTTATGTTTCTGCCATTGGCAGGCAGGCTCTTTACTATCGAGCCACCTGGAAAGCCCAGTGCCACCCACACCAAGTATTAAATAGCAGTCTGGGTTAGGTAGTGAAGGGAAGGTGGGGAGGAGAGCCCCCGTTGCTCCAAGCAGAACATTCACTCCACTGAGCCAGGGGGCCTCTGTCTTGTTTACTGCTATACCTTCTCCGCTAGAAAGTTCCTGACACACACAGTAGGTGCTTATTAAAGATTTGTTGAATTAATGTATAATATAAGCAAAGACAGGAAAATTCCCTGGTGGTCCACTGGTTAGGACTGGGTGCTTTCACTGCCTGGGTCCAAGTTCAGTCCCTGGTCGGGGAGCTAAGATATCATAAGACGTGTACCTGGACCAAACGAAAACAAAAACAAAGACAGGATCTGCAAACCATGGCCCACAGGACAAATCCAGCTGGTCACCCGTTTTTGTCAATAAAGTCTTACTGGATCCACGCGCATTTATTTACATGTTGTCGAAGGCTGCTTTCTCGCTAGAGCAACAAACGTTGAAAACTTGCCACAGAGACCATAAGGCCTGTAAAGCCTAAAGTATTTACTCTCCGACTTTTTATCGAAACAATTTGTTACCCTTTGAGCACGGTGGCACCATAAACCATTCTGATCGTCTTTTAATACATGCACACATTCCTTTCATTTAATAATGAACAATTAAAAGTAAAATAACACTTTGCCTCGATATAGGAAACAGAAGTCAACTCAAATAGTGTTGATTGACAATAATAATAATAATAAAAAGCCCACACAAGTTTTCCAAGCACACCTACGCCCAGTTCACAAACACTTGGCGTAGGTTCAGTCCGGTTCGCGTCCCGTCCTCGGGGCATAAGCCCCGCCCCGCCAGCAGCCTTGCGGCTCAGGACCCGCCCTCGTGACGTCACGTCCGGCCGACCAGCTACCCCGACCTCCCTCTGGCTCCCGCCTTCGCCCGCTTCCGGTCGTCGTCGTCGTCGCCGCTGCTGCCGCTGCTCCTGCTGCTGAGGCTGCTGGCGGAGGCCGGAGGATAGGGCGGCGGCGGCGGCGGCGGCTGAGAGGGCGGCGGCGGGAGCGGAGCGGGACGAGGGAGCCAGAGGAAGCGAGCGAGGAGCGAGCGGAGCGCGCCTAGCCCCGCCCGCCCTTCAGCCCGCCTGAGCAGCTGGAGTAGCCCGGGCCCTCAGCCGCCGCCGCCGCCCGCCTGCCCGCCCGCCGGACAAAGCCCGAGAGCCCGCGCCCAGAGCCATGTCCTCGTCCGCCGGCAGCGGCCACCAGCCCAGCCAGAGCCGCGCCATCCCCACCCGCACCGTGCCCATCAGCGACGCCGCGCAGCTACCTCATGACTGTTGCACCACGCCCGGGGGGACGCTCTTCTCCACCACACCGGGAGGTGAGCGTCGGCGCCCGCGCGGCCCGAGCGCGCCCGCGCTAACCTCCGCGGTGTCCCCGCACTTGCCCGCCACGGTCCTTTAACTCAGGGCGTATCCACTCTGGGCCGCTCGGGCCACCCCGGCTCCACCAAAGCCCCTTTCTTGGGGCTTCCCCCGAAACCCCCTTGAGACTGCTTTCGAGAACCTTAACTTCGCGTTCTCTCTCCCGCAACTCTATTTAGTGCGTGCCCACTCTGGGAACGTGGCTGGCTCTCCTCTCGTGAAAAAAAAGCCCCTGTTCCCGCTTCGTGGCAGGTTTACGCACTCGACCCAGTTTTCTCCTTCCCCCGCCCCTACTCTAGGGCAAATTCGTCTACACTTGGCTTTGCACTCGCTGCGCATTCCCTCTGCCTCTTACGTATAGTGTCTTTGTGCACACTGAAGCTTGATTTTGGAGCTGTCTCCCGGCCTTTCTAGAAAGGAAGTTGGGGCGAGTAGTTTGCTCCTGGGACCCTACGATGACTTGTTTTGCTGCTTCTAGAACTCCAGGAGGGGGGAGGCTGGAATGCGGAGTTTGGAAGCCTCGCCCAGTGTTATCCTGCTTTGACAGCATTGTTTACTTCGCTGGACGAGGCCCCACGGGTGGGGGGAGTCCCCAGGCTGGCGGAGAAGTGATAAAATCGTGCTCAAGTAATAGCCCAGGGAAAGGAGCGCTGGCAGCCTTGAGGGTAGAGTTTTGGCGGCGACGCCTGTGGAGGTAGGTGGAAGACGGGACCCTCCCCGGCGGGACTGCTTCATCCGGGGGAAGGGGCCGTGCAGAACGGGGTCACTGAGCACTGCTTTTCAAAGTGCGACCAAGACTGTTTACAAGGAAGAACACTGGGGTAGAGGTAAAGAGCATGGAATTAATTGGTCACGGGAAAAGGGAGCTCAAAGGTTGCCTGTCCCCTGACTGGGCTTTCTCCAGAGGGAGAAGACTGGAGAGCGATCTTGAGGGACCTCATGAGGGGAATGGTGCTTCGTTTTTAACTTGGTTACTTAGCTTTTTGATGGTGGCCTCTGGCTAGAGGGTTGGGACTTTGCTGGCAGCCCTTGCTGTCTACGGGATTGCTAGCTTGGTTCCTGTGGGCTGGGCTCACCAGTTGTGCTCCAACCAATCCCTTGCTGTTAGGCCTGGGCCATTTTTTAATCATTGCACAATATCAAGACGGTAGAGTAAGAAGATCTTGCAGACAAGGAATAAGAAATCTGTGGAGAGAGCTCTACAGAGGAATCCACCCAGGCGACTCTAGGGGTGGCGTGGCTGCCTTGGAATACTTTGAAATGATCCAGGCCGGAGACGTTCATTGATACATGTGGAGAACTGGGCTTAAGGAAGTTTTAACTTTGTGGAACAGTGGAGTTTCTAGTGAGGTGGCTTACCTCATTGGAGAAACCTCCCTCCTGACCTCATCGGGTCAAGGCCAGCCTCTGAGCATGCTGAAATCTTCTCGCCTTTTAATCGTGAAAGATTTGGCAAACCAGGATCTGCTCTCCATAGGTTGTCTTGAACTTGAACTGACAGCGTTTAAGAAATGGATATTGTTTTCCGAGGTGATGGAAAGAAATTTACAACTTCTTCCAGAATTCCTTGTGAATTCTGTAATGCCTGTGCTTCCAGCAGTTTAGAACCAATGTCATAGTAGCAGATAATTATTTGCGGAAGGAACTAAACTTTTAGCTGTATATTAATCATTATTCCTCTGAGGGAAAAACCTCAGGGGCACCTTTAGGCATATTTGAAACACCCAAGCTTCTATGGTTTTAAAATAAGGGCATAGTCTTTAAGTGTGCCTTAAAGATACAAGCCTACCTGATAGTATGAATTAGTTCCTACAGTGTTTGGGAAAGATTCTGCCGGAAATACTGAATCATTTATCCTTCCTCCCTACATACATAATCCTCATCTGCTTTCTCAAATATCACTTACCCTGTCTCCAGATGGTTTCTGCTTTTTAATTGCAGATTTAAATACTTACATCTTAGCTCTGTTACACAGAGCTGTTATTTATTAGTAGAGCACATTGTGATCTTTAAAATTTTAACACAAAGACCTACCTAATATGTTTATAAGATACAGCACTGTTGTGGTTGGATTTAAACACTGTTTTATAGCAGTTACCTCAGTGCCACCTAGATATGCAGTACTTACTGGTTTAATTCTCCCTCCCTTTGGAAAATTTCCAATTTTCTGATGATTTGTTCATTTCTTTTGTTACATTTCCCTCTCTTCTGTGTAATTTTCTTTCCCTGAATCATGGTTATTGGTCACCTTTAGGCACCTGAATTGATGTGGTTAGGTATGTATCTTCAGTGAGTTATGTGGGTCCGGGGCAGTGCTTTGCACAAAAGGGGACCACAGACAAAAGTAGGAAATGCAGTCTTCACTCAGTGGTCTTAAAATCTTGGTGGTAGAAAAGCCTTTTAGTTCTGAAATGAAAAACTTATAGAGTCAAGTGCTAAGTTACATATTTCAGACTTGAAAACATTTAGAAAGTGATAGTAGGCTTGTATTGGAAATCTCTAGTAGGAAGGAAGGGGATTAGAATTTCCTGTCTCAAGCTTCTAGCGTGTCATACACAGGTCAGAGCATTCTAGATAACCGCTGATGTGCTGAATGCCCTGTATGATCAGACTGGGCAGAGACGTTGACAACATGATGAATTTGCCATCTCCCCACAGAGGATACAGCTTACCCTTGAAAAGACTTCTCAAAATTGCCTTCTGTGGTTGGAAAATGAGAGTTGGGAAATGAAAACTTTCTGTAACCTCTTACATTTCCCATATTTTTAGAAGCGTACCCTTTTCTCATTATTAAGGAAGAACAAAATTTTTGACCAAGTTCAAAACAAAACGTCCTTGGGTTTTTGTTTTGTTTTATCTGCCTCTGGAGGAATAGGGATGACATTTGGCTCATCCTTTGAGAAGCTGCTTCTAGCCTCAATGAAAGGTAAAGTTATTACAGTCTGCTTCACTTTTGTAACAGTCTGGTTAGCTGGAAAGGACCTAATGCTTTCCTTCTATAATTGAGAGAAATTGAGTAACTTGTTAGTGTGATACAGCTAATTAATGTCAGTTGGTAGTCTCAAACTTAGTGTCCTCATTCCTATTCCAGGTTTTTCCTCTGCTGTCTTAAGATGCACATTTTCCTAGGAAAGGAAGTTTGCAAACATTTAAGAAGACTCTTCTACCTCTGGAATGCTAGATAATGTGATACTTTTTGCTACCTTATTATTTATTTATTTTTTAAATGAGTTTTGAACTGTCTCCTTGTTGAGAGGGTTGTGCTCTGGGGAATGAACAAAGAGACCTCTAAGCCTTTCTTCTTGCCTTACTTTTTGCCTAACGTCCTCCTCAGCTGTGGAAAAGTATGCTGTTGCCATAACGAGCGCCAGAGGGAACTGTTAGTCTGAAATCTTGTTCACACCCTTGCGCATCCTGTCTGCCAGCTGAAGAGTTGCTCTAATTGGTTGGTTCCCTGAAGGCCATTGGAAGGGTCTGGGGATAAAGGAGAAGACAGGAAGAAGGGAAAGGAATCCACTTGGTGTGAGCCATAATAAAGTAAGAGTATTTGGGGAGAGTCCTGAGTGTTAATCTAGTTCCTTGGTTGGGAGAAGTGCATAGAGCTCTGTAGATATGGGGAAGGAAGGCCAGTTTCTCACTGTTATAAAGTGTCTAATACAGTGACCTGAGTTTATTCTAGCCAAAAATTTCTGAACCAGCAAATGTACTTGTTTGGCTCTGTAGTTTCAGTTTTTAACTGAAGTGCATGAAAAACATGTTGAAAGTTCTTCAGTCACTTTGCCTTGTGTTCAAGGAAGATGGCATATACTTACCTCAGAGTAACAAAAATTAACATGTGTTGTCATTCCAGAGGAGATTTGGCTTTAGTCTCATTTGTCAGCCACCAAAGTGTGTACCAGAAGATGTAGCTCAGTTTTGTGGTGGGTGCACATTTGTGCTGGGTTCGTGTTTGCCGATGAGAGATTGCCCGGGAAGGCAGCAGCCCTGGGCTGCAGGGTGGGCAGCAGTGTATTGTGTGGAGCGGAGCGCCTCTGCCTGCTCCAGGTGATACACAACCTGATGAGGGAAGAGCTCACCCAGGCTGGTAGTGCGCAACTCCCTTCTGCTCTCCCAAGGCCTACGGGTGAAACGTGCATCTGTAAGCTGGCACTGCTAGCATTCTGCAAGGACTTTTTGAGGACTGATGTCTTAAAAATGATTTTATGGGAGGGGTCTTGCATGGTTTGGAGACAACTGTAGGCTTGACTACATGTGTGTGTGTGTGTAAAGAGTTGCAGATCATGTCCTTTCAATTTTTTGATATTCTGTCTTGAGTAAAATTCAGGCTTCATGAATTTGTATGGACAAAAATATTTTGGTATGTGGACATGTCATAATCAATAACTAAGGACTGTCAGATTTTCTGTTTTTATATGGACTTGGCCAAAATAATTTTGGGAACTCAAATAGCTACAGTAATGAATATCAGAGATTCTTCACTGCCAATCAGCAGTAAAGACTGTGATGTGGTGAAAAAAAGTAAGATTTGCTGATAAGACAGGGTAAAGTTAACGTGGGAAAACTAGTTCACCTGGTTGAAAAGAAGAAAGCAATTGGATAATTGCTTTACAGAATTTTGTTGTTTTCTGTCAAACCTCAGCATGAATCAGCCATAGGTATACATATATCCCTTCCCTTTTGAAGCTCCCTCCCATCTCCCGCCCCATCCCACCCCTCTAGGTTGATAGAGCCCCTGTTTGAGTTTCCTGAGCCTTACAGCAAATTCCTGTGGGCTATCTATTTTACATATGGTAATGTAAGTTTTCTTGTTACTCTTCCCATATAGCTCATCCTCTCCTCCCCTCTCCACATGACTAGAAGTCTATTCTCTGTGTCTGTTTCTCCATTGCTGCCCTGAAAAATTCTTGAGTACCATTTTTCTAGATTCCGTGTATGTGCGTTAGAATACGATATTTCTGTTTCTGACTTACGTCACTGTATAATAGGTTCTAGGTTCATCCACCTCATCAGAACTGACTCAAACGGGTTCCATTTTATGGCTGAGTAGGACGGGGGAGCCTGGTGGGCTGCCGTCTATGGGGTCGCACAGAGTCGGACACGACTGAAGTGACTTAGCAATGTTTCCATTGTGTGTATGTACCACAACTGCTTTATCCATTCATCTGTCGATGGACATCTAGGTTGCTTCCATGTTCTGGCTATTATAACTAGTGCTGCAGTGAACAATGGGATACATGTGTCTTTTTCAATTTTGGTTTCCTCAGGTACATGCCTAGGAGTGGGATTGCTGGGTCATATGGTGGTTTTATTCCTAGTTTTTTAAGGAGTCTCCATACTATCTTCCATAGTGGCTGTATCAATTTACATTCCCACCAACAGTGCAAGAGCGTTCCCTTTTCTCCACACCCTCTCCATTTCTTGTTTGTAGACTTTTTGATGATGGCCATTCTGACCGGTGTGAGGTGATACCTCATTGTGGTTTTGATTCGCATTTCTCTAATAATCAGCAATGTTGAGCATCTCTTCATGTTTGTTAGCCATCTGTAAGTCTTCTTTGGAGAAACGTCTGTTTAGGTCTTTTCCCCACTTTCTGATTGGGTTGATTGTTTTTCTGGCATTGAGTTTTATGAGCTGCTTTATATTTTGGAAATTAATCCTTTGTCAGTTGTTTCATTTGCTGTTACTTTCTTCCGTTCTGAAGGTTGTCTTTTCACCTTGCTTATAATTTCCTTTGCTGTGCTAAAGCTTTTAGGTTTAGTCAGGTCCCACTTGTTTACTTTTGTTTTTATTATTTCTGTTACTCTGGTGGTGGGTCATAGAGGATCTTGCTTTGATTTATGTGATACAGGACTAGTTTTTAAAGGCCCTTTTCACCTGGTTCTCAGGCCACAGTTTGAAGCCAAAAGCTCAGAAATTTGTGAGTATTTATGTCTAAATAAATGGTCTTTTAGATCTTGAGGACAAATGCCCTGATGAACTAAAGCTGTTCATGTCATTGAGTTCTTTTAAAAAGTAAAATGCTTAATAAACAAGAATGAGTAACTGGAAAATGCAAATTTTATAGATTCCTTGGTGTTGTCTGTATACAAGACCACAGTCATCTATGCATAAAGATAGTTTTACTTCTTCCTCATTGACCTAGGTACCTTTTTTGTTTGTTTTCTTGCCTAATTGCCCTGGCTAGAACTGGAACCTTCAGTACAGTGTTGAACAAACATGGCAAGAGAATGAGAACAGATACCATTGACCTGTGCTTGGTATTAGGGGAAAACCTCCAGTCTTTTATCATTAGGTAAAAGGGTAGCTGTGGTTTTTCATCGATGCTCTTTATCAGGTTCAGGAAGTTCCCTATTATTCCTAGTTTGTTGATTATTTTTATTATGAAAGGATGTTGAATTTTATCAAAGGCAGTTTTTTCTGTTGTATCTTTTGTAATGATCCTATGATTTTTGTTTTTTATTCTGTTGCTATGATGTATCATGTTAATTATTTTCAGATATTGAACCAACCTCTCATTCCTGGAGTAAGTACCATTAATTGTGGTATATAATCCTTTTTATATGTTGCTGAATTCTGTTTGCTAATATTTGGTTGAGGATTTTTGCATCTATATTCCTAAGAGATACTTGTCGATTCTTCTTGTGGTATCTTTGGTTTTAGTATCAGTGTAATACCTCATTCAATTTTAATTTTTTAAAGAAATGGCCTGATGTTTATAGCAGGTGAGGACTGGTAAAGATAGACCATTGATTGCTCCCTAGGTTCCAAGGCCAGGCTCCTATCCATGGGATTTGCCGGGCAAGAATACTGGAGTGGGTTGCCATTTTGTACTCCACGGGATCTTCCCGACCCAGGGACCAAACCCATGTCTCCTGCATGGCAGGCGGATGCTTTTCCACTGCACCACCTGGGAAGTCCATTCTAAGAGGAACCTATCAAAAGTTTGCTAGGCTTGTGATTCATTTTTAAGATGTTATAATTAATGCTTTGGGCCTCAGAGAGGTGCTCATCTCATCACCAGCGAATGTTTATGTTAGAGTTGGGCTGCTTTTACATTGAAATGAAACCACTCTCTGGTCTGATTAGTTCCTCGAACCATAATGAAGAGGCAGCACATAAATAAAGTGACCTAGACCAGTGATGTTCAGTAGGCTTTTGCCTCTTACGAAGTTTATTGATGAGTTCAGATTCCTTACTGTAAGTAGAAGATGTTGGTAGATATGTATTTTGCATTGTTTTTATTTTTATCTTTTTAAGTGCCCAAGAGGAGTGAACTGGGAGGAAAACAAGAAGTGGGAATGAAGGCCAGGCTTGAATCTGAGTGCTCTCCCCATACCAAAGCAGTGAGCCCTCATTAATTATTAGCATTACAGAGGCTGAACCACAACATGTGTGAAATCTAATCCAAAGAGTTGATCCAGATTGCTGTCAACAGTCTGGCGCATCCAACCAGCATTTTCCTGGAACCAGAACCAGGTAGTTATTGTGAAGAAGATTTATTTCAAGACAAGTATTCAAACCCAAACAGATGTGGACATATTTGACATACTTTATTTTGATAGTCTTAAAATCAGTTGGCATTTATTTTAGATTAATTTGTGGTTTTGTATACCACTTTGTACCTGGTACTAACTTAAAAAGTCATTTGTTTCAAATCATTTTGTGGCCAGACTCAAGAAAGGCAGATTTGCTTAGACTGCCTTGCTTATTTGTGTTGGTCTCCTGACTCCTGTGTCACTCACTGTGTGATCCTTGAATGTTGTTTTCTCCATCTGTAAAATGACAGGCTTCCACCAGATGCTGTCTAAGGCCTCTTCTAACACAGAACCTTCTGAATAGGAGCATGGTCATTATCAATTTCCCTTTCAGCCTGGGTGTGTATGTTCTACTGTTGCAGAGTCCTGTGTGATTGGGTAGGGAGCCATCTTTGAATTAATGTCTTGGAAATCTTTGCTCCTGGTTATGAGAATTGCAGTTAACTCAAAGGACAGTAGAATTGACTTTTCACAAACCTTGGATGTCTTCCATTTGCCATAATTATTTATCCATACTAAGTTATAATATCCTCGGGCTCTAATTGTGCCTTTTGCTGATGTAAAAATTGTCCCTCTCTTGGTTTTGTTAGCACTTTAGAGATTTGATGATTGTACACACTGAATGTGATTTGGCCACTATCAGCCTCCCTGGAGGATACTGGGTCATGCACCTTTTACCCTCCTCTGGGTTATCTGGCAGAGAGCTTTTAGGAGTCTGTTCCATCCAGAGCCTCCATGAAGAACAGATGTTTAAAACTGAAATGCATTGAAAATGTTTTCTAACATAGTGAAACACAGACCTTGTTAATTACCCTCCTAAGCTGGTAGAATAAAAAACAGAGAAAACCACTGTCTTTGTAAGTCCTTTCTGCATTTTTCACTTCTTATGTTCTCTTCTTACTATTGGGATGGAGGTGGGGAGAGGGAAAGAGGCAGACTACCTTTCTGAGTGTATTGGAAACACTTGTTGCTTGTTCGGAGAAGGGAATGGCAGTCCACTCCAGTATTCTTGCCTGGAGAAACCCATGGACAAGGGAGCCTGGCATGCTACAGTCCATGGGGTTGTGGGGAGTTGGACATGGCTGAGAGACGTAGCACATATGCACTTCTGCTGCTTGTTCAGTTTGTGTCTGTTTCTGATCTCGTGGTGAGCCTTTATGTGAGGCATAGATGGAGGATGCTAAAAATTCCTAATGGAATACTGAGGTTATTTGCCAAGTGCTTTGTTGTTTTGTAAATTTCTTGATTTCCTCATGGCTCCAGGGTTAGTCTGTTCTATATATATACACACACACACACACATATATATAAATAGTTACAAATACTATTTTGAGTCACTCACCACCCCCAATTGCTTATAATGGGGTTTGCTTTTTATTTCTATAACACTTTCTCTTAGTATTAAAAAGATAATTGTGTGTGGGGAGGCTTTAAACAAATTTATTTTCTTGTGTTTCTGAGGCCTGGAAGTCTGAAAGCATGTATATTTCTTATGTGTAAGTAACATAAAATTTACATTTTAGCCATGTTTAAGTATACAGTTCCATGGCAGTAAGTACATTCACATTGTCGTGCAGCTATCACCACCATCCATCTCCAGGACTTTTTTCATCTTCCCAAACTGAAACTTTATACTCACTAGACAGTAACTCCCTATTACTTGCTTACCTCCAGCCACTGGCAACCATTATTCTACTTTCTGTGAATTCAACTAGTCCAGGTACCTCATATACACGGGATCAAAAGATACTGATCTTTTGTGACTGACTTGTTTGACTTAGCAAAATGCCTTCAGTATTCATGCAGTCACCCTGTTGTTTTTCTACCTATGAAAGTAAAGTTTAAAAGTCATATAGTGTTGTTAGTTCAGTTCAATTGCTCAGTCGTGTCCAACTCTTTGCGACCACATGGACTGCAGCACACCAGGCCTCCTTGTCCATCACCAACTCTGAAGTTTACTCAAACTCATGTCCATTGAGTTGGTGATGCCATCCAACCATCTCATCCTCGGTCGTCCCCTTCTCCTCATGCCTTCAGTCTTTCCCAGCATCAGGGTCTTTTCTAGTGAGTCAGTTGTTCGCATCAGGTGGCCGAAGTATTGGAGTTTCAGCTTCAACATCAGTCCTTCCAATGAATATTCAGGACTGAGTTCCTTTAGGATGGGCCGGTTGGACCTCCTTGCAGTCCAAGGGACTCTCAAGAGTCTTCTCCAGCACCACAGTTCAAAAGCATGAATTCTTCGGCACTTCATAGTCCAACTCACATCCATACGTGACTACTGGAAAAACCATAGCCTTAACTAGATGGATCTTTGTTGACAAAGTAATGTCTCTGCTTTTTAATATGCTGTCTAGGTTGGTCATAGCTTTTCTTCCAAGGCATAAGAGTCTTTTAACTTCATGGCTGCAGTCACCATCTGCAGTAATTTTGGAGCCCCCAAAAATAAAGTGTTTCTACTGTTTCCCTATCTATTTACCATGAAATGATCATCTCACATGCTAGTAAAGTAATGCTCAAAATTCTCCAAGCCAGGCTTCAGCAATACGTGAACCGTGAACTCCCTGATGTTCAAGCTGGTTTTAGAAAAGGCAGAGGAACCAGAGATCAAATTGCCAACAACCGCTGGATCATGGAAAAAGCAAGAGAGTTCCAGAAAAACATCTATTTCTGCTTTATTGACTATGGCAAAGCCTTTGACTGTGTGGATCACAATAAACTATGGAAAATTCTGATAGAGATGGAAATACCAGACCACCTGATCTGCCTCTTGAGAAATCTGTATGCAGGTCAAGAAGCATCAGTTAGAACTGGACATGGAACAACAGACTGGTTCCAAATAGGAAAAGGAGTACGTCAAGGCTGTATATTGTCACACTGCTTATTTAACTTCTATGCAGAGTACATCATGAGAAACGCTGGACTGGAAGAAACACAAGCTGGAATCAAGATTGCCGGGAGAAATATCAATAACCTCAGATACGCAGATGACACCACCCTTACGGCAGAAAGTGAAGAGGAGCTAAAAAGCCTCTTGATGAAAGTGAAAGAGGAGAGTGAAAAAGTTGGCTTAAAGCTCAACATTCAAAAAACGAAGATCATGGCATTGGGTCCCATCACTTCATGGGAAATAGATGGGGAAACAGTGGAAACAGTGTCAGACTTTATTTTTTTGGGCTCTAAAATCACTGCAGATGGTGACTGCAGCCATGAAATTAAAAGACGCTTACTCCTTGGAAGAAAAGTTACGACCAACCTAGATAGTATATTCAAAAGCAGAGACGTTACTTTGCTGACTAAGGTCCGTCTAGTCAAGGCTATGGTTTTTCCTGTGGTTATGTATGGATGTGAGAGTTGGACTGTGAAGAAGGCTGAGTGCCGAAGAATTGATGCTTTTGAAGTGTGGTGTTGGAGAAGATTCTTGAGAGTCACTTGGACTGCAAGGAGATCCAACCAGTCCATTCTGAAAGAGATCAACCCTGGGATTTCTTTGGAAGGAATGATGCTAAAGCTGAAACTCCAGTACTTTGGCCACCTCATGCGAAGAGTTGACTCATTGGAAAGACTGATGCTGGGAGGGATTGTGGGCAGGAGGAGAAGGGGACGACCGAGGATGAGATGGCTGGATGGCATCGCGGACTCGATGGGTGTGAGTCTAAGTGAACTCCGGGAGTTGGTGATGAACAGGGAGGCCTGGCGTGCTGCGATTCATGGGGTCGTAAAGAGTCGGACACGACTGAGCGACTGAACTGAACTGATGGGACCAGGTGCCATGATCTTCGTTTTCTGAATGTTGAGCTTTAAGCCAGCTTTTTCACTTTCCTCTTTCACTTTTCATCAGGAGGCTCTTTAGTTCTTTACTTTCTGCCCAAAGGGTGGTGTTATCTGCTTATCTGAGGTTATTGCTATTTCTCCCAGGAATCTTGATTCCAGCTTGTGCTTCCTCCAGCCCAGCGTTTCTCATGATGTACTCTGCATATAGTATTATTAGGCTAATAACAAAAAACAACAGCCTCACGTCCCATCTCATCTCTAGTTCCATTCCTGGAGAAACCATTTTAAACTGTTTCAGCTATTTCTTCTAGCATTTACCTCTGGATTTCTGAATAACATGATTTAATGCTATTTCTCAGTTTTAGATACTAATAGTTTTCTACTATGGAAAATGAGGATTTAAATTTAGGTAAATATTAAATATGGATGTGACTGACAGTATTGATTTCCAGCCCAACATCTGTTCTCTCTTCTTTCATGCTACCCCGGATTTCCTCATTATTTTAAAAGTAGTAGTGTGCCAAGCCCCAGAAAATATACCCTGACTACACTATGGCTTCCCCAGTGTTTGGAATGGTGGGCATCTGACTCAGCTCTGGCGTAATGATCATAGCGGGGAGTCCACTACTGTTTTATGAGAAACAGTTTTCCTCCTTGATGAGGAAAGTCCCCTGAGAGAAGCCCTGTTTGACTCCACATTCTCCCTTCTTGCCTGTTGTTGGGATGGCGCAGGCCTTCTTGGAGGGTTTTTTCACCACCTGTTCAAGTGGGCAAGTTACTTAATTGTTTCTTATTCTGAGATGTTTATTTGCACGAGTGGCTGCTTAATTCTAGTTCTGGAAGCAGCCTTAAACAGTTCTGTGGTCTGCGCTCTGTGAAAGTATAGTAACTACTACCCTTGTCAGTTAACTATATTACAGGGAACTTTGTCTAGGCAGTTTTGTATCAGGTTATACAATTTCTTGAGTGTATATAGCTTAATTATGGATTGATAATCATTTAAACTAAGCTTCTTGGTCTTGAAAGAGGCCCTTAGACTTGAATGACCTTTTTTCTGTACTAACCATCTTGGCAGGCATAATTTTGGATCTCATTTATTTGCCTCTTTTTCCTTGCCATTTGAAAATCACTAATTTTTAGATCAAAAAGTGGAAGCGTTTTCTCCTTACTCTCTGTTCTCTATCAAAAGGACTCAATTTTACTCTAATGTTTTCCTAGTCAGCATTTAGAAAATGCTAGGTCAGGGTACTAGATTTATCTGAATAACTGGTCACCAAGGAATGAAGAATGTGTGTAGATATCTAATGTTAACCTAGATCTAAAGATTTCTATTTGTTTTGAAATCCAAACATGAAGGCTAAAATATGCATGTTTTAAAAACAAAATAGAAAAAGGAAAACTGAACAGAGGCACCTGAAATGCAAAGCAAAATGCCAGTAGACTGCTGCTTTTACAGTTCCTGTTGGTAGTGATTTTACTGGTTAGCCACTGTTGCTATAAATAATATGTATTAATACCACAATTTCTTGATTTCTTAACATTAGAGGATACTGTTGACTCCCTGTTATGAAAATGAGGGATACGGGACACTTTCATTACTTTCTGTACTTATTTCCTCCCCCCCTCTCCATTTGCCAGTGTCTATAAATTGTTGTATTGTTTTTGGTTCTTCCGAGTGGTTACCTTTATTATTGTGTATTTTTGGCTGTGCTGGGTCTCCGTTGCTGTGTGGGCTTCCTCTAGTTGCAGCAAGTGGGGGCTGCTCTCTAGTTGTGGTGCATGGGCTTCTCCTTGCAGTGGTGTCTCTGATCGTGGAGCATGGGCTCTGGGGCACTCGGGCTTCAGTAGTTGAGGCATGTGGGCTCAGTTGTGGTTCCTGGGCTCTAGAGCACAGGCTCAGTTCTTGTGGCACATGAGATTACTTGGTCTGCAGCATGTGGGGTCTTTCCAGATCGGAGATCGAACCCATGTTTTCTGCATTGGCAGGTGGACCCTTTACCACTGAGCCACCAGGGAAGCCCTGGGTAGTTACCTTTAAAGCTCTATAATTGGTTACACCTCTGTGTCTCAGTCTGTCAGTCTTAACTCTCCACCGTATGAGATTATGGGGCTTCCCTGGTGGCTCGACAGTAAAGAATCTGCCTGCAGTGCAGGAGACTGGGTTTGATCCTTGGGTGGGGAAGACCCTCTGGAGGAGGGCATGGCAACCCACCCCAGTGTTCTTGCCTGAAGAATCCCAAGGATGGAGGAGCCCATCAGGCTGCCGTGCAGTCCATAGGATCGCACAGAGTCGGACTCGACTGAAGCAACTAAGCAGCAGCAGCGTATGAGATTATCCTGTCTGCCTGTCCTGCCTCTACTTCTCTGGTATGTCTACCTTTCCATTAGAGATTTACGGTCGACTTCTCTCGAGTTAGTTATGCATGCGTTGGTTGACATTGAATTGGGCTAACATAAATGTGACTGGCAGTTGAGATTGAATTAGTGGAAGTTCTTGCTTCATAAGATGTGTCTATGCGTGCACATTTTTAAGAGACCCTGAATATTTTAGGTTTTTAATTGTCCTGGAATTTATATAATTTCACAGTAAACACAGTATCAAAAAGGGGAAAAAAGGGTTTTTTCCTAGCATTTTATTTAGAGTCAAGTCTTAATGTTTTTCTTTTGATAGTTTTGGTTTTTTGAATATTAAATGCTTTTGAATTACACCATAGAATCCTTAGTCACTGACGGGTTGATTCCTTTCTTTTTGCCATATATCTGCAGCAATTTTTTTAGCTACCAGTGATCTAATATTCAAACACATGAAATACTGTGGTTTTGTATCCGTATTTTCCCTGGCCATATTTGAGAACATTAACAGCATCATTAAAGTCATAATTCTTCAGAATGGCTTCTCTTCTGAATTATTTACTTTGTGTGTCCATTTAAAACCAAATGTAACTTAAAAATTCACTTAAAAACTGTTAAAATTAGTTAATAAGTGAGTTTAGTAAAGCTTCAGAATACAAGATTGGTATACAAAACCCAATTGTGTGTCTTTCAATGAACAATCCAAAAATGAAATAAAATAATTCCACTTATAATAACATAAAAATAATAAAACAGGTATAAATTTAACCCAAAAAAGGCATGAAACTTATACTATGGGAACTGTATAACTAACATTCTTGAAATAAAGATAGACATTTATCTTTTAATGTCTATATAAATAGATAGTCCATGTTCATGGATTGGAAGACTCAATATTGTTAAGATGGTACTACTCCCAAAATTTATCTATTCAAAGTACAGTCCCCATCAAAATCCCCACTGGCGGCTTTGCAGAAGTTTACAGGCTGACCCTAAAATGCATATATGGAACTTTAAGATACCTAAAATAACCTCAAACAATCTTGAAAAAGAAAAACAGTTAGGAGACTCACCTGGTTTCAAAAGTTGTTACAGATCTAGAGAGTGTATTAGTGTCATAAGGATACACATCGATCAATGGAAGCCCAGAAATAAACCCTCGCAATTATAGCCAATTGATCTTTGACAAGGATACTAAGACATTTAAATGGGAAATATCCAATAATAGTCTTTTCAACAAATTATGGTGGTGCAGCTGGATGTCCACACACACAAACCAGAGTTGGACCCCATGACTCCAGGACCTAAATGTGAGCACTAATGCTGTAAAACTCCTAGGAGAAAACACAGGCACAAATCTTTGTGACCTTGGTTAGGCAAGTTTCTGAGATATGACACCAAAATCACAAGCAACCAAAGAAAAAGACATAAATTGAACTTTATTAAAATTTAAAACTTTGAAAAAAATTGAAAAGGCACCTCACAGGAGAAAATATTTCCAAATCATCTATGAATATGAAGCTTTTATACATGTGTATATGTAACTGAGTCATTTTGTTGTACACCCGAAACTAATATATATACCCAGGAGTCTTATATACCCAGGAGTTCACACAAAATCTTGTACATGAATGTTTACAGCAGCATTATTCAAAATGGAAAAAACCCAGATGTCCTTCAATGGACAGATTGATAAAATGTGATATACATTAATTCAGAACATTATTTGTTAATAAACATAAATTAAGTACAGTTGATCCTTGAACAACATGGGGGTTAATCCACGGGTTACGTATTATTGGCCCTCGGCATCCATGGATTCAGCCAACACGGACTGTATAGTGCTGTAGTACTTACAATTGAAAAAGTGCTAACTTGCATTGTTTAAGGATCAGCTGTACTGATAAATGCCAAACATGAGTGAATCCTAAAAACCTGCAAGTGAAAGGAGCAGTCACGGAAGGTCACATATTACATAATTGCACCTATGCCACCTCCTGCGAAGAGTTGACTCATTGAAAAAGACTCTGATGCTGGGAGGGATTGGGGGCAGGAGGAGAAGGGGACGACCGAGGATGAGATGGCTGGATGGCATCACTGACTCTTTTTAAATTTTTTCTTAGTAAAGTCTTCTGCTTGGAATTTGAAAAACAAATTTGCAGTGAAAGTGCCACTAAGTTTAGTAGATAACTCATGCATTTTCTAAAATACCTGCTGCTAAAGTCACCCAGTAGTTAACTCATTATTTTATTTATTTATTTTTTTAATTTTTATTTTTACTTTATTTTACTTTACAATACTGTATTGGTTTTGCCATACATTGACATGAATCCACCACGGGTGTACATGCGTTCCCAAACATGAACCCCCCTCCCACCTCCCTCCCCATAACATCTCTCTGGGTCATCACCGTGCACCAGCCCCAAGCATGCTGTATCCTGCATCAGACATAGACTGGCGATTCGATTCTTACATGATAGTATACCTGTTACAATGCCATTCTCCCAAATCATCCCACCCTCTCCCTCTCCCTCAGAGTCCAAAAGTCCGTTTTACACATCTGTGTCTTTTTTACTGTCTTGCATACAGGGTCGTCATTGCCATCTTTTTAAATTCCATATATATGTGTTAGTATACTGTATTGGTGTTTTTCTTTCTGGCTTACTTCACTCTGTATAATCGGCTCCAGTTTCATCCATCTCATCAGAACTGATTCAAATGAATTCATTTTAACGGCTGAGTAATACTCCATTGTGTATATGTACCACAGCTTTCTTATCCATTCATCTGCTGATGGACATCTAGGTTGTTTCCATCTCCTGGCTATTATAAACAGTGCTGCGATGAACACTGGGGTACATGTGTCTCTTTCAAATCTGGTTTCTTCGGTGTGTATGCCCAGCAGTGGGATTGCTGGGTCATAAGGTAGTTCTATTTGCAATTTTTTAAGGAATCTCCACACTGTTCTCCATCATGGCTGTACTAGTTTGCATTCCCACCAACAGTGTAGGAGGGTTCCCTTTTCTCCACACCCTCTCCAGCATTTATTGCTTGCAGACTTTTGGATCGCAGCCATTCTGACTGGTGTGACGTGGTACCTCATTGTGGTTTTGATTTGCATTTCTCTAATAATGAGTGATGTTGAGCATCTTTGCATGTGTTTGTTAGCCATCTGTATGTCTTCTTTGGAGAAATGTCTATTTAGTTCTTTGGCCCATTTTTTGATTGGGTCGTTGGCATCACTGACTCAATGGACGTGAGTCTGAGTGAACTCTGGGAGTTGGTGATGGACAGGGAGGCCTGGCGTGCTGCGATTCATGGGGTCGCAAAGAGTCGGACACGACTGTGCTACTGAACTGAACTGAACTGAAATGCCTAGCATAGGCAGCTCTATAGAGACAGAAAATAGGTTACTGGTTGCCTAGGCTGCTGAGGGTGGAGGAAAGTGGGGAGGGGCTGCTAAATGTATATGGGTTATCTTTTGGAGAGGATTATAGTGTTCTAAGGTTGTGGTGGGAATTCTCTAGTGGTCCAGTAGTTAGATTTGGCTTTTTCACTGCTATGGCCTGGGTTCAATTCCTG
Organism: Budorcas taxicolor; assembly: GCF_023091745.1. Classification (NCBI taxonomy): domain Eukaryota; kingdom Metazoa; phylum Chordata; class Mammalia; order Artiodactyla; family Bovidae; genus Budorcas; species Budorcas taxicolor. Next base: position 19,124,720 of record NC_068914.1, on the reverse strand, counting down.
CTTGAGGATCTAAGATCCCACAAGTCAATGTGTTGCAGTCAAAAGCAAAAAAGAAAAAGACTGTGGGGATGGTTGCACCATTCCAGGAGTATACTAAAATCTATTGCATTATACACTTTGAGTTGTATGTGAATTATATCTCAAGGCAGTAAAAAATATTTTTTATTGCCTCTGCACAGTAACAGGAGTTTGTCAGACTTCCTGTTACACCTGACATGTTTAGGTTGAATCTACTGCTTACTTTCTGCTTGGTTCATTTACAGTGCTTTAATGTTTATGCTGTTGCTGATCTATAACTTAGAAATAGAAAGCTTGCTTTTATCCTGTGCTCTTTTTTCACCATCTCACCCCAAGAGTTTCTGAGTTTAGTATACTACAGAAGTAAGAATAATCTTGTTCTGACTTGCAGCATGAATGTTAGTAAGAACATCTCACAGTAAAAATCTCACTCTTCTGAAACCTAGCCATGAATAAAAGGTGGGCGGAGGGCGGGGGGGTGTTGCTGGTGACAGAACAAAATCCATCCACTGAAGCTGCTTCCCTTAGATCATGGGAAAACCATCAGGCTCCTTCCCAGCCTGTTGGCTCTTATTTCACGTAGTGTTGGAATCAGATCACCAATTTCCAAACCCCACGGATTAGACACATTAAGTTAGAATGAGTGTGAAGCATGTCCTGTAGATTGACTTGTGCTCTCCCTATTCATAGATTGACACACTGACCCCCACAATGTGATATTTAGAAATGGGGCTTGCTTGCTAAGTCATTTCAGTCGTGTCCGACTCTCTGTGATCCCATGGATTGTAGCCCACCAGGCTTCTCTGTCTATAGGATTCTCCAGGCAGCAACGCCGGAGTGGGTTGCCATTTCCTTCACAAAGGAATGGGGCCTTGGGAGGTAATTAGGTTCAGGTGAAGTCCTAAGGGTGGGGCTCTCACAGTGGGATTAATACCCCAGCAGAAGAGACACTTGCTTCCCTCTCCCTCATAAGAGGACACAGTGGGAAGGTATCAACGTGTCTGGAAGAGAGCGCTCAGCAGAGACACACTAAACTGGTGTCTTTGTCTTGGAAATCTCAAGAACTGTTAGGAAATACATTTCTGTGTAAGACACCCAGTTCCATGTGTGGTATTTGATTATGGCAGCCAAACTGACTTAAGACATGGAAAAAGATGGTTCTTAGCCAAACAGTGAGGGAGGAGACAAGGAAACTGGTGGGGAGGGCCGCAAGCACAGCCTCAGCTTTCTAAATCCTGTTTGGTCTAAGGAGAATACAGATCATCAGCTGAATAGGCCCTGAGACTTCCTAGGTCACAACATAGTATAATAAATGAATTTCATACTCACCCTGATTCATCGAGAAAGGGTTGGATTGTTCTCTGTTTAAGGTGGTAAAAAGTTGTAAAATTTGTATTAGAAAACTTTCCATCCTAAATAATTCAAACGTGACCTAAGTTTTCTGCTCTCCAGAATGATTCATTCTTCATAATTTCAGCTGCCTTTTTGAACTGTTACTAGTTCTTATTTTTCAAAGCAAAGAAAGGGATGGTAACTTTTTACTTTCATTGGTGTAAAATTATATTTGAAACAGGATATAAAACTTTCGTCTTCTTTAAACCCTGTTTTCCAGGAACTCGAATCATTTATGATCGAAAGTTTTTGTTGGATCGTCGCAACTCTCCTATGGCTCAGACCCCGCCCTGCCATCTGCCCAATATCCCAGGAGTCACCAGCCCTGGCACCTTAATTGAAGACTCCAAAGTAGAAGTCAACAATTTGAACAACTTGAACAATCATGACAGGAAGCATGCAGTTGGTAAGAGATGCTGGTGTTAGGGACCAAGAGATAGCCCTGGGATTCAAGTCAGTCTGAAAAAATGGTGATGCTTCAGTTATAACTGATGTTCAGTCATACATCTCTGAGGTTCCCCCACTGCCCTCACCAAGACTTACTGAGATGTTCTGGAAACCCGAGTTCTAAACCATAGCCAAATCTAATCTAGGAGAGGGGTGGGGGTGAGGAAGAATCCAAAATCAAGGGATGGTAAATCCCAAAGATGACTTCTTGAACCTGGGCTTTGTTGGACTAGGGATAACACACACACACAAAGCAGAATTTAATAACTCCCATGTCCATCATCCTCAGGAAATAGACCTTGCTTCTTATAAGGAGAATGTCTTTTTTATGGTATAGGGAAAAGCAGTATTGTTTTTCACCCCATTTTCAGGACAGCCTCTTTCAGTAAACACAGACCCCTCCCCCTCCCTGCACACTCACACACACGTTTAGCATTAATAGTAAGTCCTGTCCATGTCTGTGGAAATGGCCAGCTCCTGAAGCACACCTTGGGCTGCACTCCATGGCCCTTGTACATGAGCCAACTTTCTACTTTCTCAAATTCCAAAGGAGTTTTTGATGGACAGGGTGTCATTCCGAGCAGGGCTAAAAGTTCAGAGCTTCCAGAAGAGTGTGCTGACTCGATAAATGGCCAGGAGTTCTCTAGAAGCTCCTGTTTGGTCAACCTCGGACAAAGGAGAGTGAAACCTGGAAAGTTTTCCCATAATTGCTCCTGCCCGTGGGTGATGTGACTGCCACCCTTTTGTTGCCCCCCAGATTGAAAAGACCAGCCAAGGCAGAGCAGAATAGTTGTTTCGAGGCTACAGAGAATGGGACAGTTTGGATTCTTTTTTGACTCTTGTGCAGAGAGAATGTTAGTTAAAATTGTTTTGCTTTTCCTTTTTGTGCCCAACTTTTCCTTTTCTTCATTCTAACCAGGGGATGATGCTCAGTTTGAGATGGACATCTGATTGTCCTTCAAGGATCAGAAGAAAAGCAGCAACACTGATACACGTGTGTACCTGATTTGGCTGATAGGATCATTGATGCAAAGACAGAAGAGGCAGTACCAGCAATCCCCGTTGCTGTCTCCTCCCCCTCCTCCTTCCCCTTGTGCCAAAGGATGCAAAGATGAGCTGCATCTGACCATTTCTTCTCCCTGTTTCCTGTTCCCCTTCCCAGTTAGACAGTTAGATTGAAGACTCTTGACACATTTCTGTAGAACTAAGCAGCCCATAGAGGAAAACAGTTAAACTCTGGTTCCCCTCCCCCGCCCCCCATTTTTTTTTAATCCCAAATCCAGTATCAACCTACTAATAACTGACTGGCTGGGGAGTCTGGGGAAGTGATACAGAGGTTTGATGGGTTCAGCATCATTCCTGTTCTTACTCTCTCTCCTCACTGTCCTGCCCAGGTTTCAGTCTTACAAGAGCCTAGGTTTGGGTGTCTTGAAAACCACTGGAGGGAAACGGTAAACAGGAAGAGAGCTGCTTTCCCTTTTACTTTGCGGTGTTTGTCCTTGGGGAGAGTACACAGTTTGTACAACTCTAGTAGCATTACCCTGGGGCACTGTTTTGAGGTCCACTTCCCCTCCTTCTGGGAGGAATGTATTCTGTCTTTAGTATTATAGTTCATCTTCCCGTTCTGTCTCTTCGCACAGTTGTGCAGCCATTTTCTAATTCTACATCAGAAGGGAGTCCTGTGTCACCAGTTGTTCTTTGCTCCCCTTCTCCCATCCCTCCCTGCTTGCATCTTGTTGCCTGTGGTCCTTTTGTACCCTGAGCTATCCAGGTGATTTCTCCTGTTCCTGAGCAGGTCCCTTCCACGGGACAGAAGCACTTTGGATAAGGCCTAACAGTATACTCTGCAGGATGATACCCAAGAATGACCTCGGAAGACACTGAACCACTTGCGTACCTTACCCAGGCTCAGTAGTCATTGTTTCTTAGTCCAATGAGCATTGTGCTATTTATTGTCTCTGATTTCTGAGTTTAAAGTTGAGTTTAAAGTTAAACACTTTAAGAGTGTTCTTAGCAAAGAACTACACTTTTTTCCTTTGTGGACCTGCTTTGTTTGGCTGCTGAGATAGATAAGCATGGGCTTAAAAATGTGTTCCTTCCGTTTTCTTGCCCTTCCCATGGTACTCTGAATTCCCCTGTCTTTCCCTACCTCCTTCCCTTTTCTCTGCCAGGCCATTTTTCAAATGTACATCCAAGATACCTCACCTGTTGGTATCTGATAAGATCTGTCTCTCCTCTTATCTGAGGAGTGACCTTTTATTTTTAAGATGAGTACAGACCTATTTTTAGATAAGTTTTCAGTACAGTTTTGAACAGCAACTTTTTAATTATACATCTTCCGGTGTTAGGAAGGTGAGAACTGTTCCTTGGTGAGTATGCTGTTCCATGTCACTAGCCCTTGTCTCCCCCAGTCCCTTATGAACTTGTTCCTCTCACTCTAGTGTTGGCTGTGCATGTTTGGAGTTCGTAGTGGGTGGACTGTGAGACTGGGCCATTCTGCCTTCCCTAGGTTGTTCATGGTAGCCTCATTCTCTCCCTTTATCCTCTGCTGCCTCGTATCCCACCCCGTGGTCCTGACTGTTGACTGGCGTGGGAATCCTGGGAGAGTGACTCCCCTCACGGAAAGACAAGTAAAATAGCCACTGGTGTCTGGGAATTTGTGGTTGGATTTGGTGCTCCGAACCATCTTTTTAAGAGATGAGATACCAGGGTGAGAGTACCAGGCCAACTGGCTAAGATGGAAAGCTGTTTTTCTTTTGAACTCTGAAAAGACCCTGTTTGCAAATACATTTTAGAAGAGAGGAAGGATGTCTGAGGAACTTTGTTCTGTTTTCTGCTACAAAATGTGAATTGTTTAAAGAGTGAAACCTTTTGTGATGGTTGATGTCTCAGGAATAAGCTGGATCTCCACGGTTTTGGAGATGCTTTCAGTCTCAAGAATTGATGATCAGAAAAATATTTCTTGCTTTTTTAATGTATCTCTGTTCTGATTTTTATTAAACTCCAGATTTCACTATACTTACTCTTGGAAAAACTTAAGGTGTGTTGGTAATTTGCATGACAAGCTTGCACAGGACTTCATTGTCCCCTGGGAGCTTGATTCTTTGGGAATGAAGCTTTTCCTTCTCCACATCACCTGGAACGTGACTCCACTACAGCAAGTAGTCAGTCTGTCAGTGAGCAGAGTGCGTACCCTGTTGGGTCTTTACTGCTGCGTGTGAAAACTCGGCTCCCTCATTGAATAGTGGGAAATTAAAACACCAGCTTGAGTAGTCTCAAGACGCTATGATCCCCTTTGTTGCTATCTTGAGGAGTCTGCACTTGGCCTCCTAATCAGAGGCTGTATTTCTAGTATGTCTTGGAAGCATCAGCTGTATAATACAGCAGCTGCCCATCTTGTAGGCATCTCTGTTAGGATCTCCATAGCGCTTGGTGCAGTTCTTTCCTGGAGGCCCCTAGATTTACCTTGGCCTCCATAAATCGGTCTTTTAAAGATAATCTCACAAGGCAGTAGATAAACTTTCAACAGAGGCATGTGCCATGCCTCATAAAATCATTTTTCAGGGCAAGCCAGAATCTAGTAGGTGGTTTACTCCTGGGTGTGTTTGTGTGCTCAGTAGCTCAGTTATGTCTGACTCTTTGTGACCCCACCAGACTCCGCTATCCATGGGATTTCCCAGGCAAGAGTACTGGAGAGGGTTGCCATTTCCCACTGCAGGGGATCTTCCCGAGCCAGGGATTGAACCCCTGTCACTTGCGTCTTCTGCATTAGCAGGTGGATTCTTTACCACTGAGCCACCTGGGAAGCCTCCTGAGTGTGTGGAAGGAATCATCTACAGTTAAAGCCCTAATCTATCTGGGCCTTTTCCTGGAGAGGGAACACCCTTAGGGTATCATGTGAGTGAGACGGTTCTTAAAATCTTACTAATTAATTGTACTTTTCTCCTTAGGGGAAAACCATGTTTCTATACTTCTGGGGACAATCCATCTTAATGAGAAATGACCTCCTCCCTCCAAATTCCAGCAGAAGATGTGCATTCGCATGGTTCTACCTCCTTCATAGTGTGGTGACTTGAGTTCACCACTCTCGAATCCTGTGTAAATAGCTACTGTGTTCTCTAAAGCACAGTGTAGAGAAGCCAGCTTCTAGCTATTAGGCTTCCAAGCCAAGGGTTTTATCCTTCATCTTTGTTAGCTATTGCTATTTAACAGGTTATCCCCAAACTTAAAATCTTTTTAGAGCAATTATCTGTCAGTTTCTGCGGTTAGGACCTGGGAAGCAGCTTAGCATGGTGGTATTGGCACCATAGGAAGTTGCAGTCAGGACTTCAGCAGGGTCTGCAGTCACTTGGGCCTTGAGAATCCACTACTGGGCTCTCTCTCTGAGCAAGATGCCTCAGTCTCTCCCTGTGTGGGTCTCTCTAGGGCAGCACAAGTGTCCTCACAGCATGGCAGTGGCATTGCCTGAGCACACGATCCCAGAGAGGGCAAGGAGGAATCTGCAGTGCCTTTTACGTCAGTCTTTGAAAGCAAATCATCATACCTTCCTATCCCATTCCTTAGAAGGAAGCCACTAAGCCCAGCTACACTCAAGGGAACTGGGGTTATACCCCACCTAGTGAATGGAGCAGTGTCAAAGAATTTGTGGATATACCTTAACACGACCCCTCCCCCAACAGGGTGAAACTAGATCAGCAAGAAGGGCTAGGTTTAAACTAGATGCTATACTGAGAGAGGTGTTGTTGCTGAGAATAGTTCTCTAAGATGTACATCAACAAACAGATGAAAAATGGACTGTCCAGAACCATCTGCCAGTTTTGAGAGAGTTGGCAAGAAATGGCAATTTCCAGGGTAATTGAACATTTTCCTGTTGTATACTACCAGTGGCCCAAGGATGCTTAAGTCCTTGACTTGATACCTCTAAAAGACAATACTGCTTGCTCACTTTCTCCTTTAGCCAGGAATTGACAAAGGGCATTGGATCCTTCTCGTTGAGCCATTCAAATGGATCAGTCGGGGTTGTCAAACAAAGGGAGTAAACATGAATTAGATGGTGGGTTACTGGGCTGAAGAATAGCTAACCATTCAGATTCAGAGTAACAAAGCTGATAGTATCCAGAAGCCAGGTCCCCACCAGTTGATGCTTGGCACCTGCTCTCTCAAACCACACCATCTAAAGCAGACTGGGGTCAGGTCTCCCACCCAAAAATCCACCTCAGTAAATGGGGAGGACATCTGGGAATAAGAGATATCTGTCTGTGCTTGATCTTTACATCCAGTAAAAGTTAACTGCACACCTGCCTCACCCTGGGCTTCTTCATGGAAGCAGGTTCTTAAAAAGAACCAATCCTGTCTTCACCCTTGAGAGAAGCTTCGATGAAGCTTTGTCGGTTTCGCACATTTTTAGTGAATGTCTGTTCTGTGTCCCTGGCACCGATGCCAAGATTTTGGGGATTTCAGACATCTTAAGGATACAAATTCTTTAGATTTACACTCTGACACTTCCCAGCATTTTCTTATCTATAGCCCCGCTTGCTTTAGAGTATACTTGAATAAACAATGCTGCTAAGGCAGCTATTTAAAAAAAGAAGAAAAGGTACTTCTAGAAGTAAGGAACTTGTCTTTAAAGCACCTTCAAACGAAATTTTTTACTTCTGATTTTAAGGTGGAGTCAAAATAGGTGGTCTTTATTTTTGCTGTCTGGGTTACCAGCTCTTTGCATCTCTCAGACCTCAACTTCCCAGATCAGACATTTCCTGCTAGATGTATGGGCTTTACCCCAGAGGCTGTCGCTCAGCCAGTGCCTGCTTTGCATCAAGGCACCTGGTGTAAGGTGCTCATTGTATTGGCGGCAATATTCCAGAAACAGTCCTTTTCTGTTCTCATCTTGGAGACTTGAGGTATCAGTATCCCAGTGCTTGTCTCTCTGGGTCAGAACTTACCCGTCTTAGCATGTCTCTGGACTATATGCACATGGGCAGCTATTTATTAATCTGCGAAACCCAATCTCTTAACCTATGCATGGCATCTAGGAGGGGTTAGTGTCTGTTTTAAAGAAGCAGTGTTTACTTGGGAGGGCAGTTTCTGTCTGGACTTCACAGGGGGCATAGTGACCATACAGTGGTACCCCTACCACCACCAGCTTCTTTACCTCCCAGCTTTAAATAAGAGATGACATTAAATCTTGAGGCAGCTGGGTCACAGTTATTTAGAATGCCTACACCCCAGGCACATTGCTTGTTCTAGTCGTGTTTTCCCAGTTGAGAGTTGGAGTTTCCCTGAGCCTAGCTCATGACATTTCTGACTGGGGTCCAAGGAATGGTAGCAGTTCATGTCACCTTGCCCACCCTGCGGAATTGACATTTCTTTCTCTGGATGGGCCTGGAAGTTGATACCTTTTGGCAAAGCTTAGATTTAGGAGAAGTCTTTCGAGTCCCTTTTCAGATGATCTTTGGTGTCTCTTTGCTTCTTCAGCCTGCAGCCCTGGCAGACGATACTGCCTGGATCCTGAATGGAAAATAGTACTGAGATGAAATACATTCTTGGGGTATTTAAACTTTCACTCTGCCGCCTTCCAACGAGTGGGAGGCCGGCAGAGACATGCTGCAATGCTTGAAATCTGGCCACATTGAAATTTCCAAAGGGAGCTCTTGCCGGTGCTTAAAACCAAAATCTCTGGACATCCTGAGATTGCGTGAATCTAGCGGGGTATCTCTTCTTGCCTGCAGTGTACCCTTTTCCTCTCCCATCTTAATCTTTAAAAAAAAAAAACCAAGCCCAGGCCAAGGGTCATTTTTACTTGAAACCAGGGGAGGTGGGAACACTAGAGCTGAGGAGTGAGCTGTGTGGTGAGGCGTCCTGCTCCTGGTGTCTGTCTCAGTCCATGAAGACTGTGAGCCAGTGCCTTTCCTTCACCTGGAGATGGAACCCATCTCTTCTCACCTGGGTGAGGAGACCCTCTGCTGCCCAGGGGTAAACTGACACCCACATGTTCGGGTGTCCACTTTAAGCATCTTTAAAGTATTTTATATATTAAAATGAAATGCCCTTCCCTGTCTTTGTGCCACCAGTGGCCCGGTTCTATCCATCCTGCGTGGAAAAGTCTAGACTGCCAGCACTCTCCTTGGTCTTCCCTCCGTCTCCCTCGATGTGGGTGTCCCCTTTCCCCTCTGTCCGTCTCAGTGGCGTGGATGGAGAGCAGAGGGCACCGTGCAGTCCTGAGGCAGCCCTGTGTGACTCCATGGTCAGGTTTTCGTTTCTGATTTTCCTAACTGTCCTTACAAACCAGCAAGTGTTTGGAAATTACGGAAAAAATTAAATTTTCACCAACGGTTGCTGTTCCAGTTGAATCAATAAAGATCTTGAGTATCAACTTGGTGTTTTAATTGTTTGTTTTTTTAAATTTCAGGTGAAATCCTGTTGACACATTTTGGGCACCTTGGCTGATAAGGAAGATGGGCAAAGGCAGTTGCACTTCACGTCTCAGTTCCATCGTTTTACAAAGCACTTCCTTTGTCCGTCTGGCCCTGTATGTGCCAGGAGGTGATGTGTCCCTTCCCCAAGGAGCTTGGAAGTGAACACGTACATGCTGGGGCCAGATGTTCCCGAGAAGGCCCTTCACTAGGCCTGCAGGGAGTCCAGCCCACAGCTTTCCTGGTGAGGGCTGCCTCTGCCCCTCAGGAACACTCGTTAGAAATCCATCACAGCTGATGTCTTAAAACTACACTGTGCTGTGTGAGCATCACATTCCTTGCTATTAATAATCCAGTGAGGCCCACATATTAGTATTGAGAGCAAGAATCCTGTCCTTTCATGTCTCAGATGTTGTCAACAGAAGGTGACAGAACAAAACAGCAGAGACGTTCAGGGCTCAGGCTTTGGAGTAAGATAGGCTTGCATTCCTGCTCTGCTGCTTAATAGCAGCCACATTCTCTCCAACAGGATTCTCAGTCTCTAAGCTTTGGTTTCCTTCTCTAAAATAGGGTTAAGATAAGTAGGGACCGAGGTGGTTGTGGAGCTCAGGTGTAGTTATGGAAAGCACTTAACCCAGTGGTGGGTAGGTCTAGAGCTCAGTAACAGCTCAGTTGGTGTGACAAGCAGAGGTGGGTCTGTATTCCCCAGGATGTGCAAGTTTGGGTTGGAGCATGTCCGTGCAACCCCTAGGACTAAGTTATCTCTTCATGGGAAGTTGGGGCAAATAATTTGGAAAGTCCTTTCATACAGCCTTTACTTTGCCCCAGAGCCAAATAGGATATCAACTTAAAAGGCAGTTTAGGCTAGAGGGATAAGGCTTTACTGCTGGTAAAAGGGAGATGACAAAATGGAGACTAGCCTGACTGCTGCTGTGTGAGTCACAACTGCTCCCCAGTTTCTGCTTTTATCTTTTCTCCACTCATTCTTGGGCCAGGCGCCCCCACTTCCCAGGCCAAGGAATAATGCATCCAATTTCCACCAGTTGGCTACTGACTTGGCACTGCTACAGGAACAGTAGGAGACCTGCCTAGAGAGCGAGTTAAAATACATCTGACTGGCCTCTGAAAGCCCCTTCCTGACCCTCAGTGTAGGGCAGGACTCGGTGCCCAAAGGCAGCATTTTCTCAGACTTAAAGCCTGCACCAGCGTGCAGGGTCCAGATCACAGCTGTGCTGCCAGGCTGGGCCCCAGATACCTCTGACCAGGCAGGAGATTGCCCGTGCTGCTGACACACTGAGCTTTCATCAGAGGTCAGCAAAATGTCCTTTCACGCCTTTGTGCCTGTACCTTCTGCTTGATATGAGGCACTGTCCTCTCGTCAGTGGGGTTTGTTCTGAGTTGGAGCTGCTAGCTGTAAACACTCCCACAAGCTGTAGCCACAAATAGCTTGACCTTTCACTTTCCTGGCCCCACAGAAGAAGAGTTAGGAACCCACTTGGTAAAGGGGATGCCCTAAAGCCCTGGGGTGGGATTTTCACTCCCAAGAATCTAAGTTTGGTAGTGGAACCAGGATTTCAAACGTCCTGTTCTAAAGGCTAAGGCCTTGACCCAAAGCTCAGGGAGCAAAGACCCCTAGACACTATGAAGGATGGCGCCTCTGGGGGTCCAGAGACCAGAGCTCAGCTCAGCCCTGCCACTCCTAGCTGTGGCATCACGCCACTAGGCCTCACTGGGCTCTCATTTAGGAAAGAGGATGGGACAAAAAACCTCGTGAGGACTCCCACCTCTACTGTTTTCTAAGTAGAGTCCAATGCAGAATCCTGTTGTGATTCTGAAATGTGGGGAGAGGGGCTATTTCCACTCCAGGGAATGAGCAACCAGATCAGTCTTGTTGCTGAATCAGGGCATTGAGGTTTCTCAAGCCCAGGCCTGGCTCAAACCTAGACAGCCCTGTCTGGACCAGGGTGACTATCTTGACTCAACCAAGTCAAATTTGAGTCACCTCTGAACCCAACAAGTTATTCCCACATGATGGGAATCATTCTCCTAAGGTTGAAGCATTAGTCAATCAACTTCTTTGGAAAGCAGACTAGGTTTACTGTGGACTGATACTTCCGATAAAATGGCCCCTTCACCCTGCCAACAAAAGAAAAAGTGAGCCCCTGTTTTGGCAGTGCTCAGTGAGGCCAACTGGTAAGGGAAAAGTAGAATCACAGGGACACACTAGGATCCACCTGCTTTCATGTCACAAGACGAGGCTGAGCAATGAATTACTCACCTGAGGTCACAGCTGCTCAGCCTAAGCTGCGACCATACCCCAAGTCTCTGCCACCCAGGGCAGGGTCCTCGCCTCTATGGATAGGAAACTCAGGGCCCTCGTTAATAACACGCATTGACCAGACTGAGGTGAACTGTCACCAACTTTAATAGACTTGGATTGTGCCTGCCAAAGCAGACTAACTTGGGAACACCCCAGGGCTCCAGCTTCTGTAGTCCAACGTGGCCAATTCTCTTGGATGAGTTCCTGCCTCGCCCTTCAAAGGCACCAGCTGGCCTAGGAGGACTATACAATGGCTTTATTGTTTGTATAACTCATTAGCAGAGATCCACTCCAGAGAGCCTCTGGACAAGATTGCTACAGGCCAGCCAGAAAGCTGCAGGGGTTCCCTGACCCAGCCTGAGTCAACCAGAGCTAACGGACTCTTTTCAATTTTACACAGTGATACTTAATATTTGGGCGGCGAGGGCGGGTGTATGTCAAAGGCTATGTTTGAGAATACACAGAAGTTACAGACAATTTGTCCCACCTCAAAAATAAATGCACATATGCTTCAACTCTTGCATACAGTTTCTGAGGGTTCAGAGGTTGAAAAAAATCCGCTAAAGGACTCCTGCACTAGTACCGTCGCATGTCACTATATGTTCAGCAGAGAGAAAACCCAGCAAGGCTGCTTCACAGGCTTCCTCCTTCCTCTCCTCTGTGCTCACTCAGACTCCACAGAGCCTTCATGGACAGGGCGGCAGCCGTTCCTCCTCAGGTCTGGTGGACAGAGCAACTATTCCTCCTCTCTGTTTCTCCTCATTAGATTAGATGGTTACTAGGTCTTCCAGGAGCTTCCCAACCTTCCAGGGTACAGGCAAACACAACACCCCTGCAGGAGCTCCTCAAAGGCACCCACATTCCTCCACAATCATGTCTTTATGATGGTCAAGAAGCACTCTGCCATTGTCCACATACAGCATACTCAAGGGTTTGGTCTTCACCGGGGCACAGCAGGTGGCAGGGACCCTGTGGGGCTGGTACCGCTTCAGGAGACTCTGAAAGGGAGGAGAGGAAGGTCAATTCACATCCCAGTGGTCAGGTCAACACTGTCATTTCTGGGTAAAGTGAAGTTACAGAGTTAAAACCAGTTTCTATGTGCAAAAATAGAAAATTCCTTTCATAAAGGAATCAGAATGCCAATACATCATCAGCTCTAATATCTAAAATAACTTTTTTTTTTCTTTTTGCTAAAATAATTCTTTTAAAACAGCCTTTAAACAGAAGCTAACTTGTATGTTCTATTGTTCTAGTCTAGAGTGAATACCAACTTTAAAAATATTCCAAGAAACTTCTGGTTTAGTTCCAGAAATATGAAGCAGAAGAGAGGCATGTGGAAATTCACAAGGGAGTTGCTTTGTTACCCAGAGAAGGGCAAACAGAGTCAATAGAAAAGGTACTAAGTTCTTGGCATTCTGGAACTGGGCCCTATCTCTGGGGTCCAGCGGTGGCTTTTCAGATCAGCATTAAGATTTGGTGACGTGGCGGTTATCTGAGTCTCTAGTTCCCTCTGACCTTGCTGCAGGTAGACTGGTGGACTGCAGGGGGGCCTAAGAGAGGCTTGGGAGGGCCTGTGCCCAAGACAGGTCCTCTAGGGCAGTGGCCCCCACCACTGCCTCCCTCGAATGAACTCAGCTCACATGCTGCGCCTCTGAACTCTGCCTGAGGCTTGGCATGGAGGCTGTATTACAGGTCTAAGAGTCTCAATCCAGGGTTCATAGAGTAAAATAACACTTTGGTCCCGTATGACCTTTGAGAGTGGGTCAGGACCGCCACATTAGGCTCTACTCTGCTTTTTCCATCTCGTTTTCCTTCCATTCCTCCCCCTCCACCACCTTCTAGACCATATAGGCTGATTAGTGGCACCTGGCGGTAGCCTCTGGCTTTACTACTCCCGCAAAATGGGTGGTCAGCTCCTGTTTTTAGGCAGCAAAATACAGTGGCTGGAACAGTATTATCTCTAACTTGGCCTCATAATCATGGCCCCATTGCATCAATGAATTACAGACTTCTAATAATGATCATACAACATCATACCTGTTACCCACTAAACTTACACGTGCGGTAGACATATCATCTCATGTGACCCCCACAACAGCCCTACAGAATATGGCACTGCTATCCCCATTTTACAGGCGAGAAAACAGGCTCAGACCGAGTAAGCAACTTGATCAATATCACATAGCCAATGAGTAGGATTCAACCTATCTATACCCAAACGCCAAATCCTAAACTTCCTTTCCTGGAACGTCAGGGCAGGGGAAGGAGCTAAGACACTCCAATCTACATGCCCCACCCGTAATTTTATGAAAGAAGGAAAAAGCCCCAGAAAAGCTAGGTGTTCAAGGCCACCCAACGGGGCATGACTCCTCATAGGCTCTCTGAAGATGTTGTCGCTGGTCATCTCTCTGTCCTTAAAACCTAGCACAGAACCTTATAGGTGCTCGAATAACTGTGAGTGAAAGAACATGGGAATTTAACAGCCATTTGAAGCTGGAGTCCTGTCCCCTAGATGTTGAAGAAAGGACACTTGACCCCCACAGCTTACTGCCTCCCCTCCCCAGGCCTCGGCTGCATACCTGGATGTATGCATGGTTGGTCGGGTGGAACTCTTCCCCCACGGGGTTAGGACACTCGCCCTCACAGCGATACGCATTGTACTGCTTGGGGTAGATGATCCAGGAGCCCCATCCGATCAGGTTGAAGTCCACCTGGAACTTGACCTTCCGACAAAGCTGGCTTCTGTCCTGCACGTGATACCGACGGTGCCTCGTGCCCCTGTCCCGGGAGAGCTGTCCTTCCTGGGCCCGCCAGGAGCTCTCCGCTTCCCACAGCAGGGTGGAGCCACCCAGCCGCCTCTGCTCTGGGGAGAGGTTGGAATAGAGCAGGAGGAGCACGTCGGTGACAGGTGGGGTGGGAGGCCGCCGCCAGCACTCTCCAGCCAAGCTGGACATCTGCTCCCGCAGGCCCCCTGGGTGCTTCAGCCACTTGGAGAGCGGCCTGGTCACCTCTAGGACCATGCTGCCCAAGGAGAAGGTAACCTGGGACAGACTGACAGTGAACAGGTCCATCCGAAAACGTTCCAGGCAGTCGGGTGGGTTTTTATCCAGCTTCCGCTGATGGAAAATCTCAATGGAGAGCGGGATGTTGGGAGGAAGGGCCACGGGCCTGGACAGCTGCAGCCGGAGCTCGGCCCACTCCAGATCCTCTTCTTGGCTCAGGAAGGAGAAGTCAAAAGCAAAGGTCCAGTTCTGCCCATCCACCTGCATATCTGGGTGAGAAAAAGCCAGAAGGAAGCTGGTGAGTGGGGCCCTCCTGCAGCCTGAGTTGGTGTAACAACCACCACAGTTCATGATTGAGCCCTTACCTTATATGTATCGTCTCTCTTAATCCTCACCCCAACCCTATGAGCTGGGAATAGTATTGAATCCATTTTTAAGACGAGGGAAATTGAGGCTCAGAGAGATTAAATCACCTGCCCAAGGTGTCAATTGTTGGAAGGTCACAAAGCCAAGAGTAAGCCCAACTGCAAAGCCTAATCTCCAAATCACGGTTCTGCCACTCCCGCTTCAGACACTCCAGAGAACAATTGGTAAAAACTGGATGAGTTCGTCTCCTTCTCCTTTCTCCCCTCACACGTGCAGTCTAAGGCCAAACCCTGAGCTTTCGGACAGAAACCCTGGGCTTCCACCCACCCTGTGTCTCTGGAGCAGGTCAGCTTTTCTGGCTCTCTTCTCACTGGAAAGGGTGGCCTATTTCACAGGCACAGTGTGGTTGCGACGCAGATCATGGAAAGGACTGGAACCCCCAGGAAGGCACGGGCAACAGAAGCCAAAGACTGGCCACCCTTCCCCCACCAGTTCCTAAAGACAGAGGCAGACATGCCAAGAGTTCTCGGCAACCTTACAAATACATTTCTAAGCTTGACTGTGCACTGATCTTGTATTTTTCCACCCAGTGGTCTCTCCTACCCAGCAGGGCGCTCACTCCTTCCAGGTCCTCTATGCATCTGGGACAGACAGCAGTCACACACCCAGCACAGTGAAACCCCAAATGAATGAAAAGGGATGGAATGGGGAAGCACATTCCATTCATTTTAGTCCTGGATCAATTTGGTCTGATGTCTGGGAATAGCACACATGGGTGCATCTTTCAGGTCACCTGAAAGTGATCTTTGACTTTTTTCGAGCCCAGTTTCTTCTTTGCAACAGAAACAGTAATGTCCTACCTTTCCCTGCATGACATGAGGACCCAGGGAAATGAAGATGTTTCAAAGTCGATTGTTAAATAAAAGGCAAAGGCTAGTCATTAGAAATAGAAACAGAAACCCTTTCGTGAATCAGTCCTGAAGGTAGTGATCTCTGATTTAGGTCCACTCTGGGAAGACCACGTAACAGTTGTTTGTTTTTTTCTTTTTCAGTTGTTTCATAGGACATCTTTAGTCAGTAAGTGGATTTCTCTGGTTAGTCCAGCCTGTCTTAGAAAGAGGTAATTCTCAGCTTCAGCCTCCTGAAGCTTCTCCCAGCCCATCCCTAGCTGTTCTTTTTCACTTAATCTCCACTTCCCTTCTCATTAGCACCTGCAGGGGACAATAACCAGCCCCTGACTAGCAACTCCCCAGAGGTGTGGCGGGAGGCTAACATTACCCACTGCCCATCTCAGCACCACCTGGCCACCTGGGGATTAGGTGGGACAAGTAGCAACTCCTCTACAACTCCACCTACACCAGGACTTAAAACTTATTATCTCGAGTACCCACAAATGGCTTTCTAAAGGAAGGGATTCCAGCTCAGTGTTTAAGAGCAGGGGCCTGGTGTCTCCCATGATGGATTAAATTCTGCCACTTGCTGTTTAAGACTGGGATGCAATCTTTGGGCCTTGGTTTCCCTCTGGGTAAAAGGGAGATGGTGACAGTATCCACCTCACAGGAGTGTTGAGATTTACTGAGATAATGTGTGTAAAGTGCTCTGCCCAGTGCAACCAGCAAAGTGCAATAAATGGCCATCATCAACTATCTCATTACTCAGGTCCAGGTTGGAAATGAAGATGTCCAGGCAGTGAGGGGTAGGGCAGGGGAACAAAATCATCTATTGCTGGGGTGGTAGAGCAGATGCAGGGGTGGGGAGGAGCATATTCCTTCCTGCTGGAAGAGTCTGCAACCCCACAACCCTACCTGGAGCCAAGGGCTCCCCAGGACACAAAGCTAGCCGGTTCTCTTAGATCTGGTTTTGGTTCATCTTAGAAGAATGGGGTGTCTAATCTTTGAGGATCACCAATGCCTGATAAAAGCTAAGAATGCTGTCCCCAGAACAAACTGTATTTCCTACTTACACAATAAATGTGATTGGAGGGTAATTAAAAAGAAGGGGTTCATGGACACCCTGAAATTGAATGCAGACTTGGCCACATGGGCTCCAATTCCTTGGAATTGGAAATCTTGACCGATTTCCAATTCTAAAGAAAGAAGTGGTTGGGTTCATAACCTTGGGTGTTGAGTCAGACTTAAGGGCTCTGTAGAAAAAGAGGGTGGGTGTCCAAGTTCCCACCCTACATTATTATAAATTGTGAGGCCAATTACTATTAACTGCTTCCCTCATGCCAAGTATTTTACTAGCATTGTCTCTTTAAATCCGCCCCACCATTATCTCCATTTTCCAGATGAAGAAACTAAGGTCCAAGGTGAAGATGGTTAAACAGTGAAAGACCTAATTTAGTTAGACTCCAACACCCATTTCCCCTTATCCTGTGCAGTTTACAAATAAACCCAAGATGGAAAGGAGCCAGTGTGGGACATCCCTTCTCCATCAGGCTCCCTCCAGGCAGGCTCTTGCTGCTTTTGAAAAACAAGCCAATTCACAACAATGTGTATATACTTAAGGTCACCATACACATAATAAAATTTGCAATTTAACCCTTTTTATGTATTTTACACCACACTCACACAAATGAGGTAGAAAGAAAGTCAGGCCCTTTATTTTTACAAAAGGATAAACTAGAAAAGTCAACTGATAGGCCAGGGACACAGGGGTAAGTGGGGAAGCAGGGTTTGTGGGGCCAGAATCTAGTTTTCTAGACTCCCAGATTGTCACATTACTGCAAATCTGGAACTCTGGAAGGAGGGAGAGATTGGGAAAAGCGCACCTCTCACTCTGCGGCCACCAACCCCACCTCCACCCCACCCCCACCTTTCTGGCGGGGTGGAACACGCCAGTAATTTTCAAACTGCCCCACCCCGGGGTGTCCCCAGTCTGGCTGGTCCCCAGACGACCCTTCTAGAGAGGGTCACTGGCCGTCTGACCCCGGACGCGGCAGGCCAGCGAACTAGGAGCCCCCATCCTCGGATCACAGAGGGCCGGCGGGTGGCCGTCAAATCAGATTATCGGATGTGGATTTCGCCGGAACTCTGGGGAGGGCCGTCTGGCCCCAGCAGGCTGAGCGAGGTGCAGGGAGGCAGGGGCCACCCCCCGGCCACCACCACCCCCCCGCCCCCGCGCTAGGATGTGGATTGCCCAGCGTAGAAGAGCCCCGCGGGAAGGGCTCCCTCTTCTCAACATCTACCCGCATCCAGTGGGCAGAAGGCAAGGCACGCTGCCCCATCTCCGAGGGCCATACTCCCACAGTCACCATGGGAATGACCTCAATCCCTCCAAATCTAGGCCCTGAGCTCTGTGTCACCTGGGATTCTGACACCTACCTACCAAGCCTGCCTCAATTCTCGATTTCGGGGCACCTCATCTCTAATCCCTAACTTTTGAAACCTAATCCCTGATGTTCATGCTTGACATCCTGTTTCGAAACTCGGTCTCAGCCTGAGAAACTCTCCACGGCAGACCCAGGCGCGCATTCACCTTCACTAGTGAAAAGGAAAAAAAAAAATCAACAAAATAATTGTAGCAACAGTAAGGCCGATTTGTTACTGTGCCTGGTTATGTGTTAAGCATCTTACGTGCATTGCCAGTGGCCCTCGCAGTCCTATAAAGGAGGCGCTATTATTCCTATTCTGTGTTGTTGCTTAGTCAGTCCCTCAGTGGTCGACGCTTTCGAGACCTGTCAGGCTCCTCTGTCCATGGGATTTCCCAAGCAAGGATACTGGAGAGGGTTGCCATTTCCTCCTCCAGGGGATCTTCCCCATCCAGGGATGTCTCCTGCCTTGACAGGCGCATTATTTATCTCTGAGCCACCTGGGAAGCCCTATCCCTGTTCTACAGATGTGCAAACGGAGGTGCCCGGAGATTACAGTAGTTGAAGACCGCACAGATAAGAAGTGGCACAATCAGGCTCTCACCCTATAGTCCGCACTCTACCCGCCCTAAACAAGACACGAACGCTGAGCTCTCGGTCCGGGACACACCCCGGATACCACCAACCCTGCGCCTCGAGACAACGTGGACGCAGAGAGACCCTCAAGCCCAGCCCCTGGACGTGCCCTTCAAGCGTGCGGGTACGTCCTCAAATGGCAAGTCCTCGGCACCGGCACCGAGCCGCAGGCCCTGATGCTCAAGTGCCCTCCCGGAGTCTGGGGGAGGGAGTGCCCGAGGCGCCCCGGGTGTTGAAGGGAGCAGGGCGGGGCGGGGCTGCCTACCTTGCGCCTGCAGGCTACGGATGATGTCCGCCCGGGTCAGGGGTTCGCGATATAGGCTCAGCATATAAGCGAGGGGGGATGGCGACGAGGGCTGCCCCCACGGTCGAAGGGGCACCGGGGCCACCATCGCGGCGCCCGCCTGGAGGAGAGCCCACCAGGCGTGCAAGAGGAACAACCACAGGCGGTGGGCGTGCATGGTAGGCTGGCTGATCCCCAAAGGCAGCCTCCTCCTCTTATATCCTGGGCCTTCGCAGCCGCCCCGCCCCTGCCCTTCCTCCCTGGGGGGAAGCTTTGAGATCATATAACACCCCTACCCCACCCTCCCACACCATCACCCGGGGTGGCCCCCTACAGGGACCACCTGCTGAGGGCGGGTGAGACCTGAGCCTGGTAGGGAGGAGACTCCAAATCTGTAGGTGCTGTTAGGTTCAGGGTCTGTCTAGTTTGCCTAGTCTGGGCACGCTGGCACGGGGCTCCTCCAGGCTTTGTTTCCCAGATACAGCTGGCTTGTCCAAACTCCCAGGTCAGAATTATAGCTTCCTTACTCTGCCCCACCTGGGATCCCTCCCCTTTCCTCTTCCTCCAGGTTCCAAATAGACATCTAGCTCAGCCAGGAGCGGTGGAGAAAGGAAGCTGTGGATACCAGCGGCTCTCAGGCAGGGTGCGGCCCCACACTGGCCCAGGAGGCTTCAGCCCAGCCTGGCCCTGTGCAAGCTTCCAGGATACTGTCCAGATGGCCTCTGGGAGCACCTCTGGCTTTATCTGGCAGGGCCTGTCTGGAGAATTAGCCTCTGAAAAAGTACTGGGTACTGGGAATCGCTGGAACAAAAAAGACGAGTGCCAGTGGAAGTCCCAGGGGACCTGCTTCAAAGACTGAAGCTCCCTCCTGGAGAAGACAGAGGGCAGGAGTGACCAGGATGAAGGATGGAAAAGGAAGTGTCCGGAAGCCGGAGCCCAGGGCACAGCTAACAGGGTGATCTTGGCCCGCTCGAGGGGAGTCTGTGATGGCATCAGGATCTTCCTTCACAGATGCACTTCACCCCAGGGATTTCAGGAAAAAGGTATTGCCTGTGTTGTCAACGTCCCTCAGTGTCTGCCTCCCCTGGGGACTCAGTTACCCCAGAGACCTGGATTTCAGCTCAGGGACACTCACTTTTTTCTCTCTGGGCCCTGCTTTCCTCCCCTACACTACAGTAGTCCTTGTCTGGCCTCTGTTCAGCTGGAATTACCTGTAAAGAAATGTAAATCTCTGCACCCAGCAGTTCTCTACACCGGATGCCTTCCCCACCCTCCCCTCCCCCACCTGCCCTGTGCCTCTGGTCTTTTCCTAGGCCTGATGTGCGTTTATTGAAACTACATGCGGGCTTCCCTGGTGGCTCAGACAGTAAAGGATCCGCCTGCAAATCGGGAGACCTGGGTTCGATCCCTGGGTTGGGAAGATCCCCTGGAGGAGGGCATGGTGACCCACTCCAGTGTTCTTGCCTAGAGAATCCCCATGGACAGAGGAGCCTGTGGGGCTCTAGTCCCTGGGGTTGCAAAGAGTTGGACACGACTGAGCGACTAAGCACAGCACGGCACACTTGCCAGGCACACATGCCAGGCACACCTAGGCTTCTTTCACAAGATGCCTCCATCCAAAGAGCCACAGGCTCTGCGCTGAGCAGGTATTAGACAGTGGAAGGAGGCCCAGCAGGCTCAGCCAGGAGTTCTAAACCCAAGTCTGGTGGAAGCCGGCCTAGCCAGCAGGAAAGGGTCTCACCCAGGAGAGACGTGGGCTGTAGACCCTTGCTGACTTCGGGACAGCACAGTCTCCTTAACCAGATGCCTGTTAGTTCCTTTCAAAGCTAGAGAATGTCTTGTTCATCATGATCTCCTTATAGTACATGTCAAATTTGAGAAAAGAATCTTAGCTGAGTAAGTTAATCAGTGAATGGCACAGTGTCCAGACTCTCCTGAAGATAAGTATCACCTGGGGTGTGTGTAAACTACTGATTCCTGAGTCCCAACTAGGCCTTCAGAATTAGAACTTGGAGAGAGACCTTGGTAACCTACATATTTAACAAACACCCCCTTGATTCTTACCAGACAATTTTGAGAACCTGGATGAGTCTAGGATCTTGTTGCAGTTTGGAACCGACCTCTCTGCATTCAGTTTCCTCATCTATAAACTGTGACTGGAGGTAAACTGTGACTCCTTCCATGCAGATTCAATAAAGCAAATGGTAAAATCTTTTGCAAGCCCTTAAAACCTGGTGTTTTTGTAAAGCCTTAAGCACAGATATTATTATGGGTGCTCTGTGGCTGTCATTCAACTTCCCCAGCCTGAGGGCTTGCAGGATGGGGATTGTCTGTCCTGTCCCTCTGCATCAGACCTGTCCCCAGAGGCAAAAGTTGCCCTCGCCCAAGTGATGAATACATAAAAAGCAATGAGGGACTTTCTGGTGCGGACGGCACAGGTTCTACCCCTGGTTGGGGAATTAAGATCCCGCATGTCTGGAGAAAAGAAAGAGAGAGATTGTGGTTACACAGAGGTATAGCGGTCAGCCTGCCTCAAAACCCACGTGTCCTAGAATCCAGGGGGTCCCTGGGTTAAACAGGGGCATTCAGCACCAGGATTGGGAAGGAACAAAACAGATGATCTCTTTATTAAGCTTTATTCATTCCGTGTCCCCTCATACTATGTGGTACCTAGTAGGTGCTCGGTGAATATTTCAGTTAAGATAAATGATAATAATAATAGCTAACACTTACTGAGCACCAAATACAGTAGGCATCCTGATAAACACTGCATTGATTTTATTCTCATCCTCACTTCAGAGATGAAGAAAAGGGAGGCTCAGAGGGAACCAGGTGACTTGCTCAAGGCCACACGATTACAAATGAAAATAGCCAGTCTGTGAAGGGCAGCTCTGCTGGTTACCCAAACCCATGCTTTCAGCCCTCTGGCTTCCCCAAAGATGACAAGGTGGACATGGGCTTGTGTGTGTGTGCCTGTGTGTGTGTGTGCTCAGTTACTTCAGTCTTGTCTGACTCTTTGCGACACTAACCCACCAGGCTCTAACCCACCAGGCTCCTCTGTCCATGGGATTCTCCAGGCAAGAATACTGGAATGGGTTGCCATGCCCTCCTCGGGCCTGTACTAAGACTTAAAAAGAAAGAAAACCTCTCAAAGTTTTGTTTTCCCAGGGTCTGGGAGCTGCAGACAGAACTCATTTCTGATGTGTATTGGCCCAAAGCCGTGTGGGGACCTGCAAGAGAGATTCTGTCAAAGCCCGTTCATCACTGGATTTTTCCAGCTGGGGCACTCTTCAGGACAGAGGTTAACAGTCATTCTCATTTATAAGAGGTATTTGTTCATGGAGAACCTGTTTCCTGCAAGAAGGACCAGAAGTGCCTTCTTCCCAGGAGGGGAATGACACCTTCTTGCTTCCCCTGCCCCAGACGAACTGACCGGCAGATCACCTGACCTGGGAGATAACCTTTGAGGGTCAGCCCAGCTAGCTGGAGGGTGAGGAGCCAAGACCTCGAAGTTCTCGAATGCTTTCCATTGGGCCTTCTGGACCCTTCCTCCCTGTGAGCGACAGTGTGCCGGGTTAAGTGCTGGAGCTTTGAGGTCAGGCCGCCAGGAGGCAAAATCCTGGACATATTAGATCGTTACCATCTTGAAGATTTTGCTCATCAGCTGCAAAATGGAAACAAAGAATAGTATTTACTCGACAGGAATGCTGTAAGCAGTAAATGTGTGTAAAGTGGCGATTGGTCATTTGTTTATTCATTCATTGAACAAACCTGCTTATCTAGGAGTCTCAGCAAGATAACTGCAGGTGTTAGGTTCTCAGGAAGTCAAGACAGGAAGACGGTTCGGTTCTGCACATATTTTTCCCCCATTTATTTATTTGTGGTTGCGCTGGGTCTTCATTGCTGCACGTGGGCTTTCTCTTGCTGCTGTGAGTAAGGACTACTCTCTTGTTGCCGAGCACAGGCTCTAGGGCGCAGGCTTCAGTAGTTGCGGCACATGGGCACATGCTCTGCAGCACGTGGGATCTTCCTAGACTGGAGATCGAACCCATGTCCCCTGCATTGGAAGGCAGATTCTTATTCACTGCGCCACCAGGGGAGTCCCTCTGCACATATTTAATGAGCATTTCCTATATGCCAGTATGACCCTGGCTGTCTTGGCATATATGTAGCCTATAGAAGCCCATGTAATCCTAATCACCCCTCCCTGAAGCTCTGAGGCATGTAAGGTATTTCAGAGATGGGGAAAGTGAAGTACAGAGGAATTAAATAGCATCGTCATTCTGAAGGTGGAGGGTGTCTGCTTTATTATGCGTCTCCCATGCCAGGTGCAGCCCCTGCTGCACAGAAATCAGTAAGGATTTGTCATATGATTGAAGGAGGCCCAGATTCCCGAAACAGGTTCCCAAATCACACCTCTGCCTTTCATGTGCTCCTTCTCCACGCAACCTCCTGCTGTTTCCACTGTTATCTCCCTGATAAACTCCTTCTCACCTATCAAGACAGGGCTTACACATTGTCACCTCCTCTGCAAACCTGTCACTAGCTCCCTAGGTTTTGGCAGAGTCCTCTTCTAACTTCATGGAGCAGTTGTCCAAGCTTTCATGAGTAGCTGCCGCCAGACTGAGCTTCTGTGAGCAGGATGACTCCTGACTCTCTGAAGCTCCGGTTCCTGGTTCCTAATTGACCGTTGCTTGCTGTGATCCTCGGCTTAAATGAATGGATGGAGTCCTGCAAATGGTGGAGGTGGGACTAAGCACAGGTGCCTGGCCTCCACCTCTAGTACTTGTCTCCGGTACTTTCTGGACCCCACACCGCTGGTCTTGGAGGGACTGTCTAGGTGCCTCTGTGGGCACACTTGGCTGTCTCTCTGTGATCTGAAGACCTCAGTTCTCTGCTACAATCCCCTTGTACCCCAAGAGCACCCTGGCCCCATGGAAATGCCTGCCCTTCTCCTAAGTTCAAAGCTGTTCTTCCTCTGCCCAGGATGCTTCCACCTCCTCTTCCTTCACACAAGACACACCTAGTTATCCCAGAGAATCCAGCTCAAGGGTCTCTCTTCTACATGGTCTCCTTCCCCCTTTAGGCTTTGGTTCCTGGAGGCCCTAGGAGTTTCCCACCAGGAACCTGCTGTAAGCTGGCTCTGAATTCTGCAGTGCTCAGCCAAGGGCCTGGCCTCGGTAGACGGAGCTTGTAAATCTGCCACCAAACCACCTTGGCTGATCTGCAGTGTTTTACCAGCTCATAAGGGTGTTTTGAAAGGTTTTTATTTAGTTTTAAAACTTTATTTACTTTTTGGCTGTGGTGGATCTTCCCTGCTACATGTGGGCTTTCTCTAGTTGTGGCAAGCAGGGGCTACTCTTCATTGCAATGTGCAGGCTCCTCATTGTGGTGGCATCTCTTGCTGCAGAGTGCAGGTTGCAGGTGCCAGGTCTTCAGTAGTTGTGGCATATTGGGCTTAGTTGCTATAGGCATGTGGGATCTTCCCGGACCAGGGATTGAACCTATGTCCCTTGCATTGCAAGGTTGATTCTTAACCACTGGACCACCAGGGAAGCCCTGAAAAGTTTTTTATTTAAATCACCAATGCTGAAAGTTCATAAGATTTTGCAAAAAAAATATTGAGTTAGCCAAAAAGCTTGTTCGAGTTTGTCCATTACATCTTAGGGAAAAACCCAAACGAGTTTTTTTGACCAACCCAATAGTTTGTTTTCATCATTTAAAAAATGGAATGGTCTAGGCCCTCGTTTGATCAAGGCAAGGATTCCCTTAAGTAGAATAGGAGCTACTTCATTTAGGCAGGGTCTGTTCTCTAAAGAGTACCACAGTCCCCACCATGCCTGTTTTCTTTTCTTTTCTTATAATTTCATTTATTTATTTAGGCTGTGCTGGGTCTTCATTGCAGTGTGCAGAGAGCACATGGGCTTCAGTAGCGGTGGCACACGGGCTTAGTTGCCCCATGGCATGTGGAATCTTCCTGGACTAGAGATCAAACCCATGTCCCCTGCATTGGCAGGCGGATTCTTCACCACTGGACCACCAGAGAGGTGCCCCCACCATTCCTTGACATACTGCACCCATGTGCCCGGCCTAAAGACAAATTACTTTGAGACCCTTGCTATATGTTGGATGAGAGAAAGACAGTCCAGAATCAGTCTGGAATTTCAGACTTGGGAGTAGTCCACCTCATTGTCCTTTTCCACAGGGACTAACCCATGGATTGTGGTCACCTGGCCCAAGCTGGATGAAATAGAAACAATCTATTATTTAAAAGTATTTCCCATACTTGTTTGAATTATCTAATTTACCCTTCCTATCACTCCCACTAAGCAGATTGGCTATTTACTCCCATTTTACAGGTGTGAAAACAGAGGCTCTGAGGAGTTTGGCACCTTGCCCAGGATGGAGTACCTTGCAAATGGTAAGGGTGTGGTGGAAACTAAGTCATTCTGACTTTGGAAGCCAGACTGGACGTTACCATGTCCCAACACGTCGTTTATCACCTCCCTCGCACGGTGAGGCCTTTCCCCTGTCTAAACGGACCTCCTGCCCTCTGTCACGTCACCCCGCTCATTTCCTTCACAGCACTTCCCTGGCTGGAAATTACATTGTTTACTTTGGTACTGTTTGTTGATTTTTTGTCTGTTCCCTTCCCCCAGCACTGGGCTTTCAGCCAGACTCCTGTCTGTTCAGTTCAACACTGAACTCCCAATGCTTAGCTCAGTTCTCAATACAAGAACTCGGTATGTATTTGTTGAATGAAAACTTTTAACCCAGTCCCTGGACTGGGGGACATGGAGGTACGAAGGAGAGTTCTTTCTCCATCCAGTGGCCACCAAGACAATGTGAGCCCCGCGGGTTACCAGCTTTCTCTGGTTTCAAGTTCTTGACTCTCCTGTACGCCTGTGTGTACATAGTAGGTGCTCAATAAGTGCTCAGTCCACCTGCTCTGGCATGTAGACGTCTTGACACTAGTGAGAGAACGCTTCCCTAGAGCTCCGGGCTCCTTATGAACGCAACTCACATCATTACACCTTTTGTGTGCGTTGCTCATGGTGCCCTTTGGCCTCCATCCTTTCCCCTGATCCTTGCAGGCTGGTCTAACCCTCTGAGAGTGACTGGCTGTATACGGTGGAGCGGGTAGGGGCCAGGCCTGAATCTCCTGCTCCCTTCAGCTCCCGTGACCAGACTCTCGTCCCTGGCCCCTTCCTGGAGGCCCCTTCCTGGGTGGAGCCCAGGCCCAACTTGTGCTTCCCACAGGGTCAGGAGGTGAAGGCTCAGCCTGCCCTGGGAAACAAACAGAGAGACCACCAGGAGCTTCTCAGAGATTCCCACAGCACAGTCCGCCACCCCTGCCCCTGCCTTCCCACCGCCTGATTGCCCGTCCATAGCCACTCAAGGCTACTGACTTTGCTGACCCAGCTGAGCCTGTGCTGGGAGAAGGCTCTGTGCCTATGTGCATGCGTGTGTGTGTGTGTGTGTGTGTGTGTGTGTGTATAGAGGGCAAGGAAAAGAATCACAACTAAGAACAAACAGGGAGCGCTTACTGTGGGAGTAAGGAGTGCTTGGGGAGTACTTAGAGCAGGCCAAGTACTGATTCTGCTCAAGCATTTATGTGTACTGTGAGCTCAGTGTCTCTCCAAATCGCTTGACCATAATAATCCCCTGGGACACTTATTCAAGTAAAGGGAGTCCAAAAGGCATCACGTGCTATTTTTAGTGCTCTTTTAAGCTGTAATAGTCTCAAAAGTCTAAATGATAGAAACTTACAAAAACCATCCGTTGATAATATAATTCAAAAAATTCCTTTTACACTTACTTAGTTTTTTGAATTTAGTGATATATTTTTAATTAAAATGATTCCAATCATATAATCATCATCTTGATTAGAGTGGTAGTTGTATATATGACTGGGTATAAGGAATCATTTAGCCACTGACCTCAGGGTTGGAGGGATCCAAGGCTGGTCCATCCCCCATTCACATCAAAGAACCCCAGACTTCAAAGGCAGCTTGGAGGGAGATGCACATACCTGGCTGGGCATGCAGGGGAGCCCCAGAGAGCTAATATGATTAACTAGAGACCCAGTGGGGCAGGGTGAATTTTCACAAAGCAGATAATTCAATGGAAGCAGTTTGAATCCATTCTCACCCTCGTGCCTTTCATTCTATGGTTACTGACAGAACCTCCAGACACCTGGGAATTTTCCAGTAGTCACGTATGGATGTGAGAGTTGGACTGTGAAGAAGGCTGAGTGCCGAAGAATTGATGCTTCTGAACTGTGGTGTTGGAGAAGACTCTTGAGAGTCCCTTGGACTGCAAGGAGATCCAACCAGTCCATCCTAAAGGAGATCAGCCCTGGGTGTTCTTTGGAGGGAATGATGCTAAAGCTGAAACTCCAGTACTTTGGCCACCTCATGCAAAGAGTTGACTCATTGGA
Organism: Budorcas taxicolor; assembly: GCF_023091745.1. NCBI lineage: Eukaryota > Metazoa > Chordata > Mammalia > Artiodactyla > Bovidae > Budorcas > Budorcas taxicolor. The sequence goes on along the minus strand of NC_068914.1, from coordinate 19,097,091 downwards.
AAAGACTCTGATGCTGGGAGGGATTGGGGGCAGGAGGAGAAGGGGACGACAGAGGATGAGATGGCTGGATGGCATCACCAACTCGATGGAAGTGAGTTTGAGAGAATTCCAGGAGTTGGTGATGGACAGGGAGGCCTGGTGTGCTGTGATTCATGGGGTCACAAAGAGTCGGACACGACGGAGCGACTGAACTGAACTGGGGACTGTGCCAAATATGTGTCCATTTCATAGAGGGAAAACCACGTTGAAAGCCAGCAGTTACCTTTGTTCCTGGCATAGTGCTAAAGCTGTGGACCCGTGCCTTATGCACAGCTCTGAGGGATTCCTTTCACACTGTGTTCTGCAGGTATGGTGGTGGTTTGCTCTCTAAGTCGTATCCGACTCTTGCAACCCCATGGGCTGTAGCCCATCGGGCTCCTCTGTCCATGGAATTCTCCAGGCAAGAATACTGGACTAGGTTGCCATTTCCTTCTCCAGGGGATCTTCCTGAGCCACGAGTTGAACTCAGGTCTCTTGCATTGTAGGTGGATTCTATAGGTATATTGATTCCCATTTTACTGATGAGAAAACTGAGGCCTGAATTGCTTAAACATCTGTGTGCATTCCAAGTTGCTTCAGTCGTGTCCTACTTTTTGACCCTAAGGACTGTAGCCCGCCAGCCTCCTCTGTCCATGGGAATCTCCAGGGGACCTTCCTGACCCAGGGATCAAACCCCGGTCTCTTATGTCTCCTGCACTGGCAGGCAGGTGCCACCTGGGAAGCCCAGCTTAAACACGTGCCCAGGGTCAAGCTGGTGCCGAGCAGCTGAGCTGGAATTGGAGTCCAGATCTGTTTTGAGGTTAACCTTCATTCTCCTCCCTGTCATTCAGAGAACAAATAGCTGCGGCCCCAGGTGTTCTTCTCATCTTTCCTCCACTCTAGTGTGCGGGCAGGAGGTGTAGAGGGTGCTCTTGGTTTGCCCACGTACCATACTCACATCTTGAGAACAGGGACTCACTGGGCAATCCAGTGCTGAGAGAGTGTGCCCATGATTTGAGATATTATGTCCACAAGCTCCCTGATCCCCCCCACGACCCTACTTTATCCTGTGGCTCTTCCCTCCACCCTCCACACCCCAGTCACCCTCAACAGAGAGCTGACAACCCCTCCTGCTGTTTCAGAGCCTGAGGACCAGGGTCATGTGGCTTGAGGGAGGCTCTGCTTCCCCAGATCCAGTCCTGGCCACACTGATTCCCCTCCCAGGGAGACCCTGGCCCAATGCCCCTTCCCAGCCTACTCCTGGCTCCCAGCACTTTGCCCTCCCCACTCCCCCCCCAGCCCTCAGCTCCCCTTTTCCATCCTCCCTGTGGACTGTACCCCTCAGAACCGTGTTCCTTCCCACTGGTAAGAGGGCCCTGCCCAGACTGGAAGATCAGTCAAGAAAACTCCCAAAGAGCAGGGTGGGAGGGGGAGGGGGTGTTGGTCTAAGTCAGTACCAGTTAGACTTGACAGGAGGGTGTGTGTGTGTGTGTGGAGCGGGGACTAGGTCCTCCTCTCAGCTCAAGCCAGACCAGCATGGCCAGGTGGCCTCACTTTCTACATCTGGGATGGCCCTTGGCTCTGTCCCCTACTTGACCATCCTGGACTTGGTGGAGCTCTGAGCCCAGTGGTTGAAAGCGTTTCCTGACATTCAGGTCCTGCCCAGGTGGGCTTTGCAGCTTCTTCCTCCTCTCTTCATCCTAACCAGTTGATGAAATGTTAACAAAAATTTTCCCCTTAGTTCTTATATATTGTGCTTGTAATATACATTAATGTAATGTATATTCACTGAAGAAAATTTACTACATAACAGTACAGAGAGAAAAAGAAAAATCCTCTCTTCTGCAATCCACATGTAACCCTGGTTAGTATTCTGGGTATGTCCTTCCGGTCCTGCTCCACCCCACCCCCACCTCAGGCATTTACGTACACATACATCTTTTACTTGGAACAATCCCCTGTGTGAACTCTTCTGTTCTGTAGACAGCTTCTTTCATGTAACCTGAACGTCTTTTCAGGCCAATAGGCATCCTTCACCACTATCTAGAAATAAACATTGCTCATTTTAAAGGACTGCCTCCACCAGGAAGCCAGCTGAGGTTTCTCCAGTCCGATCAGCCCTCTCTCAGGACCCTCATATCATGCCCCCTATTACCCACCTCCTCTTAGATAATGAGCGTCTAGAGGACAGAAGTCTTCTCTGGACCCCTGCGTTCAGTGCCCGGTGTACAACAGGTGCTAATAGATGGGACTGAAATAGAGCACTTTTCTTAACAGAAATTGCTTTCCCAGACAGGTTGCTTGCTGTCACGGGGAGGTGGCTGAGGCAAAGGAAAGGAGCCCTGGACTTGGGTTCGAAGCCGTGCCCTTTACCGTGGGTGCCTGCCTCTGGTTTTGCTCTCTTATTCGTGGAGGACGGTCCTAAAGGGAATGTGTGCGGGGCGGTGCCCAGTCTTGCCGGCGAGTCTGGCCGCTGCCGGCCGAGGCGGCTGGGAGGAGGGCTCAGCAGCCAGTGAGCAGAGCGGCAGAGGCGGCTGTGGCTTGAGGGAAGAGAAAGGAGACAGCAGTGAGTGAGCGGAGGTGAGCCGAGCAGCGGGGCGCCCCCTCTCTAGGTCCGGATCTGAGCGCCTCGGGTCCACCACCTGGCGCCGCTTCTCTGGCAGCTCCGCAGCTCTGTGCATCCTGGGGTCCCGGACAGGAGCCCCGCGAAAGAGGGACCCTCCGGAGTGAGCCCCGACCTGGGCCGAGTGGTCGAGGCTCGGGGGTCAGCGGGATGTGTCCTCTTCCCATCTATCCCGTCCCCTCTCTGGGCCCAATTCTCCTGCTTTGCGGGTGGGGATTGGGGGGTGGGGGGCATGTGCCCACTCTCTAAGCTGGGGGCCCTGGAAGGAAGTTATGGCTCAGGGACGTCTGCACAGCCCCTACTTGGTGCCAGGCTGGCTCTGGGGTGGGGTGGGTCGCCACCACCTTCTTGTCCTCCACAGTGTATCTGAGACTGCCGACCCCAGGGGAGCCCAGTTACCAGCAGCTACCACCACAGTTTGTCAGAGCTCACCTGGAGACCCACCAACAGAACACTTTGCACAGTTATCTCACTTAGTGCAGGGCAGGTGCGAGTCCCGAGAGGTGAAGGCAGCTGGAGTTCAGCTACCTTGACGCTAAGGAAGAGTGAGTTGCACATCCTTCCAAGGTCCCCAGGCCTTGGTTGTATTTGTATTTTTGTGTTCTTTCCTTCAAAACCCCCTCCCCTGACCGTTTAAGGTTCAGGCCCCGTAACAAGTGGTCTTTCCTGGTACCTGGTCTGTCTGCTTCCTCTGCCACACTGCCCAGGGCGGTGGGGGTGGAGGATTGCTGCAGCTGGGCTCATCTCTCGCCTGGTCCCCCTGGCTGGTTCCCAAGGTCCACTCCTCCCAGGAGTGGCCGCGGTGCGCACAGGGCTGTAGCACTTCCGTCAATAAAACCCCCAGAGCTCCCGCTGCCTCGGGATCCGATACAAGCTCCTGAAGCCTGGGTCTCAGGCCCCCTTGCCCTCAACCTGAGCTGCCTTCAGCCCTCTTTGAGTTCCTAGAATCTGATGAGCCTTTGCCCTCACCATCCCCTCTACCTTAATGCCCTTTCTCCCACTCTGCCTGGCAAACACCGAATAGCCTTCAAGTCTTCGCTTAAATATAACCTCCTTGGAGAAACCTTCCCCTGCCACCCTATCTAAAGGTGACCTCACACTTCCTCAGACCGCCCTGTATTTTTCCTTCAGGGTGCTTATTGTCAGCTATGGTTACACCTTTACTTGGGGGCTGTTGGTTCATGTCTGCCTCTCTCAGAATACTGAAAGCACCAAGGGTGTTGGGTTTAACATCTGGGTTATTCTGCATCCCTGCACTTAGCATGCTGCTAGAGAAATAACTGTTGTGAAGAAAAGAGGCCAGCCGCGGAGGCTGTCCTGCTGCCATTTTTCCAGCAGGTGGCGCTCCAGGGCCGAACTTCATCAGTCCCCTGGCTCCAGGAGGGCTTCCCTCCTTCCATTCTCCAACCTCCCCCAGCCCCTGCCCCGGAGCCCTCTGCACTCTGCTCACTTCTTTGAGTCTTGAGGTTGCACATCATGGTTATGTTTACCCTCATCTCCTACAGGGGGCTAGTGGCAACTCTCCTGCTAGAGGCCAGATCAAACCCCTTTCTTTTTCCTTGGTGCCTGTGCAGAACTCGGGAAAAGCAAATGACTCAATCTCCAGGATAGAGGGTGCCCCTGGAGGTGAACATTAACGCTCGGAGCCTGACTGTGGGCCGTTCCAAGTTGCTTCAGTCGACCCTGTGGGCTGTAGCCTGCCAGGCTCCTCTGTCCATGGGATTCTCCAGGCAAGAATAATGGGGTGGGTGGCCATGCCTTCCTCCTCCAGGGGATCTTCCCGACTTAGGAAGTGAACCCACGTCTCTTATGCCTCCTGCATTGGCAGGCTGGTTCTTTACTGTTAGTGCCACCTGGGAAGTTAAGGTTTTGGCACCTGATTTCTGGGTTCCAGTGCTTGCTCTACTGCTTAGCAGTGTGAGACTTTGGGTGGATTACTTAACCGCTTTGTGCCTTATTTTCTTCCTCTGTAAAAACGGGAATAGTTCCTGTCTCATAGGGTGTTTTGAGATTAGAATGAGGAAATACATGGCAAGTATTTAGGATGGTACCTGTGTGTAGTAAATGATCAGTGAATGACAGTTTTTTACTATTGAACAATTCTTTACCCACTACGGAATCCCCATTTCAGATGTGGGAGAGACCACCTGTGCTTGTGCATAGCACACACACAGACACACACACACACACACACACACACACACACACACACACATGCAGGGAAAAACACAACAGCAACACACACCTCTTCCAGCTGTGGGCTCAGGCAGGCCACGGTGCCTCCTTTGCCAGGACAGGGGAGCCCAGCAGATGCCCTGTCGCCTTCCTGGCACTCTGCCTCCTGCATTCAGTGCCAGTGGCTTGGCAGGAGAGTTGCCATGGCAGCGGGTGACTAGGCCTGCAGGCAGGGACAGTGGCTGGGCTTTGGCTGAGCTGTCTGCCTCTTTAAAGGGGGTGGCTTCCTGCCAAAGCACAGGCTCTCCTGCTGCTTAGACGTTCAGCTGGCATGAGCAGCCGTGGCCACACCCAGAGCCCACCAGTCTCCCTGCCCTGGGAACTGGGAGGCTGAGCCAGCCACTCGCTCTGGGTCTTCCCTCAGATGCCCCAGAGGGTTGTGCCAGTGCCTCATTGACTTCTCTCTGTTTGTGGGGTGAATGAAAACACACAAAAATGAATTCCCTCTCACCACCTTGAAGGGTAAATTTTTGAGACATAATCTGACCTTCTCTAAAAATGGCCTGTTCATCCCACAAATTTTAGTATCTATGGTGTGCCAGCCATTGCTCTGGATGGAACCAAGATTTGAACCCAGATAGACACGTTCTCTCACTGTCAGGTGCTGACATCCTAGTAGGGAGAGAAAGCCAATAAACAAACAGCCAGAACAAGGAAAACACCAGTGATGGGTGCTGTGCTGAGAATTTTAACAGGGGAATGAAACAGCAACAGAATGAGAGGTTGCTCTAGGTGCAGGCAACAGGGGCGGCCTTTCCGAAGAGATGGCAGGCGAGCAAAGACCCAAGTGGAAGGAAGGAAGATTGGGAGGAAGAACATCCTAGGAAGAGGGATCAGCGAGTGCCAAGACCCGGAGGAGGGACCACAGCTGGCTAGTCTGAGGAACTGAAAGAAGTTAGGCTGGAACTTAGTGGGTGAAGGGGATGATGAAACATAATACATAAAGTGCACTGATTTGAAGTCATAACTGGATGAATTTTCACAGAGGTACACATCTGTGTAACCCCTATCCAGATCAAGACATGGAACATTCCCAGCGCCCCAGAAGGTTCCCACAGGGCCCCACCCAGTCACTGTTGGCCTTTACCCAGAGGTGGCCACCCCTCTGCCCTTGATCATCATAGGCTAGTTTTGCCTGTCCTAGGAGTTTCCCCAAACAATGGAATCTTATGCTACGGTTTTCATTTGATCTAGTTCTTTTCATTCTCAAGTCTGATGTTCGTCCATGCTGCTGCTGCTGTGTCTGTAGGTCATTCATCTTATTTGCTAGGAAGTCTTCATTATGCCATCACACCACAATTCATCCACTCTTCTCTTGATGGACACTGGAGTTGTCTACATATGAATATCTTTGGGCTATCCTGAATAATGCTGCCAAGAACATCCTTGTAAATGGCATGCCCAACCAGGTATTATATACATCCTTTTGGGATGTTATATACACTGGTGAAGGGTCAGTGAGCTCTTTCATTTTGCAGGTGGAAGAACAGGACCAGAGAAGGGAATGGACTTGCCAGGTTACCCAGGCAATCAGTGGCAGGGTGGGTGGGTGGGGAAGGCTGCTGACCATTCTTTTTTTAAAGGGTAGCTTTATTTATTTATAAAATATTTATTTGGCTGCACTGGATCTCAGTTGGCATGTAAACTCTTGGTTGCAGCATGTGGAATCTAGTTCTCTAACCAGGGATTGAACCCAGGCTCCTTGCACTGGCAGCACAGAGTCTTAGCCACTGGCCCACCAGGGAGGCCCTACTGCTGACCGTTTTTGTACCACTTGTTCTAGGCAGAAGGTTCTGGGCCCCTGGTAGGGAAGAGGAGAGAAAAAATATTTTTTAAGCACCTACTGTGTTTTAGGCCCTTCAAATGTATTATATCATCTATTCTAATTCTCAAAAGAACCTTACAAACTAGACATTATTGTGCCCATTTCACAGATGAGGGGCCTAGTCTAGAAGCATATATATGCAGGTAGAATCAGGACTTGGGCAGGTTTGTCTGATGCTAAAGCCCTAATCCTCCATGGCATGCCACCACCCAGGGTGGTGAAAGCTCTATGTGCCGGGCAGAGCTGCAAAGGCCAAGTGCAGAACCTGCAGAAATGAGAAACTTGGGGAGCTCCTCACATCAGCAGGATGTGCCAGGCAGGATGGGAAGCAGTGGGGAGAAATAGCCTAGGGCCTTCTGTTTTAAACTCCCCCAGACCCCAGCTGGCCCGCATTTCCCTGCTGAGCACAGCTCAGGGTTAGGTCAGATCACTGGACCTCAAGCCCCAACTTCATGGTTACCTTGCAGTGTGACCTTGGGCCAGGCACTGCCTCTTGGTGCCTCTGGTAACTTCCAACCCTGCCCAGGGGTTGGGACTCAGGGTTTCCAGGCTCTCACTGGCCTGGCAGGTGCCCTTTTTTCTAAGGGGTCTCTGTCTTCACACAGTGGTCTTCCTACTCAGATCATGACCTCGAGCTTCTTGGGGAGCCCTTTCATGTGTTGGGGGGGGAGGGGGTGGGATGGGGCAATTATTTTCCCCATTCTGTGTTTATTATTATTGTGGTAAAGTATACATAACATAAAATGATGGACGTGAATCTGAGTGAACTCCGGGAAATGGTGATGGACAGGGAGGCCTGGCCTGCTGCGATTCATGGGGTCGCAAAGAGTCGGACACGACTGAGCGACTGAACTGAACTGAACTGAACCATTTTAACCACTGTTTTCTGGCCACGCTGCATGTGGGATTTTAGTTCCCTGACCAGACATGGAACACATTTCTTGTATACTGAAATCGCAGGAGAGATGTTCATTTCACAGAAGCATGGAGTCTGATGAGCTACAGTTCATGGAGTCGCGAAGAATCGGACACAACAGATCAACTAATACCTCACTTTCAAGTGAAATTCCATACTCGTTAAACAGTAACATTTTGAATAGTGGTGTTGGAGGGGAGTTGGGAGGTTAGCCTCTCTGAGTGACCAGGGAGAAGCTGTGAGAGGAAGAAAGAGAACGTGAAACAAATGAGTGGGGAAGGCAGGGATTTGTGGCAGAAACTGGGGCGCCTGCCTGAGCAGACCCTGCCCTGTGCTGATCCTGCCGTCCTGTTCCCACCAGCCTCTAGCTGCCTGCACCACCCCCATCCTGGCCTCTCCCTCTCTCTCTGCAGATAGTGGGCATTTTTAACTGCTTCACTGCTTCCTGCCAGCAGCAGCTCAGGCTGCACCCACTTCAGAGATTTGAAGGAGGGGCGGTCACAGGCTGGGAGGTGCGGGGAAGGGGAGGCTCCAGAAGGAGGCTTGTGGCAGATTTCTGCCCGCAGATGTCAGCTAGGTACGAAGTCAGAGCTGGGAGACCAGCTTAGGGGTTGGGGGGTGGGAGGTGCTGAGTGAAGAGAGAGAGAGAGAAGGGTTTCATTCTCTTCTGGACTCCCTTGGGAAAAAGCCCTGGGGTGGGGGATGGAGACAGAATAATAGCCAAGGCCTTTTTGGGTCTCGGAAGTTCCCACGGACCTTTGAAAGCCCTGGGGTTGTTTAGCTGGAGAAGTCTGTGATCAGGGTCTGAGATGGCATTTCTCAAATATTTGAAAGGAAGAGCTATGTACCTGTGTACTGGTGTTCCAGGGTTGGGGAGACAGGACCAGTTGGGTACTGGCTGGGAGGTGGAGGTCAGATTCATGTTAGGAGGAGGAGGAGGGATGCTCTAAGGTCAGCAGAGTTCTGCAGAGAAGTCTCCCTAGAGAATGAGCTCCCATCCCTGGGACAATTAAAGTCAGGCAGTACTCGGGAGGCTGAATTCAAGGGCTCTGGAGTCAGCGATGGCTGGGGGACACTGGGCAAGTTCGTCAGCCTCTCTGTGCCTCAGTTGCCACATGCAAAAAATGAGGATGGTAGTGGACTATGCTTTTCCAAAGTGAGGCATGGGATTGTGGCTCTGAAGTCCAATGCAGTACCTAGTACTCAGCAGCCAGTGAAGGACTGGATATTGTGGGGAGCACTTGTGGGTGAGGTGGGGAGTTGGGTTAATCCCTACGAAGAGCCCATTAGCCCTGCTTTTCTGTGGAAGGAGGACCGTAGGGTTCCTTCTGTCAGTGTCTGAGAGCTGTCTGAGGTTTGTCACTTGCCACTAAATAGGCAATTTGTCTCACCACAGATGGGGTCTGAGAAGAGTACCTGTGTTTATGTGCAAGGAAGAATTACTTATCTCATTTTACAGATAAGGAGACTGAGGCCCAGAGAGGCTCCTTGACTTGGTAAGGCAGTATCTCGATTAGGGCTTGAATCTCCAGAAGCCTGGTCAGGGGCCCTGTCCACCCCACCTGTCCGGTCATGGCCCTTACCAAGCCTGGCCTCTAGGCATTCCGCTCAGTTGGAGGGGTTGCCTGCCCGTCTTACTGGAAACAAGGTGGGGTGAGGGGTACCAGGCAAGGTTAAGGAATTTCTTTTCCCCAAGGCCCAAGTGTGGACTCCCGTTTCCCTGCTCTTGCCCCCAGAGGGGTCCCTGCCCAGGGCTTCTTGTGGACTTGTTACAGGGGATGGGGCACAGCAGGCTTTGGGGTCAGGAGAGCCACCCTGGGAAGGAGTGACATCACCACTCCAAGCTTCAGTGCCTGGGGAGACAGGAGGGATACTTACCTCTCTGGGTGGCTGAAAATAGCCAGCACCATGATTCTGAGCATGCCCTTTGTAACTCAGAGCAGACTTGAGTCCAAGCATGGTGTGGTACAGAGGACTGGACTTTCTTGCTTCCTCTGCCCAAGACTACCTCTCACAGTGGAAGCAGCTGTCTTGAAGTGTTTGGAGGGTTGGCCTGGCCAATTATGCAAGCACTTATTAAGCTCCCAGCATATGCCATGCCCTGGGCTGGAACACAGTGATAAACGGTGGGCATTCCTTCTGGAAGCTCACTGCCTAGTGATGGAGGGGACAGGCAAGCCGATGGGCCATGCAGCTGTGGCAGCCTCAAGGTGCGCCACGCCGAGCTCCTTGCGGTGAACTTGCTGCGGGATGCAGTTAGCTGACTGCCCTCAGCTCACCTCCCCACCCCCCGCTTTGGGGATCCACTGCTGCTCTCACATGGAGGCCGCCACCTCCCTGGGCTCCTGGTCAGTGGCTGAGCCCAGTGGGGTCCCGGAGCTTTTGTTGTGGTTAGGAAAGGGAAGCTTCATTTTAAAAAATTTTTATTGGGGTGTATGTGTGTGTCTTAGTCACTCAGTCATGTCCAGCTCTTTGCAACCGCATGGACTGTGTGACGCTAGTGGTAAAGAACTTGCCTGCCAATGCAGGAGACACAGGAGATGCAGATTCAGCCCCTGGCTTAGGAAGATCTCCTGGAGGGGAAAAGGACAACCCACCCTAGTATTCTGGCTTGGAGAATCCCATGGACAGAGGAGCCTAGTGGGGTACAGTCCATTGGATCTCAAAGAGTTGGACACGACTGAAGTGACTCAGCACGTAGTTGATGGACAATGTTATGTTAGTTTCTGCTGTACAGCAAAGTGGATCAGTTAGTTATATACACATCTCCACTTGGAAAGGGGAGCTTTGAAGTCAGGTTGCCAGTTGTGAATCCCAGCTCGGTCTCTTACCAGCCATGTGCCCTGGGGCAGATCATTGCCTCTCGTGGAGCCTGCATTTCCTTACCGGCTAGGGAGGAGGTAAGGAAGGAGGAGAAGATGCCTCCTGCCTCAGGGGGCGGGGTGAGGCTGCAGTGGGTTCCTGCATGTGAACTGTGGCGCAAAGGAAACACTCAGTGTCTCCCTTCCCCTGCAGGGGAAGGACCATGCAGGGACGGTGGCGAACTGCCATCTCTCAATCTGTGCTTCTGGCTTCAGAAAACACGCCGGATTTGGGAGATTGCCTATGCCCCTCTGAGCCTTGGTCAGCACACTCTTGAGAGTGGATGGCATCACCTAGTCCCCTGCCATATTCAGGTGGGAACACTACACCCTGGCTTGGTCAGGGGGCAGGCCAGAATCTCGGTACAAAGGCAGGCCGCTAAGAGTTGGATTGGCCCATGGAAGTGGAAGAAGGCTTAAGAGTCATTTGCCCCAGTGGTTCCCAAACACCAGACAGTTGACTGTTGCCTTAGAACCACCCAGGGAGGGGGCTTTCCCAGGCCCCAGCCCTGGACACCCTGGCTTAGGAGGGCGGGAGTGGTGCCTGGGAACCTGTGGTCGAGCCCCTCCCGCGGGTGATTCAAACGCACACGCACACGTCGGCTGGGAACAACTGCCTGGTTCTGGTCCCAGTTTTACCCCTGACTGCACGGACAGTGAATGTCTGTCTCAGATGGCCTGGTGGGGGCAGTTGTGGGGGGTGGGGGTGTCCGGAGAGGCCTTCTAAACCAGCAGGTCTTCAGTGGCCTCCAGTTAAGGGGACTGTGTGTAGCATGCCGTTCTGCTTCTGAGTTTGTTTTGGAAAGGAAGGGACTTTAATGAGCTGGGCTATTACTCTGTGGCTTCGAGCTGCTCCTGCTCATGGCTGGGTGCCTCCAAGACAACAAAAGGAGTGTGGAGGGGGGAGGTGTCTGCCACTTTGAGAAGCCTAACTCTAGGCCATCAGGACAAAGAAGGAAACTGGGTCAGGAGTGAGCTCCTTGTCTCTGGGGACAGTCAAGCAGAGACAGGGACCACTAGCCCTCAGAAATCTTGTATGGGGGGGGGGGGTCCCTCTAAGTCTAGCCTCTGCGACTTTATGTCTTTAAGATGTGTTTATTATATCCATCATATTCTGATGGAGGTTGGAGTGAAATTGTGTGATATCTGGGGGTTGCTTTAAAATACTCCAGAAAGAAAACCAAAAGAGAAAAAAAAAAAAAAGCTAATGGTAAATGAAGCAAATGTGGTAAAATCTTGATAACTGTCATATGTGATAGTGGGTATATAGAGTCGATTATGCTGTTTTCTACTTTTGTGCATATATAAAGTGTTCAAAATGAAAATTTTAAATGACATTTATGAGGAAATTCCCTGGTGATCTAGTGGTTAGAACTCTGCACTCTCACTGCCAAGGTCCCAGGTTTGATCCCTGGTCTTAGAACTAAGATCCCACTAGCTGCATGGCACATACAAAAAAAAATTATGAAAATGACAATTATTAGACTTTATCATAGGTGCCCAGGGTTTAAAAAAAACAAAACAACTACAAAAGGATAGTGAGTGGAGGGCAGGTCTGATTCTCCTCCCCAAGCCTCCTGCCTCCCTTCCCCAGGCCTCAACTATCCTACGAGGGCTGAGCCCTCTTCCCAGCATCTTTGGTAGCCTTCCAGAGATTAACCTCATGTATACAAACCTATCAGCTGAGAATTGTTGTCATTATTTAAAAGTAGGATAACACATCCATGCGGAACAAAATTCAAATGCACAAGAAGGTATGCAGTGAAAAGTTTCCCTCCAGCCACCCAGTTCCCTGGGAAGAAAGTGAAAGTCGCTCAGTTGTGTCCAACTCTTTGCAAGCCACAGACTACACATCCATGAAACTCTCCAGGCCAAAATACTGGAGTGGGTAGCCTTTCTCTTCTTCAGGGGATCTTCCCAACCCAGGGATTGAACCCAGGTCTCCTGAATTGCCGGCAGATTCTTTACCAGCTGAGGCGCAAGGGAAGCCCTGCAATACTGGAGGGGGTAGCCTATCCCTTCTCCAGAGGATCTTCCCGACCCAGGAATTGAACTGGGGTCTCCTGCACTGCAGGCTGATTCTTTACCAACTGAGCTATCTGGGAAGCCCCAGATCCCTGGAGGTGACTAAAATCACCAATTTCTTATCTGTCCTTCAGAGACATTTAATGTACAGTTGACTCTTGAACATTGCAGAGGTTAGGAGTGTCCACCTCCTTGCAGTCAAAAATCGTAGTGTCATTTAATTTATAGCCGGCCCCTAGCGGTATCCCCTGTTCTCCATCTCCAGATTCAACCAACCATGAATCTTGTAGTATGTATTCATGGAAAGAAAATCTACATATAAGTGGTACCCTGCAGTTCAGACCCCTGCGTCAATGGTCAACTGTAGTTTATGTGTGTACATATGAATAGGCAACCGTCCGTATCCACATGAGCTGATACTACTGTGTGTACAGATGATATGGCTGTTACTATATAAGGGACCTGAGCATCTGCAGATTTTGATACCCAGTGGGTCCTGGAACCAATCCCAGTGGACCTTGAGGGGCAATATCTATGCAGCTCCTTAGGTGCTAGAATATGAGACTCTGTCCTTCAATTTTCTCTCTTCCCTCCCCCCGTCTCTCCTTCCTTCTCACCTCAGCTGAAGAGTTGAGTACGTAAATTTCCTTAAAATACCATCATCAGTACATGCAAGGCCTTTCTCTTACATTGTCCTCTTTGTTTTATTTCCCCTTCCTCACATTCCTTTTTCTCATAGGCGCCTGTGGTAGCATGTCTGATAAACGTTTTTGCCTAATGTACATATTCTCATTCAAAAAACAAAAAAAAACTATGGTGATTTTTCTGTGTATGACCATGGTTACTTTACATCAATGGGTATTGTATGGCTAATCCAGCTCTATTATTTTATCACAGGACACTGTTTTCAAGCTCGTTGCACGTTTTTGTGTGTGCACCTGGATTGTTGCGTGTTTCTGTTGAACGGGATTCTGTGGCTGGAGTCCGTGTGACTTATCTATCCCCTCAGAGATGGATGCCAGGACTGGCTCCGGCACCACCGTCCAGACCACAGCGCCCCCACTGTCTCCGTCATTGTCCACTCCTGACCTTTGCTCCCAGCTCTAGAGATCATTTTCTGTCAGCCCGCATACATCTGCCTCGTGTTTTCAAATATCTGTATGGCATTTCCAGTTTCCTGGGTGTTCCAGAGTTTATCCAGCCTATCATCTCTCTGTCCGCAGACTCATCACTGGTTTCCAATCTTGCACCATCTCAAACGAGGAATAACTCTATGCGGTTGTTAATCTGTTGGTTGTGTGGGCACATCTCTAGGCTAAATTCCTAGACGTGGAACTGCTGGGGCGAAGAGTCTGTGCGTATGTCATGTGGACAGATGCTATCAAAAAGTGTGAGCGTGTCCCTTCCCTATCCTCTTTTGGCATAAAGATTTCTTCGAGGCTCAGAGAGGGTGGGTGACCTGGTTGGAGAAACACAGCCTGTGAATGTTGGCACCAAGACTAGACCTCAGAAGGCTGGGCCTGGGCCAATTTTCTTGCCAAGGCCCTTCCCTGGTTCCCATGTGTCCCAAGCTTTAGGGAGTCTGGGATCTTCTCTGTGTGTCTGGGAGGTCTTGGCCTCTTCTGGAATGTTGCTGGTAAGCAAGACACCCCCCTGCCCGCTGATCTGGTGAGGGGTCAGCCCAGGAGCTCTGTTCCTGGGGACCAGGGTCTCGTTGCCATACGAAGGCCTTGGGAAGATGCTGCCGGGCCGCCGTGGCTCCCTTGACCCCTGCCCCGCCCCCCTCCCCTGCAGCATCTTCACAAATGGCTCTGACAGAGAGAGACATCCTTGGGAGCCTGAGTGGTGTTGCTTGGATACAACTGGGCAACAGATCTGGGGTATTTAAGGGAGAGGGAGAGTGGGAGGGAAGGGGTGACAGCCTGTTTATTCAGGGATGGATGGTCTTCCTGCTGCAAGGTTTGGCAGACCCCCTTGCGGCCCCCTCCATCCCACCCCGCCTCATTAGTTTCAGTGTCCAGGGCCTGGGATTCTGCAGTGAGACCCAGCAGAAGGCCGCTGGGCACTTCTTACTGATAGCAGTGGGGGAGGGGATTCTCTGCCCGTTTGGGAGGCACTATACAAGTAGGGGAGGGGGAGAAGGGAGGAGGTGAAGGCAGAGGGAGACACCTCAGAGGGGATCTTCTTTTCTCCCTCTCTTTTTTAATATTTATTTTTTATTTACTTGGCTACATTAGGTTTTAATTGCGACATATGAGATCTAGTTCCCTGGCCAGGGATCAAACCTGGGCCCCCTGCCTTGGGAGCTTGGAGTCTTAACCACTGGACCATTAGGAAAGTCCTTGGAGGGGATCTTCTGATGATGCTAGCAGCCATAACTACTGTTATGTTACTGAGCTTCTTCTTGGACAGCTAGTAAGGGTTTTGAGTTTGTTAGTTCACCTAATCTTTTTTTTTTTTAGTTCACCTAATCTTAAGTGAAGTTGCTTAGTCGTGTCTGACTCTTTGTGACCCCATGGACTGTAATCTACCAGAGGAAACTGGTGTGGGATTTTCCAGGCAAGAGTACTGGAATGGGTTGCCATTTCCTTCTCCAACCTAATCTCAAAATCTTATCAAAATGTGTGTGACTATCCTCATTTTATAAGATTTTTTTTTTTTTTTGCCTCACCATGCAGCATGCAGCATCTTAGTTCCCTGTTGTTTAGTCGTTAAGTCATGGCTGACCCTTTGTGACCCCATGGACAGGCGCCTCTGTCCATGGGTTTTCCCAGGCTAGAATACTGGAGTGGGTTGCCATTTCCTTCTCTAGGGGATCTTCCTAACCGAGGGATCTAACCCGAGTCTCCTGTGGTGGATGTGCGGAGTCTCAACCATTGGACTGCCAGGGAAGTCCCAATCCTCATTTTCTAGATATGGAAACAGAGGCTCATAAAAGCTCAGAAAACTTGCCTGAGTTCATATAGCTCAGAAGTGGCAGAACTGGAATTCAAACTCAAGTCTGTCTGATGCAAAAGTCAAAACAGATCTCTTTACATCACTGAGCTGGTAGGACATCCACTTCCACTCTGAATTAACTTGATCCCCAGTACCCCAGTTCCCACTCTACCCTGCAGGAAACATCATTTTGAAAGATCAGTTTATTGGTCTGCCTCCCCTACACACCTGTGAGCACCTCTGGCAAAGTGGGGTCTTCTCCGTGAGCCCAGGTTTGGGCACAGAGTAGGTACTCAACATTGCTGCTTGGAGCTCAGATCCTTGAGCAGCTCAGCTGAGGCAAATCCTCACTCTCTTCCTGATAGCCCTGTGGGGACCAGAAGACAGTGTCCTGCCACTGAGCCGTCTCTGCCCCCACTGAACAGACCCAGAACCTTCAGCATGTCCTGGGGCTGGGCTCCAGATCTCTACTCCTGTGCTGTCTTGCTGGGAGTCAGCACCCATGTTCCCCGGGCAGGTGTGACCTGATCAGCAAGAGTCTACAGAGGTGTAGGGTAGGGTGGTGAAGGCTGCTAGGTACCTGTCCCTGTGTGGCTTGGGAAGGAAAGAAGTTAACTCTTTCAGTGCCCCAGCCTTGAGAGGTTACAGCTCCAACTGGGCTGGGCTGAACTGTGCGGGGAGGTGGAAGTAGGGAGCTGTGGCTTGGGAAATGGGGAGAGACCAGCCAGCTGAGCTGTGCAGAGGGACAGGTCAACACATGCGTGGGTCCTGGGCTTGCACTGTCCCCTCATCCTCCTCTGAACCCCAGTGCAACCTTACACTTTGTGGAACATTATCACAGCCTGCCTTCAACCACGGTTATCCATCTAATAATGATGAGCATAAAAGCCGCTCTGCTAGGACAGTGCCAAGTACTTTGAAGTCATCATCCCATTTAGGTCCCTCAACCAACCGCCAGCTCAGGTGAGTGAAGGATGCATCATGGGTACCTGAGGTTGGAGACACGGCCCCACCAGCACACTTTTCTTTACTATTCTATTGTATTATTTTCTTCCTAGCTAAGTCACTTAGGAATGATCTTGCTTCTGTTGTTATTAATATTTGCTTCTTTATTGTATCCCCTGCCCCCACTCTACTAAAATGTCAGCCTCATGAAGGCAGGACCTTGTCTGCCTCATTCACTGCTCAAGGCCAGGGTTTTTGAATATAAAAGGGGCTCTGTAAATGTTCGTTGATTGACAGTGAATGAACGGGATATCTGTTGAATGGATGAACCAGGATTCCTTTTCCCTTTTCTCTCTTTTTTTGCTGATGGAGCACTCTCTTTGCAGTACTTGAGGAATGTTCTGGAGATAGAATCACCCTCCTTCCACTTGTCCTGGGCACTCTTTAGTCAGGTTCTGAGTGATGCTGAGGTAGGCCTCCAGGTTCTCTTGCCCTCGGGACCTCATTGTTCTTTGAAGCATTTCCCAACTGCAGGTCACAGATAAAATCAGTTTTGTGCACTGTAATCAGTAAAAACAAAAAGAAACAGGATAGGATACATTAGAAAGTATCAGCGTGCATCACATGTAGTAAAGCTAAGCCTTTTTTTATATATTTATGTCTGTGTGTAGCTGGTGGTCCCAAACTAAATATATATATATACAGTACATAGATACGTGTATATATATTTGCATGTGTATATATATATATATGTATAATTGGTTTACAATATTGTGTTGGTTATAGGCCATGATAATCTTGTATTAATACAGCAAAGTGATTCAGCTATATATATATATTTTCAGATTCTATTCCACTATAGGTTATAAGATGTTGAATATAGTAGATCCTTGTTGCTCATCTATTTTGTGTATAGTAGTTTGAATTTGTTATTCAAACAGATGTTCTTAATTTGTCCCTCTCTCCCTCCCGCTTTGGTCACCATAAGGTTGTTTTCAATGTCTGTGCGCCTGTTTCTGTCTTGTGTATAGGTTCACTTGTATCATCTTTCAGATTCCATGTATAAGTGGTATTACACAGTCTTTGCCTTTTTCTGACTTCACTAAGTATAACATTCCATCCACATTGCTGGCAATTGTTCATTCTGTTTTATGGCTGAGTAATATTCCATTGTATAAGTATACATCTTCTTAAGCCAAATGTCTGTTTTTTAAAAAAATTTTTTTGAATTTATTTTATAACCGTGCTAGGTCTTTGTCGAGCTTCCCAGGTGGCTCGATGGTAAAGAATCTTCCTGCCCAAGCAAGAGATGCAGGAGACTCTGGTGCAATCCCTGGGTCAGGAAGAGGGATTCCTCCAGAGGAGGAAATGGCAACCCACTCCAGGATTCTTGCCTGAAAACTTCCATGGACAGAGGAGCCTCATGGGTTACAGTCTATGGGGTTGCAAAAAGTCAGACACGCCTGAGCGACTGGGCACGCACATACGGGTCTTCATTGTTATAGTGAGCTTCTCTTTGCTGTAGTGAGCTTCTCATTGCTGTAGTGAGCTGGGACATCTCTACTCGTGGTGCGAGGGCTTAGCTGTGCCACAACTTGTGGGATCTTCCTGTACCAGAGATTTAACCTGTGTCCTCATATTGGCAGGCGGATTCTTAATCACTGGACCACGAGGGAAGTCCCTAAATGTTTGTTGATGGGCACTTGAGTTGTTTCCACATCTTGGCTATTGTAATCAGCGCTGCTGTGCACGTTGGGGTGTACGTATCTTTTCAAATTAGAGTTTTGATTTTTCTGGATTTATACCCTAAAATGTATTTCTTACATTGAATCTCTGTCAAAAAAGTTTGAACCTAGTGTGTGAATTTGGGAGATAAGAGATACTATCCTTGGACCTAGACCCAAAGGAAAGCCAACCAATGAAATTAATAATCCTGCTGATAATTATTAATATAATGTCAATTATTGGCCATGTATCCTGTGCCAAGCAGGAGTGCTCAGGTCCCAGCTTCCTGCGTAGAGGTGAGGGGGAAGGAGTCTGGAGCAAACCGAGATCCTGGGAACAAGGAAGGATGCCTGGAGGAGGAATAACCTGAACTCAGCCTCGAAGAACCTCTTAGCCCTGGCAGGTTTGGGATTGGGTCAGAGTGTGAGTTCAGGTGGCAATAACAATAATGATAAAATAGCTTCAGTCAGTGAGCTCCGGCCAACTGCGAGCACCAGCTGAGAGCCAGGCACTCCTTTAATCTTCCAGACATTTTCTGGAGGCATGAACAGCTCTTCATACCATTTTACAAACAAGGAAAAGAAGACTTGGAGAAATATGGTGACTTTTAGGGTAGGGGTCTCTTCGTGGTAAAACTGCCAAGGTTAGGTCCAGGGCAAGTCAGCCCTCCTCAGAGCCTGGGTTTCTCAGCCCTGCACGGCAGAGGGAAGGGCCTGAACAACGGAGGGCTACTGGATGCTGGTGGTGGGACAGTGGGCCTGGAGGGGCAGCCAGGGCAAAGGGGAAGGGTTCTGTGTTGGGGCTCAGAGACCACCTGGGTCTCAGGGGAGAACGCAGGTTCCAAGACACCTGTCCTGGAGGGTCCATGTGGGTCCCAGTCTTGGCAATAAGGGGGAGCAGAGCCAGAACAGCACCCTCCCTGACTTTGTCCATTCCCTGGGCTCAGTGTCCCCCAGCCTGTGGCGGGCTTGGCACGCAGTGAGGAGCAGAAAGAGCAGTAGGGCCTGTTTCTCATCTTTTGTCAAGTCTCATCTCTGTTGATTGGAACCCAGCTCCTCTGCTTTCCAGCGAATTGTTTCTGCCTGTCAGGAAATAATTCTTGGCTTGAGTGTTCCACGAGGGAACTGGATGTTTGCACAGCTTATGGTTCTTTGCAGGGACTGAATTTGGGACTTGCTTGCCTGGGCAGAGGGGCTGTGGATGGCCACTGGTGATTCTCTTGGAAGCGTGAGTAATGGGGTGGCTTACTATCCTTTGCAGTAGCAGCTTGCCTGGTTTCGGATGGTGGTGGGTGAGTCTATGTGTGTGCTACACTTGCCCACATACACACACATGCTCACTTGGACATCCGCACTCATGCCCACTAGACACACCCACACAAACATGCACATTCTCATCCACATCTCTGCAAATACATGAGCAACACAAGTACGTATGTGTGGATACGTGTGTTTACACGCAAGCAGATGGTTGTTGCAGGGCCCCCACTTTAGATGATAAGGGGGTGTTCTGGGTGTTTTGTGCATCTGGAGGTGGGTGGTGGCAGAGCTGGTGGGGGTGCTGGGTGAGGAAGGGTGGGTCTTGAGCCATCTGGTTTCTGAGATCCTGTTCTGGGACCATTGATCCTTTATCAGGGAATTTTGCGCTTCTGCTCTGAGTGTCCAGACCACTCCAGGGGCTTCTGTGGCGGTCTGCACTGAGTGTTGGCTCATTTGATTCTTCCCTTCTGCCTGGGGTTGGAGAGCAAAGGCAGAGTGGCTTCTTCTGGGTATATCTAGGGCTGCTGTGTCCTTTCCTTTTTCTTTTCTTCAACATTCAGTCCCCGTCCCCCTCCCAGGTGCCAGGGGTAGGGGGTGGGGAAGGAAGAAAGCCTGCAGGCTCTCTTGTGGTTGGGGGGAACCCCTAGGATGCTGCTCTGAGCAGGGACTTGGCAGAACCTTAGAGGCTGAGGGTGGCTTGGTGGGGCTGGACACTGTGGACTGGACACCATCTGTACTTGTACTTATACATCTTATCATCTGTACTTGTCTCTGGGATAAACTGGAAACCCTCATCCCTTTCCTTCTGGGGTCTATCAGCTGAGCCCAGAGGCTGTCCATAGGAGCAAGAAGGGCTGTGATTCTCTGTCCTGGGCTTTTTGTTTGATTCAACAAGAACACCTACTGTGTGCATGGTGAACACAAACGAATGAATGACCAATGTGCCAGGCACTGTGCTAGGGACCAAAAGACAGTTCAGACATGGACTTCCATCCTCCAGGAGCTCAGTCTAGAGAGGCAGCCAGCCACGGATCCCAGCACCTGAGGGAGGAGGAGGGATGAGTGTGCATGTGTGTATGTGTATAGGTGTGTGCTTAAGCACAGCCTTAGTACACATGCACACCCCTACCATGGTCCTTGCTGCAAGGGCACATTATCCTGGAACTCAGCACCTTCCACCTGATGCAAAGTCTGGAAAACACTTTGATGCTGAAGGACAGGGAAGCCTGGCATGCTGCAGTCCATGGGGTCACAAAGACTTGTACATGACTTAGCAACTGAACAACAGCAACAGCACCCTCAGTATGGCAGGGCATCAGATGGGGAATCTGCAGGGGCAAGAAGTGGGGGTTGTCAGGTTGTGCAGAAGAGTTAGGAAGGGAGCAGTGCCTAAGGATGGAGCCACAGTGTGCCACGCACCACACCAGGGCATCACAGGCCTCAGCTCCCTGACTTGTCAACACTTTGAAGGACAGGCTGTCCTCTGGCTGAGGGACTTGAAGACAGATTATGTCACAGACCATACAGGCAGTAAGGTATGTATCAGCCTGAGCCTTGCTCTACTGGTCTCTGAAGGTAGATCTGCTTCCCAAGGCCACTCCTGGGCTTCCTCTGCTCCTCGCCTCTTCACACACCTTGGATGGAACAGGAGGAAGCCCTCACATTAAAAGAGGGGTAATAAAAGTAGTCATCTCATAGAATGACCCAGTGAAGTACTTGAGACCTAGGTGCTGGAGGCCTGGTAAGAGCACCATAAATAACAGCCATTCCTCTTGTCTGTCTTTGTTCTTAGGGCTCACAGGGGCTGCAGGGCCTGCGTGTCCCTCTCCTAGCCCAGCGCCTTCTGGCCTGACTTTGGAGAGAGGGCAGGCCTGCACTACCTTCATCCCTGGGCAAACCTGGACTTCACTGACTCCCGCTCCATCCCTGATTGTGGGCGAGGCCGGGAGTGACAGGTGAGGAAGACGCAGGTCCCCAGTGCAGGGCAGAGAGAAGCGGCAAGTGACTCACTAACCACAACCAATTTCGTCTCCCTCAGAAAAACAGTGGTGAGAGTGAAGGCACCAGCGTTCATTTGCAGGCGCGCACCCGCGGAGGGCTGGCAGGGACTGCTGGAGCGTTCCGGTGGGCCAGGCTGGACTGCCTCCCCCGGTCAGGGGAGCCGGGGACAGACCCCCCTGGGGGTTAGGATTGTGCTGTCACTGCAGGGAGCCATGGGTGGGGACAAAGGGACCTCTCCCCTTCCGAAGTTTCTGCCAGGTTCTTCGCTTTGTGTCTCCGGGTACTGAGGGTGTCCAAGGTTTGGGAGAAGCCCACAGCTGAGCGGACAGTCTGCTCTTTAAGGGCTAACCGTTGACTCCTGTGGTGGCGAGGTCCAGAGAGAGCAGTCGCCTAGCTCAGGTTGCACAGCACAGCGAGGATTCTTCCGGCGCCCGCGGAGGCTTGGCTTGGCTTTAAAAAGCAGAGAGCGGCGAGGGCCCGCCGATCTCCCGGGGAGCTGGAGTCTGGACGGGGGTGTGGCGCCGAGAGCTTTTGCTTCTTTCTCCTGCCAGGGAGGCTGGATGTAGGGTTTGGGTTTCTTCCAGAAAGAGCCGAACTCATGACAAGGGAAGCGGAACTGGTTTCCCAGGCGGTCTCCCCCGCCCCAAACTTTTCCTTCTAGGCGGAGGGTGGGCTGGCGGAGGGAGGAAGCGGGGCCGAGAAAGGTGGGGCCAGCCGTTCCCTCTCCCCCTGGCAGCAGCGGCTCTGGAATGCCAGTCCGGACGCTGCTTGGTGAGTGTGTCTTTAAATCCGAGACCCCCGCCCCCTCGGCGGCTGGGGCCGGGGCTCTGGCTGGCTGGGCGACGGCGGGCGCGGTGATTGGCGGCCCCGCCGGGTCCGCCCCCGGCGTGGGGGTCGCGGGGCACCGGGAGCCGAGCGGCGCGCTCCTGCTGGGGTGCGCGGCTCTCTACTCAGGCGAGCGCGGCCTCCTGCGCTTGTGCCCTCGCCTCGTCGCGCCCGGCTTGCCAGCCTCCGGAGCCGCCTCTGCCCACGGATGGGCTGGGGAAGTTGGGAGGAGCGAGCCGGAGCCAGTACCCGGCGCGACCCGCCGCTGCCTAACTCGGCGCCCGCAGTTCGGGCGCCGCGCGCCTGCCGCAGGAGCGCGGATGCCCCCCGGAGCCACGGGCTTGCAGGTACCGACGCGTCAGGACCCGGGGCGGGCGAGGGAGGGCTGATGAGGGACTCTTCTCGGCACCCCCGGGCCGGGGCTGCTCCGACCACCCACTCCCCATCCCCTAGGTCACAAGCCTCCCTGGGCTCTGTGGAGAGGAGAGAGCCTGCCCCCCTCAACGAAACCCGCACGGGATCGGTGCCTGGGAGAGAAGCGGAACCACACATTTTAAACAGGAGTTATTGAGGCGTTCTTTCTGTCCGGCTCTGGGCTACGCACTTTCTCCAGGAGCTTTCTCTCCGACTAGGGTAGATGTGGGATGGCGACGCCTCCACCCTTGATGGCTGGTTCTCGGGCGAGACCTGAGAGCTGGGCTTCCTGTGCAGCTGCGGCGAGGCAAGCAGCCTCATGTTCCACACCTGAGGTCCCTGGGCTCCTCTTTAGGCACTTGAGGTCCATGGAACTGGGAAGAGTCCAGAGATCCCAGTGGGTGCAAGCTTTGATGTTGGGCCGCATCTGGTTCTTGCCTTCTGTAGGCCTGGGTCTCCCAGGGGAGCCCTTTTTTCATCTTCAGAGGTTTTTCTTGAAGGGGCAGGCGGCCTGTCAGAAAGCCGAGTGCAGTGTCAGGGAGACTGGACTCTTAAAAACATCCAGGACTATTGGAACATGTTATTACCTCTTAGGGAGTCAGAAATGGAAGAAAAGCTCCCCTGACTTCAGGAAGCTTCCAGCTTCTCGCTCTCTCCACCAGAGTTCCAAGCAACAACTCCTTGGCTTCCTGCAGAGCAGCCTGGACCCCCGACAGCATCTCTTAAATGCCAGGCACTGGGCTCTGCCAAGGAGGATGGGAGTGGTGGAAGGAGTTGGAGGGTTCTCCACTTAGGTGGCTTAGCCCCTCTGTGCGACCCCGTGGGGGGCGGTGAGGTGGGTGGGATGCAAGGCATAAACACAGAAAAATTTCGTTACTATAGGGTTTCCATAGTCCAGTCCTGGACTAATAGTAACAGTGGAAATACCAAGAAAATACACATGATTAATTGCTGAATGAGTGACACAGGCTGTAACTGCCAGGGAAGCTGGGATGCAATTCTCATGCAGCCATGCAAATATGTTTGAAATATTCTTGTTCTGCCTCCATACCCTTCTTTTCTGATTACCCTGATGCTTAGGACCTCTCACCGCCTCCAGGGACAGGGAGCAGCAGAAATGTGCCCCAGCCCCACTCCCAGTTGTTTTTTTTTCCCCTGCTGACTGAAGCTATTCCGGACTTCAGGAGAATTACATTTGGTTTCTGGGGTCAGGCTGACCGTAGAACCTTCCTAGCTTCCCTGGGGCTTCTGAGGCTTGGGGTCTAGATCCAGCCTTACAGGAGGAAGTCCTCACTTCCTTTCTGAAGAGCCTCTGTCTCTGGGGGCTGGGGATGAGCTTGGCAGGCTGGAGCCAGGCACCATTTCCTGTGAGTGCAGACGGACAGTCTTCCTCTCGTTGGCCATTGGGGTTGAAATTGGGGTGTTGGAAGTGGACAGACCCGGCAGAACTGGCTTGAGGTTAGTGGTACCTGGGGCATCTCTGACCTCACCTCTGAGGTTCTGCTGTGCTTCGAGCTCTGCTCCCTCCCCCATCATCCCTGTCAAGATGTCCTGGAACACTTTGTGGAGGTGGCGGTGAGCTCGTGCCTGTGGCCTTGGACACTGTTCTTGGAGTGGGAGTTGCTGAGCTTGCCCTTTAGCCCTTGGCCGGCACTGTGAGTACTTGGGTGGACACATGCCCACCTGCCTCCAAACAGGTGGCGCCCACGGGGTCACCCAGGGACAGGTGGGGAATGCTGGTGTGGGCAGAGATGTGTGCCAACGTGCTCAGGTTTATAGCTGTGTGGGCTGGGCCGGTGAGGAACTGGATACAGTGGACATGAGGGCAGACACAGGAAGACAGTGGAGGTGGGCAAGCAACTCAGGGCACAGACATGTGCAGGGGCAGACAGTGTGAACAGACAAGCGGGGACAACGAATGGGCTGCAGATACCGTATAGACAGATCTATGCCATCATGGAGACTTGGCTGGCATAAGTGGACAGATGTGTTGGTGGGCTCAGAGGAGCATAGACAGGGATGTGAGCTGACATTCACTGATGGGAGACATGGAGCCACATGGATGTGGCTTGAATCCCTGGGCAGACATGGAGTTGGCTGTGAACACCTGAAACGCAGACACTTAAACCTGCTGAGTCACCAGCAGCAGAAGGCAGAACACAGTCAGAGGTGGGTACCAAGAGCTGTGGTGCTGGAGAAGACTCTCAAGAGTCTCTTGGACAGCAAGGAGATCAAACCAGCTAATTCTCAAGGAAATCAACTGATACTGAAGCTGAACCTCCACTACTCTGGCCACCTGATATGAAGAGCTGACTCACTGGAAAAGACCCTGATGCTGGGAAAGATTGAGGACAGGGGGGGAAGGGAGTGACAGAGGATGAGGTGGTTAATGGCATCATTGACTCAATGGATATGAGTAGGTAGTGCAGCACAAGGAAGCCTGGCGTGCTGCCGTCCATGGGGCCACAGAGTTGAACAGAACTTAGTGACCAAACAGCAACAACCAAGATGTAGTCCAAGGCAGGCACTGTTGAGTTATTCCTGTGACTCTGTGTGGCAGCGGTGGCTGAAAGGTGACTTGTTTGGGATAGTGGCTGTGCAGGTGATGAGTGGTGTGGCTTCATTTCTAGACTCCTGCTTTGGGGTTTGGAGACCCCAAAGGGCTCAGGATCCTCTGTTTAAGCCTGAGAATTCGTTGACCTCCCTATTCTCTAAGGGCTGGGCGCATGCCTTAAGCATCGGCAGGGGCTCCTTGAACTTTGAGGTTCATCTCCTCTGGGTCTGCACAACTTCTGAAGTGAGACTGTGCGGCCGGGATAGGGGAGGAACCTGCTGGGGACTCTCCTTCTTAGCCTAAACCTGAGGGTTTCTTGCAGGGAAGGGACAGTCCCAGGGGGCAGAGGGGAGAGAAAGAGTAGACTTGAGTTGGATCTTTGGTGAGACCTTTGCGCTCTAGTGTGGACTGCCCCTCCCCCAAACCCTGGACTTGGACAGGGAAGGGCCCCCGCCCCACCATTTGGCTCTGGCCCAACCTGGAGATGGGAGATACAGCTGACACTGACTCAGTGTGTTACCTGGGCAATTTACTCAATGTCTTAACTAACTCATCTTTAAAGTGCAACCCCTCATCTTTAAGTGGGGCCAGTAACCCCTCACCCTTGGGGTGTGGCAAGGGTTTAATGTGAGTGGAAAGTGTGTGGCCCAGGATCTGGCACAGAGTGAGCCCTGTTGGTGGAACTTTGGTGACTGGACTTGCTCTGTGGCCAGGATTCCCCAGAGCTGGTCAGCAGCCAGGTGGCCAAGCCCTGGGAAGGTAGGCAGGCCAGCACCTCTGATTTGAAAGCTCGAGGGCTTTGTTCTCCCCTGTCACCCTGCAGTCACTCCTTAGCCCTGTGGGACCTCTCCATGCTTGCAGGAGGCTGTATGAAGCTTGGGCCTGGCCTGCTGGCCTCTGGGAGGGGAGCCAGTGGTTTGCTAAGAATAGCCCCAAATTATGGCTCTGCCTCCCAGTGGACAGCTGTGTACCTCCCCAGTCTGGGCCAAGGGGCTGGCAGATGGGCCTTTTGTGTTTCTTGTAACTGGCAGTCAGCACAGGGATGAGCTTGGGAGCAGCAGGCTGGATCTGGGCAGAGGCCTTGCTGTTCTTCCTAAGTCTTCTGTTGGGACCAGGGAAAGAGAAGGCCCAGGGAGAACTAGCCTTTAAAACCCCCAAGTTCCTCTTCCACTCAGAGCTTGTCCTGACAACTGACCATCTTCATACTTGCAGGACATCTTAGTGATTAAGATTACTGGGTCCAGAACCAGATTACTAGGGTCTGAATTTTGGCTTCCTCCCTCATTGGCTCTGTGGCATTGGGCAACTCACTTAACCTCTCTCTGCCGGATTCCCTTGTGTAACAGGATTAATAATAGTAACTTCCTTAGAAGAATGTCACAAAGATGAAAGGAGGTAGCATATGGAGTACCCTCGCAGTAACGTGTGGCTCATAGTAAGTGCTCAGTAAACATTCGGTGCTGCTAGTATCATGATTAGAGTGATCTCAGCAGAGCGACAGGCCTGTGAAACCACAGAGGCCAGGCTGTTTGCGCAGTGGCTCAAGGTGAGAGGGCCCTGGGATCAGTGTGAGGTGCAGGGGACCAAAGGTGAGTGAGACTCAATCCCTGCCAGCTAGAGAGGCACCTGTGTACATTCTACCATTGGTACCTGCTGGGGGCCGTGTCTGCTATGGTCAGAGCTGAAGGGAGGGAAGGGCTTGCCTGGGCACGAGGTGATGCTTCAGGGGGGCTTTGAAGGATGGCCAAGAGTTTACAAGGATGAGAAGGGCTTCCCAAACAGAATGAGCAACCCGTGCAGAGATGTGGCATCTTGGCATGTTTAGGGAACTTGAGCAGATCCACAGACCTGGGGTGGGGCCCAGGCTCAGCTTTCCCGGCCTGTGATCTGCTGTTCCACACTGGGCTCAGAGGCAGCCCTGGCCTCCCTCTTAGGACCTGAGACGCCTAGAGGCCCCTCCTTTTACTGTAAGGAATCTCTTTCGCTGTTGGTCTCCCCATTCTCCAGGGGACCTCCCTGCCCTCTTATGAAGGCCTGCCAGCCCTCTCTCTGTGTTAGTTGTCGTGCCCAGTTGTGTCCAGCTCTTTGCGACCTCATGGACTGTAACTTGCCGGGCTCCTCTGTCCATGGGATTCTTCAGGCAAGAATACTGGTGTGGGTGGCCATCCCCTTCTTCAGGAGATCTTCCCGACCCAGGAATTGAACCCGGGTCTCCTGCATTGCAGGCAGATTCTTTACCATGTAAGCCACTGGGGAAGGCCTGCCAGCCCTCCCTGGGACCCCTCATTTTTGAGCTGGGGGCTCCAGACTGCCCCCATTGCAGCATCAACATGCCTATTTTTGCTCTTAGCTGAAATACCTATGGGTTAACAGATCCCCTTTCTCAGGAATGAACTGAGGCCTTTGAAACCTCTCCTGAGGAGAGAATGTCTAATAGTGGAATTCCTGGACCTTGGAAGTTGTTTTATTTTCTGTACCTGACATGTGTACTGGATTTTCAGCCCCTGCTGGGGCTGGAGCTGAAGCACGCTGATGAAGGAGAGACATGGGGCATCTGGGGTTACCTCCATGCCCGTGGCTGGCAGTAGGGAGCATTTGGGAACTGGGTGTGCCGCTCCTGACCCTGTGGGCTCCCAGGGAGCAGGGCTTTTGGAAATTCCAGGCAGAGAGAGGGTGTGGTGCTGGGACGGCTGTGGGTCCATGGCTTCCCGCCCTCGCCCATGAGAAACAGGCCCCACTGCCAAGAGGCTGGTGCAGGGGCATTTAGGGGGGAGAGAAGTGGGTGCCCTCAGACGACCCTGGGCTTTGCCGGCCTCTACATGCTGCTGGGCTCTAGGCTCTGCATGTCTGCAGGCGGTGGCCTCTGTCCGGGCCCTCCCCAGAGTGGAGGACAGGGCCACTGGGTGTTTTTGAAGATTCTGTTTAGAAAGCACAGAGGGGAACCTGTCCTCCTCTTTTCTTTTCCTGCAGAGCTCAGGAAGGCGTGAACCCCTCTCCTGCTAGTCACAAAGAGGCTGGTGGATGTGTCTACTCTGACTGCCGTCCTGTAGTTGCTGAGGCCTTCTCCTGGGTCCCTGAGGTTGGTGCTGACCCCTTATCTCTCTAGGGCCCTGACTGGCAGGGCCCAGAAGACCTCATCCAGCCTGGATCTGATTGGGCTCATCCCCACCCCCATCCTGGCTTTAGCCTTAGTTTGACCACTTTCTTGCTGATGCTCGGTCCCTGCCACGGCTGCAGCCCTGTCTGTTGATGGAGTTCACAGCCTTCAGGAGCCCCTGCGGGTGCCGCACTGCTGGCTCACTCTGGGGTCTGTGGGGAAGCTCTGGTTTTCAAATGCCCCAGAGAAAAAGGCCCAGAGCCCTCCCTGGAGGTAGAGGCCCAGCATTGCAGAGCCTCCTGGGGATGTCCAGAGC
Source organism: Budorcas taxicolor (assembly GCF_023091745.1). Taxonomy (NCBI): domain Eukaryota; kingdom Metazoa; phylum Chordata; class Mammalia; order Artiodactyla; family Bovidae; genus Budorcas; species Budorcas taxicolor. Next base: position 19,068,515 of record NC_068914.1, on the reverse strand, counting down.
AACTCTCTCTCCTCTCCTGGGCTCTAAATCAGGTCTAAGGATAAACCCAGGACTAGCAGTTGACTACTTCCTCTGAGCCCAGTTTTTCCATCTGCAAAATGGGCATAATAATGTTTCCCTTGTCTACTTAAAAAGTTAAAAAAAAATGAGGTGAAATTCACTTGATGTAAAATTAACCATTTTGAAGTACAGCTACAGTGGCACTGAGTTTATTCACAATGTTGTGGCACCACCTCCGTCAAGTTCCAGAACATTTTCATCACTCCAAGGGAGACCCGCTTCCCCATTAAGTGCTGACTCCCTTCCTCCTGCCTCTCTTAAGTTTTATTGAGGTGTGCATACCGTAACATTCACCTAGCCTACAGGTGCAGCTGGCTGAGTGTTGGCGAATGTCATGGGCATGCAGCCCCCACCCCAGTTGAGTGTGGGCACACTTCCATCACCCAGAAGTTTCCTGGGGCTCCCCTGCAGTCCGTGGTTGCTCTCACGCCTGGTATCTCCTGTCACTCTGGTTTTGCTTTTTTCTAGATTTTCACATAAGTGGACTCATCTAGTTAATAGGTATTTTTTATTTCTGCCTATTTTATTCAACGTGATTTTTCTTTTTTTTCAATTTGTTTTTGGCTGCACGGGGTCTTCTTTGCTGTGTGTGGGCTTTCTCTAGTTGCAGTAAGTGCAGACTTCTCTCTAGCTGTGGCGCATGGGCCTCTCATCGTGGGACTTCTCTTACTGTGGAGCAAGCACGGCGGCTTCAGTAGTTGTGACGCTGGAGCCTAGGTGCCCCAAGGCATATGGGATCTTCCCAGATGGTTGTTGAATCCTTATCCCTTGCATTGGCAGGCAGATTCTTTTTTTTTTTTAATTAATTAATTTTTTATTGAAGAATAATTGCTTTACAGAATTTTGCCGTTTTCTGTCAAACCTCAACCTGAATCAGCCATAGGTATACATATGTCCCCTCCCTTTTCAAACTCCCTCCCATCTTCCTCCCCATCCAAACCCTCTAGGTTGACACAGAGCCCCTGTTTGAGTTTCCTGAGCCCTACAGCAAATTCCCGCTGGCTATCTATTTTACATATGGTAATGTAAGTTTCCTTGTTACTCTCTCCGCACATCTCACCCTCTCCTCCCTTCTCCCCAAGTCTGTTCTCCACGGCAGGTGGATTCTTAATCAGTGGGCCGCCAGGCAAGTCCTCAACGTGGTGTCATGTCATGTGTTCTAGGAGTGTATTCCTTTTTTCGTTGCTGGGTATGTATCCCAGTGTGTGTAGGGCCCATAGCTTGCTTACCGAGTTCCCAGTTGATGGATATCTACTCTGCTTTTGAAAATGTTTTCAGTTAAAAAAAAATTAAGTGGTTATCTTTACAAAGGATTCGGGTAGTAGCTTCCTAGAGAAAGGGAGTGAATTGTGAAAGCCCTTCCATTCCTTACTTCCTCTCTTGGCCCGAGGTGTCTCTGTCAGCAGTTTGTGGATATCCCCCCAGTCATCTTTTCTGTGCCTCTGTATGCATTTGTGTAGTTTTAATTTGGGGACACAGAATTGCACTTGGTCCATGGCTCTGGGGCCCACTTCTTCACTTAGCACTTTTTGGGAGTGTGGCCAGCAGAGCTATCCAAGTTCTATACCTTCCCTGGGAGCCATCCCTGAGCTGAGGGCCCAGAGGAGGGGGTCCTGGGCCAGGCAAACCGGTGTCTGCTCCTCCCCCTCCTCTGGCTCCAAGCTGGGGCTCAGTGAGCCTTTGGGGGAGACAGAATGACGGCTTTGTGGAGGTGGTCCGATTCCAGGCAGGTTTCTAGAGGAGGAAGGCATTGGGACAAAAGGGGTCAGCCTGTTATGGGTAGACGTGCACTCCCGCTGGCTTCCCCAGCGCCTCCTACGCAGCAGCTGCCAGCAGGGGCTTCCTCTTCCTGTCTCTGTGAAGTGTCCCTGGAAGCGATAGGCCGAAGGAGAGGGAGGTTTGCTGGGTGGACAGAAGATGGACTGAGGCCTCCCTTCTTGTTGCAGCAGAGTTGCCCCTTGCTGAGGCTGGCTGCAGGCAGCGTGCTTGGATAGGGACCCTCTCCTGCGCTGCAGGCTATGCTGAGCGTGTTTGGGTGGAGGGCGGGGATGGCAGCTGCCTCCCCAGGAAGGGGGGCTGCCTGTGCTCAGTTTTGGAGTGCTCCTGCCTCTACCCAAATCCCAGCCAGTTGGGTCGCTGAAGTGCTCAATCTTTATTGTCATGGATCCTCCCTTGATGCTGCCTTTGAAGTATACAAGAATCACATTCCCTGCATACTTACTGACACTGGTTGTATTCATTGTTTTTAAGTTTTTCCCAATTTAATAATTCAAAACAGTGCCTTAATACTGTTCAGGAGATAGGAATCCTGAGTTGTGGTGTCCTAGGGCAGCCACCTGCTCACCCAGGGAGGTCTTAGCTTTTGACTTAGGGTTCCCTCTTAGCCTCTTCTGGCTCCAGAGCCCTTGGGGACAGTATAGGGGGATGGAGATGTGGAGTGGGCCTGGCAGGGAAGCTGTGAAGAGGTGGGTGTGTTCATTTCTCTATGATTTCTCTAGCTTCAGTTCAGTTCAGTTCAGTCGCTCAGTCGTACCCGACTCTTGCGACCCCATGAATTGCGGCACGCCAGGCCTTCCTGTCGATCACTAACTCCCGGAGTTCACTCAGACTCATGTCCATCGAGTCAGTGATGCCATCCAGCCATCTCATCCTGGGTCGTCCCCTTCTCCTGCCCCCAATCCCTCCTAGCATCAGAGTCTTCTCCAATGAGTCAACTCTTCGCATGAGGTGGCCAAGTACTGGAGTTTCAGCTTTAGCATCATTCCTTCCAAAGAAGTCCCAGAGTTGATCTCCTTCAGAATGGACTGGTTGGATCTCCTTGCAGTCCAAGGGACCCTCAAGAGTCTTCTCCAACACCACAGTTCAAAAGCATCAATTCTTTGGCGCTCAGCCTTCTCACATCCACACATGACTACTGGAAAAACCATAGCCTTGACTAGACAGACCTTAGTCATCAAAGTAATGTCTCTGCTTTTGAATATGCTATCTAGGTTGGTCATAACTTTTCTTCCAAGGAGTAAGCATCTTTTAATTTCATGGCTGCAGTCACCATCTGCAGTGATTTTGGAGCCCAAAAAAATAAAGTCTGACACTGTTTCCACTGTTTCCCCATCTATTTCCCATGAAGTGATGGGACCCGATGCCATGATCTTCGTTTTCTGAATGTTGAGCTTGAAGCCAACTTTTTCACTCTCCTCTTTCACTTTCATCAAGAGGCTTTTGAGTTCCTCTTCACTTTCTGCCATAAGGGTGGTGTCATCTGCATATCTGAGGTTATTGATATTTCTCCCGGCAATCTTGATTCCAGCTTGTGTTTCTTCCAGTCCAGCGTTTCTCATGATGTACTCTGCATATAAGTTAAATAAGCAGGGTGACAATATACAGCCTTGACGTACTCCTTTTCCTATTTGGAACCAGTCTGTTGTTCCATGTCCAGTTCTAACTGTTGCTTCCTGACCTGCATATAGGTTTTTCAAGAGGCAGGTCAGGTGGTCTGGTATTCCCATCTCTTGAAGAATTTTCCAGTTTATTGTGATCCACACAGTTAAAGGCTTTGGCATAGTCAATAAAGCAGAAATAAATGTTTTTCTGGAACTCTCTTGCTTTTTCGAGGATCCAGCGGATGTTGGCAATTTGATCTCTGGTTCCTCTGCCTTTTCTAAAACCAGCTTGAACATCAGGAAGTTCACGGTTCACGTATTGCTGAAGCCTGGCTTGGAGAATTTTGAGCATTACTTTACTAGCGTGTGAGATGAGTGCGATTGCGCCGTAGTTTGAGCATTCTTTGGCATTGCCTTTCTTTGGGATTGGAATGAAAACTGACCTTTTCCAGTCCTGTGGCCACTGCTGAGTTTTCCAAATTTGCTGGCATATTGAGTGCAGCACTTTCACAGCATCATCCTCCTGGATTTGAAATAGCTCCACTGGAATTCCATCACCTCCATCACCTAAGGCCCACTTGGCTTCACATTCCAGGATGTCTGGCTCTAGATGAGTGATCACACCATCGTGATTATCCGGGTCATGAAGATCTTTTTTGTACAATTCTTCTGTGTATTCTTGCCACCTCTTCTTAATAGCTTCTGCTTCTGTTAGGTCCATACCATTTCTGTCCTTTATTGAGCCCATCTTTGCATGAAATGTTCCCTGGGTATCTCTAATTTTCTTGAAGAGATCTCTAGTCTTTCCCATTCTGTTGTTTTCCTCTTTTTCTTTGCACTGGTCGCTGAGGAAGGCTTTCTTATCTCTCCTTGCTATTCTTTGGAACTCTGCATTCAGATGCTTATATCTTTCCTTTTCTCCTTTGCTTTTCACTTCTCTTCTTTTTATAGCTATTTGTAAGGCCTCCCCAGACAGCCATTTTGCTTTTTTGCATTTCTTTTCCATGGGGATGGTCTTGATCCCTGTCTCCTGTACCATGTCACGAACCTCATTCCATAGTTCATCAGGCACTCTATCTATCAGATCTAGTCCCTTAAATCTATTTCTCACTTCCACTGTATAATCATAAGGGATTTGATTTAGGTCATACCTGAATGGTCTAGCGGTTTTCCCTTCTTTCTTCAATTTAAGTCTGAATTTGGTAATAAGGAGTTCATGATCTGAGCCACAGTCAGCTCCTGGTCTTGTTTTTGTTGACTGTATAGAGTTTCTCCATCTTTGGCTGCAAAGAATATAATCAGTCTGATTTCAGTGTTGACCATCTGGTGATGTCCATGTGTAGAGTCTTCTCTTGTGTTGTTGGAAGAGGGTGTTTGCTATGACCAGTGCATTTTCTTGGCAAAACTCTATTAGTCTTTGCCCTGCTTCATTCCGCATTCCAAGGCCAAATTTGCCTGTTACTCCAGGTATTTCTTGACTTCCTACTTTTGCATTCCAGTCCCCTATAATGAAAAGGATATCTTTTTTGGGTGTTAGTTTAAAAGGTCTTGTAGGTCTTCATAGAACCGTTCAACTTCAGCTTCTCTAGCTTAATGCTGTTCAAAGCTGGGTAATAGGTCGACTCCCCTTCCCCCACTCTTGAAAACAGCTTTATGGAGGTTTAACTCACGTGCTGTACAATTCAGGCATTTAAGGTTTACAATTCAGTAGCTTTCAGTGTATTCACAAAGTTGTACATCTTCCACTGCCGTCTCATTTTGCCATATTTTCATCAGAAAGATACCTTGTACCCGTTAGTCATCACTCCCCACCCTACCAGTTTACTTTTTGTCTCTATAGATTTGCTTATTCTGGACATTTTGTATAAATGAAATCATAAGTAGGTGTTTTTTTGTTGCTTTTTAAAGGAAAAAAAGCCTCACTTGTTTATTTGAATTTTCTTAAACTCTAACTTAAAGGTACAAATATAAAATTAAGTGTAAGTGCCTTAGACATGTTTACATGGTTTTTACATAACTATAAAGCGAGCATGAAATAAAACCAGAGTGAAACTAATAAAACCAGAAAGCCAGTGCATTTCAGATGAACAATGTTAATTTAATTGGAAGGATGTGAACTGAAACGAAATTGCCATTGTTGGGTTGATGGCCGAGAGCTGGCGCCTTCTGTTTCCCCTGCTTCTGTCTTTTGTGCCTGCTGTGCAGAGGGGCCTTAGAAAAGGGGCTGGCTGGCTGGTTTGGGGTAATTCTGATTACAGTTGTCCCTCCGCAGCATCTTTGGCGGTGGGATTGGTTTCAGGACCCCCATGGATTCCAAAGTTGGATTCTGAAGTCAAAGACCCTGAAGCCCCTATGTAAAATGGCATAGTATTTGCATATGACCTATACATAGCCTCCCCTAGCTTTTAAATCATCTCTGGATTACTTATAATACCTAATATAATGTAAATGTTATGTAAGTAGTTGTAAATGCAATGTAAATATTATGTAAAAAGTTGCCAGCACACAGCAAATTCAAGTTTTGTTTCTTTTAACTTTCAGGAGTTTTTTTTTTTTTTTCCCCAAATATATTCTGAAGATGCAGAACCCAAAGATGTGGCTGGCTGACTGTACTAACATTTGAGCCTGAACTGCCAATGAGTAATCCCCCAACTGTCTGTTTTAATAGAGCATCACTTGATAACCTGGAATGCTAGCTCGTTTGATCAAAGATAAGGCTGAAATAATGGTGTTATCAAAATCTACACATTGTTGCTCTTCAACCCACTTCTTGTGGAATTTGGCACAGAGGTGGGCTTTGCTCTGTTCACATGGATGAACATAGTCCTGACTGCTGAGAGACCAGGCTTTTGCACTGGGCATGTCCAGGCTGCTATGCTGACTCCGTTCTCCACCCTATACCCCTTCTCTTATTTGAACCACAACCTTGTCATTTGGCATTCACAAAGAAGGAACTGAATCATGAACACAGGAACAGGCTCGAGCCCTAGATTGCGCTGTAGCACTTGCTTGGGAGAGATAGTCATTTGGATGCATGGACATGCTCTCAGTACTTCTTTTATGAGGTGAAATTCATATAACATAAAGTTAACTATTTCGGAGTGTACAGTTCAGTGGTATTTTGTATATGCACAAAATTGTGCAAATGTCACGTCTACCTAATTCCAAAACGTTGAAAAAAGTTCTTATTTTATTGTGGTAAGAATACTTAACATGAGAACTACCCTCTTAACAAAATTTTCAGTGTATAATATCATTTTGACTATAAAGACAATGTTGTGTAGCAGATCTCTAGAGCTTATTTTCCTTGCTTAACTGGAACTTTGTGCCTGTTCATTGGTAACTTCCCATTTCTGCCTCTGTCCAGAGCCTGGCAACCACCATTCCACTCTGAGTTTATGAATTTGACTATTTTAAAACAATTTTATTTTATTTATTTTCGGCTGGGCTGAGTCTTTGTTGCAGCGCGGGGGCTCTCTCCAGTTGAGATGAGCAGGGACTACTCTTCCTTGCGGTGTACAGGCTTCTCATTGTGGCGGCTTCTCTTGTGGAGCACGGGCTCAGTAGCTGTGGCTTGAGGGCTTAATTGCCCCACGGCATGTGGAATCTTCCCCGACTAGGGATCGAAGCCATGTCCCCTGCATTGACAGGCAGGTTCTTATCCACTGTACCACCCCTGGAAGTCCTGAATTTGACTGTTTTAGATACCTCACATAAGTGAAATCATGTAGTATTTGTCTTTCTATGACTAGCTTATTTTACTTAGCGTAACAACCTCAAGTTTTGTCCACGAAGCATACTGCAGAATTTTCTTCTTTTTAAAGATTGAATAATATTCCACTGGGAAGCACCAGCCGGCTTTGGTAAAGTAGTGAAGAACTCGCCTGCCAATGCAGGAGATGTAAGAGACGCAGGTTTGATCCCTGGATCGGGGAGATCCCCTGGAGCAGGACGTGGCAACACACTCTGGTATTCTAGCCTGGAGAATCCCATCGACAGAGGAGCCTTGAAGGCTGCAGTCCGTGGGGTCGCAAAGAGTCAGATGTGACTGAAGCCACTTGGCACGCACGAGCAATATTCTGTTGAGTCAGTGCACTGCGTTTTCTTTATCCATTCCTCCATCGGTGGACACTTGGGTTGCTTCCACCTCTTGGCTGTTGTGCCTAGTGCTGAAGTGAGCATGGGTGTTGTGCTGATGCCTCTTTTGAGATTCTGACTCAGTTCTTTTGGATAAATACCCAGAAGTGGGATTGCTGGATCGTCTGGAAGTTCCATTAATATTTTTAATTTTTAGGAACCTCTGTGCTATTTTCCATTCCCACCGACAGTGTGCAAGGGTTCCAATTTCTCCACATCCTTGCCAACGTTTTGTTGCCTCTTTTTTTGAGAATAGCCATCCTGACAGGTGTGAGGTGATATCTCACTGTGCTTTTGATCTGCATTTCCTGGATGATTAGTAATGTTCAACATCTGAGACATATTCATCACCTCAAAGGAAACTCTGTATCTATAAAGCAGTCACTCCTGATTACCCGCTTCCCCCAGCCCCTGGCGCCACTAATCTGCATTCTCTCTCTGTGGATTTACCTATTTTGGACTTTTCATACAAGTGGAATCATACAGTATGCGACTCTTTGTGTTTGGATTGTAACGTATGAACATACCATGCTTTGTTTATCAGTTTATTATTTGATGGACATTTGGATTGCTCCTACCTGTCAGCTGTTATAACTAGAACATTTGTGTACAAGCATTTGTTTGGATACCAGTTTTCAGTTCTTTTGGGTATGTGCCTAGGAATGGAATTGCCGGGTCATAGGATAATTGTATGTTTAACTTTTTGGGTTTGATATTCCTGAATTGGGGCTTCCTTGCTTGCTCCGATGATGAAGAATCTGCCTGCAATATGGGAGACCTGGGTTCAATCCCTGGGTCAAGAAGGGACCCTGGAGAAGGGAATGGCAACTCACTCCAGTGTTCTTGCCTGGAGAATCCTGTGGACAGAAGAGCCTGGCAGGTCCTTCGGGTCACAAAGAGTCAGACATGACTGAGCAACTAACGCTTTCACTTTTCTGGGATTAGGTAGCTGTGATGGTTGCACAATAATGTGAGTGTGTTAAATACCACTGAGTGGTATAATTTATTTCTTTGTTTTAATATTTTTATGTATTTATCTGGCTATGCCAGGGCTTCCCTGATGACTCAGTGGTGAAGAATCCACCTGCAATGCGGGAGACCTGGGTTTGATCCCCGGGTTGGGAAGATCCCCTGGAGGAGGGCATGTTAAGCCACTCCAGTATTCTTGCCTGGAGAATCGCTATGGACAGAGGAGCCGGGTGGGCTGCAGTTCAGGGGTCTGAAAGAGTTGGACGCGACGAGCGACTGAGTGCATGCCAGGTCTCACTTGTGGCGTGTGGGGTCTTTGTCATCATTGCAACATGCGGGATCTTTCAGTTGTGTCCTGCGAACTCTTAGCTGTGGTGTGTGGGATCTAGTTCCCTGAGCAGGAACCGAACCCCTGCATTGTGAGCAGAGTCTTAGCTACTAGACCACCGGGGCAGTTCCTGAGTTGTATATCTTATAAGGGTGAACTTTATGGGGCATGAATTAAATTCCCATGAGGGAGTGGGTGAAGGAGGGAAGAGCTCCTGGGTCCCAAAGCAGATACCCTTGGAATCTGGGTTTGAGTGCTAGTCTCAACTCTGAGAAGCCCGGAGTCCTCGTCACCTCTTGGGATCGTGCAGACCTCCTGGCTGGTGGGGACACCGGGTTCAGCCCCCTGGTCCCTGACTGGGATGGTGGGTGTGAGCTGCCTGCCACCCCGCCGTACCTCATCCTGGCCCTTCCAGCTTCTAAAAGAGAGGTGCTCACTGTGAAACTCAGTTCCCTCAGTTTCCCCACCTGTGAAATGGGTCCGTGAGCAGCCAGTCATGGCCGTGGTCCGGGCTCTGTGGGCAGCAAGGCCTGTAGCGGGTCGTACATGCTGCCGTGATTTCCCTCTGGCCTCCCTTCCTCTCTCTGACTTTCATACCGCTTCCCAGAGGGAGCCACACAGGCCTCTGGATCAGCTCTTCTTTCTTTTCAGGTCCCCAGGCCCTGTGGCTTCCTTCTGAGATTGAAGTAGAGACTGCAGCCTCCCACCCTTCTCCCTCCGCTCACTCCTCCCCGCCTGTGGCTTCCCTTTGTCTCGTCTCAGGGAGTGGCGGCCCGTCCTCTAGTTGTTCAGGCCAAACCTGAAGTGGCCCATGGTTCCTCTGTTTCTCTCACACCTCAGCAAGCCCTTTTGGCTTCACCTTCAGAATAGGTTCAGAGCCACACTGCAGGTCTGAGCCATCAGGATCTCCTGAGTGGTTGCGGTGGACTCCTAACAGGCTCCGCCTTTCTCTTCTACCCTGTCTGCCGAAAAGACTCGTCTAACACAGCAACAGGGTGACCTTGTTGGAATGTCAAAGTCAGATCAGGACAGTTCTCTGCCCCAAGGCCCCCAGTAGCCCCTCATTTACCTGCAGTGAAGGCCAGTGCTCTCCCTGTGGCCTCCATCTAGTACTCACCTGCTTGCTCTCACCTGGCTCCAGCCGACCGGCTGCCGCATGGCTCCTTCTACACAATGGGAACCCCGACCGCAGGGCATCTGCATGCTGACCCTGAGCAGGGGTGCCTGTCCTCCCCAGAGTCACAAAGCTTGCCTTGTCACTTCCTTCTCCTCCTTACTCAGATGTGAAGCCTGCCCTGGGTGCACTAAAATTTCATACCTCATCCACAGAGCCTTTTTTTTAAATCACGCATCGCCCCCTGATATGCCATATATTTTACTAATTCATAGTTTATTTCTGTGTGTCCAGCTAGCATGTATGAAGCAGAAATTTTATTCTGTATTGTTAACTCCTAGAACAGTGCCCTTTATATCGTAGTTGTTCAGTCACTCAGTCCTGTCTGACTTTGCGACCCCATGGACTGCAGCATGCCAGGCTTCCCTGTCCTTTACCTTCTCCTGGAGCTTGCTCAAACTTATATCCATTGCATTGGTTATACCATCCAACCATCTCATCCTCTGTTGTCCCCTTCTCCTCCTGCCTTCAGTCTTCAGGGTCTTTTCCAGTGAGTCAGCTCTTTGCATCAGCTGGCCGAAGTATTGGATCTTCAGCTTCAGCATCAATCCTTCAATGAATATTCAGATTGATTTTCTTTAGGATTGACTGGTTTGATTTCCTTGCAGTCTAAGGGACTCTCAAGAGTCTTCTCCAATATCACAGTTCAGAAGCATCAATTCTTCGGTACTCGGCCTTCTTTACGGTCCAGCTTTCACATCCATACATGACTACTGGAAAAACCATAGCTTTGACTATAATACGGACCTTTGTTGACAAAGTAATGTCTTTGCTTTTGTAATATACTGTCTAGGTTTGTCATAGCTTTTCTTTCTCAGAGCAAGCGTCTTTTAATTTCATGGCTGCGGTCACCATCTGCAGTGATTCTTCAGCCCAAGAAAATAAAGTCTCTCACTGTTTCCATTGTTTCTCCAACTATTTGCCATGAAGTGATAGGACCAGAGGCCATGATCTTCATTTTTTGAATGTTGAGTTTTAAGCCAACTTTTTCACTCTTCTCTTTCACTTTTATCAAGAGGCTGTTTAGTTCCTCTTCACTTCCTGCCATAAGGGTGGTGTCATCTGCATATGTGAGGTTATTGATATTTCTCCCGGAAATCTTGATTCCAGCTTGTGCTTCATCCAGTCCGGCATTTCGCATGTTGTACTCTGCATATAAGTTAAATAATCAGGGTGACCATATACAGCCTTGACATACTCTTTTCCCAGTTTTGAACCTAGTCCGTTGTTCTGGGTCCATTTCTAACTGTTGCTTCTTGACCTGCATACAGGTTTCTCGGGAGGCAGGTAAGGTGGCCTGGTATTCCCATTTCTTTAAGAATTTTCCATAGCTTGTTGTGATTCACACAGTCAAAGGCTTTAGTATAGTCAATAAAGCAGAAGTAGATGTTTTTCTGGAATTCTCTTGCTTTTTCGTTGATCCAGCAGATGTAGGCAATTTAATCTCTGGTTCATCTGCCTTTTCTGAATCCAGCTTGAGCATCTGGAAGTTCTCGGTTCACATACTATTAAAGCCTGGCTTGGAGAATTTTAAGCATTACTTTGCTAGTGTGTGAGATGAGTGCGATTGTGTGGTAGTTTGAACATTCTTTGGCATCGCCTTTCTTTGGGATGGGAGTGAAAACTGACCTTTTCCAGTCCTGTGGCCACTGCTGAGTTTTCCAAATTAGATGGCGTATTGAGTGCCACATTTCCACAGCATCATCTTTTAGGATTTGAAATAGTTCAGCTGGAATTCCATCACCTCCACTAGCTTTGTTTGTAGTGATGCTTCCTAAGGCCCACTTGACTTCACATTTCAGGATGTCTGTCTGGCTCTGGGTGAGTGATCACACCATGGTGGTCCTCTGGGTCATGAAGATCTTTTTTGTACAGTTCTTCTGTGTATTCTTGCCACCTTTTCTTAACATCTGCTTATGTTAGATCCATACCATTTCTGTCCTTTATTATGCCCATCTTTGCATGAAATGTTCCCTTGGTATCTCTAATTTTCTTGAAGAGATCTCTAGTCTTTCCCATTCTATTATTTTTTTCTCTTTCTTTGCATTGATCACTTAGAAAGGCTTTCTTATCTCTCTTTGCTATTCTTTGGAACTCTGCATTCAAATGGGTATATCTTTCCTTTGCCTTTCGCTTCTCTTTTTTCCTCAGCTATTTGTAAGGCCTCCTCAGACAACCATCTTGCCTTTCTTTTTCTTGGGAATGGTTTTGACCGCCACCTCCTGTACAGTGTTACAAATCTCCGTCCATAGTTCTCCAGGCACTCTGTCTATCCTGTCTAATCCCTTGAATCTACTTGTCGCTTCCACTGTATTTGTCACTTCTATTTGTATTTGTCACTTCCACTGTAAGGACTTTGATTTAGGTCATACCTGAATGGTCTAGTGGTTTTCTCTACTTTCTTCAATTTAAGTCTGAATTTGACAATAAGGATTTCATGATCTGAGCCACAGTCAGCTCCCATTCTTGTTTTTGGTGACTGTAGAGAGCTTCTCCATCTTCAGCTGCAAAGAATAGAATCAATCTCATTTTGGTATTGACTGTCTGGTGATGTCTGTGTGCAGAGTCATCTCTTGTAGATGCCCCAGCAACGTTGGTAGAATGGCTACATGAAGAGGGAGTGGTTTGGCCCATTTTACAGATGAGGAAGCGGAGTCTCAGAAAGGTTGACTTGAACCTAGTCTCCTGACTCCCAGCCCAGTGCTCTTTTGCTGAGCCATAATTCCACCTCCTTCTCCCTGTAGCCCTGTTTCCAGGGACAGGCATGCTAAGCCTCTGGGGTTTGGGGCATCCAGGCTCCCCATAGAAGCTCCCTGTGTTAGCATGGTGACTGTGGAGTTGGCATTCATGTAGGTGATGGAACAGCAGGCCCCATTTGTTGAGTGTTCACTCTGTGCTAGGCACTGGGCTCAGCAGGTTGGGTGGATTTATTTCTCAGCTGAGGAGGAGGGTTTGTCATCTACCTTCTTGTGAATTGGGCCTGGAGAGTTTTCCTGTGGAAGTAGAGAGCTTTCATGTGGGCGAAAATGAAGAGGATCTGTAACTTTTTGAACCAGTGAGGCTGTGGGGAAACTGGACCTCTTAAATGATCCTGGTTGCTGTATGGAGTCCTGCAACCTTATGGAAAAGTAATATGGCAGGATCTACTCTAGTTTTTAAAATGCACACGCCTTTTCATCAAAGCAGTCCAAATTTCGGTAGCCTATCCTAAAGAAGTAGAACGATCAGGATATAAGACTTTGCTCCAGAGACCACCCTGCCTTCTTTCACTTCTGTGTCCTCCTCGCAGCAGGACCCTGGCACGGCTGTATCCTCTGCCTGGCCTGCTTTTCGTGTGGCCCAAACATCCCTGTTCTTTGGATGCCAGTGTAGGCCTTCTGGGACCATGATATCTCAAATATAGACGGTCCCCAAATTACGGTGGTTTGATTTAGGGTTTTTTGGCTTTATAATGGTGTGAAAGCGGTGCATCCATGGAAAACTGTATTTGGAATTTTGAGTTCGGATTGTTTCCTGGGCCAGTGATGTACAGTGCACTCTTCTCGTGATGTTGAGTAGCGGCAGGTCCATCAGCCACGCCCTCAGGAGGGTGAATAATCAATATATATGTTACTTGCATGTAACAATCATTCTGCATCCACACAACCCTGCTGCTTTTCACGTTCAGTGCCCTAAATGGAGTTGGGATTCGACATTGTTATAAAATATATAGGCTTTGTGTTAGATGATTTTGCCCAGCTGTAGGCTGATGTAAATGTTCTGAGCGTATTTAAGGTAGGCTCGGCTAAGCTACGATGTGTAGTGGCTAGGTGTGTTTAGTGCATTTTTGATTTGTGATAGTTTCAACTTTTGATGGGTTTATTGGGACAGGAGTTGGTGCTGGACAGGGAGGCCTGGCATGCTGTGATTCATGGGGTCGCAAAGAGTCAGACACGACTGAGCGACTGAACTGAACTGAATACTGTTGTAAGTTGAAGCTCTATATGTCTTTTCCTATCTTATTTTCTAGCTGAGCATCTCAGCCTTCGGAGCCCTCATCATAGTGTACACAGTGTGTCATTATTGTATTTATTTGTTGATTTCCTCCCTCCCATCCTTTTTCTCTGTTGTGGGAATGTCTTCTCAGATGCCTATCTGGTTGACAGGGTCAATAGTTAGTAGCTATCTGCTGAATGAGTAGTGATGCAATGAAATGGCACGTCACCATTAAACAGAGTTGGAGATCTGTGTAGTTAATTGGAGGGGTTTTTGTGTTGTGATGTTAAGGGAAAAATCTTGTTATAGAAGGATGCTTAAGTGCTGGGCTTAGAGGGGGAGGGAAGGGCATAGACTTTTTTTTTATGTGTTCTTGTTTGACTTGTGGCATTAAGTACAAATTTCATGATGAAAAGTTTGGCCGACAACAACAAAATCACAAAAGAAAAAAAATCATAGTCAGAGGGAGCATCAGCACTTGAACCCTGGTCCTTCTGATTCCCAGCTCGTGTTCTTACGCACCACGCAACACTTCTATAACCTTTCCACAGCTGGCTTCTCAGAGTCACCTCACTGCAGTTCGCAAGATAGAGTATGAGTTACTAGCTGTTTGTATTTTATTTTGTAAATTGAGATGCGATTTTCAGACAGTAAATCAGGGTGTAGTTTGATGAATTGTTACAGGCGTATCCCCTGTGCAACCCATACTCAGAGCAAGATGTGGAACATTATCAGTGGCCTGGAAGGTTCCTGGTATCCTTCCCAGCCAGTTACTGGACCCTCCCATCCTCTCAAGTGGCCACGCTTCTGAGTGCCTTTCAAGGATTGGTCTTGTTTGTTCTTGAACTTTATGTGAATGGAATCATACAATATGAGGTGTTTTTATCTGGCTTCTTCTGACTTCTTCCTTTCAACGTGAGCCCTGTGATTCATCACTGATGCTGCAGCTTGCTCCTTTTCACTGCTGTGTAGTATTCCACTGTATGGATGTATCACTATATATATATATATATATATTTTTTTTTTTTTTTTTCCTGTAGCTGGACTTTTGTCTTTTTTCCAGTTTTGGAGGGATTCTGAGAAAAACTACTGGACACTCTTGCCATCTCTTGGTGGACACAAACACTTGCTTCTCTAGGATGTAGATTCAGGGGTGCTTGCTGGGTGATGGGGTAGAATCCTGGTTTTACAAGGAAGGCAAAGAAGATTTCAGAAGATCCAGAAGGGGAAATGACTTGCTCAAGGTCACATGGTGACTTATGGGGGAAGTTTAGTCTATCCACCCACCCCGCCAAGGCCTCTCACCTGTGGGCTTACCCGCTTTCTGCCCTTGGCCTGCTTCTCCCCAGCGTTGGTGGGTGTTGGTCAGACCCCAGCTCACATAGGAAGGAGCCTGGCTAGCGCTGCCTCCTCTCACAGCCCTCCCAGGCAGCCTTTTGTCTCTTTGTTTAGCTTCCTCCACTTAGGTTGGTGCTACCAACTTCCTGGCGGGTGGAGCCTTTAGCTTTTCACATACCTGTTCCAGCTCTCGATCCTGAGCTCTCCAAGGAATGTGAACATTCACAAAAAATGCTCTTAATGGGTCTTAAATTTTTTATTGAGGTAAAATATACAGACCATAAAATGTACCCTTCTAACCGTTTCAAAGTGTACAGTTCACATTGCTGTGTAACCCTCATCACCATCCAGAACTTCTTAGGCTCCAGAGCTTCTTAATTTTCCCAAACAGAAACTGTGCCTGTTAAACACTACCTCCCTACCCCCTGCAGCTCCTTGCTGCTTTCTGTCTCAGCGAATTTGACTTCTCTAGGTACCTCATATAAGTGGAATCATTGTAATTGTCCTTTTGTGTCTGGCTTTTTACACACTTAGCATGTCTTCAAGGTTCATCCAGGTTGGAGCATGTGTCAAAATTTCATTCCTTTTCAAGGCCTTCATTGTTCTTTTGAGCACATTTTAAAGGCACCTCAGATCTTCAGGACTGAGTCAGGGGATCAACTTGACAGTGTGAGTGAGAAATAAATAACATTTATTCACATCTACTAGGCGCCAGCCCTTCCCTTATGTTGTCTCGTGTCATCCTCTCCACATCCTTATGGAATATGTACTAATATTATCCTCAACTTACAGATAAGGGTATTAGGCTCAGAGAAGCTCACTAGCTTGGCCAAGGTCACACAGCAGGCCATTGGTTAGCTGGGATTGGATGCTGAGTCTGCCTGCCTGCACAGCCTGTGATCTGAGTGCCCAGCACCACCCAGGGCAGTGCCCAGCCCAAGCTTAGAGTTGTTCCCTTGAATCCTCATCAGCTGCTGGGAGCTGAGTATGGAGCCGACAGGTGCCAGCTGGCGCTGAGGAGGCAGTGGCAGCGGCCCCTCCTCCCTCGCCTGGGTCCCTCTTCCTGGACCCTGGCTTCTGTTGAAAGTCCCTTTGTGAAGCAGCGTTCTTGGGCCAGATAGGGAGCTGCAGGGGTGGGTGTGGGCCTCAGTGTCCCCTGCACTTAATCTGGCACAAGCCTGGCCGGGCAGTCACCAGCAGGATGTCTCTCTTGGCAGACCTTGCTCTGGACAAATAGCTACCAGGAGCTCTGGGTTTGAGAGGATAGATAAACAGGAAGAGGGAAAAGCTTAGAAATATTTTTCTTCCCGTTCTGTGCCCTGGTGTTTGCTCCCCGCTCTTTCCTTGGCCACTGGAAATTTGAGGTGGTGGAGCTCTCCACCTGTCAGAAACCACGCTGAGGCTGGGGAGCCGAGGCTGGCGCTTTAGGTCTGAGGGTTTCAGGTTTTGTTTTCCCTGATGGGCTGGGCTAAGCGTGGGTCTGGCCTGGGTTTGAATGTTGGCTCTGCTATTTCTTTGGCATGCGATCTAAGCTAACTCACTCCGCCTCACTGTG